>NC_073625.1:52413739-53663739 GCF_029407905.1 Bubalus kerabau
GATTTCCTTTAGGAATGACTGGTTGGATCTCCTTGCGGTCCAAGGGACTCTTGAGAGTCTTCTCCAACACCACAGTTCAAAAGCATCAGCTCTTCGGTGCTAAGCTTTCTGTATAGTCCAACTCTTACATCCATACATGACCACTGGAAAAACCATAGCCTTGACTAGACGGACTTTTGCTGGCAAAGTAGTGTCTCTGCTTTTTAATATGCTGTCTCCAGTTCAGTTCAGTCACTCAGTCGTGTCTGACTCTTTGTGACCCCATGAATTGCATGTCAGGCCTCCCTGTCCATCACCAACTCCCAGAGTTCACCCAAACTCATGTGCATTGAGTTGGTGATGCCATCCAGCCATCTCATCCTCTGTCGTCCCCTTCTCCTCCTGCCCCCAATCCCTCCCAGCATCACAGTCTTTTTCAATGAGTCAGCTCTTCACATGAGGTGGCCAAAGTATTGGAGTTTCAGCCTCAGCATCAGTCCTTCCAATGAACACCCAGGACTAGTCTCCTTTAGGATGGACTGATTGGATGTCCTTGCAGTCCAATGGACTCTCAAGAGTCTTCTCCAACACCACAGTTCAAAAGCATCAATTCTTCAGCACTCAGCTTTCTTCACAGTCCAACTCTCACATCCATACATGACACTGGAAAAACCATAGCCTTGACTAGACGGACCTTTGTTGGCAAAGTAATATCTTTGCTTTTGAATATGCTGTCTAGGTAGGTCATAACGTTCCTTCCAAAGAGTAAGCATCTTTTAATTTCATGGCTGCAGTCACCATCTGCATCGATTTTGGAGCCCAGGTTGGTCATAAATTTCCTTCCAGGGAGTAAGCATTAGCATTAATAAATGTGGAAGTAAGAGCTGTATCTAAAGGATGTAAATACTGAAGTGGATTGCCATTTTCTCCTCCAGAAGATCTTCCTAATCCAGGGATCAAACCTGCATCTCCCAAGTCTCCTGCATTGGCAGAAGGATTTTTACCACTGTGCCACCTGGGAAGCACAAGGTGTAATTACTGCAACAAATTAAAAACTTCCTTCTTAACACTGGTACCCAACTAATTCATTCTCCTCAAGAATGTTTTTTCTGATTTAATATGTGATAAAATACCATTTATTTTATAGCATTTTCCCCTCCCTGACACAAAGTAGACCAACTGTTATATGAGCGTTTTCTCTGCTTAGTAATCTGAGCTCCTTAAATTTATGCTTGATTAGGAGAATTGAAGCTGTTAAAAGCTAACATACAATAGCAAAATACACCATGTAACTTTAAATACACCATGTGAATACAATGTGTTAATTCGGGATAAGCTCATGATAAACTTTATTTGATAATTTAAAAATGCCAATAAATGAATAAGCAGCAATAAATATATAATGAGTTGGTGCCGCTATGTCTTTCATTCTTTAGTGAATGAATTCCTCGTTCCTGGAACCTCTATTGCTTCTTCAGTAGTCTTGGTTCCCCATATTCACGTGTTCTTCAAGTATTTTTCTTTTAAAAAAAAAAAATTTACCATAATGTTGTGAAAACACTGCTCAAGCAAATGACTGCAATTGAGACTAGGAAAGTGTAGAATGCTTCCTCAAATTTATCTTCCATACTCGTTTAATTAGAAGAGACTCAGGAGAGACATAAAAATAAAATTATTGACTCATCTGAAATTAAAAGATCCTCATTGTATTTTTTTCAAGAAATGTAGCATTATTCTTGTTAAATAATTATTTTCCAATTTTAATTACATTAAATTCTATATTCCTAAATTCCTGCTGTCATTCTAATTAAAGGAAAATTTCTCATTTTCTGTGAAGAAGGTTTGTTTTGGTACAGATAAACCATTTCCATATAATGTTCCAGAGGTGTTTTACACTTTAAAGCTGGTAACGTGTTTTTTTTTTTTTTTTTTTTAATGAAAGGTTAAAATGCTTAAAATTCCTTGCAGGTGCTATGTAAGATAAGACTTGTATACTTGCTACAGCACTTAACCCAATGAGGAAAAAAAGTCAGATGCACATATTGCTAAAAAAAATAAACACACACGTTAGTGCAACCAAGTGTGTTTGTTTTTTTTTAATTCCTTGTGAACAGATCCAAAATCTTAGACACATTCTTTGCTTTTTTTACTGAAGTATAATTGCTTTTGGAGGACAGCATGGCAGCCCACTCCAGTAATCTTGCATGGAGAATCCCCATGGACAGAGGGGCCTGGGGGGTGTCTATCATCCATGGGATCACACAGAATTGGACACTACTGAAGCAACTTAGCATACATAATCGCTTTACAATGTTGTATTAGCTTCTGTAATACAAGGAAGTGTATATGTATACATATATCAGCTAAATGTATGTGTGTATATATATATGTATATATGTGTGTGTATATATATATATATATATATATATATATACTCTTCGTCTTGAGTCTGACTGCCCCAGTCAACCAATTTAGGTCATGACAGAGGACTGAACTGAGCTTCCTGTGGTTCCCACTAGCTATCTATTTTACGCATGATAGTATATAGATGGATAGCATTGACACATCTATGTCAATGCTACTCTCTCAATTTGTCCTATTCCCTACTTCCCCTTCTTCCCACAGTGTCCAAAAGTCTATTCTCTAAAGAGACATAGATGACCTAGAGACTTTAAAACAGAGTGAAAGTGAAATCAGAAAGAGAAAAATAAATATCATATATTAATGCATTTACATGGAAACTAGAAAAATAGTACCTGTTGCAGGGCAGGAATTAAAAATGTTCTTGAGAATAAGCAACATCCTGTAGAGCAAGACACCATCACTGGTTTTCCTAGTAGCTTTTCTCCCTTATTCCTCAAAGATGTTACAAACTTTGTTCAACTACTTCAGTTCAGTTCAGTTCAGTTGCTCAGTCGTGTCCAACTCTGCAATCCCATGGACTTCAGCACACCAGGCTTCTCTATTCATCACCAACTCCCAGAGCTTGCACACTCATGTCCATTGAGTTATTGATGCCATCCAACAATCACATCCTCTGTTGTCCCCTCCTCCTCCTGCCTTTAACCTTTCCCAGCATCAGGGTCTTTTCCAATGGCCAAAGTTTTGGTTTCAGCTCTAATATCAGTCCTTCCAATGAATATTTAGGACTGAGTTCCTTTAGGATGGGCGGGTTGGATCTCCTTTGGACTCTCAACAGTCTTCTCCAACACCACAGTTCAAATGCATCAATTCTTCAGCTCTCAGCTTTCTTTATAGTCCAACTCTCACATCCGTACATGACTATTGGAAAAACCACAGCTTTGACTAGACGGACCTTTGTTGGCAAAGTAATGTCCCTGCTTTTTAAAATGCTCTCTAGGTTGGTCATAGCTTTTCTTCTAAGGAGTAAGTGTCTTTTAATTTCATGGCTGCAGTCACCATCTGCAGTTTCTTTTGGAGCCCAAGAAAATAAAGTCTCTCACTGTTTCCATTGTTTCCCCATCTATTTGCCACTTTATTTTTCTGGGCTCCAAAATCACTACCAATGGTGACTGCAGCCATGAAATGAAAAGACATTTACTCCTTGAAAGGAAAGTTATGACCAACCTAGATAGCATATTCAAAAGCAGAGACATTACTTTGCCAACAAAGGTTCATCTAGTCAAGGCTATGGTTTTTCCTGTGGTCATGTATGGATGTGAGAGTTGGACTGTGAAGAAGGCTGAGCGCCAAAGAATTGATGCTTTTGAACTGTGGTGTTGATGAAGACTCATGAGAGTCCCTTGGACTGCAAGGAAATCCAACCAGTCCATTCTGAAGATCAGCCCTGGGATTTCTTTGGCAGGAATGATGCTAAAGCTGAAACTCCAGTACTTTGGCCACCTCATGCGAAGAGTTGACTCATTGGAAAAGACTGTGATGCTGGGAGGGATTGGGGGCAGGAGGAGAAGGGGACGACAGAGGATGAGATGGCTGGATGGCATCACTGACTTGATGGACATGAGTCTCAGTGAACTCCGGGAGTTGGTGATGGACAGGAAGGACTGGCATGCTGCGATTCAAAGAGTTGGACTCGACTGAACGACTGATCTGATCTGATCTGATCTGAGGGGACCAGATGCCATGATCTTAGTTTTTTGTGTTTTTTTTTTTTGAGTTTTAAGCCAGCTTTTTCACTCTCCTCTTTCACCTTCATCAAGAGGCTCTTTAGTTCTTCTTCATTTTCTGGCATAAGGGTGGTGTCATCTGTATATCTGAGGGATTTGAGCTTGTGCTTCATCCAGCCCAGCATTTTGCATGATGTACTCTACATAAAAGTTAAATTAGCAGAGTGACAATATACAGCCTTGATATACTCCTTTCCCGATTTGGAACAAGTCTGTTGTTCCATGTCCGGTTTTAACTGTTGCTTCTTGACCTGCATACAGATTTCTCAGGAGGCAGGTAAGGTGATCTGATATTCCCATCTCTTTAAGAATTTTCTACAGTTTATCGTGATCCACACAGTCAAAGGCTTTATCATAGTCAATGAAGCAGAAATAGATGTCTTTCTTGAATTCTCTTGCTTTATCTATGATCCAACAGATGTTTGAAATTTGATCTCTGGTTCCTCTGCCTTGTCTAAATCCAGCTTGAACATCTGGAAGTTCTCAGTTCACGTACTGTTGAAGCCTAACTTGGAGAATTTTGAGCATTACTTTGCTAGTGTGTGAGATGAATGCAATTGTGTGGTTATTTGAAAATTCTTTGGCATTGCTTTTCTTGGGGATTAGAATGAAAACTGATTTTTTTCCAGTCCCATGGCCACTGCTGAGTTTTCCAAATTTGCTGGCACATTGAGTGCAGCACTTTCACAGCATCATCCTTCAGGGCTTGAAATAGCTCATCTGGAATTCCATCATGTCCACTAGCTTTGTTCGTAGTGATGCTTCCTACAGCCCACTTGACTTCGAACTCCAGGATGTCTGGCTGTAGGTGACTGATCACACCATTGTGGTTATCTGGGTCATTAAAATCTTTTTTGTTTAGTTTCTCTGTGTATTCTTGCCACCTCTTCTTCTTCTGCTTCTATGAGGTCTATACTATTTTTGTCTTTTATTGAGCCCATCTTTGCATGAAATGTTCCCTTGGTATATCCAATTTTCTTGAAGAGATCTCTATTCTTTTCCATTCTATTGTTTTCCTCTATTTTTTTTTTTTTTTTGCATTGTTCACCTAGGAAGGCTTTCTTATCTTAAGCTCAACTATTTATAGGTGCTTATTTCTCAAATTTGAGGATGACCTTCTGTGATCATGGACTGAATAGCTTATAGGACTGTGATTGTATGGTTTTGTTCAATAGATATATTTTAAGCAGCTCAGTTCAGTTCAGTTCAGTCGCTCAGTTGTGTCCGACTCTTTGCGACCCCATGAATCGCAGCACGCTAGGCCTCCCTGTCCATTACCAACTACAGAGTTCACTCAGATTCACGTCCATCGAGTCAGTGATGCCATCCAGCCATCTCATCCTCTGTCGTCCCCTTCTCCTCCTACCCACAATCCCTCCCAGCATCACAGTCTTTTCCAATGAGTCAACTCTTTGCGTGAGGTGGCCAAAGTACTGGAGTTTCAGCTTTAGCATCATTCCTGTGAAAGAAATCCCAGGGCTGATCTCCTTCAGAATGGACTGGTTGGATTTCCTTGTAGTCCAAGGGACTCTCAAGAGTCTTCTCCAACACCACAGTTCAAAAGCATCAATTCTTCGGTGCTCAGCCTTCTTCACAGTCCAACTCTCACATCCATACATGACCACAGGAAAAACCATAGCCTTGACTAGACGGACCTTCATTGGCAAACTAATGTCTCTGCCTTTGAACATGCTATCTAGGTTGGTCATAACTTTCCGTCCAAGGAGTAAGCGTCTTTTAATTTCATGGCTGAAGTCACCATCTGCAGTGATTTTGGAGCCCCAAAAAAATAAAGTCTGACACTGTTTCCACTGTTTCCCCATCTATTTCCCATGAAGTGATGGGACCGGATGTCATGATCTTTGTTTTCTGAATGTTGAGCTTTAAGCCAACTTTTTCACTCTCCACTTTCACTTTCATCAAGAGGCTTTTTAGCTCCTCCTTGCTTTCTGCCATAAGGGTGGTGTCATCTGGATATCTGAGGTTATTGATATTTCTCCCAGCAATCTTGATTCCAGCTTGTGCTTCTTCCAGCCCAGCATTTCTCATGATGTACTCTGCATATAAGTTAAATAAGCAGGGTGACAATATACAGCCTTGATGTACTCCTTTTCCTATTTGGAGCCAGTCTGTTGTTCCATGTCCAGTTCTAACTGTTGCTTCCTTACCTGCATATAGATTTCTCAAGAGGCAGGTCAGGTGGTCTGGTATTCCCATCTCTTTCAGAATTTTCCACAGTTTATTGTGATCCACACAGTCAAAGGCTTTGGCATAGTCAATAAAGCAGAAATAGATGTTTTTCTGGAACTTAGCATTAACAAAATATGTAAGTAGGAAATGGAATTCAAAGATAAAACCTATGAAAAGAAACATTCCCTGTTTTCCAGCAAAATAAAACAGAGTGAACATAGTACAGATTAATGATCAGAATCAGATGTGTTTTATTTTTGTTGTTGTTTGGTGTCTATGTCATGTCTGACTCTTTTGCAACCCCATGCACTGTAGCCTGCCAGGGTCCTCTTTCCATGGGATTTCCCAGGCAAGAATACTGGAGTGGGTTGCCCTTTCCCTTTCCAGGGGATCTTCCTGACCACGGGATTGAATCCATGTCTCCTGCATTGGCAGGTGAATTCTTTATTGCTGAGACAACAGGGAAGCTCTGATGTGTTTTATATACATATAGACAAAATATTGATATCATAGACAGCACATAGCCATACACCTAAAACTCCAATTATGCATTCATTTATCTCTTCTCAAGTACACTTAAAAACTACTTTTTGAACACCTGATATAGTTAGGTCATAGTTTGCATGTTGGTAATACAAAGACTAATAAACTTCAGCTACTATCATAGAGATACAATATGTTTGAAATTACCTTAATATGGTATAGCATGTGATAAGTGGAACTAAAAAAACAGATGTAAAATCAATGCATTTTGGGAACCTGAATGGGAGATATTATTTCAATCTGGGAAGTTCAGGGATATTTCATTAAAAAAGTATGGTTTGAAAATATTAACTAATGCCTAAATATATTTTTAACTAAATAAATATGTTTTTCCTACCTAATATAAGCCTAACCCAAGAAGAATCACATAAAAAAAAATATTAGCCATGTCCCTCAGGGGCTCAATAACAAATAGAGGAATAGAGAAGACTGATATATAATTAATAAGAATATGATGTGCTTACTAATAAAATTGAGAAATGTAACAAGATGCATTGAAACACCAAGACCATGATTGGCTCTTGTGCATCATGCCTAATTGAATGAAGAATGCAAAATTTTAGCATTTTGGAAGATGGTACTAAGAGAAAAAAGGGAGAATTTTTTTTTTTTTTAAGCGAGGAACAGAACATGATTAGAATTGTTACAGAGAGTTGAGATTCAGAGAAAGTGGCATAGTAAAGATGATCAAACTAGTCAATCCTAAGAGAAGTCAACCTGATTATTCAATGGACAGACTGATGCTGAAGCTCCAATACTTTGGCCACCTGATGCAAAAAGCTGACTCATTTGAAAACACCCTGATGCTGGGAAAGATTGAGGGTGAAAGGAGAAGAGGAAATCAGAGGATGAGATGGCTGGATGGCATCACCAATTCAATGGACATGAACTTGGGCAAACTTCAGGAAATGGTGAGAGACACAGAGGCCTGGTGTGCTCCAGTCCATGTTGTAAAGAGTCAGACACAATTTAGGGACTGAACAACAACAACAACTAGAGATGACTTTATTGTTAAAGTTTACTAACAAGTTAACAAGTTAAGTATATTAAAATAAGAAATTTTAAAATGTGAAATACAACATAACTCCATTACCCTCTCTTTCCAATGAAATCTCCATAGAAATCTAAATTGCTTTTTAAAATTATTAAAATTATTTTTGTTGTTTTTTAATGTACAAGATATTTATTTATTATGACCATTTTTGTTTTAATTTTTTTGGCTGTGCCAAGCAACATGTGGGATCTTAGATCCCCAACCAGGAATTGAACCTGTGCCCCTCGAAATGGCAGCACAGAGTCTTAACCACTGGACCACCATGGAAGTCCCTCGAAATTATTTTTGGATTTGAATTTTTTTCTGGATGCTATGAAACAGGCCTCAGCTATGTATTGGGTGAAGGTTATAATCTTAAAGCGTACAGTGATGGGTAACTATGTCCCAAAGAGATTTCAAATTACCACATTCAAAAAAACTGTATCTTTGTTCCCCAAAGCTAATACTCTTGCAGTGTTCCCCATCTAGGTGAAGTGTGCACATGCTGAACTGATTACCTAAACCAGAAGCCTGAGTATTACCTTGACATCTCTTCTCTCTTCACTTGCTAAATCCAATCAGTAAAGCTGCTTCCAGGCAGCTTAACAGGATATATACCCTCTAACTCTGCTCACCTCTGTCTACCCTACATCATGAAATCATGCCCCCATCAATTTACTCAGGTATTATTGCATTCGTCTCTTACTTGTATCTTCCCCAACCTCATTCTCCCTTTCAGGCTGTTTCCCACATTGCAACCATGGTGAACTTACTGTTGTGCAAAATTGATTATGTCAGATTTGTAGCAGCTGATGAGTAGAAGGAGCAAACTGGCAAGACAAAGAAACCAGAGACTCTAGATAGAAAGTTGGAAACAAAAAGACCTTAAAGAACACTGACCTCAGCTGCTTCATTTAACAAGAGAAGACTGAGGTCCAATCAGTCAACAGACACAATGTGCCCAACAGATACACAGGCACAGAACAAAGGTATTTCATTCTGTAATCTGCTTTCCTGGCCATATTCCACAAGTCTTGATGTCTAGAACTGTGTGGTCACTCTTTTTCCTGGCTCTTGAAAAATAATTGTTTGCTCATTTTATTATTTTCCAAATTAACAAAGCACAGGTTTCCCTGGTGGCTCAGATGGTAAAGAATCTGCCTGTAACACCGGAGATCCAGGTTTGCTCCTTGGGTCAAGAAGATCCCCTGGAGAAAGGAATGGCAACCCACTCCTGTATTCTTGCTGGGAGAATTCCATGGACAGAGGAGCCTGGTGGGCTACATATAGTCCATGGGGTTGCAAAGACTTGGACATGACTAACATGACTAACACTTTTACTTTTCACATAGCTTGAGAAAAACAAGAGGCACAAACATGATTCAAATATTAAGTTCAGTAAAGAAATGGGTAGTTGGCACCCATGGAGGAGAGCCATCCAATGCATTCTGAAAATAATGTTAGCACAAAGCAGTCCCCTAAATTGATGGACTTCAACTGTAGTATAAGAGGCCTATATAATATAAAAGAACACTTACATTAATTTCATACAGATTTTTCCTTTCTTGGAGAATGTGCTGCTAGATGCTAAGGTTGTATTTTTATTTGCCACCTTCTAGATATATTATTAGAGCAAGTATAGGCATTGAAGGGCTTCCTTTGTGGCTCAGACAGTAAAGAATCTGCCTGCAATGCAGGAGACCTGAGTTCAAACTCCGGGTCAGGAAGATTCCCTGGAGGAAGGCATAGCAACCCAGTCCAGTATTCTTGCCTTTAGAATTTCACAGACAGAGCTCCTGGCAGGCTATAGTTTATGGGTTCACAAAGAGTCAGATATGATGAGTGACTGACACACACACACACAGACACACACACAGACAGGTACTGAGACAGTAAACACCATGGATTCCTGAATTCACTTGTACCACACATTAATGCGATCCATGTAATTCTCAGGGAAGGTGGGCTACAAAGTACATGCTCAGTCAATAGCCAGAGCATGAAAGAGCCTTTTAGTCACCTTATGATAAAATAAAAGAAAAAGTATATATCACATTTCATGATGTCAGATGGGGAAGAAATGGTACAAGAGAATTCTCCCCTTAACAAGGAAATCCAGCAAAAAAGTCAAGATGTAGAGAGAAAGGCAATTCCCAGAAGGCAAAATGAGATTTTTGTAAACTTTGTTTTCAAAAATCCTCTCTCAGAGGACTTGAGTCAATGTCTTATTTTATCCAAATTGGTTTTCACTTCTGTAACTATTATTAGAGTTGTTGAGTTTTGCTTGTACGTGTTGTGGATCCTGTGGTTCCCACGTTTTGTCAAAAACAGAGTCACCTGAAATATTTCTGTGGTTGAGATGTGCAATGAATTTAGCTGGCTGTTTGAAAACTCTCCTGATTCCGTTAGCTGTTTCCTCTGTCTTCCTGCTGGTTCTCATCATTCCTCTCTAATTTTGAATGTGGTTAAGGGAAAGAAAGGCAAAATAAAAGTCTATTTTGAAGCAAATGACACCACCCATGACTAACTACATACAGTATTTGTGACTTTGGACAGTTTTATTATTGCACTCTCCAGGGCCCACAGCTTGCTGCTACTAAATAAGAAATCTCCATTGTGTATTTTTATGGCCTAAATTCACACATTGTTATATATAGTATTTGTCTTTTACTGAATGCTTGGATCCCTCTGTCTCTCTCTCTCTCCCTCTTTTCTTTAGATGCAGAAAAATGGAGAATAATGGTAATAGAACAACAGCCATTTTATTTTTAGGGATTTCCATGCTATATCTTCTTAAAGCCAACCACAACCATTTATATAAGTAGAAAAAATATGACTTGAAAATCAAACATGAATGAGAAAAGCAGGAAGGCAACCCACTCCAGTACTCTTGCCTGGAAAATCCCATGAACGGAGGAGTATAGTAGCCTACAGTTCATGGGGTCGAGAAGAGTCAGACACGACTGAGCGACTTCACTTTATGCAGTTTCAGGAGGCTTCCTTGGTAGCTCCACTGGTAAAGAATCTGCCTGCAATACAGGAGACCCCAGTTTAATTTCTGGGTGGGGAAGATCCCCTGGAGAAGGGATAGGCTACCCATTCCAGTATTCTTGATCTTCCCTGGTGGTTCAGACAATAAAGAATCTGCCTGAAAGGCAGGAGACCTGGGTTTGATCCCTGAGTTGAGAATATCCCCTGGAGGAGGGCATGGCAACCCACTCCAGTATTCTTGCCTGGAGAATCCCCATGGGCAGAGGAGCCTGGTGGGCTACAGTCCATGGGGTCACAAAGAGTCAGACAAGACTGAGCAACTAAGCACAGCACAGCATGTGGTTTCAGGAGTGAGACAGAGAGAGAACAGGGAAACCAAGATTGCATTGCCATGAACAAATATAAAGAATAACTTGTTAGTTTTGATTCTGCTTTAAAATAATGCATGAAGCTGATTTAACAACGTAGCTTATAACCTTCAAATGCTGGGTTCATTTTTGAATCATCATGCATCTCCTCAGTTCCCCAGAAGACTCATCATGTCTTGTTAAGAATTAACAAGCCCTGGTAAATTAATAGATTAATAAATAAAACTGTACATTTAGAAGTGGCACAATGCAGTTGGTGAAGTCAGGCATAGGAAGACGAAACCTGTTTTGTAATGTAGGACAAAAATACTGAAGCTGCTTAGTGATTCGGTTTCCTCTGGTACCAGCTAGCAAGAACATAATCCCTTTGAAAATTTGTTTTAATGATGGCCAATGGTTGTGTTGGTACAGCAGAGATTTTATATCATTTGTGTAGGGCTGGGCAGAGTGGTAAACCATAAGTATCTGGCTCTACATCGCATATCAATCATTTGATTTTTACCACTGAAGCGTTGATGTCAGGTTCTGAAGAGACGTTGCCCTGATTTAACAGGCAGGAGCAGAGATGGTAGAAGCATCAAGGTGACTCCAAAAGAGAAAAGGCCGCTGTGAGCTCTTTCCCCAACTTCCTGGGTAGATTTCCATCTTACTGCTGTCTAGGGTGCAGTGACACGTCATGGAGGATTTTCTGTAAGCCATATTTTTGACATTCTTCACTTGTTCATGGTGTGCACCAGACAGGAACATATGGTTCCAAATGTCTGTGGCAGTTGTGTAGAGGACACAACAGAAAGAGTGGTTTTATGTTGAAAATAAAATAAAAAGGAGAAATCTGGAAAGCAATGAAGTGGCCACTGAAGAGCCAAGACCTTCAATACTTCAAGTTGCCTATTATGGTTGTCAGAGGGAAAGAAATGTAGAGAGAGTGAAAACATTGATATTGTCTACAGCTGTGATTAAAAATGTTCTCATTGCTTATCCTAGAATTATTCAATGACAAAAATCGGTATGACTCTAGGAATTTCAGTTGCTTGTCTAAGTAATTTTATAGAACATAGGTATTTCGTAATAATACGTTACAGAGGAGTTTCTCTTTGAGGATTTTAAAAAATAAATAAAATCAGTTGATACACTGGCATGGTTTCCTGTGTGAATTTTTCAGGTCAATAATCTGTACTGTGGTGGGAAGAAATTGTTTACCTTGCCCTGGGATAAATATCTGTCTAACTGTGCTTTTATCTGTTCTTTCCTTCTGTTGTGAGCTTTTAGTGATCACGTCACATGCCTCAAATATCTGAGCTGCACAGAGTAAGCCATTTCTGTTCTCACTCATTTAGGATCCAGTGGCTTTTTATGACTTGTGATCACCCTGCTCTCACCTTGCTGTTGTGCTACAGATGATTCAAAAGCAATTAGTCTTAGACTTGGGAATGCTTTGAAAATTGACTGGCCATGGACAAACTCAGGACATTTTAATCAAGTGATGTCTTACAATATGTCTGTTTCCTAAATGAGGAGGTATGTCACCTTCTTGAAGCAGGAAATCGCTTGCCATAAAGAAAAGGGCTATCAAATGTGTTTGTTGTAACTCTGGCCTACATTGCTGTGACCAACACAGTAAGGATAAGATTGACCATCCAAGCTTGAAAAGCAATAAATACCAAATGAGTATGAGATAGCTAAAAAATATCAGGGTACATGGATACATGTTAGATGCTCAGTTGTGTCCACTCTTTGTCGTGTCCACTCTTTGTGACCCCATGGACTGAAGTCACCAGGGTCCTCCTTGTCCATGGAATTCTTCAGGCAACAATACCGGAGTGGGTAGCCTTTCCCTTCTCCAGGGGATCTGCCCAACCCAGGGATAGAACCCAGGTCAATTGCAGAATCAACCCAGAATTGCAGGCAGATTCTTTACCATCTGAGCCATCAGGGAAGCCTGGGCTAGCTAAAAACTAACAAGATAGGTAAAGTATATTAAACATATGGAGAAATAACTAGGGAAATAAACTTCCAGGTCCCCTCAGAAGCAGGCAGAGGTGAGAATTCAATTATTATAAGTGAATTTGGGAGTCATTCGAAGAAGGACCAGTAAGAGTGAAAGTAAGAGGCAGGAAAAGAGAAGAAAGCTGATAAAAGATGCATTACCCAGCAAGTGATTTCCATGGGCAACTGGAACAGAAGTCCTTTGGGAAACTCTGGGAGAAAGTATAGAAAGAACACAGTTCAGGGTTCTCCCAGGTAAGGGGCAGATTTCAAGATACTGGGTCTAGATTTAACCTCCCAATTCCCACAGTGAAAAAGAAGAAGCAAGAGGAAGGGAATCAAAGGAGGAGGAGAAGAGAAGGTGCAGGGCAGGAACAGAGACACAGAGGTAGGGAACAGACATTTGGATACAGGTTCCTGGGGTAGGAGAAGGGGTAGGATGAATGGGAGATGAGGCTCGATGTAGGCACACTGTCTTATGTAAAACAGATAGCAAGTGGGAACTTGCTGCACTGCACAGGGAGCTCAGCTCGGTGCTCTGTGATGACTAGAGGGGTGGGATGGGGGTGAGGGGAGGGAGGGAGGGAGGTTCAAGAGGGAGGGAATGTATGTATCTATACAGCTGATCCAGTTCATTGTACAGTGGAAGCTAACAGAATATTATAAAGAAACTGTGCCCCAAGTGGAAAAAAAAAAAGAGAGAGAGAAAGTAGAGGAAGGAGGAGGGAAAAGAAAGAAAAAAAGTCCTCAGAAAGAGTCCCAGCTGTTTTCAGGAAGCCAGATTCACATGCAGAGGTAACTGCTGAGAGCATAAGGGCGGGGCACGGAGAACACCTGCTACTGCAATTTGGACCAAAAGTTACAAAGTAAGTGCTCTGGGTAAAGGTGGAGGATTGAGCGCATTTCCTCCGGAAAGCTCACTAAAACTACAGTACAGGGGCCCGGAGAAAATGCACTCATTGAGGAGCGGAAATTCACCTGGCCATCTAGACAACACTCAGTATTAAACCATCACTGCTAACAGGCAAGAGCCAACCTGCGCTTCAAGGCAGAAAAGTCTCCTGGCTAAGAGCCAGCAGCCTGCAGGGTCTCCAGGCCCAGGGGTTCGTGGTGACCTGACGTAGAAAGGACTGCTGGAAAGCTCTTTAAGAAGGAGTTACGTCCACACCACTAGATAACTTCCTCTCCTTATGACCTCCACATAAAAGTGGGGCATTTCTCTGAAGAGGGTACAACTGAGGCTTTCTGGACAGGAGGATTCAGACTTAAGGAAAGGCAGAAATAACAGTCTGAATTGGGGGATTAAGTCAACAAAGGTGTAAACTGAAGTTGAGGCTGGTGGCTATTTTCATTCACAATACACGTGAAGACCTTGACTCTCAAGGAAGAGCAGCAGGAGAGCAGCAGGAGAGTCTTCTCTTGGGAATGGAATCAGCTCAGAAGAAAACTTTTTTAAAAAATGTCCTTCAAATTTATTTATTAAAGAGAAATAAACATTATGTACATCATTGAATTCCCATTCTGCCTGCCCCAAAGGGAACCAACATTGTGATATTTCTTTGCCATGATTTTACATTACCTACATACTATCCTTTTTCTGAATTTGGATTTTGGTTGTTTGTTTGCTTATGGAAGTATAGTTGCTGAACAACATTACACAAGTTATAGGTGTACAGTACAGTGATTCACAATTTTTAAAGGTTATACTCCATCAATAGTTATTATAAAATATTGTTTATATTCCACATGTTGTAGAATATACCCTAGTAGCTTCTTTTATACCTAATAGTTTGTACCTCTTACTCCACCATCTTTATATAGTCCCTCCTCCATTCTGCCTCCCTATGGTAACCACTAGTTTGTTCTCTATATCTGTGAGTTTGCTTCATTTTTGTTATATTGACTAGTTTGTTGTAGCAAACTCTTAAACGTACTTTTGAAAATACTGACATCAGAGGTGACCCCATGTCACTGCCACGTGTGTGTGTGTGTGTGTGTCTGTGTGTGTGTGTCTGTGTGTGTTTAGTCACTCAGTCATGTCCTACTCTTGGTAACCCTTTGGACTGTAGCCTTCCAGGATCCTCTGTCCATGTGATTCTCCAGGAAGAATACTGGAGCAGGTTGCCATTTCCTCCTCCAGGGGATTTTCCCAACCCAGGCATAGAACTTGCATCTCCTGTGTCTCTTGCACTGCAGGGAGATTCTTTATCTGCTGAGCCCGTTGGAAAAGCTAAGAGCCCACACATCCTGCCTAATTTTACTCCATACTTGTAATCAGCCTTCCAGACCTTTCTCCTTAAACATGGACAGACAACAAAAGGTTGTAGGATATTTGAGAAAGTTCCCACCATGAAAGCTGGAGACCAAAGAACACACAAAAAAAAGGCACTTGAAACTGTTAGGAGAAGCACACTGATTGAAACCACCCTCCCTGGCCAGGCACTATAGTAACTATTTGCATGAGTTGTTTTATGACAGGAGATCCTGATAAGGAATAGGGAACTAATAAGCCACCACCAACCGGAAGAGTTCGGGAAAGGTCAAAAGGAGACACCGCGTGTCCGTCCACTTCCCAGAATCCCTCTCGCTAGCATCCATCTTGGCTGAGCGATGCGTGCCCCACCAGGAAAGACTCTGAATTAGAATGATTGGCCAAAGACCACCCAGAAACTAATCCCATCACCATAAAACCCGAGACTGTGAGCCATGCGGCAGAGCAGTTCTCCTGGGTTCCCTTACCCTACTGCTCTTCACCCGGGTGCCCTTTCCCAATAAAACCTCTTGCTTTGTCAGTACATCCTCAGACAGTTCATTTCCGAGTGTTAGACAAGAGCCCAGTTTCAGGCCCTGGAAGGGGTCCTGCAACAAAACTAACAGAAAGTATTTAGGGGAGAAAAATCCTTCCAAAATATCCTCAAAGGCTTAAAAACAGCCATTACAGCTATGAAACAAGAACAAAATATTTAACATTGAGAGGGAAAAAATAAATCATAAAATAAAAACATAATAGCATAAATGAAAAAAAAAAATCATCAAAGGATTAAAACATAAAGTTGAGAAAATGTCCTAAAGGGTTACACAAGTTGACAAAGAGAGGTACTCAAGCAACAGGTACACTATCTGAATAAACCGAACTAGAGAAAGAGAGTTTTTTGAGACACTTTTGCTTAAGAAATCACTCTAATATGTGTTGCGAGAAACAAAGAGGGAAGAATGAGTTAGATGGAGATACAAAGACAGGGAGACATAGAGAAAGAAATAAGGAGGAGGAAGAGGAGCAAAAGAGATAGGATTCAAAGCTAAAGCAAAATCAAAAGCATCAGCCATTAAATATACAGAAAAGGAAGAGAATCCCCAGGTGACTGTATAGGTAGTATTCCAGGAGAGAAACTGACCTTCTTGTAGACAGCCACCTGTCCCGAATAAAGCAGCATTAATTCAAGAGAAAAATGACTAGAAACATCACTAGCATCACTTATGATGCTCTTTTTTATTTTTTAACATGTAAGAGAGCTTCTTGAGTACTTGTTCTAGCAAAACAAGAGGGAAAACCAAGGACCACATGTAAGGTGTAACAATTTGGGCCTTGTCTAAGGAGAGATTGGGCTTCTCAGGTGGATCAGTGGTAAAGAATCTGCCTGCCAAGGCAGGAGACGCAGGAGAGAAGGGTTCAATCCTTGGGTCGAGAAGATCCCTTGGAGGAGGAAATGGCAACCCACTCCAATATTCTTGCCTAGAGTATCCCATGGACAGAGGAGCCTGGCAGGCTATAGTCCATGGAGTTGCAAAAAGCTGGACACAACTGAGCATGCACACATATACACAGACACACACACACACAAAAGAAAATATCTGACCTTTACACTGGGTTTTGGGGAAGTAGTCTATGTCATACCTGATAGAAAGGTCTTTGCTTTTAGGGCACAGACTAGCCATACTTGATAATCTTAAGTTAGAAGCTAACCACAGCAGAAACCATATGATTGGGACAGGGGTGAGATGTGAGTCACAAGTACCACTTGCTCTGGAGCATGAGTTAAATCATGTGGAAATCAAGTGATCAATCAAGACTAGGAATGGAGCACCAATAGCAACTGTGGATATTTGAGCTGAGGCGATCTTTCTTGGTTGGCAGTATTCCATCATGTTTTCCCAAGTCAATGCCAGGAGGGTATCATGTCCTAACTCCATAAGGAGAGACTAGCAGAAGCTCTGCATTTCAAACCCTTTCAGACTCTCTTCTTTGGCTGATTTTCATATTTATCCTTCCTTTATAGAAAACCATAACCATGAGTTTAATAGATTTTAGTAATAATAAGTGGGGCTACCCTGGTGGCTCAGTGATAAAGAATCTGCCTGCCAATGCAGGAGACACAGGAGACCCGGATTTGATCCCTGAGTCAAGAAGATTCCCTGGAGGAGGAAATGGCAAGCCACTCTAGTAGTCTTTCCTGGGAGAAGCCCATGGACAGAGGAGCCTAGCTGGCTACAGTCCATGGGATCACAAAGTCAGACAGGATTTAGCACACACACACAGGCAGGCAGCACTGTACTTCACCATGCATTGGAGTCAGATAGAAACCCCGAATAGTGACTGCAAGTGAAAGCTCAGTTTATTAAGAGGAGAAAGGGAAGCCAGGAGAATGAAGGTGTTGGAAAGTGAAAGTCTCATATACCATGACAGCATGATGGATAATACCACCAACACATGAAGCCAGCAAGAGCTATTTATGTATATTATGTAGAAGCGACTGAACAACAATGTAGAAACATGGGATGTGTAAATGCTGGGCACGATATCTGAAAGAGTTGGAGAAGAAGAACTGGGGGAACAAAGTGAAATGACGGTGTTATGTTACATTTTTATTTAGTACTAACTTCTGTATTATATGCATGTGTTTATATATGCATGTATTTCTTTGATAAATAAACATAATAGTTTAAAAAACACAGGATGCTCCAAGAAGGGATTGTGAGGAAAGAAATTAAACCAAGATGTAATAATTAGAAATCTGGATTAATTTGCATAATTTGAATATGAAGAAGCTTAGTATGTATTGTTATCAGCGGGTTGACTTTGGAAATCTATAAGGCAAGGTGGGCTGAATAAAAATTAGAAGGTTGTAATGGCTGTGAGATTCAGTTTTGGGCTTTTTAAAGGCAATTACTAGCTTTTTAACACAGGTTCTTTAAGGTTTCTGCTCACTTATTTAATCATTACAAAACTGAAGTAATTTGAGCTTATATGATTACTGAAAATAATGATTATTAAAATATGTACAAAAGCAAACTTTGAATAAATTAGGTATGTATACATGTATGCTAAATCGCTTCAGTGGTGTCCAACTCTTTGTGATCCTGTGGACTGTAGCCTGCCAGACTCCTCTGTCCATGGGATTCTCCAGATAAGAACCTGGAGTGGGTTGTTATATCCTCCTCCAGGGGATCTTCGGGACTCAGGGATCAAACCTACATCTTCTGCATTGGCAGGTGGGTTTTTTGCCACTAGCACCACCTGGGAAGCCCATAGGTATGTGTGCAATATATGCCATTTCACTCCTCCCTTCCAAACCCAATAAGCCTACAAATATATTATTTAGTAAATAAACAGCAATTAATTATTAATAATAAACTCAATAAACTGAGCTGCAACTATGTATCAGGAGTTGGGAAAGGCTCTGAATGTACCGAGACTCAACCCCAAATGAAAAGACCCTGCTTTCCTGCTGCTTGCAATTTAAAAGGAGAGAGAAATACACAACAAATGAACAAATAGTTAAAATCAGTAATAACTGCTGAGAAAGAAAAGTTCAGGACACTGTGGAAGGGTAAAATTGGGTGGAAGGGTACAATTTTTCACTGTAGATCCAAAGAAAGCCTTTCTGAGTAATGAGATAGGAGGCAAGAATAATGCTTCATTAGGAAAAGTGTGAGGAAGGGAACATTCAAGATGCTAAAAGCAGCTTGGAAAAATGTCCTGACAGACAAAGTTGGGCACGATTGAGGACCAGAAGGGGACTAGTTTGACAGGCTCCAACTGAGAAGGAGAGTTCCCTGCCATGTGGCTGACTGAGGAGGAACATGAGAAGCAAATATGAGGTGAAGATGTTGACTTTCTCGTGGTCTGAGAGGTGAGGACTCTGCCTTACAAAGCACATAGATGGGTGAGCGAGTGACTACAGGTTGGAAAGATGGAGCCAGGCTCACCAGTCTCACATCACCTTAGATCAGTTCTCAGATCTTCAGGAAGTCTGGTAAGGACCTTGGAGGGTCTGGGCATCTGAGACAGGGATGAGGCTCCTCTGGTAGTTCCTTCTCTCCACCTGACATCAGCCACTCAAGCTCTATCGCATTTACATAATAGGGGGCTTCCCACAACAGAACCTTGCTCTGCCTGGAATCTTCTTCTACGTCCCCCTTCAGGAACTCCCAACTACCCTTTGCGCTGTGCTTAGTCACTCAGTTGTGTCTGACTCTTTGTGACCCCATGGACTGTAGCCTTCCAAGCTTCTCTGCACATGGAAATTCTCCAGGCAGGAATACTGGAGTGGGTTGCTGTGTCCTCCTCCAGGGGATCTTCCCAACCCAGCAATTGAACCCAGGTCTCCCACACTGCAGGCAGTTTCTTTACTGTCTGAGCCATCAGGGAAGCCCAAGAATACTCGAGTGGGAAGCCTATCCTTTCTTTGGGGGATCTTCCTGACCCAGAAATTGAACCAAGGTCTTCTGCATTGCAGGCAGATTCTTTACCACCTGAGCTACCCAGGAAGCCCCAACTACCCTTTCAGTCAAGGCATAAAGGATACTTCCTCAGAGTACTCCAAGCTCCTACTTCCAAAGCAAGTTCCACTTTTCAAATCTAACATATCTTTCTGCTTTCCTTCATGGAACCTGCATTCTGTCTCTGTGCCTCGATGTTCTCTTCTGCAAAATGGGTGTAGTAATATTAGTGACCACCTCAGAGGATCATGACAACCCAATATAAACCACAAAAGATAGTGCCTGACTTGTGGTAAAGGCTCTGTGATGTTAGCTATCATTTGACAGAAGCCAGGAACAGAAGGATATGTATTATAATTATATTAAGTCTCAAAGCAGGCAAAATTAATATCTGCTGTTGAAAGTGAAAATATTGGCAACGTTTGGAGGGTGTAGCTGAGAAAAACCAAAGAGGTTCTGACAACATTCTGTTTCTTGTCTGAGTGGTTGGTTGCATGACAGTGGTCACTTTGTGATCATTCATCTTTGTGCTCCAACTTAGCATTCATTTTGCACTTTAAAAAGTCAGTTTATTATCATTAACATAATTTGAAATTCTGTATTTAATTGTAGAACTATTTGCTTGACTCTAGGTTCCATGAAAGCAAGAAGAAAATCTATTCACTTTGTCTCTAATACTTAGTATAATCTCCAAAACAAAAGATAAGAAAACATAAGTCTGATTCTGTCATTCTTCTATTCAAAATATTCAATGACTCCCTATATAAGCCAGATTAAATGTCAGAGTCTTTGCAGCAGACCACAAGTCCTTAGGTGTCTCTCTGAGTCACACTTGGTGCTTCTGTATCACTCAGGATGATCCAGGCACATTGGGATGAGCCAGTGTTTGCACAATATCATTCATGTACTAAATGCAACAGAATGATTCCTTGTAAGGTGGCAAATTTTGTTTTGTAATTTCACCTCAATTATTAAAAACCTGAGTACTCTAGAATCAGACTAAGTTCAAATTGTGACTCTGTCACTTAGTTGTATGATTTCTGACATGTTGCTTCACCTCTTTGTGCAAAAGTAGGGAAAACCACTAGACCACTCAGGTATGATCTAAATCAAATCCCTTACAGTTATAGAGTGGAAGTGAGAAATAGATTCAAGGGACTAGGTCTGATAGACAGAGTGCCTGAAGAACTATGGATGGAGGTTTGTGACATTGTACAGGAGGCAGTGATCAAGACCATCCCCAAGAAAAAAAAAATGCAGAAAGGAAAAAATGGTTGTCTGAGGAGGCTTTACAAATACCTGTGAAAAGAAGAGAAACAAAAAGGCAAAGGAGGAAAGGAAAGATATACCCATTTGAATGCAGGGTTCCAAAGAATAGCCAGGAGACATAAGAAAGCCTTCCTCAGTGATTAATGCAAAGAAATAGAGGCAAACAACAGAATGGGAAAGACTAGAGATCTCTTCAAGAAAATTAGAGATACCAAGGGAACACTTCATGCAAAGATGGGCTCGATAAAGGACAGAAATGGTAGGGACCTAAGAGAAGCAGAAGATATTAAGAAGAGGTGGCAAGAATACACAGAAAAACTATACAAAAAAGATCTTCACAACCCAGACAATCACGATGGTGTGATCACTCACCTAGAGCCAGACATCCTGGAAGGCCAACTCAAGTGGGTATTATGAAGCACCACTACAAACAAAGCTAGTGGAGGTGATGGAATTCCAGTTGAGCTATTTCAAATTCTAAAAGATGATGCTGTGAAAGTGCTTCACTCAATATGCCAGCAAATTTGAAAACTCAGCAGTGGCCACAGGACTGGAAAAGGTCAGTTTTCATTCCAATCCCAAAGAAAGGCAATGCCAAAGAATGTTCAAACTACTGCACAATTGCACTTATCTCACACACTAGCAAAGTAATGATCAAAATTCTCCAAGTCAGGCTTCAACAGTACATGAACTGTGAACTTCCAGATGTTCAAACTGGCTTTAGAAAAGTCAGAGGAACCAGAGATCAAATTGGCAACATCCATTGGATCATCAAAAAAAACAAGAGAGTTCCAGAAAAACATCTATTTCTGCTTTATTGACTATGCCAAAGCTTTTGACTGTGTGGATCACAATAAACTGTGGAAAATTCTGAAAGAGATGGGAATACCAGACCACCCGATCTGCCTCCTGAGAAAACTGAATGCAAGTCAGGAAGCAATAGTTAGAACTGGATGTGGAACAACAAACTGGTTCTGAATCAGGAAAGGGGTACATCAAGGCTGTATAATGTCACCCTGCTTATTTAACTTATATGCAGAGTACATAATGAGAAATGCTGGGCTGGAAGAAGCACAAGCTGGCATCAAGATTACCGGGAGAAATATCAATCACCTCAGATATGCAGATGACACCACCCTTATGGCAGGAAGTGAAGAAGAACTAAAGAGCCTCTAGATGAAAGTGAAAGAGGAGAGTGAAAAAGTTGGTTTAAACCTCAACATTCAGAAAACTAAGATCATGGCATCTGGTCCCATCACTTCATGGCAAATAGGTGGGGAAACAATGGAAACAGTGGCTGACTTAATTTTTGGGGGCTCCAAAATCACTGCAGATGGTGACTGCTGCCATGAAATTAAAAGACGCTTGCTCCTTGGAAGAAAAGTTATGACCAATATAGACAGCATATTAAAAAGCAGAGACAATACTCTGCCAACAAAGGTCCGTCTAGTTAAAGCTATAGTTTTTCCAGTAGTCATGTATAGTTGTAAGAGTTGGATTATAAAGAAAGCTGAGCACTGAAGAATTGATGCTTTTTAACTGTGGTGTTGGAGAAGACTCTTAAGAGTCCCTTGGACAGCAAGGAGATCCAACCAGTCCATCCTAAAGGAAAACAGTCCTGGGTGTTCATTGGAAGGACTGATGGTGAAGCTGAAACTCCAAAACTTTGGCCACCTGATGTGAAGAACTGACTCATTTGAAAAGACCCTGATGCTGGGAAAGATTGAGGGCAGGAGGAGAAGGGGATGACAGAGGATGAGATGGTTGGATGGCATCACCAACTCAATGGACATGAGTTTGAGTTAACTCCGGGTGTTGGTGATGGACAAGGAGGCCTGGCGTGCTGCAGTCCATGGTGACCCAAAGAGTCGGACATGACTGAGTGACTGAACTGAACTGAACTTAGAGTACTTACCTCTCAAGGTGGCTCTCAGTATTAAATCCATTCATATGTGTAACAGCACTAAGAAGGGTGCCTGGAATATATAATAAATCACAAAATAAACTCATTATTTTAAGGACAAGCTTAACCAGAAGAGCACAGAGATTAGTTGAGTGTCACTCCTTTATAAAAATGGTTTTTAGAGTTGGAAGAAGTGGAGAACCTTGGTCCCCGTTGGCTTTGAGACATCAGTCCATCCACTTGCTGTTACGGTTGGGTCTCAGGAGAGGGTGGGACTTGACTGGGAACAGGGAGCCATGGCAAGTGATCAGACCAGGGCGAGGACCCAGGTCTCCTGACATCCTGACTGCCTGATCGGGCTCTTTTCTTCTTTACTCTCCTTACTTATGTGTGGAGGGAGCTACATACCAACTTGGTTCAGACTTTGCACATGATGGAATTCTATTTTACACACTCAGGTTGTAATAATAGGATATAAAGATATGAATAAGTAAAGACTTTTTTTTCTTTCAAAGATTACTACAATTGCTTTCTGCAGTGCTTTAGCAAATGGACCAGTGTTGGCATGAAAATTACAGTAAAAATGTTAAGGCATGTGGGATGGTAGCCATGGTGCTGAAAAATGAAATGTGAAGAGAAATCCCTACTCTGTACAGCATTTTCCTGACATTTGACATCTAAGATTATACCCCAGATTTTCTAGACAGTGGACTATAGTATTAATAATGTTCTGAGTATATTTAAATAGAAACTCATCTATGTAGGAGCTTTGAATGAAATCAAAACAGAAATCTGGTGTATTATTCAGATTAGTCCTACAAATATACACTTACCAATTGTAGGTTGTGTGCGTTATGAATTCATTCATTCATTCATGCAGTCAATGAGCATTTATCAAGGTTCCACTAATTGCTAGGCATTGCGCTAAATGCTGAGGTTTCATTCTGCCATCACTGAGTCTCTAATAAAGTAAACAGATATCTAAAGAATTGATAATGACCATGAGGAAACTGAGCAGGGCATTATGAAGGAAATCAATCAGAGAAGCAAATTTAGATCAGTCAACAGAATGGATAGAAAGAGGCAATGGGGGTGAGGAACAATTAAGAACTTACTGTAATAGACCAGATGGAAGACCACAGTGATTTGGGTGAGTGTAGTGGTTCTCAACTAGGGGTGATACGTACTTCAGAAGACATTTGGGGATGTCTGCAGACATTTTTTGGCTGTTACAGCCTGGGAGGAGGGTACTACTGACATCTAGTGGATAGAGTCCAGGGAAGTTGCTAAGCATCCTATAAGACACGGGACAGCCTCCTCAATAAATAATTTTCTGGCCCCAAATGTCAACAGTTTTGAAGCTAAGGAACTCCAGGCTAGATGATAGCATTGGAACTGCAGATAAACAGATTAAAGAAAGTTTGAGGCACAAAACCAATAGCACATGAAAATATACTGCATGTAAGGGGAAAGTAAGCATGGCGTTCTGAGTTTTTAGTTTTAATTCCTGGACAGAAGGTGGTACGCATATTGAAATGAGAAACTTTGAAAGGGGGCTAGGGAGGGAGCAATAATATGGCTCAGAATCAAGAGACTGACATGTGTACTCAGTGGAAAATAGTAATTAGAATTGGCTATGAGAATCTGGAGTTCATAGGCAAGATCTGAGCAAAAGATGAAATTTGAGATCCTTGCTTAAAGATATTTAATGCCTTAGAAACATATGACATCACCTAGGGAAAAAATTAGACATAAAAAAGTAGTCAAGGAGTAAGAATTTTGATTTCAAAGCCACCTGATTTGTTTTTTTGTTTTTTTTTTTTGTTGTTGTTTGTTTTTTGTGTTTTTTTTCTTTGCTTTTCATGCCCTGGGTAACATTATAAGTAAACTCAAGTCTACTAAAAACTTTGAAAACACATTTATAACATTTGAGTTCCTTAGTTTATTCTAAGCTAGTTTTCTTGTGTCTCATTATGTTATTAAAATCGAGTAATCTTAAATGAATTACTATCTAAGTAATGTCACCAGCTCTCTGCACAAGGCTGTACATTATTTCCTTATTAACCTCAGTGTATCAATTTAAGCTTAAGATTTGGGAAACTGGGAAAAGACTGAATGCATTCAATTGGACATTTTTATTCTTACGGGAGCACTATGAAAATGTGAATCAAGAGTGAGTAACATAGTCATTTTGGGCAAAAATAACTAGACGCATATATATACAAAATACAGTGCTTCTAAAAAGCACAAAACAAATTAACAGCAGCTGCTGATCACTCGTGAGTAACTTAACACCATGAGCCTGTGTACATGAGCAGTGGAGGAAAGCATTTTAACAAGGAAATAAATTTCAATTTTAAGCTTTACAGGTTTTATAGATAATACAGAAAAGCAACTTAAAGTGTGCATGTATTCTTTAAGAAGCCTACTTTGGAAAATGCAATATTTCTAATATCTCTACCAATAAAAAAGAACTTAGAGACAAAAGGTAATTCAGGTAAAAGTGATGAAATGCCTTTAAATAGCGTTGGGCCAAATTACTATTAATAGACTATTATATGCTCAGTCTCTCAGCTGTGTTCAACTCTTAGCAACCCCATAGACTATAACTCACCAGGATCCTCTGTTCATGGAATTTTCCAGGCAAAAATACTAGAGTGGGTTGCCATTTCCTCCTCCAAGAGGTTTTCCTGACCCAGGGATCTAAACTGTATCTCTTGAGTGTCCTGTATTAACAGGTAGATTCTTTGCCACTGTACCACTAGGGAAGCTCTAATATATATACTATTAATGGAGTCATTTCCTAACAGACAAAATATCTTAGTCTCTGCCATCTGAGGCATATTTAAACTAGAAATGTATGTGCAGATTAATTGAACCGAAAAAGCAAATTACCACAATTTAACTAATATATATTGAGTAATGAAATCCTTGGAAAATACTTTGCATACAGTAGTTCCTATAATCCTCCAATTTCCATACCGTGTTATCAGTTTCAATGTACAGATGAAGATATCAAATCCTAGAGAGAGTGTATCAGTCAGTATAGAAGAGGTTTTGCTGTAATAACAATCAGATCTCAAAATTTTCATGGACTATAGCACAATTTTTGTTTTCACTGATTGGTTACCAATTTGCTACTAATCTGACAACTATTCAAGCAAGTCCTTCCCAGAAGGTGACTCAGGGATCCCTGCTGCTTCCATCTTGGCCTCTAGAACTTGTGGTTTTGGGAATTACTGTGGCAAAAGACAGTCCCCAAGGGAGGGGTGAGAGCCTTTCATTGCTTTCCTTCTTACCCAGAAACAGCACAGACTACTTCTACTCCCATTTTGTTGGCTAAATATACATTATTACACCTCACTGAAAAAGAATAGGCTTTAACACGCCCAGGAAAAAGAGAAATGGATCTAGATAAGTATCAGCAATCTCTACTATAGGGACATAAAGTAATCTAACCAAGGTTACAGATCAAAAATTAGGTAAAACCAGGATTGAAACAGTTTGTTCAAAAGCTGACATAATTCTAGAGTTTGGATTCTCAAGATCTAGCCATGCTTGTATTTATTATCTACTAGCCCTATATGCACCAAGAAAAATAGATAACTGAACATGCTTTACACAAATCTTTAGGTTTTTAAAAAAAATCCATTAACAAGCTTTGTGTGTATGTTCTTAGTCGCTCAGTTGTGTTAGACTCTTTGTGACCCCATGGACTGTAGCCTGCCAGGCTCCTCTGTCTGTGGGGATTCTCCAGGCAAGAGTACTGGAGTGAATTGCCATGTCCTCCTCCAGGGAACCTTCACAACTCAGGGATCAAAACCAGGTCTCCTGCATTACAGGCAGATTCTTTACCTTCTGAGCCATTAGGGAAGCCCAACCAGGTTTTATATTTCTATAAATATTAAGAATAAATATAGATACTAAGGATAAATATAAATAGTTAAGGATTTATAAAGTACTCATTGGAATTTTGAAGCATCATTTCCTTATCAAATTCTTCCCAAATTCCTCAAGAGGTTATATTTCTCTTTTCATCATGCACAGAGTACCATTTTGTGAAACTCATCACACTTCTTTATCACCTATGAGTTTCATTATGGCAGAAACCATATTTCCACTGTGTCTCCAGGGCTTGGATGTCTCCCACACAGTAGGCACTCAAATATGCATTGAACGAACCGATAAATGAATAAATGAAAGGGAGTTTGTCTCTTTTCTGATGTAGGGCTTATCATTGTTGACACTTTCCAGATTTAGAAATGTTCCTCGCCTAAATAAGTGAAATTTACTCTTCTATAATCTCCATCCAATATTCTCATTTTTCTTATTTTTCTCTTTGCCTAATATTATGACTAAGTTCTTTTAGCTCTTCAAATTTCTGAAGATAAGATTCATATGCTCCTAATTTTTCTTGGTTTAATCGATCTATGCATAAAATGCATTCTTAAATCCAGATCCACCCATCTTCTTATCTGTGGATATGTTCTGTTCTATCAACTCTCTTACAGAAGTATCAGAACCAGGCACACTATTTGAAGTATGAACTGACGAGCTTCCAGCAGTGGGGCTATAACCTCTCTTGGGGGATGGACAGTATGGGTCTTCAGTAAAAAAAAGACATGTCTATATGTATAATCTATCTCTATCTCCATATCTATGAAAATGAAAGTGTTAGTCACACTGTCGTGTCCAACTCTTTGTGACCCCATAGACTGTAGTCCACTGGGCTCCTCTGTCCATGGGATTCTCCAGGCAAGAATACTGGAGTGGGTTGTCATTTCCTTCTCCAGGGGTCTTCCCAATCCAGGGATCGGACATGGCTCTCCTGCATTGCAGGCAGACTCTATCCACTAAGCCACCAGGGAAACCCTATATCTATATCTAATCTATATCTATATATCTGTATCTATGGGTTTCCCTGGTGGCTTAGATGGTAAAGAATTCGCCTGCAATGCAGGAGACCTGGGTTCAGTCCCTGGGTTGGGAAGATCCCCTGGAGAAGGGAATGGCAACCCATCCCAGTATTCTTGCCTGGAGAATCCCATGGGCAGAGGAGACGGGCAGGCTCTGGTTCACGGGGTGGCAAAGAGTCAGACACGACTGAGCGACTAAGACACACGTGGGCTTCCCAGGTGGTGCAGGGTGAAGAACCCACTTGCCAATAGAGGAGACGTAAGAGACACAGGTTCTATCTCTGGGTCTGAGTATCCCCTGGAGAAGGAAATGGCTACCATTCCATTATTCTTGCCTGGGAAATCCCATGGACATAGGAGCCTGACAGGCTACAGTCCATGGGGTCACAAAGAGTTGGACACAACTGAGCAACTTTACACACACAAACACATACACACACATATATAGTCTCTCTCTTTATGTGTGTGTGTGTGTGTGTGTGTGTGTGTAGTGCCTGGCACTACATGTAAGAGTGAATGAAAGTACCTGAAGTTATGTTAGGTTTCTTTTGTAACCCTTTCCTATTGTAGGTCTGTAAACTGTGGACATGTTTTTCAGATGAATTAACTCAGTTTAGGTTAGTTCTCCAAAATCCATACTTTGAGTGAAGAAAACAAATTGTCTATGAATGTTAATGCAAAGCTAGCCAACATTTATATAGAACATTCCCCCACAAAGCTCAAAGGAAATTAAACCAAAATGATCAAATGCTGATGATTTCCCCAGGGAAGCGTCCTTGTCCTTCCACAGAGAAATAGTCTCCAAACCTACAGAGCTAAAATAGCCTCTCTTCCAGCGTTCAAACGTGCCAGTCGAAAGAAAACCAAGACAAGGAGCTGCGCTGGAAGCTGCCTCTTTCCCAGTTCTGCATATGTAAATAGAAGTAATTTACAAGAGATTATCTGGGGTCTGAATAGGAGAGAAGCCACTTTAATCTTTGAGTACCGAGGTTTCATTTCTCCTTCTCTTCTTCCTCCTCCTGCTTTCTTTCCTCTTTGCCAGAGTTAAAATAAGAGCTCTTCTATTCCCGAAATGCTGGCGTCCGAGATGGCGCTTTTCCATCAAGTGATGGGGAAGAGTCTCCTCTCGGAGACCCTCACACAGGCGCCCGGGGACATTTCCAAGGAGGGTTCCTCGGCCACTCGCGGCCCAGCGCAGAGGTTGACTCTGCTCTGACCATCAGGTTAAATGTTCTGCCTTCAGGAGGCAATCCTCAATACACTTTCCAGCCTTACGGCGCAAAGTTGAGGACGAGGGAGAATGTGCGTGAGTGTGCGCGCGTCCGGGTGTCTGGATGGGTGTATTGGGGCGGGCAGTAAATAAAGGGTGGGGCGAGCGAGGGGAGGCGAGCGAGGCGAGGCGGCCAGGGAGAACCGAGAAGCCAAAGCGTGGCTCGGATCCCAGTTAACCTGCGGGAGCTCCTCCTGCTCACTGAGAGCCCCTGCACCAACTCACCCCGTACCCTCTCCCCTTCTTCCTCCGTCTTCTTTCTCCCCCCACCCCGCCACCTCCCGCTTGGTCTCGTGGCACTCTCCACCTGCCCCTCATCCCTGCCGCCACCCCACTTTCTCATCTGACCCGAGGACGAATGAGGGAGACGTTCCGGCGAATTGGGGCAGCAACTTTCCCCGGCTGGTCTCTCGGCTCCGGGAGCAGTTGCGCGCGGCTTCTCCGAGACCCGCGGCCCATGGAGGAGGAGGACGAGGAACGGTGATGGGCTAGCGGCAGAAGCCAGAAGCCCAGAGCGAGCCCAGCGTCGCCCGCCGGCTCCGCCATCCCACGCAGGTTCCCTCAAGCTCTTTCCGCCAGGGGAGCGCGCTGGGTACCACCGCGTTAGCATCCCAGGGAGGATGAGGCAGGGACCCGAGCCCAGCGGGCAGCATCTTCAGGGCGAGCGGCGGCGGCTGGGTCTCGGCATGAATTAAGAAGCCAGGAAGATGGAGCGCCGCACACTCCTCGCCCAGCCCAGGCTGAGGACCAGGGACGCTGGCTGGACGCTTCTCTATTTCCTCGGCTCGGTCCTCCCGCAGACCGCCCCGCAAGTACTCCGGATCGGTGAGTGAACCCCGCGGGGCGGGGGAGCGCTCCAGGAGGCCCGCTCTGGGGACGCGGTGGCTCCCCGCGGCCAGCGCGGGCGCCGCGGGGTCCCGGAGCGAGAGAGCGCGCATCGGTCCGGGGGGCAGGAGCTGGGGGCTGGTTGAGGTCAGTGCCCACCCGAGGCTCCGGGAAAGAAGCCGCGTCACCGCTTCCCTCCTGGCCAGTGCCGGGCTTCCCCGCGAGTACAGTTGGCGGGTTTCTTTTTTTTTAAATCGGGGCTCCAGGAACGCGGGCAAGAGAGCCAGCGACCCAGGTTTGCCTGGACCGGCTCGCTACTCTGAGTGTGGGGGGCTGCAGGCGGTGGGTTTGGGCTGGGAGATGAGCTTCTCCTCTGCGCCTCGGCAGGCATCGCGCTGTCCAGATGCACGCCCGGGGGGTCCTGGCAACCAAGTCTCTGGGTATCCGCGGGATGCCCAGATCTCAGGAGTCCAACTGGGGACCACTAGGGATGCGGGGACTTCCCTGCGTCTGCTCACCCCGATCCTTCAAGTTTTCTTAAGTTGGGTTCTTGCTCGAGGAGTCTGGAGGGTTCCGTTCGAGTGGGGCAGAGTTGGGGTCTGACTTCTGGCTGAGGGTTCGAGGAGTCAGGAGGACCGTAGAGTTAGCGCCGCGAGCCGGCCCCTAAGTTTTCCACCCTCTCCCCAGTTTGCCCCACCTGCGTGCCACTGAGCACTATCCAAACCGTCAGGGTAAGTCGCTGGAAGACTCTGGACTTCCATCTCAAGGTGGGATAAAAGGAGACTGCAAGACTGAGGATAGGGACCCGGGGGCCGCATAAGGAGGGTGGGATAATAACAAGGGAGAGAGGGATCTTTGCTAGTGTGTGGACTCAGGGACCTAAACACACAGCACCCGCCACCAAGGTCTGGTCTGTGAAGGCACAGAGCGATTTCTGAGCGGCTTTTTGGGTTGAAAAAGCTGGTTGACTACTTTAATGCTCTCCCTGGCACACTAAAACCAATTTCTATTCCTTTAGTTCTCAGTTGGTCCTCTCCCCCCAACCTACTGGGCTTCTTAAAGACCCAGTGAAGGTGGAGAGCCGCAGGTGAAGTCTTGACACCACGCGGGGCTCCCAGCTTTTCCAGTTTCTCACTGTAGGCACCAAGACTGAGGTCTTCATCTCCGAGGACTTCTAACTTATACCCTTTCCAGGAACTGACCGAACGTGCATGGAACCATCCAGGGCACTCTTTCATAATGCCACTAAAATGGCTGAAATTGTTCAATAACTTTATTAATTCTGAAATGAACGCATCTCTTTTCAAAGATTCAGAACCTAGTTCCTGTCACTGAATATCCCCATTGAAAATTAAAAAATATATATAAAAATGGAAGTTTACTATTTTGAAATGCATTTTCTCTAGGCACATGGGATCTGTTTTTCAAGGACAGAAAAGATCTCAAATACTAACTTTTACCGCAGATGTCTTTCTCTAAATTATGATAATGCACATTTTAATGGATGATTTAGACTGCTCATTTAAGAAGTCCCAAAGGATTCTTCTAGAAAAAGTACCACTCATAGCTAAAATATTCTTCACCTTAGTTATGTTTTAACCTTAAATATTTTTAATCTTTTTTTTTCTCTTTTACTTATTTTTTTGGGGGGAAGGGGGATGCAATCAACCCTACACACTCTAGGGTTGTTCACTCCTATGAATAACACAGCGTAAACAATGAGTGTGTTACAATTTCCAGTGTTCATTAACTTAATTGGTATTTTGCATATATTTTATATATCTTAAAAAAGACAAATTTAGACACTCTAGAATAAGGTATGCCAGCCAACAGTTTCCCCTTCCTGTACAATAATCTTAAGAAAGAACTTTCCTCTCCTATATCACCCAAATCTAAAGGAATTTCGGGAGGGGATGTGAAAGTATGTTAGGACATATATATTCACAGATCTGATTATTTACCTAAGCTCCAAGCAATCACACTCATCCATTTAAATTAGTTTTCAGAGTTAGAACAACCCAACGTGATTCACCAACCTTAAAATATATGCTGCACGATAATGAGATTTTCTTTTTCTAAATGGGAACCAAAATGCATAAAGTGAAATAGCTAGCCCGGTGCTGTTTATATGCAGGACAAACATCTTACTTCTTCTGGCTCCTTTGTGACCTGTGCTTGGCATGAACACCACCCTGTAGGCACCTAAGGACCATGCTTACTTTTAAATGCACATTTCGGCACCATGGAAACTGGCTTTAGCTCAGTGGAAACCTGCCTCTCTACAGTGAGTTTCTTATGTCAGTCAAGTCCAACAGTGAGTATGAAATATCAAAGGAGTTGGGGACTGAGCCACTGTGTGTGTGTTGAGAAAAGGAAAGAGAAGAATGAAAACACACTATTTTTCACTTCTTATCTTTCCTTCCTCTTTTCAACAAACCACTAACCATCTAACCAACCCACCAATCAACCAATCAACAAAAAGGGACACTTCATCATTAACTTGCATTAGTATTACAAGTGTTCCAATAACTGGAAATATCCCCAAGTAAAACATAGATGTCTGGCACTTTGCACTGTGAGGAAGCACTTGAATCTTGGATGAATTAATTACACATCTACTTTTCTTGCAAAAGTGTCTGCTTAAACTTCAGCCATTGAGAAAAAAAAAATGAATGAAAGGGATAAAATTTAACAGAAAATTCACGCATCCTAAGAATTAGAGATGTCTTGAGTGTGTATTATGCATGGTTTTCATGCATATTGTGGATGTCTGTTGAAAAGTTTACAATCTTGAAACATAATATATATAAAGGGGGTTCTATAGGGCAAAGAGGTCCTAAGCATTACTCCTAACTATCTTTCAGAGGTTCCACAACAGCCAGCATGGAAGAGAAATAATGGCCGGAGGCAGGGAGTTCTCTAGGGCACGCTGGGGTTATTCCTGTCTTTCTGTCTCCCACCCCAGTGTTTGTCAACAGCCAGTTAATCACACACACATGCTTCGGTGACAGACATCTCTGTTACATAGCCAGATAACCAATAGTTAAATCTGGGTCTAGGTGACCTGAGTAGATGGTGGGTACCACCAGTAGTGGACAAAAGTAAAAGAAAAACAATTCTATATGCATATGTAATTTCTGGGACAGATGTAGCATATTTCTAATAACAATAGTAACAGGATTAAATATTTGCATAGTATATTTTAATGTATCATCTCAACATACCCAATCACAGAGGTGGTGGTTAGCTTAGCATTTAAGAGTTACGAGTTGGGCCACCAGGCTTTCTGACACATGGTTGTTGTCAGACATCCCAGGCTTGGGTCCCACCTCTAAGACTTACTAGAAATGTGTCTCAGCAAGACATTCTCTCTCACAGGCTTTTGTTTGCATCTGAAAAATCAAATTAAAGCAATTGCAACCTCACAATGTCATTGGTAAAAGTACAGAAAATAGATAAGGGAAGGGATATAAGCAGTCTATGGATTTATGAGTTGCTTTGTAATTGTTTTTAATTTTTAAATTTGTTAAACGAATTTTTATTTTTTGGCTCATTTCTTTTTGGCTGTGCTGGGTCTTCGGTGCTGCATGGGCTTTTCTCTAGTTGCAGTGCCTGGGCTTCTCATTGTGGTGGCTTCTCTGGTTGTGGCTCTTAGGCTCCAGAGCACAGGCTCAGCAGCTTGTGGTGCACAGAATTAATTGCTCTTCAGCATTGATCTTCCTAGATCAGGGATCAAACCCATGTCTCCTGCGTCAGCAGGCAGATTCTTTACCACTGAGCTACCAGGGAAGTCCTTTTGAACATTTTAAAAATTATTATCATTGAAATTTGTTTTCTAAACAGGGACCTAACAAGTAGTGTGGTATATGTTTATGACACTTAATATTTCTGAGCCCGTATCTCTTTACCTGTGAATTTGTAGTAATGATATCTACTTTTCCTATTTCACAGGGGAGGATCAAATAAACTATGTTTTTTGTTATTTGCAAACAAACCACTATAGAAATACAGTGTATTACTATTATGTAATTAAATATAGTATACAAAGAGAAATATTGTGGAATATGTGAATAGAATGGAAATTTACATGGCAATATTATTGTTCAAATGTTTTTATCTCCTTAGTGAAGTCACTCAGTCATGTCCAACTCTTCGCGACCCCATGGACTGCAGCCTACCAGGCTCCTCTGTCCATGGGATTTTCCAGGCAAGAGTACTGGAGTGGGGTGCCATCTCCTTCTCCAAGAGAGATCCAAATGTATTTTATTTCAACCATCAAGTTGACTATAGCATTATTTTTTAAATATTTAATCATAAATATCCCCAAAGTTCAAAGTAACACTGCATATTCATATTTTTGCTGCAGTGTACAAAAGCTCACAACTTTATTCTGCCATCACAAAATGAATTATTTGTCATCTTAATATTCATTCTTCACTCAACAGACAAATATTTATTACGTGCTTCCTCACCTATGAGCTGGGCTTCCCTGGTAGCTCAGATGGTAAAGAATCCCCCTGCAATGTGGGAGACTTGGGTTGGATCCCTGGGTTGGGAAGAGCCCCTGGAGGAGGGCATGGCAACCCACTCCAGTATCCTTGCCAGGAGAATCCCCAGGGACAGAGGAACCTGGCAGGCTACAGTCCATGGGGTCGCAAAGAGTCGGATACAACTAAGCAACTAAGCACACACCCCTGTGAGCCAGACACACGCAGGGCATGCCACAGTGAACAAAATGCACCTGGCTGTTTAATTCTTATACTCTAATGGTTTACAATCTATGTCACCATGGAAAATTTTCATAAGGCCTTCAGTGAAGACACTTTTAATGTTTTAGTGTCAGATATTATTCTTGGAGAAGGCAGTGGCACCCCACTCCAGTACTCTTGCTTGGAAAATCCCATGGACGGAGGAGCCTGGTAGGCTGCAGTCCAGGGGGTCGCTAAGAGTCCCACACGACTGAGTGACTTCACTTTCACTTTTCACTTTCATGCATTGGAGAAGGAAATGGCAACCCACTCCAGTGTTCTTGCCTGGAGAAACCCAGGGACAGGGGAGCCTGGTGGGCTGCCGTCTATGGGGTCGCACAGAGTCGAACACGACTGAAGCGACTTAGCAGCAGCAGCATTATTCTTGGAGAGTTCTCCATTCATCTTCTGCTTTCAGTTTATTATATCCATGGCATAGTCCACATGGAATAAGTCCAAGCCTTCAAATGCACAGAGGACAGACAGAGTGGATTCATGCTGCCAAACCTGGAGCAGAAATCCCTGCCTCTGTTTAGGAAGATCTATTTGGCCCTGAGGTAGATTTCACCCTGAGAAAGCATGCTGATGTCATCATTGACTTTAAAACTCCACTGACCCTGGGAGAAAAATCTGGAGGAGAAGCTATCTGATAGAGGATAAAAAAGGAGTCTCTGGATAATGTGAACGTATTTCTGCAAATGAGCAGATCTTTTGCCTTATTATCTGCGTAAATCACCTTTTTCTTTAATATTGATTTTACAGGTCTAATAGATTTTACAGGTCTAATATTTATACTGTGTAAACCTGACTTGCAGCACTTTTCCTATATGGCTTTTAATCTCCAGTTTTGAGAAGGCCAAGGCTTTGTGACTTTGCCTAAATTCCAGTGCTAGTTAGTAGGAATGCTGGGCTCTGGAGCTAGACATTCCAATCTCAAGTTTCAAGCCCCTTGCATTAAATTATACTGTATTGTAAATGGACTTGTGTATGTCAGTTAAACCACAGTTTAAACTAAGCTGAAGTCAAAAAGTATCAGAGAAATGAACTGTTGCTGTTAGTTATTCAGCAATAACTACATAAAGCAAAGTTAATGTGATTTATATTTGAGTATACTTTAGACATTTGTCAAAAAGGAAAGCTGATATTATCATTGGACTCCCCATAATTTCTCAATAAGAAGGGGTTCAGGGAGATAATCTAGTTGGAGGGGAACCTTGTTGCCTAATATCTAGCCAACACACTATTTTTAATGAGATTATACAAGCAATTAAAAAGTACAAGCAATTGAAGTGCTGGTGAGTTATCCAATGGCCTCTTAATCCTCTTTTATTGTTTCACAGATAATTATCCATAGAAAATGTAACATATTTTATCTATATGCTAAAATTTTCCAGAAATTATTTCAGCTCAAAGAAAGAATGGTGAACTACAAGTGAAAGGGAAGTCATATTTCTAACTACCTTTTTCTAATTGGCCTCAAGAAAATTACTAATGTATTGTGTTAGTTATAGAAGGATAAATAATAATAACAAACTCATGGATTCATTGCAAAGAAGAAAAGTGATATCATATGTGAAATGTATGACCTGTGTTAGGGTTAACGCAGGTACCTCCTCAGCCTGATCTTTCTTTTGGTTAATGAACAGGGTAGGAGTTTCGTGCTGAAGAATAATTTATTTGTCTGGTTAAGTAAGCATGGGAAAATGCTCTCCTTTAGAGATTCATGGGGCAGGTTTACATATTAAAGGTTGTTTGTAATTCTGCACAAAGAATTGTGTTTTGTTGTTGTTTAATATGGTATCTCCCACAGTTTAATCATCAGAAGACCCTTACTTAAATCACAACCATTAAGGTCCTACTGAACTCATGCTGCCCAGAACATATTTAAGGAAACACTGGGCATTAAGACCATTGAACTGTCAGTATATATACATCAAAACTCATATGAGCACACATCCTGCTGCTTCTTCAGTCTTACCCAAATTCTGTCCACTCCTTACTTCAGAATATCTTTTTTAAAAGCTTTAAGAATAGATTTAAAATGTTTAGATTGTTCTGTATTATGAAGAAAACATTTTTAAAAACCACATTGCCTATTCTGAAGGTATATCATTTTTATTAGCTTAAAATGTGATATGGGGCCATTTTCCTGTTTTTGTTTTTTAGGCTTACTTTTTTAGCATTCTTTTAAATGGAAAAAATATATCAGTTTTATAATATTTTTTCTAAGAATATAATTTGTAGTAAGTTAAAGTTCTTTTTATATTTAAACTCAAACTATATACTTTTTAAATGTGTATCTGATTTTTTGTGATAAATTTTCATAGAGAAATGCAAACATTTAAATAAAAAGGAATGTACACCAGCTACATGAACTAAATAAATTTCTCATCTTGATTTTCTATTGAGATCAAGTTGTCATATTAAACTGGAAAAACCTAAACTCTAATTACATTAACATTCTAATACTAGTAATTGCAAGTCAAATGGAAAGCTCAGGTTTACCCTGAGGGGAAAATAGTAAAGAGGTAAAAATATGCTATTTTGTATTTATGTAACTTGTAAGCTACTAAAACATAAAAATCCCTGTGTGACTTGGGTGATATTTTACTCTCTTTTTGTTCTTTTTCAAAATTTAAGGGTTTTTAAAATGTAATTTTGTACAATGTTATGTTAACATATTTATTCAATACAAGATAAGATTAGTTACCAGGTGTACTTAAGAAACAATGACGTTGACTAAATTAAGAGTAAATTCCTATTAACCACAAAACAATCTCACAAAAACACCATACAGCATTAAAAGCACTTTCTTTTAACCCCTAAATTATTTTGCTATATTATTAGGTACCTTAGTTGGCTGAACACTTTTGAAAGATTAGCCTATCTTACATCTTTTGATAAATTACTAGTTAACTGCTGATTGGGGAAAAGCAAAACACAAAATAAAATAACGTATAAAAGCCTATTAACACTAAAATTCTGACTGAAAAATGTTTCCAAAGGAACTCACCAATGTATGCTTTATACTATAATTTATTTTTATTTAATAGAAATCTAGTGATTAATTATTACTCTTGTCATCAGTGATCAATTTGGAGACTGGCAGTTCACTACCACTTATTTTTTTCTTAAATATGCAAAATGAAAACTATATTAAAATGCATTATTTGTTTCACTGATCAAGTCAAAGATTATAGACTATATTAAGGTGAGACATGTACAGTATTTGATCAATTAAAACTCAACTCATAAACCAGTTGGTATTCACAATAGACAATGACACTCCAGTAGCAATGAACACAATGGGCACCCAGGCATCCTTGTGGACGTGGACACTTTTGGGACTGACGAAAAAATACACGAGATGGTCATGGAGTATCTTGTAATACCAGAGAAATAAGTGGTCCAAAAACCCCACTGATGGTAGTGTGTTAAAGGTTCACAGGTATCTAGTACTGGGCTCCCAAGGTCAAAAATGGAATAATTTGAGCAAACATTTTTTTAAAAATAGTATTGGGTTATAAAGTGTCAGTCCCTTAGTCATGTCTGACTCTTTGAGACCCCATGGACTGTAGCCTGCCAGGCTCCTCTGTCCATGGAATTCTCCAGGCAAGAATACTGGAGTGGGTTGCCATTTCCTCCTCCAGGGGATCTTCTGGACCCAGGTTTTGTGCCCAGGGCTCCTGCATTCCAGGCTGACTTTTCACCACGGGAGCCGGCAGGGCAGTCATGCTCTGAAAGCTCTAAGTTATTACGATTTTCTGCTTCCCTTTCAGCATCTCTGTCTGGTGAACCTAAACCTCTCCAGTTCACCACGTCTAACCAAACGTGGGTTATAACCAAAGTATAAAATAAATGACCTTGAATTTATACTGATATAAATAAATGATTAAATTAAAAAATGAGGGAGAAGAGACATATCTCTGAAACAAATGAGCCAAGTGATCAAGGTCAGTGTTACTATGGATAATTCATATTGATAGTATGTACCTTTGATGTGATAAGGCAAATGGCACTTTTCTTATCTGGGTTTCATCTCCAAAATTCAGATCCCCACTCTAAACATGAGAAAAATGTCAGATAATAGCAATAGAAGGCATTCTACAAAATATGTGGCCAATACTTGCCAACACTTTCAAGGTCATGATAAACAAAATCTGAGAAATTGCCACAGCCATGAGAAGTCTAAGGAGACATGATAAATAAATGTGATTGGATGTTCTGAATGAGATCCTGGAAGGAAAAAAGGATATTAGGTGAAAATGAAGGACATTTGAATAAAAACGCATACTATTGTACTTAATAATAGTGTATCAATACTGTTTCATTAATTTTAAGTGCACTATGTTCATATAGGAGAAGGCAATGGCACCCCACTCCAGTACTCTTGCCTGGAAAATCCCATGGGCGGAGGAGCCTGGTGGGCTGCAGTCCATTGGGTCGCTGGGAGTCGGACACAACTGAGCGACTTCACTTTCACTTTTCACTTTCATGCATTGGAGAAGGCAGTGGCAACCCATTCCAGTGTTCTTGCCTGGAGAATCCCAGGGAGGGGAAGGCTGGTGGGCTGCCGTCTATGGGGTCGCACAGAGTCGGACACGACTGAAGCGACTTAGCAGCAGCAGCAGCAGCAGGCTCATATAAAGTTGTGAATAATAGGAAAAACTAGATGTGGAGTATAAGAGAATTTCTCTGGATATAAGTCTAAAACTGTTCTAAAAAATAAATATGTAAAGTCTATTAAAAAAAAAACCCTCAACCCATATCAAGATCTCTTCTGCTATAAACTGTTCCTACCTCTCTGTAGTACAGAAAAGTCTATAACTAATTGCATCAAGGAAAATAGAAAACCTATTGTCAATTCCATAGAATATGCCACATAGTTTTCTAGAGTATCATTAAAATAAATACAACAGAATATAATATCAGAAAAATCATTAAGGAAATAAACTTTATATAAAAATTGCTATTGATAAAATGTGATGCTTGTATGTCTTCTTTAGAATTCTGCTATGGGTTTATAGAAAATCAGGTGTTAGCTGTTTCAATCTATTAGCATCTAGGTTTTCAGCAATTATGTACTTTCTGTACTTAATTAAACAAAATTTAACTTTGAATATTGATTCAAGCATTGTGACATACTCTGCTAGAGGCTTTAAGTGTGGATGTCTTAGAATGAATTCTCATAGCAAACCATTTGCATGGTTCCTTTTCTTAGCAAAACTGTCTAAATATGTCTTTAAAAATCAATACTTAATTCCCAGGGCCAGTACTTTGTAATTCAAATTGGAGAAAGGATGGCAAAAATCAAATGTTTTTCTTTTTCATTGTGAAGACTCAATTACAACTTTTAAAGCTTTTCTTTTTTAAAAAATTTAAGCCTCTAAACTGTTGGATTGCATACTTTGGGGAACCATAAACAGAAGCTGCATTCTGATGACCTGCCTGTGTTTATATTATATAAGATGTTACTGTATCTCCTAAAAACGGACTAGTCAGAGAGCTCTATCTTTTGAGTCTAAAGGGCAATATTCATTTACCTTCTGAATTCTGGGCAGTGTGTGTTTCTTTTAATTCAGGATATATTTGAACTCTAAGGCTGTTTTTATACAAGCTTACCGAATTGGCAAGAACCTTTATAAATGATTGTAAATCGACTAAATCAACAGGAAGGAATGGTTAAGAAAGGAATAGTTGAAACTCAAGAAAGAAGGATCTATTAAATGTAAACCTTATGGTAAAATGTAGGCCTTAAAATGAAAACTGCTTAGGAAGTAGTGTATGATTTTACATATCTTGGATTGGGAATGTTTACATTTCATCCTTGCTTATAGATAACTCGAAGAATTAAGGTGGAAAAACAAAGTCCATTTGTTTTGTGAATATGGTGAGTTACAGGTGAATTTTTTTTTTTTAATTTAGATTCCTATTACTTGTCCTTGCCTAATTTAAAAATGAATGGTTAAAGTCACCATTCTGTACTTTCTAGATTATGCTAGCAGTCCCTTTGCATGCAGTTTGACAGAGTGCAAAGCTCACCAAAATGAGAATGTTTCCAGTTCTGGTGATTGTTAGCTTGGCCATGTCTCCTAACCTTTAAATAAGCCCATTTCCTCAGTTGAGGAAGCTGATGGTAAACAAAGTACAGGGGGCAACGGTTAAGCCCAGCCTCGCCCTCAGTTCCCTCTAGAGTGTTGGTTCTGCTTTATGGTCATTGGTCTGAACTGAGAAACCTCATGAGGATATGCAACACCTCTGTACTTAGCACTTACAGCCACGGCATCACATGTGTGGAAATGGGACTTTATTCATTTCCCTGAAATTAAACCTGACTAGGCACACAAGCCCCTGTATCCACCAGGACCACAGCAAGGTTTCACTTTCAATTTAAAATGTAAATTTCAAGAGCTCTCCTTTCTTCCTTTTCTCTACATAGACCAAAGACCCCTCCCTGTCCTTCAGGGAGATGAGTTTGCTGTTGTTTGTCCAAGACATCCACTGTGATGTGATGGTTCTGTCTAAACCCAGGTATTGACCTCTAACTCCAGGCATCCACTGCCCACAACCACAATCGTAGAGCCCACCATGGTTCACTTTCACCCTTTGAGACGCAGCAGTTCTCTGTCTGGTTTCTGAAGTGGGCCGTTTACCCAGCACCTCATTAAGGAGAAATCCATGGTTCACATAGCAGCAATCAGCCTCAAGTTATCTCCAGGCCCCAATTATCTCAGGCCCTTTCTGTTCAAGAACACAATGCCTCCATCTCCATTCTCATTTATGTACCTTAAACTGCAAAACGTGCAGATTGTACTCACAGAGAACACAACTGTATGTGGCTCTATGTACCTCAGATCCCAGGGGTTCTACTGACTGTCTGTCTCAACTCGAAGTTTCCATCCTGCAAAGAAGGGAAACAGATCTGGATTCTTAGAGTGCCACACATTTATCTGAACTCTAATGTTGAAGCTTTAAGCACTAGGGTGATTTTTTAAAATATGTTTAAACTATGATTTGAAACTATTTTTTAAATTATGTTTAAACTATATTTTATAGCTGTTTCAAAAATTAAGATAACAAAAGAAGCAACAATAAAAGCAAACTTTGTACATTTCAGTTTTCTGCATTTTGCAGAAGAAAGTCTAGGTTTTTAAAGTCTAATTATTATATGGTATGTGTTATATCATAATTATATAATTAGTATATATTAATGTATTGCATTTGCATACCCACACATTACCACATATATTATATATATTACTATATATAATATACATATGCTTAAAAGTTGCTTCAGTCGTGTCCAACTCTGTGCGACCCCATAGACGGCAGCCCGCTAGGCTTATCTGTCCCTGGGATTCTCCAGGCAATAACACTGGAGTGGGTTGCCATTTCCTTCTCCAATGCATGAAAGTGAAAAGTGAAAGTGAAGTTGCTCAGTCATGTCCAACTCTTAGCGACCCCTTGGACTGGAGCCTACCAGGCTCCTCTGTCCATGGGATTTTCCAGGCAAGAGTACTGGAGTGGGGTGCCATTGCCTTCTCCGAATATACATATAGTCGTGTATAAGTACCTAAATATATATTAAAATTCCAGTTTAGGTTTTTCTCTATGCTTTGTTTATTTGACCTGGAGAAATATCATGTATGAAGCTAATTACTGCATTTCAAAATAACTTGGAAAGGGTAATGGTGATGTGCTGTGCTGTGCTTAGTTGCTCAGTCGTGTCTGACTCTTTGTGACCCCATGGACTGTAGCCTGCCAGGCTCCTCTGTTCAGGGGGATTCTCCAGGCAAGAATTCTGGAGTGGGTTGCATACCCTCCTCCAAGAGATCTTCCCAACCAAGGATGAACCCACATCTCCTGCATTGCAGGTGAATTCTTTACCATCTGAGTCACCAGGGAAACCCAAGAATACTGGAGTGGATAATGTACCCCTTCTCCAGGGGAACATCCCAACCCAGGAACTGAACCAGGGTTTCTTGCATTTCAGGGGATTCTTTACCAACTGAGCTACCAGGAAAGCCCCAAGGGTGATAAACACCCTGTTTATGACTGGTGGTGTTGGGAGACAGAGAGAAAAGTAGAGAGGGGGGCATAGGGATCACGACCATGACAAATGTTCTTAGGCTACAAGGGCTTTTGAAACATCTGTTCAGTGACCTATGGGAATATCCCTATTGGTCAGATTGAACATCAAGATTTAATGACATCAAGGTGGTGCTAGTGGCAAAGAATCTGCCTGCCAATTCAGGAGATACAAGAGATTCAGGTTTGGTCCCTGAGTCAGGAAGCTTTCCTACAGTAGGAAATGGCAACCCATTCCAGTATTCTTGCCTGAAAATTCCCATGGACAGAGGAGCCTGGCAGGCTACAGCCACAGGGTCACAAAGAGTTGGACACAACTGAGCATAGGGCCCAATTAACACAATAGGGCTGATAATACTTTTGCTACATCTAGGATCATTTGTCAGAAAAGAATCCGTATTAAGGTACAAAATAAATATCTTAAGGAAGAAAATGATTTAGTAGGAAACACCCCAAAATGTTGTAAACACCCCAAAATGTTGTAAAGAATTATTAAACTATTACTAGTTTAATATTTCAGAGAAGGCAATGGAACCCCACTCCAGTACTCTTGCCTGGAAAATCGCATGGACAGAGGAGCCTGGTAGACTGCAGTCCATGGGGTCGCTAGGAGTCGGACACAACTGTATAACTTTCAAGTAGACAACCTGAGCGACCTCACTTTCACTTTTCACTGTCATGCATTGGAGAAGGAAATGGCAAGCCACTCCAGTGTTCTTGCCTGGAGAATCCCAGGGATGGGGAGCCTGGTGAGCTGCCGTCTCTGGGGTCGCACAGAGTCAGACATGACTGAAATGACTTAGCAGCATCAGTTTGATATATGTAGCATCCTCTTCCAGGATACATAGCCAAAAGGTTTTGCTTTTGCTACATAGCCAAAAGGTAAATGGAAATCAGACCCAGAAGTTCCTTTCAACAGGCTATAAAAAGCATATAAATATAAAAATATCTTTCATGTGACATATATGCAAATAAAATTCATATACATACATGTATAAATAAATTTAAAATAATAGTACTTAAGACAAGGCAGAGACTTCAAAGACCATAACACCCAACTTTCTCATTTAATAAAAGAGAGCATTGAGATCCCAGAAATAAAAGCAGCCCATCCTGAATCTCAATGATACTTTATTGCAACTTTATTTTTCTCATTCAACTCATTTGAGATTTGTTAAAGATCTATACTTAAATCAATGAAGTATTGTAATCAACCAGTAAAATACATAGAAGTTCCAGAATACATGGGTCATAGAACTATCAGTGTGGTGTCTTTAAATCTGGATGCTCTGAGAAGTTATGTTTTGAGATGTGTATCAAAGGAGAAGGTAGACCAGAGAAATGGAGGTGAAGTATACAGTCCAGGTGGTGATAACTACTGAAAGAGTAAAATCCAGAGAAATTCTGACATGTGAGAAAAATATCAATAGAGAAATCTTAACAAAAAGCTGTTAAATATGTTAAAAATCTAACATATCTTTAGATTTTTTTTTCCAACTTTGTGTGATCCAAGCATTTCTGGTCAACTTGTCTTACATTTATTTGGGTTACAGATGAGTCTTCATATCTGATAAGACTCTTCCAAAAAAAAAAAAAAACTAGAAATAAAAATTACAAATGAATAATTAGCATTATTACTAACATTATTGAAAGTTGAAAGTGTTAGTCGCTCAGTCATGTCCACCTCTTTGTGACCCCATGGACTGTAGCCTACAAGGCTTCTCTGTCCATGGAATTTTCCAGGCATGAATAATGAGGTGAGTTGCCATTCCCTTCTCCAGGGGATCTTCCCGACCCAAGGATTGAACTCAGGTCTCCTGCACTGCAGGCAGATTCTTTATCATCTGAGCCACCAGTGAAGTACCAACAGTATGATTTGCTTCTTTAATTTAAGTGACCCTTAGCCTTTGGTTAGATTTAATGCATGAGCATACAAGGGATGACTGTCTAGGGTAGTATCTATTGCTGACTTTTTGAAATATCATGAAAAATCAGAAAGGCTGGCTATGGTGTGGAACTTTGGGATTCATCTTCCCAGCTCTGTATCAGATATCGGAAAGGGAGGTGGAATGAGTAATTAATGTGATGCTTATAAAAAACAAATTCAGTAAACAATTCCTGGAGAGGATATTAAAATAAATTTGCTGTACTATTCCTGAGGTCTACACTGCCTTTTGTTTCATATAAAGTTATCTTTCAAATTGACTTCTGGATTCTGAGAGTAGCATTTGACCTTTTCTTTTCCTTTCAGAGGAAAAAGTTTTAATTTATGTTTTATCACACTTCCCATTGTTTGCTTATTCATTTGTTCATTCTCATATTTATAGCTTGTCTTACAAAATTATTTCAAAGGCTTACAGAAATGCATATATTACAACCTGATAAAAATACAATAATGAAGAGGAGGTAAAGGTGAAATAAAATAAAGCAGGGGCAATGTCCTCGAGAAGATGCCAAAACTGGACCAGAATGCTTTATCTGAGCTTTCTTGTAGCAGAAGTAAGAAGGGAAACAGGACAAATCACAAAGTCCCAGAGTACAGTAGCTTAGACAAATTAAAGGTTTTTACATTACAAAACATGAAAGAAATATATCCTATGATCTGAATGAAGGGAAATGATGTCATGTTGTTGATACCATTCTCATGATGAAATAGTGCATTCCATCCATTTGTTTGTTATAAAGTGCTCAGTGTAGCTCTACGACCAGACACCAAATAATAACAAAAATAATTCTGTCAAACGTCCTGGAATGGAAATGTCAAGTAGTGTGGTTTGATCCAAGACGGAAATTTGTAATATCAGGGGAATGGATGGACTGCCTATCACTTCACAATTATCCATTACTATTGATCCTTGAATCTGAGCGTTATTGGAAGGTGAGCAGCAGGGATAGCAGATTGTGGCAAAGTATGTGTTTCTGGTGAAAAGCAGGTCATACAAATCAGAAGGTACGAATGAGACCTTTCTATGAAATTAGGAAACCTAAACAAGATACCTCCTTAAGACCAAAACACCTGGACCCAAGTGTTATTCAGAAAACCGTTCTGAGTTTATCACATTGAATTACAATGTATTTGTCTGTACTGGAGGACAAGGCTGCAAACGTCATCAAGCATTGATCAGAGTTATGAAAAGAAAAAAAAATAGGAGTAAGGAAGGAAACATAAATCTCTTTGAGACATCAAATGTAAATAATGTGTTTTTCAGGTGAATGGGAATTGTACACACCCTGACCTGCTATACGGTCATCTATAAGCCAATAGTATATTCAGTATAATCTGTCCACCAAGATGATTTGGGTTTCAGAGCAGTTGATCTTAGCCCCCTTTTATTTTTCTCACAGCAAACATAGAATAAAACTTGTTGTCTCATGAGGTCACTGTTTCATGACAATAAACATACATACATATATATATACATATATATATATATCTACTGTTCAGAAAATAATTTACCAATTTTTGGAGTATCTTGTTTTCTTAGATTTTGTTTTATAATTGTTTATCTGTTGTGCTCTTTGCTATTTTTGGTTTTAATTAGAATCTGCTTGGCATATACTGGTCACGAATAAAGTTTACATGTTTCATTTCTTCTCTGAACCTTTCAAATACTCCTTTATAACTCTAATCATCTTTTCCTAGAAAAGCCTATTTCATGATATAGGACCATTGCTTCTACAAGGGTGAAAAGAAACAACTTCAAATCTTGTTTTTCAGTCTGTGTCCCAAAAGTCAAATTTGTCCCAATTTCTTTAGATTCTATATGCTGAAGCACTGCAATGATTTTCAAATTTAAAAACAAGCAAGCAAAACCTGAAACATTGTGTGATTTTGGTTTCAGGTTTTGATCTTTCTCTGTGGTTCTTGAAGAAAACTTTAAATTTTAAAACTTTCTCACCTTTTTTTCTGGGAGAAAGGAAACACTCATTAAAACCTCATGATATATTTTATTTCTAAACCCATACTACTACACTTTGAGCTGAAAAATAATTTGATAAAACTAAAGATTCCTGTCACTTCTGTAAAATGACAAGGTGAGCTACAAATTGAATTAATGGTAGCTTCCTTCTATTTCACTTGTTTATCATTGCCAAAGTTTCATTTTTTGCAATCATTATCTAGTTTCCTCTCCATCAAATATTAATGTGAATGCAATACATACAAAATTATACAGAAGTAGAATTTTCCCCATTACAGCTGTCCGAGAAAAGCTAGAAACTGGCATTTCTACCAAAAAGTAATATTCAGGAATGGATGGAGCGACTTCTTCAGGGCCTTTGAAAGAGAAAAAATGTCACATTGGGTATCCATTTATGACCATTTAAATAGCATTACATTTTATAAATCTGCAGACAGCAGGGGTCACAGTCGAAAGGAACTGTTGTAAAATTACAGATGGAAAGACCCATTCACACACACAACTAAACACACCCAAATGGCACAGAATCCTGCAAATCAGAAACACATAAAGTCTGGTGAAATAGCCAAAAAGTGATCACTTTCTGGCTAGTGTGAATTTGAGAAAACCATTTTATATCCAGCAGTCTGGTCTTAAGTACCAAACCCTAACATTTAAGATTTTTTTCTTATTAAAATTTTTTCTTCAATCCTTTCTACATATTATCCCCAAAAGCTGCTCAGCAAGGAGATTCATTTAGGGGTATGCACACATAGGACCCCAAAATTACAATTAAGTCAAAAAAGAGTGAGGAATATAGCAGCAAAGGTAACGGGATTGCACCTTAGGTTATTTATTTGTTGGCTTTTTTCAACAAAGGGCTGTTTCTACGTATTTTAAAGAATAATTTAAGGAAAGATAAATTTTAACATGGAAGCATGAAGAAAGTTGGTTTGAAAATGAAAATAAATGTATTTGAGTTGGTCTTAATACATATTTTTAATATTTCCTCTAAGACTGCTTCCCCTGGTATTCATAGGATCCATGCAACATTGTTTAAGACACAGCCATTTCTGTATAATGAAAGCCTAAGTGTATATTAGGCTTTAATATGAAGAACACTAGAAGGGTATGCTTGTTGTTGTTTGGTCAGGAAGTCATGTCTTACTCTTTGCAGCCTCGTGGACTGCTGCACGCCAGAGTCTTCTGTCCTCCACTCTCTCCTGGAGTTTGCTCAAACTCATGTCCATTGAGTTGATGATGCCATCCAACCATCTCATCCTCTGCCACCCTCTTCTCTTTTTGCCTTTAATCTTTACCAGCATCAGCTGACACTTTTCCAATGAGTTCGCTCTTCACATCAGGTGGCCAAAGTATTGGAGCTTCAGCTTCAGCAATGGTCCTCTCAATAAAGAAAAGTTGATTTCTCTCAGGGTTAACTGGTTTGATCTCCTTGCTGTCCAAGGGACTTGCAAGAGTCTTCTCCCACCTCAATTTGAAAGCATCCATTCTTTGGCACTCAGCCAAAGATAAACATTTGTAAAATAATAATTGTGAAATTGGTGCTATTCAATCACAGAAATTATTTTTCCCACAATGTTTGGCATGTGTTGAAGAAATAAACAAATATATAAGTAACTTATTTCAAAATTAAAACATGTTAGTGGTTTTATCAATTGCATCCTAAAATTTAAATATGATTTTTTGGACACAAATTATATGAAGTATGTATTTATATATCATATCTTTATTGTTACTCCAAAGTAGAAGGTAGTTATTCCTAATATAACCATTTTGTTATATATAACCTAATATAACCATTTTGTTGACGTGGAAATTGAGGCCAGATTTCATGCTCAAAGTCAAGTCAATAGAGAAACAGTTTGGTGGCTCAGACGGTAAAGCGTCTGTCTACAATGTGAGAGACCTGGGTTCGATCCCTGGGTTGGGAAGATTCCCTGGAGAAGGAAATGGCAACCCACTCCAGTACTCTTGCCTTGAAAATCCCATGGACGGAGGAGCTTGGTGCAGGCATCCATGGGGTCGCAAAGAGTCTGGCATGACTGAACGACTTCACTTTCTTTACTTTCAACAAGGGAAAATAACTTTTGTGTGTACATTGTTGGATTTATTGCCAGCATCATCTATATTTGTATAATTGCCCACATTTCCTTCATCTGCTTTTATGTACAGAACGATAGTATCACCCAGGAGGACTATTTTAGTGTGTCATCAAAAGAAACGGTAATAAATCCACTTATTTTCAAAATTAATCCTAGCCTACTGTAGGGTAATAAGCATTGGGTATCAGAAGAAATACAAAACCATGTTGTGAGTAATAGTTAATTTAAAATTCTCAATTTGCTACAATCTCATTTCTCTTAGAACTTTGCCTCATTCTATTTTGCAGGCTTTTCCTGTATATTAATTTGCATAACTGTATTAAAGTGTGTTTCTGTCCAGAGAAACCAAACCAAATCCAACAGTCTTAATTAAAAGCATAGGGAACCTGAGTGAAATTTTAGATATGAGAAGTCTGACCTATGCTGGCCTATTATTTCTTGATTTATTTGACTTATAAAGACTCAATTTTTACTTGAAAACCCCTAGGGAGTGAGTACAGATTAAGATATTTTTGAATCTGCAAAATAAAACCATTAAGAATGGCAGTAATTTGAATGAATAATGCTCTTAGGGGCCATGGAATGAGGACTAACATGCCAACCATTCTTTTTGATTGTGAAGTGTATTGGAAAAACTACATACTAGTATTTCAATAGCACTTTTCCATCACATGGATATATTTGTTTGAATCTTTCAGGTTTTTCCTCCACAACCGTGATATTCAAAATCCTGGGTAGGATTTGTGTTCCCCAGGAGATATTTGGCAATATCTGGAGACATTTTTGCTTGCTTCAACTTGGCGGGAGGGAAGCTGTTACTGGCATTTAGTGGGTAGAAATCAGGAATGTTGCTTCACATCCTACAATACAGAGAATAGCTCCCCACAACAAAAACTAACCAGCCCAGAAATACCAACAGTACTGAGGCTGAACAGTTCTAAAATGGAGATAGGAACACATTTCTACTAGAGGCTTCCTATAGATGCTTTGGAAATCTTATTTCAGAAAAAAATAAATAAAACATTCAAGCACACATTCTCAGATGTGATAAACACAGGCTACATACCATGGTCATATTTTGCAATGAGTCAGGGACTTAGCTTTTGATAACGCTTCCCTTGGCCAGCATCTGTGGTGCCACTTCTGAGAATATGTCCATCTGAAACACAAGCAGACGTTGCAGTCAGTTTTCAAATTGTGTATAAGAAGGCTGTTGTTCAGTCGTTAAGGCTGTGTCCGACTCTGCAACCCCATGGACTGCAACACACCAGGCTTCCCTGTCCTTCACTGTCTCCCGGAGTTTGCTCAAATTCATGTCCGGAGATTCAGTGACACCATCTGATCATCTCAATCTCCATTGTCCCCCCGACTCAGTGACTCTCCAAGGCAGACCACTGGTTATAGACATTAATGACTACAATAGACGATCAGTCTTCATGGGGCTTGCAGTGTAGAAAAGGCATATGGACACAAATACACTGATCACAGAAGTAAATATTTAATTGCAAAGTGGAAAAATTATGAAGGAGAGGGTCATGGTTTATGAGATCATTTAATGGGAGAAACTGACAAGGTTTAAGAAGGTCCAGAATTTCCCCAGAGTAAAAAAAAATAATAATTATATGTATACACAGAGAGAGAGAGTTTAAATCTATATGAGAAGTGTTGATGAGGAAAACAAATATTCTGAGCAGGGGTACAGCATATGGGGAAGTGCAAGGTTGGAAAGCAGTGTGACAACTTAGTTCTTTTACCACTGCTTTTTGTTTGGCTGGGTGTGTGCAGTAATACCTTTCCAGTAACTCTTTTCAGTAGTAGGAAAAATAAGGATATTATGAGGTTAAAGTTACAATGCATAGCCAGTTATATAACCAATAGCTGTCTCCCCCAAAGATAAAATTTAAATCTGCTCTTTGATGACATAGAGAAATGAAGTAGAATGCTCTGATCATCCCCAGAAGGATGCTGAACAAAAGAATAGAGGAGGAAATTTCTGCCTCATCAAAACTCATAAGAAAAGAAAACACACACACACACACACACACACACCTTTCTCTTTGCCTAAATCTTTGTTAACTCTCATCTTATTCTGCCTCTGGGAGAATTCTCTTATCTCTGTAATATTTTTATCCCATTCTCCACCTCCATCTTTGGTCAAAGAACACAAGGAATCAAAGAATTTTAGATCCAAGAAGGATTCTCGCTTTTATGTTTTTATGAATTAAGCCAACTGAGGCACAGAGAGATCGTCAGTATTTAATGCATGTACCTGCATGCCAAGTCACTTCAGTTGTGTCCAGCTGTTTGCGGCCCCATAGGCTGTAGCCCGCCAGGCTCCTCTTGTTGATGGGGAGTCTCCAGGCAAGAATACTGGAGTGGGTTGCCATGCCCTCCTCCAGGGCATCTTCCCCACCTACAGATGAAACCTGTGTCTCTTCCATCTCCTGCACTGGCAGGCGTGTTCTTTCCCACTAGCGCCACCTGGTGGGTGTACTGCCCTAGCACTTTGGTCCTGCTCAAGCATGACTGTCTTAGCACACTGAACCTTTGCAGAACACCATATAGGGTTAGGCATCTTACGTTTAATAACAGAGGAGAAGCCATTTAAGTATATAGTTTGAGAATTAGTCAAGTAGAAGTTTGTTAAATTCAATCTACACAGTGAAATCAGGTAGACAGCAAGCACTGTGTTCTGGAAAACTCTTGATTCTCCTATACGCTGCTCAGACAGGGCTGGCTGCCTTTGCTCAGGGAGGAATTAAGGCAAAGAGGGCCCAGAATATACATTTTGTATTCCCAGGCTCAAGAAGACATAGCACATCCCGAGTGTGCTAAGTGTGCCCTTGTGGAATACTGTAAGATTTGCCCCTACTTATAGACTGCTGTACTGTTTCTTGAAGAAAGCCTGGATTACATCTTGTGTGCCTATTCACTAACCTTCCAAGATCAATGGCCACATTTCCTGCAGTCAGAGACCATCTTCTCCAGAGGCTATGATGGATAATTGCTGTTTGCTTCTCCAGATCCACTCTTCATCATTCACTGATCGCCTTTGAACTTTAGGAGTTGTATCAAAGATTCTCTTGCCTTCCAACTTGCTGTTGCTTTTGGCTAATGGGAAGCACCATCAGGAGGAAAGACAGGAACAGCATGTGACTTAAATTTTGTCTCCTAGACTCCCTCCCCACTGATTCTCTGTGAACCGTCAGTGCCTAAGTCCCTCCTCCACCTGTCTCAGCTCATTTTGGGAGTCTGTCTCCTAAAGGCCTGAGCATCTCAGTGTTCCCTCCCCTTTCCCCGTCAGTCCTAGGGTTGGTAGATTGGTCTTGACCTACAGGTCTTGATAAACCCTAGGAGTTAATTTCCTATCACATACCTTTCTCTTAACTTGCCACATGTGTATAAAGAACAACTTCATTAAACACTCTTCCACCACATCCTATGAGAGTGCCATATGCAAATGGGCTAGGATAGGACAATGAAACCATAAGGATACAATAAAGGTGCCATTTAATATGTATATCAGACATTTTCTATTTATATACAACCATTCTGGCTAGGTTTTCCTTGAAATGTCATTTTAATAATATGATATATGCATTGCTTCCTGACATTTATTTGCTTAATTTCAGTCAGTTTCCAGGACAAGTTCACTTTAATAAATATGCTTGGTAAATAAACATTGACACCCCTCCCTGGCATGATTATGTGCTATGAAAGATGTCAGAAAAATGTGACTTTGTTTTTACCTTCAAATACTTTCAACTTAAATAGAAGAGATGTAACATGCATTGGTGAATATGAAGTGACAGAAGCATCTGATTATTAACATTTTTTTACATCTAAATCTCAGCTTCACATCTCACTGTGGGTGGGATGTTGGGCAAATTGTATGGCTCCTCTTTGCTTCAGTTTTCTTTGCAAAATGGGATTGATTAAGTATACTTCACTGGGCTTTTGAAGTTAACTGAGTTCATATGTGAAAAGTGATTAGCACAGTGTCAGGGACAAGGTTAATGCTCAAAAATGTTAATTGTCATTACTGTTACCACTACTTTATTTATCCATAAGTATTTGTGGTGAATGAAGAAAATTTGTATCATCTTCTTGGTGTGTTAGTTAGTTCAGGCTGCTATAACAAAATACCATAGACTGGATGACTTAAACAATAAACATTTATTACTCACAGTTTGGAGGCTAAGAGGTCCAAGATCAAGGTCCCAGCAGGGTCCAGCAAGGTCCAGAAGAGCTGGTGTTCAGTGAGAGCCTACTTCCTGGTTTTCAGATGACTATTTCCTTGTATGCTCACATGATACATAGAGAGACCTCTAGTCTCTCCCTTTTCTTATAAAGCCATGAATCCTGTCATGGTAGCTTGACCCTCATGATTTCATCGAAATCTAATTACCTCCCAAAAGCCCTACCTCTGAGTCTCACCAGGGCTATGAGCTTCAACATATGAAATTTGGAATGTCACCAAAATTCAGTCCACAAAACTTAGCAACCATAGGTGGTAGCTACTTTCAACCATTTTGCTCATTCCTGATATAAGAAAACTTTAAGAGATTGGCTGATATACTGAGTTTCACATAGTTAGTAGAAAGACAAGATTTCCAACTTTTAGGGCAATTTTTTTCTTGTGATAGACAATATTCCTCAAAAGTCATCACAAAACACATGCAGGAAATTACAGATGTGGGAAATTTTCAGAAAGTTATTCACTTAAAGGGTTAAAATATGAATTTATGATGCTCAAAAAAATATGTACATTCACCCACATACACATATTGACTTGGCTCCATTAAATCAACCTTATGGCAACAAGTTTATAGAAAATCCTCGCTATATGATGCCTAAAAATGGTGAATGCACATCATGAAAGACATGGTTCATTTGAAATAGATATTAAATTCATGTCAGAGTGATTCCATTTTTTATTTACTGTAAGTTCATTCTTCTTGTTTTTGATAACCTAAAGAGGTTCTTCCTGGCTCAGAAATGTAAGTTCCATTTTAGAAGGTGTTTCATTTTCATAAAACCTAATTTAGGGGAGAAAGTTGAGAAGCCAGTTGGAAATAAAGTAACTTTGAATGAGAAGGTTTGTCATTGTTCAGTCGCTAAGTCATGTCCGACCTTGTGACCCCATGGACTGCAGCTCACCAGGCTTCCCTGTCCTTACGATCTCTCTGAGCGTGCTCAGACTCATGTCCATCGAGTCAGTGATGCCATCCAACCATCTCATCCTCTGTCGTCCCCTTCGCCTCCCACCTTCAATCTTTCCCAGCATCAGAGTCTTTTCCAATGAATGAGTCAGCTCTTTGCATCAGGTAGCCAAAGTATTGGAGCTTCAGCTTCAGCTCTATTGGTGAATACTCAAGGTTGATTTCCTTTAGGATTGACTGGTTTGATCTCCGTGCTGTCCAAGGGACTCTCAAGAGTCTTCTCCCACACCACAATTAGAAAACATCAATTCTTTAATACTTTAATCTTGGTTTAATACTAGATGTTTGGAAGTTCTACTGATGCGGTGCTGTAGGATAGCAAGTATCATCCAAGAGATAGATGTTGCTTATATAATTATTCAAGAAGCTATTGAGTTGTGAATTATTTTTTTATTTTACTCCTTGTATCAGTCATAAACAGTAGCAGACTTTATTTTTTTGGGCTCCCAAATCACTGCAGATGGTGATTGAAGCCATGAAATTAAAAGATGCTTACTACTTGGGAGAAAAGTTATGACCAACCTAGACCACATATTAAAAAGCAGAGACATTACTTTGCCAACAAAGGTCCATCTAGTCAGGCTTTGGTTTTTCCAGTAGTCATGTATGGATGTGAGAGTTGGACTATAAAGAAAGTTGAGCACTGAAGAATTGATGCTTTTGAACTATGGTGTTGGAGAAGACTCTTGAGAGTCCCTTGGACTGCAAGAAGATCCAAGCAGCCTATCCTAAAGGAAATCAGTCCTGAATGTTCATTGGAAGGATGGATGTTGAAGCTGAAACTCCAATGCTTTGGTCACCTGATGTGAAGAGCTGACTCATTTGAAAAGACCCTGATGCTGGGAAAGATTGAAGGTGGGAGGAGAAGGGGATGACAGAGGATGAAATGGTTGGATGGCATCACTGACTCAATGGACATGAGTTTGAGTAAACTCCGGGAGTTGGTGATGGACAGGGAGGCCTGGCGTGCTGCAGCCCATGGAGTCACAAAGAGTCGGACACCACTGAGCGACTGAACTGAACTGAACTGAACTGATCAGTCATAAGTTCAGGAAACACATGTCAGGCTTCTGTTCTGTGGCAGGAACAGGCTGCTACAGTCTCAGAGAGGGATGTTGACTTAGAGAAAATTCAGGAAGACACGAATCAACCCATAGAACAATGTAAACAGAGTAAGCCAAAATATTTTTATAAATGGAAAGAAGAGAGTTTTATTTGGATCAATGTGAGAAATCTGAAATAGGTAAAAGACCTGAATTCAAATAATCAAATACTTTCTCTCACTTTGTATTTTCATAGGAAATAATCACATGAACAGAGGAGCCTGATGGGCTCCAGTCCATAGAGTCTCAAAGAGTCAGAAATGGCTGAAGTGACTTAGCACACAAGCATGCAAGAAATAAGAATCTCCATATTTAAGGTTGTTATAACTGATATATTAACTAAGTTTATAGAAATTTCTTCCATTATCAATTAGTTTCTAATTTCAATAACTTTTGTGACTGAAAGTACTTCTGTAATCTTTTTCATCATATTGGTGAGTTTCTTTACAATCACATCAGCAGTTTCATTATTTCTTAAGTCGACTTCTTTTTCCCCTAATATCTCACTTCTGTTGCATTGTGTACTATTCAGATTTCCACTTAAAATGTTAAAAAGACAAGGACATTTTAATATTTCTATATGTAGATCTTAAACATCTAGTGATTTTCAGTTGCCTCTAGCCAAGGTTTTATCATTAGTTTTTATTTTCTCTTATATCATCATCAGTCCTTTCAGCTTTTACTTCTGTTTTGTTCTCTGGTAATCAAATACTTGTTCTTTCAATACTTCACCATTCTCAGTATTCTGAATGGATAAAATCTGGATGTTTTGCATAGCAAAATTTTTATGGCAGTTAAAGACTGATTTTATGTCTGCTGCTACTGCTAAGTCACTTCAGTTGTGTCTGACTCTGTGCGACCCCAGAGATGGCAGCCTACCAGGCTCCTCTGTCTCTGGGATTCTCCAGGCAAGAACACTGGAGTGGGTTGCCATTTCCTTCTCCAATGCATGAGAGTGAAAAGTGAAAGTGAAGTCACTCAGTCATGTCCGACTCTTCGAAACCACATGGACTGCAGCCCACCAGGCTCTTCCGTCCATGGGATTTTCCAGGCAAGAGTATTGGAGTGGGTTTCCATTTCCTTCTCCAGATTTTATGTCTAACTTTATACAGTTTTTTTATATACTTAAATTTACCTGAGAAAATTCCAGACTATATTTCAAACTCAGTAAAAATTTGGCTAATGCAGTTAAAAATATGGCAGGACAAGAATAATTTTATATTCTTAACCAACAAAGAGTTAATTCAGCTGGTTTTTACATTTCTTCATGTATCGAAGACTTTTCATTGATCTATATAGCTTTCAATGTCCAGACACTGAACCAAACACTGGGGCTACCTTGGTAAAGCGATAGAAGCAATTCCCACCTGCAAGGATGCTAGTGGATGAGACCAGGGAGAAATAAACACAGAGCATAAATGTGAAGAGTTCAATGTTACCAAAGAAACAAAGGAAATTCACAGAGACTGGTCAAGTGAGTTGTGCGGGAGAGATACTGATAATGGTGTCACACAGCCAAGCACCTGCAGGTGCGACTGGCATGCTGTGGGAGACGATGAGCCACATGGGCGGGTAAAGGAAAGGAAATTCTATGTGAGAGGGCAGCATGTGAGAGAAGTGCTCTTGGCATGTTTGGACACCTGAAGAAAGGCTGGTGTGGCCAGGACAGGCTGAGGTCAACAAGGACCAGCTCATGCTGTGCCTGCCTCCTTAGCCTGCAGTCCTGTGACTGTCTGTGCGCCTCGTCAAGTCCAAGAAGGCTGCCCAGGCTCCACCAAGAGATGAAAGGGAATCTGTCTCTAGATTCTCACTTACTCTTTCCTAAGATTGATGCCACTGAGATTGCAGCTGTGTTCTTCCAGCTCTCCTTTCCCTCCTTTGCCATAATTGCCCTTTTCCCATTTAGAGAAGGAAAGCACGCCTGCCAGGAAGCTTGAATCACACCTTGGTGCCGTGCCCCAGGGCATAAGTCAATACAGTGCTTCTGAGGAAGAAGCCTGGAGAGCAAAGCAGGAAAGACCAAAGGTGGTTTGGCTTCCTTTTATCCACGGAAATAGTCCTAACAACCTGAGTATTCTCCTTCTCTCTAATCTATCATCTATGTATCGTCATCTATCATCATCTTATATCTATCCATCCGTCTCCTCATTAGTCCATCTTTCTCCATTTTAGAATTAGAATTCAGAAGCCATCTCAGTTGAGGAGACATATTAAGATGTGAGTGTGTGTATGCATGTGTGTGCACAGGTGTGTATGTTTTAAATAAATCATATCTTTTAAACATAAACTAATTCTGTTTCGGGCTTTTGATCGCTCAGATGGCAAGGAATCCCCCTGCAATGCGGGGGACCTGGATTCGATTCCTGGGTTGGAAAGATCCCCTGGAGGAGGGCATGACAACCCACTCCAGCATTCTTTCCTAGAGAATCCCCATGGACAGAGGAGCCTGGTGGGCTGCAGTCCACAGGGTCGCAAAGAATCGGACATGACTGCGTGACTAGGCACAGCACAATTATGTTTTGGCTGATTAGTTTGACAGGAATAACTAGTGCTAAAAAATAGTGGCATATCAGATATGCTCCCGAAAGCAAATAAAAGTCTTCAGTTTCAGTGCTTGGATGAAATACATAAAGCACATATATAAGATATAATGCATCAGAAATTACATTTTAAGACCATTTAACACTCATTAAACATCTTAAATACTGATTTAAATGTGCAGGGGTAGGTCCTAGGGTTTCTAAATTATTTTAGAGGTAAGTCACAAAAAAATGCTTGGAGATCATTATCTTTAGTAAAGACGTGAGCATAGGTTTTATTCTCAGTTTAATCAGAAGCAGCTGAAGAGTTTTAGATGGAAGAAGAGAATGTTCCAGTGAAAATGCTTTGCACAGAAAATTGTCGTGGTGGTGGACTGTGCTATTTCTCACACTCGCTCTTCTAACACCTGAGTAAAAATAAAAGCACAGCATAAATCACCATTATTTTTAAAATGTCACTGGAGCAGAGATTGGCATCTTGTTCTCCTGAACAGCATAGAAAATGGCAGTACAGAAGGTAAATACTGATGTGAAAACTTGAGCAATAAGTTAGATGTGTTTGGCCGTTCAGTTTTCTCATGTTCAGTCCCAGAATCTAGTATATTATCAAATTGGGATGAAAACACGTTTTAATGTTGGTCTGCTTCAGGATATTCTGGTTTCTGTGGAAAATAAACAGCAAAAACATTAAGTGGAACATTCTTTCCTATCCTAAGATAAACTTCAGTCTTCATCTTTGAAGTATTTAGGTATGCAGACAACAACATGCCAAATAATATATGAAAATAAAAAAAAGTCTAAAGTCTTAATTAGGCTGAAGATAACAATAAAACATCAAATGCATGTTGGTTTGAAGGCAAAAGTATAAACAGCATTACTTTTTGTGGGAAGACTTGACACTGTGATGTACAATGCCGGCTTTTTTTGTAGAATTTATACACACACACAAATATGCACTCAATCCTGTGTTATCAGTAAACCAATATCTGTGAATATGTGTTCCCCTTCTTTTATTATTTCACTGCCTGCAATTATCTGTGTATTTTCCAAGGTTGCAAACCAGGAATACTTGGCTTACTTTATTAAACGAGTGATATTTAAGGCTTGAAGTCTTAATCGACTTTGGCTTTCTTATTGTGAAGAGCAAACAGAGCTCTTACAAATGATTCCGTCACAGTAAGATGAATTACTATAAACATTGCTGTTTGTTCCTTTGTCTCTACACAGTTGATGCTTATATTCCATTGCGTTCATTAAATAGTCTCTTTTCTTATAGATTCTTTCCCTTACTCCTCTCTCAGTGTTTATGGATAGAAGTTTAGGGGATCATAGCCTCTTTTTTAAAAACAAATGTAAGGATATTAACAGACTGTTACACCTGTTACTGATGCACTAATTAAGATGATTAAACTTTATTTATCTATCTTTATATATCTCTATCTATTTTTTACAGAAACATGCTTTTATTTGACTCTCACTTTAAGCTTTTAATGGTAAGTCCAATAAGCTACCATTTACTTAGAGCTGATTCTGTGCCTAGGATTGTAATACATTGCATTATAATCTTGTTTATTCTTACAACAACACTATTACTATGGATATTAATACCCTGAAACATAGTTTTTTCTTTCCTGATTGCTACACTTTTGTGGAAATGTCAGTGTCAAGCTTCTCCACCTCTATATACTTTCCTTTCTGCACTCATCTTAATGTTTCAAAGAGAGGAGACTGCATAGCTGATAGTAAGAAAATTGCTACGACAAATATATGAAATATACAAAAGCCAACATTAACTAAATTTGTAGTTCACCAGGACCTCTTACAGATGTATACAAGTCTCAAAGTTATTTTTCAGTTTTAGAAAATCTAAGGAGTATATCATGAACTTTCAATGAATGTTTTCTCTCTATGAGAAAACAGTAAGAAGTGCTAGAAAGATAAAAGATGATTTTCAGGATTCACAGAAAAAGAGGAAAGGAGTAAGACTTCATTTTGTGCTGTTTAGATACATCGCATCACCAAGTTGTCACAAATCCACTAGAGATGATGCTGTTGCAGTTCAGAAAGGTTAAGTAATTCGTTTATAGGGAACAAAAGTGTAAGTCGCTCAGTCATGTCTGACTCTTTGCGACCCCATGGACTATACAGTTCATGGAATTCTCCAGGCCAGAATACTGGAGTGGGCAGCCTTTCCCTTCTCCATGAGATCTTACCAACCTGGGGATCAAACCCAGGTCTTCCACATTGAAGGCAGATTCTTTACCAGCTGAGCCACACGGGAAGCCCAAGATTACTGGAGAAGGTAGCCTATCCCTTCTCCAGTGGATCTTCCTGACACAGGAATTGTACTGGGATCTCCTGCATTGCAGGCAGATTCTTTACCAACTGAACTATAGGGAACACAACCAGGATCTAAACTTACGTAGGTCTAGCTCCAAAGCCTATGGCGGTGCATTTGTTTATATCACTGCTGTTGTTAATGTACACCAAACAAGTATAAAATTACAACACATGCTTTGGGTGTTTTGGCAGCATACACTAGGGTAGGACTAGCATCTGAATTAACTGTCTTGCTCTCCAGAGAATACGTTCACTTTTTGTGAGAGGAGAAGTTAGTCCTTAAACCTAGACTAGCTGGTCACTATACATGAAAACATACTTGACTATTACACAGTGTGTGTGCTCAGTCAGTTCAATTCAGTCACTCAGTTGTGTCCAACTCTTTGCGACCCCATGAATCGTAGCACTCCAGGCCTCTATGTTCATCACCAACTCCGGGAGTTCACTCCGTTAACTCAGACTCACATCCATCGAGTCAGTGATGCCATCCAGCCATCTCATCCTCTGTTGTCCCCTTCTCCTCCTGCCCCTAATGCCTCCCAGCATCAGAGTCTTTTCCAATGAGTCAACTCTTCACATGAGGTGGCCAAAGTACTGGAGTTTCAGCTTTAGCATCATTCCTTCCAAAGAAATCCCAGGGCTGATCTCCTTCAGAATGGACTGGTTGGATCTCCTTGCAGTCCAAGGGACTCTCAAGAGTCTTCTCCAACACCACAGTTCAAAAGCATCAATTCTTCGGCACTCAGCTTTCTCCACAGTCCAACTCTCACATCCATACATGACCACAGGAAAAACCATAGCCTTGACTAGATGGACCTTTCTTGGCAAAGTAATGTCTCTGCTTTTTCAATATGCTATCTAGGTTGGTCATAACTTTCCTTCCAAGGAGTAAGCGTCTTTTAATTTCATGGCTGCAGTCACCATCTGCAGTGATTTTGGAGCCCCAAAAAATAAAGTCTGACACTGTTTCCACTGTTTCCCCATCTATTTGCCATGAAGTTTGTGTGTGCAAGCTGCTCAATAATGTCCAACTCTTTGTGACTTCATGGACTGTGGCCTACCAGGCTCCTCTGTCTGTGGAATTCTCCAGGAAAGAATACTGGAGTGGGTAGCCATTCCCTCCTCCGGGGAATCTTTGTGACCCAGGGATTAAACCCTGGTCTCCTACATTGCAGGCAGATTCTTTACTGTCTGAGCCACCAAGGAAGCCACATTACATAGTGAGCATTCAGTAAATAATTGTCCAATGATTGATGAATGAAGAAATAATTTAGTTGTATCAAGTAATCAATACATTACCGCTATGTAATGTGACTTCCATGGTGAGAATAAAGACACACACATAATATATAAGAATCAACTTATATGCAGAGTACATCATGTGAAATGCTGGGCTGGATGAATCACAAAATGGAATCAAGATTGCTGGTAGAAATAACAACCTCAGATATACAGATGAGGTATATATACACTTTATATACAGTGGTATATAAAGATATACCACTTTAATGGTAGAAAGTTAAGAGGAACTAAGGAGTCTCTTGATGAAGGTGAAAGAGGAGAGTGAAAAAGCTGGCTTAAAACTCAACATTAAAAAAAAAACGAACATCATGGTATCCAGTCCTATCCCTTCATGGTAAATAGACGGGGAAAATGTGGAAATGACATCAGATTTCATTTTCTTGGTTTCCAAAATCAATGTGGACACTGACTGCAGCCATGAAATTAAAAGACACTTACTCCTTGGAAGAGTAACTCTGACAACCCTTGACACTGTGTTACAAGGCAGAGACATCAGTCATGTCTGGCTCTTCGTGACCTCATGGACTGCAGCATGCCAGGCTTCCTTGTCCTTCACCATCTCCAGGAGTTTGCTCAAACGCATATCCGTTTAGTCGGTGATGCTATCCAACCATCTCATCCTCTGTCAGAAAAGTCTGAGGTTAGTTTGTAGGTGCCTGCTAAGTGGCTTCAGCTATGTCTGACTCTTTGTGACTCTATGGACTTTGACCGACCAGGCTCCTCTGTCCATGGAATTCTCCAGGCAAGAATACTGGAATGGGTTTACATGCCCTTCTCCAGGGGATCTTCCCGACCCAGGGATTGAACCCAGGTCTCCTGCATTGAAGGCAGATTCTTTAGCACTGAGCCACCAGAGAAGCCCTGAGATTAGCTTGACCTTTCTTCAAATCATTAAGATGAATGACATTACCCCAACCTTAAGTTTTCACATGACTCTGTACTAAACAGGAAGGAAAAAGAGAAGGAGCAAGAAAGAATTCCTCTTCACACAGCGCCCCCTAGGGTAAATCCTCTCCTGTGGGAATGGAGCGTCCATGATTGGCTTAAACCCCACTCTCCACTGGGAGTGATTTTGGACCCCACACCCATGCCTCCCAGGGAACACTTGGCAACGTGTGAAGGCATTTTTGTTGTCACAGCTCGGGGCTGGGTGCTATTAGCATCTAGTGATTCTACATATCCTATGCTGCACAGGACAGCCCTCAACAATAAAGACTTATCTAAAATGTCAGTATCTAAGGTTGAGAAATTCTGTTTTAAATTGAGCATTACTCATCTCCTGAGCCTGGATATGCTGTGCCAGAACAAAATTTTAGTTCTTTTAGCAAAAACAAATGTAGAAAAGTCAAGGGGGTATAATCCATAGTGTCTGTCAATATTTATGAGTCCTAAAGATATATTTTCTTTTTTGAATGACAGCTATCACCTATAAGTTCTATGTATGTAAGTATTTTGGAAAAGACAACAGAGAAGTAAAGCATAAAATCATGAGAAAGTTATTCAGCTTACTAAAAGATTTAACTGTGTCCTGTGGTTCCTTAGTTGAAAGTCAGGACAATTTCGCCTGCAAATGCCCAAAGGGAAGCATTCTAGTGTTTCATTAATTGAAATCTATTATTTTCTATGACAGTTTGCATCCTACACTGTTCATCTTTCTTAAGTTGCCACAAGAACACTGCTATCTTATTCCATTACCTCAAAAAACAAACAGTCTTGTATCATGTTTAATCATGAAGAATGTACTTCAATTTAAATATTATTAAGGATTATTAACACAGAGGCTACTTCTTGAAAAACTATGAAAATGTGTATAATTTGTCCACCCTATACTCTCTCTGTCAAAGCACTTCCTTTTTCTAATGGCCACCAACGTATGTGTGTGTGTATCTGTGTGTGTGTGTGCGCGCACACATGCGCTAAGTCACTTCAGTCGTGTCTGACTCTTTGCAACTCTATGAATGTAGCCCACCAGGCTCCTCTGTCCATGGGATTCTCCAGGCAAGAATACTGGAGTGGGTTTCCATTTCCTCCTCCAGGGGATCTTCTCAGGGATCGAACCCCTTTCTTATGTCTTCCTTGTTAGCAAGTAGGTTCTTTACCATTATATATGTGTGTGTGTGTGTGTGTTTATAAATTTTTGAAAACAGAAAAGTATGCCTTTAATATGTGTCAAATGCTTTACAGAGTTACTCATTTTGATTTTCACACTAGCACAGCAGGGTAGATTTCCAGTAGGGCTTGAACCAAGTCCTTCTCTCGAGTTGATGCTCTTGCCAAACTGCCAGGGCAATACAGGTCCTTTGGACCAGAATTCAGAGCTGAAAGAACACGAAAATCACTTTCATAAAATAACCTGCATGTATGATTGTTTTCTGGCATAAAGATATTTTCTTTAACACATATGTCTATGTATATACAAATAAAGAATGTTATTTCTTGAACTTGAGCTGTGAGCTAAGTGAAATTATATCAAGCATTCTAAACAAGCAAATATGTTTTAAATTCTGTATTTTAGGTGGACAAACTGGTTATTGCCTGAAACAAAACTTTGAGAAAATATCCTTTTTACACACTTTTTCAAGGACACTATCATCAAGACCTCTCCTTCTTGCTAATAGTTTTTCAACGAGATTCCAACCCACAGGACACTTTTTCTATTAGTTTGTACTGTAAAAAAATGTTCTGCAATATATTAAAATCCTGGATAAATCATCTTCTCCATATCCAGGGCTTTTCAATCAACACCATGTAACTTAATGTATGGAAAAAAGTTGCTGTGAACTGCCATATATCTTTTTACTCAGATTCACCGATGGAGAGGGAAATGGCAGCCCACTCCATATTCTTGCCTGGAGAATCCTGTGGATGGAGAAGCCTGGTGGGCTGCTGTCCATAGGGTCGCACAGAGTCGGACACGACTGAAGCGACTTAGCAGCAGCAGCAGCAGCAGATTCACCAATAGTTAACATTTTTGCTACATTCATTTTATTATTTATCCCCTCTCTCTGCAGCTGAATAAACTAGATCCCTTAAATCTTAAACACTTTTATGTTATTTATTAAAAATCAAGAATATTCATCCAAGTAATCATAATACAATTATAAAAATATATTTTAACATTGACATAATGATATTGTCAACACTATAGGCATTATTCAAATTTTCCTGGCTATCTTAATACTAACTTTTATAGGAATTTTCCCTGGTCCAGGATCTTCCTGAGGACTCCTTGCTGCAGAGGGTCACCAACTGTCTTAAACTTAAATATGAAATTGTTCCTCAGTTTACTTTATCCAGCATCACAGTAATAGTTGTGAATATTAGGTATCAACTACATAGTATATTCTTTTGATTTAATAAACACTTTGACTCTATATTTACAAATAAGTAGTGATTGATGACATGGATCCTGAAGTCTAATTGTCTGTTTTAAATCCTGGCTTTGGTACTTCCTACCTCCGTGAACTCAGCGAGTTATTCAGTCTCTTGGTGCTCTAGGATATAGCAGAAATAATCATAGTAACTTCCATAAGCATTACTGAAAGAATTCAACAGAATTAGGGTATTCCAAACCCTTAGAGCAATATTTGACATATAGAGAGCTTGATGTATATTTATTATTGTTATTATTATCATTATCATTATTATTACTATCCAGTACTCACTTTTCATGTAAGGTTTCTGAATGATAATTGAAATAACGTAAAAGCCTTCCATATTTGTGGTATGAGGCTTCTAGTGTTCTGCCAATACAGATTTCTGACAGAGTCTACCTCCAACCAACAAAATTACTCTTGTAAAAAGAAAATTGACTGGCTTTTATATTCATGCTTTCTCAGTAAGCAAGGGAAGAACCATATTCTCTATCAGATTATAGCCACACACTGTCAGGATAAATAGAGCTACATAAAATTACTAACCCAGATGAAAAGCTTCATGTGAAAATGGGTATCAGATATAATACAATAATTGCAATAATTAGTTGCAAAGGACATACTACTATATGCCAGGCATTTACACATCCACAAAAGAGATAATTCCCATTTAGCTGACTATTTCACAGTATTAAGTCCGGTAGCTATTTAGACATCAACTTCTTATATTCTCAATTCAGTTTTCTGTTTTATACACTACTACAAGGTCAAGGAGAAGTCCACTATGACTTTATCTGATGAGGGGAGAATTTCATCCATCTCTCTCTTGGTTTAGGGACGTTTGCAAGTTGGTAGTTTCTGTACTCCAGACACCCCCAAATGACAGAGGTCAACTGAAGGTTAATTTTTCTCCCTGTGGAGAGATGGACTTCACTAGGTTTAAGTGCGAAGGAGACTAGATGGTAAGGATGCCCACATTTAGGCAAATCTAAGGAGGAAAACTAAGATCATTACATATCACAAAAGCTTATCTTCATTCTCAAGAATCCCTAAGTATTTTTAAACAGTGCTTTTGAAAAATTATCTTTTATTGAAAAGTTTTGTTGAAGGCCACCATGATTCTTTGGAGTCTTTTTCGGACAGCTATTTAGTCTTCTACTTTACAGTATTATTTCCTCCAAGTGCCTATAAATTAAATGTCTTTTTTTGTTTGTTTTTTAAATGATTCATGCCTGAATCTTTTGAAGGATAAAAGTTATGCTACAAGGTCTATAAGCCCCAATTATTTCAATAAAGATATTTAAACATGGCTACCTATTGTTAGTCTCCATTCAGCTGGCATCTCCCTGGTCCTCTAGTGATTTCTTAATAGAATTGTAAACCCATATGATTTCTCAGGAAACAATTTCTGGAGCACCTTATCAATTGCTCAGGATTTTTAGGCTTAAAGAACTAGACCACTCTTAATTTAACAAAGTAACTGTTAGTTTATTTTATTCTAATTATTATTACTTAGTTTAGATTTCAACAAACAGGGCTTCCCAGGTGGCACTCCTGGTAAAGAACGCACTTGACAATGCAGGAGATGTAAGAGATGTGGGTTTGATCCCTCCATCAGGAAGATCCTCTGAAGGAGGGCTTGGGAACCCACTCCAGTATTCTTCCCTAGAGAATCCCATGGACAGAGGAGCCTGGCAGGCTACAGTCCTTGAGGTCACAAAAAGTTAGACACAACTAAGAGACTAACACACACACATTTTAGTAATGTAATCATATATTAATAACTATAGAAATCTCATAAAATTCACTCATGTTTCTATTAAAATAACTATTATAAAACCCGACAGAAAAGTCAATAATTTGATTAAATATTTTATGGAGTAATAAAGAAAAATGAGATGAACAGCTAATAACATTGTTTCATTTCATCTTGAAGTCTTTAAATATTTTGCAACCCTTAAAGATCACTGCTAAATATTATACTTGCCATTTTAAGAAGTTTGGTTCAAAAAATCGGTGACAGTCTATCAAGTAGAGTATGGATGTGAGAGTTGGACCATAAAGAAAGCTGAGTGCTGAAGAATTGATGTTTTTGAACTGTGGTGTTGGAGAAGACTCCTGAGAGTCCCTTGGACAACAAGGAGATCAAACTGGTCATTCCTAAAGGAAATCAGTCCTGAATATTCATTGGAAGGACTGATGATAAAGCTGAAGCTCCAATAATTTGGCCACTTGATGCAAAGAGCTGACTCTTTGGAAAAGACCCTGATGCTGGGAAAAATTGAAGACAGGAGGAGAAGGGATGACAGAGGATGAGATGGTTGGATAGCATCACCGACTAGATGGACATGAGTTTGAGCAAGCTCTGGGAGGTGGTGATAGACAAGGAAGCGTGGCATGCTGCAGTCCATGGGGTCGCAGAGGCGGACATGACTGAGCAACTGAACTGAAATATCAAGTAGAAACAATTACTTTTTAAATTGCATTATTTGTTAAAGAAGCATTCCTCTGAAAATGGATGTGCAAAAGAAACTCAGATGAGGTTTTCTTTTTTTTTCTTTTTTTTTTTTTTTTGAGGTTTTCTTAATGAAATTTTATTTCTAAAAATTAAATGCTTTTAAAGTATTTTTATAAAGATTTTCTTTACCCCAAATTGAAAGGTTTGTTTTTTTTTTATAATTTGTGCATCTAGAAAAAATATCAATTTACTTAATGCATTATGTAGAGGAAAATCTTAAGGTTTTGCCATTTTATTGAATAATTTATGAGTATAGGCCACATGTCCTTTAGTCAAATGAAATAATGTGTCACTGTTAACAGAGAAATCAGATTCATTACTGAAAGTTCTATATTAACCTGAACAATGGAAACATTGAATTGTAACTGTTTATCTCCATTAAATAATTGGGCAAATAATACTAGTGTTTTGTGGCTCAGACAGAAAAGAGCCTACCTGCAATGCGGGAGACCTGGGTTTGTTCCCCAGGTCAGGAAGAGACTCTGGAGAAGGAAATGCCTACCCACTCCAGTATTCTTGCCTGGAAAATCCCGTGGACGGAGGAGCCTGGCAGGCTACAGTCCATGGGGTTGCAAAGAGTCAGACACGACTGAGCGACTTCACTTTCTTTCTTTCTGTCCTTTAGCTGTAACATCCTAGAAAGATATGAATAAAGTTTATATTATAATGAGTCACACTGAATAGATATCATTAAATACAGGTGTTAATAGGCAACTTTGTGAACTACTGTAGTAACTTGGTTTTAAAAACGTGTTTTGGAGAATTATTTGAGGAATATACTTTGATTTCTAGGGTGTCTTATGTAGAAAGAGTGGAAAAAAAAAAGTTCCTAAAGCTACTCTCTGCTGTTCTGCTTCCTTCGTGTAATATTGGAGATTTGGCTAGCCTCGTGAACAACAGGAAAAATTTGGACCAAGATAGATTCAGCCAACGTGCTATAAGATGAGACAGAAAGAAACTGGTGATGAAAGTAAAGGGTTGGGAGAAGAAATATAAAACAACAGAAAATAAAAGATGGTGGAAAGGCAGGTTTGTGTCTAGGAAACGTAGTTATTTAAGAAACAGGGAAATAATAAAAATGATTATTTTGTTTATGTTTGGTTTAAATAAAATTATGTCAGCAAAATCTGTATAAACCCATGACATATAAACTATTCTGTGTATGTGTCTTTTTTTTTTTTTGGCCTATATAAACTTGATTAACAAATGCTAATACTTTTAATATATGTTAAATCCTTAGAAGAGTGTCTGGTGTATTGTAAGTACCCAGTAAATGTTAACTATTATTATATTTAGTGAGGCCAAAGGGATCATTTTCTTGAACTTGTTTAATTTATAAGATGAATATTCTATGTAACTGAAAGTTAATTTTTAATGAATAGAAGTCAGTTTTCACCAAAACAATAATAAAAGCTAAATATAATTGTATAGTGTGTTGGGTATAACTATATTTTATTGGTTTATAGCACAGAATGGACTGGCATAACTTCTAGCATTAAAATAACAGTTAAAAAAATACCACTATTATACATCAGATTGCTCTTCTCTTTTGAATCTGTGTTCTTTTATTTAGTAGCAAGTTATGGGCAGAGTGGAAGTCTTTTCCATCTGTAGTATCCATCGGGATAGAGCTCCTCTTTTATCTTCCTGTCTTTTTCAGGCTTAGCTCTCATTGCCATCCATTTATGATGCATTTGATTATTTCTTTTTACATAATGAATTTTAAACATTAAAATATATATATGATAATTTTTTAACTGATTTAAAATGCATTAGCTGAATTTCAATTCTCAATTGTTTCTTTGCAGTGTAAAATTTATATATATACGTACATATATACACAGAGCTACTAAAAGTAATTATTATAAAAAACATTGAAAAAGTCTGCCTTGAATTATGATTTGTGCCATGTATCCAGTTATTACGTCATAAGTTGAATACTGTTGTATTAATCTAGAATATGGACTCTGTTGTAAAATCTAGAAATTTTACTTTATATTTTCTTGGGGTAGGACACACTTGAGTTTTGAAAGCTTATGTAACTAACCAGAAAAGGTAAAAATACAGTTAAGAGCAATGACATTTTTATGATTCTTATTCCTCCATTGAGGTGAATTATATTGAATCCTTCATATGTAAAAGTAGACAAAAATCCTAGAAATGATCACATTTCAATGATACAAACTTATCACAAGTAGATTATTGGGACATGCAGGTTGTGTGGTTTGCAGAAATTCAGGATACTATTTGCTTTGCTTTTAATTTTTTTTTCATCCTCAAATCTTTTTTAAAGAAGAAGCAAAAGATTCTTCTTTAAAAAAAAAATAAGTATGCATATCTGAGGTGCATACTTTTCAGGAACGCACCAGATCTTATCTCTGCCCAATTTTCACCGCAACAAACATCATATAACATTGAATATGTTGCAGTAACTTCATGGGGTTAGCCAGTCCTAAAGAAATAACAGCTTCTCAAATGGAGTACCTGGGAGAAAACTGACAGAATGTCCTCTGGATAATTCCAGAACACAAGCCTATCAAACATGACACCCAGAGATAAATTCATTTGTAAAAGATAATTTCCTCAGTTCAGTTCAGTTGCTCAGTCATGTCCGACTCTTTGCAACCCCATGAACCGCAGCACCCCAGGCCTCCCTGTCCATCACCAACTCCTGGAGTCCACCCAAACCCATGTCCATTGAGTCGGTGATGCCATCCAACCATCTTATCCTCTGTCGTCCCCTTCTCCTCCTGCCCTCAATCTTTCCCAGCATCAGGGTCTTTACCAATGAGTCAGCTTTTCGCATCAGGTGGCCAAAGTATTGGAGTTTCAGCTTCAACATCAGTTCTTCCAATGAACACCCAGGACTGATCTCCTTTAGAATGGACTGGTTGGATCTCCTTGCAGTCCAAGGGACTCTCAAGTCTTCTCCAACACTACAGTTCAAAAGTATCCATTCTTCTGCACTCAGCTTTCTTTATAGTCCAACTCTCACAACCATAACATGACCAGTGGAAAAACCATAGCCTTGACTAGACGTAACTTTATTGGCAAAGTAATATCTCTGCTTTTTAATATGCTGTCTAGGTTGGTCATAACTTTCCTTCCAAGGAGTAAATGTCTTAATTTCATGGCTGCAATCACCATCTGTAGTGATTTTGGAGCCCAGAAAAATAAAGTCAGCCACTGCTTCCACTGTTTCCCTATCTATTTGCCATGAAGTGATGGGACCGGATGCCATGATCTTAGTTTTCTGAATGTTGAGCTTTAAGCCAACTTTATCACTCTCCTCTTTCACTTTCATCAAGAGACTCTTTAGTTCCTCTTCACTTTCTGCCATAAGGGTGGTATCATCTGCATATCTGAAGTTACTGATATTTCTCCTGGAAATCTTGATTCAAGCTGTGCTTCCTCCTCTAATGCCGAGGTCCAGCCCCGGCTGATCCAGGGTATTCGAAGGAGAGACGGCTAGGCAACCTATTCACATGTTAATTAGAGATAATAAAGAGTAATAGAATGAGGATAGCTCAGTAGGAAAATTCAGTGGAGAAAAGAAGCTGAGTGGCTTGGTTTACGCGGAAAATCAATATAACCCGTGACACCAGGTTAGCTCTGACCACGGAGGCCGCAGGCGCCCTCTCGAATAGCGGAAGGTGCCCCACCTTAGACACCTTCTCGAGTGGGTCTTAGAAGCCCAGGCAAATAAATGGTCGCAGAGGATATCCGCGCTCCAGATGGACACTCAGCTGGAAGTTAAAGGGAAGAATGACATGGGGAGACCAAGCGTTGGTGAGCAAGGCCCATAGCTTTATTTTTAACAGGGGTTTTTATACCCTAAGTTACACATAGAGGATAATAGGGGATGCAAAGTCAGCAGTCTTTGATCCTTATCAAAAACCAGGGTTTCTTTCCTGCAGATTTATCGTATACAAATGGTTTAGGTGATTTACATCATCTTCTGGCCAGAGGCCTATTAACATTTTATGACTCTTGACAAGGACTTATCAACAAAGACTTATTTTCTCTAAGAGTAATTATTTTAAGGTTTGGCGCCATCTTCCGAAGATAAGATTACGTTCCTATAGGGTGGATGTGTAATGGGTTTACAAAGGAAAGAATTTACTACCTTAAGGGTCTAAAGTTACTAACACCAAGGCCACTACTTATTTTTTCTACATACCAACTATATTAATTAATGCACATTCAAGGATACAATTCAGGGGATGTGAAAACTTGGCAACAAACATTGGCTCATCAATGAAATCTTTTACTAGTTTTATTCTGACAGTTTCTAATTCTCTGAGAGGCTCTAAGCTATTTGAATATCTTAAGCTTCCTGTGCCTCTGGAGGCTGGGAGACTGTAAACAATTGTATGCATAGCTGTAGGTGTCCGGGTAAACTTGTCAGGCGAGTTAGAGAGCCATCTGAGGGGTTTGGATTTAAACACTCCTAATTGCCCAGGAACTTTATTAATTGGATCTGTAAGTTAACTCTTTGACAGAGAGAGCGAGATGGTGGTGGGGGACAGCCCCCAGTAAAGTCAGAGGTGAGAGCACAAAGCAATAAAGTAGGCAGACTCTGGTTTTTTGGGGGTAGATGCTCGAGAATATCCGGGGGCACTCCCGAGGCTTGATCCGCCTTTGCGTATGCCGAGCCTCCTTCCTCATGACCTTTGTCACGAGTGGAATGTCTCTCGCCGGCTCCCGGCACTCTAAATATGAAATATTATTTTAAACCTTTTGTCTGAACCATTTTAACCACTTTAATTTCCCCTCTTAAATCATCTTTGTCGTCTTGTCTATTACCTACATCCATTTTTAAACCTTGCAAGTCCATAGCCTGGGGTCTATGTTACAGGTGTAAAGTTTAAAAACAAAATGAAAGAAAGGTAAATAAGAAATTGATTATAACTTAATCAATGGACACAATAGCGAGTGCCAATCTCCTTTAAAAAATTAAATATTGCCCTTTATGGGCAAAAAAAATTTTTGAAATAAAATATTATATTGATTAAGTTGCATTAATTTTCTGAAACATTAAGCTACATATATGGTACCTTATTAACAGTAAGTACCTTTTGAAGTTGTTTTTTAACATTTAACTTGATTGGAACGTGTATTCTATGGAAAATATATAGCTTTCTCCGCAATTTCTCATAGCCATCTGAGAATTATATTTCATTAGAACAAAGTCCGATTGTGTAGCACTTAGCAATACATTGCAGCGTGCAAAGAATGGAAATATATATGATCAGCTAAAAGTATTTTCTCTTTTCTTACATCTTTCCAATGATATTCCATAACGTTGATGAAAAATTTTTTTTAATCTGGATTTCTTTCAGTTGATGCTCCTCTAAATTACTTTGTTTTTAGAGAATCTGATTTCCTTAATCCCCACCTCCCTACAAAATACATACCCACACACATTACCACACAAGAACAGGCACACTTCTTTAAAATTAGTTTTGAAAACCGTTTTGCATGAGCTGTTTTCTCATCTGTTCATTTTCTAGCCCTGTGAGGACCAAACCCTTCTCATCCTTAGTAAATCTGGGAGAGGACAGTGTAATTTAACTTGCTCTTTAATCCATGAATGGAAACTGTGGTAACAGATGATTTCAGGCTTGAATTTCCAAATACTTTGTCCTAATCAAGTAAGGAAAGAGCCAACATTTAGTCCCATTTAGTAAGTAAATAATATTCTAAATTGATCCACGTTTAAAATGAGTTGGTTAAAACCATGGCACTCTGAAACTCTGATTCTGACTATGTCTCACCCCATGTGGGATGATGAGGCTGCTGGGATGCTGGGAGAGCACCTGGAACAGCCGGTAATGATAATGCTAGCTGCAGCCTCTCCAGTGAGAGCCTCTGCAACTCTGGAATTATTGCGCGTCCTTTAAGCCAGAGTCAGGCCAAATGAATGCTAGGCAGTGGAGGAATCTTCAGACACTCTTTCAAGATAAGTGTCTTGAGAAGCAGGAGCCCTAACAGAGCCCTGAAATGAGAAGAGTTAGTCTGTTAGAACAGAGTTCAGGATATCAGTGTCCTGGCTCAAACCAACTTCTCCAGATGTGGGCAGTCAACAGAGTGTCTCTCAAGGCTGAGCTGTGTGCGTGGCATTTCCAGGAGTGCAGAAGCGCCCTTCCAGGTGCCCACACAAGACGTGTATGATCCATTTGGTGAGTCCCCTCAATGAAAGGAGAATAGAACATGTAAAATAATGTCAACCCCATGTAAGTGGACTGTGGTAGTTTTGAGAAGTATGGATCAATGAGCACTGACCAGGCAGGGCGCATGTGGATCAATCAGTCTGTCAGTTCATTCCATGACCACTGAGCTGCTCATTACTCTCTGTTGGACTGTGTTAAACTAGGAACAGAAAAGTCAGCAGCAGGGTCTCGGTACCTGCTTTTGCTGGTTCTGCAAGCAGTATTCCTTCACTTACTTATATGCTCAAAGTAATTCCAATTTCAATTAAAAAACAACCAAACTGAGATTGGTACTTTACTCCTCAGCCTCCCAGCCCCCTTTTTTAGCCAAAAAATAAAATAAAATGTCTACAATGCTGTGAACTCTCTTAGATATGGGATGTGTCCTGATAATCTTTGTGTCCCCAGCATCCAGGAGAATGACTAATATATAGTAGGAGGTAGTTAAGGAATATTTGCTAAGTAAATGAATCCTATATTTTGTACTGAGAACATGGTAAGCATTTAATTAGACGTGTAATTTGGATATGAAGGAAGGCAGTTCTTCCTTAAATTCCTTACACTGCCTCGCCTCTCTAGCCTCAGTCCACCTGAGCAAATCTGGGTAGTTTGCTTTGTTCTGACTCACACTGGGGGCGATCCGCACAAGGAACATGTAGGATATGTCACCCATGTCTCCAAATATTCCCCTTGATTATGCCTGAGGTATGACACATCTGTAATCATCCACTGAGGTTGTTAGCCAGATTTTATCCTAAGAGATTAAAAAAATGTCCTAGGCTTACCTGCCCACTTGATAGTATATAAATATGTTAGCTGCAAGTGAAACCAAAACATACACCCTACCCTCAAACAAACAGACAAAAAAGACAAAGCAATATGCTTTTCCACTCTGATAGACACTATATTTCTGCAAATGATAGCTGCATACTACTTTTGTCAGGATGGCGGGCAAGAATGACACAATGCATTGAAAAGTTTGAGGACTAGATTAAAAACATAAGTTGAGCCAGTCTGAAAAACGTGCATAAGCACAGAAAGCTGTTGTAATAGCTGGGCTTAGAAAGGATTACCGTACAAAATATCAGAAAATCCTAGGGCTTCAGGACTATATATTTAGAGCTGAACTCTAGTAGGTCTTAAAAACATAATCAGTATCTTTGTGTTGAGCTAACACAAAGCCATGATTTACCCCAGACTGAATCATAAACTTAATTATTAATGCTTAGTCCTTGGAAGTAATTTTAGGACATTTTGAGCAATATTGCATCTATCCATTGATTTCAAAATTTAATTCTTATTTCCATTTGGTAAATCATTTTAAAGTGGATCAACTAGAAATAGCCTTAGAGATGGCCCAAGTGTGTTATATTATGGTTATATTATGGGAGTGCTTTCCTTAGATGAATTTTGGGGAGACACAAAGATTTAGTCCCTAACAGTTATGCATAAATCTCCCAATATGCTTTCTGAATGCACTAAAAAGCATATTATATAAAATTACAATGAATTTCCTTTCCATTTAGAAACCCAATGATTTCTGGAAACTGGTTTGGTTTAATAATTCAGGGGGTATGCCATTTCCTAGATATTAAATCAAACATACTGCTTTTCAAAGCAGGGGTGAAGACCTCCTCCAGGTGGTGTCTTCCACACTGGTTTCAGATAACTGGATTATGATCTCATACTCCAGGACCAAGTTCATTGTCTGCATCCTTGGAAAGACTTCCTGGATTAATCAGAGTTTATCTAACCCCCAAGCCCTTCATCATGCCTGAGCATGCAGAATTCTTTATGTGCTGTCTTCACTCACCCTTTCCTGATATATTTCCTTACCTACAACATTACTATAAGGATTTCTATATTTTTAGTTCCTATACTCCATCTGGGATGTAACAGAATCCATGTACATTGACTGAAGGAATCAATTCTACCACTGTATAAGCTTCATGGGGCAAATACTTTTGTTCTACTATTTACTGCTGGCAGAAACCTGCTTACTGCATAGGAACTATTAAAATATATGATGTATAGGTTATTAAGTGTGTTGTTAGGCCTTTGGAAGAGAAAAGGGTAAAAAAATTATATTAGGATAGTTTTGATCTTCACCTCATAGCTTACTGGAATATAGTGAGAGATTGAATGAAGAGAAACGGTAGGCCAAGAATCAGAAGATGTGAGTTATAATCCCTGTTAGGTGTCTAAGTTATTTACCACATCTGAGCATGTTTCCTCTTCTATAAAATCTAACTGCAAACATTTCTCTTCTTGACTTTACACAATTGTTTGATCCCATAAAAAAGATCTATGACAGTTTTATTCAAACATATGTCAAAATGAATTTTATCTATCTTTTTATATGTCTGACCCAATTACATACCTTTCTTTTATGCTTCAAAACAGGTACAATGGAGTAGGAATCATCGTGTTCATAATTTACAACCAAAGAACTTAAAATCAGAGGTTAAATAATTTGCCTGTGGTTCATGGTTCTTTCTTGCAGAACCTGGATTCACACCCAGAGCTTTTAAGGTCTCCCATTAATTCACCTCAAGTCCTGGATTAAAGTTCTTTCTTGCAAATTGAACTCAAACTACTTCTGTAGGTTTTTTTTTTTTAATGTGTTGACTTTAACGTGAATTCAAAACTTTCTAATTATTAAGCTAAATCACTAAGTTAAGAAGTAAGAAATCAGGAGAACTGATTGTGTGGAGTATGAACTTGACTTATAGAGAAAAATACATGTTTGAAGGAAAGATCACCACCAATTTATTCATTTTCTCCAATTCCCTTTTGTTATATAATTGAATTCACTATTATGCTTTTCCAGATTTTAAGATAGTATTTCAATATCAGATTCGTTCCATGTCAATTTCACTTTCAGGCATGCCTTACTGTCAGGATCAATAGTTCTTTGTAATTTAAACTTGGAATTCGTTATGCCTGTTGGTACCACCTGCCACCAGACTAACTAAACTTGGTTTTGATGGACTCACTTCCCACTTGCTAAAGTCATTAATAGCACTTTGTAAATATCTGCACACTTCCCACAAATCACTAAGACAAAGGCATGAGAAAGAATTTTAAATTATCAGGTTAAATCCTGTGTGCGCGCGCACATGCATGTGTCTATGTAAAAGAAAGAAGGGTTGTACAATCTGATTGTTTTAAATCCATTTCTGAGTTATTGTGAAGGCAATTTAATTTTAAAAGACAGTTAAATAAGTGAAATATTTTACCTCTTGCCTCAGTTTTCAAAACCCACAGACTCAGAGGCTATGAGAAGGGTAAATGTTCCTTGATGATAACCTACTCAGAACTGATGCTTTTGAATTGTGGTCTGAAGAAAACTCTTGGGTTGCAAGGAGGTTAAACCACTCAATCACAAGGAAATTGGAAATCAACCCTGAATATTCATTGGAAGGACTGATGCTGAAGCTCCAATACTTTGGCCACTTTATGTGAAGAGCTGACTCATTGGAAAAGACCCTGATGCTGGGAAAGATTGAAGGCAGGAGGAGAAGGGGATGACAGAGGATGAGGTGGTTAGATGGCATCACTGACTCAATGGACGTGAGTTTGAACAAATTCCAGGAGACAGTGAAGGACAGGCAGGCCTGTCATGCTACAGTCCATAGGGTCACAAAGAGTCGGGTATGACTCAGTAAGTGGACAACAGCCACAGAAATCAGGGGACTTTTGAGTGGGAGTTTCTCAGACTTGCTGAGCCCACTCTACTTTCCAGGTTGTCTCCAGATCTGGAGTGTCGCCTTGGAAGCAGCACCAAGTCATCAATAGTAACCCAGGTAATTAACCTTTGGTTGATTCTTTCATTCATTCATCTACAAACTACCTGTGCCTGCGCTAAGTCACTTTAGTAGTATCCGACTCTTTTCGACCCTGTAGACTGTAGCCAACCAAGCTACTTTGCCCTTAGGGTTCTCCAGGCAAGAATACTGAAGTGGATTGCCATGCCCTCCTCCAGGGGATCTTTCAACCCAGGGATTGAACCCATATCTCTTATGTCTACTGCATTAGCAGATGGGTTCTTTACCACTACTGACACCTTGGAAGCTCACCTTGGAAGAATAAGATAATGAATGCAGTGTATTTTGTGACTTCTGAAGATCTTGTAAATATTACCAAAATTTACAACAATAACAGCCACCACTTCATGAGCTCTTGGTACAGGCCAGGTACTATACAAAACTACTACATATGTAATTCATTCATTCCAAATATATTTTTTAGTGCCTACTATGTGCCAAACACTTTTCTAGGTGCTGGAGATAAAACAGTGAACAAGACAGACCAAAATTTCCATTCTCAAAAAGCTTTCTTTCTTGTTTGGTATAAAACATAAGTTAGCATATTAGACTGTAATGAATGCTAAGGAGGAGAAAATAAAGCAGAGAAGGAAGATATGAAATCTTGTAGTGTGAAAATGAAATTTTACATAAGGGATCCAGGGAAGATCTCGCTGAAGGAATTGAACTTTTAATTGCATTTCAAATGTCAAAACTACATCAAAGGTGATAATGTAAAAGGAGAACATTTTACACAAAATTCTCCTCCCTGGTGCAATTTCCTTGGAGTGAATTTCCTTGCATGCTTTGACAGGTTGCATGCCTGTATTCCATAGTAGACTAAGCAGCAGTTCCCTCTATTCTATCTGTGTGACAGAGGATGGCTTTTGTGAAAATGTTTGATAAGGTGAGGGAAATAACTGTGCTGCAGGTAGTTGGGAAAGGGCATCCCAGGACAGTGAGGAGGTCGGTGTGGCTGGAGCACAGGGAATGAGAGGAGATGGGAATACTACACTGAGCGTGATGAAAAAGCCAGTGGAGGGTTACAAATCTTCATAAGTGTTGCCCTTTGAATTTTTTAAAAAAATACTTATTGGAGGATAGGTGCTTTAAAATGTGTTAGTTTCTGCTGTACAGCAAAGTGAATCAGTTATATGTATACATATATCCCCTCTTTTTGGAATTTCCTTCCCATCCAGGTCACCACAGAGCATCAAGTAGAATTCCCTGTACTGTACAGTCGGTTCTCATTCATGAAAGTCCCTCAGTCGTGTCTGACTCTTTTTAACCCCCTGGACATACAGTCCATGGACTTCTCCAGGCCAGAATAGTGGAGTGGGTAGCCTTTCCTTTCTCCAGGGATCTTCCCAAGCCAGGATCAAACCCAGGTCTTCTGCATTGCAGGCGGATCCTTTACCACCTGAGCCACCAGGGAAGCCTGAAAATACTGGAGTGGGTAGCTCACCCCTTCTCCAGCAGATCTTCCTGACCCAGGAATGGAACCAGAGTCTCCTGCATGGCAGGTCGATTCTTTACCAGCTGAGCCATCAGGGAAGCTCAAGAATACTGGAGTAGGTAGCTTATCCCTTCTTCAGCAGATCTTCCTGACCAAGGAATGGAACTGGAGTCTCCTGCATAGCAGGCCAATTCTTCACCAGCTGAGCCACCAGGGAAGCCTTAGAATACTGGAGTGGGTAGCTTATCCCTTCTCCAGAAAATCTTCCTGACCCAGGAATTGAACTGGGGTCTCCTGCATGGCAGGCAGATCTAATACCAGCTGAGCCACCAGGGAAGCCCAAGAATACTGGAGTGGGTAGCTTATCCCTTCTCCAGGGGATCTTCCTGACCCAAGAATGGAACCGGAGTCTCCTGCATGGCAGGCAGTTTCTTTACCAGCTGAGCCACCAGGGAAGCCCAAGAATACTGGAGTAAGTAGCTTATCCCTTCTCCAGCGGATCTTCCCTACCCAGGAATGGAACCGGGGTCTCCTGTATGGCAGGCAGATTCTTTACCAGCTGAGCTATCAGGGAAGCCCAAGAATACTGGAGTGGATAACTTATCCCTTCTCCAGGGGATCTTCCTGACCCAGGATTGAACCGGGGTCTCCTGCATGGCAGGCAGATCCTTTACCTGCTGAGCCACCAGGTTCTCATTAGTTACCTATTTTATACATGGTTGTGTATATATGTTAATCGCAATTTCTTAGTTCATGCCACACCTGTTTTCCCCTCTTGGTGTCCATACATTTGTTCTCTATCTTTGTGTCTCTTGTCTCTGCTTTGCAAATAGGCTCATCTGTTACCATTGAATTTTACATATGATAAAAACTGAGGCTAGGCTAAGGCAAGCTGCTTCTGCCAGATCACTCAGCTAAGTGACAAAGTTCAGATTTCAAGCCTTATCTTATTCCACAATCCACAGTATTAATCATGACACTCTTTTGCATGTAATAAAGGAAGATGAACACAAATGCTTAAGTATCCGTTGGTACAAGTGCTAGTCAGAGTTAAATGAAAAGCTAAGTGTATGTTCACTGCATCTGGAAGGGTGTGGCAAGAATTCTTTTGAAGGGACTGCTGTTCAACCTGGCCCTCAAGGATGAGTATCATTTCCCGAAACAAAGATGGATTTATGAACATTCCAGACAAATGGTCAAGAATAATATCCTCTTTGACTTTATAACCACTAAAAAGTCAATATATAAAAATTGTGTTAACATTCTAATAGCTGGTAGCTGACATTCTAGTTAGTAGTTGGTTGGTTTGGCTTTTTTAAAAAGCATTCCATAGGGGAAGGTGCAGTGGGTTCTGACATAAAAGATACCAAGATCGATCCATCCACCTGCCTCCTAGAGATCCCTTCATTCGATCCATAGGATCCTTAAATTTGATCCATCTGAATGTAAATTCTTTATCTTCTGCTGCTAACCTACTCCTGGATGTTCACTCAGTGAATATTACCATCATCCACTGAGTTAACTGAATTCTAAATCTAAAGGTCATTCTAGACAAGTTCTTCTTGCTTCCAATTAAATCTCTAACTCCAAGACTTGTCATTGTTCTTACTTAAATGTTTCTTGAATCTGCCCCCTTTCTGTGTCTCCTGCTACTGACAATATTAGATTCTTATCAAGTCACATGAATTAAGGGGAAAAGAGCCTCAGATGAATTTCTATGTTGTCTCCTCCTTTTATTTATTCATTCATCTATATTTATGAAATACCCACTTCTTCCAGGCATCATGAGAGATACTGGGAATTTAAAGACAGGTGACTGCCCTCAAGGAAGTTACCACCTGGTAGGAGAAATGAAAGCAGTCAAGTCAACAGGTAATGGTATTGCAGTATCCATATAGTTAGAAGTGGGACCAGGGGGCATCCATCAATATTTTACAAGAAGAACTTTTTTGCTTAAAATCATCTCATTGTACTTCAATGCCTTCAAGAAAAAGTGCACACAATTTAGTGCTCTTAACAAGGCCTTTTTCCATCAAGCTATTGTATAAGTTTTAGCCTCACCTCTCCCTATTCCTCATGTTCAATCTACCACCAACCGTACAAAACTACCACTTGGATTTTCTCTAAGCTTAAGCACATGCTTTCTATCTAGCTGACCCGCTCTCTGCTCCCGAGGCTCTTAATACATACAAACTCTTCCTTCATGTCACTCCAAGATCTACTGAGAACTACTTATCTGTTAAGTTTCAATTCAAATGACTCATCTACAGCCACTTGCTCCTGATTCACACAGGTCATTCTGAGCTCTAAGAAAGATAGAGGGGAACCCCCATGGCGGCACTTATCACGCTGGCTTGTAGTTGTAGTTACTTTATGTCACCTCCCTAGCCTCTAGAGCTCCTAGACAGAAGAAACTGGGTCTCTCATTCCTCTCTATACTTCATCTGACGCACTGCCCAAAACACTGTGGGTATTAACCAAAGGTGATGAGAATGAGGACAATAACAATCATAGCTATAGCTAACATTTACCCAGTGTTATTGGCTGGAGGTGAAGTCTGGTAATGTATAAGTGTATATGTGTGTGTGTGTGTGTGTATAGTTGTTGTTATTCAGAATCAAGTCATGTCTGACTGTTTGCAACCCCATGGAATACAGCATGCCAGGCTTCTCTTCACCATCTCCTGGAGCTCGCTCAAACTCATGTCCGTTGAGTCGGTGATGCCAGCCAACCATCACATCCTCTGTCATCCCCTTCTCCTCCTGCCCTCAATCTTTCCAAGCATCAGAGTCTTTTCCAGTGAGTCAGCCCTTCACATCAGGTGGCCGAAGTATTGAAGCTTCAACTTCAGCATAAGTCCTTCCAAGGAATATTCAGGGTTGATTTCCTTTAGGATTGACTGGTTTGATATCTTTGCAGTTCAAGTGACTCTCAAGAGTCTTTTTCAGCACCACACTTTGAAAACATCAGTTATTTGGAGCTTAGCCTTCCTTGAGGCTAGGCATCATTCCTTCCAATGAATACTCAGGGTTGATTGCCTTTAAGATTTACAGGTTTGTGTGTACAATATTACTATATATATATATATATATATCTTTTATATACATCTATACATATACACACATATATCTTTTCTCATCTGTGTGTGTGCTCAGTTGCTTCAGTCGTGTCCTACTCTTTGAAACCCTATAGACTGTAGACCACCAGGCTCTTCTGTCCACGGGATTCTCCAGGTAAGAATACTGCAGTGGGTTGCCATACCCTCCTCCAGGGGATATTACCAACCCAGGGATCGAAACTGTGTCTCTTATGTCTCCTGCATTGACAAATGCATTCCTTACCACTGGTGTCACCTGGGAAGCCCATCTTTTCTCATTTAATATTGCATAAAATAACAGGCTTCTGGTGGCTCAGATGGTAAAGAATCCACCTGCAATGCTCAAGACCTAGGTTCAATCCCTCGGTTTGGAAGATTCCCTGGAGGAGGGCATGGCAACCCACTCTGGTATTCTTGCCTGGAGAATCCCCATGGACAGAGGAGCCTCATGGGATACAGTCCATGGGGTTGCAAAGAGTCAGATATGACTGACAGACTAAGAACATGCACACAAATATTGACAGGCATATTCCATTTAACAGAGGAGGGACCTGGGGAGACCAGGCAGCTGATCTGAGTTCTCACTGTGTGTGAGTGGTTATGCTGAGGGTTAAATCCAAGGAGTCTAGTTCCAGAGCATATGCCATTAGCCATCACTCTATAGTTCCTTGAAAAGTAATGTTTTATACCAATTATAATGATCATAGCACTATATTTATCTTTATCTTACAGAGGAAGAAACAGAAAAAGTCAAATGACTTTTCCAAAGTGACTCAGAAAATAAATGGAAAGCTCAAATTCAAATATAAGATGAATAGGATCCAGAGCTTGTGCTAAATGAATAAACGAATACAATTACTTCATCTCTCCAAGTCTCAATTTCCCTTTTTTGAAATAAAAAAGGAACAGTCAGACAAGATAAGCTTCCCATTTCCATACACAGCTAACAAGCATATTGTTTTAGTTTTAGTTTTCAAATCACTCTGGACTCTTTTTTGTTTGATTTGGAGGTACTTCAGTGACAACCCAAAATATTTTGTTTCAGTTCATGTGCAAATTTGATATTCTAAGAGAACACTAAAAACACTATGTTTTAAGGGAAAAGACAAAATGAGGTGCTTCATCACTCATAAGAGCTTTTTGAAGGGCAAAGAGGAGCCTGGAGACATGGCTGAAACACATGGATTCTGTCTCGATAGCATCTCTGTCTTGGCTCAATCAAGTGCCATCAGCAACTGATCCAGACTAGGTCCTGCTGTGCCAGCCTTCCAGGCAGCCAGACCTCCCAGGCTTGCCAATCCATCCTTCACCCCACAGCAGTACTCACCCACTACTGATGTTTTAAGCACATCAATCACTCTCCCAGTTCTGCTTTGTACCAACGCCAAGCTCGTAATTGTACGCTTCCAATCTCTCTACCAATTACTCTTCCCTCCATAGAAATAGAAACGTCACTTCGCCCTGCCTCCTGGTGACACAGCTCTAGTAAACATGCTTGTTCCAAGACTGTATGTTCCCTCCTCTCCTTACCTCCTGGTGTCTCCAAAATCTTGCTTCTGCTTTCAAAACTCATTCCAAGTCATCTCGGGCTAGCTTTTCCAAAGGATACCCTCTGGCTTTGGTATTTCAAATCTTTCTTTATCTGTTGAGATGTTGCTAATAGAGGAAATCATCTGAAACAGAGTTTCCCACCCTGTCTAATGGAAACTATGTAAATAGGAGTCTGAGGGAATCCCTCTGAGTCTCAGCTCTACCTATTATTATACTTTAGCTTCATTTAAATCAGTTCTAATGAGGTGGATGAAACTAGAGCCTATTATACAGAGTGAAGTAAGCCAGAAAGAAAAACACCAATACAGTATACTAATGCATATATATGGAATTTGGAAAGATGGTAACAATAACCCTGTATACGAGACAGCAAAAGAGACACTGATGTGTAGAACAGTCTTTTGGACTCAGTGGGAGAGGGAAAGGGTGGGATGATTTGGGAGAATGGCATTGAAACAGGATAATATCATATATGAAACGAGTCGCCAGTCCAGGTTCGATGCAGAATACTGAATGCTTGGGACTGGTGCACTGGGATGACCCAGAGGGGTGGTATGGGGATGGAGGAGGGAGGAGGGTTCAAGAGGGGGAACACGTGTATACCTGTGGTGGATTCATGTTGATATATGGCAAAACCAATACAAAATTGTAAAGTTAAAAAATAAAATAAAATAAAAAATATATATAGACTTTAGCTTCAGTCTTACTCTTCTGTAAAAGGAAAATATTAATAAAAGTGCCACTCCCTTATGCAATTTAAACAAATTTTATTTATTATTGTTGCTGTTGTAGTTCAGTCTTGTCCAACTCTTGAGGAGCCCATGGACTGTAGCACTCCAGGCCTTCCTGTCCGTCACCAACTCCCAGACTTTACTCAAACTCATGTCTATTGAGTCAGTGATGCCATCCAACCATCTCATCCTCTGGTGTCCCCTCCTCCTCCTGCCCCCAATCCCTCTCAGCATCAGGGTCTTTTCAAATGAGTCAACTCTTCGCATCAGGTGGCCAAAGTATTGGAGTTTCAGCTTCAGCATCAGTCCCTCCAATGAATATTCAGGACTGATTTCCTCTAGGATGGACTGGTTGGATCTCCTTGCAGTCCAAGGGACTCTCAAGAGTCTTCTCCAACACCACAGTTCAAAAGCATCAATTATTTGGCATTCAGCTTTCTTTATAGTCCAACTCTCACATCCATACATGACTACTGGAAAAGCCATAGTTTTAACTAGACAGACCTTTGATGGCCAAGTAAGATCTCTGCTTTTTAACACACTGTCTAGGCTGGTTATAACTTTTCTTCCAAGGAGCAAACATCTTCTAATAGCATGACTGCAGTCACCATCTGGAGTGATTTTGGAGCCCCCCAAAATAAAGTCTGTCACTGTTTCCACTGTTTCCCATCTATTTGCCATGAAGTGATGGGACGAGATTCCACGATCTTGGTTTTCTGAATGTTGAGCTTTAAGCCAACTTTTTCATTCTCCTCTTTCACTTTCGTCAAGAGGCTCTTTAGTTCTTTCTCACTTTCTGCCGTAAGTGTGGTGTCATCTGCATATATGAGGTTATTGATATTTCTCCAGGCAGTCTTGATTCCAACTTCTCGTTCAACCAGCTTGGCATTTCACAAAACGTACTCTGCATAGAAGTTAAATATGCAGGGTGACAATATACAGCCTTGACATACTCCTCTCCCAAAATGTAACCAGTCTGTTGTTCCATTCCAGTTTTAACTGTTGTTTCTTGACCTGTATACAGGTTTCTCAGGAGGTAGGTAAGATGGTCTGATATTCTCATGTCTTTAAGAATTTTCCACAGTTTGTTGTGATCCACACAAAGGCTTTAGCATAATCAGTGAAGCAGAAGTAGATGTTTTTTTCTGGAATTCTCTTGCTTTTTCTGTGATCCAATGCATGTTGGTAATTTGATCTCTGGTTCCTCTGCCTTTTCAAAATCCAGGTTGAACATCAGGAAGTTTCCAGTTCACATACTGTTGAAGCCTTACTTGGAGAATTTTGAGCATATACTTTACTAGCATGTGAAATGAGTGCAGTTTGTGTGGTAGTTTGAACATTCATTGGCATTGTCTTTGTTTGGCATTGCCTTTCTTTGGAACTGGAATGAAATCTGACCTTTTCCAGTCCTGTGACCACTGCTGAATTTTCCAAATTTTCTGGCATATTGAGTGCAAGGAGATCCAACTAGTCCATCCTAAAGGAAATCAGTCCTGAATATTCATTGGAAGGACTGACACTGAAGCTGAAACTCCAATACTTTGGCCACCTGATGTGAAGAGTTGACTCATTTGAAAAGACCCTGATGCTGAGAGGGATTGGGGGCAGGAGGAGGAGGGGACACCAGAGGATGAGATGGTTGGATGGCATCACCGACTCAATGGACATGGGTTTGGGTGGACTCCAGGAGTTGGTGAGAGACAGGGAAGCCTGGCATGCTATGGTTCATGGGATCGCAAAGAGTTGGACACAACTGAGCGACTGAACTGACTGAGTGCAGCACTTTAACACCATCATCTTCAGGATTTGAAATAGCTCAGGTGGAATTCCATCACTCCCACTAGTTTTGTTCGTTGTGATACTTCCTAAGACCCACTTGACTTTGCGTTCCAGGAGGTCTGGCTCCAGGTAAGTGATCACACCATTGTGGTTATGTGGGTCATGAAGATCTTTTTTATATAGTTCTTCTGTGTATTCTTGTCACCTCTTCTTAACATCTTCTGCTTCTGTTAGGTCCATACCATTTCTGTCCTTTATCGAGCCCATCTTTGCATGAAATGTTCCCTTGGTATCTCTAATTTTCTTGAAGAGATCTCTTGTCTTTCCCATTCTGATGTTTTCCTCTATTTCTTTGTGTTGTTCACTCAGGAAGACTTTCTTATTTCTCCTTGCTATTCTCTGGAACTCTGCATTCAGATGGGTATATCTTTCATTTTCTCCTTTGCCTTTTTTACCTCTCTTCTTTTCTCACCTATTTGTAAGGCCTGCTCAGACAACCATTTTGCCTTTTTGCATTTCTTTTTCTTGGGGATGGTTTTGATCACTTCCTCTTGTACAGTGTCATGAACCTCCATCCAGAGTTCTTCAGGCACTCTTGAATCTATTAGTGACTTCCACTGTATAATTGTAAGGGATTTGATTTAGGTCGTACCTGAATTTTCTAGTGGTTTTCCCTACATTCTTCAATTTAAGTCTGAATTTGGCAATAAAGAGTTCATGATTTGAGCCACAGTCGGCTCCCAGTCTTGGTTTTGTTGACTGTATAGAGCTTCTCCATCTTTGGCTGCAAAGAATACAATCAGTGTGATTTCAGTATTGACCATCTCATGATGTCCATGTGCAGAGTCGTCTCTTGTGTTGTTGGAAGAGGGTGTTTGCTATGAGCAGTGCATTCTCTTTTATTTATTAAGCACATGTATAGTGAGTATCTGGGCTTCCCTGCTGGCTCATTAGTAAAAAATATCTGCCTGCAGTTCAGTAGCCACAGAAGAGGGTTTGATCCCTGGGTTGGGAAGATTCCCTGGAGGAGGGTATGGTAGTCCATTCTAGTACTCTTGCTTCGAGAAGAATGGACAGAAGAGCCTGGCGGGCCACAGTCCATAGAGTCGCAGAGTCAGACACGGCTGTAGGACTTAGCACGCATAGTGAGTATCTCCATGATCTGACACTACTCTGGGAATAAGGTACTTACTCAGGAATTGATAACACAGTCTATATATGTGTGTGTGTGCGTGCTCACTTCCTCAGTTTTATGCCACTCTTTGTGACCCCGTAGAGGGTAGCCAGCCAGGCTCCTCTGTCCATGGGATTTTTCCAGGCAAGAATACTGGGAAATTCCTATTTCAGGGGATCTTCCTGACCGAGGTGTAGAACCCACATGTCTTGCATCTCTTGCATTGGCAGGAAGATTCTTTATCACTACAGAATCATAAATATATTTGTATATTTTCCCCATTTCTACATTTAACTATAGATGTTTCAATATGAATCCCAGTTTTCAACACTTAGTTCAATAACTTTTTCTAACAGTAGATGAATAATCATCGAATAAAAAAAAAATAATTCATTTATTTGATATTTTCCATTTCAAAAGAAGTTGTGAAACCTTTATTTCCCCATGTCTAACCTCCCACACACGCTCACCCATCTGAAGCGTGAAGATCAAACAGGTGTTCCAGTGTTTGGACAAGCTCAATGCTTGAAAATTATACCAAAATCTACTGTTTTATAATAAGAACAGATGGTCACAGATGAGCATCGCTTCAGCTATTGATAACATTGAAAGCAAATCTTTATCCCAGAAAGGAGAGAGGGTGGAATTTTTAAGCATAACCATTCTCTAGATGTAGAGGGCATTGTGAAGACCACATAGGCTATCACCATGATTATAATAGAATGAAATCAAAATTTTAAAGGATATTGATAAAGTGCTTGGCTGGCTTCCTACACAGAGTGTAGACCAAGTCCCTTTTCCATGTTTGACTCACAAAATGAAATTATTTTATGTACATTTGTATAAGACTCTTAGTGATACTGAATGTTTAGATTCATACTGGAGACATTCCATTTTTATGAGTGATTTAAGTGCTTGGCATTTTCGTTTTCTTCACAAATGTGATGATTGAAGAGAATGATGGAAGTATCATTTTTATCAAAATGATCTAAAAATGATTAGTTTCATCCTGACAGAACTTATTAATTATTACACAGTCCACTGAGGCATGAACTTTTAGTTAATTTCAGAATTAAATGTCAAGTGAAATGTTATATCAGAAATTTGTGTGGATCAGTTTAAGATATTCAGGTCATCAGATACTAATGAATAGCTTCTCAATACAGATAATGCACTTTACAGATGATGCTGGTGTGTGAGCTATAGCTGGGGATAAAATAGTAGACCAACTAGTTTCATTTGTATTATTTTTTCTGAACCTTGATTATATAAATGAGCTGTCTTTATCTCCAACCTTTTCATGATCGTTTATATGGCAAAGGCATCTTATAGTTTTATGTGTTTATAAGTGATTATGAGTATATATGTGCATGAATGTGTATGGTGGGGGGGGTGACCTTTATTTGTGTGCCTGCCACTTAGAATCTTAGTTGTAGGTTGCTGGAGAACCTGACAACTAAAACCAGTTTGGAAAAACTAGGGTTACTTCCTCTTAGAATACTGATATCTTAATTCAGAAGCATTTCCCAAACATCTCACTTCAAATATACTGGTATCACACAATACGTATTATCATATTTTCTGGATGAAATGCAGATCTACAGTGGTTCTTACATTTACACAGACATCAGGATGTATGGGTCTGATTTCCACGGGTTGGAGTAGTAATTATTGGCTGGCTCCTTGATTCCTTGAGACTGAGTATTGATGAAGAGAATGCACAGTAAGCTCTAGGCAGAAAACCCCAAAACTTGAAATCTCAGCAGAAAGTAAAACTCAAGCTTTTCCTAAAGGAAAAATCCTTTAGGAAGTGAGTCAAAGAATGGCTTACTTTACATGGTGATTTCCTGTATTAGGTAATTTCCAAATACACTAAACAAGGTTGTCATTTTTATAAGAAAAGTCTACTTTCTAATTTGGGGGAAAACCAATTTATAATCAATTGAGAGCATTTCATGTGGCGGGCACTGAGGAAAATAAAAATATTTTGTGATTTCTTCAGTCTAATCAGAGAGATAAGGAATACATTAAAATATTTGTGATATTAGAAACTAAAATATAATTTAGACAAGAGGTGTCATGTGGCTAATTATCAAAAGCAAATATTGAATTTAAACAAGGACAGAATTACTCTGGCCCAAGAGGTCCAGGTGAAACAGGACTCATGGTGGTGTTAAAAAAAAAACTCCAAAAAGGACATAGTTATTTAAAATATATACTGTTATTTTCTATAGCTATGACTTACATGTATTATGTACTTAACATTGATCTTTTTTTTTTCTTTTATTTGGTGATAATTCTGTGTAAGTGCATTGAGAAACTGCCTAAAACCAGGTCATCAAAAATATAAAGTAAATTAGTCTTTAAGTATCCTCTATTTGTTCTTTGATGAAAAAAAACTAATTTAAATTGGGGAAATGCTAACAGGACAAGCCATGAAAAATTAGAAAAGGCCCCTAAAACTGGGCATGATTCTCCTTATTTAGTAGTAATTTAGATCATATATGGTACATAATTTAATTGAATGAATATAAGCTATATAGAGTGTAATGTCATCTGATAGCCCACTGGGCTATCTATTATATAGCAGGACATTTGCTGGAATAGGGGAAAAGGAAGCAGAGGAGGAGGAGATGGGGAAACAAGAACAAAAGGAAAAGCAAAAGTTTCAGGAATTAGGAAATTTCTATGGAAGAAGGAAGATTTTGCTTATGATTTTGTATTTATCCTAATCAGAGTAGAACTAAACACTCACACTTAATTTAGATATTAATATTCTCTCTATAATTTAAGAGAATAAGTGTAACTATCTCTTCCACCCTTTTTAAGTTGAAAATGCATATAAGCTATATAACAGATCATTTCCAGCAGGCTATCAGATGACATTATGCTCTATAAATCTTGTATTCATTCAACAAATTATGTAACATATATAATCTAAGTTACTACTAAATGAGGGGAATCATACCCTATTTTAGAGGCTTTCTCTAATTTTCCATGGCTTGTGCTGTTACCTTATCCCCAATTAAACTAGCTTGTTTCATCAAAGGACAAATAGAAGTGACTTAAAATACTTCAAAGAAAAAAATCACTCTCCTTGTATCATAACATTTCCACTTTTTATGACCTTATCCATACATATTTATTTATTCAGTTTAGTCATCATCTAAAGTTTGTGTTGCATGGTCCAAAAGTTTTAATATATTTTTAAAGAGTCAGTCTACTTTTGATTCAAGTAAGAAGATTTTAGAAGTCGAGTTGCCACATGCTAAGAGATCCATTCACAGATTTTTGTCCTTGAGAAGTCAATTTGCTCAGAGCTATTTTGAGAAGCAGAAACTTTAGCTGATTCTGGACACTTTTGTGAGACCTCAGGACAGAGTTACAAAAATTATGATGGGTTCATTTAAGTCACCACATGTTAAAAGGGAAGCCTCTATGATGGAAGATGAGATAACCACCTGTTCTTCAAATGATATTGGAAAATACACTCTTTTCACCTAGCACACCACCATCGTGGTGACCAGATGGTAGTTGTCTTTGGTGAGTATAAATCTGCAGCCTGAGACCTGCTTCATTGTGCTTGCAAGTATAGATAAAAGGACTTGAGTGCCACGCATCGGCTGTCAGGCCTGTGAGTGGATTGAAGAATACTTTTGGTATTTCTCAGCTGCTGGGCTACACTTTCTAGGAAATAAAAGGACAAGTCTGTAACACAACTGTAAAAAGGGAAGGGATATTAAGTGAAGACGAAGAGAGGAGGTTCCTTATCGATACGCCCCTGTTCTTTGCGGCACCTCACTTCCAGCACTTGAAGGGATGGTTTTCACCGTAGTTCACCTGACAGTCCTGGTTTCCACCCCAGCCCCTCTTCTGCAGACAGAAGCCTGATTTTGTCCAGCAAAGCACTGTACCTAGCACTAGAGAGACAGTCAAGTCCCCAGTCCTGCATATTGTATAATTCTGCACAGTGAGGCGTAAGCAAATATTCTCTGGGAATTTCTCCCACCATACCCTCCCCCCTCCCTGCCACAAACATGAATGTGATATCTGGAGTATAAGAGAAAATGTGAACGTGTTGAGGAAGAAAGAGGGAATGATAGAAAGAACGTGGTCCTAGGCTGGCACTAGTGAGCAGTTGAGGTCAGACAAGCAACCCTTTACCTCTAATTTCCTTGTTATATGAAAAAAATTACCCCCAATTAGTTTTTAAACCATAGTTGGTTATGTATTTTGTTATTGATAGCCTAGCATCCCTGGAGGAGGGCATGGCAACCCACTTCAAGATTCTTGCCTGAAGAATCCCCATGGACAGAGAAGCCTGGTGGGCTAAGTCCATGGGGTAGTGAAGAGTCAGACACGACTGAATGACTAAGCAACAGCACAGCCCTAAATGATCCCTCTGGGTATGGTCCAAAGAGCTATGCCTATTTGATTATTTATATCTTGACTTATCAGTATCTAAATTCCCTGGGTGAATACTTAATGAAAGTGAAGACTTGAATGAGATCCTTCAGGAAGTTAAATACCTGTTCTAGATACCTAAAAATAAATGAAATATGGGAGTCATAGATATGTGAACAACTTAGATTACCAAATTAGAACTTCCAAATGCCCAGAATCTTCCCCAGAAGTAAATTAGTGAAATTCATTTCTTGGGAAATAAATTGAAAAATACCTGAAATTTTCTGGAAGAAACAGTAAATGTAGTGAAAGCGATGGCTCTGTGATTTAAAAACTCATTATTCTCTGACTCTTTCAGTGTCATGAAAGAGTTAATGTAACCTTCCAAGTTGTCCAATTTTAAAATCCAAGTATTTTTGACTATTGGGCCAGAAAAATCTTTCTCAATATCTGGAAAACCACTATACAATTAGCACAAGTTGACATGCCTATGGTGAACAACAGCAAATGAGAAGAAATACTCAAGGAATTTTAATAAACCCTGCCTTAATCATAGCCTGAAATAAATGTAATAAAGTATTTCTCTTTAAGATTCATTGGAAGTTTTCCTTCCCCTAATTAACTGCTCCAGCTACACCTATGTTCAGATACGCACACCAGTCTTTGAAATAGGCTTTGTTATCATTTATCTCATAACTCGCAGTTCTTTCTGAGTATACACGCACATATAAAGATTTATGTTTATGCATACACTCCTATATTTGGCTGTCAACCTTGCTTAGAGGTCTGCTAACCTGGTGATAAGGGAGGATGTGATAAGGCAGAAAAAAAGGTAGAAAGGACCCATTGTAAATGGGAAAGGGAAGCAAAAAAAGGAGACATTTTAGGTATTTGAATTTCCCCTTGAAGTTGCAATGTACAAAAAGGATGTATTTTTAGGACCAAGTTGTAGCCTCTAAGGTATTCTGCATTCAATAGAAAAAAATTGTCTGCCCAACTCCTCCATCTTTATAATACGCTGGAATACTTCTTTTCCTTACTGGACTCCCACTGCCAAGCTCTGCAATGAATACACTGAAGTATTCAGCTGAATCTATATCCCCCAAAGTTCCAGTATTGGTTTCCATGGCAAATATGTGCAAACACACAGAACAAAATCAACCCAAGAAGGAGGTGAAGGGGGTGAGGTAAAAAGAGAATGGACCTTTTATTTTTATCTCTAGATAAAAGCAAAATACATTTAATTATGACCACTTAGAACTTGCAAGCATTTCCTATTTGAATTAAAGTTTTGTTCAGCTAATCTCATGTTGCAGTTAACATAAAAAAAAAATTGTGTCTGGTACGCATATGCCTCCTCTCATTAGGGAAAAACTGCATTGTTTACTGAGTGTTACCAGGTCAGTCTGAAAATGTGGCAATAACACACTGTAAGTCTATAGGAAGAGTGTTTCATAAAATGAAGATTTTAACATCAAATAGGCCATGGGGGGATTCACACATTGATCTTCTCCTGATGCTTCCTCTGAATTAGTTAAGATGGCTAGACTAACAATGGTTCTAATGGGAAAGAAAAAGAAGACCAAATAGTGGAGAGGTAGCAATTTAAAGGTTTAATTCAGGTTTTCTTGTTTATATCAGTTATAAATTTTGATAATTGGTGGTGTTCAAAATGATAAAGGCTTTGAATGCTCTTGATAGATTATGGCCATTCATTTACTTCTTATAGTTTAATGCTTAGTATGAGATAGCACAGTAGTGCTCCCTGTCAAAGAGAGGTTACTGATTTGAGTTCATTTACAGCAGACCAGCTCAGTACCTACATATGTTCACGTATTCCCTGATGTCAAGTTGAAAATGTGGCTTTCACCCTACCGTTTCAGTAACATCTCCTTTGTAGCCAGTTTCATCAAAGTACTTTTTCACTAAAACTCTAAATGGAAAAACAGGTATTGCATCTCATCCAGGACTAAATTCTATCCCTCTGCACCCCCAACTCCAATTCTATATCACAAGATTTTTCAGATCTCTAGAAAGGCTTTTTTTTTTAACGTAAGAGAAAAAAAAAAATAACCCCATCTGAGTTCCACCCGGAGTACTTGACTGGTGGTGTGGTGTAGGGAAAAAACATGTAATATGCCTGTGTTTAGTTGGAATCCAGGTAGCAAAATCTCAGAACAAAAAGCTGAAGCCTCTGTTTAAACCACACAAGGCCCGTTGTCCTGACAGGGATTTCTGGCATAGATGTTGGGTTCCCTGAAAATAAATCTATGCTCAAATCTCCAGACCAGGTTCAATTCAGGATACAGGAAGCTTGGGGCTGGTGCACTGGGATGACCCAGAGGGATGGTATGGGGAGGGAGGTAGGAGGGGGGTTCAGGATTGGGAACACGTGTACACCCGTGGTGGATTCATGTTGATGTATGGCAAAACCAATACAATATTGTAAAGTAATTAGCCTCTAATTAAAATAAATAAATTTTTTAAAAAAGCAAAAAAAAAAAAAAAAAAAAAAAAAAACCTGGAAGAGAGAGATTTTTTCCAGGAATGGAAAATGATAATGGAACTATTCAGTCGATATTACTCTTTTTTATGGAACAGTTTTGAGGAATATTGATGCCAAATGAACCAGGGTCTTCCTGTGATTAGAGGCTTTTTCTGGATAGTTCTGTGGACGAGACCTAGGTGTTGAGTAAAGTTTCCCTTCCAGCAATCAGTAAGCATAACTTTATGGATGTAGCAGTGGGTAATGGTGAAAAGCAAGTAGTTTAATGGTGAAAAGCAAGTGTTAGTTTAATCAACCAAGTGACTTAATTTCTAAATCTCAGTGGTCTCATATTTAAGATGGGGATAATTACTTACTTTGCTTCCCTTAACTAATTGTTCCAGCTACAGCTGCACTTGGTACACACACGGATTTTTGAAGTAGGTTTTTTATCTTGTATCTCATAACTTGCATACATGGTGGTTTAATCGCTAAGTCGTGTCTGACTCTTGCAACCCCATGGACTGGAGCCCACCAGGCTTCTCTTCATGGGATTTACCAGGCAAGAATACTGGAGTAGGTTGCTATTTCCTTCTCCAGGGGATATTCCTGACCCAGGGATCGAATCCACGTTTCCTGTGTCTCCTGCATTGTAGGCAGATTCTTTACCTGCTGAGCCATCAGGGAAGCCCCATACTTGCATACTACCTAACATTTAATATGTTCTGTTCATAGTTATTTGGAGAAGGAAATGGCAACCCACTCCAGTGTTCTTGCCTGGAGAATTCCATGGACGGAGAAGCCTGGTAGGCTGCAGTCCATGGGGTCGCACAGAGTCGGACAGGACTGACGTGACTTAGCAGCAGCAGCAGCAGCAGCAGTTCATAGTTATTATTACTAATGCACATGGCTCAGAACTCCCTAATGATTGGCTCAGTTCAGTTCAGTCACTCAGTCGTGTCTAACTCTTTGCGACCTCATGGACTGCAGCACGCCAGGCTTTCCTGTCCATCACCAACTCCCGGAGCTTGCGCAAACTCGTGTCCATTGAGTCGGTGATGCCATCCAACCATCTCATCTTCTGTCATCTGCTTCTCCTCCTGCCTTCATTCTTTCCCAGCATCAGGGTCTTTTATAATGAGTTGGTTCTTCACATCAGGTGGCCAAAGTATTGGAGTTTCAGCTTTAGCTCAGTTCAGTTCAGTTCAATTCAGTCGTTCAGTCGTGTCTGACTCTCTGCCACCCGATGAATCGCAGCACGCCAGGCCTCCCTGTCCATCACCATCTCCCAGAGCTCAGGAGTTTGCAAAGTTTATTTGGTAGCGTTTTCTCATCTATTATGTCATTATCACAATAGTCACCAAGTAATTCCCTCTTTGACTATCATCAATTTCCCTCTTGCTTCTCTCACTGCAAAAATAAGAATTTTGGGTGGAGGATGGGATGGAGGGTGATGAAAACTAGCCTCTAATATGGAAAAAAAATATACCTGAGATATTCTGCCTCTCTACCAAACTAAGAGAAATGCTAAGTGGTTTAAGTAGGAATGTCTTGATCCCAAAACTCTTACAATAGGATAGTAACATAAGATTTATTTTAAAAGGTGTCCTGGAAAGAACAGGCGTGTAATGAACAAACTCTTAGGTTTAGAAGCTGACATCACAGTTGGAATATGGCTTTGATTGAAACAATACGTTTTTGAAAATTCATCCCATCTGTTCAACTTTTATTATAAATAATGTGTTTTATTCATAACAGCTTATAGAGCAGTGATATGGACAGATAATAGAAGCATATTGCAAAGAAAAATTCCTTTTTAATAATAGACAATGTGCTTCCTTGTCTGAAATGGAGGAGCATCTGGGAGTCAATAGGAATCTGATTTCTTATCAACAGATTTCATAATGCATTCTTTGTTTTAGGAAGAGTCAGGCCTGAAGGAAGCTGTGAAAGCCTGTAGGGGTTGTTCATTGATTTGGGTTTAAATATTTCCTTTGTAATTATTCCATGGTTTCCTTAGCATTCACTGCAGAACATAGCTAGGCTAAGTTGAGAGACTTTGAAACGTGTCTGTACCAACCTACTTGTAATGAGGACGGGGGAAAAGTGTGCTTTAGGAATAAATACACAAATATTAAAAAATGTTTAAATTATTGTGAACCAATCTTTCTAGTTCCATTCGGTATGTCATAGGATTACACTCTGATTTCTTAATAACGTTAAACCTACTTAAGCTAATACCTTCCTGGGTATCTTGGGAGTATCTAAACAAGATCGGGATTTGGACAGTCAAAAGAGTTTTCATGTTTTATTTTTATTTTTTCCACTTGGCAGAATAAGTGCACCACTTGCCTTTGTGGTAAATCTGGGACCTTGGAGGCTAGTGTTAAGAACCCTGCTTTGTTAGTTATGACTTTCTTTCCTGAAACAACCATTAGTCAATGCATTGTAACCAAATGAAGTTAAACCATTGCAAGTTTATCTGCTTGAAAATTCTTTACTTGCTAAAGGTCGAATGTGAAGCTATTATTTTTACTTGACTCACTAGACTTCTATTTCATTTATGAAGTTTAGACTGCTTCATGGAACCTTGGGAGTTATATGAGGTGAATTTAAAAGGTTGCTGAAAAGTAAGTAGAACCACATTCAGAATATACAAACATATTTTCCTCTCCTCCTCCATATTTGAAAACCATTAAATGAATCAAGCTACCACTCATTTATATTTAATATTGCTTCTGTGTGGGCATTACATTTTTGAATTAGTACTGAACTGAGTCCCTCATGTACTCAGCTGCTCAGTCATGTCCAACTCTTTGCAACCCCATGGACTATCGCCCACCAGTTTCCTCTGTCCATGAAAATTTCTAGGCAATAATACTGGAGTGGGTTGCCATTTACTACTCCAGGGTTTCTTCCTAACCCAGGGAGCCAACCCATGTGTCTTGCATATCCTGCATTGGCTGGCAGATTTGTTACCACTGAGCCACTAGGAAAGCCCTAAATTACTAACAACAGACAAGTAGTCATTTAATAAGCCCAGCACCACATCTGAGTCAAAAGAACACAGTGACTGAGGGTAAGAACAGATCTTGGCCTTGAAGGACCTTGGGAGCCAGTTGAGTAGAAAAAAAATAGCACACACAAAATATATAGACATCAAAAAAGTGTAGCAAATTATGTCATTATGTCATCTGTATAAAAATTGATAAGAAAAAGAAATAACTCTATATAAATTGCATTAGATAGAAAATAACTTCATGGAGAGGGCAACTTTTAGTTAAGTTATAAAGAATAAATAAGAATTTTATTGGCAGAGAAAGGGAAAGAAATTTTTCAGGTTCATTCAATTGTTGTTGTTGTTGTTCATTCACTAAGTTGTGTCCAACTCTCTGCAAATCCATCCATGGACTGCAGCATGCCAGGCTTCCCTGACCTTCAGCACCTCCTGGAGTTTGCTCAAATTCATGTACATTGAGTCATTCAGTTACTCTTGCATGTTAATCTAGTACCTATAACTTTCCAGGGAATATGCATGTAAGATAGTTATCTGTCCTCAAGGAGCCTCAATTTTGTTCTGTGAATCTGATAAGCTCTCTCCCTTTATAAGATTTTTACACATGCTTCCTTACCTACATGTTTCAATTGTCACTGCTTAGAAAATCACCCCAGTACTCAAGCAAACAAGCTTAAACAAACAAACAAAGTATTCATTCTCTCCCTGACTCTATGTGTTTATGAGTTCACCTGGGTGCTTTCGAGTCATATAGTACTGTTGAGACTATAGTCATCTGACAGCTTAAAGGGGCTGGAACCTCCAAGATGGCATATTCACGTGGCTGGTGGTTGGTGTTGGCTATCATCTGGGAGCTTACCTGAGGCTGTCAACTACAATACCTCAGTTCTCACTGTGGTCACTCTGTGTGGCTTGGACTCCTCAAAGAATACAAGTTGGGTCTGAGAGGGACTGTTCCAGCTCATGAAAAAGGAAGCTGCCGATCCCTATGGACCAACCTCAGAAGCCCCACGGGGTCATCCACCGGATTCTCCCAATCAAAGCAAATCATAGGCCAAACTAAAAGCTAAAGAAGTGAAGTGAAGTGAAAGTTGCTCAGTTGTGTCTGACTCTTTGTGAGCCCATGGACTATACAGTCCTTGGAGTTCTCCAGGCCAGAATACTGGAGTGGGTAGCCTTTCCCTTCTCCAGGGGATCTTCCCAACCTAGGGATTGAACCCAGGTCTCTTGCATTGCAGGCAGATTCTTTACCAGCTGAGCTATGAGGGAAGCCCAAAAGCTAGAGAAAGGAGAGGCAACTTGTGGACGTCTATAGTCCATCCCATCACCTAAAGTGATTTGTAGGTGGCTCTTCGCATAGCTGGCCTCTTCATCATATAAATGCTATCTCCTGAAAACACTTACCTTTCCACTCTGTACATCCTCTCCTCCTCATCATCAAATGTATACTCTATTCTACTACCCTGCTTATTTTTTCATTGTTCTTAACATACTGTGCTGTGTTATGATAATGTCTGTGTTTTCTGGAGTTACGCATAATGGGAATCTTGTCTTGATCACTCTATATTTAAACCTAAAAATACTTACAAAATATATAAGCACATGTTGTGAGATACAGATAAGAATAAGGCCAATGCTAATATGACCTGAATAAAATGTTAAGGTCTCTTTCAATTTACAAAATATCATTATGAATAGTAATTGTAGATTTTCATCCTGTTCTGTGGATAGAAGTGAAAGGGCAATCGATTCAGATCAGACAATGAAAATAAGCATTTGACTTGGGCCCTTCATGGCTTGAGTGATGCTTTGGTGGTCATAAGGACATGTCAGATGTCCTCACAATTTGAGTAAGGGATGGGAAAGCCTGTAGTAAACTTATTCCTGTGGTGGACAAGCGCGTGTCTAGGCATTAATTTATGGAGAGAGTTTATAGATGGGATGATGTGATGATATAGAGACATATCATTCTTTTGGAGTCTTCCTCATCATGGGCTTCTCCTCTCAGGATTCAGACTAGAAATTAGAATGTCACTGTGAGAGCATTGAATTGGAAAGGAGACATCACAAGCAATTCTTACCCAGTGACCTTTTTCTACTCTACATCCTTCTCAATTAAGAAATAGTTCTAACACTAAAACATTTCCTCAATGACAGAGGGGAAGGGTGATGAACAAACAAGAAAATAGCCAATGGAGGCTGTGATGTTAGTGGATGTAAACATTAGGGGTGGGCTGAAAGTTAAAGTGTTATCTGCTCAGTTGTGTCTAACTCTTTGTGACCCCATGGACTATAGCCCGCCAGGCTCCTCTGTCCCTGGGATTCTCCAGACAAGAATATTGGAGTGGGTTGTCATTCTCTTCTCCAGGGGATATTCCTGGCAGATTCTTTACCATCTGAGAGCCCCAAAAGTACCTGGGAATAATACAGCAGTCACCAGGAAACTATGGAATTAGTTGAGTGTGAAGGACAGAAATTAAACAAAGAAAGTGAAATTCATACCAAGTTTGTATGGCAGTCAACCTAGTCTCTTAAATATATTTTACAATATATCTTCCAAAGCTTTTTCATACATAAGATAATTTCACTCTTTTCCAAACAGTAAAACTACCTAAATGTCCCATCTCTTGCTAAATAACCCAAAAGTGGCTATTAGACCCTCTTTCTTATTTCATTATATATTCTTACTATTGTTTATTTTAATCTCTAAATGCTTTCCCTGAACACCCTTATCCCAACCATCTGTTCTCTTTTCTATTCTACGAATCCTATGACACCAGAAACTAAGTTTTATTAATTTTTGAATTCCCACCATCCCCCCTGTTGTGTGTGACTTATCATTGGGGCTCAATAATGAGTGGAAGAACTAAATGTGTGAATGCTGGTGCAAAGAACATGCAAAATGTACCACCAACTGAAGAGTTTAGGGTTTTTTTCTGAATGAGAAATTATAAGGGAAACACTTTATATCAAGGAGTGAGTTCAACTCATTTAAGGGGATCAAGTTCCCACTCTAGCCAAAGGAGTCTTGATAGACAAGAAAGAGAAAGGGACAGGAATCGGGTAATCCTGATTTTTATTTCAGTTTCACCTCTTATTAATGAGGGAATCTTCTACATGTGCCTTAACCTCTCTAAACGTTGGTTTTCTAGTCTACAAAATCCTGGTAATTGTAAACAAGATTTTGTGTGTAAACATGTCCAACAAAGTCCCAGATGCATACCTTAGATGAAGTTAACTCACATGTGGAACAAGACACTCAACCACTGTGTGGTCTGGAGCAAGCCCCCCAGAGTCTGTGTTCCTTCATTCTTCCTTTGAAAACTGAGAATCTTCAGATTCCGGTTTTCACTTTCTTTTACCAACTCTGCCTTGTGGTTGAATTAAAATACCACTTTTAATACAATTAACTTTGCCCTCTTCAGTTCAGTTCAGTCACTCAGTCATGTCCAACTCTTTGCAACTCTGTGGACTGCAGCACACCAGGCCTCCCTGTCCATCACCAACTCTCAGAGCTTACTCAAACTCACGTCCACTGAGTCGGTGATACCATCCAACCATCTCATCCTCTGTCATCCCCTTCTCCTTCCTCCTTCAATCTTTCCCAGCATCAGGAAATGATGCTTTCAAAGGAGTCAGTTCTTCACATCAGGGGGCCAAAGGATTGGAGTTTCAGCTTCAGCATCAGTCCTTCCAATAAATATTCAGGACTTATTTCCTTTAGAATGGACTGGGTGGATCTCCGTGCAGTCCAAGGGACTCTCAAGAGTCTTCTCCAACACCACAACTCAAAAGCATCAATTCAGCTTTCTTTATAGTCCAACTCTCACATCCATACATGACTACTGGAGAAACAATAGCTTTGAGAAGATAGACCTTTGTTAGCAAAGTAATGTCTCTGCTTTTTAATATGCTGTCTAGGTTGGTCATAACTGTTCTTCCAAGGAGCAAGCACCTTTTAATTTCAGGGCTGCAGTCACCATCTGCAGTGATTTTGGAGCCCCCAAAACAAAGTCTGTCACTGTTTCCATTGTTTCCCCATCTATTTGCCAGGAAGTGATGGGACCAGATGCCATAATCTTAGTTTTCTGAATGTTGAATTCTAAGCAATCTTTTTCACTCTTCTCTTTCACTTTCATCAAGAGGAAATAAATATACACCCCCATAGCATTTCAGGATCAGAAGGAAGGTATCTAGTACTCAGATAGGGCAAATGGATTGGGCATTAATGATGATGGCTCATCAGGCAAAGAATCCACACGTCAATGCAGGAGACTCAGGAGATGTGGGTTCAGTCCCTGGGTCAGGAACCTAGTAACTATAAAAAAGGAGGAGGAAAATGGCAACCCACTCCAGTATTCTTGCCTGAAAAATCCCATGGACAGAGGAGCCTGGCGGGCTACAGTCCATGGGGTTGCAGAGAGTCGGACAGGACTGAGCAACCAAGCACACACACAAGAGGAGAAACACAGCAAAGCCATTATAAAGGGGAGAACACTGGCAAAAGGTAGGCATGGCTCAGAGTACTTTAAATCATTTAATCCACATCCATTTTTTAAACACATTGATATTTACAGTGTGTCAGAATCTCTGCTGGGTTATAAAGCAAATCCAGGCTTAGATTTGTCTATAGAAATTCAGTCTTGAGATAGTTGTCAACCTGGGTGATTTTCAAAACAAATCACATTGGTGCTGCCCAGTGGCCCCTGACCCAGGATGCTACCAACCCCCAAAACTTTGACCTGTCACCTAACCTTCCTGAACTGCCATTTGCTCATTTGCAAGAATGGTGATATTTACGAGCTTGAGAGCTTTAAGATTTAGAGGGAGTGGCATTAGCTGTGTTGTGTTACAAGTTCATGCAGCCCATCTGCTGCCCTTGGATCTACTATTAAGACATCCCTGCACCCAAGGAGCCTGCAGCAGTGTCCTGATTGCCACAAATCAGCATTAAATTGGGCATTTATCATATTTGAAAAGACACACCATCTGCAGATCTCCACCATAGTGCAAAGTTGTCATGCACAATATGCTACTTTGCAATCTGCGCATTTAACAACAAATGGGAAAATTTAACAGCAACCGGAAATAAGCTTGGTTTTTGGAATTACATTTCTTAGATGAAGTTAGTGCTTGGCCAGTCCTCAGAACATCACCTTCCACTTAGGAGAATGTAGAGCTAAGCAAATTCAAACCAAAAAAAATAAATAAATAATAAAAAAACATCTTTTAACTTCCTATGTGAACAGGAAGGCAGAGAGAGGATAAAAGTAATAAGATTCTCTGATCATAGGAAATTGGAACTTGCTATCTTGCTAGACCATTATTCTTAATGCATAGCTGAAGTTGGCTACATTTCCTTGGCAGAGAAATAAAATCATTCTGATTTAAAGTAACATGAAACGACTTGGTAAAGATTTTTCTAATAATGGCTTCTTTAAAAAAGTTTTTTGCTAACAAATAAGAAGTAAATATTTTCTTCTTGTCAATGCTTAAAGGATATAAGTGATAAAGGCATAAAATTTATAATTATATTTAACACAATATTTGATTGCATTAGAGGTGAAGTAGTGTTATGTTTAAAATACAGTGAAGTTTGAATAATTTTATTTCCTGATTTGGGTTATTATCAAAATTGTATTTTGAAAATCCAGCACCACTGTTATATGGAGGCAGCCTCCAAGAGCTTCAAAATTGATGCTTTTGAAATGTGGTGCTGGAGAAGGCGCTTGAGAATCCCTTATACAGCAAGGAGGTCAAAACAGTCAATCCTAAAAGAAATCAACCCTGAATATTCACTGGAAGGACTGATGCTGAAGCTGAAGTTCCAATACTTTGGCCACCTGATGCTAAGAACCGACTTGTTGGACAAGGCCCTGATGCTGGGAAAGATTGAAGGCAGGAAGAGAAGAGGACAACAGAAGACGAGATGGTTGGCTGGCATCACTGACTCAATGGACATGAGTTTGAGCAAGCTCCAGGAGATAGTACAGGGCAGGGAAGCCTGGTGTGCTGCAGTCTATGAGGTCTCAAAAAGAGTTGGACATGACTGAGTCACTGAACAACAAGAACAAAGAGCTTCAGAGAATCATTATTGTAAAAATTGTACGTGTAAACTCTTTTCACCACTAAATACTAAGAGGCTAAATGCTAATGGGCCTTTGTGATTGCTTATTTGAGGTTTCCTTCATCTCCTGTTTGATTGCAAGCATTTATTTTCCAAAAATAAATAAAAGAAGTAAAGCTGTGTGAATAGGTTGTTACTGTATTTATATAATAACTTGCATCTAAAAGAAATGAAGACAGTTGCAAAATGGCTGCTCTTAATATCCTGTTTCTTTTGAATAAAATAACTCTTTAATGAGCTACTGTTTTCCCTAAAATGTCTCTTGATGGAATATTGGGGCCACTAATTCTTCTACTAGTTTAAAGTTTCCAAAAAAAAGAAAGAAAATCAGCACTAGCTCAGAAACCGTAAATTGACTTTACAGTCGTCAGTTTTTAAGAAGATGATCAAACTCTGAAGTCAACCCTAAACATACCTAATTAAAAGAAATTCCTTTCTCTTAAAGTTGTCAGATACGCTTTGGCCTATCCAAACAAACACCAGGCCAATTGGTAACTTTCCTCAGTAGGACTTGTATAATTACATGGCTGATGTAACTAGCTCCTTCTTAATTGCTTTCACTAGCTCTTCTACCTCTTTGGCAGCTTCTTTATCTTTCAGCCTCTCCTGGGTACCATATTTCCAGCCCTTTGTCTAGGCTGATGGTTCCACATAGATGCCTCCGTACCTGGCTTCCCCTGTGAACTCCAGACTTCCAAATTCCTACTGTGTTTTGAAAACCTTCAGAAAGGTTTTCCTCAAATGTTTCAAACCCAACAGGTCCACAGATGAACCCTCTGTCCTCTACTCAAAGCTCTTTCTTCTTCCATGTTTCTTAGAATTCTTAGACCCTCCTGTTTCAAATCAGGAACTTCAGAGTGATTTTTAACCAACTTTTTGTCTGATCCTCTTTCAACCATTCAATGGTTTAATTCCATTGCTTCATCTTTGAAGCCTCTTATCTTGGTCCCTTTCTCGGTCATTCTCCATTTCTCCTTGACTGCTTTTTCCAGCCCTTGTCCAGGTGAGGAGCTCCTCCTGAACGTTTCAATGGTACCCTATGCTTACATTCATCAGGGCTCCATTCACACTGGAGTGTAATCTCCTTTATCTTCCTGTCCTCATCTCCCAGCATTCATGACATCCCCAGTAAATACTTGCGGAGCAAACCTTCCCAGTCACTTTTCAAGTTCATCGCCTTGTTGAGACTAGAGCTCCTCTCTTGCCTGCTGTCCCTTACCAACAATCCCAGCAAACAAGGACATTTATTAATTATTAGACAAACCTCTTTTCCATTCTCCTACTAATTCTACCTTCTAAGTTTTACTTCCCTACCTCTCTGATTTCAACTATTCCAAGGATTAAAAAACTTGCTTCCACATCTTCTCATAGAAGTGCCCTCTATGCTTAATATCTTGCAAATGCTTTCTCCAAAAAAGACTTCCCGGGACATATCTCAGGCAGAATTAATCTCATTACATCCCACCTTGCATATATGTGAAATCTAGAAAAATGGTATAAATGAACTTATTTGCAGAGTAGAAATAGAGACACAGATGTAGAGAACAAATTTACGGGTACCAAGGGGGGGAAGGGGTGGTGGGATGTATTGTGAGATTAGAATGTACGTAGAAGACACTGCTGGGCATAAAACAGATAACTAGTGAGAACTGACTGTAGCACAGGGAACTCTACTCAGTGGCTCTGTGGTAACCTAAATGGAAAGGAAATTCAAGGAAGAGGGGATATATGTATATGTGTGGTTAATTCACTTTGCTGTACAGAAGAACTAATGCAACACTGTAAAGCAACTATGGTCCAATAAAAATTAATTAATTTTTAAAAAGCATTTTCCTACTGTTTAATTGCATTTTCATTGTGTTTTTGTTCAAGATATCTTGCTAGGCTTGATTTTCTTACTTGATCATGGATGGTACAAAAGGTGACTTTCTCATCTCTCTATCTCCCATACTTACTAGGTATGAAGTGTTTTGGGTTCAGCTAAACTGCTCTTAAGCTTGATTTGTGGGTCTTCCCCAGTGGCTCAGAATCTGCCTACAATGCAGGAGACCTGGGTTTGATCCCTGGGTCGGGAAGATCCCGTGGAGAAGGAAATGGCAACCCACTCCAGTTTTCTTGCCTGGAGAATTCCATGGACAGAGGCTCCTGGCAGGCTACAGGCTATGGGGTTGCAAAGAGTTAGACATGGCTGAGCAACTAACAAGCTTGATTTAATGATTCTCTACTAATTTGGACACAACCACAAAACAATAGGCTTTAGGTTGGATTGGATACTGCATATTCCAATAATCACGTTAAGAATAAAACCTTGATGTACAAAGCAACACTGACCACATAAAATAATAATAGTAGATACATCTGCCACCAAATATTTCCAATATGATTCATTATGAAGCTGGGAAAAGATTTAATTCACTGTCTGCAATGTAGCACAAGATATGATTTTGTGGACTGGGTACCATTTAGACTTAATAACTCAACTTTTAGTGATTTATATATTTCATCCTATAAAATGTAGTTAAGGAATTACTTGATACTCTATATTTCTTACTGTGAATAATAGTAATATAATCCTTCTCATTTTATCTAGAGCTTGTTATCCAAGATTTTGAGAATTAATGAGAAAAATGCTTTGAAATATTTTTTTCATTAATCCTCAAAAGACCCCTCTGCAATAAATTTGTAAAAATGATTAATTAAGAATGAAAATTCCATCACAAAAAGATGACATCCCTGTACTATTCTTCAGCTCACTTCAATGAAATTTTAAATTTATAAAATATGAAGGAGCTATAAAGCAATTTATTTCTACAGGCTTCAGAGAAGAAAGACACTGCTTTTATTGTAAATGCATAAATAAATATTGATGCTTGTCATGGCATATGGAGATATAGATTTCTAAAAGACAAAGTTTAGGAATATTTTAGCAAGTTTTTATTCTAAATATACTTGAAAGTATACCTTTTACTGTGTATCTTTTGAGAAGGTCTCATTTTGTGTTAAAGAAAGCTTTATGTTCAGAGCCTGTTTATTTACATTCCTTTGAGCTAGCCCTTCTTAATTTGCAGGTTATTAAGTAGATTGTAATTTATCATGTAGAGTGTATTCTTGGTTCAGTGGTTCCTCTAGGAAGCATGCTTGATGAACCATAATTATTTTCCAAATGCTAAAGAAATGATTAAACTTTAGTTATTCAATTTATGCATGTGGTAAAAATGAAGAATTTTCCAAAATGTTATGGATTCTTTAAAAAAAAAAAAAAGAAAGAATTAAAGAATTAAATTCTAATTCTGATCCCAAAATGAACTTCAAAGAAGATGTTAGCCTTTAAGAAACACAACTCCATGATTTAGTAGCACTGGGATAAGATTGGTGTAATTCCAACTGATCACCCTTCCCAGGGCAATGCAAGCATCATAAGATGTGAATTCCAGCAAATATAGAAAAGGCAGAATGAAAAGCATGCATACTGAATGTAATTTGCAAAGAAAGAATAAATTGATGAAAAATTCACCCTGGTAGGAGGTAGATTCTAATACAGTCAAAGCATCCATGGAATCAAGATAATTACAGCATTCAACATTTGAGACAATGAGATTCAAATAAATTGCTATAGTTTGTGAGGCAATAATATATTTGATGGAAGGAAAAGTGGAAAGGAAGGAGAGAGTTTTACCAGCTACTGATTACTCAGTGAATGCCAGGTATCAATGAGTACTTTCAGTAAGGTATTTTATGAGACAGCTCAATGGTCCTATAAAGTAGGTATTACTAGACACGTTTTTAGGTTCAAATGACTGTCCAAAGCATCCATGTACCTGGTAGTAACAGCTGCCAGGAGACAGATGGATAGAGCACAAATATGAAATCATGTATATATATAACTGGTAGGGCTTCCCAGGTGGCACTAGTGGTAAAGAACCCACTGCCAATGCAGGAGAAGTAAGAGACTCAGGTTCAATCCCTGGGCCAGGAAGTTCCCCTGGAGTAGGAAATGGCAACCCACTCCAGTATTCTTGCCTGGAAAATTCCATGGACAGAGGAGCCTGGCAGGCTAGAGTCTATGGAGCTGCAAAGAGTTGGACACGATTGAGTGCACGTGCGCACACACACACACACACACACACACATACACACGTATATATAAAACCCTATTCATATCTATATATACAATCTTATACATATCATTTTTATCATATGTAGTTTATCTTGTATTTTTATCATATATAGTTTTTATATTTGATGATTATTTTGACTGGGATAAAGGGTGCCCAGATAGTTGATAAACTTTGCTTCTTGGTGTTCTGTGAGGTTGTTCCTGTAGGGATTAGCATTTGGTGTAGTGGATTGAGTAAAGAAGACATGCCCTTCCCAATGTGTCATCATCCAGTCCACTGGGGGCCTGATCAGATCAAAAGGTGAAGAAAGGGTGCATTCCTCTCACTTTCCTCTTGAGCTGAGATGTTGGTCCTTTCCTGCCTTTGGACACTGGAGCTCCTGTTTCTCGGACTTTGGACCCAGAGATTTATACCAATGACTCCCTGGTTCTCAGCCTGATGACTCACACTAAATTCTATCATCAGCTTTCATGAATCTCCAGCTTGCAGAGATCAGATTGCGGGACTTCTCAGCCTCCATAACCATGTGAGTCAATTCCTATAATAAATCTCTTCTTATATATATCTTTTACATTCTGGTTGTCCATGGGGTTGCTAGAGTCGGACATGACTTAGCATCATCACCACTACTTACATCCTATTGATTCTGTTTTGTTGGAGAACCATAGTAATATATATATTATGTGTGTGTGCATAAAGAACCCACTTGCAGTGCAGGAGACACAGTTTCAATGAAGATCCTTTGGCAAAGGAAAGGAAATGGTAACCCACTCCAGTATTCTTGCCTGGGAAATCCCATGCACAGAGGATCCTGGTAGGTTACAGTCCATGGGGTCACAAGGAGTTGGACATGATTTAATAACTAAACAACAACAACAACTACATATATGTGTGTGTATATATATATATACATATATATATATATATACATATATATATATATATATATACATATATATATATATCAAAAGGAGAAGAATGCAGCGAAGGATGAGATGGTTAGATAGCATGTAGTCCATGGGCTCACTAAGAGTCAGACATGACTTAGTGACTGAGCAACAACATATAATTCCAACTTTTCCTCCATCTTTTTGGGACTGTGCAATGTGAGAGATCTGGGTTCAATCCCTGTGTTGGGAAGATCCCCTAGAGAAGAGAAAAGCTACCCACTCCAGTATTCTGGCCTGAAGAATTCAGGGACTTAAAGAGTCAGACTTGACTGAGTGACTTTCACTAATGGAGATAAAAAGAAAAGACAAAACCCCTCAAGGGTGACAAATGTCCCCTTGAAGGACCCACTCACTATTTCATGCAGCAGGGGCAGCACGGGTGGGAGTCTGCATGGAGTGGCTCTCCACGACAGCTGCATGCTCTTCAGATGACTCAGAGTCCTGACAGTTGTCCCAGCTTTTCCAGCAGGGACCGTCAGGGCACTTTGTGAGGAGGCCATCGTGTGCCACAGCAAGGAACCCACCACATGGGGAGTTGCTCCCACTGTCTTCAGGAATCATATGTGAGCTTTAGAGCCAAGCAGGCTCCAAAATCAAAATGGTTATTTCTGAGGATTTGTCTTCTCATATCCAAAATGGACATATTAACTCCTGTCTCAAAAGGTTGTGATGGAATTAATCTCAGATAAATGCACACAAGGGCTCAGTATGGTTTCTTATCATGATGGACTCCAAGTATATGGTAACTTAAAATAATGAAGAAAAGGAAAAAAGAACCAACAAGGAAAAGGAGGTCAGAGACCACAAGGAGACATGAAGGAGAAGGAAGAGGGAAAAAGAAGGAGCAGCGGTGGAGGAGGAAAGGAGAATTAAGAGGAACTTCTGGGGGTCCCTGTTTCCAGAAGCTGCTCTAAGAGGAAGCACTTGATGAGACAAAATGCAAATCATGGTAGTTGCTACAGCCTATAGGAGATGCCCTGCAGCTGAGCACAAAGGTATCTGGGATCCACCAACATGAGTGACAACTGATAGAAAATGGCGCCACTGAGGGCAGCAGAACGTGAGTTAAGTCAAGGCTACGCTGGAATCAAATCCAGCTCTCATTTCTATCCTAGAATGAGACAATGTGTTGCTGTTGTTATTGCAGTTTAGTTGCTCAGTCATGTCCAGCTCTTTACAACTCCATGGACTGTAGCCTGCCAGGCTCCCCTGGGATCCAACCCCCGTTTCCTGCATTGGCAGGTGGGTTTTTACCACTAGCGCCACCTGGGAGACAATGTGTGGTGATAATTAATGTCAATGCATCACTGAATGAGGATAGACAGTAATAATTTCTATGAGGAAATCTGGTGGAAATGGTAGCTCAGAACTCAAAGTTTTTTCTTGAGTCAGTTACAGAGACACTAAACAGTAACTTGGTCCTCAGATGTCCGGGGAACACAGGCTATAATTAGAAAGAGGTATTGATAGAGCAGTGCAGAGGTAAAAGTGAATCTACCCTTTGCAAGGCTAATTAATTTGAAGTAAACAAGAAGAATGAATTGACAACTGTTGTGTACATACACACACACACACACGCACACACACACGCATGGCACAGTGGTAAAGAATCCACCTGTCAATGCAGGAGATGCAGAAGACGTGGGTTCGATCCCTGGATTGGGAAGATCCTTTGGAGGAGGAAATGGCAACTTGCTCCAGTATTCTTGCCTGGAAAATTCCATGAACAGAGAAACGCGCTGGGCTACAGTCCATGGGGTCGCAAAGAGGTGGACATGACTGAGCATGCATGTATATATACACATGCAGACTCACACACACTTTTCTTTCAAAAACTGATACTATTACACATGAACTGTGTTAGGAGAACTACAAAGTCAACACTATGACTGCTTTAAATAGTGTTTTGAAAATCTTACCTGAGACTTTGGAATAGCAGGCTTTTATTCCACAATATGATCATGAATCAGACTATCTGTTGTGTTTTACAATTATGGAAAGCAGACAACTCATGTATAATCAATTTCCTAGTTCTGTCTGTAGCTCTAGGGTATCCATCACATTCAATCTTGTCACCCTTGTTATGGCTCTTATCATCATATAAAAAATGTGTACTTACATGCTAATTTGTTGCCCTTATTTAATTTTCTCCCACTCAGTTTATTCTATGTGCTTAGTCGCTCAGTTGTGTCTGACCCTTGTCCACCCCATGGAGTGTAGTCCACCAGGCCCTAAATCTGCTTCAATATACATACCCCTGATCAGTTGGAAACTTTCCTTTCTATATAAAATAAAGTCTAAACTCTTGTCTTGACATTCAAGACCCTTCAAAATTGGTCCAATAATTTCTCACAGGCAATGCTTAATTACAGCAATATTTCCCAAAGATATTCTGGCATATTTGTCCTGCTAAATGTTTCACAGTTTTAAAAAAGGCTTCCCGATCAAATAAGAATATGCTGAATAAATAGTCATGAAATAGCTCATATCCCATTTCCTTTGTGCCAAACACTAAGAGCATCTATGCTTTGTATTATATTATCTTCAGAACTCTACACGATTAATAGATGAAAAGACCAACCAAGACCTATAATGATATATAACTGATGATATAAATGGATAATGATGTATTCACTTTGCTGCACATCTGAAACTAACACAACATTGTAACTCAACTATGTGAAAGTCACTAAGTCATGTCCAACTGTTGTGACCCATGGGCTGTAGCCTGCCAGGCTCCTCTGTCCATGGCCTCCTCCAGGCAAGAATGCCGGAGTGGGTTGCCATTTCTTTCTCCAGGGGATCTTCCTGATCCAGGAATCAAACCCAAGTCTCCTGCATTGCAGGCAGATTCTTAACCAACTGAGCTAAATCAACTGTACTCCAATTTAAAAAAAAAAAAGAAAGAAAAAAACAAACAAACTCAGTCGCTAACTGGCTGGTCCAGTTATAAGCTGTATTCAGAAGTTGTTTAGTCTGCCTAGGACTCAGTTTCCTCATCTGTAAAGTGAGTAGAGATAATATTACCTAATTTACTCCATTAATAGGAAATGAAATGAATTAAGACAGATAAGGTAGGCTTTGCAAAGTGCCTCACAATTTGTAATTGCTCTAAAAATGGTGGACTTATTATTTTTGTTGTTGTAAACTGGCAGCTCCACCCAAGGAGAGTAAGAGAAAGGTCACAGAGAAAGCCAATATTGAGCCAAGCCCTGAAGGACAGACTGGAGATGCAGGGCAGTCCTGGAAGAAGGAGAGGCTTTTGCAGAGGCCCCAGATATGTCACATGGCTTGGGGTGCTTGGGAAACTGCATGTGTCTAGTCCAAGTATGTAAAACCTCACACATGATGAGTAGGAAGTGAGCTGGAAAACTAGATGAGCAGATGCTGAATATCTTACATGTCTTCAGGCACTTAAGCATAATCCCATTGTTAATGGGATGAGAGGAAATAGGTCAATGACCCATTTAAAGCATAGAGAAATATGATTGGATTTATACTATAAATGTAATTCTATTTACATTATATTGTTGTTCAGTTGCTCAGTCATGTCCAACTCTTTGTGAAACCATGGACTGCAGCATGCCAGGCTCCTCTGTCCCTATCTCCTGGAGCTCGCTCAAACTCATGTCCATCGAGTCAGTGATGCCATCCAACCACCTCATCCTCTGTTGTCCCCTTCTCCTCCAGCCTTCAATGTTTCCCAGCATCAGGGTCTTCTCCAATGAGTCAGCTCTTCACATCAGGTGACCAAAGTATTGGAGTTTCAACTTCAGCATCAGTCCTTCCAATGAACACTCAGGACTGGTGTCCTTTAGGATGGACTGGTTGGATCTCCTTGTAGTCCAAGGGACTCTCAAGAGTCTTCTCCAGCACCAGTTTGAAAGCATTAATTCTTTGGGGCACTCAGCCTTCTTTATAGTCCACCTTTCACATCCATACATGACCACTGGAAAAACAATAGCTTTGACTCTACAGACCTTGTCAGCAAAGTAATGACTCTGTTTTTTTTTAATACACTGTATAGGTTTGTCATAGCTTTTCTTCAGAAATTGGCAAATGATAAGAGATAAGGGAAGAGATAAGGGAAATCTAAAGAGGCTCTGAATAGGAGTATAGCAGTCTGTTAAATACAATGTTATATATTAGAAAAGAAGCACAGGCATGAGTAGCTAAAAAGAAATTATTCTTTAAAATGTGAATAGTGAGACAGTTTCTTTTAACCTAAAATTATTATATTAACTATAACTTTTTTACTGTAAAAATAATTGTACTACTGTTTACCTTCTAAATTGTCTAGGATTGTTAAAAATAATTATAAAGTTGGCAAAGGAAAGATGAAAGCAAGTATAATTTGATAATGGCTATCATGAATTGAAAAGCTTATTTTGCCCTTGGGCTTAATAATTTCATTTCTAGGCATCTCTCTTGAGAAATATTATAAAATTCAGCAACACTTAGCAGAATAAAAGATTGGAAATATGTATTTCCACCAAAGAGGGAATGGTAAAGTCCTCAGTTATGATGTATCAGTGTAATCTAATCTTTTGAAAACTTTTTAAATGATAGTCATGGGGAGGGAGGGGGGAGGAGGATTCAGGATGGGGAACACATGTATACCTGTGGTGGATTCATTTTGATGTTTGGCAAAACTAATACAATTATGTAAAGTTTAAAAATAAAATAAAATTAAAAAAAAATTATAGTCATGATGTGTTTTAAATGAGGCTATTCCAGATAAATGAGGATGATCAGTTGCATCTGAATTTCAGATGAACAATGAATAATTTGTTTAGCATAAATACATCCCAAACATTGCATAGAACACACTTAAGCTATACATATAGCTGATTCACTTCATTGAAACTGATGCAGCAGAAACTAACACCACACTGTAACGCAGATCTGCTGCATGCTAAGTCGCTTCAGTGTTTGACTCTGTGCGATGCTAGGGAGTATGGCCTGCCGGGTTCCTCTGCCCACGGGGATTCTCAGGGAAGAATACTGGAGTGCGGTGCCCCATCCTACTCCAGAGGATCTTCCCAACCCAGGGATCAAACCCGCGTCTCTTAAGTCTCCTGCATTGGCAGGCAGATTCTTTACCATTAGTGCCACTTGGGAAGCCTGAAGCAAATATACCTTAATGGAAAAAAGGAAGCAGCAACATTATCAACTTAAAAAAAGTTATTCAGTCTTTATCTGAAATTTAAATGGATCTGGGTATTTTGTATTTCTATTTGCTAGATCTGGCAACCCTAGTTTTAAAGGACCTGTAAAAATGTATTTTACACTATTTGGAAATGTGAGATTAAAAAAATATTTTGAGTTACAGGGGTCAGGGTGGAGAGGTATGACTTAAAAAGAGTGTATGAAAACACACAAAAATTAAATCAGTAGTCATTACCTGCAGTGGGTTTTAATTATAATTTTTTTCAGCTTTTGGGGTTTTTTTGTATTTATATTTTTCTATGAGTTATTTTTATAAGCAGAAAAATGTGTATATGTGCTTTTATATGTTCATGTATAATTCTCTACCACTTTTAACATTGGCAGTAGTCTACATTTATGACTGGTATAAGTCAGGATACCCACTGATTCCCAGATTGCTATCAGACACAAAGTTTTCTTAAGAAACCCCCAGATCTCATGGAATAAAATCAGGACTGTGATTCAGTTTTAAGATTAAGTGTTGCATTACTAGTAAATTCTTTTCCATCTACCCTCTCTCAAATCTTTTCCACCCACCCCCACCACCACGCCCCCAGGTCTATCACCTCCCCATTATTCCAGAGCAAACTGCTTGTTTTCCGTCAAACCACTTAGAGCTTCGGTATGTACATGTTGAAAAATAGAGTAAACGAATAAAAGAGAGAAATACGAGTGGGAACGTTGGCTGGCATTTCTCGTTAGGCATACCCTGATATATATGTAGGTCCCAGTGGCATAACTTGATGGTGCCCCAGGATTGCTTTGACAAATACTAGAGTAGAAATACATGCTCCATAAAAATGGAAATAAAGGAAAATAAAGATCAGTAAAAAGATATGCTTGTAGAGAAACTTTAGTGGACTCAGGAGTCTGGAAAGATCTCTGAAAACAACACAACTGGAAGAAAAGATTCCGAAATATCTTACAGCTTCTAGAATTCTTCCCCAGATGCACTTTAGTGTTTTTTCTCTAAAGGTGATTTCGATGACAGCTATATCCTGGACTGTCTTGTTTAAAACAGATTTACACTTCGTGCCACAGTGTTTTTAACTTTTTTAGGCACTTATAGAATAAACGTTACACAAGCCAATAACAAACAAACAAACCACTGTCTTTTCAGGTCTGACTTTGAATGGAACTCTGTAGGAAACCTGGTAAAAAGCAAAGGGGTCTCGCAGGCATTTGTTTTACCCACACCCAGTTTTCTTGAAGCATCTTTCTCTTCCCTTCATTATTTACTCTAGGTTTTTCGAAGTCCTGATAGTTGATACTGATGTTACAGAAGCACCTTTAAAGGGATAAATGATATCCAAACCAAGAGCTTTTTTCTCTTCGCAAAGTTCCCTGCCCACACGCTGTCATCTTTTCTCTCCTTTTTTCCTTTTTAAAAATATATTTACCATTTTATTGTATTTTTGTTAATTTTTATTGGAGTATAGTTGCTTTATAATGTTATGCTAGTTTCTGCTGTGCAGCAAAGTGAATGAGTTACCTGTATACATATGTTCACTCTTCTTTGGATTTCTTTCGCATTTAGGTCACCAGAGACCACTGAGTAGAGTTCCCTTGCAACACAGTAGGTTCTCATCTATTTTATACATAGTACTGTGTATCTGTCAATTCCAATCTCCCAGTTCATCTCACGCCCCTTCCCATCCTTGGGATCCATAAGTTTGTTCTCTATATTTATGTCTTTGCTTCTACTTTGCAAATAAGGTCATGTGCACCATCTTTCTAGATTCCACATATTAGTCTTAATATACAATATTTGTTTTTCTCTTTCTGACTTACTTGACTCTTATGTCAGTCTCTAGTCCCTCCACATCTCTGCAAATGACACTGTTTCATTCCTTTTCCCTTTACTTTTCCTCACTCTGTCCTATTTTCTTAAGCTTAGTTTATGTCTCACTTCTTCATCTTTAGTGCATTGCTTCTTTTTCTTTCATTCTGAGAAATAGCTTTATAGCTTTTGTCCCCAAGGATCTTTTTTTCTAACTCACCAAGGCAGCTGCACACAAACAAGCAAGCAAGGGGTCTCAATGCTTCTAAATTCTAACAGATTTAAAAGTCACTCCTTTCACCAGAAGCAAGAAACTGGGACTATTTTATAAAAGGTAATTGAACATATGCTAACGTCATTATACTTTTTATTTGCAAATGCTCTGTTGGTCATTTATTAATATTATAAAAACAAAATACAAATCTATTTACTGTTCACTGGGCTCACACAGCTATGTGAAGCTCATCTATGGAATGAATTGGACAATTGAAAGGCCAAGTGAACACAGGATTTGAAAGAGCACATAGATATTCAAGTGTACTTTGTTTGAAGAAATTTATTTTTTTCCACTCTACATACCCTTTGACTTCTTGTGATAAGAAACATCAGAACTGATTTCAAATACTAAGCTCAAACTTTTCTTTCTCAAGAATCGTACTTTGAATGTCATTTCAATTATATGTGCCATAAAAATACTTGAATTTTTCATAATGATATGCCATAATCTTTCATGTCATTTGTATATATTCTGTCTTTATAAAGTGTGTTTCCCACTGATTTTGTTTCCACTCACAGATTTTAGATCCATAAGTCCCCCAAGCTTTCTGTACCACTGTCACGGCCAAGTTTTCTGGCTGTGATTTTCCTTGCGAATAATAAGAAAGAATGTTCGTTGTGAAAACTGAAAACTACCTTAGAGATGAAATTGAAACTTAGAAGTTTTCTGCTCAGTGTTACCTGGCAGCCTGGATGGGAGGGGAGTTTGGGGGAGAATGGATACATGTATATGTATGGCTGAGTGCCTCCACTGTTTACCTGAAGCTATCACAGTATTGTTAATGGGCTATACCTCCAATACAAAATAAAGTGTTTAAAAAAATAAAATAAAACATTTTTAAAATTGCAAGTGTATAATGAGGAATAAATAAAAAATGACTAAGTGACAAAAGAAAAAAAAGCAGAGATTTTGTCTCCTCCTAACTCCCATTCTCACCACCTCAGCGAATAAAACCAGGTACAATTTCATAAGCTTCTTAAAAAAAAATCTATTAAATTAAAAGCAATTAAAAATACAAAAAAAAAAAAAGCACCTCTCCAGTACTTATAAAATGGAATGTGCTTCCCTCTCAGTACATGTTAATTTTCTTTGTTCTTCTAAATGAGAGTATAGCATTGCATGCAAATACCACAACTTGAGCTTTATGTAACCAGTTGTCAAATAATGCATATTTTGACTGTTTCCCCCCTTTGGCCATCCATCACATTCAATGGTGAGTATTTATATATGTATATTTGCATGTTGAGGAGGCACACCCCTCAATTTGTAAGAGTGGAATAGATCAATATCAAAGGATATTCATCCAGCTAACTGATTTTGAAAATCATTTCAAAATACCTTTCAAAATAAGGTTGCATTTCTCACTTAATATGACATATATTTTCTACATCATCCATTAAAAACTTATTGTTAATAGCTGAATAACGTTTTTACATATATGCCCCATAATTTATCCAACAGTATTCTCATTTATGTGATTTTTTAGGTTCTCAATGTTTGCAAAGTAAGTGTCTCTGCTGGAATCTGCTCTTCTTTATTGTGCTGATGCATGTCTTTGTGTTCATTGTGACAGAATTAACATTATTAACTCTCAAGTTGAAACTAGAATTTTACATATTTATTATGGAAAATAGTATGAAAGTATTTTCAGAAAAAAAGGTCAAATTTAATGAATTTATTAATATTTTTAGGAAATACAGAATGGTAGGTGAATAGAGGTCCAGAGTGTAGTTGTCTTTATTTAGAGGTGGAAAGGGAGACAGGTGGAGAAGAGAAATGTACAATAAACAGTTATGTTTGAAATGAATTCTAGTATATAAAATTTGGGGCTTCCCTGGTGACTCAGACCGTAAAGAATTTGTCTGCAATGCAGGAAACCCAGGTTCCATCTCTGGGTCAGGAAGATTCCCTGGAGAAGGAAATGGCAAAACACTTCAGAATTCTTGCCTGGAGAATTCCATGGACAGAGGAGCCTGGCGGACTATAGTCCATGGAGTCAGACATGACTGAGCGACTAATACACACACACATAAAATTTGAAAGAGAATAGTAATATGCTTTTCATACTGTTCTGCACAGTCATGCCTGAGTGACTGAACTGAACTGAATATGCTTTAAGAATGTTGTGCTATAGCAGCATTATACTCAGCTAGGGAAGGCAAGAGTCTGGGTATTTCTTCTTCAAAAAACTGACACAAAGAAAATGAAGTCCTATGCACACTAACATGTTGGAGAACTCGGCAGAATGCCTGGGACCTTGCCTCCTCATCACTCTACATTAGGGTCCCTGTGGCTCAGGTGATAAAGAATCTACCTGCAATGCGGGAGACCTGGGTTCAATCCCTGGGTTGAGAAGATCTCCTGGAGAAGGAAAAGCCTATCCGCTCTAGTATTCTGACCTGGAGAATTACATGGACTGTATAGTCCATGGGGTCGCAAAGAGTTTGGACACAAGTGAGAGACTTTCACTCACTCATCAGCGGCACTGTTGCCATCTGGAACTAGATAATGCCCTATTGTGGGTGCTGTCCTGTGTGCTCTAAGATGTTTAGCAGCATCGCTGGCTTCCACACACCAGATGCCAGTAGCAACTCCTACCCAACCATGACAAATGAAATTGTCTTCAGATATTGCTAGATGTCCTCTTGGAAAAAAAATCCCTTTGGGCTGAGAAGTTTTGCCCTACAATAAAGTCCACCAAGCCCCAGGCTAACAGAGCTGAAGAATAATAGTCAAAACATCAATAGTTCAGTTCAGTCACTGAGTCGTGTCTGACTCTTTGCGACCCCATGGACTGCACCCCGCCAGGCTTCCCTGTACAACACCAACTCCCAGAGCTTGCTCAAACTCATGTCCATTGAGTCGGTAATACCATCCTACCATCTCATCCTCTGTCATCCCCTTCTCCCCCCGTCTTCAATCTTTCCCTGCATCAGGAAATGATGCTTTCAAATGAGTCAGCTCTTTGCATCAGGTGGCCAAGGTATTGGAGTTTCAGCTTCAGCATCAGTCCTTCCAGTGAACGTTCAGGACTGATTTCCTTTAGGATGGACTGGTTAGATATTTTTGCAGTCCAAGGGACTCTCAAGAGTCTTTGCCAACACCACAGTTCAAAAGCATCAATTCTTCAGCACTCAGCTTTCTTTATAGTCCAACGTTGACATCCATACAAGACTACTGGAAAAACAATTGCTTTGATAAGATGGACTTTTGTTGGCAAAGTAATGTCTCTGCTTTTTAATATGCTGTCTAGGTTGGTTATGGCTTTTCTTCCAAGGAGCAAGCACCTTTTAATTTCAGGGCTGCAATCACCATCTGCAGTGATTTTGGAGCCCTGAAAAATAAAGTCTCTCACTGTTTCCATTGTTTCTCCATTTATTTGCAATGAAGTGATGGGACCAGATGCCATGATCTTCATTTTTTGAAGGTTGAGTTTTAAGCTGGCTTTTTCACTCTTCTCTTTCACTTTCATCAAGAGGCTCTTCAGTTCCTCTTCACTTTCTGCCACATGGGTGATGTCATCTGCATATCTGAGGTTATTGATATTTCTCCTGGCAATCTTGATTCCAGCTTGTGATTCAGCCTGGCATTTCACATGATGTACTCTGCACATAAGTTCAATAAGCAGGGTGACAATATACAACGTTGACATACTCATTTCCCGATTTGGAGCCAGTCTGTTGTTCCATGTCTGGTTCTAACTATTGCTTCTTGACTTGCATAAAGACTTATCAGGAGGCAGGTAAGATCAGTAGACACTTATGGAAAATTCTGCATTAAAGACAAAGAGCAAAATGAGCAAAAAAGAAAAAAAAAGAGAGGGGAATAAATGCAATACATTGCAAGAGGAGGATAAAAATTCAAACTATATCATTATTAACATCTTCAGAAAGATTAGGTTATATATATGAAGTAAATACAGGCTTTTAATTAAAAATACAGGGATAAGAAATAACTTTTGGTTTGGCAAAACTAATACAATTATGTAAAGTTTAAAAATAAAATAAAATTTTAAAAAAAATTGTGTTTGAAATAAAATAATAGGACTAAAATATTATGGTAAGAATTCTTTCAGAAAGTCAACCAAAGGGTTAATAAATAGAAAATGGAGTAAAATGGTAAGATTTGGGGATCAATTTAGAAGATAAAAACTTGGAGAAAATAGAGTGGAGGAAATTATCAAATATAATAATAATACAAGAGACGTTTCCTGTGTGCAATGTTTGGGAATCAAAATAACATCAGACTTCTTGTGGCAAAAAAAAATAAAAAATAATGGAATACTAGATTTAAAATTTTAACAGAAAATGTGATTAATCCAGATGTTTGCAATAAGCCTAGCTATCAGTCAAGTGTTATGGCAAAATAAGGACATTGTCACAAATATGTGACATCAGAAATGCATCTTAGGTGCACCATCTTAGAAACGTCTATTGAATAAACTTTACAAAAATGAGAGTAGATCCAAATAAAAGAGAATGGCAAAAAAGGTCTTTAAAATCATGTTGAAGGGAGTCTTTATGACACAGGAGACCTAGAGAACAGCTCATTCATATTGGAACAGGAGGATGAAAGAATATAATTCTGCTATCTCCAAGGGAAAAAAATAGAACCAATAGATTATTTCATGTACTTGACCTTACGGAAATAGATTGTGTAATTCTGTGAGAGAGATGGGGAAGATTGTGCCATTGCTGTCTGTACAAAACTAAACAAATGAAAAAAAAATTATGATCTGCAGTAAAAACGAAGAGCTATGCAAGAAATGAAATCCTTTGTTACCTACCTCAGCTGTGAGCAGTACTTAAACAAGTATAATAGTGGAAACACTGACTCCTCATTTTTAATAAATTGTGATAAAACAGAAGAATCACAGAGATATAAGAAAAAAATACATCAGTGGTTTCTAAGTAAGCTATATCCTCCTTTTTTCATAAAAGCAATGTCAAGAAAAAAACAAGACATAGTAGTGTAAATGTATTCAGAAATATGTGTAACTGCCAAATTAAATAGCTAAACGTCAAGAGCAGTTGACCTGGGGATCAGAATCTAGGAGTCTGGAGAGTGGAAAGGAAACTTCTCTTATTTACAATAAGTTTATAGAATGTGTTTATTTAACTCATAAAGCACAAATTGATTTTCCAAAAGTCTGGGCAATTCTGGGCAAGCACACAGAAAACATCTGTTGGGGGCTGTGGAGCATGATGTGTGATTTTGGACCTTCCTCTCAGACTCATTGAATCAAAATCTCTAGTGCTTGAGCCCAAGAATCAATGTTTTTATAAAAGCTCCCCAGTTGATGCATATGTAAATTAATATATGGAAATCATTATATATGATGTTCAGGTATTAAACTTTCAAGGTATAATTACACAAACAGGATCAAAGTACTTTTATGGACCAATATGTGTAGAATTTTCCATACATAGATTTGGGATGGGGAAAGAGAGAAGGAAAGAAAATGTCCATCATCACTGGAATATATATTTTTATGTAGTTGTCCATCATCATTGGAATACTGCCAGAAGACCAAATGTTAAGGTCTACGCTGTCATAAAAAATTTACCTGCTGGGCACTCAGCTGTACTCTGTGCTCATAAATCTTCAGTTCCAGACCCTGGATAGTTGTATCATAAACATAAACACTCTGCCTAGCAGGCATTTGACTGATCTGTCTTTACAAGCAAGGGGTTTATTAAAAGTATAAGGCATTCCCTGAATGTTTTCTTATTGTCACCTCTCCATCAATCAGTTCTTTGTTTCATACAGTAACCAAAAAAAAAAAAAATTAGCGCATGTACAAAGCAGGTGTTTGGCGTCCAGCTGCTGTTAGAGTAAATGCGGAAGGTTGTTGAGGATGAGTGATGCTACCCACCTTTTACGACTGAAGACTTCAGGAAGCTGGGCAATCTTTAGATACCTTGGATTTTGACCTTCAAATTTTTTAGGTCATAGGGACCTAATAAATTGTATCTACTGCTCAATGATGAATAATAAATTAGAAAATAAATTAAACACTGCTAGAAAGCTTTTTCCGAGAAGGCAATGGCACCCCACTCCAGTACCCTTGCCTGGAAAATCCCATGGACGGAGGAGCCTGGTGGGCTGCAGTCCATGGGGTCGCTACCAGTCGGACACGACTGAGCGACTTCACTTTCACTTTTCACTTTCATGCATTGGAGAAGGTAATGGCAACCCACTCCAGTGTTCTTGCCTGGAGAATCCCAGGGATGGGGAGCCTGGTGGGCTGCCGTCTATGGGGTCGCACAGAGTCGGACACAACTGAAGTGACTTAGCAGCAGCAGCAGCAGAAAGCTTTTTAAACGATCTCCATAAAAGCCTAGAATTAAAAAATAAAAGATTTTACTATAAAATGTGGGTTACAAAATAGCCAAAAACCAAGATTTTTGAGAGAAAAATGCTGAAGAATTTTTTTTCACATAAAAATAAATAATTATGAGGCTGGTATTACCCAGGCAGCAAACCAAAGATAGCATAAAATACAAAATAAAATAAACAATAACAAAAACTATAGAGTAATATCTCTCAAAGACTTTGATACAAAAATTCTCAACACAATATTAACAAACTAAACCCAACCATATGTAAAAAGAAGTATGTAATGTGATCAAGTGGGATTTATTCCAAGTGTGCTAGGCTGGTTCAATATTCACAAAAAAATAAAATAACAATGTAAACCACCATAACAACAGGCTAAAATAAGAAAAGGCATATAATCAGATCAATTGATGCAGAATATTCATTTGACAAAACCAACAGGCATTCATAATAATAACTCTCAGTAAGTCAGGAAAAAAGAGAAATGACTTTAACTTGATAAAGAATAAGCACAGGAAACCTGTTGTTGTTGTTGCTGTTGCTCCACCTTCTTTCTGGTCCAACTCTCACATCCACACATGACTGCTGGAAAAACCATAGCTTTGACTATATGGACCTTTGTTAGCAAAGTGATATCTCTTAGCTGATATCTTACTTGATGAAGGACTAAATGTCTTTCCTCTATTATTGAAAACAAGCGAAGAATGGTCTACTTTCATTATTGTTGTTTGACATATGGCTGGAAATACTTGCCACTGCAATACAGCAAATAAAAGAAATAAGAGGCACTCCGATTGGAAAGGAAGAAATAGAACTCTGGTCACCAAAGAAATTTCCCAAAAGAAATATTTCCCCCCACCAAAATAAACAACAACAACAACAGCCTTCCTAGAATTAATGAGCTCAGTAAGGTTAAAAGAGAAAATATCAAAAGGGAAATATCAATCACATATCAATATACAAACAATGGACATCCAGAACTAAAATTAAAAATAATACTATTTACAGTCACTCCAAAGAAGTGAAATACTTAGGTATACACTTCTGCAAAACATTTACAAGGTTTGCATGCTGGCCATTACAAAATGCTGACAAAAGAAACCAAAGAGGACCTAACAGATGGGGGAAGATAATAGGCTCATGGATTGGAAGGCCCAAAATCATAATAAATCAGTCAGTTCTTCCTTGATTGACCTATAGGTTTAATGCAATTCCTGTGAAAATTTCAGCACTGCTTTTATTTTTAGACATGGACAAGTGTATTCTAAACCATGTGCGGGAAGGAACAAGCCCTAGCATCGCTAAGACAATTTGACAGAGAAAAATAAGGTGGGGGTAATTACTCTAATTACTGTTTGGAAGGACTTCCATGATAGCTCAGTTAATGAAGAATCCACCTGCAATGCAGGAGACTCCAGTTCCATTCCTGGGTCGGGAAGATCCGCTGGAGAGGGATAGGCTATCCAGTCCAATATTCTTGAGCTTCCCTCGTGGCTCAGTTGGTAAAGAATCCACCTGCAGTTCGGGAGACCTGGGTTTGATCTCTGGGTTGGGAAGATTCTCTGGAGAAGGGACTGTCTACCCATTCCATTATTCTGGCCTGGAGAATTCCATGGACTACGTAGTCCACGGGGTCGCAAAGAGTTGGACATGACTGAGCGACTTGCACTTCACTTCACTGTTTGGGAAGGAAGGAGGTGGCAGGAGGTTGGTTATAAAAGGATAGTAGGAGGGATCTTTGTGGTGTTGGAACTTTTCAGTATCTTGACTGTCACAGTGGATACACAACTAGCACAAGTGATAAAATTGTAAAAAAAAAAAAATTAACATGAACACATGAAATTGAATACAAGCATAACTAAGGAAACCTGAATAAGATAGGTATATCTTGCTTGTGATGTTACACAGTAGTTTTGTAAAGTTTTACCATTGTAGAGAACCACACAAAGCATACAAGAGAGCTCTGCATTGTTTATATTCAACTGAATGTAAAACAGCAATGATCTCAATAACATTCTCAATTAAAAATCAATAGTGAGTTCAAAATTATGAATAAAAGTTAAAGCAAAAATATAAATTTTAATACTAGTGTCTGAACTTGTAACTTGCTATCAGATGGGAGTGAATGGCATTTTACATTCTTAACAATTTTAAACACAACTGAATACATAAATATATACAACCTAAAATACTTATGAAAATATTGAATATGACTAGTTTAAACATGCATGGAGTGGTCATCTAGCAGGCAGAACATTTGTAAAATACCGTATGATTCCAGATGTTACTTCTCTGGCCTCAGTTTCCTCATCCATAAAACATGGGCTTGAGTCTAGGACATGTGTGTGTGTGTGCTAAGTTGCTTCAGTCGTGTCTGATTCTTTGCAGCCATATGGACCATAGTCCACAAGGCGCCTCTGTCCATGGGGATTTTCCAGGAAAAAATACTGGAGTGAGTTGTTGTGCCCTCCTCCAGGGGATCTTCCTGACCCAGGGATCCAACCCATTGTCTCTTAAGTCTCTGGCATTGGCAGGTGGGTTCTTTACCACTAGCACCACCTGGGAAGCCCGAGTCTACGATAGCATTGTTCAACATGGTAAGAACCACAAAGCAAGTCACATATGTAATTTTAGGTTTTCTGGTAGCCACATTGAAAGGAGTAAAAAGGAATAGGTGAAATAAATTTTATAAGTTTTATTAACCCATTATATCCAAAATATTGTTATTTTCAACATATAATTATGTTAAAAATCAATATTTTCCTTTTTCTACTGTGCTCAAAATCCATTCTTCCATTTATACTGCACTCAGTCTGGGCTAGGTGCATTTAAAGTGCTCAAGAAATATGTGAGGCTAGTGGCTACCATATTGGACAGTGCAGGTCTATATGATTTCTGAGACTCCCTCTCTCATTCTAAAATTTTAAAATTCTGAAATGTGTACATTCTTAGGGGTCTAAAGTACAATGTCTCTTGCTCCTCCAAATCACACTCATGTTTCAGCTACAAACTCTACAATGAAAAAATCCCTGGTGTCTCAGAAGGTAAAGAATCCGCCTGCAATGCGGGAGATCTGGGTTCTATCCCTGGGTTGGGAAGATCCCCTGGAGGAGGGCATGATAACCCACTCCAGTATTCTTGCTTGGAGAATCCCATGGACAGAGGAGCCTGGCGGGCTACAGTCCATGGGGTCGCAAAGAGTCAGGCATGACTGAGGGACTAAGCACACAGCACAGCACAAAACACCAGAGGTTTTTTCAAAGAGTAATCTTAATACCGAAAGCCACAGGTACTGTCTGGTACCTGTGAACAGACAGTATCCTTGCCATGTTTGTGGACATAATTTGTCCCTCATGGTTTTGGTCATTCAGGAGGGGAGCTCGGGTGAAAGGGCAGGAGCCAGGCTGCTGAGAGGGGCATATGAGTTTCCTATGAGTTTGACTCTTTGTCTCCTTGACTCTCTTTCCTCCCTGCAGGTGGGCATTCTCCATCTCTCTTGTCACAAGCCAAAAGACAGCAAGAGCCAGATCCAATTGTGCTGTTGCTTCCCCCAGTTGGCAGCCTCAGCAGCAGACTGTAAATGCACCCGATGCTCTCAAAATGCAGCTGGGAGGTTTCCAGCAGTTAAAGAACTTGAGTAAACAGCTTCTTATTTTCCTCTGGAGTCCCTATGCTGACTGGAAGGATCTTTTAGACGCCAGCACATCTCACTTGTATGCTCTTGGTTTCTTCACAAACCTTCACCTGAAGCAAATTCTAGAAACCCTTACTCAATCTTTGATTCACAACATGCCTTCATGAGACATCAAGTGACTTTCCTTTCCTTACCACATTTTCTTGCTTTGTGTCAAAGAGAAACATATAGCAATCACTGCTATCTATTGAATACTCATGGTGCAATGAAGAGTGGGTACTTTCTCAGTGGTATTCCACTTACTTCTCACAACAACCCTATGGGTTAGGTGCCATTATTTTCACAGTACATAAAACCAAGTTGAGATATTCTGAAGTTACAGTACCCGGCTGAGCTCTTCCAGTTAGAAAAGAGCAGAGACAGAACTCAAACTCTGATCTGTAACATGACAAATTTCAAATATCATGGAAATTCCATAACTCTAAGGCATGATGAGGAAATAGTTCACTGTCATCAGAGAACTGGGGTCGCAGACGATGCTACAACAGTGCAGAGAAATCAAAACCGTCCTTTTCATTTCAGGCCCTACCTTTGATGTCAGCTAGCCAAGAGCATCACCTCTGAACTTGAACTCTACATTCAAATACTTCCAATGCAGTCTTCTGCATTAGTTTTTATTGATGAATAATTGATTTATAAGATTGTGTTAGTTTCAAGTATATGGCATAGTGATTCTTCTTTTTCAAATTATGTTTCATTATAAGCTATTATACAATATTGGGTATAATTCTTGTGCTATGCAGTAAATCCTTGTTGCTTATCTATTTCTTGTATGAAAGTGAAAGTGAAGTCGCTCCGTCATGTCGGACTCTTTGCAACTCCATGGACTGTAGCCTAACAGGCTCCTCCTCCGTCCATGGGATTTTCCAGGCAAGAATACTGGAGTGGGTTGCCATTTCCTTCTCCAGGAGATCTTCCCCACCCAGGAATCGAGCCCAGGTCTCCCACATTGTAGGCACACGCTTTACCATCTGAGCCACCAGGGAAATCTATTTCTTGTATAGTAGTTTGTATCTGCCAATCTCTAATCTTAATTTGTCCCTCCTTCTTCTTGCCCTATTTAAAACCACAAGTTTCTTTTCTGTGTTATATCTGCCTTTTAATTTTATTTATAGATTTATTTGTTTTATTTTTAGATGGCACATATAATGGCCATTATATAGCATTTGTCTTTCTTTGACAAATGCTAAGTGTAATATTCTCCAAGTCCATCTATGTTTCTGCAAATGCCAATATTTCATTATTTTATATGGCTCAGTAATATTCCATTCTATCCATTTGTCTATCTATTTTACTATTATCCTTTGAGGCTAGAAGAGGGAAGTGGGACTGCCAGTGATTTGAAATATATTCCTCCAACTAGTATGATTCTTGGACTCTTTTAGGGTTTTGTTTGCATCACTCTTGAGCAAGTTTTGGATAGGCAAAGCTGTAATTAGCATCTCCTGATTCCAAGTGGGGAAATATGCAAAGAAAAAGTTGTGGGTTTGGTCCCTTGACTGCTTGAGTTTGATACTGCAGGATGGAATTTCCATATGCAGGCTTTTCCATAGCAGTGAATCTCCCTTAAGCAGAAACAGGTTTCGTACCAACCAAGAGGCAAACTCTGCCCCTGAGAGGAGCTGCAAGTATGACTTGGCATGGTGCAGTGTCTCATGAAGCTGGCTGCTTCAACCTGCAGCTCTGTGGCTCCTTAAACAAGATCCTCAACAGACCTTTGTAAAGCTGTTCTGAAGGGCAGAACCGCTCAGATAATTTAGCACTGAACAGCCACTGGGAAACCTGGTAATTTTCTAGCAGGGAGAAGAAATTGGAAATACCTGAGGCCCTAAGGGAAGAACCTCTGGGAAGTCACTTCCTACAGGAACCAGAGCTGACAAGGACATTTGCAGAGGGCTGGAGCCTCTGACATGGGAGATGCTGCTGCAAAACCGATGTGGGAGAGGAAGAACATGTGGACAGTATCAGGGCCAAAAGGTGCCATTGTTGAAGAATGCCGCCTTTCCAGGTTGGAATGGGGTCATACTCCATTGTCTGCCTCTTCAGGGGGAACAGAATATTTTCTCTAAGAATTGAAAAATTATTACCTTTACAGGTCACAAATGATGAGGTACACTAAAGAATTTGGTGCTGTGGTTAAAGTCCTGACACAATAACTCAAATCTTAGATCCACAAGTAGCCAAGATAGATCCAAAGGAAAGATATGCATTGCAATATATAATTGTAGGATTATTATTGATTGGTCAATTTATAATTGAAATACTTAATCATTTTACATGAACATTCTTTCCATTTTCCATATAAAATATACCCTTTTAATAGCAAAAAAATAATTTATTTTTGGATAGATGTCTTTTAGCAACAGAACACTTTATGTTTCTTCTAGAAATCCAACAAAAACTTTATAAATGCCCACCTGAGTCTTTAAGCTTTTCCTATTTGTGCTTTAACTCACCATTTCTATTTTTATTTCCCAGATAGATCTGATGTAAACTCCCTATGCAAATGCCAAGCGTGTCACATTTATGTATTGTTGTTAAGAGAAATTTCCTGGTGACTCAGCATGCCTCCATAGGACTGACTCCTGAATTATTGCCAAATTGTGATGCATTGCTGAGCTTGAAAGGCAGTTCTGAATTCAGGCCCACCGTGGGAGTCCCCACTCTGCCATTGACCAGTTTGCTCCTTTCTATCACCCTACTTCAAGCCACCATCTTTTTTTTGCCTCGTCCACTGCAGTAGCATGCTCATGAATCTTTCTGCTTCTACATTGCAGCTCACCCTTTATAATCCTTTGCCTATACCAGCACTGGTGTTTTCTGAAACTGAAACAAAATTAGATTCATATAATCCCCTGGTTTAAACCCCTTTGATGACTTCAGCTATACTTTGAATGATAAAATTAAAACTGTAAGTTCTACACCATTTATCCACCACTGAGTTCTCTAGCTTCAGTTGCATTGAGAATACTAAGCAATTCTCTCCCCTTTATCTCTCCGTCTATCCACATTGAGCATTTCCTCAAATGCAAATTCACTCCAACCTCAATGCTTAAACTTTGTCTTCACTTTGCCTCAAACACTCCCTTTGGAGGTTCCATAGATGAGTCTCCCTCATTCTTAAGTCCTCTGTTCTGAGATTTCTATAAGCCACTCCCCTCTCTTCAGGAACTCTACAAAGCATTACTCTATTTTCATCATAGCATTTATCACTACATGAAAATAAATTATGAGCCACTTGACTTTCTAACTTTCTTCAATAGAATATGAGCTCCAGAGAAGCAAGTATCATGTCTGGACTTCTACACCAGTGCTTGAACACTGTTTGCCACTTAGGATGAAATATGCAAATATTTCACAATAAAATGATTTTCAGGAAGACTAATTCTCAGTCTATTAAAAATGCATCATTATGGTCAGTCTTGTGCATGCTGGGTGCTAAGTCTCTTCAGCTGTGTCCAACTCTTCAACCCCATGGACTCAAACCCGCCATGCTCCTGTCCATGGGATTCTCCAGGCAAGAATACTAGAGTGGTTTTCTCCACTTCACTAAATGTGTACCAAATTATCTAGTTGCTCAAGCCAAAACTTTAGGAACTGTTCTTGATTCTTTTCTATTCTCTTTTTTTAAAATTTTTGGTTGGAATATAATTACAATGTAGTGTCAGTTTCTGCTGTACAACAACAAGGATCAGTTGTATGTTTACATACATGGCCTCCCTCTTGGACCTCCTCCCCCGCCCCAGCCCACAGCTCTGAGTCATGGCTGAGAGAGGGGCTGAGCTCTCTGTGTTAGCAGCAGCTTCCCTCCGGCTATCTGCTTTGCACATGGTAGTGTACAGAAGCCACTGCTGCTCTATCAGTTTCTCTCACCCTCCCCTTCCCCACTCCACTCTGTGTCCACCTGTCTGTTCCCTAAGCCTGCATCTCTATTTCTTTATCTCCCACATACAATCCACCAGAAAATCCTGCTGACTGTGTCTCCAAAAGTATCCCCAGTCAACCCACGACTTGTTACCTCCACTCCCACCATTGTCCCACTGATCTCAGTCTCTTTCCTGTGCCTGTTCCCCCAGGTGAACCGTGAACCACAATCTTTTAAGGTTTTAAGGATACAAATTAGATCATCCAATTTCCCTTCTTAAAATCTTCCTTCAAGTACCCATTACAGAGAGAAAAATAAAAAACTTTATCATAGCTTACCAAGACCTCTGGCCCCTGCCTAGTTTTCAAACCACTTCTCTACCGACTACATAATTGACTTTTCCTGCAATACTTTGGCCACCTCATGCGAAGAGTTGACTCATTGGAAAAGACTCTGATGCTGGGAGGGATTGGGGGCAGGAGGAGAAGGGGACGACAGAGGATGAGATGGCTGGATGGCATCACTGACTCGATGGACGTGAGTCTGAGTGAACTCCAGGAGTTGGTGATGGACAGGGAGGCCTGGAGTGCTATGATTCATGGGGTCTCGAAGAGTCGGACATGACTGAGCGACTGAACTGAACTGAACTGAACTGAAGCACTGGCTTTTTTTTTTTTTCTTCTCATGTCAAACTTATTGTTACCTTTGGCCTAGTTATTCCCTCTGCTAGAAAGTTCTTTCTCCTGTTCCTTCTCTTCATTCAGATCTTAACTTAAATATCACTTCTGGGTAGAAGCTTTTTAAACTGCTTATCTCATGTTGTAGGCAGGCCGCTAGTATATCTTTGTACTTTAATTCTCTCAATACTGCCTACCAGTAACTAACACTTTCAGTTACTCTTTTAACTTACCGCCTCATTGTGTGTCTGTTTCACTCTCTAAGAAAATAGCTTGGTGAAAACCTGGATTAATCTGTCTCACCATCGCCTCTCCAGCCCTAAGGAGTGTGAGTAGCACAGAATGAGGTTTCAATTAATATTCTTTTAGTTGATAATTCAAGATGACTGTCTGTGACCTTAGATCCAGAACTCAAGTTCAAGTGTTAAAAAGGCCCAGATACCTTAAATAGTTCATTCCCTGCCCTATTTAAATGACTTCAGTTCTCAAGATAGTAATTTGCTTTTTTTATTTCAAAAATCAATTTAAAAAGTCAATTCTCCAAGAGGCTTTCCTCTAAGATGCAAATACCCATGGGTGAAGCATTATTAAACCATTAACCCTTCCTATGCATTTTTGCATCAGTTAAAGAAACAGGTTAGTTAGAAAATCTTAAAGGACTGACCCCCATACTGTTTGTTGTGTGCATGCATGCTCAGTTGTGAGCACTATTTGCGACCCCATGGACTGTAGCCCACCAGGCTCCTCTGCCCATGGAATTTTCCAGGCAAGAATACTGGAGCAGGTTGCCATTTCCTCCTCCATTCCTGACCCAGGAATCAAACCGGCATCTCCCGTGCCTCCTGCATTAGCAGGCAGATTCTTTACCACTGAGTCACCTGAAACTTGACCTAAGAAGAGGGAATAGTGTGATCAGGAGTGTGGACATTGCTGGAGAAGGCTGGCCAGACTGACATCTCTCCTTGGGTACTTGAACCATCATGAACAAGATTCTTAATTCAATGGAAAATAATTAGAAAACATTTTCCCACTATTTTATATATGACTTAGCATGGCAGTCTTTTTTTCACCCTTGACCGTGACCTACAGATCTTACATGGTTTCCATGCATGTTCCTATTTTCCCACTTCTCTTCCCCTCCCTCAGACCACTCCAACAATCCCAAGATTTCTGTTACCTCATCATTTCTAGCACGTTCTCTCTTCTGGGCCTCTGCACTTGTTCCCTCCCCCTGGAAAGCCATTCTGCCAAGTGTCCTAGGGCTCACTTCCTCATCTCCTCCAGGTCTTTGCTTAGAAGCTACCTTCCCAGTGAGGCTGCCCCTGACCACTTTATTTAAAATTATACCCCAACCGCACCTCCAGATACCCACTCCTCTCACAGCACTGCCTATTTCTCTTTTTTTAGTAACAAGTTTTATTTATTTATTTTCATTTATGGCCTACCCTGCAGCATGTGAGATTAGGTTAGTTGAGTCAGGTTAGTTCCCTGAGCAGGGGTAGAACCCACACCTGCTGCACTGGAAGTTGGAGTCTTAACCACTGGACCCATGGGGAAGTCCCAACACTGTCTAGTCCTTGATTCCTTTCTTTGCTTCCTTAATTTTTGCCTTTCTACCATCTCTCCATGATATGCCATTTATTTTATGCATTTGTTTATTGTCTTGCTTCTTCCATTAGAATGTGAGTTTCAGGGATTTTTGCTTAATTTTATTACATCCATTTCTCCAGTGCCCAGAATGCAGAGCACACAGTATAGAGTCACTCAATGGATACTCACTGAATATAGGTACCCCTGGTACTCTTAACAGTTGAAGACTAACAGGCATTTCCATGAATTCTATAAAACTGACTAAGGAAAAAAACATGGGTGAGGTTATTTTTTCTCTGAAACAGTGGAATGGACAGATAAATTAATGAAAACACCATAAGGAGAATGGTGTTTCTCCTTATGGTGTTTAGAATATTTAGAAATACTAAATATTTAGAATATATATACTAAATATTTATACTATACTAAATATAATAAATATACTAAATATACTAGAATAAATAGACTAAATATTTAGAAACACTAAATATTTCTACTATGGCAGTGGTACTCTGGTAGAGGCGATTTTCCTCCACGGACTATTAATGTCAAGAGACATTTGTGGTTTTCATAGTAGGGGGTCCTACTAGAGTCTAATGAGTAGATGCTGCTGAGCATCTTACAATGCACAGGACAGCCCTCACAATGAAACATTATTCAGACTAAAATGTCAGTTGTGCTGAGGTTGAGAAACTCTGAATTGCTGTATAAATGTTAAGGCTTTTCCTGTTTTAAGTTGTGAGCTTTTTACTTATTTGAAGGAAAGATTCATTATGACACCAATTTCATAGTCACTTCCTTTGAATTGTTAGAGTTTTTAAAGATAATGTAAAATATTTTGCCAGTGGAGGGATGAGAAAAAGTAGTTTACTTAAACTGTTCAATGAGGCTAGAAGGCTTTTATATTTAAAAAAAATTTTTTTTACTGCCTTTAGAATGGCACAGAGTAGTACTTTAAGAGTGAGAAGATATGTTTGATATTATGCAGATCTTGAGGCTTTAAGATATATGATCAGCACGAATTGTGTTACCAAAGAAGGTTATTATCTAGACATTCAGAATAGTTTATTGATAAATATGGTATATTTATCAGAGAGGCTATATAAATTAAGAAGCACTAAAATAAAAATATATTCCTACTACAATCTCAAATCTACAGTTGAAATACAATAATTTGATGTAAGTGCTAAGATTTTTTAAAGAAACGGTACTTGTGATGACAGAAGAAAATATTATCCTATAGCATAATAAAGTGACATAACACTTTGCTTTGTGTAAGTCATTCATCAGCTGAGAAACATTTTGACATATGCAAAATTCCTTAAATGACTTGCATATTCACATCAACTTTCAGATGATGTCTCTTTAGAGACTTTTCTGCGCCTATGACAAAGAAGAAATGAACTGTGCTCTCAAGAAGCCAATAATCTGTGGGAGAGGGAGAGGGTGGGAAGATTTGGGAGAATGGCATTGAAACATGTAAAATATCATGTATGAAATGAGTTGCCAGTCCAGGTTCGATGCACGATACTGGATGCTTGGGGCTGGTGCACTGGGACGACCCAGAGGGATGGAATGGGGAGGGAAGAGGGAGGAGGACTCAGGATGGGGAACACATGTATACCTGTGGCAGATTCATTTTGATATTTGGCAAATCTAATACAGTTATGTAAAGTTTAAAAATAAAATAAAATTAAAAAAAAAAAAAAAAGAAGCCAATAATCTAGTAAGAGAGATTAAGTGTATGTACAGAGAACTACATTCATTTAATTGGGCTTCCCAGGTGGCTCAGTTGGTAAAGAATGCGCCTGCAGTGCAGGAGACCCAGGTTCGTTCCTGGGTCAGGAAGATCCTCTGGAGAAGGGATAGGCTACCCACTCCAGTATTCTTGGGCTTCCCTGAGAGCTCAGCTGGTAAAGAATCTGCCTGCAATGTGGGAGACCTAGGTTCGATCCCTGGGTTGGGAAGATCCCCTGGAGAAGGAAAAGGCTTCCCACTCCAGTATTCTGGCCTGGAGAATTCCATGGGCTGTATAGTGCATGGGCTCACAAAGAGTCGGACACAACTGAGACTTACACTTTTACTTTCACAGAGAACTAACATGGAAGTGATGAAGAGCAAAAGAGGTTCAGCCAAAGGAGGCAGGATGAGGGAAGTCTGCAGAGAGCAGGTGGTTTTCAATTCAAGCTTTGGGGCAGGAGTAGAATTGCAATAGGCAGAGGGCCTTCCTGGTAGAAGTAACATAGTGATTAACGGGTGGAGGTGCCCGAGGTGTGGGAATGTTTCAGACACTAACTATTTGCATTTTTTTTTAATGGAATAAACATGTTAAAAGTGGTGTTAGGGAGAGAATTGGCTATTTAAGTTAAGTAGAGTCAGATTCTTGAAGACTTTGAAGGTCAAGGTGTTGCCATGCAGAGCAAGATAAAAGAGAGAGTAAAGCACTGAGCTGGTAAGAGGTATTAAAGAAAATCCTTCAGAAGAAAGTGTATAGATGAGATGATGGGAGCAGAGACTGAAGTCAGTGAGAGCGGTTGGTGGTGCATCAAAAAAGCTCAGAAAAGAGGTAGCCAATCTCAACTGGGATGCTGACAATGGGGATGGATGGAAGGAAATAGATCTTATTAAGTTTGCGGAAGGAGAAACAGCAATAGGACTTGGCAGCTTTTCCATGCGGGTAGGAAGTTAAGGAGAGGGGTCAAAGATCACTGTGACGGCTAAGTAAGAAAAGGCGATGATGCTGCCTTTTAGAGAAACCAGGATATTAGGAATCAGTGCAAACTTAGTAAAACCAAAAATAAGTTTGCTTTTTAACATGTGAATTTGAAGATGGGACATTTTCTCCAAATGAAGATATCAAAATTGATGCTTCAGGACTTCTCTAGCAGTGCAGAGTTAAGACTCCACACTTTCAATACATAGGGCATGGGTTCGATCTCTGGCCAGAGAGCTAAGATCCCACATGTCACAGGGCAAAAAAAAAAAAAAAAAAAAAAGATCGTGCAATGAGGGAACAAAGGAGAGAGGTCAGTCAGCACTAAAGATGCTGCTTTTGGAGATGCTCTGGCTGCTAAATTTGCTGAGGTTGTAGGGTGGGCTAGTAAGCCTAACTGGTTTTAGTACATATGATTTTGTACATATGATTTCTTTAGTTAAGTTCAAAGCTCAGTAAATGAGTTACTAGGCCCCTGTTTTGCAGAAGAGGAAATGTGTCCTTGGACATTAATTAATGTGCTTGGTCACAAATGCATAATCACACAGCTGGCAAGAGGCAGAACCAGGACTCAAACTAAGGTTAGCCCAGCTCTATGTTATCTACATTCTTTGCAAAAGCAAAGAACAAGTTGAAAGTGGAATCCTAGGGCATGACAGCTATGCCAAGAGCATGCTGTTCACGTTTTTTAATCTGTTTACCTTTTGTCTCTTGTGTTTGTAAGCAAGCTGCTTAGCAAAAGGAATGCTATCCCTCTCATCTCAGACAATCATTGTAGTTGAATCATTACGATAGACTCATCTTTTCATTGACTCTAAAATAAGCTGGAGGTTTGTACAAACTGACAGCTGTATATTATATTGGCATCTGCAAAATTAGCTTGCGTTGATATCATAAGTTGAAGTTTGTATTCAGGTATGCTCTACTAAGGGTTTCCTGGTGGCTCAGGCTGTAAAGAATTCTCCTTCAGTGCAGGAGACCCAGGTTCAATCTCTGGGTGGGGAAGATCCCCTGGAGGAGAACATGGCAACCCACTCCAGTATTCTTGCCTGAAGATTCCCATGGACAGAGGAGGCTGGCAGACTATAGTCCATAGGGTCGCACAGAGTCGGGCACGACTGGAAGCAATTCAGCACAGCACAGCACAGCAGGCTCTATTAAGAGAATACATTTTGTTTGGGAATACTCTGGCTTTTACACAAATTTTGCGGTTACTCACCATATAATATGTATCACTTCTCCTCTTGCACTGGTGATTTCCATCTTAAAATGAGCTGAGGATATGACTGATGAGTATACACAAAATGAGAACAATAGTTCCAGTTCTTAATGAAGAGAATTGATGTGGTTGGTTTGTGGTAAGATCGAAGGACTGTCAGAGTCTGGATGGAGAATGAAAACACATATAAGTACAAAATGAAAGTTGCTCAGTCGTGTCTGACTCTTTGCAACCCCATGGAAAATCCATGGAATTCTCCAGGCCAGAATACTGGAGTGGCCATTCCCTTCTCCAGGGCATCTTCCCAACTCAGGGATCAAACCCAGGTCTCCCGCATTGCAGGTTGATTCTTTACCAGTTGAGCCACCAGGGAAGCTCAAGTACAAAGTAGGTACTCAAAAATTATGCTGATCAATAGCCTCCTGGTGCCTGTGAGCACATTATCCTTTCCTGGGTTTAATTTGTGTTTCGTGGTTCTCATTGCTGTGTTTATTATTGTTGCTTTGAACAGCAGTGGTTATGAAGGAGGATACCAGAGATTGGGTCTAGCGTGTGTGTTTGTGTGTGTGTGTGTGCGTGCACAATTAGGACATAAAACCAGTATCAGCATTATCTTTAACCTTGAACACTTTAAAATGAGTAACATGCATGACCACATATCTAAAAAATGGAGATTTAAAAGCCTCAGTTCAGTTCAGTTCAGTTGCTCAGTCGTGTCCGACTCTTTGCGACCCCATGAACCACAGCATGCCAGGCCTCCCTGTCCATCACCAACTCCCGGAGTTCACCGAAACCCTACAACCTGCTTAATTTGTATCCTTAAAGAAAAATGCTGCATCTATTGAATTATATTTATACTAGGAATTAAGAAATCTTACTTAAGATCCACATGAATATTCACCTTTATGACAAATAGGAGATTATTTTGGTTATGAAAGAAAGTTTATTTAAGTATTTGAAATAGTTCTTGAGCATTTCCTATTGGTTAAAGTTAATAACGTGAGAAAAATAGTGATATTTCTGAAGATCGGTGATTGAAAGAGAACCAAAAAGATAAGACTTGAACTTCACAAGATTGCACTCTTTGAGGATTTACAGATTTTTGCACACTGAAAAAAAGAAAAAAAAGTCTCTGTTGGAGCCTTTGTTCTGTCATTTCACCCAAATTACATGATAAGAGGAAGACCTGTTTGGGTCAGCAGTTCTCCCTTCCGGGCACTAGAGGGCACTAGACGTCATGGAGACCGAAGTGCGGGCACCTCCACTCTCTCCACCTGTAGGATGGTTCCTGCCGTGATTAACACCTGCAGAAAACTGGAGACGCTTCCTCAACATGCACTTTTAAAAACCGTCATTGATACTCACTTTGAATTTAATTCACTCATTAGAGGTAGGTCGAGAAACTGAAGTCAAGGAGTTAAGTAAGAAGAAAGGAGCAAAACCTCATTAGACGAGTTGTTTTGAGTCAAGAATATTGCCAAAAGCAAATAGCCTATTGTTAATAACATTTTCTCCTCTTTCCATTACCCCATACCTATCTTTTCCACAGTGATATCCTTGATGCTCTATGGATGGGTACATAAGTCACAATTTTAATGTGACAATGCTGCTGCTGCTGCTGCTAAGTCGCTTCAGTCGTGTCCGACTCTGTGCGACCCCATAGACGGCAGCCCACCAGGCTCCGCCCTTCCTGGGATTCTCCAGGCAAGAACACTGGAGTGGGTTTCCATTTCCTTCTCCGATGCATGAAAAATGAAAAGTGAAAGTGAAGTCTCTCAGTCGTGTCCGACTCTATGCGACCCCATAGACAGCAGCCTACCAGTCTCCTCTGTCCATGGGATTTTCCAGGCAAGAGTACTGGAGTGGGTTGCAATGAGGCAACAATAATACAATGACTTTTAAAAAGAGGATTTCATATTTAGGACCTTTTCCCATATTGATGAATGATGGATGCTTGACTGATTTTATCTCATCATCAACCTTGGAAGCTATTAGCAAAGGAGACTGCCATTTACCATCTGTGATATCCTGGCAATAATACTGTTCTGAAGGTTTCATTCAAATCCATTTAATTCAGCAAACATTAATTAATCTCATGAATGCTTGGCACCATGCAAGGGGCTACAGGATGCCAAGATGAATGGTATCAAGTTTTTTTTTTCACTTCTGAGTACCTAAAATCTTATAAGAATAGTAAGGCAGGTGTATTAGAAAGTATAATACCAAGTAGAACATAAGAGAATTTTTGAACAAAATGCTTAATCACTTAGTCATTCATTTACTTAATAAAAGATGTATCATTTATATATGTTATGTAAGCATTGGTTAACAGAACAGATTGGGGTTATTCATGGAGTTGTCAGTAAATTGGAGGGAAATGACAAAGGGATATGCTAAAGAATTCTTTAGCTTGTGAAGAAGTTCTGAAGAATCTATTTAAATAGGCTGGGAAAAGAAAGATTTATGGGAGCTGACACTTAAGAAGGAAATACACATTCTAAAGAGAAGGAAAAGAACATTTTAGCTATACTAAGGAGTGAAAAAGGAAGAACTTAGCATGCTAAAGGAACCCAAACAAGACCACCAGGCTGGAGTATAATCAATGGTGTGCAGAGAGCCAGGTCAGAGAGAGCCTTGCAGAAGATGGTAAGGGGTGAAAGGAAGAGCACAGAGGCCACAGGGAACTAAGGGCTTCATGGAGATGGTTCCATTTGATAAAAATGCATGAGAGTTTGGTAAGCATGGTAGTGGAAAGCAGGACTCCTAAATAAAACAACTATATAAACTTAAACACAGAAATGACAGTTTGTGTCTGGTTTGGACCCTAACAAGTGGAGGACTATGCCGTGGCAGTCAAGTGGTACACACAGAGGCTGGAAACACAGGTTGAAACATATTACAGAGAAAGCAAGAAATTAACCGTTCATTCCAGGAATGAGGGCAAGTCACACCACTGAGGAGTAATATTGTAGTTCCAGTTCAGCATGTCTAATTTGGCAGCAGCATGTGTTGCATGTTGGAAGGGAAGAAAAAAGAATTTAGAATGAGTCCAAAAACAAATCTACAATGATAGCCAGTAAACAGGGCATTAGAGTCTGAGGGTGAGGACAGCAGGATGGGAAGAGGAGATAGAGAGGATGGTCATTGCCAAGGCAAAGTCCACAAATATTGGAGTCTAATTGGTTGTGAGAATCAAGATAGAAGGAAAACTCTGAGAAAATCCAAGTTTAACCCTGGATAAATGTGCAAATGTTAATGCACTAATAGCTAATTATGGCTAAGTAGGGTGATGGTCAGGGGTGGTGGCCAGGAGGAGCTACTCCATATCCAAGGTCAGGAGCAGAGGCTGCACTTTGCTGGAGCAGCTATGAAGAGATACCCCACGTCCAAGGTAAGAGAAAATCAAGAAAGATGGTAGGTGCTGAGAGAGGGCATCAGAGGGCAGACAGACTGAAACCACAATCACAGACAACTAGCCAATCTGATCACACGGACCACAGCCTTGTCTAACTCAGTGAAACTAAGCCTATGGGGCCACCCAAGATGGGCGGGTCATGGTGGAGAGGTCTGACAGAATGTTGTCCACTGGAGAAGGGAATGGCAAACCACTTCAGTATTCTTGCCTTAAGAACCTCATGAATAGTATGAAAAGGCAAAAAGATAGGACACTGAAAGAGGAACTCCCCAGGTTGGTAGGTGCCCAATATGCTACTGGAGATCAGTGGAGAAATAACAGCAGAAAGAATGAAGGGATGGAGCCAAAGCAAAAACAACACCTAGTTGTGGATGGGACTGGTGATAGAAGCAAAGTCCGATGCTGTAAAGAGCAATATTGCATAGGAACCTGGAATGTTAGGTCCATGAATCAAGGCAAATTGGAAGTGGACAAACAGGAGATGGAAAGAGTGAACATTGACATTCTAGGAATCAGGAAACTAAAATGGACTGGAATGGGTGAATTTAACTCAGATGACCATTACAGCTACTACTGTGGGCAGGAATCCCTTAGAAGAAATGGAGTAGCCATCATAGTCAACAAAAGAGTCTGAAATTCAGTACTTGGATGCAATCTCAAAAATGACAGAATGATCTCTGTTCGTTTCCAAGGCAAACTGTTCAATATCACGGTAATCCAAGTCTATGCCCCAACCAGTAATGGTGAAGAAGCTGAAGTTGAACAGTTCTATGACCCTACAAGACCTTCTAGAAATAACACCCCAAAAAGATGTCCTTTTCATTATAGGGGACTGGAATGCAAAAGTAGGAAGTCAAGAAACACCTGGAGTAACAGGAAAATTTGGCCTTGGAATACGGAATGAAGCAGGGCAAAGACTAATAGAGTTTTTCCAAGAGAATGCACTGGTCATAGAAAACACCCTCTTCCAACAACACAAGAGAACACTCTACACATGGACATAACCAGATGGTCAACACTGAAATCAGATTGATTATATTCTTTGCAGCCAAAGATAGGAAAGCTCTATACAATCAGTAAAAAAAAAAAAAAAAAAAAAAAAAAAAGACCAGGAGCTGACTGTGGCTCAGATCATGAACTCTTTATTGCCAAATTCAGACTGAAATTGAAGAAAGTGGAGAAAACCACTAGACCATTCAGATATGACCTAAATCAAATCCCTTATGACTATACAGGGGAAATGAGAAATAGATTTAAGGGACTAGATTTGACACACAGAGTGCCTGATGAACTATGGATGGAGCTTCATGACATTGTACAAGAGACAGGAATCAAGACCATCCCCAAGAAAAAGAAATGCAAAAAAGCAAAATGGCTGTCTGAGGAGGCCTTACAAATAGCTGTGAAAAGAACGGAAGTGAAAAGCAAAAGAGAAAAGGATAGATATACCCATTTGAATGCAGAGTTCCAAAGAATAGCAAGGAGAAATAATCAGTGATCAATGATCAATGCAAAGAAATAGAGGAAAACAATAGAATGGGAAAGACTAGAGATCTCTTCAAGAAAATTCGAGATACCAAGGGAACATTTCACGCAAAGATGGGCTCAATAAAGGACAGAAATAGTAGGGACCTAACAGAAGCAGAAGATATTAAGAAGAGGTGGCAAGAATACACAGAAGAACTGTACAGAAAAGATCTTCACAACCAAAATAATCACAATGGTGTAATCACTCACCTAGAGCCAGACAACTTGGAATGTGAAGTCAAGTGGGCCTTAGGAAGCATCACTATGAACAAAGCTAGTGGAGGTGATGGAAATCTAACTGAGCTGTTTCAAATCCTGAAAGATGATGCTGTGAAAGTGCTACACTCAATATGCAAGCAAATTTGGAAAACTCAGCAGTGGCCACAGGACTGGAAAAGGTCAGTTTTCATTCCAATCCCAAAGAAAGGCAATGCCAAAGAATGCTCAAACTACCGCACAATTGCACTCATCTCACACGCTAGTAAAGTAATGCTCAAAATTCTCCAAGCCAGGCTTCAGCAATACATGAACCGTGAATTTCCAGATGTTCAAGCTGGTTTTAGAAAAGGCAGAGGAATAAGAGATCAAATTGCCAACATCCGTTGGATCATGGAAAAAGCAAGAGAGTTCCAGAAAACATCTATTTCTGCTTTATTGACTATGCCAAAGCCTTTGGCTGTGTGGATCACAATAAACTGTGGTAAATTCTGAAAGAGATGGGAATACCAGACCACCTGACCTGCTTCTTGAGAAACCTGTGTGCAGGTCAGGAAGCAACAGTCAGAACTGGCCATGCAACAACAGACCGGTTCCAAATAGGAAAAGGAGTACGTCAAGGCTGTATATTGTCACCCTGCTTATTTAACTTATATGCAGAGTACATCATGAGAAACGCTGGGCTGGAAGAAGTACAAGCTGGAATCAAGATTGCTGGGAGAAATATCAGTAACCTCAGATAGGCAAATGACACCACCCTTATGGCAGAAAGTGAAGAAGAACTAAAGACCCCCTTGATGAAAGTGAAAGAGGAGAGTGAAAAAGTTGGCTTAAAGCTCAACATTCAGAAAACTAAGATCATGGCATCTGGTCCCATCACTTCATGGCAAATAGATGGGGAAACAGTGGAAACAGTGGCTGACTTTATTTTGGGGGGCTCCAAAATCAGTGCAGATGGTGATTACAGCCATGAAATTAAAAGACACTTACTCCTTAGAAGGAAAGTTATAACCAACGTAGATAGCATATTAAAAAGCAGAGACATTACTTTGTCCACAAAGCTCAGTCTAGTCAAGGCTATGGTTTTTCCAGTGGTCATGTATGGATATGAGAGATGGACTATAAAGAAAGCTGAGCACTGAAGAATTGATGCTTTTGAACTGTGGTGTTGGAGAAGACTCTTGAGAGTCCCTTGGACTGCAAGAAGATCCAACCAGTCCATTTTAAAGGAGGTCAATCCTGGGCATTCATTGGTAGGACTGATTTTGAAGCTGCAACTCCAAATCTTTGGCTACCTGATGCAAAGAGCTGACTCATTTGAAAAGACCCTGATGCTGGGAAAGATTGAGGGCAGGAGGAGAAGGGGACGACAGAGGATGAGATGATTGGATGACATCACCCATCGACTCATTGGACATGGGTTTGGGTGGACTCGGGGAGTTGGTGATGGACACAGAGGCCAGGCATGCTGCGGTTCATGAGGTCTCAAAGATTCGGACATGATTGAGTGATTAAACTGAACTGAACGGAGGGCGATGGTAAATTCTATGTCTGAGAGAGAGAGAAAGGAAGGCAGAATGAATACTAGGAAATGGGTAAACAAACAAAGAAAGAAACAAGTAATTGGTAGGAATCATGGCAACGCAGTTAGATATGCTCATATATGCTCTTTAATTCGTTAGCCAATTACATAGATGAAACTGATGGAAAAAATGAAAGTCCAGTTAAAGAGCAAATATAGACTATCAGATGATAAATTGTTTTTTAAGATGCTTGAGTTGAGGTTAAAAAGACAACCGGCCATTGCAGTGCAGACATTGAACTTCAGAGAGATTCATCCTAGAAATTTAAATTTGGGAGTACCCTGCATAGAAACCATAGCTGAAGTGCTGAGAAAGAATATAGAGGAGAAACAGAGATGACAGGAGACAGGAAGATCCTAGAAGAGAGAAGTGATGGAAAGAATAATGAAAAGGACAATAATAGTGAAGAGGGAGCAGAGGGCTGAGAATTATACTCTTAGAAATCCCTGACATCATGAAGAAGAGGAAGATGATTCACTAAAGGAGACGGGGAAGGGAAAGACCAGAAAGACAAAATGAAGAAGCGGTAAAACCAAAAAGGAGGTGTGCTAAGCAGAAAGTAGGCCTTTGATTAAACAAAAATCACACTGTTAGGCCACATTTTTATTTAAAAAGAATAAAAAATAGTAAACACACATGTGCATACCTACATACATATAGATGGAGACTGGGTGGGGAAAACATTTCAATGTAAAGGAAACAAGAATACACAAGAAAGTCATTATAAAGAATATTTGCCAAATATCATCCAATCTGAACCAAAATGAAGAAGGATTACAGGAAGAAAAGCACCCTCATCTGTAAGCAGGAAAAGGATTCCCCCTCTAAAAAATGTGTCATTGTCCTGAAAAGTCAAGCCCTGATGTAGTCTACAAGGTAGGTCAGAGAAAAACAAAATGGGAACATCCTCAGTGAATCTGGGTGCAGCTCTGCAGAGCGACAGAAGACAAACGCCTGAGGAGATCTGTTCCACGTGGTATTTCAGCCAAGAGGGAGGAGATGGCCCAGAGATAAGGAGACCAAAGGAAAGCAAAGAAAACAGAGACCATCAAAATTACAAGTGAAGTCCTTTGACAATCCAAGGACTTTATGCCAAGCAATACCTTTTTGAAAGGCAAAAACAGAGAGGGTCTCCTAAGACAAAGCACATAACAAGGTTAGAGCCAGGGTTTTCAGGGTTTCACCTGTGTGCACACTGCAGTCTGCTCACTCACTTCCTGTCTTGCTGCCCCTTCCCACAAAACTCTTCAGCAAACTACTGCTGCTGCTGCTGCTGCCGCCACTAAGTCACTTCAGTTGTGTCCGACCCTGTGTGACCCCAGAGACTGCAGCCCACCAGGCTCCCCCGTCCCTGGGATTCTCCAGGCAAGAACACTGGAGTGGGTTGCCATTTCCTTCTCCAATGCATGAAAGTGAAAAGTGAAAGTGAAGTCGCTCAGTCGTGTCCAGCTCTTAGCGACCCCATGGACTACAGCCCACCAGGCCCTCCGTCCATGGGATTTTCCAGGCAAGAGTACTGGAGTGGGGTGCCATTGCCTTCTCCGTCAGCAAATGACTAACCCTTTGGAAAAAGAAAAAATAATGTGAAAGGACCCAACATGGAGCACAGGTGTCCATAATGTGGAGAAACAAAAAGGGAAAAGTGAAAATCAACAAAAGGCAAGTGAAAACAAATATTAGGTTGGCCAAGAAGTTCATTTGGGCTTTTCTGTACTATCTTACCGAAAACCTGAGTGACTTTTTTGGCAATGCAGTAGTTCAAGAGGAAACCAATACAGATATTAGATAGCTCCATTTTCTTGAATGAATTGCAGACAGGATGATGGGAAGATGTAAAGATGAGGTGAGAGCATACAAATCAGAAATAAGAAAATGTAAGGAAAGGCAGATGTTAATGAAATGTCATTAACAAAGGAATGTTTAGTAATGTGAATGTTTAGAGAAAAAAAAAATAGCCTCAGTAGAGTAAACAAAACAGGGTTAACAAGAATGAGAACCAGAGAAATGTGGTGAATAGGACTGAGAAATCTCTCAAAACAAAATGGAAAAGAGCAGGGATTTCTTTTTAATGAACACAAAAATGGTGTCAGACAGAAGACAGAAAAAGATATACCGCATATCTCTTGCTCTGTTTCTATTCCTGAAAAAGAGATCTTAACAAACAAAGGAGGGCAAACATCCAGGAATATAAGGGAAAGAGAACTCCTGAAATAAAGCAACAATCATTCTAGGCAGGCACTCAATTCCCAGAAAAAAAATTAGAACAATTTAAAAATATTCTAGTGAAGGTACTTAACTTTAAAGATAAAAAAGAAATACTTACAAGAACATAAATATGGAATAAAATGAGGGTCCTTTGATTTTTCCTAACACCCTGAGTCTGAAGACAGTGTGCAGTCTTAAAGTTTTGACAGAAAGAGAAAGACCGTTACTCACGGCTCTGTCCATCAAGTGTCAACGAGTATTCTGGAGCATGCAAGAAGTCAGCACTTTCCAGAAAATTTAGAGCTACTATATGGTCCAGGGATTCCACTCGTGGGCATATGTTTGGAGAAAACTCTAATTGTAAAAGATTCATGCACCCCAATGTTCATTGCAGCAATATTTACAATAGCCAAGATATGGAAACAACCGCCAGAGACAGAGGAATAAATACAGAATGTGAGGTATGTCTGTACAATGGAATATCACTCAGTCATAAAAAAGAATGGGATAATACCATTTGCAGCAATGTGAATGAACCTAGACATTATCATACCAAGTGAAGTAACTCAGACAAATATCACATGATATCATATGACTGTAGCCCACCAGGCTCTTCTGTCTGTGGAATTCTCCAGGCAAAAGTACTGGAGTGGGTTGCCATTCCCTTCTCCAGGGGATCTTTCTGACCCAGGGATCGAATCTGATACTCCTGAATTGTAGGCAGATTCTTTACCATCTGAGCCACCAAGGAAGCTGCAGTATTATCTAATCAAAGAATAGGTATATCAAAATAAAGACACAGGGAAGAGAAAATTTGTAGTAACAAAGCTAATTATGAGCATTGAATCTTTTAAGAGTAGCACAGATCTACCAACCTGTGAAGGTAACTTGGCAGAACAGTATGTAAATGTTTGGAACTTCAACAATGTAAACATGATGTAATTCACCAGAAAGGGCAGGTGGCAAAATCCAGGAGGAAGGAATTCGTAGAATAACACAATGCTTTTTTCTGGATCGTGACAAGAGTTGCTGTTGTTAATGAGACTTCTGTAAAGCAGCAGGACATGCCATCTGAAGCTGAAATTTGTAGTTAAAAACCCATTATGATCCCAACTTGTGTGCTTTTCATTACATTTTTCTAAAATCTAGAGGGATTTTTAGTTATTAATTTGTTTTGAAAAAGCATGTACCTAAAGTCCAACCATTTTTTTTAGTTTCACTTCAGTACCTTTTTCCTTGCACTGTGCTCTGCTTTAGTCACTCAGTCGTGTCTGACTCTTTGCAACCCCAAGCGGATTTTTTACCGTCTGAGCCACCAGGGAAGCCCACCTTTTTCCTTTACTGCATCCAAATTTAAATTATTTCTTTAAAAAAAAAATACATGAATGTGCCAAATCATGAGTCAAAAGTTGAGGCCTGAGATATATCCTTACCACCCTCTGCAGACCCCTAATGAATGTTTAATTTTGACCTTCCAATTTTAGTGCTTCTAAGGTAATAGGTGATGTCAGATATTTGGTAGCATTGGCTAAACTGTCTGAGAACTGCAAAGATATATTATATTCAGTGGTAAAACAAATTAAAGCTCGAGATCCTCCACATTTAAAAAAATAAATCATATTTATAGGAAATAAAACACAATTAAGCCAAAGGAAAAAATGGAATGATAGAGATATCTATAAAAGCAAACATCAAATTAAGACCAATGACTCACTAGTATTTACTCCTGAGTCGTTGTGCCTTTCAAAACAGCATAATGAGAGTGAATTCAATGCCCACTGTCACTCTCCTGTCAAAAAATGACATTTGTCTGTATCAGCTGTACTCCCAGCACACTGACTATCCAGAGTGAAAACTTGGCCGTAACAGGACCACCGTCCTGCCCGCCAGCCAGGAGTCTGTGGGGACCGAATCAGTCAAAAGGGAGAATCCTCTCTCTAGGAGTGAGCCTGTAAATGTAAACCGGCAGCAGAGTGGAGCTTCCTCTAAAGGAAGAGGAGCTGATTCCAAATGCTCTCCCTTAGTTAGTCACCCTTCTGAACCCTGACAAAGGAATTAATTTGTAGGTCTATTCCTGCTAAATTAAAATCCATCTTTCTTCTCTTGGGACTTTCTCCTCCTACAGAAATGAAACTTTCTCTTGCCCAGCTGTCCTCTAAAGCTTTCAGAAGGAACCAGAATTCTAAAATAAGAAATTCTTTTAAAAATAGAAACGTAGAATGCATATTGGCATCTTGTTGCTCAGTCGCTCAGTGTGACCCCAAGGACTGCAGCATGCCTGGCCTCCCTGTCCCTTGCTATCTCCCGGAGTTTGGCCAAGTTCATGTCCATTGAATAGTGATGCCATCCAACCATCTCATCCTCTGTCATCCCCTCTCCTCCTGCCTTCAGTCTTTCCCAGCATCAGGGTCTTTTCCAATGAGTTGCCTCTTAGCATCAGGTGGCCAAAGTATTGGAGCTTCAGCTTCAACATCAGTCCTTCTAATGAATATTCAGGGTTTATTTCCTTTGGGATTGACTGGTTTGATCTCCTTGCAGTTCAAGGGACTCTCAAGAGTCTTCTACAGCACCACGATTTGAAAGCGTCAATTCCTTGGTGCATTTGGAGGATCTTAAATGGCATGTGTTTATCAGTTGCTAACATTATCCATTCTATTAAATGTTCCAAGATAATAAAGAATCAGAAAATAAATATTGAAAAGAAAGAAATCCTTTAAAGCAGCAGGGCTACATCCTTATATATAAGAAAACTGCCTAATGCTTTTCATGTGAAAAAAAAAAAAAACCTTTGCTTTCAACAAATTTCAAAATACTGACACAAATAGACAATGTTTTATGTTTGTAATGTTTGATGTTATGTAAGCATCAAATACCAGTAAAACAAACATCTTTTAAATGTTTCATATTTTTTAAAATGTCCAATTGATCTTCAATGCAGATGATATACTACTGATCTACATTTTTGAGAAAATGGAATTAAAAACCAAAACAAAGCCAAAATAATTATGTCCTGAAAAGGTCAAGTTCCAATGAGCAGGATTAGATTGGTCTCAGGAGTCCTGAGTCAGGTTCTGAGTGTCTATCACTATTTTGAGCTTCAATAGTCATTACCTAGGACCCCTAGAGAGCTGCAGTTTCCCCTCCCATGAGCCAATCCAACAAATCCTTTAAATGGGATGCTTTGACAAGGTGAATATACTCAGAAGAAAGTTTGCAGGGATTTATTCTTATGTTCTGTGGGCATTTATTGAGCCTTACCATGCTGGCTCAGTGATAAAGAATGCCCCTGTTGAGCTGCAGATGCTGGTTCAATCCCTGGGCTGAGAAGATCCCCTGGAGAAGTGAATGGCTACCCACTCCAGTATTCTTGCCTAGAGAATCCCATGGGCAGAGGAACCTGGGGGGCTACAGTCCATGAGGTTGAAAGAGTTGGATACAGCTACTAAACTACCACCACCATGCATATGTCATCCATGAAGCAAGGAAGTTTGAGAACCAGCAATACCGATGAGAAGAGAGGGAAGTAAACACATAGTTGGAATGTAGGTCAGATATATATGAAACATTCCCTTAAATTTCTCTTGCTGTACCTTCTCCCTGCGCTATTGTTCTAACATTAACCATTATGTAAAATATGTGCTCTTTAGCCTAAGGGTCATCCAAGAAATCTATGTAGATCTTAAATTGAGCATGAAGCAGAGAGAGTCCGTTGCTCAGTCGTGTCTGACTCTTTGCAACCCCATGGACAGTAGCCTGCACAAGGCTTCTCCATCCATGGGATTTTCTAGGCAAGAGTACTGGAGTGGGTTGCCATTTCCTTCTCCAGGGAATCTTCCTGACCCAGGGATCGAAACCAGGTCTCCCGCATTGTAGACAGACGCTTTACCATCTGAGCCACCAGGGAAGTCCCCATAATTGGAATGTAGGTCAGAAATGTATGAAACATTCCCTTAAATTTCTCTTGCTGTACCTTCTCCCTGCGCTATTGTTCTAACATTAACCATTATGTAAAATATGTGCTCTTTAACCTAAGGGTCATCCAAGAAATCTATGTAGATCTTAAATTGAGCATGAAGCAGAGAGAGTCCATCACTGAAAGTGAAAAATTATTAGCATCCTTGCTGTGTTTAATGCCAAAATGTTAAGATGCCCACAAGGTAGTAATGTACATAGCAAAGATAAAGTCTTTAATATAATAATGATATAAAAAGTTGATGTTGACTTGTCCATCAGATTTGAAATATCACTGCCTAATCTTTGTCCTTTTTTTCTTAATTATAATGATATGTGTCCCTTCAGTCATGTCTGGCACATTGTGACCCCACGGACTGTAGGCCACCAGGCTCCTCTGTCTATGGGATTCTCCAGGCAAGAATACTGGAGTGGATTGCTGTGCCCTCCTCCAGTGGATCTACCCTACCCAGGGATCAAGCCCACATCTGCTTACATCTCCTGCATTGGCAGGCAGATTCTTTACCACTAGTGCTCCCTGGGAAGGTGGATTATAGTGATAGGAAGGAATGAAATTTTATTTTGGAATAGACTTCTATCATGCTTAAATCAGCTCAGTTCAGTCACTCAGTCGCATCTGACTCTTTGCGACCCCATGGACTACAGCATGCCAGGCTTCCCTGTCCTTCACCAACTCCCAGAACTTGCTCAAACTCATGTCCATCGAGTCGGAGATGCCATCCAACCATCTCATCCTCTGTCATCTCCTTCTCCTCCTGCCTTCAATCTTTCCCAGCATCAGAGTCTTTTCCAATGAGTCAGTTCTTCGCATCAGGCAGCCAAAGTATTGGAGTTTCAGCTTCTGCATCAGTCCTTTCAGTGAATATTTAGGACTGATTTCCTTTAGGAGGGACTGGTTTGATCTCCTTGCAGTCCAAGGGACTCTCAAGAGTCATCTCCAGCACAAAGCTAGTTATGAGCATTGAATCTTTTAAGAGTAACAGAGATCTATCAACCTGTGAAAGTAGCTTGGCAGAACAGTATGTAAATGTTTGGAGCTTCAAAAATAGAAACATGAGATAATTCACCAGAAAGGGCAGATGGAAAAATCCAGGAGTGAGGAATAGCATCAATTTTTCAGCACTCAGCTTTCTTTATGTGAGAGTCCAACTCTAACGTCCATACATGACTCCTGGAAAGACCATAGCTTTGACTAGATGGACCTTCATCAACATCATGATTAAATATATATATTTTTTTAATTTTCATCTTTTAAATGTTTATTTACGTGTTTGTTTATTTGGCTGTGGCAGGCCTTAGCTGCAAAACACAGGATCTTCATTGCAGTTCACAGACTCTCTTGTTGGAGCATGTGGGCTTAGCTTCTCCTAGGCATGTGGAATCTTAGTTTTCCCACCAGGGATTGAACCTGCATCCCCTGTGTTGCAAGGCAGATTCTTAACTACTGGACCACCAAGGAAGTCCCAAAATACATATATTTAAAAATCTAAGTCCTTCTCTGCTATACACTGAATACAAGATCTATCTTCTGAAATTAACCATTGTAAGTTGACCTCCCAAAAATGGAGACAAAAACTTAAAAGTTCAGAAAGCTATCAGAATTTGAAGTATACTGACCCACATATAGCACTGTAATCCTTTTTTGGCTTTGCTGTATTGCGCCAGTTCTAACTTCACTCTATGTTCCTAAGCAAAAGGAACATAAGAGCCCTTTGCAGTAAATATTCTATTTTTCATTCTCAGTACCCTTACAAATCACCTCCTACAATAAACAGAAATAGGGAGGTAAACTAAATTATATTTCTGGTTATGTCCTCTCTGGACCATCAACCAAAACCAAAAGATATGTAATTTCTTGAATAGTCACTTTGGGAAGCAAACAGTGGCCTGGGTAATTCAAAATGAAGGATTTATCAAGGTTATTTGTAATTGGCTTTGTAATGCATTACATGTTTTTGGCAGATCAGACTGTTGTGTTTGCTGAGGAAAAACGTGTAGAAAATACAGGAATTGACAAGATTTTAGAGCATCCTGTAACAGTTCACCCAGAAATAATAAAACGTTGAGCCTGAGAATGAGTCAAATGTATTTATGCAGAGTTGAGTGTTGCTCGTCTGTAGCAGAAGTATAAAGTTGGATATTTGAGATGAGGCAACCAATCCAGGAAACCATCTGCCACTGTTTCCAGGAAAAGCTTCTAAGATAAAAGGGCCATAAAATAAAGTAACTGGGCAAGATAAAGGAAGTTTGTTGAAACTGTATAAATCAGTGTAGGTCTTATTATCTTCTTGCAATAATGGAGGCATGATTCGAGTGTGGATGGAAGCATGGACACAGACCTGCGTTGTCAGAGAGGAGAGAGATCAAATCATAGATTATTTTGGCTTTATTTGTAAATAATTTCTACCCTTTTGTGAGTCCTGGCCATATGTGGACCTGTTAACTCTATTATAGCCATTCTGTTTTGAAGGAGATGGGGGAAAATAGAGAATATGGCAGCTCACGTGTATTATCATTATTGAAAGAGTAACTACTTTAGTCATTAGAAGGTATCAGAAATATTGTCCTCAAATCAGAAGCAGCATGCCAGCCTCAGACAAAAATTAATTATGACATGTTAAAAAAAAATTCCTGTCTGCCACAGAATATAAATTTGCCGCGTTTGTCAAAAGCAGAAAGAGCAATAGGCAAGCTTATATAATTTTGATGCACACTTTAACACATTTGGAAACATTCCATCAGCTAACAAGTTAGTTTGGGTTTTTGCTGAATTCAATAAAGGCATTGATTTTCAACAAACAGTGTAAAGTTACTACTGCAATCATCATTAAGTTAAATATAAGTCACTGTCCAATTCATGGTAGCTATGTGTATCACACAATTTAATAAAAATTTAAACATAGTTGCCATCAACTTTCTCATTTGCTTAGGCAAGTAACTGAAAAAATGAGAAGCCAAATAATGTATATGTTTTTGCTAGCTAGCTGAACTATGCCAAACCATCCAGATGTAAAGTTAAATTCAGCCAACCAATATAATCAGCCACTCGCTAAGCCATATCCTTTTCCTATTTGTTCACCAAGCCAAATCTCCCATCTTTGTGTTTTCCAGCTGGTGTGTGTATTTTATAAAATTGTGGCTATCAGGATGGTTGTATTTGAGAGCTGCTTTTTCCATAATGCATTTGCTTTTGGTTCAGCCTTGAGCTTTCTTGTTCTACTGTAAGAATCACCTTGATATTTCAGCCTGAGAATACTAGAAAGTGTCATTAAGACACAATGTAAAACAAATTATTCTGAGCCAAAACAATCACAGAAGTTATTCTGCATGAAATCATCATGCATGTATCAGGCATGCAAGGGGCTCTTAGCCACTTGTCAAGCCTGCTCCAGCCTGTGAGTGATTATTTCGAAAGGAGAGTTTCTACTGGTTGGGTAACAATTCCTCAAGTCAATGGTGGAGATCTCCACAGAAAGTGAATTTCAGGAATTCCAGTTGGTTAAATAGCTGTGGCTGTGGCTTATCATCTCTATTTCAAAGATAGTCAGAGATGATGTAATATGAAAAAAATCCTACGTGAAAGAAATGGCTATTGATAGACATGAAACTCAAACGGTCCCTTCTGATGTCTTTCTGGAAGGTGAAATTGCAAGGCGTGCTTTCTTTCAGAAAGATCTGACTGGCAATATTAATATTTCTGAACACTTTGAGACTTCTAACCCCCTTACCTAAAGGTTATGTTTGCATTGCTGGTATGTCCTCTAATCTCTCTCTCTCTTTTTTTTTTTCTTTCTTTTTTACTTTTAAGCTGTGACTTAGAGTAAGAAATAGGATGGGAATGCAGGTATGTTTCCTCAAATTCTTGAATTATCTAAGCTCAAAGCTGAAAAAGGACATTGATTCCTGAGGTTCAACATTTCTGTTTTCAGTTCTTACTCCACAATATTTGGAAGTCTGCCATGTACTACCAAGGAAATTAAGCCTATCATTTAAGATCTTCTTGATAAAATCAAGGGATTTCTTTAAGTTTCCACCAATGTGTCTTAATTTGAAGCTTGGAGGGCTGTAAAGAATGGTCTAACATCTCATTGATGTGAAAAGTTTTCATGTCAGTGAGGCCAAAGGTAACCTGCCCTGCCATCAGAGAGATGAGCTTTCTTCATGCCATATGTTCTGTTTCATCAATCATTCCTTATAAGATACGCTGTTGAGTTCTGTCTTGGTTCTATCCTGGTTGCCTGTCCTACAGTTTTTAAAAATTCCTTATTTATTCATTTTTGGTTATTCAGGCTCTTCACTGTTGCGTGGGCTTTCTCTGGATGCAGCGAGTCGGGGCTACTCTCCAGTTGCAGTGTGGGAGCTCCTCATCGCTGTGGCTTCTCATGTCGCAGTGTGCAGGCCCCAGAGTATGCGGGCCACAGTATCTGTGGTACACCTGCTGAGTTGTCCCCCAACATGTGGAATCGTCCCAGACCATGGATTTGAACCCATGTGCCCGACATTCACAGGCAGATTCTTAACCACTGGACAACCAAGCCAGGACCCTGTCCTACAAATTTAAATTGTTCCTGAAGTGCAGAACCCACAGAATAGTACTTTATTCTAGATATGGTCTGAGTAAATAAAGTTGAGTAGGACTGTCCCTTCCCACATTCTGGACTGGGACCTTCACATTTGTCTCCATAACATCTCACTGGTGATTCATTTACTGTTGACTCAAATCCCTAAGGGGCTTCCCATTTAGCACTAGTGGTAAAGAACCTGCCTGCCAATGCAGGAGACCTAAGAGATGCAGGCTTGATCCCTGGGTTGGGAAGATCCCTTGGAGGAAGGCATAGCAACTCACTCCAGTATTCTTGCCTGGAGCATCCCACGGACAGAGGAGCCTGGCAGGATGCAGTCCATAGCGTTGCAAAGAGTTGGACACGACTGAAACAACTTAGCACACATGCTCACAAATCCCTAAGGCTTATGATGCCGACAACATATCTCATCTTTCCCCTTCTGTAGTTGTCTTTTTGCTTTTTTAATCCAAGAATAGGATCTCACAATTATCACTGAAGTTACCTTCAGATATAGACAATCTGTATAATCTACCAAAATCTGGGTGCTTTGGATCCTTTCATGTCATGTTATCTGCAAGTTGTACAACTATTTTCAGTAACTTCACAGAGTTTTGTGAAGTTACCAGAAAACTTACCACCATTACCAGAAAATTTCCTAGAGTATGATATTGATCCATGAATTTGTACTTTTCAAGTGCAGTGGTTTAACTTCTCCAATGATTTGCCTAAACACATTTTTCTCCACCTTGTCCACATAATTGTGTCAGACTCCTTTTTAAAATCTAAACTGTGTCAACTAAATTTATATTATCTCAGGGCCTCATTTTTTCTGACAAAACAAAGATGAGCCGTATTTTCATGTTTTTTTCCTCAGGCAAACCATGCTAAATATTTGTAATAATTACTTTATCTTAGGATATCACAAGGCATTCCTTTAATAATCAATTTTAGAATATTTTATGCATCACCAAACTTAGTGCTTGGGTTTGTAAAATCCACATTTTGTTGAAAACTAGACAGCAATTTGCCCTTCACCAGACTTCTGATGGGCTTTCCAGGTGGCACAGTGGTAAAGAATCCACCTGCCAATGCAGGAGATGCAGGAGACGTGAGTTCGATCCCTGGATCAGGAAGATCCCTGGAGGAGGAAATGACAACCCACTCCAGTATTCTTGCCTGGAGAGTCCCTTGGACAGAGGAACCTGGTGGGTTACAGTACATGGGGTCTCAAAGAGTCAGACATGACTGAGCACACACGCAGCATTCTGGTATATCTTATTATTAGGTGTGATTTCTCTAAGATTCTGGCAGTTCTGCAATTTCTAATTTAACCCAGTTAAGCTGGAAGTCAAAACTCCCTGTGAGCAGTGGAGATGTGTCTGAGTGTGTCAAGGGAGAGGGTCCGCTTATAATATCTGAACCCATATTGGATTTCAGTTCCCTAACAAAAACGAGAGAGAGGCTAACTGACCATTGAGAGACCCATCTTCATCGCACCATCGCCTCATTCTTCTGAGGCAACGGCGCCCCACAGTCTGAAGAGCAGAACTATGCTCTTGGCTGTCCGACTCAGTTTCCACAGCCTCTAGTGGCTGGATGTTCTCTTTGACTTTCTGGCACCCGTGGGCCTCTAGCAATCCGTATTCACCCTTGAACCATGTGGTTCCTGTTTCCCTGTTATGCCTAACATGAACTCTTGACTTCTGAGCTCTTTGAATGGGTCTTTAACACGTGTGTTACTTTAAAGCAGTTCCCCTTTTCTTCTTGATTGAGATTTAGGAGCATAGAGACAAAATTTCACTTTTCCACATTTGAACCGTCTTTCTTTTCAGAACCTAAGAGTATATAATCAAACCTGTTCCCTCTATGAAATTTTTAAATTTTCATTTCTAGTTAGAAATTTGGAAGTTAGATTTTAGTTTGGTCAGAAATATGAGATGTGTTGGAGTAAATTATAGAATATTAGAGTTTTACCATACTCAGTTCATTAGAGGCTATTGTATAGGGTTATTGTTACTTCTGTTTAAGCTATTGTACATTTTATTCCAGCTACTACTGAATTTCAGCGTCTTATCTTTTTGCCTTTTCATACTGTTCATGGGGTTCTCAAGGCCAGAATATTGAAGTGGTTAGCCATTCCCTTCTCCAGGAGACCACATTTTGTCAGAACTCTCCACCATGACCCGTCCATTTTGGGTAGCCCTACATGGCATGGCTCATAGTTTCACTGAGCTAGACAAGGCTGTGGTCCATGTGATCACATTGGTTAGTTTTCTGTGACTGTGGTTTTCCATCTGTCTGCCCTCTCATGGAGAAGGATAAGAGGCTTATGGAAGCTTCCTGATGGGATAGACTGACTGAGGGGGAAACCAGGTCTTGTTCTGATGGGCGGGGCCATACTCAGTAAATCTTTAATCCAATTTTCTATTGATGTGTGGGGCTGTGTTCCCTCCCTGTTATTTGACCTGAGGCCAGACTATTGCCAACATGCATTGGATCATAGAAAAAAGAGAGAGTTCCAGAAAAATGTCTACTTCTGCTTTATTGACTGTGCCAAAACCTTTGATTGTGTGGATCACAACAAACTGGAAAATTCTTCAAGAGATGGGAGTACCACACCACCTGATCTGCCTCCTGAGAAATCTATATGCAGGTCAAGAAGCAACAGTTAGAACTGGACATGGAACAAAAGACTGGTTCCAAATAGGAAAAAGAGTACGTCAAGGCTTTATATTGTCACCCTGCTTATTTAACTTATATGCAGAGTACATCATGTGAAATGCTGGACTGGATGAAGCACAAGCTGGACTCAAGATTGCTAGAAGAAATATCAATAACCTCAGATATGCAGATGACACCACCCTTATGGCAGAAAGTGAAGAAGAACTAAAGAGCCTCTTGATGAAGGTGAAAGAGGAGAATGAAAAAGTTGGCTTAAAGCTCAACATTCAGAAAACTAAGATCATGGCATCTGGTCCCATCACTTCATGGCAAATAGATGGGGAAACAGTGGAAACAGTGACAGATTTTATTTTGGAGGGCTCCAAAATCACTGCAGATGATGATTGCAGCCATGAAATTAAAAGAAGCTTGCTCCTTGTAAGAAAAATTATGACCAACCTAGATAGCATATTAAAAAGTGGAGACATTACTTTGCCAACAAAGGTCCATCTAGTCAAAGCTATGTTTTTTCCAGTAGACATGTATGGATGTGAGAGTTGGACTATAAGGAACTACGGTATTGGAGAAGGCTCTTGAGAGTCCCTTGGACAGCATGTATCCCTTGGATACATCCATGTTAGAGAGCACTGCTAACTAGTAGGACAAAAGTTCAGTGTCAATAATTCATTTATTCCTTCACTCCACAGACCCCTGTTGGGCCTTTTCAATGGGCCGGGCCAAGTCTGAGAACAGAATTACAAGGTCATTGCAGACCAAGCCCCAGGAACTCTAGGAACTGTCCTTCTAGTAAGGGAAAAAGATACCAGAAAACACAAGAGATGGGCATATGGGGGATATTAAAATCGGGAGATTAATTTTGAATTACAGTTCCAAGTCAGTTATGTAAAAAATTGGAGAACGAGCATCCCATGCATAAAAACATATGGGAGGAGAATGAAATAGCATTTCAAGTTTTGAAGATTGCGGGTTACGCTTAGAGCAAATGGTCCACATTTGCCAAAACGGCTAGAGAAAAACCAGGTGCTGGATCATGAAGAATCTTGTATCTAAGTTAGGAGTTTGGAATTTCTCTCTAAAACCACAGGCAGTTTTGAAAGTAAAATTTTCTAAGACCCTTGAAACAAAAGTACATACAGGTCACTTTCTTTTCTATCTCCGTCTTTCATATACGCTCAGTGATCACTCTTTTTCAGGTGAATGGCAGAAAAGACAATTAACTTCATTTTTTCTACATTATCAATAAAATTATTGCCTTTTTAGCATAAGAAAAGTGTATGAACACATGACTAGGAGTTTAGCCCAACATCTGTCTGGTTGCTCATATTATGTGGTTTGTGAGTGAGTGTCTGCTAGCATCTGTGTGGGAGAAGGCAATGGCACCCCACTCCAGTACTCTTGCCTGGAAAATCCCATGGACAGAGAAGCCTGGTAGGCTGTATTCCATGAGGTCACTAAGAGTCGGACACGACTGAGAGACTTCACTTTCACTTTTCATTTTCATGCATTGGAGAAGGAAATGGTGGCCCACTCCAGTGTTCTTGCCTGGAGAATCCCAGGGACAGGGGAGCCTGGTGGGCTGCAGTCTATGGGGTTGCACAGAGTCGATCACGACTGAGGCGACTTAGCAGCAGCAGCAGCAGCAGCAGCAGCTAGCTTCTGTGTAGAGATCTCTATATTAATAGATAGTTATTGATATAGATATAAATATAGGTACACGTGAGACTTCCCAGGTGGTGCAGTGATAAGGAATATGCCTGCCAATGAGGCAGACTCAGGTTCTACCCCTGAGTTAGGAAGATTCCCTGGAGGAGGAGATGGCAAATCACTCCAGTATTCTTGCCTGGAGAATCCCATGGACAAAGAAGCCTGGTGGGCTACAGTCTGTGGGGTCACAAAGAGTCAGATATGACTTAGCGACTGAGCACCCACACACCCACCCACACACGCACACACACACTCACACTCACACACAGGTTTAAGTATGTATGTATTATTTGGCTATTTACATATACTTATCAGTTTTCATGAGTTTTCTGAATGAACTCTGGGAGTTAGTGATGGACAGGGAGGCCTGGCGTGCTGCGATTCATGGGGTTGCAAAGAGTAGGACACGACTGATCTGATCTGATCAGTTTTCATGTTTATAAATGTATGATTCACATGAAACCATGACAAATTAGGGCAGATCTTATTTTTAATCTAAATCTAGCAGAGACTTTTTTGTGTGATATTTGTCTTGCTGTAGTTATCATAACTGCTCCACTGTACCTAGGGATTTTTCATAAAGCAGATTAAATTGGTTAAGAAAAGAAGCTGGATACATGTAAAACAGCTGAAATGAACATCTGCAAATAAACCAGGTGATATGCGTCTGTGTCCACATGTCATCATTTCTAGAGATTAACAACCTGATTTAGTGTTTTTACATACTATCCTTTTCCTCAGTTCAGTTCAGCTGCTCAGTCGTGTCTGACTCTTTGTGACCCCATGAATCTCAGCACGCCAGGCCTCCCTGTTAATCACCAACTCCCGGAGTTCACTCAGACTCCCGTCCATCAAGTCAGTGATGCCATCCAGCCATCTCATCCTCTGTCGTCCCCTTCTCCTCCTGCCCCCAATCCCTCCCAGCATCAGAGTCTTTTCCAATGAGTCAACTCTTCTCATGAGGTGGCCAAAGTACTGGAGTTTCAGCTTTAGCATCATTCCTTCCAAAGAACACCCAGGGCTGATCTCCTTCAGAATGGACTGGTTGGATCTCCTTGCAGTCCAAGGGACTCTCAAGAGTCTTCTCCAACACCACAGTTCAAAAGTATCAATTCTTTGGTGCTCAGCTTTCTTCACAGACCAACTCTCACATCCATACATGACCACAGGGAAAACCATAGCCTTGACTAGACGGACCTTTGTGGGCAAAGCAATGTCTCTGCTCTTCAATATGCTATCTAGGTTGGTCATAACTTTCCTTGCAAGGAGTAAGTGCCTTTTAATTTCATGGCTGCAGTCACCATCTGCAGTGACCTTTTCCTAGTTGGCCCCAAAAGAAGGTTATTTCCCATAATTGGTTCTTTCACTGTAGTAAAAATGAAGACATAATGCAATTTTCTCCTAGCTTTTCTCATACTTCAGTTCGATTTCCCGCTGGTTGATATCCACTTCCTACTTTTATTTCTAAGCAATGATACTCTCTACTCTGCAAAGGGCAATGTGTTGATTGCCTGAAATGAATGCTCATGATAATAGAGCAGTAGGCAGCAGCCTGCCAGGGTTATGAAAGGGTCAACATGCTATTGTTTTCAAGGGCATCAGCCTCTGGTACAGCATTCTTCAAACAAGTGTGCCTGCTGCCATGAAGTGGGGTGGGAACAAACATTCGTGTGGTTTGAGGGGGAAAAAACAAATGTATCTTCTGTTGAGGAATAGATTATTGAGACAGAATTCTAAAAACAGACAGGACCCACATTATCAGTAATCACTAGCTCTCAACTGAGCTTTTTGGAAATGTTAACAAAGCAACAAGAAGTTAAAAGAAAGGAAATAATCATTTTTCTACTTCAAGTTATTCTGAAATATGACTTATTAAGGGTTCATGTCTTGTCCCTAGGGCTAAGAAATATTACCTGTGTTTAAGGGTCCAGGACTAAATGTATTTATGAAATATGAAATCTAGGTTCAAAATTCCTAAGAGGCTCTGACTTCCCAAATTCCTCTCTGCCCTGATTGTTCTGTATGCCAAAATACTCTCATCGAATGATCAATTGTTTGGAGATGCACATTATCCTCATCTAGTTTTCTGATTATGGGATTTGGTGGCCCTAGAGATCTCTCAAAACATAATTGCTTTCTCAACAAGGTTTTGATGAATTAGAGGCTTGGATTTACAGACAGTATCAGAACAGTATGAAAGCACATAGGAAACAAAGACAGAAGACCGGAAACAAAGGAAGAAGGTCTGATACAGCATGATTTTACACACATCTATTGTCTCCCGAAAGAAGTCTGGTATTTTTGCCCTCTCACTTGTCCTGGATAGGGGACACCAACAATCAGCAGGTGTGCTAAAATGAGCCTTCAGGTGCTGTAGGTCAGTAGTTTGGACAACTACCCACACTGTTTCAGAAAGGTTGCAGGGTAGCTCAAACAGATACACAAAATACAGCTACAGTGTTTTTGTTGCTTGTTGTTGTTTACTTGCTAAGTCATGTCTGGCTCTCGTGAGAGCCCATGGACTGTAGCCCACCAAGCTCCTCCGTCCATGGGATTTCCCAGACAAGAAAACTGCAGAAGGTTGCCATTTCCTTCTTCAGGGGATCTTTCCGACCCAGAGATCTGAACCCATGTCTCCTGCTTGGCAGGTGGATTCTTTACCACTGAGTCACCTAGGAAGCCCAGAGCTACAGTAGTGAGGCAAAGAAAAAATGACTATTATATTGAGCATGCATTATGCCAATAAGCATGGCATGTTACCTGGAGCATATGTGATCAGAAAGAGCATAGAAACAGTATGCCCACAGGAAGACTGAAAATCAGAAAAGCCAAACCTGTAATCAAGATGAGAGGAGCAGAAATTAAGACAAATAAAATAATAACAACACACAAAAAAATCTCACTGTTACTTATTGAATTCTCAGTTCAGTTCAGTTCAGTTGCTCAGTCCTGTCCGACTCTTTGCAACCCCATGAATCGCAGAACTCCAGGCCTCCCTGTCAACTCCCGGAGTTCACTCAAACTCATGTCCATTGAGTCGGTGATGCTATCCAGCCATCTCATCCTCTGTCGTCCCCTTCTCCTCCTGCCCCTAATCCCTCCCAGCATCAGAGTCTTTTCCAATGAGTCAACACTTTGCATGAGGTGGCCAAAGTATTGGAGTTTCAGCTTTAGCATCAGTCCTTCCAATGAACACCCAGGACTGATTTCCTTTAGAATGGACTGGTTGGATCTCCTTGCAGTCCAAGGAACTCTCAAGAGTCTTCTCCAACACCACAGTTCAAAAGCATCAATTCTTCAGTGCTCAGCTTTCTTTACAGTCCCAACTCTCACATCCATACATGACCACTGGAAAAAGCATTGCCTTGACTAGATGGACCTTCGTTGACGAAGTAATGTCTCTGTTTTTCAATATGCTACCTAGGTTGGTGATAACTTTCATTCCAAGGAGTAAGTGCCTTTTAATTTCATGGCTGCAGTCACCATCTGCAGTGATTTTGGAGCCCCCAAAAATAAAGTCTGACACTGTTTCCACTATTTCCCCATCTATTTCCCATGAAGTGATGGGACCAGAAGCCATGATCTTAGTTTCCTGAATGTTGAGCTTTAAACCAACTTTTTCACTCACCTCTTTCCCTTTCATCCAGAGGCTTTTTAGTTCCTCTTCATTTTCTGCCATAAGGGTAGTGTCAACTGCATATCTGATGTTATTGATACTTCTTCCAGAAATCTTGATTCCAGCTTGTGCTTCTTCCAGCCCAGTGTTTCTCATGATGTACTCTGCACAGAAGTTAAATAAGCAGGGTGACAATATACAGCCTTGACGTACTCCTTTTCCTATTTGGAACCAGTCTGTTGTTCCATGTCCAGTTCTAACTGTTGCTTCCTGACCTGCATATCGGTTTCTCAAGAGGCAGGTGAGATGGTCTGGTATTCCCATCTCTTTCAGAATTTTCCACAGTTTTTTGTGATCCACACAGTCAAAGGCTTTGGCATAGTCAATAAAGCAGAAATAGATGTTTTTCTGGAACTCTCTTGATTTTTTGATGATCCAATGGATGTTGGCAATTTGATCTCTGGTTCCTCTGCCTTTTCTAAAACCAGCTTGAACATCTGGAAGTTCATGGTTCACGCATTGCTGAAGCCTGGATTGGTGAATTTTGAGCATTACTTTATTAGTGTGTGAGATGAGTGCAATTGTGCGGTAGTTTGAGCATTCTTTGGCATTGCCTTTCTTTGGGATTGGAATGAAAACTGACCTTTTCCATTGAATTCTAACTAGTGCCAAAAGCTTGCTAGGCAGTCTACATATATTACCCCATTAAACATTCACAAGATTCGTGAAGCAGGATATTTATTCCTGTCATTATTAAGATGCAGAGAGGGAGAGGTAGAAGTTGTGGGGTAGACTATGCTGATAGAACCATCATTCAAACTGAGATATGTCACAGTCCCAAGTTCACTGTCTTAATAACTATCATAAGGTCAAGTAGAAGGTGAAGGGCCAAGAAAACACAGGAATTAACCAAGGAGTAAAGGCAAAATGGGGGTGTAAAAAGCAAATCTACCATAATTTCTCCAATTGCTGTTTTTATTTATCCTCAGCAGTGGTAACAGATCATGCTGAAAAATTTTTTTAGAATATTATCACTTCTGTTAAGTAATTTCCAAAAATTATAAATTTCCTCCTGAATACCTGATTAATGTTGGTAGAAATTAATATAGTTATCAATTTGTATCAACTACATTAATCCCAGTAAGATCCTTTTAGACCCACCTCCTAAAGAAAATAAAAACAAAAATAAATAAATGGGACCTAGTTAAACTTAAAAGCTTTTGCACAGCAAAGGAAATCATTAACAAGACACAAAGACAAGCCTCAGAATGTTAGGAAATATTTGCAAATGAAAAAGCTGACAAACCTCCAAAATTTATACAAGTAGTTAATGCAGCTCAATATCAAAAAACAAAAATACAATAAAAAATGGGCAGAAGAACCAAATAGACATTTCTCTGAAGAAGATATACAGATGGCCAACAAACACATGAAAATATGATCAATATCACTAATAGAGAAATGCAAGTCAAACCACAATGAGATATCACCACATATCGGTTAGAATGGCCATCTTCAAAAAATCTATAAATAATAAATGCTAGAGATAATATGGAGAAAGGGGAACCCTCTTGCACTGTTGGTGGGAATATAAATTGATATAGCCACCATGGAGAACAGTATGGAGATTTCTTAAAAAACTAAAAATAGAGCTACCATATGACCCAGCAGTCTCACTAATAGGTGTATACTCTGAGCAAACCATAACTCAAAAAGATATGGAGAAGGAAATGACAACCCACTCCAGTATTCTTGCCTGGAGAATCCCATGGACAAAGGATCCTGGCAGGCTAAAGTCCATGGGGTCGCAAAGAGTCAGACATAACTGAGTGACTAACACACAGTGTACCCCAGTGTTCACTATTAACAGTAGCCAGGACATGAAAGCAACCTAAATGTCCATTGACAGAGGAGCGGATAAAGATGTGGTACATATACACAGTGAAATACTATTGAGGCATAAGAAGAAATGAATTGGGTCATTTGTAGTGATGTGGGTGAACCTGGAGTCCATCATATCAGTTCAGTTCAGTTCAGTCGCTCAGTCGTGTCCGAGTCTGCAACACCATGAATCGCAGCATGCCAGTTCTCACTGTCCATCACCAACTCCCAGAGTTCACCCAGACTCAAGTCCATCGAGTCAGTGATGCCATCCAGCCATCTCATCCTCTGTCGTCCCCTTCTCGTCCTGACCCCAACCCCTCCCAGCATCAGAGTCTTTTCCAATGAGTCAACTCTTTGCATGAAGTGGCCAAAGTACTGGAGTTTCAGCCTCAGCATCATTTCTTCCAAAGAAATACCGGGGCTGATCTCTTTCAGAATGGACTGGTTGAATCTCCTTGCAGTCCAAGGGACTCTCAAGAGTCTTCTCCAACACCACAGTTCAAAAGCAACAATTCTTTGGCACTCAGCTTTCTTCACAGTCCAACTCTCACATCCATACATGGCCACTGGAAAAACAATAGCCTTGACTAGACAGACCTTTGTTGGCAAAGTAATATCTCTGCTTTTCAATATACTATCTAGGTTGGTCATAACTTTTCTTCCAAGGAGTAAGCGTCTTTTAATTTCATGGCTGCAGTCACCATCTGCAGTGATTTTGGAGCCCAAAAAAATAAAGTCTGACACTGTTTTCATTGTTTCCCCATCTATTTCCCATGAAGTGAAGTATAGAGTGAAGTAAGTCAGAAAGAGGAAAACAAATATCATATATTAACGCATGTATATGCAATCTAGAAAAATGGTACTGATGAATCCATTTGCAAGAATAGAGGTGAAGATGTCGTGAATGCACTTGGGACATGGTGGGGACTGGGGAAGGAGAGGATGGGGTGAACTGAGAGAGCAGCATTGACTTATACACACTGTGCTGTGCTGTGCTTAGTTGCTCAGTCATGTCCAACTCTTTATAACTGCATGGACTATAGCCCACCAGGCTCCTCTGTCCTTGGGGATTCTCTAGGCAAGAATACTGGAGTGGGTTGGTATGCCCTCCTCCAGGGGATCTTCCCACCCCAGGAATCAAACTGGAGTCTCCTGCATTGCAGGCAGATTCTTTACCAGCTGAGTTACCTGTTTGTAATAGATAGCTAGTGGGAAGCTGTATATATAGCACAGGGAGCTCAACTCAGTGCTCTGTGATGACCTAGAGGGGTGAGATTGGTGGTGCAGGGAGGCTTAACACAAAGGGAATAAGTGTACACATATAGCTGATTGACTTTGCTTTACAGCAGAAACTAAGATAACATTGTAAAGCAATTATACTTAAAAAAATTAATATAGTTGTGTAACTCAGTGTTGCAAAAATTATCCCATCATTGTTCTAAAAATATTAAAGCTACAAAATTATTTTGTCCTCTAAATTTATAATAAGGCAATTAACTTATTCCAACACTCTCTCTTTCCTATTCACTTATTTATTTAATAAACATTAATTAAGAACCCACTATTTGACTGAACTGTAGCAAACCCTGTATAGTAGGAGAAGCCTATATTAATATGTAGATAAAATTATATATAAAATTGTACATAAAATTAATTTTATACATAACATCACATTTATGTGTTTAAAATTAAGGCTGCCATAAATGCCATGGAGAAGTTCATGGTGCTTTGCATGTGTTTAATGAAGATTCTCCATAATCACTGCAGTTAAGGAATGGGTACCAGTAGACATAGTGTATGATATGAGATCTGAAGGATGGTTGGGAGTTACCTTGTTAAAAAAAAAAAATAGTGGGAAAATAGAAAGAACATTTTTGCAAGGGGAGGAGGGCATGATGATTGCAAGGGCCTTTCGGTAGATGAGAGTAAAAAGCTTTTGGGGACTGAAAGAAGGCAAGGGAGCTGAAGGGTGAGATGGTGGGAGGAAAAACTGGAGAAGCGAAGGAGCCAGAGCAAGGCAGGACAAGTAGTCAGTCAGCATTTCTGCCTTTATCTCTCTCTCCTCATTTACACAGGTTAAGCACAAAATATTTACTTGTGGCAAAGAGTGTGTGTTTCAGTGAAATCGATAACCACTTCAGGATCCAATATGCTCATATTCTGTGATAAATTGTGGTAATAGAATAGTACAGTCCACACCTTGAAGGAGCAGGTTTGCACTATAAACACATGGGGCTTTTTGGTTGCTTATTTCCTCTATTGGCCATGAGTTCAGCACGTGGGATCTTAATTCCCCAACCAGGGATCAGACCTGCACCCTCGGCCTTGGCAGTGCAGTCTTAAGCACTGGACAGCCAGGGAAGCCTTGAGAGTCTTGTTTTTGCTTGTTTTCTTTTGTTTTTTTATTTTAAAGCTCAGATAGACGGACCTGTTCCGGGTGCTCCCTTTTCTGCTTGTGTTATAACACATCCCCTCCCAACCAAATGGGTATGATTTTCTGTGATTTCGCTTCAAGTTAATATAATCGCACCTGTGGCAATATTTATGAACCTTGAATTATTAGATGTGCGTCCTTATTGAAATTTATATGATCACTGCATACATCACACAATAGCGTAAATAATCATCTTCCTTTCAGTGCTTCTAAATGTAAATTAACATCTAAATTTTAAAGAGTGAAATTATTCCTACAGTATTAAGATTTTTTTGAGTTCTTTGGATTGGCTCGATGTGTATTTGCTCTGTAATTATTATGTGAAAGATTGTAGCATTTTCTAGGACTTTATGAGAATAAATTATAAAGAGCTATACTAGGTTATGTACAAGCTGTTATAAGGGAGACACTCCGCTCCATGGAGCAAGCTCTGTGTCTATCTCACTCACCACTCTGTTCCCAGTACCCCGAAATATGTACACCACACAGTAGTTCTTCAATAAATCATTATTTTTTTGCATAAGCATAAAGGACATTAAAAGAGGAGTTAGAGTGGGTCTACATTTTCTTATTTCTCATTTGAGCTGCTTTCCCTCACTTTGGTGAGCAGGTGTGTGTGTGTGTGTTTCTAATTCAACAGTCATGGTTTATTTCCCATGGGAAAGACCAAACAAAACACACATGCACGTGCACACATGCTGTAATTAATTCAGAGCAGGGCTTTTAATTCATGCATTTCCATGGTTGGAATGATTCTATGTGTAAATTTTCCAAGCCAGTGCTTTCCAATCATTGCCAGCAAAATAGCCTATTTGGGACCATGTGGTGTAAGATTTCACAATTGATTCATAGTTTTTAAGCTTTTTGAAATAGGTGTTTCTATTTTGGAATGACTTTTTAAACAATGAATATTTTGACAAAAAGCAACACACTTTTTCTTTCTTCCAGCACTTCTCTTGCTTAGACGGGAATTGGTGAAACAATTGTCAGTGTAGTTAGTCTAAGTGTATTCTTACATGTTTTTCTTCTCTGTGAAATGTTTCCAGTCTTTCTGATTATAAATGTTACAAGGTATGATGTGTGAATCAATCCTGTCTGTGCAGACACAGCAAAATGAAAAGTATAATGATATAGGAGTGAAGAGTCAGTGACTAATGCATATCAGACAGTGTGCGGTATTGAGTTCTATCAGGCGACGCTCCATGCCAGAGAAGTCCTCAAAGGCTTCTTAAATTCATCTCATTAGCTCATTGTGTTTCTGCTTGGGTGGCAGAATCGATCATTCAGGATGAGTGAAATGACATTCAGTGGCACTGCCTGCTAACACAGATAGAAAAATATGTAGGTATTTGTCACCACCAAACATTCATTCAACCAATGTTGATTGAGTTCCTGCTTGGTTCCTGCAGGATATAAAGCTGAAGTTCCCAACAAACAAACAAAAATGCTATGACAATGTCTGACACTGTTCAGTTTACAACCATCAGTAGAGATACAGGAAATAAGATAATTGCATCTCATTAAGATCTGTGTTATGCACAGGCCACAAGTTGGCTGAAATTCTTTGCCTACACTTCAAGAAGGATTTGAGTAAAATAGTAAATGGAGAAAATACCACCACATGATGGTCCAGAAACAGGTTATTTTCTAAAATTAGTGATTAGAACAGCCAGGCATACCTTTCTCAGTCTCAGTAAGTTCATAGCAATATGTAGTGAGATGGCAACTTATACAGCTACAGAGTTTACTTTAGTTGGCTCTTCCTTATGACATTAAGCCACATTGGAAATGGGTTCAATCTAGGCCTATCAACTTTATCCAATCAACTTAATGATCAACCAGGATCAACTATGACCAACCAGTCAACTTCATGGTGACAAATCCTGGAATTTTGGAAACCAGATTTCTTACACTAGATTCCAGCAAAAGGAACTGGTTTCGATGCTTGCCCTGGAGTAAGACTGATTAAGTGTGAATACTAGCTCTATTGTGTGATCTCAGACATGTTTTTAACACTTATAAACCTATACTCATCTATGGAATGGGGGTGATAGTAAAACTCTATCTTATGAGGTGGTATAAGAATAAATAAATTATATAAAGTACTTTGTACTACCCTTGCCTTTTATAAAGTATCAAATAATGTCAGAGTTTCTAGTACATATTAACTTATTTATAATAATTTTAATTTAGCAGTATGTGTGTGTGTGTGTGTATGTGTGTGTGTGCTATGTTGCTTCAGTCATGTCTAACTCTTTACAACTCTATGGACTGCAGCCCAACTCTATGAACTGACTTCCCTGGTGGCTCAGAGGGTAAGGAGTCTGCCTACAGTGCAGGAGATCTGGGTTCGATCCCTGGGTTGGGAAGATCCCTTGGGGAAGGAAATGGCAATCCACTCCAGTATTCTTGCCTACAAAATCCCATGGATGGAAGAGCCTGGCAGACTACAGTCCATGGGGTCGCAAAGAGTCAGACACAACTGAGCAACTTCACTTCACTTCACAGTTAAAAAACAAACTAAGATCATGACATCTGGTCCCATCACTTCATGGCAAGTATGGGAGGAAAGTGGAAACAGTGACAGATTTTATTTTGGGGGGCTCCAAAATCACAGCAGATGGTGACTGCAGCCATGAAATTAAAAGATGCTTGCTCCTTGGAAGAAAATCTATGACAAACCTAGACAGAAGCTTAAAGTGATTTTAAAATCACTTTACCTACAAAGGTCTGAGTGAAAGAAAGTGAAGTCGCTCAGTTGTGTCCAACTCTTTGCAACCCCATGGACTGTAGCCTACCAGGCTCCTCTGTCCATGGAATTTTCCAGGCAAGAGTATTGGAGTGGATTGGCATTTCCTTCTCCAGGGCATCTTCCTGACCCAGGGATCGCACCCAGGTCTCCCTCATTGCAGGCAGGCACTTTACCATCTGATCCACCAGGGAAGACATATAGTTTTTCCGTACAGTTTTTCCAATAGTTAGGTACAGATGTCAGAGTTGGACCATAAAAAAGGCTGAGCACCAAAGAATTGATGCTTTTAAATTGTGGGGCTGGAGAAGACTCTTGAGAGTCCCCTTGGACAGCAAGGACATCAAACCAGCCAATCCTAAAGGAAATCAGTCCTGAATATTCAGTGGAGGGACTGATGCTGAAGCTTCAATATCTTGACCACCTGATGTGAAGAGCCAATTCATTAGAAAAGATCCTGATGCTGGAAAGATTGAGGGCAGGAAGAGAAGGGGGCGGCAGAGGATGAGTTAGTTGGATGACATCACTGATTCAATGGACATGAGTTTGAGCAAACTTTGGGAGACAGTGAATGACAGGGAAGACAAATGTGCCATACTTCATGGGGTCGCAAAGAGTGGGACACAATTTAGCGACTAAACAAGAGTTGATTAACAATGTTGTGCTAGTTTCAGCTGTATGGGATGAGTTTGTACAACACAAAGGTTTATCAAAGGGGTAATTCTTTAGCCCCATGATTTAGTTGAATCACTTTAGAACAACAAAATGGTTGGGGGCAAAATTTACTTAATTTGCCCTTGAAATGAAGGCATGAGGGTCGATAAGAATATCTCTACTGTCAAGTCTGTTAGTACCATGTAGAAGACTTCAGAAGTAATTACTTTGTTATAAGCAACTATTTCATTGATAATTTTAAAACAATATCTGTTGGGTTATGAGCTACAATTATTCAAGTCCTCTGATTACACTTCCCTTCTATCATGGCTTCCCTGCTGGCTCAGATGATAAACAACCTGCCTGCAATGCAGGAGACCAGGTTTGATCCCTGGGTTGGGAAGATCCCCTAGAGGAAGAAATGGCAACCCACTCCAGTGTTCTTGCCCAGAGAATTCCATGGACAGAGAAGCCTGGTAGGGTACAGTCTATGGGCAGAGACTGTACACGACAGCAGAGTCAGACACGACTGAGTGACTAACACTTCACTTTTCTATTATACTTCTATTAATTGAATGTTCTCCAGAGAAACAAAACCAAGAGGAGATATCTTACACTTATGTCTGTATCTATGTATCTACTTGTGTGTGTGTGTGTGTGTGTTTGTGTGTGTGTGTGTTTAATTTTAAAGATTTGGTTCAGCCGACCCCATGGACTGTAGTCTACCACACTCCTCTGTCCATGGGATTTTCCAGGCAAGGGTACTGGAGTGGGTTGCCATTTCCTTCTCCGGAGGATCTTCCCGACCCAAGGATCGAACCCAGGTGTCCCGCATTGTAGGCAGACGCTTTACCATCTGAGCCACCAGGGAAGATACTCAGCAACTATAGAGGCTAACAAATCCAAAATCTGCAACTTGTCCAACAGGTTGATGCTATGATCCAAGTTTAAAGTCAGAGACCCAGGGAAGAGCCAGTATTTCAGTTTAAGTATGAAAGACTTCTACAGAATTTCTTCTTAGGAGAGATCAGTCTTTTGTTCTATTCAGTCCTTCAACTGATTGGATGAAGTACACCCATATTAAAGAGTGCAATCGGTTTTACTCAATGACCACCTATTTAAATGTTAATCTCATCCAAAAACACTCTAACAGAAACATCAGTATAATGTTTGACCACATATCTGGATACCATGGCCCAACCATCTTGACACATAATATGAACCACTACACTCCTTGAGTTCTGGGCCAGTTAAAAGATACTGTGTGTGTGCTAAGTCAATTCAGTTGTGCCTGACTCTGCAACCCTATGGACTATAGCCTGCCAGGTTCCTCTGACCATGGGATTCTCCAGGCAAGAGTACTGGAGTGGGTTGCCATGCTCTCTTCCAGTGGATCCTCCTGACCCAGGGATCGAATCGATGTTCCTTACATTTCCTGCATTGGCATTCAGGTTCTTTATCACTTTTCCATCTGGGAAACCCTGAAAGATAGTACAAGTATCAGATAGTAACAATGATGTTTGAATAGAGGTCATGGCTTAGACAAATGGCCAGACGGGCTTCCTACAACTCAAACCTTTCCACATTAGTGACCAACGTACAGACTCATAAGGAAGAGAGAAGACCACAGGCCAGGTGTAAGAATATTCCATCCATGTATATCACACTTCTCTCAGTCTATCTTATGCCACTGGCTTCCCTTGGAGAGGAATGATTGTGAAGGCAGTGAGGAGGCTGCAGTTCTCTTATTAAAATTGTTTGGAGGGAGTGGAATTCCTATTAATATCATGCAGGTTTGAGTGCAGAAGGAGATGATCATTCCCCAAAATAGCGTTCAAACAAAATGTATCAGAGAAATTCTGGTTTCAAATTTAAACAATCATGATTCAGGATATGACTGCATGTGCATTCCAAACTTTAAAATGATATAAAGGATAATATCGGAAGTAATTTAGATAACTCAAACCCATTTCTTACAGTTTTTTTTTTCTTTAGCCCAACACTTTTTTCTCCAAGAATAAAGTGAGATTTTGATCATTCTTACAGCTTTTATATTTTTCTTTTATGTGATCTTTCAAAATGATTCATTAAAATTTAAAATCTCACTAGCAAAATGTATCATCACAATTAAACTTAGCTGCATTATCCTTTTTAACCAGAAAGTCAGTAAACATCATTCTGCATAATGTTAATATATCTATATAATATCCAAAGATATAGTATGTCATCTAGAACATTATGCAAATACAAGAATATTTTTTCTCTTCAAAACCACAGATATCAGAGATTTTGTAAGCATTTTTCAATCATTTCTTATTAATCTAAGCTATGTTTTGGGTTGTATGAAGTAAAAATGCTTTTGCTTTCTTAACACACTGACTTTTTAATCACCCTAGCAGTGCTTTCAATATCATAATTTACTGTTCAAACATTTAGAGATTGCTTTTGTAACTATAAACTTTGGAGTTTTACAGACTTCTTACTTTTTCACAAAGACCCAAGAAACACAATATTATTTTTGCTTCTCTGATGACTTTTTATTTGAGGACTGAAACTGAATTATCTCTTCATAATCATTTAAATGATAACATTCTCTAGTTCTAATATTCAATCAATGATTTCAATAATTCTCTCTTTCCACAAATACATATTAAATATTTGTTCTGTAATTGGAGATACTAGTTTCCAGTTGACTTCAAAATATATCCATAATCAAACCACTTCTTACCATCTCTATCATCCTCACCCAAGCTACCATCAGTTCAGTTCAGTTCAGTCACTCAGTCGTGTCCGACTCTTTGCAACCCCATGAATCGCAGCATGCCAGGCCTCCCTGTCCGTCACCAACTCCTGGAGTTCACCCAGACTCACGTCCATCGAGTCAGTGATGCCATCCAGCCATCTCATCCTCTGTCGTCCCTTTCTCCTCCTGCCCCCAATTCCTCCCAGCATCAGAGTCTTTTCCAATGAGTCAACTCTTCGCATGAGGTGGCCAAAGTACTGGAGTTTCAGCTTTAGCATCATTCCTTCCAAAGAAATCCCAGGGCTGATCTCCTTCAGGATGGACTGGTTGGATCTCCTTGCAGTCCAAGGGACTCTCAAGAGTCTCCTCCAACACCACAGTTCAAAAGCATCAATTCTTCGGTGCTCAGCCTTCTTCACAGTCCATCACCTGAGCTATTTCCTGATCTCTCACGGGAGCTATTCCCTGAGCACTGAAGAATGGATGCTTTTGAACTGTGATGTTGGAGAAGACTCTTTAGAGTCCCTTGGACTGCAAGGAGATCCAACCGGTCCATCCTAAAGGAAATCAGTCCTGAATATTCATTGGAAGGACTGATGCTGAAGCTGAAACGCCAATACTTTGGCCACCTGATGCGAAGAACTGACTCATTTGAAAAGACCTGATGCTGGGAAAGATTGAAGGCAGGAGGAGAAGGGGAAAACAGAGGATGAGATAGTTTAATGGAATCACCAAGTCAATGGACATGAGTTTGAGTAAACTCTGGGAATTGGTGATAGACAGGGAGGCCTGGCATGTTGCAGTCCATGTGGTTGCAAAGAGTTGGACATGACTGAGCAACTGAACTGAACTGAACTGTGCTTCTGACCTCCTTACACATTTAATATGTTCTCCACAGAGAAGGCAGTGGGATCTTGTTAAGTAAATTGATTGTCATTTACCTTCTCACAACCCTAAACAGTCTTCTCACTAACCTAAAAGTAAAGATCAAAGCTTTATCATACCCTTAATCACATAATCTTGCCCCTCTTCTTCTGAAAATCAATGTGCAATTACTTCTCTGTGCATTTGCTTTGCTCCATGCCCACAGGCTTACTTGCAGTCTTTTAGCATGAATAGTAGGCTTCTGCCTCAGGGTCTCTGTTCACATGTAAAGCTCACCCCTTTCCTTATTGAATTCTTCATGCATGTGACAAGTGACATCTGTCAGAGAATCCTTCTCTGAACATTCTACCTGAAAAGCATCTCCTTGCTCATTTACCATCCACTAACCATGCTTTTTATCCTATCACCAGCTGACATCCTATACCTTTAACTTTTGGGGGTTTTTGTCTCCACCAGTGAAATATGTTTCATGATCAAAGGGTGTTTGCATACTTGTAATTACTGTAATTTCTGAAAGTAAACAGTACATGATGCATGGGAAACATGCTACCAAAATATTTCCAGTGAATGGACGATAAACAGAAGATGTCTTGGAGATTTTCTTATACTCTGGAACAAAAACATGTCAATAAATAGTTATGAAATGTTTACACAAACACGTTTATAGCATGTGGAAGAACTACATAAAAAAATATATTCTGTTTGGGAGAGCTGTAAGAGATTTTAGAAAGGGAAAAGTATTCGAGTTTAAAGATGAGCAAAAGTTTATTAAGCAGGAAATGGCATACATATTAGAAAGAACAACATAGATTAGGGTACAGAGAGGTAAAAGGTATCTAGCACATTCAAGAAATAGTGAGTCATGCAGCATGGTTGGCATATATTCAGGTCAGCCTTGTTTGCAAAAATACTTCTTGGTCAATTCCTAACACTTTCACACTTTCCTCCTTCTACTCCCTTTCTTCTACTCTGTAAATAATAATAATAAATTTGCATAACTAATGGATTTTGCATTTTGTCATATTCAGTTTCAACAAAGATTAATCCCATATTTGTCTGCTGTATATATTTATATTTATTACATTTATATAGTATTTATAATGGAGAAGGCAATGGCACCCCCCTCCAGTACTCTCACCTGGAAAATCCCATGGTCGGAGGAGCCTGGTAGGCTGCAGTCCATGGGGTTGCTAAGAGTCAGACACTACTGAGCGACTTGACTTTCACTTTTCACTTTCATGCATTGGAGAAGGAAATGGCAACCCACTCCACTGTTCTTGCCTGGAGAATCCCAGGGACGGGGGCCTGGTGGGCTGCCCTCTATGGGGTTGTACAGAGTCGGACACGACTGAAGCGACTTAGCAGCAGCAGCAGTATTTATAAAATATATTACATTTGTATTCTTATTTTAATTTATAAATATGCTTATTGTAATAAATACATATATGTATAAAGATCAAATTTCCCCTAACACGAGCTTTAATCTCACTGCTAAAGTAACATACTAATTATATTAGTGTTCATCCTTGCTTTTCTTAGTGTTATTTCTATTTTAACACAAATTATACACATACACATTTACTTATTCTACAAATATTGGATAAATATTACCCTGTATCCTTCACAGTTTTTATTTCATTTTAGCCTCACAACACCCATGTGAATTAGGTATAGCCAATTCTATTTTACAAATGAAGAAACTGGCAGCAATGTTAAAGTATCTTGCCCAGAATCACACAGTAACTGGCAAAGCTAGGTTTTATGACTTCTGGCTCAGTTCATGTTTCTTATGTCACCTAACATTCCCATCCTGTCATTTCCCTGGTAACGTGGAACAAGTTCATCTTCTTGATATAGATAAGAAAGATTCGTGACCATTGCACCAGGAAGGGCTAGATTAGGCTGAGAGATAAGCCTCTATCTTGTGATTGGAAACCCAAATAAGAAGTTAATCAAGATAGAGGCTTACTTCTCTTTCCTATAAAAGAAGTCTAGATATAGAAAGCCTTGGTACCCTATGGCTTAAAGAACTGAAGTTTATTCTGTCTTTCTGCTCTGCTGCATCATAACTGTTTCATTCCAAAAGTGATCTCTTGTTCTAAAATAGCTGCTGGAACTCCAGATATTTCATCCAAAATCCAGCCCATAAGAAACTGGAGAGTCTCTCCTTTTTCCAATATTTCCTAAAAGATGTACATACCACATTTGCTTACTTCTCATTGGCTAGACTTTGCAACATGGTCACAGCTTGTTGCAGGTGGTGGGGGATGGGGGTAACTTTTATTCTGGATGGCCATATGTCCAGCTAAAGAAAGTACTGATTTTATTTTCAAAGAAGAACATAAGAGCAAGTGTCCTGGAATCAAGTAGCAACCTCCTCCATGGTCATGAAAGAGCTTTGGATTACTTTCATTAAACAGAATATTCAGAGGTCAGGAAACCACATGGGTCAGATTGTGTTCATCATCAGTTTTTGTGAATAAAGTTTTATTGAAATACAGCCATGCCTAATTGTTTACATGTTGTCTATACCTGTCTTAGCAGAGCTGTATTCAGAATAGAGCCTGTATAGCTTACAAACAATACATTTACCATGCGGCCATTTTAGAAACAATTTCCTGATCTCTGCTCTAGATCATAGGCTCAAGTTTTTAAGATAGATTCATTTTTTTTTAAAATTTTCCAACTCTATTACCATAATAAGAAAGCACCAATACATGTATTTTACTTGTATTAATAAATATGTACATGCACAACAAGAATATTAATAATAAAGGATGTACCTTTCATCCAGCTATACACTAACTAGCTGTAAGACCTAGAGAAAATTACTTATGCACAATTCCCTCATTTGTAAAATAGGAAGCATAATAGTATATAAAACTTGCAGTGTTACTATCAGGATTAGTGGTGGTTTAGTTGCTAAGTCATGTTCAAATCTTGTGACCCCATGGGCTGTAGTTCTCCAGGTTCCTCTGTTCATGGGATTTCCCAGGCAATAATACAGCCATGTGTGGCCATTTCCTTTTCTAGGGGATCTTCCCGACACAGGATCGAATCTGGGTCTCCTGGATTCTTTACAGACAGAGCTACCAGGGAGGTCCATTGTAAGGACTGATGAGCACATATGAAAAACTTAGAAATTATAGCACACTGTCTGGTACAGCAGAGGAGCCATCATTCTTTAACATTTTCACCTGTCTCAACCTTACAAGATGTTTATCAGCATGTCCCACGTAAATGGCCTAGCTGATGGTTACAAATGCTGTGTGGTTCAGTTCAGTTGCTCAGTTGTGTTTGACTCTTTGTGACCCCATGGACCACAGCATGCCAGGCCTCCCTGTCCATCACCAACTCCTGGAGCTTGCTCAAATTCATGTCCACTGAGTCGGTGATGCCATCCAACCATCTCATCTTCTGTCGTCCCCTTCTCCTCCTGCCTTCAATCTTTCCCAGCATCACAGTCTTTTCCAATGAGTCAGTTCTTCATGTGAATGGCCAAAGGACTGGAGTTTCAGCTTTGGCCTCAGTCCTTCCAATGAATATTCAGGACTGATTTCCTTCAGGATGGACTGGTTGGATCTCCTCACTCTCCAAGGGACTCTCAAGAGTCTTCTCCAATATCACAGTTCAAAAGCATCAGTTTTTCGACACTCAGCTTTCTTTATGATTCAACTCTCACATCCATACATGACTACTGGAAAAGCCATAGCTTTGACTAGATGGACGTTTGTTGGCAAAGTAATGTCTCTGCTTTTTAACATACTGTCCGGGGTGGTCATAACTTTTCTTCCAAGGAAAAAGCACCTTTTAATTTCTTGGCTACAGTCACCATCTGCAGTGATTTTCGAACCCCCCAAAATAGTCTGTCACTGTTTCCATTGTTTCCACATGTATTTGCCATGAAGTGATAGGAATGGATGCTATGATCTTCGTTTTTTGAATGTTGAGTTTTAAGCCAGCTTTTTCACTCTCCTCTTTCACATTCATTAGGAGACTCTTTACATCCTCTTCACTTTCTGCCATAAGGTTGGTGTCATCTGCATATCTGAGGTAATTGGTATTTCTCTTGGCAATCTGGATTCCAGCTTGTGCTTCATCTAGCCCAGCATTTCACATGATGTACTCTGCGTATAAGTTACTTAAGCAGAGCAACCATATACAGCCTTGATGTACTCCTTTCCCAATTTAGAACCAGTCCATTGTTCCATGTCCAGTTCTGTTGCTTCTTGACTTGCACACAGATTTCTCAGGAGGCAGGTAAGATGGTCTTGTATGCCCATCTCTTCAAAAGTTTTCCACAGGTTATTGTGATCCACACAGTCAAAGGCTTTGGCATAGTCAATAAAGCAGAAATAGATATTTTTCTGGCACTCTCTTGCTTTTTTGATGATCCAGTGAATGTTAGTAATGTGATCTCTGGTTCCTCTGCCTTTTCTAAAACCAGCTTGAACATCTGGAAGTTCACAGTTCATGTATTGCTGAAGCCTGGCTTGGAGAATTGTGAGCATTACTTTACTAGCATGTGAGATGAGTGCAATTGTATGGTACTTTGAGCATTCTTTGGCATTGCCTTTCTTTGGGATTGGAATTGGAAACTGACCTTTTCCAGTCCTGTGGCCACTGCTGAGTTTTCCAAATTTGCTGGCATATTGAGTGCAGCACTTTCACAGTATCATCTTCCACGATTTGAAATAGCTCAGCTGGAATTCCATCACCCCCACTTTGTTCATAGTGATGCTTCCTAAGGCCCACTTGATGTCACATTCCAGGATGTCTGGCTCTAGGTGAGTGATCACACCATCATGATTATCTGGGTTGTAAAGATCTTTTTTGTACAGTTCTTCTGTGTATTCTTGCCACCTCTTCTTAATATCTTCTTCTTCTGTTAGGTCCCTACCATTTCAGTCCTTTATTGAGCCCATCTTTGTATGAAATGTTCCCTTGGTATCTCTAATTTTCTTGTAGAAATCTCTATTCTTTCCCATTCTATTGTTTTTCTCTATTTCTTTGCACTGATCACTGAGGAAGGCTTTCTTATCTCTCCTTGCTGTTCTTTGGAATTCTGCATTCAGATGGGAATATCTTTCCTTTTTGCCTTTGCTTTTCACTTCTCTTATTTTCACAGCTATTTGTAAGGTCTCCTCAGACACCCATTTTGCTTTTTTGCATTTCTTTTTCTTGGGAATGGTTTTGATCACATGTCCTGTGTAATGTCCTGAACCTCCATCTGTAGTTCTTCAGCATTCTGTCTATCAGATCTAATCCCTCGAATCTATTTGTCACTTCCACTGTATAATTGAAAGGGATTTGATTTAGGTCACAACTGAATGGCCTAGATGTTTTCCCTGCTTTCTTCAACTTAAGTCTGAATTTGGCAATAAGGAGTTCATGATCTGAGCCACAGTCAGTTCCCAGTCTTGTTTTTGCTGACTGTATAGAGATTCTCCATCTTTGACTGCAAAGAATATAATCAATCTGATTTTGGTGTTGACCATCTGGTGATGTCCACGTGTAGAATTTTCTCTTGTGTTGTTGGAATAGAGTGTTTGCTATGACCAGTGCCTTCTCTTGACAAAACTCGGTTAGCCTTTGCCTTGCTTCATTTTGTACACCAAGGCTAAACTTGCATGTAACTCCAGGTATTTCTTGATTTCCTACTTTTGCATTCGTCTGCTATGATGAAAAGGACATCTCTTTTTCCTGTTTGTTCTAGAAGGTCTTATAGTTCTCATAGAACTGTTCAGCTTCTTCAGTGTTAGTTGTTGGGACATAGACTTCGATTACTGTAGTATTGAATGGATTCCCTAAGAAATGAACAGAGATCATTCTGTCATTTTTGAGAATGCACCCAAGTACTGCATTTCAGACTCTTTTGTTGACTATGAGGGCTACTCCATTTCTTCTAATGGATTCTTGCTCATAGTAATAAATATGATGGTCATCTCAGTTAAATTCGCTCATTCTGGTCCATTTTGGTTCACTGATTCCTGAAATGTTGATGTTCAGACTTAGCATCTCCTGTGTGACCACTTCCAACTTACCTTGATTTATGGACCTAACATTCTAGGTTCCCATGTAACACTGTTTTTACAGCATCAGACTTTATTGTTATCACTAGGCACATCCACGACTGGGCGCTATTTCTGCTTTTGCTCAGTCTCTTCATTCCTTCTGGAGTTATTTCTCCACTCTTATCCAGTAACATATTGGGCACCTACTGAGCTGGGGAGTTCATCTTTCAGTGTCGTATCTTTCTGCATTTTCATACTGTTCATGGGGTTCTCAAGGCAAGAATACTGGGGTGGTTTGCCATTCCCTTCTCCAGTGGACCACATTTTGTCAGAACTCTCCACCATGAGCCTTCCATCTTGGGTGGCCCTACACAGCATGGCTCATAGTTTCACTGAGTTAGATAAGGCTATGATCCATGTGATCAGTTTGATTAGTTTTCTGTGATCATGAATAGGATACATGAACTTAAGAACAATACTCATTGCTATGTTGCAGTGATATGCCTGAAGCTCTTACTTAGCCACATAGCATCGCATGCCCATGTCATATCTTATTTACCTCTATTCCACCATATTTTTGCCAGCTTATCTTTTTTGTTATCTTCAAATAGACAACTAACTCTAAAAGAATTTCCCAACATCTCATGCCCATGCTGTGTTATATCTTCTTTTTTAAATTAATTTTTATTGGAGTACAGTTGTTTTACACTGTTATGTTAATTTCTGCAAAGTGAATTGAATAGGTACATATCACGTCTTCTTTTACCTCCATTCCACCATCTATTTGTGCCAGTATATCTTTTCTATGTTCTTCAGATAAGCAATTTTAAATTGAATTTCCCAGAAAATGTCTTTTCTCTGGCTTACATTCCACTTTTCATCATCATTACGAAAAATGGTACATCAAGTGCTACTGACAGGTTAATAAAGGTATGTACTGAAAAATGACCATTGGAATTACTATGACAGATGTCACTGATGGCCTTGATAGCAGGAATTAGAGTGAAATGATGGGGGTAAAACTCTTAGTGGATTGGACATGAGAACAGGAGGGCAAAATGGCAACAGGAAGCTTAGGCAACTTTTCCGAGAATATACCACATACTAAAAGTTAGCCCCACAGTGCCCTGCCCACGTGTGCCATTGGTTACTACGTCGCTGATATTCTTCTCTGTATCTGGGATAATGTGTTTAAAACTGCAGGTCAGCATCTATCATGTGGTGAGCATTCTGTATGAGCTTGTATTTGTTTTGAAATTTAAAGAAAGTTCCAGAAAAAGACAATGTTCTTTGGCCGTATCATGTTTCAAAGTCTTGTATATCTAATTTTTGTTTGTTTCTTTGTTTAAGGGATTGGACTCTGTTTCAGGCTCACCTGGGCCTCAGCGTGTAAGCTATTATTGAACAAAGATCAACAGTTGACTACTTGATGGGGGCAAAGAGCAGTGGGGGCAAGAGGGCATCTTCGGAGCGTGCTCCTTGCCATTGGTGTTGGGGGATCTCATAAGGAAATTGAGCCCTTGAACTTACTTTCTGCATTCAAAAGTTTTCATTCTTCTCTGAGCTTTTATTTCAAGTACTATTGGCTGCTTCCTTCAAGACTCTATTCTCAAAATTACCATCAGATATTTTTCTGGGGGAGGAAGAAGAAATGTTGGCCTTACAGACATTAGTTTTATATCTTCCATTTAAACCTGGACTACTGTGGCCTGTAACCCACTATCGTCCATGCTGCCAATCTATCCATTGTTCCGAGGCTGAATGCAGTTTGATTGGAAATAACCCCAACAGTGAACTCCAAATATCACACTATAAAATAAAAGCAGAGAGAAGAAAAAAGAAAAATTTTCTCTCTCACACACATCTATACAAACACACAAACCATCCTGGCCACCCTAGAACTTGTCCTTTCTGATTTTTTAATTCTGCTCTATTTTTGAAGTAAACAAGTATTGTGAATTTTAGAGAATATTTGTCTCCCCTCTAGCTCAAGCCATAAGTGCTTCTAAGCAGCCAGTCCTCATGCATAAACTGCAGTGTATTAGAGCTTCAAGCTCATTCGAAATGGAAGTGGTGTTTGATGAGATGGGAAGAAGGGATGCATTTTAAACTAATAAATAATCATCACCCATGCCTATTTGAAGAACAACATTCTTGTGGAATATTATTTCAATCTATAATATCTTGAAATGAGACTGCCATTACTAACTTAAGGGTGGCTTGCCATATAAATCCTGCAAATATGTACACACATGAGGCCTAAATTATTCTCTGGGGCCAACTTTTCCGGCTTAAATTATCTCAAAGAGAAACCCATTTAGGAGACATTAGGGCCAGTTAAGGGGAGGGATAATGACCATGGCAGAGCATGGAAACTTTCCATGTTTTGATGCCCCCCTTATGCCAGGCTGGTGAGCAAAAGCTCCCAGTCAGAGTCCATATCCTAGGTCAGTTTTCTGAGTGATTGGTGAAGGCCTAAAGAGGAAGTCAGATTCATCTTAACGGTGACCCACACCACAGAAAAGTTTCCTGGACTAATCTACTGTGCCACTGTATCTGAATTTCAAGCAGGAGGAACAAATCTCTCAGAATCCTTGTGTATGCCAGTGGTATTATGATGACCTTTGAATTACAAATACACTGAGAAAGAAATCCCAGGAGTGAGCAATATTCATTAAATAACAATTAAGAAAAGCTGTTTGGCTTTTGGAATGGCTTTTCCCATAATGAGGATACGACCAAGTTGGGAAGCTAAGGAATAGTAAGGCCCATGTTGTAGAGTTTCTAATTCTGAATTATTCATTCTTCACATGGAGAGAATCCTCAAAGCTCAACTAGGGAGAAAAAGTCAAAGAGGCCTGGGAGCCTTTTCTTAAGACTAGAGTTTATGTAGAAAGGGCTGTGGAGACTGTGCTAAGAGTCTAGAAGAGTTAGAATTAAAAATCTGGCCTCTTTTCTCCATGAGAATTTAAATCATTTGAATATGATCCACTGTGGTTTGGGTTGTGTCTGAGTCACCTAAGTAAATCCAGTGTCATAAAAGTTTTGGTCCTAGAAATTTTTCATTGTTATTTAATACTTATTTACTTTTGGGTCTGGTCAGAAAATACTGTGTGTATTGTTTCTCATTTTTAAAAAATATACTAAGAATTCTTGTGCTGTGCGCTAAGTCGCTTCAGTCATGTCAGACCCTGTGCGACCCCCATGGACTGCAGCCCACCAGGCTCCTCTGTCCATGGGATTCTCCAGGTAAGAATACTGGAGTGGGTTACCCTTTCCCTCTCCAGGAGGACTTCAAGGCTTAGCCACATGGAAAGTCTGGGATTTGGATATATTTCACCTATAAATCCAACCCAGATAATTTTTGTCTTTAGGATACAGCACACTTTGTTGCCTATAATTCTGGTCGCTGGGGTTAGACAGTGTTGAGTTGAATCTCAATGTGGTCCTTAATTACTTCTATAGCAAATTATTCAACATTTTTTACTCTGTTTTTCATCTGCTGAATAGGAATAATAAAGCTCAGGTCATAGAAATAGGGAGAGAATAAAATAAGAAAATATGTTTAATGCTTACCCAAGCAGTGGGCACATAGTAAGTCCTCTATAAATGGTTCTCTATTCTTCAGTTTTTGCTGCCACAACAAACAACTTTCATTTCCTTCTTCAGGGGATCTTCCCCACGCAGGGATGGAACCCAGTTCTCCTACATTGAAGGCAGATTCTTTACTATTTGAGCCACCAGGGAAGCCTTCTCAAATCCCAGTGACTTATAAAAACAGAATTTTAATTTATTGTTCATATTTCACAATGCTTGCCACCTGCTGTGATTTTTGCCAGATTCTTCTGGGCTTCATTGGACTGCATATGACTTCTTGAATGAGCAGACACTCTCTAGACCCTGCTACTGGCTTAGTGGAATGCAAAAACTCAAGAGAGTGGCAAGAATCTGAGATGCTGCTTAATGCATCTGTTCACAACCAGTATATCATCATTTTCATCTACCTTCCATTGGTCAAAAAAAGACCTAGGACCAAAGCCCAAATAATTAAGGTAAGAAAGTGTGCTCTACCTATTAGGAGGCAGCAAATAGTTAAGAATAATAATACAATTAATAATATAGTAGACATATGATAATTCAGTATTATTAGATTGATAAACATGGAGTCTTAAAATTTCAAGTTATTTTCAATTTGGTGGCTCAGCTGGTAAAGAATTTGCCTGCCAATGCAGGAGACTTAGGAGGCATGGCTTTGATCCCTGAGCTGGGAAGATCCCGTGGAGAAGGCAATGGCAACTCGCACCAGTATTCTTGCCTGGAAAATCTCATGGACAGAGGAACCTGGTGATCTACAGTCCATGGGGTTGAAAAGAGTCGGAGACGATTGAGGACACATGCATGCATGTGAGTTAAGAGGTATTTCACTTGAAAAAATACATCTGTACTTCTTATTCTATAAATATTGGGCAATAATAGTTGGGTGCTCATAGCAGCAATCATTGTAATCATTCAATGTTGCTTATGATCAAAGATAAGGACATTCTTTCTATAAACACACTCCTTCCATATGTTTCGTTCATAATAGTTTTGAAGAGTTGTTGGAAGAGACAATCGGGAGGACATGATGCATGCTTGACCCTTGAGCAGTACGTGGGCAAATGAGAGGCTCCTCACCCTCTCCTGGTCCTCGGGATGTATGTTCTACCCACTATCACCACAGGGGGAGCCATTCCAAGGACATGGCCTTGAGAGAGCAGAGCATCACGGAGACCATCTGGACTGTATCCATGCCTGAATCCAGTTAAGTTTATCCAGTTAAGTCCTCTGGATAAACTTGTATCTGATGGTCAAACTTATATCTGTGTAAGCAAAACTATGGCTTTTCCAGTAGTCATGTATGGATGTGAGAGTTGGACCACAAAGCAAGCTGAGTGCTCTGAAGAAGTGATGTTTTCTGACTGTGGTGTTGGAGTAGACTATTGAAAGTCCCTTGGACTGCAAGGAGATCAAGGAAATCAATTCTGAATATTCATTAGAAGGACTGATGTTGAAGCTGAAGTTCCAGGTACTTTGGCCACCTGATGCGAAGAACTGACTTATTGAAAAAGACTCAGATGCTGGGAAATAGTGAAGGTGGGATGAGAAGGGGATGACAGAGGATGAGATGGTTGGATGGCACTTCTGATGGTTGGACATGAGTTTGAGCAAGCTCCAGGAGATGAAGAAGGACAGGGAAGCCTGGCATGCTGCAATCCATCACAAAGAGTCGAACACAACTGAGTGACTGAACAACAAAATAAACTTTTAAGATCCTGATAGGTGAATGCAGAGATCTACTTGTGTAGCAGCTGCCCAAGACAAGCCTCCTATATCAGTTCCCTTGCTTATTAAACTTGCTGCCTACCAATCTGCAATGATGTGCCTCTTCAGTTTTCCTCTGTCCTCTGTGTAGGTGGGCCAGTTTCAGATTTTACCCAGGAAGCTTTGCAGGTTGTTAAGAGAAAATTCATGGATTTAATTTCTTTAGTCAGTGGAAACTCTTATTCTGATATGACAAGCAGAATCCTGAATCATATTATACCATAGTATTATGGCTGGTACAACTATACCACCCCATTCCTGGTATCACCTCACTAGTCTTAACTTCTTTAAATAAAGACAGCTCACTTATACTCCAAGAGGCACTATTATTTTGCAGGAGTTTCCTCATTTATTCTAAAACTATCATATGAAGTATCCACTACAAACCCCTCCACTCTACAGATGAGGAAGTTAGGTTTAGAGAGGTTAAGAGATTTGCTCAAAGTCACACAGCGAGGAAGGGATTCAACAAGAACTGAAATCCAGGCAGGTGACTGCATAGCCTTCATGTCACCCGTATGCTGTACAGTCATCCCCACAACGGACTGGTTCCAGGATCCAGCATCAATATCATAATCCCTGGATGCTCAAGTACCATAAATGACCCTCCTAATGGGCAGATTCCATACAGGCAGCTTTAATAAACCACGGATCATGTATTAAGTTTGCCTTCTGTGGTTGGTTGAATCTAGAAATACTGAAACCTGCCTGTATATTTATTGAAAAAAAATCCAGGTATAAGTGAACCTGCACAGTTCAGACTGGTGCTGTTCAACTATACTACCCCGTGTGAAAATATGGAACAATTATGACAGCCGTAGAAAGCCACACTGGCTCATCAGTAAAGAATCTGCCTCCATTGCAGAGATGCCAGAGATGCGAGTTCAATCCCAGGGTCAGGAAGATCCCCTGGAGGAGGAAATGGTACTCCACTCCAATATTCTTGCCTGGGAAATTCCATGGACAGAGCAGCCCGGTGGGCTACAGTCCAAGGGGTGGCAAAGACTTGGATATGACTGAACAACTGAACACACACACAGGCTAGCCACACAGGTTGATCATTTATAATGGGCAGGGCATTGTTATCATAGGGCTTCCATGGTGGCTCAGATGGTAAAGAGTCTGCCTGCAATGCAGGAGACCCAGGTTCGATTCCTGGGTTGGGAAGATCCCCTGGAGAAGGGAATGGCTACAGTCCATGGGGTTGCAAAGAGTCTGACACTACTGAGGAACTAACACTTTCACTTTCATTATTTTCAGTGTTTAACATGCTTAATCCTCAAAACATGCTTCTATTAATAAAATGGATGCTATCATCATCCCCACAGTAAAGATTCAGAGAGAGAAAGTAACTAAGACCAAGATTGCATAAGTGGTTACACAGTGGAGACTAGTTTTGAAACAAGGCATTCTAACGTCAGAGTTTACATTCTTAGGCTCTGTGCACTACTGCCTATATATATATATAACAAAAAAGATGGAAAGCTTTATTAACTTAAAAATGTCCACACACATTCTACATTCTGCCGCACAGCTGTACAATCTGCAAGCAAGCCAGTATTTTAAACCTATCTCACAGGCAAAGATTTTAGAGATGATTTCCTGGCCAAATTATTTTCTTTCTTTGCCTCCCAGGTTATACCCCGTGCCTGTCACCATAACAACCCACAACCCGCAATACACAGTTGGAATCGTTATCGAGAGAGGCAGAAGGGAGAAGATTTTGATGTATCTCTTCAGGGGTCCTCTCTGACATCTTTATCTCCTCCTGGTGAACTTTGGGCATCCTATGATCTACGGCACTGCCAATTAGGTTATAAACAGTCCAGCTGCCTCTGCATACTCCTGGCTTGTGGGAGCCCAGTAAGACGTTTCACATCCCTATGTGTGTTCTACCCCACCCTGCATCCCAAAATCAGAACTAGGGGCAGGGCATCTAAGTTATCTAAAAATACTATATGCAGTAAATAATGAAAAAACAAGGATGACATCAGCCTTTATCCCAAAGGGAGAGCAAACTGCTGTAGCAATGGGAAACGACCCTTCTCCTTATTTAAGGAAATGAACAAATGAAGAAACCTGAAATCAGTGTGCTACCCAGAATGGAAGACAAAGTAGAGAAAAATAACACTTAGCAAAAGCAATCTGGTCCTTGGAATTGTTACTCTTTAATCAGGAACCAAAAGAAGATTTCCCCCATTTGTAGTGAGCACCTTTCTTAAGGTTAATTCATGAATTTTCTCCATGACAAAGGGATATGTGCTAACCACGTTTTTTTTCATGTTAGTTAGGTCTGTTCATTAAAAAAGCACATCATACACACCAGGTGGAAACATGTAAGCATCATTTCCTAAGATGTCACTCATTTACATATCAAATCTTAGGTCAACCTGTGGTCTCAGTGTTCACTACGGGTTGGGTAGGCATTCAGTTCACTTCTCTGGGTCTCCATCGATTCATTTGGAAGAGGGATTGATCATGAATCTGGTTTGCACTATAGTATAGTATCTTGTGAAGAGATCAAATCAAATAAGAAAAACCTATATTGAATCATGAGCCTTGTGCTCTGGGAAGGAATTACTGCTTTGCAATAAATAAGATATATTAATTTACAGATTACATTGCTTGTCCTATTCTTTAGACATAACTCTTTAAGACATTTTCTGTATTTGCTTAATGTTGTACACCCTTGTTTATCCCAATGTCCATTACACTCAGCTCTACTGGATTTAGAAGTTTAATTTTGTATACTGATACAAAAATATGTATGAAACCTGACTCCTCAACAAGATACACGAGTGTATTGTCACCCTCTGTCATAATAAGTAAATTTTCTCAACAATTCTGAACCTCCGTGGTCTCTGATGCTTCTCAGCTAGGTTCAGTTTAATTCAGTTCAGTCACTCAGTCGTAACCAATTTGGGCAGTAATTTAATTTACAATCTAATGGTAAAGAGATATGAATCAACACACTGCTTGAGTAAAGTGCCTTCTGATGGCTAGAATTAATACTTGGGGTTCCCTGGTGGCTCAGTTGGTAAAGAATCTGCCTACAATGCTGGAGACTTAGGTTTGATCCTTGGGTCCCAACCCCAGGTCAAGAAGTTCCCCTGGAGAAGGAAATAGCAACCCACTCCAGTACTCTTGCCTAGAGAATTTCATGGACAGAGGAGCCAGGCAGGCTGCAGTCCATGGGACTGCAAAGAGTCAGACATGACTGTGTGACTAACTTTCACTTTCACTTTTGTACTTCAAACTTTTTAGTAGTACCACAATCCAAATTACTCTTCAGTTCAGTCAGTTCAGTCACTCAGTTGTGTCCGACTCTTTGCAACCCCGTGAACCGCAGCACGCCAGGCTTCCCTGTCCATCACCAACTCCCAGAGTTCATCCAAACCTATGTCCATCGAGTCGGTGATGCCATCCAACCATCATACTCTTGAAAGTGAAGCCACTTAGTTGTGTCCGACTCTTTGTGACCCTATGGACGGTAGCTTACCAGGCTTCTCTGTCCATGGGATTTTCCAGGCAAGAGTACCAGAGTGGGTTGCCGTTTCCTTCTCCAGGGGATCTTCCCGAACCAGGAATCGAACCCAGGTCTCCAGCATTGTGGGCAGATGCTCTACCCTCTGAGCCACTTAGGTTAATACTTATCCTGCTTCAGATAGGTGACCACAGCAATTCCACCATGCTTATCATCACCAAAACTTGACAGCACATGTTTCAATCATGCTGGCTTCTACATGGATTGTCAGGCATGTGAGAAAAGAAATGGCAGTATGCTTCTGAAAGAGCTGACTCAAGAAACCCCGAATCAGGCTGCCCTAGATGATCAGAGCACTGCATTCACTTTACTGACACAAATTCACAAAAAAGACTGGGACATTTCCTCCACCTAGAATACCTTCCCTTCCTAAGTGTAATTTTTTTTCCCCCTCTGAGAATTTAAAAACCCTACCCATTATGTCCAAGTCCTCAGTCACTGAGAATGAAATGCTTAAAGAAGATGGCAAACGCCTGAACCCAACCACACTGCCGATTTCTTGCCTTTGGAAATGTCTGCACACTGATCTGGGCAGACTCTTCAGTGAGACTCAAGGGCACCAGCTGACAGCATCCTTTCCCCTCTGACCTGGCCTGGCCAAGCGTGTCTGAGAATCCACGTGTTCACCCATCTGCGTATTTCTCAGTGGCTTCACCAATGAGCTGGTGGTGGATGCTAGATGTTGACTGTTTTCTTTGCGAAAATCCAAAAGGAATTAAATTGTTCAGAGAGAACAAGAATGCAAGTTTGTCACTCTGATCTGCTCTCAATTGCATTCACACTGTGGGCCTTTTAAGACAGATGTTAGAACACACTCTTATCACTATTAGAGGAAAACCATTACCAATGAGACTTAAAAATTAAAGCTTGAAATCAAAGGATTCAAGGATATTCTTTCATTGCTATCTTAAAATAGAATAAAATTCTATTTTATTCACCTATGTTCTGCTTTGTTGTCTTGAATCAGAGGATGAAAGACAGAGTTAGAGTTATTGGGCTGGGAATTTGTTAAACATTATTTTAAATTTCCAACGACTGCACTATGCCTCTCCCTATTCATTCCTTGAGCGCCTGACTAAATGAAGAATTCTACTATGTTATCAGATATTATTCCAAAAACTGGGGTCATAACAGTTAACAAGACAGGAAAAGTCTCATTATAACTTATCTTCTATTGGGAGAAGTAGAAAATTAAAGAGAAATCAAACATAGGGATGCATGTATTTTTTCAAATTAGTTTTCTTCTTTTTCTGCATATATGCCTAGCAGTGGGATTGCTGGATCATATGGTAATTCTATTTTTACTTTATTTTAAGGAAACTCCATAGTGTTCTTTATATTGGCTGCACCAGTTTACATACCCACCAACAATGTAGGAGAGTTCCCTTTTCTCCATACCCTCTCTGGCACTTCTTATTTGTAGACATTTTGATGATGGCCATTCTGACCAGTGTAAAGTGGTACCTCATTGCAGTGTTGACTTGCATTTCTCTAATAGTTAGCAATGCTGAGCATCTTTTCATGTGCCTATTGGCCACCTGAATATCTTCTTTGAAGAAATATATATTTAAGTCTTCTGTTCATTTTTTGATTAGATCATTTGCTCTTTTGTTTGCTTTATACTGAGCTATGCAAGTTGTTTGTATATTTTGGAGTAGCAAAGACATGAAAGCAACCTAAATGTCCATCAACAGAGGAATGGATAAAGAAGATGTAGTGTATGCTAAGTCACTTCAGTTGTGTCTGACTCTCTGAGACCCCATAGATGGCAGCCCACCAGGCTCTGCTGTCCCTGGGATTCTCCAGACAAGAACACTGGAGTGGGTTGCCATTTCCTTCTCCAATGCATGAAAGTGAAAAGTAAAAGTGAAGTCGCTCAGTCATGTCTGACTCTTCGCAACCCCATAGACTGAAGCCTACCAGGCTCCTCCATCCATGGGATTTTCCAGGCAAGAATACTGGAGTAGGGTGCCATTGCCTTCCCCAGATGAGATATATATATATATATATATATATATATATATATATATATATATGGAATATTACTCAACCATAAGAAGAAATGAAATAATGCCATTTGCAGCAACATGGATGAACCTAGAGATTATCATACTGAGTGATAAGTCACACAAAGATAAAGACAAATATTATATGATATTGCTTATGTGTGGAATCTAAAAAAGGGGGTATAGATGAACTTATCTACAAAGCAGCAGTATTTATAGAGCTACAGATATAGAAAGCAAATGGTTACTGGGTATAAGAGGAAAGAGAGGGGTAAGCTGGGACTGACACATACACACTACTATGGGTAGTAAAATTGGAGAAGGAAATGGCAACCCACTCCTGTATTCTTGCCTGGTGAATCCCTTGAACAGAGGAGCCTGGTGGGTCCAGTCCATGGGGTCATGAAGAGTTGGACATGACTGAACGACCTGCATTAATGCTAACTAACTAATGCATAAAATAGATAACTAATGAAGACCTATTATATTGCATGAGGAACTCTACTCAGTGCTCTGTAGTGACCTAAATTGGAAGGAAATCTAAAGAAGAGTGGATATATGTATATGTATAGCTGATTTACTTAGCTGTACTCCTGAAACTAACAACCTTATAAATCAACTATACTCCAACAAAAAAATTTTTTTATTTTTTTCCAAAAAAGTTTTTAAAAAAATAAAATAAAATCTACTTATAGTTCACATAAAGAGAATAAAGCAAGTCACCAACTAGCAATGTATTCGTGCACCCACGATAGTACAATTTAATGAAAATGTGCTTTCTAAAAGTAAACAAACGTGGTGTACATATCAGTACGTTCATTGCTTGTGTGCACGAACGCTCAGCTCTGCCTGACTTTTGGTGACCCCACGAACTGTAGCCCACCAGGCTCCTCTGTCCATGGGATTCCCCAGGCAAGAATACTGGAGCGGGTAGCCATTCCCTTCTCCAGGAGATCTTCCCAATCTGAAGATCAAACCCACACTTCTTGCATCTCCTGGATTGGCAGGCGGATTCTTTACCACAAATATGCTCATTAGCTAGTCGTTATGGACAGGGTGCACACATGAGTGAAAACAGAATTTAAACTCAGTTTTCTGACCTTGCCTAATGCCTTGAAAGCTAAGGATAATTCAGTCCATTTTGCATTACTCTCCACTTGTTCAGCTTTCCCCTCCTTGAAACTAAGGCTTGATTTAGTTTCCAAAGAAGCTAATTTCACCAAGATTGCTCGGGAATGCCTCTAATGATGCCCTTCACTTACACTTCCACTCGGTGCCAGCAAGCAGTGTGCACCACCAAATTATTGTGAAACTGAATGAAATAGAGTCATTCATCGGAGCTCAGCAAAAATAAACAGTCGAAATTGCCTGTCAGTCTCAGGGGGGAAATGAAGGGTTGGTTAAAGACATCTTCCCTTTTAATAAGAAATGTTATTACTTTGGGGGCCTGTTGTGTTCCCATTCCCAGAATAAGCCCACTGCCATATCACCTTTTCTATTGTTGAAGACTATAACTCTGGTAATAGGGGTGTCCTTGTGCAGGAAAGATAGTAGATATTTAATGAAGACTTCAAGCCGGTGGGTTGAAACCGAGCATCGCAACAGAATTTTGAGTCAGCTGTTGCCACTCCTCTTTCTTCTTTCACTTGCTCTCAAAGCTTTCCTGCTATGACACCAATCTTGTGTTAAATTCCTGAGATGTCTAACTTCATGTGTTTCTCACTCTTGGATTCAATAAGCGTAAGACGAAAACATGAATTAAGGAGGAGTAAGATACTGCTGCTGCTGCCTAGCCGCTTCAGTCGTGTCTGACTCTTCGCGGACCCCATGGACTGCAGCCCACCAGGCTCCTCCGTCCATGGGATTTTCCAGGCAAGAGTACTGGAGTGGGGTGCCATTGCCTTCTCCGAGTAAGATACTAGTGTTCCCAAAAACTGACATGCCTCACAAAACAAGATCAACTGACTTTAAATAAGGAAAATGGGAATTCAATTAGCTAATTATATTTGATGACACTCTTACCTGTAACAAAATTGTGGCTTTTAAATATTAGATACAATGACAATGCTTTTCTTAGTGCTTCTTTCCACTTTCCATTATGTTTCCAGAGAGTGCATTGAAAAGAAAGTATTTAATGAGGAAAAAATTACATTTGATAAATTAGGATAACTAAGAAAATTGGAGTTGAGGAAAAGATGGTATGAGAGGAAGAAAAAAAATAGGAACACCATGGAGACAATTATCTTTAGCAAATACCAAGAGTTCCAAAGGGCCTCTTAGGCTCTTTGAACTTGCAGGAGCCTTGACTTTCTCTCTGTATTTCAAGCTTGCACATCACTATCCCACATTCTTGTTCTTACTCATCCAACATCTCACAGGGGTGAGAGAATGGTGGGCTGAGGAAAATTACAAACTAAACCATGGATGGCAGAGACCACTGGATGTGCTTGCTAGCTTTGAAAGCTGAAAATCAGAAGGACATATTTTCAAAAGGAATTATGGATAAGTGCTATGTATTACAAGCATACAATTCCCTTTAGTGCTCCCGGAAGGGGCCAAAGCATGAATGAGGAACACTGGCACTGAATGCTGCTAGAACTTCAAAAGGAAATTGGCCTTGCTTTATGTGGCTCCTATTCATCTGCTAATAGAAAAACAACCCATCTGCTGTTAACAGGTTCCTTCTTTGCATGTCCTGGTAATTACTGTAATATATACAGCGACTCAGATTGGTGGGAGAATAATCTCCCGCAAAGGCTGGTCACAGTGGCAAGTTCCATTCTCGAGGCTGCCACTCTCTATGTGTATTCAGAAACTCTATGTTATGCCTTTGAGCCCAAGGCATGCCCACTCGCCTTTCGGGTCTTTTCAGATTTCAGTTCATTTCCAGCCATTGAGCGTGGGAGGGGATCGTTGGATCTCACTAATAGGTTCTGGGCTTGCATCTGAGAGTCAGCATCAGGAGAATTGGAGGGTGGAACCAATCCATCTCTGGCTTCCTGCAGGGCCTCACAAATTCTTGTCAATCACTGCAACTCGAAAACAGACTTCCTTCCTTCATTCTGGAAATTTCTGTGATAATGGGAATTTGTGTTCCTTTTCTCATCCATCATTCCCAGTACGGTAGCATCAAATCTGCTGCTAAGCTGCTAAGTCACTCAGTCGTGTCCGACTCTGTGCGACCCCATAGATGGCAGCCCACCAGGCTCCCCCATCCCTGGGATACTCCAGGCAAGAACACTGGAGTGGGTTGCCATTTCCTTCCCCAATAGCATCAAATCTAGGGGGGAAGAAACCAGTTCTGAATGCTCAGTGACCCTTTCTTCTCCTCATCCTAGGACTTTCACACATTCCCTCTATAAAATCACCCTGTCCCTCACTGAGTCCCCATTGAGGAGACCTCAGGTGTACCCAGAGCTTATCACCATGGAAATGGGCTAAGCTGCCAATAAGGAGGCCCCAGCCACAGACAAAGCCACCAGGAGTCCACAGCTCAACCTGGACACATTGTTGTGCCAATACTCCAGACTCAGCCTGAGAAACTAATAAAAATGACAGAGTTCTCACTTATTCCAAATCCATGAGATAAAAAACAGTGGACGGATCTGGTCCTTGGAAGGATCTGACGATCTCATGTAATAGCAAATGAGTTGTTTTGTTGTATATAATTATGTATCAACATGCTAGCTCTCCAATTGTCTGCTTTATTGCTGTGTTTTGTTGTCATTATCAATTTTTAAAAGTAAACATCTCCACTTGAAAGTCAACCCATTGCCTCTACCTTTGTTCTTTAGATTGTGATCATAATCAGTGGCACTGATTATGAAGAACCTGATTATAAAGAACCTGCCTGCCAGTGCAGGAGACGTGAGAGACACAGGCTTGATCCCTGGGTCAGAAAGATCCCCTGGGAAAGAGCATGGCAACCTACTCTAGTATTCTTCTCTGGAGAAGCCCATGGACAAAGGATCATTGCTGGCTATAGTCCACAGGGTCCCAAAGAGTCGGACATGACTGAAGCGACTTAGCACAGACATAGGTACTAACTCTTAGTTAAGATTACTGTTACAATAAAGTCCCTTCTTTCCTATCTCCCAGAGATCCAAAGCAGGTGATCCTAAATGCCATCTACCTCTCCTCCAAATGTGACTTCCAGATCTTGGTCCCTTCTATCATGTGTCTCCCACTATTGCCATGTTTCATTAAGCTGGTGGATCATGGGTTGGAAAAACTTTAATTAAAGTCAAGGATAGAAGTTCTGTACATCACTTCCAACACACTACATTTTTCTAGAACTCAGTCGAATGATCACACCTAGTTAGAAAGGAAGCAGGGAAAGGAATCATGTAGTCTTAGTGTGCTGAGATTGGTGAAATGAAAAAGGAAATGGTATCGGTGAACAGCTACCCAGAGTGTGACACACACTAATCATAATAATTCTGCTTTTACATACACTATGCATTTTTCTCTGTTCCTTAAACAAAGGTACAATCTCTATCAGTCTTCTGAGTACAAAAATCTGTGTGAAACTAAATCTCAGGGGCAGAAAGGTGATAACAGCTAACTCATGAATTCAGTTGAAAGAGACAGAGAGAGGCAAGGATGCATTCATTAACTCCTGGCTACTTTTCTCATGGCGTACTCAAATTTAAAAAATATTTTTTAAAAAATGAGGCTAAGGAAATATCACCATAGAACAGGTCCTCTACCTTAGAAAAAGAATATCATCAAGATTAATTATGCAGGTCCCTTGGTCAGCTATGTGAAAGAACTATTATTACCTGAACAAGACAGAGGTAGTAGCAATTTAGCCCCACAGAAACCTTTGCAAGAGGAAGAATGTAGCATTCAAGCAACAGTTAGAACTGGACATGGAACTACAGGCTGGTTCCAAATCAGGAAAGGAGTACGTCGAGGCTGTATATTGTCACCCTGCTTATTTAACTTACATGCAGAGTACGCAATGCAAAATGCCAGGCTGGATGAAGCACTAGCTGGAATCAAGATTGATGGGAGAAATTATCAATAACTTCAGATATACAGATGACACCTCCCTCATGGCAGAAAGTGAAGAAGAACTAAAGATCCTCTTGATGAAAATTAAAGAGGAGAGTGAAAAGTTGGCTTAAAACTCAACATTCAGAAAACGAAGATCATGGCATGTGGTCCCATCACTTCATGGGAAATAGATGGGCAAACAATGGAAACAGTGAGAGACTATTTTCTTGGGCTCCAAGATCACTGCAGATGGTGACTGCAGCCATGAAATTAAAAGATGATTGCTCCTTGGAAGAAAAGCTATGACCAATCTAGATAGCATATTAAAAAGCAGAGACATTACTTTGCCAACAAAGGTCCGTCTAGTCAAGGCTATGGCTTTTCCAGTAGTCATGTATGGATGTGAGATTTGGACTATAAAGAAAGCTGAGTGCCAAAGCATTGATGCTTTTGAATTGTGGTGTTGGAGAGGACTACTGAGAGTCCCTTGGACTGCAAGGAGATTCCACCAGTCCATCCTAAAGGAAATCAGTCCTGAATACTCATTGGAAGGACTGATGCTGAAGCTGAAACTCCAATACTTGGGCCACCTGATGTGAAGAACTGACTCACTGGAAAAGACCCTAATGCTGGGAAAGATTGAGGGCAGGAGGAGAAGGGGACGACAGAGGATGAGATGGTTGGATGGCATTACTGACTCGATGGACATGAGTTTGAGCAAGCTACAGGAGTTGGTGATGAACAGGGAAGCCTGGAGTGCTGCAGTCCATGGGGTCCCAAAGAGTTGGACACAAGTGAACTGAACTGAACTGAAACATTTGCAAGAGGAAGAATGTAGCATTCAAGCTTCAGGTCTCCCTTTGGGATAACTTCCTCTCTTAGCCCTCTGGATCCATCACAACCTTAGCAGGATATGATCATCAGATCAAAGTTGTGCTGCCCGTGGGAAACTGTACACACAGGTATGTATCTCTCACACCCTACAGCTGCTTCTGGGAAGTGACACTCTGCTGGCAGGCTATCAGAATACTTCATCTGTCACGGGATGTCTATAAACATGGTTAGTCACCAGATCACTAACAAGAGCGGTTAAAAGAAGTCTCAGTGCATGTCTTGAAGAACTATTGAGACTGTAGACATGTATTGGTCTGCTGTCTTCAAACCCTGTTGAAATGACCTCAGGAGCAGGAAGGCTATGAGAACTGGGCTGTGTATCTTAATCTAGTGACATGGAAAAGGAGATGAGGAAACCAGTCAATGAGAAAAGGTGAAAACTACCTAGATGATTGTCAATATCAAAATACATCTTAATACATCAGTGGTCATGTCCAACAGTAACAGAAAATAGTTTTTTCTGAAATCTTCAAAAGCTCCAAATGGAGTATGGCCAGATATTAATTATAATGGGCTTCCCCAATGGCTTAGCAGGTTACAGGAGACGTGGGTTTGATCCCTGGGTCGAGAAGATCCCCCAGAGGAGGAAAATGACAACACACTCCAGTATCCTTGCCTGAAAAATCCCATGGACAGAGGAGCCCGGTGGGCTACAGTACAGTCATAAGAAGTTGGACATAAATAAGCAACTAAGCATGCATAGACATTAGTTATAAACCTTTATTAACTTTTGTTCAATTGAACAAATATTAAATTAAGTCCCATATGGGAAGGGAGTATGTATATTTTGTTTACTGTTACATGTCCCTAGTGCCTGAAATAGTACCCAGACCCAGGTAGGTACCCAACCAAGCATGAATTAATGCTGAACAGCTATAGTTACTTAAAAGGCTCTTGGTATGGCTCTGAGAATAAATTATTAAAAGACTTTTAAATAGTGATTTGTCTACATATATAAAACCCCTTAAGATTGATATTTGAATGATGTAGAATAGCTACTTCCATAATTTATGAGACAAGAAAGAGTCAAAAGAAATTATATTTAAAAAATTATTTTCAATGGGAAAACATCTCATGACCATTAGGATAAATGTACTAATCTGTAATACTAGGGGAATGATTCTGAATCTGTCTACCCTCTATAGGGTCCTTCTATTGAAAGCTCTGAAATTTAATTTGGTACTTGGTTTATTATTAGCTGACTGATTAGTTAGCTGTTTGATGGCCATCTAATCCCATGAAAAAGGCCCATCTAAATGAAAATATCAGTGTCAATTAAAAATTCAAGTAATATTTATATAATCTTATGGGTTCATTTTGTGTAAAATGTATGAGACAACAGAATTATAATTTTATAAGCTGAAAGTATTATTCATAGTATAGTGGGATGCCTCATAAAATAAATGTAGGTTCTTTTAATAGGCTTCAGAGTACAATTTTATCATTTATTTTAAATTATTATAAAGGTTGTGTTTTTATGTCACATTTCCCATTATTCTGTGATTTATAGCAAGTTTGCTCCCTTGGATAACAATGTAACTCCCAGTTATAACAGTGTTCCTATGAACCAATGCTGATTTACAGGGAAGTGCTTTCACAAAATTGCCAAGTTTATGTTGTACTAAAGCTCAGTGATTACCTAGATCAGTGATCACGAATTTCCTTTACGAACTCTGATCTGATGTTGTTCACCTCAAGCATAATGTCAAGAAGGAATGCTGGCTCAGCAGAAGCCTATGGTGGTTTATCAGCAATGTCTGCTATGAATGTCAGGATAGGCAAGGTTGGCACCTTATGTGTTTGCCATCTCAAACCTACATTAACAAACATTTAAAAAGCAAAAGCATGTATTACTGACCATGCTACTGATCTGAATGAATGTTGCTTTTTCTAAGTTTTTTTTTTTTTTTTTTTTTTTTTAATGTGGACCATTTTTAAAGTCCTGTATTGAATTTGTTTTGGTTTACTGGCCATGAGGCACATGTGATCTTAGTTGCCCATCCAGGAATCGAACCAGCACCCTCTGCATTGGAAGGTGAAGCCTCAACCACTGGACTGCCAGGGAAGTCCCTATGTGGCTTTATACAGTATCTAATTCTTACTTGCTCTAGTGGAGTTGCTTTATCCTCTAGAAGAACACTACATTTCTTCTTAGTCCTTCTAAGGTAAAAGGCAGGTGAAATAGACTATATTTTGTTCTGCTCAAGCTAGCTTTAACTCCTAAAGGGGATTTAATGGCTCACACAACACTAGAAGCTCATGGGAGGTCAGACTTCATGGTCAGTTTGATCAGTGGCTCAATGAGGCCATGAAGGATGTGGTGACTTCAGTCCCTTTTCTCTGCCTTCCACACCATCAGCTTCATGCTAGACCAGTTTCCTCATGATTGCACGGTGGCTGCAGCAGTTCCAGCTTCATAGCTGTTTATTACATCACTTGTGATTGCAAGAGTGAGGGTCTGTCTGCTCTAGCATTCTGACAGCAGAGCTGCGATTTGCCCCTAGGAAAGCTGTGACTCTTAGATCCCAGGACCATTCTGGAACGAATGGCTGTGGCTGGGAGGATAGTGTGTGCTAACTGGATTTCACCACCCAGGCTTCTCTCCCATAGCATGAATTAGCTGAGTTCCCCAGAAAGTTCACGGATTGCATACCCTCCCAAAATCTAGGAACTTGGAGAAAGACAAAACAGGGAAAACAGAACTCTGGAAAAGCAGCTAAAACAGTCTATTCCATGACCTTTGATCCCGCCTTTGAGAGGTAAATCAGTTAGAAACACAGACTCTGGAGTCAGACTCCTTTTATCTGAACACCTCCTTTTTCCTCTGACTTACTCTTCCTCTAAGCAGACACTTGGCCAAGTTCAGCTCCTTCTACGTCAGTTCCTCAGTTTGCTAATCTGTAAAATGGGGATAATAAGCATTTTAAAGACTGTTCTAAGAATAAAGTGAAACTATATACGTGGAAAACTTAGAGTACTACCTAGTATATAGTAAATACTATAGTATTCTTAGCTGTTATTATTTTTGATGGTCTTAATGTATAATGAAATTCCCTCAGATGCCTTTATTTTAACACATACAAAATGGGATTTACATGCTAGAATGATAGCATGAGGAAGTTCTCAAACTAGTAGTCATTCATATACTGAGAATTCATTAGTACCAATTGATAATGTTGAATATGTCATTTCTTTTATAGAGAAAGACTAACAAATAAACTAAAAGTAATTTGTCTTAATATCCTGCAATACTAAACACATTAACCTCAATATCCTGATACTATCATTGGGTGACTTTTTAATTAGATTCAGATTCTATATTCATTCCATTCAAATGATACTACAGTTACTGAAAAACATCTATTTCTGCTTTATGCCTTTGACTGTGTGGATCACAATAAGCTATGGAAAATTTTGAAAGAGGTGGGAATACCAGACCACCTGACCTGTCTCTTGAGAAACCTATATGCAGGTCAGGAAGCATAGAACTGGACTTGGAACAACTGACTGGTTCCAAATAGGAAAAGGAGTACGTCAAGGCTGTCTATTGTCACACTGCTTATTTAACTTATATGCAGAGTACATCATGAGAAATGCTGGGCTGGAGGAAGCACAAGCTGGAATCAAGATTTCTGGGAGAAATATCAATAACCTTAGATATGCAGATGATACCACCCTTATGGCAAAAAGTGAAGAAGAACTAAAAAGCCTCTTGATGAAAGTGAAAGAGGAGAGAGAAGAAGTTGGCTTAAAGCTCAACATTCAGAAAACTAAGATCATGGCATCTGGTCCCATCACTCCATGGCAAATAGATGGGCAAACAATGGAAACAATGGCTGACTTTATTTTTTGGGGCTCCAAAATCACTGCAGATGGTGAGTTCAGCCATGAAATTAAAAGATGCTTACTCCTTGGAAGGAAAGTTATGACCAACCTAGACAGCATATTAAAAAGCAGAGACATTACTTTGCCAACAAAGGTCTGTCTAGTCAAGGCTATGGTTTCTCCAGTGGTCATGTATGGATGTGAGAGTTGGACTGTGAAGAAGGCTGAGCACTGAAGAATTGATGCTTTTGAACTGTGGTGTTAGAGAAGACCCTTGAGAGTCTCCTGGACTGCAAGGAGATCCAACCAGTCCATCCTAAAGGAGATTAGTCCTGGGTGTTCATTGAAAGGACTGATGTTGAAGCTGAAACTCCAATACTTTGGCCACCTCATGTGAAGAGCTGATTTATTGGAAAAGACCCTGATGCTGGGGAAGATTGAAGGCGGGAGGAGAAGGGGACAACAGAGGATGAGATGATTGGATGGCATCACCAACTCAATGGACATGGGTTTAGGTGGAGTCCGGGAGTTGGTGATGGACAGGGAAGCCTGGAATGCTGCGGTTCATGGGGTCGCAAAGAGTCAGACAGGACTGAGCGACTGAACTGAACTGAACTGAACAGTTACTGAGGAAAGCTTTGTGTTCTGCTTTTATTGTTTTCCTTTTAATCAGAGTTGAAAAAATGGGTCATACTCTGTTGTCTAATTAAAGCTCTCTCCTTGAAGTCTGCAATTTTTCTTTATGAAGCACTTTTGTGCATACATTTTCAAGATAGGTATGCAGGAGATGTGGGTTTGATCCCTGAGTCAAGAAGATCCCCTGAAGGAGGAAACAAAACCCACTCCAGTATTCTTGTCTGGAAAATCCTATGGACAGAAGAGCCTGGCAAGCTATAGTTCATGGGCTCACAAAAGAGTCAGACACAGCTTAGTGACTAAACAACAACAATGGAAACTCAACATGCTGATGGAAAAGAATATATATTTGGGATTTCCTTTTTTCTGATGAACACTTAGCTTAAAAAAGTTCTCACTGGCCTTGGCTGATGTTTTAGACAGTTTATTATTATTATGAGTAGGGGGCAACTTAGGGGGAAAATGGATGCTTGATGGAGTTGTTATTATTTAATCACTAAGTCATATCTGACTGTTTGTGACCCCATGGACTGTAACCCACCAGACTCCTCTGTCCATGGGATTTTTCAGGCAAGAATACTGAAGTGGGTTGCCATTTCCTCCCCTAGGGATCTTCCCAACCCAGGGATCCAACACATGTCTTCTGTATCTCCTGAGCTCCAGGCAGATTCTTTACCCACTGAGCCATCAGATGGAGTTATTTTCATGATAAAGGGGTAGATCCCACATTCAAAGAGTCAGAGACCACTGAGTGATGACCATCCACTCCCACATTCAAAAGAATTGGGTGACCAAACTTTGGAAAGACTGAATTTCTTGAGCATCAGGTGTTCTAATGTCATCGAAACTTTCTGTCCGTTTTCCAATCCTTTGCCTTCATGTATCAGCTTTGTTCTCCCAGACAAGATATTTATCCACATGAGACTGCACACATGGCAGCAGTCAGTTCTTTTCCCTCTCCTCACATCCCATAATGGATGCAGAAAGTCTTTCTTGCCAACTCCGGATAGGAAAAGTTCCATGAGAATGAGTCTCTAGGTCCACCTTGATCACGTGCACATTTTGTGGGTGGGAGTGGGATCTTTTGCTTGTATAAGGGGGCAGAGAAGAATGAAGAAAAACCATAGCTGGGAACTTGTTAGCAGAACGATAAAAGATATTTTCCCCTTAATTTACTAATTATCTGAGATAGTGAGTCCATTGTGAACAGAGCTGAACAACATCTTCGTCCAAGTAGGATGGTAGGTAGCCCACCTTCTACAGCTCTGCAGAGTACTCATTTACCCTAGTTGGGCCAGATACATACTGCACCAAGGCCTGAAAGAGACCAAGAGCTCTCTTACCAATCTATATCCAGCACTACCTTCAGGACTTACAGAACAGCCCAGTCTCAGAAAAAATCTCTCAGCTCAACACAGAGCATTGCCCTGCACCTTGTTGATGTTCTTCTGAATTGTGCCCTGCGGAGCCAAGGAACGGAAATACTATAGTTGTGAGATGATCGTTTGTTTATAAGGTGCACATAATTGCTAATGAGTTTGGCACATAAATGTATGCCTTAACATTTAGCTTGTGAAAGATGAATACATTAGCCCTGCAGGAACCATAACTATGGCATTTTCTGACTTGTCAAAATACCTTGCATGCATTTCATAAACTCATTTTTTAAATAAATAAATAATGGAGTTGTCGACTAACGTCACCTAGAAGACCATGGAACAGCTGGAGGATGGCGTTATGGTTACTTTACAAAAAAAACCCTAGATTCCTGGATTAGTCTTATCTTGCATCTGACCACAACATTGTCTGTTAATGCTTTCATTCATCTATTGCACTTGTTCTCAAACATCTACATCTCATCTAGTCTTAAGGCCTGAATAAAACTACAGAGTTATGTAATAAAATTGTACTTTTTGCTTGAGGTCTTTGATAATCAATTAGTAAACAGTCTTCTAGGATAAGTTGGTTAAATAGTATCACCAACTCAATGGACATGAATTTGAGCAAACTGTGGGAGACAGTAGAGAACAGAGGAGCCAGACGTGCTATGGTTCATGGAGTCACAAAGAGTCAGCCATAACTTAGCAACTGAACAGCAAATGCTAAATGTGCCTGGCTCAGTGATAAAGAATCTGCCTGCCAATGCAGGAGATGCAGGCTTGACCCCTGGGTCAGGAAGATCCCCTGGAGAAGGAAATGGCAACCCACTCCAGTATTCTTGCCTGGGAAATCCCATGGACAGAGGAGTCTAGCAGGCTACATTCCATGGGGTCTCAAAAGAGTCAAACGTGACCAGCGACTAAGCAACAACAATGCTAAACACTTGGAATGATTTAGCACCCATCTTAAGGAACATACAACTTATTAGGAGTCATATAAAAATGTTAAAGAAAGATAAGGGATCAAATTCTAAGTTGTAACTAAGAAAATAAGTTAATATGTACTTTATGTTGGCTAAATTGGCCAAGATCCATTTCTTGAAAGACCCAGAGCTTGAAATGGTTCTCAGAAGATAGACAGACAAAGAAGGATGCTCTAGAATCTCTGTGTCTATGGTTGGTATAAGCATGGAAGGTTGAAATTGTATTTCAGGCAATGTGACTAGTTAGAACCAAACCACAAAGGTGATCTTAGAGGCCTTTGTAGAAGAGAGGGAGCATATTGTACAATGAACCATGTTGGAGAGTGAGTAGGGAATGATGAAATCCTGAGAAAAAGATTTTCACTTGATACAATAGTTTGCTAAGCAGGAAAGCAATATTTTTTTTGACGAATAAGTCATTCCACTCTGTGTGTGTAATAGAGAGAAACATGGAGTGCAGGAACCAAGTCAATTGTCAAGAGACAAAAGGAAACAGTCTGGCACTTATGGAAGGTATGTCGTAATAAAGCCTCAAGTTAAAGGGATGATAGAGACATAATCCAGAAGGAAGGTCATAAAAATATTTACTAAAGAGGCAACAGCAAGGCTTAATGACACCGAGAAATAAAAAGGGCAAAAAGCTCTGATTCCACAGTTTTTGGATTGGGAGACAATTGAAAATTCAGGTTTCACTGTTTATCTTAGGGTACTTCTTTGTTCTTCCCAAGTGTCCAGTGGTTAAGGAGAGCTATTTCTGCTTACTATCAGTGTGATTGGAAAAAAAAAAATCTAAGCTTTTGAAAGAGTTGCATCCACTGTTCCATCATAGAGAAACAAATGTCATGATGTATGTGAAGAAACCCATGCACCTTTGAATTGCCATGTCCAGCTTTTAACATGGTTTCTATTTTCTCACAAAGACTGATAAAGTGGGATTTGAGAGAATGTTATTGTTCGTCACTAAGTTGTGTCTGACTCTTTGCGACCCCATGGATTGCAGCACACCAGGCTCCTCTGTCCAGAGAAGGCAATGGCACCCCACTCCAGTACTCTTGCCTGGAAAATCCCATGGATGGAGGAACCTGGTAGGCTTCAGTTCATGGGGTTGCTAAGAGTCGAACATGACTGAGTGACGTCCCTTTCACTTTTCACTTTTCACTTTCATGCATTGGAGAAGGAAATGGCAACCCACTCCAGTGTTCTTGCCTGGAGAATCCCAGGGACGGGGGAGCCTGGTGGGCTGCTCTATGGGGTCACACAGAGTCAGACGCGACTGAAGCAACTTAGCAGCAGCAGAAGCAGCAGCAGGCTCCTCTGTCCATGGGTTTTCCTGGGCAAGAATACAGCAGTGGGTTGTCATTTTCTCCTGTAGGGGTTCTTCCTGATCCGGGGATTGAACCTGCATCTTCTGCATTATTGGGCAGGTTCTTTACAACTGAGCCACCAGGGAAGACCCTGAGAGAATGTTATCTCCAGAGAAAAGAAGGACAAGTGATAAAAATTCTTTGTGAAATACTGTCTGATCGAATTCTAAGTTATAATTGTTGCTGGGTTATAATTAGTGGGAAAACAACATTTGTTTTATTTAACCCATAATTTCTGAGTTCAGAATTGTTTCTCAAAAAATGTGCCTCTGTCTATACATAGTTAGTTATAAATAGCTGTATATATATATATGTATCAGAAAACCAATTGAAAGTATATCTAGTTGCAGAAATTTATATCCCCATATTTCCATGAAGTCTTATAAAAAGTGACTAATCTTAATTGCATTGAAAATATAGACAATTAGTTCACATCGGTAGTCAAGTAAAATGACGATCAGATCCAGGTACCACGAAATACGAGTTTGTTCCATTTCAAGCTTCAGCAAATTAGTGAAGTCTGAATTCAATTTAGCTACTTGATTTAAGCTCCTGATCAATAGACTGACTGAAAAGAAGTGACTGTGACTTTTCCACTCCTTAGACTGGGTCAGTAAATTTATAAAAAGATAAGTAATACTAGAAGAGTAAGTAAAAAATAAGTGCTTGAATTGAGGTGAAGTGTGAAGGAAATTGTACATTTAAAAGCAAAAAAGAAAAGAAAAAAAGCTCACTTTTCCTGGGTTTCGAGGTCCATTTCTATCACTAATCAGCTATGTGACCTTGAATGGGGCACTTCATGCCAGCCTGCTTCAGTTCTCTCTCTCGTAAAATGAGAGAATTTAAAGTGATGACTGCCACAGACCAGGCCCCATAATATTCATTTTTGATAAGATCATGGACCTCTTTTTGCCCCGACTGTTGGCCTGAGAGTGGTGGTACGCGAAAACCTAAGTCATCACTGTCTTTTGCCCTTTGACATCTGTAGCTTGACCCCGCAGAACCCTCTCCACAAAGCCCACTAACCCTCTCCCCTCCTCCCTGCATGGAATCCACTTTTCCAAAAGGTACAGTCATAATTTAGGACTTCTTTCCAAACTCCACCAGACACTCCACCCTCTTCTGTCTGCATATAGTGTCTTTTATAATTTTTGTTCCCTATTTTTGATAGCCTTTTATATTCCAATATATTAATATTATAAGATCTCCATGGTATGAAGTGAAAAGTGAAAGTATTAGTCTCTCAATCATGTCTGACTCTTTTTAACCCCATGGATTGTAGCCCACTAAGCTCCTCTGTCCATGGAATTCTCCAGGCAAGAATACTGGAGTGGGTAGCCATTCCATTTTCCAAGGAATCTTCCCTACCCAGGGATTCAACTCAGGTCTCCTGCATTGCAGCCAGATTCTTTACCATCTGAGCCTCGTGAAAGCCCACTCCATGTTATAGAGCCTGGCTTATATGTGCTGTATTCTCTACACTATCTCATATAGTATTTGACATATAGCAGGTATTCTGCAAAAACCAGGTGAGCAAATAGGTTTGTTTAATTTTTTTTAGATTTATAAAATTTAGTTTATTTTTATATTCAGTTCATCCATGTTATTATACTAATCAAAAAATCTTTCCAATTGAAAGAGCTGTGTTAATATTATTATATATACATTATAACTATATATAAGTTACCTAACAAAGGTTATATAGATTCCCAAGCTTTCAGATGCACTTCTTGAATATGAGTTATATTTTATACTTTTTTTTTCACTCAAAGAACTTTTGTTTTGATGAGCTAACAGAAATTTCAACAAGAATTCATCAGATACAATATATGAGCCATTGAAAAAGGAAGCATAGTCCCTATTTTAAATTCCAACACATGAGCACATAGTGTCCAGGCAGCTTGTTCTGGCATATGCGTGAGAATACAATGGCGCTGACTTGTAATGTTTGTCTGGTAAAGTTGCCTTCTTTTCAAACTCTTTTAAGTGCAAGTGAGAAAAGTGGGTGGGTGGACAGGTCTGTGTGCGTGCACTCATGTTGGAGAAAGGCTGTCTTCCTTTCTGTTTGTAAAATCACACTCTGCTGTTCTCAGAGATCAACTCTGACACGTAAGAAAGGAAACAACGGCTAGTATTGAATTACTGCTTGTCTAGAGAGAACAGCAAAAGATTCTGTGCCTTCGGCTATGTAGGCTTTAAGAAAACCAAGTCATGTATTTCATTTTTGTGACCCAGATAACTTATAAGGGATTTGCTTTTCCATCCCCACGTAGAAAGGAATTGCCTCAATTCTCATACCATAGTATTAAGAGAGTGATGCGCTGTTTTGGACAATAGAGATCTATGAGACTGCCTATGAGGCAATCTCATCTGTGGAAGAAGTTCCTCAAGTCTTCTTGTGATTAAACATATCATTTCCCACTTAACACAACTCCTTCATACTTCACTGTAGAGTGACTAATGGTTTAACTTTAAAATAACTGGTTTATTAGTCCCATGAAAAGTATTTTTATCCAAATATTAATATTAACTGTTGTGTGTTGCTGTTTAGTCTTTAAATTGTGTCCAACTCTTTGCAAACTCATGGACTGTAGCCTGCCAGGCCCCTCTGTCCATGAGATTCTCCAGGCAAGAACACTGGAGCAGGTCGCTATTTCCTTCTCCAGAGCATCTTCCTGACCCAGAGATTACACCCCCGTCTCCTGCATTGGCAGGTGGATTCTCTACCACTGAGCCACCAGGGAAATCCTATTAACTCTGTTTCCCCCAAAAAGGGATCCTAAATCTTGAGCTCTGGAAACACATACCTCTGGGTTCAAATCCCATGTCACCTAATGTCTTTAAACATTTGTTCACTTCATCCATTAAATGAAAGACATTCTAGTTTCCACCTTAAATGAAATACAGCATGAACAGCACAAAATGTGGCTTACACGTGGTCAGTGCACATTTCAAATTCAACATCTTAAGACAATTTCAGAATTTTTTCCCCTTATTTTTTTCTAATAATAAAAACAAGACAGATTCTAAAATCTAATAGCTTGATAGCACGTCCCTGTCCATGACAAGATGGGGGAAAATGTGACTATTTTTGTGTAATATAACTGATATAAGGGGAAAGGCTGATAACTTTCATTATAGATGATGGGATATACCCTTAGGGTCTTTGGTGTTCTTAGAACATGGCAATTTCAGGCAATGTTCATAACACTTAGGTATTCTTTGAGTCAGTATTTTCTAGAGATTACCTCTATTTGCTGATTGTCAGAAATGGACAAATGGAACTGACTACTCCTTCTCAATTTCTCTCCAACTCTCATTCTCATCTCAACCAAAGACAGCATGTAAATAAACCAATCATCAAATAAAGCAAACCAGTCTTCTGATAACTTCGGAATGGATGATGACATTTTTAACCAATTAATATTTAAGCCAAATAAATCCATCATCTCTAGAACTTGTGGGGACATTAGTATCATTCCAAAGACTAAGTGAGAGGAATGTGAACTTTAGAAATTGTTTCTGTGGATTCTTCATTGAAGTCACTCTAAAATTCTTCCAGAATTTCAAGTAATGAGGGAAGAATTTTTAAAATTCATTAGAGTTATTATCCTGCTTTCCCTCCAATTTATTGCAATGCAACAGTAAGACTGGGACTCTTGTGGTTTTCATATTTATATAAGTTCTAGAAATTTAGGGAAGAAAAAACCCAAATATCCAAATCATCTTATAGATCTAACCTATACAGCTGTAAGAAAAAAAATAATTAAAATTGCACTAAACTATTTAGTATCACTTACATTGAAGAAATGAAAGATATCCTTGATAATTTAATAGGGCTAAATTTTATCAATGCTATTGTTAGCTTTTTCTCTGTAGTTGCCAGGAAAACCTAAATTGAGAATCTAGTTGTCACTTCTTTCTGTCTTTCTAAAAACTTTTAGCAATAGTATCCTTTAGCAATAGTATCCTCTAAGGGGAGACCTAATAAAGTTTATTATAAGCTTGGATCAATACAAGATAAAGAGCCAAGTTTATTATAAGAGACAGTAGACAGAAAGGATACTCAATGGTTGTAGTCAATTTCTTACAGTTTGTGTTCAGGGCTCACCGTGGTGTATAGATGCCATCTATCCTCGATAATTTGTTTTAAAAATCCTTTGGAAACTCGAGTACAAAAGCAAAAGAAAACAACGTTTTAGCTGTTGGGACTGAAAAGCAACCAACTTTGAAACAAATTTTATTTGAATTATACTAAAGAAAGACCTGGGGCTTCCCTGGTGGCTCAGACAGTAAAGAATCTGCCTGCAATGCAGGAGACCTGGGTTCAATCCCTGGGTCAGGAAGATTCCCTTGGAGAAGGGAATGTATACCCACTCCAGTATTCTTACCTAGAGGATCCCATAGACAGAGGAGTCTGGCAAGCTACAATCCATGGGGTCTCAAAGAGTCAGACATGACTGAGCAACTAAGCATTCCACACAAAGACTTGGATTTTCTAAAGATTACGGGAGGCTATATCTACTCTGGCAAATCTAATACAGTTATGTAAAGTTTAAAAATAAAATAAAATTAAAAAAAAAAAAAAATAAAAAAAAATAAAGGGGTTGAGTGAACATTGAAAGATGTAACTTCATCCAATGAGATAAAATCTTGTACTTTTTTGCTAAAAGATATCTAAAGAAGGCATTGTTTAAGAAAAAGAGAAGAAATTCAAGCAGAGTGTTGCCTTTCATTGAGAATTCAACAACTTTTATTAATAAATGGAACTGTTCTTTTCAAACTGATCAAAAATTAGTGATTAATTTAGCCTACTAGCCTTGAAAACTCAACCATCTACTTTATTAAAGTATTGACAAATGTAACTAATTGCACAGATGTCATAGGTTAACTAAAAAGACTTCTGAGTCTACATGAGGGAATTATTTGCCCAGGCAGAAATGTATCAATGAGTGAAAAATGAAGGTGTGCATGTATAATGCACAGCTTTTTCTAGACAGGGTTCCAATGTCACTGCATCTCTACACTCCAGAAGTATATTTGTAATAAAATCAATGGAAGGCAGAAACCCAGTATCACAGCTGGTGGCAGACTGTCAAATCAGAAATTCATTTATAAGTGTGACAAGTCCTCCATCTCAGAACTCCTGGTGGGAAAAACCTGATTGACAGCAATTACTCTAGGGCACTGGGGCCTTCTGTGTGGCTTCCTCATGCCCTCCTCCCTTGGACAAAGACGTGAAGTCTATTGGAAGCATTTTTCACACAGACAAGGAAATGATTTCTCATTTCCCCACATAGCATGAAGGGTTAGTGTATTTCTGGACTGATTCCATTTTCTTTCTACATAGGTAACAACACTCATTGTCTTGCTGGCAGCTCGATAGTAGGCTACCTGATTTCCTGATAATAGGAAAATTTCCCCTTCTACCCTGCTATTTGGCATGTTTACTTTTGCACTAGTACATTAGGATCTAACTAAATTATGTTTTAATACTAGTTCAGATGCAGTTCTTTAAACTATGTAATAAAACAAACAAAAAAACATGTAAGCTGCATTAATTACAATCAAAATCAGATCAATCACTGAATGTCTAAAATTATAAAATAGTTTATGATATATATTAGAACATTTCTTTACAGTATTATTTTTGTTGTTTGCTCGCTAAGTCCTGTCTAACTCTTGTGACCCCTTGGACTGTAGCCCACCAGGATTCTCTGTCCCTGGGATTTTCCAGAGAATACTGGAGTGGGTTGCCATGCCTTCCTCCAGTTCCATCTAAGGATGGAACTCACATCTCCTGAATTGCAGGCAGACTTTATATACCATTTTAATTCTTTCAAGGATGAAAAGTAGTGATTTAAAATATTAGAATAAAGTTGATTTGCAATCATTACCAATAAGTTGACTGGGGAGACTGAGTCTTCCTCCAAATTTTACTTGGTTCTCCATCAATTAAATAGACATTAATGAGACCTGCAATGATCCATATTATACTTTGCAAATATAGTGAAGACTAGGAGATGGTGTCCACCCTCAAAGTTAAATTCTTCTAGAGTCTTTAGAATTTGTTTCCAAATTTCTGAAATTTCTAGATGTGTGGGTATGTGTTTTCATAAAATCCCTTAATAAATGAGACCATAGTTATAAAATGAACATATTGATGTCACAATTTATGTCTGTTGAGCACTCAAAAATGCTCTGCTTTTGGATAAGTTAAGTATATGGTCACCCTTCTAAGGAACTGAATGCAGAGGAAGCTTTCAGTTGTTTCCTCTGGACAAGATAGATGCTTGAATGTCATTATTAGCAGGAGACAAGTTAGTTATATTAGACACAGATTTCATTTTGTTCAAGCTCTTTATTTTCCATAAGAAACACTAAAAAAGAACCAAACAGCCCAGTAAACCCATCACATTTTCCTGTCTCTGAAAAAATGTTGACATTAAAAAAAAAAAAAAAAAAAGAGTTCCTGCCTGGATGGGAGAGGAGTTTGGGGGAGAATGGATACATGTATATGAATGGCTGAGCCCCTTCGCTGGTCACGTGAAACTATCACAATATTGTTCATTAGCTATACCCCACTACAAAATAAAAGGGTGTTTTTTTTTTTAATGAGTTCCTGAACTGCCCAGAAAACCCTCACATAGGTTGATTCATGGATCCATAAAGAACTAAGGACATTTTGGTTCCATGTTTAACAGTGGTGATGAGGATGTTCGAGAGCTTAACAATAATAGTTGTGACTGAACCCAAAATGACGTCCTCGTTTCCACAACAAATGAAAGTATTTCAAGTTTGTGAAAACATTTGTTGGCTCTGAAAAATTGCATAAAGATTCTTTAACGTAATAACATATACAGATCTGAATTTTAATGTGATGTACTATTGAGTCAAGTTTTTAAAGCTGATCTTTAAATATCTTGAAACATGTAAAATATCATGTATGAAACGAGTTGCCAGTCCAGGTTCGATGCACGATACTGGATGCTTGGGGCTAGTGCACTGGGACGACCCAGAGGGATGGTATGGGGAGGGAGGAGGGAGGAAGGTTCAGGATGGGGAACACATGTATACCTGTGGTGGATTCATTTTGATATTTGGCAAAACTAATACAATTTTGTAAAGTTTAAAAATAAAATAAAATTTAAAAAATAAATAAATAAAAAATAAAAATACATGATGTTCCATTAATTTAATAATTACAATTTCTATGTACTAAATTCTTACTGGGACCTACAAGCTGTTTTTAAAGAATAACATCAATATGTATAAATCTCATTTGCATCTTATGAAATCTCTGAAATGTTAAAAAAGAAGGATGTATAAACATACCTATTCTACCAAACAAACCTCAATGATTATAAAGGTTAAATGATTAATCCAGTTCACTGTGGAAGAAAAACAAGTTTTATTGTTGTTTTCTCACTAAAAACATTTCCTTTCTATTCTCATTGAATTAATAACAATTCCCATAATTATCATGATTTGGACAGAGGCATGCTAAAATGGACTTTTACGTCTTTCATAAGGATAAAATCTGTGAAGATTAGCAAAGTGTGTAAACTGTTTCAATTTCCAAAGAATGCACTCATTTTAACAGACAAACAAAACATGTGTGATATATACATGTATTATGAAAGCAAGTCAGCTGAAGACAGCTACAGGCAAAATTTCCTAAGCTTCTATTTGTTGTACTTATTTAAAAGCAATGGTTTAAAAAAAAAAACTTTTTCTTTTTAGATTTATTTATTTATTTTTGGCTGCGCTGGGTTTTCCTTGCTGTGCGCACGTTTTCTCTAGTTTCAGCGAGCCAAGGCCACTCTGGCGCAGTGCAGGCGCTTCTCACTGTAGCGGCTTCTGTTGTGGAGCACGTGCTCTAAGCGCCTGGGCTTCCGTAGCTGTGGCGCACAAGCTTAGTTGCTCCATGGCATGTGGGATCCTCCCAGACCAGGGATCAAACCCATGTCCCCTGCACTGGTAGGCAGATTCTCAACCACTGGACTGCAGGAGAAGCACATAAAGCATTTTTTTTTTTTTTAATCCAACTAATTCACTGATGTTTGCTTGCTGCTGCTGCTGCTGCTGCAAGTCACTTCAGTCATGTCTGACTCTGTGCGACCCCATAGACGGCAGCCCACGAGGCTCCCCCGTCCCTGGGATTCTCCAGGCAAGAACACTGGAGTGGGTTGCCATTTCCTTCTCCAATGCATGAAAGTGAAAAGTGAAAGTGAAGTCGCTCAGTCGTGTCCGACTTTTAGCAACCCCATGGACTCCAGCCCACCAGGCTCCTCCGTCCATGGGACTTTACAGGCAAGAGTACTGGAGTGGGGTGCCATTGCCTTCTCCGGCAATGGAGATGTTTGCTTAACCTTTTCTAATTAATCTGAATTACTTATCTATTCACCAAATGATTAAATTAGTAAGATATCTCCCTTCCAGTAGAAGAAGGCTTCTTTTGTTTCTCAATTTTCTCTTTCTCTATGTAGAAAGGGGAAAGCAAAGAAAAAGGAGGAAGAAGAGAACCAAGGGGAGCATTAGAAGATTTAGAAAGGGGAGAGGTAGAGAAGAGCGATTTCCAGTCAAGATATACAAAAGCATAAGCTATTGGGTTGACCAAAAAGTTCATTCTGGTTTTTCCAGAACATCTTGCAAAAAAAAAAAAAAAACCTGAACTAATCTTTTGGCTAACTCTATATATCAGGGCTATCATATATGGCTCCAGGAGATGCACTGTAGAACTCCAGGGCGAACCATTCCCATGGACTCTAATATGAGTGCTCGCCCCGCTGGAGTTGTCCAAGGCTGCAGTTCTAAACAGAAATGCAATTGTGACTCACATTACACACACCCACAAACATGTGCTCCTCTGGGATGTCCATAGGCAGCAGTCTTTGCTCGTGTCATCTGGCTCAATCTCACCCATCCCCTATGTTGCATTGCATGTTTGGTCCACGTACTGTGATGTGGCACGTGTATATATTAATATAAAGGGTGATTGTCCTCCAGCATGCTTCTGTGTGCTGCTTTTCTGGACCATGTACACAGACCAGCTCTCCTTTACAACCTGACTAGCAGGGGCAGAATTGGACATGCAAGGGCTTCCCTAACGGCTTAAATGGTAGAGAGTCTCTTTGCAATGCAGGAGACCTGGATTCTATCCCTGCTCTGGAAGATCCTCTGGAGAAGGAAATGGCTACCCACTCCAGCATTCTTGTCTGGAGAACTCTAGGACAGAGGAGCCTGGTGGGCTACAATCCCTGAGGTCACAAAGAGTCAGACACAACTGAGCAACTAACACACACACAGCAAGCAATGGAGGTATATTCATTGATGTAAAATAATAAGAAATAGTGACATTAAATAGGTTTGATTACACTAAGTACTACTAAGATAAAAGTAGAAATTATTCCACCCATATCCTAAGGAGACATTAAAAATTAGAAATCACATATTATTTTCTCCCCAGTAAAACAATTACTCTTTATGCTATAAATTGAAACTTGGTAACTGCTGCTAATGAGGTGGTTTATATCTTTACTGTCACTTTCATGACAAGACACATCACGAATAGGAATAGATTTGCTTTGCAATATAGCTCAGCTGTAAAGAATCAACCTGAGGACACCAGAAGGGAAAGAGACACGTGTACCCCAATGTTCATCGCAGCACTGTTTATAATAGCCAGGACATGGAAGCAACCTAGATGTCCATCAGCAGATGAATGGATAAGAAAGCTATGGTACATATACACGATGGAGTATTACTCAGCCATTAAAAAGAATACATTTGAATCAGTTCTAATGAGGTGGATGAAACTGGAGCCAATTATACAGACTGAAGTAAGCCAGAAAGAAAAACACCAATACAGTATACTAACGCATATATATGGAATTTAGAAAGATGGTAACAATAACCCTGTGTACGAGACAGCAAAAGAGACACTGATGTATAGAACAGTCTTATGGACTCTGTGGGAGAGGGAGAGGGTGGGAAGATTTGGGAGAATGGCATTGAAACATGTAAAATATCATGTATGAAACGAGTTGCCAGTCCAGGTTTGATGCACGATACTGGATGCTTGGGGCTGGTGCACTGGGACGACCCAGAGGGATGGAATGGGAAGGGAGGAGGGAGGTGGGTTCAGGATGGGGAACACATGTATACCTGTGATGGATTCATTTTGATATTTGGCAAAACTAATACAATTATGTAAAGTTTAAAAATAAAATTAAATTAAAAAAAAAAAGAATCAGCCTGCCAATGCAGGAGACTCAGATTTGATCCCTAGGTCAGGAAGATCCCCTGGAAAGGGGAATGGCAACTGACTGCAGTATTCTTGCCTGAAAAATCCCATGGACAGAGGAGTCTAGTGGGCTACACTGCATGGGGTTGCAAAAGGGTCGGACACAACTGAGTGAACAGCAACAACACGCACTACAATCTTAGCAGTGAGTCTGCATGATGCCATCGGAAGTCTGTGTACTGTGTTGCATTGAGCCAAGTGAAGAGAACTTTTCAGAGTGGGCATATTTAATTAACCATCATAGACATTTTGGTTATAGTTAAATCATAGTCATTGTGACCAGCTCCTCAAATTGTATCCATTCAGCATACATTTATAGAGTACCTGCTGTATACTTAGGACAAAACTTGCTTTTAGTGATGCTCTAGGATTTCACATGTTGAAAATGCTGTGCCTTTTAGGAAATTACTTCATAATGTTGGGAAATGACACAGCAGTGTCCTTCAAGATTAAATGCACCTTCAGGAAATAATTTTTTCACCTTGCTCCATAACAAATTTGCAATACTGGTGGTCATGAGCACTTACCTAACACCGTCCATAATTCCACCATGTTTCATGTAATCATGGCAACCATAAGGATCCCTTCCTTCTCTTACAGATGGAACAAAGGGAAAATTCTTATTACAATAAACTCAAAGATTATGTCTACTCAAGCCAAAAAACTTATATATTTACATATATATAAATATTAGAATTTATAATAAATATATATTGTTATATATATAACTTACATTAAGGTGGTTTCCAATTTACAAATTAATCAAATTCTAAAATGCATATATAAATTATTTTATTAAAACTTGAAACATTTTTTCTGTCAACAATGCTATAAATTAGCAGTTCTAATTTAGTAAGATTATACTCTTAAATTTGAATATAAGGCAAAAACTACAGATAGTTGAAAAGATCCCATGAATGACCCCAAAGACCCAAATATATGGTTTTGCAATATATAATCCAAATAACATATGTGTGAATATTACTTTTATACTGTTGTAAACATATAATTCTATGGAGAAAACATATTCAAAATTAATTTTTAGGAGCATTCTGATTCAAACATTTCAACAAATATCTCAAAATTTCAGATTTTCCTATTTATGGTTATCTTCATCCTCTCCTGTATGGTGTCTTACCAGGTCTCCATCTCTTTATTAGTTAATATTTCTCCAAGGCTTTCAACTGCTTTGACTAGACTAACACAAAATTACCACTGTCACTTACCTACCAGCTTGAAGAATGAATTACATCGGTTACTTTTCTTTGCCAAGGCTAAGAATTCATTAAAATTTTTGATGCCGCCTTTTCAAAGGGCCAACATCATGAATTCACTCTTCCAAGCTTATTGAATTACCTGAACTATGCTACCAAAACTTTTCCCTCTCCCTTCCCATCTAGTTTTCTCTCCCCTCACCTTTTCCTTTCCTTCTTCATCCCTCTCTCATATGTGTATAGAGCTGAATCTGATCTGTCTATACCTGGAATTCAACAGGCTAGACCCATACCAGAGTCGTCCATTTGTGTAAAATGATGTTCTTTTCCCAGTCACTGGCACCAAGAAAAACTCCACCATTCTTTTTTTTTTTCTCTCTCTCTCTCTGCCCCTGGGAGCAGATAGAGGCATCGAAAATCCTAGTATCAGTGTCTCACAGATTTTTCTGGATTTCCATCACACTTAAAATAAAATTTCACCTCCTCATCATGTCCTACAGGATTCCACAGGTTCTGGACCCAACTCCTCCTTTTGACCGAAATTCACATCACACTTTCCTCCAGATCTCCACAATGATCTACACTTTAATCCTGGACTGTATTCACTTCTGGGCCTCTGAGGACTCTCACCTAACTATTTCAGCTGCTTCTCAGCTCCAATGAATATTCACTGGAAGGACTGATGATGAAGCTGAAACTCCAGTACTCTGGCCATCTGATGCGAAGAGCTGACTCATTGGAAAAGGCCCTGATGCTGGGAAAGATTGAAGGCAGGAGGAGAAGGGGATGACAGAGGATGAGATGGTTCGATGGCATCACCAACTCAATGGACATGGGTTTGGGTGGACTCCGGGAGTTGGTGATGGACAGGGAGGCCTGGCGTGCTGCAGTTCACAGGGTTGCAAAGAGTCAGACACGACTGAACGACTGAACTGAACTGAACTTATTTCCAAGGGCATCTACTTAGAGAGGCCTTCTCAAACCAACCAATTTAAGTTTGCCCCCCATCTGTTTACTTCCTTCCTACCCCAATGTGCACTTCTTTTCAACTGAGTAGTTATTTACAATCCATACCCTGCAATTGGAAGGCAGAAGGGTGGGTCCTTTTTCACTGCAGCATCCTAGAACCTGGAATCTGTAAAAGATGCATCTACTAAACATTTGTTGAAGAAGTAAATAGGTGAATAAGATGAATCTTCTAACTTGGACATTCACCATGCTGTATATCTTAACTTACATAGTTCCCTGAGCCCTCCTACTGAAAATGGCAATCTCAAATATGGCAGATATGTGAGCATGTCACTCAGTTTGTCTGCACTGCCCAGCAATCTTCATTTATCTATGAGCTTCACAAAGATTTAATTTTTGAGGACCAAACGTAGCCCATAGGCAGGATCAATTCTTACCAACCTACATGGAAGCTATATGATTAACCTCTCAAAATTCCTTGGCAAGCAAATAAATAGTCTCCCCACTAGCTCCTTTGCTCCTCTACACATTTCCATATGCTTTCCTGCACTCAGCACCCAGATTGAGGCCTTCATTTATAAATCTCCACTGTCCATGTCCATTCTCTGCTCAAAACCTCTATCACTATAGTAAAGTTGCAGGATATAAAATCAACACACAGAAATCCCTTGCATTCCTATACACTAATAATGAGAAAACAGAAAGAGAAATTAAGGAAACAATTCCATTCACCATTGCAACGGAAAGAATAAAACACTTAGGAATATATCTACCTAAAGAAACTAAAGACCTATATATAGAAAACTATAAAACACTGGTGAAAGAAATCAAAGAGGACACTAACAGATGGAGAAATATACCATGTTCATGGATTGGAAGAATCAATATAGTGAAAATGAGTATACTACCCAAAGCAATCTATAGATTCAATGCAATCCCTATCAAGCTACCAACGGTATTCTTCACAGAGCTAGAACAAATAATTTCACAATTTGTATGGAAATACAAAAAACCTCGAATAGCCAAAGCGATCTTGAGAAAGAAGAATGGAACTGGAGGAATCAACCTACCTGACTTCAGGCTCTACTACAAAGCCACAGTTATCAAGACAGTATGGTACTAGCACAAAGACAGAAATATAGATCAATGGAACAAAATAGAAAGCCCAGAGATAAATCCACGCACATATGGACACCTTATCTTTGACAAAGGAGGCAAGAATATACAATGGATTAAAGACAATCTCTTTAACAAGTGGTGCTGGGAAATCTGGTCAACCACTTGTAAAAGAATGGAGCTAGAACACTTTCTAACACCATACACAAAAATAAACTCAAAATGGATTAAAGATCTAAATGTAAGACCAGAAACTATAAAACTCCTAGAGGAGAACATAGGCAAAACACTCTCTGACATACACCACAGCAGGATCCTCTATGACCCACCTCCCAGAATATTGGAAATAAAAGCAAAAATAAACAAATGGGACCTAATAAAACTTAAAAGCTTCTGCACATCAAAGGAAACTATTAGCAAGGTGAAAAGACAACCTTCAGAATGGGATAAAATAATAGCAAATGAAGCAACTGACAAACAACTAATCTCAAAAATATACAAGCAACTCCTACAGCTCAACTCCAGAAAAATAAATGACCCAATCAAAAAATGGGCCAAAGAACTAAATAGACATTTCTCCAAAGAAGACATACAGATGGCTAACAAACACATGAAAAGATGCTCAACATCACTCATTATCAGAGAAATGCAAATCAAAACCACTATGAGGTATCATTTCACACCAGTCAGAATGGCTGCGATCCAAAAGTCTACAAATAATAAATGCTGGAGAGGGTGTGGGGAAAGGGAACCCTCTTACACTGTTGGTGGGAATGCAAACTAGTACAGCCACTATGGAGAACAGTGTGGAGATTCCTTAAAAATCTGAAAATAGAACTGCCTTATGATCCAGCAATCCCACTGCTGGGCATACACACTGAGGAAACCAGAAGGGAAAGAGACACGTGTACCCCAATGTTCATCGCAGCACTGTTTATAATAGCCAGGACATGGAAGCAACCTAGATATCCATCAGCAGATGAATGGATAAGAAAGCAGTGGTACATATACACAATGGAGTATTACTCAGCCATTAAAAAGAATACATTTGAATCAGTTCTAATGAGATGGATGAAACTGGAGCCTATTATACAGAGTGAAGTAAGCCAGAAGGAAAAACACCAATACAGTATACTAACACATATATATGGAATTTAGAAAGATGGTAACAATAACCCTGTGTACGAGACAGCAAAAGAGACACTGATATATAGAACAGTCTTATGGACTCTGTGGGAGAGGGAGAGGGTGGGATGATTTGGGAGAATGGCATTGAAACATGTAAAATATCACATATGAAACGAGTTGCCAGTCCAGGTTTGATGCACGATACTGGATGCTTGGGGCTAGTGCACTGGGATTACCCAGAGCGATGGTATGGGGAGGGAGGAGGGAGGAGGGTTCAGGATGGGGAACACATGTATACCTGTGGCAGATTCATTTTGATATTTGGAAAAACTAATACAATTATGTAAAGTTTAAAAATAAAATAAAATTAAAAAAACAAACAAACAAACAAATCCTGACTTTAGAAGAAACAGTTCTCAAAAAGACTATTGCATCAAAGGAAGGCATTACTGCTAGCAATAGCAAGAGGGCTTACTGCAATAGGGGAAAAGCCCAGACCATGAGGTCTGCAAATAAAATCAAAATCAGATAGCAAAGAGCTTTTCTTTTATGATGAGGAGGAAATCAGGCTAAACAGAGGCAGGTGTGCGTAAGTGGGATGAGCAGCTGGTTTAATGGGAGAATTGAATAGGAGATTCCTTGTGGGTAATTTTCATAAGATGTCATTAAGGGGAATTGTTCTGAATTCCAAAGTTTGTTTAACCATAAGGGTGAGTCCAGTTCAGGATTATGTGATGAAGAGAGAAACTTTAAAGTTTGGTCAAGTCAGCAGGCATTTTGTAATCTGATTGGCCAGAGGGGGCCAATAGTTCAGCTAATCCTTAATGAGATGATTAATGGGAGTGTGGAGGGTCAGTGTCCAGCCTTTCCCTAAGTAAACAAGGACATTATCTCTGAGTCTTAGCTTAGTCATGGTGGGAAGGGTAGTTCTTTGCTTACTGCAAAGATTCCCCAGGATACAAAAGCAGAGGGATTTCTTGAACCATTGTTGGTTTCCAGGAGCACAGGGCTCAGGTCAAGTTTAACATCGTCACTTTCAGAGGCTTTCTAATATGATCTGAGTTTCTCCATCCGTCTCACCTGTGTTCACTGGCCTCCTCGGGCTCCATGTCAGGTGTGTTCCCCCTCCAAGATTTCTGGGCTTGTTCACCCTCTGTCTAAACTCTTCCAAGACACTTACACAACTTTCTCCCTTATTGTTTCCAGGTGTCTACTCAAATATCACCTTTTCACAAAGCCTATCTTGACTGCTTTTACATAATGAGACAATTACTCTTCCTCATAACAACTCATCCTTCCAAGCTCCTCATGCTGTGACGTTCAGTCCATGACATTTATGACAACTGTAGGCTTTGGCTTATTTTGGCTTCTACTTCCTTCACTAAGGGCTTCCCAGGTGGCTCAGCGGTAAAAAATCCTCTTGCCAATGCAGGAACCGCAGGAGACTCAGGTTCAATCCCTGGGTTGGGAAGGACCTAAGGAGGAGGGCATGGCACCCCACTCCAGTATTCTTGCCTGAAGAATCCCACGGACAGAGGGTCCTGGAGGACTACAGTCCATAGAGTCGCAAAGAGTCAGACACGACTGAACACGCACACGTACCCTTCACTAAAATGTAAGTTCAAATTAGCTATAATCATATGCTAGATGACTAAATGACCTAACAAAATATTGAAAGAATAAATTAATGAAATTATACAGTATTATCACAGACTGGGAAACTTTGCTGAAAAAAAAAATAGTATTTAAGAATTGTTTTCTCTTTGGAACCTAGGGAAAATGAGAATGAAAATGAGGAGCCCTAAAGGGAAGAGAGCCATAAAACTCTGCTCAATTCCTAGCGCTGCTGCTGCTGCTGCTGCTAAGTCACATCAGTCGTGTCTGACTCTGTGCGACCCCATAGACGGCAGCCCACCAGGCTTCCCCATCCCTGGGATTCTCCAAGCAAGAACACTGGAGTGGGCTGCCATTTCCTTCTCCAATGCATGAAAGTGAAAAGAGAAAGTGAAGTCGCTCAGTCGTGTCCGACTCTAGCGACCCCATGGACTGCAGCCCACCAGGCTCCTCCGTCCATGGGATTTTCCAGGCAAAAGTACTGGAGTGGGGTGCCATTGCCTTCTCCGTTCCTAGCACTAGAGATCACCAAAGAAATCCAATTAAATTTTAAATGAAACCAGTGGCAACAGTCATTCAAGTTCCTGATGTTCTACCAGTTAGTCTATGGTATCACATAGACAGGACCCATGGAATGGACCCAACCTACAAAGAGGTATAATATATAATGTACCTATAGGCTTAAGATAGAAGTGTTAAGAGATTCTGTAAATATACTGAAAGCAAAAGGGGGAATACTAATTAATCATGTTGTTAGGAGAAGTACATGATTTGTGTTCCAAGTCTAAATAGACTGGATTAATCAAATGTCACACTGACATTTCTAATAATGATGGCACTAGGGAAATTCCATTAGTGAGCCATACCTGCCAAGAAAAAAAGTAACAGAGGATCAATTAAATAAACAGGAAATTATCTTCCCCCCAGATAGTCCATGGATCTTCTCATTTGTCATGGTGCCTGGATCCTTTGAAAATTAGATAGGCATTTGCCTATGATTAATAACTCCTACTGCTCTTCTTTGCGCCCCTAAATAACTTTATGTTGCTTAACACCCTAGAGTTATCTAATATCTTTGAAAAAGAGAGGCTTTCAGTGATAAGAGCAAATTAAAAATGGCTTATATGTCAGAAAGGATCATGGCATTCTAACACAAAGTCCCCTGTATTAATAAACGCACCTGCAATGTTCCCAAGATTAATGAGAAATATCTTGGCAGAATTCATTTGAGTAGTGAATTTGCATGGTTATACTTATAGATCATCTTAAAATCGCCTGTTTGAGCACAGACAATGATATCATAAATATGTATTTGAAATGAAATTTAAATTTTAGGGAAGCAATATCCATTCATTAAAGAGGAGGAAACAAATGCATTACAATGAATCTCAGGTAAATGAAAAGGGCTGCATCTAGAGCTGTTAAAGAGTCTCTTTATTTTTGTGACTTTGAGGACATTATTATTCAAAGTAAGGCTATACCTCAATTGATTCCTTCCTTCAGAGGCACTCTTATATAAGAGTGTTTAGTGGGGGTTGGTTCAATTGCTGTATACCAATTCTCCTAAAACTGACAAGTCTCAGGTTATAATTCATAGATCAAATGTAGGATTTTGTTGCAAAATATGCTAGATGGGAAGTCTGGACTAGCAAGCGGTTTGCGGAAGCTGCCAGATTTTGTCATCCGTGGACAAACAGAGTCATCACTGCTCTTGTCAGGTCCTTCTGGTCTCACAGGGAACCCAGATTAACTGTAGAGATGTCCCAGAAGCCTTTTCTGCACCAATTTCCTTTTTAAAAGGAAAACAGTGAAAGAATTCAGATACTAAGATGGACACAAGTGTGATTCCAGTTTTATAAAGTTGAAGAATAGGCAAAAGTTAACCATAGGCATAGAATTCAAAATAAGGGTGTAGTCTATAGATGGGAATGTCAATTGATACAGCCACTATGGAGAACACTATGGAGGTTCCTTAAAAAACTGAAAACAGAGCTACCACATGACCCAGCAATCCCATTCCTGGGCATATACTCACAGAAAACCATAATTCGAAAAGATGCTTGCACCTCAATGTTCATTGCATACTATTTACAGTAGCCAGATCATGGAAGCAACCTGAATGTCCATTAGCAAATGTATAAAGAAGATGTATTGTGTCTATACAATGGAATGTTAACCAGCCATTAAAAGCAATGAAATTATGCAATTTGCAGTGATGTGGATGGATCTAGAGATTGTCACAAGGTGAAGCATCAATAAGTTAGAAAGAAAAAACAAATATCATATAATATTGTTACATGTGGAATCTAGAAAAATGATACAGATGAACTTATTTGTAAAGCAGAAATAGAGACAAAGACATAGAGAACAGATGTATGGATACCAGGGGGAAGGGATAATGTGATGAACTGGAGGATTGGAATTGACTAGATGCACTGGCAAGAATACACAGAAGAACTGTACAAAAAAGATCTTCACGACCAAGATAATCATGATGGTATGATCACTCACCTAGAGCCAGACATCCGGGAATGTGAAGTCAAGTGGGCCTTAGAAAGCATCACTACGAACAAAGCTAGTGGAGGTGATGGAATTCCAGTTGAGCTATTTCAAATCCTGAAAGATGATGCTGTGAAAGTGCTGCACTCAATATGCCAGCAAATTTGGAAAACTCAGCAGTGGCCACAGGACTGGAAAAGGTCAGTTTTCATTCCAATCCCAAAGAAAGGCAATGCCAAAGAATGCTCAAACTACCGCACAATTGCACTCATCTCACACGCTAGTAAAGTAATGCTCAAAATTCTCCAAGCCAGGCTTCAGCAATATGTGAACTATGAACTTCCTGATGTTCAAGCTGGTTTTAGAAAAGGCAGAGGAACCAGAGATCAAATTGCCAACATCCGCTGGATCATGGAAAAAGCAAGAGAGTTCCAGAAAAACATCTATTTCTGCTTTATTGACTATGCCAAAGCCTTTGACTCTGAGGATTATAATAAACTGTGGAAAATTCTGAAAGAGGTGGGAATACCAGACCATCTGACCTGCCTATTGAGAAACCTGTATGCAGGTCAGGAAGCAACAGTTAGAACTGGACATGGAACAACAGACTGGTTCCAAATAGGAAAAGGAGTACGTCGAGGCTGTATGTTGTCACCCTGCTTATTTAACTTCTATGCAGAGTACATCATGAGAAACGCTGGGCTGGAAGAAGCACAAGCTGGAATCAAGGTTACTGGGAGAAGTATCAATAACCTCAGATATGCAAATGACACCACCCTTATGGCAGAAAGTGAAGAGGAACTAAAACACCTCTTGATTAGAGTGAAAGAGGAGAGTGAAAAAGTTGGCTTAAAGCTCAATATTCAGAAAACGAAGATCATGGCATCTGGTCCCATCACTTCATGGGAAATAAGATGGGGAAACAGTGGAAACAGTGTCAGACTTTATTTTGGGGGGCTCCAAAATCACTGCAGATGATGACTGCAGCCATGAAATTAAAAGACGCTTACCCCTTGGAAGAAAAGTTATGACCAACCTAGATAGCATATTCGAAAGCAGAGACACTACTTTGCCAACAAAGGTCCGTCTAGTCAAGACTACGGTTTTTCCAGTGGTCATGTGTGGATGTGAGAGTTGGACTGTGAAGAAGGCTGAGCGCTGAAGAATTGATGCTTTTGAACTGTGGTGTTGGAGAAGACTCTTGAGAGTCCCTTGGACTGCAAGGAGATCCAACCAGTCCATTCTGAAGGAGATCAGCCCTGGGTGTTCTTTGGAAGGAATGATGCTAAAGCTGAAACTCCAATACTTTGGCCACCTCATACGAAGAGTTGACTCATTGGAAAAGACTCTGATGCTGGGAGGGATTGGGGGCAGGAGGCAAAGGGGACGACAGAGGATGAGATGGCTGGATGGCATCACCAACTCGATGGACGTGAGTCTCAGTGAACTCCGGGAGTTGGTGATGGACAGGGAGGCCTGGCGTGCTGTGATTCATGGGGTCACAAAGAGTCAGACACGACTGAGTGGCTGAACTGACTAACTGACTGACTAATAAAGTAAAATAGACAACTAATGAAAACCTACTGTACAACACAAGGAACTCTACTCAATGCTCTCTGGGGACCTACATGGCAGGGAAATCCAAAAAAGAGGGGATGGGTTACATGTATATGTATAGCTGAATCACTTTGCTGTACAGTAGAAACTAGTAGAACATTTAACATCAACTATGCTCCAATAAAAATTAATAAAAAAAATAGGAGGGTTGAAGATCTCTCCCCCTACAACTTCTTCACATTCTAAGCCTCAGAATCTCTGAATGTGACATTTTTTCTTTTTCTTTTTGGAAAAAGAGATCTTTACAGATATAGTTAAGGATGTTGAAATGAGATTTTTCTTGTATTTTCTAAATGGCCTCTAAATGCAAGGACATGTCCATATAAGAAGTACAGAGGGGAGAGACACAAAAGAATGGAGAAGTCCATGTGAAGATGGAGGCAGAGGCTGCAGTGAGGCAGCTATCAGCTAAGGAATGCTTGGATCCACCATTGACCAGGAGAGGCCAGGAAGTTTCCTCCCCTAGAGCCTTCAAAGGGAGTCCAGTACAGCCAGTGCCTTAATTTTGGACTTTAGTTTTTGCAGAAATATGGTATCTCTTGGAACCCAGGTAAAATAGTATAAAACAAAGCTGTCTTTTAAAAGTGAAAATAAATCCCCAAAGTTAATTCTGAGCTACTGAGTAGACCAAGTATTTTCTGCTGTAACTATTTAGAGCAAGTCTCAAGGTGAAGAATCCGACTGCCAGTGCAGGAGAGGTAAGAGACAAGGACTGGATCCCTGGGTCGGGAAGATCCGCTGGAGAGGGAAATGACAACTCACTCCCAATATTCTTGCCTGGTAAGTCCCATGGGCAGAGAAGTCTGGTGGGCCATAGTCCATGGGGCCATACAGAGTTGGGCACAACTGAGCATGCGCACACACACACATACATACACACACACACACACACACACACTGAAACTGAAGGTAAAAAGCCTGTGAATGAGCGCAGATTCCCCTGTGTATCGAGCTTCCAGAGGTTCATATATTCTAGGGCTTCCTTGGTGGCTCAGACGGTAAAGATTCTGCCTGCAATTAGGGAGACCCAGGTTCAATCCCTGGGTCGAGAAGATCTCCTGGAGGAGGGCATGGCATCCCACTCCAATATTCTTGCCTAGAGAAGTCCACGGACAGAGGAGCCTGGCAGGTTGCAAAGAGTTGGACACGACTGAGCAACTAACAACACTATAAACTAACAACACTCTTTATGCTACTGATGTTTTGTTAGGAAGACTTTTTTAAATTTCAATTACACATCTTAAAATGCACTAGAAAAACTTCATGTCAGAGGGAATCTTTTCTGAATTGTTTGGGGCTTGACTTTACATTCCATGTGTGTCTTGGTGCAATTTGATAATAATTACTAAAGCCATTAGCTAAGTTACTATTTGTCCTGAGCAGGGTATATTCGAAAGCTTGTTTGTTTGCTTCTTTTTTCCTACATGACACTTTCCATATTCTGCTTGTGAGACAAAAGCACGCTTTGAGATAAAATCAGACAACTCTGGAAAATCCTTGACTTAAAACCTTTCTTTGTCATCTTTTTGGCATTACACTTCACTGAAACATACTCACATTTTAGAATTGAAATTCACAAAATTTAAAAAATTTAAGGCATTACCAAAAATAATGTATTAGATATTTGAGGAGTAATGTATTAGATAGTATTAATTAAGCCATAGACAGTCTACATAAGTTTAATCTTTATATCTATAAATTTTATATTAGAAATAGACAATCAGCTACCAATACTAAAATGAGAGTATACTCAAAATAAGATGAAAAATCCAAGATATTTCCTAGGTCTGGAATATTTTATTAAATAGAAGTATCTCACAGCCCATAAATCTCTGAATTGCTTTTTTTTTTTTTAATCAGGTGTTTAATTATTTACCAAAGAAATAAGGACTGCTGCTGCTCAGTCATGTCTGACTGTTTGAGACCCAATGGACTGTAACCCACTAGGCTACTCTGTCCATAGAATTTTCCAGGTAGGAATACTGGAGTGGGTTGCTACTTCCCACTTGAGGGGATCTTCTCAACCCAGGATCAAAGCCAGTCTCTTGCATCTACTGCATTGGCAGTCAGATTCTTTACCACTGTACCACCTGGGAAGTCCAATTTAATTATTTAATGATATTTACAACTTCAAAACAAAACTGCTGCTAAAAACATACTACAAAATATAACAACTACTATGCAAAAGTTAGGGCAATGTCTCTGGAGGGCAATTTGTCAGTGTCTGTTAGAAGTACAAATACATTTAGCTTTTGACCTAGTAATCACACTTCTAGAAACATGGTTCACATATACTCACACATACAAAAAAAAAAGTTTCTATAAGGTTATTGATTCCAGTATTTTTAATACTGGAAATAGCAGCAAAATTTGGGAAAAAAACTGGCATCCATCAGTAGGAAATTGAATATATTATGTTTCATTTATGCAATAAAGCAATTGAAGAAACTCCTTTTATATTGACAGAGTAGGACTTATTTTTGAACTTTAGGAAAGGTAAGATGAATAACAATCCCTATAATATACTATTTTTTCAAAAGAATGGTCGAGGCCCAGTTGTTTACTAATAGGACTTGATAGCTGGAGTAATAGGTAACAGGGTAGGGAAAATGCTTTCCTGTATTCCCTTTGATATGTTCTGAATTTTGAACCATATGACTGTGTATTCAAATAATAAAGTAATAAAATATTAAAAATATATTAAAATATAATAAGTATTCAAAATAATAAAAAATATTCAAAATAATTAAAATTAAAATAACAAATATAACTTAAGTAACAGATAGTGGAAGCAATTATAGAATTCTTAAATAAATCAGGTATGCACAGAAATTTAGTATAGGATAAATATGATTTACATTGTAAAAGACAGACTAGTCAATAAAAGTAGTTGGAAAAATGTAGATCAAGACCTTATTTCATTAATCTCACCAAGTTCGCTCCTCCCGGTTTGGAAAAAATTTAATGTTAATAAAAAATAACCCAGAATAGTAGAATAAAATAATAGTAATAAATAGAATCACAAAAGTACTAGAATAAAATAATAATAAATAAAACCACAAAATAGCTATAATAAAACAGGCATCAAATATTCTTCTACTTTGGGGAATAAGAGGATTAATATATATATATGACAGTTGAATATCATAGGGAAAAAGACATACTGACTAGGTAAAAATATATGTAGATAGATAGATGATCGGAGAAGGCAATGGCACCCCACTCCAGTACTCTTGCCTGGAAAATCCCATGGATGGAGGAGCCTGGTGGGCTGCAGTCCATGGGGTCGCAAAGAGTTGGACACGACTGAGTGACTTCCATTTCACTTTTCACTTTCATGCATTGGAGAAGGAAATGGAAACCCACTCCAGTGTTCTTGCCTGGAGAATCCCAGGGATGGGGGAGCCTGGTGGGCTGCCGTCTACAGGGTCACACAGAGTCGAACACAACTGAAGTGACTTAGCAGATAGATGATAGATATGGAGATGTGTAGAAAAATCAACAAAATAAAATTTAAAAGCAAATAAAATCCACAAAAATATATGACTGGCAAAGTATTAGTATTTATTCAATAAATTGCTTCTCAGGCAGCTACTAAGTATGAAAAAATGAGAAACTGAAGTCAATGATATTAGTAAAGTCTTTGCGCTCACTGAGATCTTTGAAATGATGATACAAATATTGACATGAACATACCACTATATTTAAAATAGATAGTCAACAAGAATCTACTGTAAAATATAAAATGAAGATTTTATTTAAACTAAAATTCACGCCATGAAGCCTATAGATAAAGTCAGATTGCCCCAAATATACCATCTAAATTTGTTGAAGATCTAACTGTTTTTGCATGATAGAATAATAGAAACTGTATTTTAGCTACATGAATTTAGATTGTTGCAGTTGATACATTTCTTTCTGATTTTTAATGGTAGTTTAGCCTTAGTTCTGTATCTAAGTGAATTCAATGGGAACTAGGAATTCCTGTCCTTAAATACCCTATTACTGGCTTCTTTATTTTGAATCTTGTGTTATTTGGTTGGATCTTGTCAAGTATCTTTTATCCCTAAATTTTTAAGTGAGATTATACTGTATGTACAGAAAGTACACAAATAAGTGTGAAATTTGAACTTTACAAAGTGAATATATGCATTTAAATGTCACCCAAGTCAAGATATGAATCATTTTAAGAACGCAGAAATCTTTCTCACACCCCCCTGCCATCCATTACCCCTTCATTAACAGTAACCTGTATTAGGCCTTCTGACACCAAAAATTAGTTTTGTTATTAAAAAAGAAAAACAGTAGTAGCACCATATGTTCTGTACTTTTGTGTCTCCTTTTCATTCATTTGTATTTCTTTCCTATTTTTATTTCATATTGGAGTATAGTTGATTAACAATGTTGTGATAGTTTTGGCTGTACAGCAAGGTGATTCAGTTCTACGTACACATATTTTGGTTCTTTTTCAAATCCTGTTCCCATTTAGGTTGTTACATAACATTGAGCAGAGTTCCCTGTGCTATACAGTAGATACTTGCTGCTTATCCATGTTAAACATAGCAGTGTGTAAATCTCAATCCCAAACTCCCTAATTATTTGTATTCCTGAATTTCCACACTGTCACAAGTAACAAGCGTTTTTGGTTTTTGTTTCTGTATAGTACACCATCATATGACTATATCAGGACTTATACTTCATTTATCCCTTCTGTTATTGGTGGATGTTTGCATTGTTTCCAGGTTTTGGTGATTGAAAAGTAAAAGTGAAAGTTAGTCAGTCACTCAGTCGTGTCCAACTCTTTGTGCCCCATGGACTGTAGCCCACCAGGCTCCTCGGTCAATGGGATTCTCCAGGCAAGAATACTGGTGTGGGTTGCCACTTCCTTCTCCATTTTGGAGATTGCAATAATACTATTAAGAACACTCTTATAAACTCTTTTAAGAGATATATATAATTATTTCAAGTTGAGTACATACATAGGTAGGGTTTACATATGCTTAGTTTTAATAGATATGTCCAAGCAATCTTTCACTGGAAGGACTGATTCTGAAACTGAAGCTCCAATATTTTGGTCACCTGATGTGAAGAGTTGACTAATTGGAAAAGACCCTGATGATGGGAAAGATTGAGGGCAGGAGGAGAAGGAGATGACAAAGGATGAGATGGTTGGATGGCATCACTGACTCAATGGACATGAGTTTGAGCAAGCTCCAGGAGACACTGTAGGAGAGGGAAGCATAGTGGGCTGCAGTCCATTAGGTCATGAAGAGTCGGACATGATTTAGTGGCTGAACAACAACCAAGCACTCTGCACACTCTTCTCTCCCACCAGCAGCTTATGAGAGTTCTAGTTACTTACCAGCACTAGCTATCCCATTATGGTTCATTTTATCTATTTAGGTAGATATTTACTGGTATTTCTTCATGGTTTTAATGCACTCCTTGAGAATATTGATATTGGACACTTTTTCATATGCACATCACCATAATTATACTCTTTTTGTGAGGTGCATTCAAGTCTTTTGCCCATTAAACAAAAAATTGTTTTGTCTGCTTTCCTTTGATTTTCAGATTTAAGTACTTTGTATTTATACAATATATGTATTACATATAAAATAAAATAATACAAATATTCTAATAACATGTATATAAAGAAGATAAAAAATTTATTTAAAATATTCATCTTCACTAATCTTCACTCAAAGGATGACTATAAAAACTATTATCGGATTACCAAGGATTGATAAATTCAGCATTGTTAAGAATGGAGGAAACAGATATTCTCACACATTGTGGGAGGCTGTAGAAAAATGTACAACTTTTTATAGAGAAATTTGATAATGCAAATCAAAAAGTAAAATGTGTATGACTTCTACTGGAGAAATTTCATTTCTAGGATACTTCACTAAGGAGAAGTGTGATTAAGTGCATAAGAATTTATATGAGATGAATTCATATTTATATGAGATAATAAAGGAGATGTGATATATATATAATATATATATTCTATTGTATATATACAATAGAATATTATTTTTTAGTCACTAAGTCATGTCATGTCAGACTTTCTCTTTTGGGGCTCCAAAATCACTGCAGATGGTGATTGCAGCCATGAAATTAAAGAACACTTACTCCTTGGAAGGAAAGTTATGACCAACCTAGATAGCATATTCAAAAGCAGAGACATTACTTTGCCAACAAAGGTCCGTCTAGTCAAGGCTATGGTTTTCCCAGTGGTCATGTATGGATGTGAGAGTTGGACTGTGAAGAAAGCTGAGCGCCAAAGAATTGATGCTTTTGAATTGTGGTGTTGGAGAAGACTCTTGAGAGTCCCTTGGACTGCAAGGAGATCCAACCAGTCCATTCTAAAGATCAGTCCTGGGTGTTCATTGGAAGGACTGATGCTGAAGCTGAAACTCCAATACTTTGACCACCTCATGCAAAGAGTTGACTCATTGAAAAAGACCCTGATGCTAGGAGGGACTGGGGGCAGGAGGAGAAGGGGATGACAGGGATGAGATGGCTGGATGACATCACTGACTCGATAGACATGAGTTTGGGTGAACTCCGGGAGTTGGTGATGGACAGGGAGGCCTGGCGTGCTGCGATTCATGGGGTTGCAAAGAGTGGGACATGACTGAGCGACTGAACTGAACTGAAGTCATGTTTGACTTTTTGTGACCCATGGACTGTCACATGCCAGGCTTTCCTGTTCTTCACTATCTCCCAGAGTTTGCTCAAACTCATGTTCATTGAGTTAGTGATGCCATCCAACTCTCTCATCCTCTACCGTCCCTCCCCCTCCTGCCTTTAATCTTTTAAAGCAACAGGGTCTCTCCCATGAGTCAGCTCTTCACATCAGGTGGCCAAAGAGTGGAGCTTCAGCTCCAGCATCGATCCTTCCAATGAATATTCAGGGTTGATTTTCTCTAGGATTGACAGGTTTAATGTCCTTGCAGTCCAAGGGACTCTCAGGAGTTTTCTCCAGCACCACAATTTGAAAGCATCACTTTTCAGCCCTGAGCCTTCTTTGTGGTCCAACAATGGACTATTACTCAGCCATAAAAATTAAATAATACCACTTGCAGCTAAATGGATGGACCCAGAGATTATCATACTAAACTAAGTCAGAAAGAAAATACGATATTATTTACATGTGGACTCTAGTATATGACACAAACTTAACAAAATGGAAACAGACTCACAGACACAGAGAACACAGCCATGGTCATCCAAAGGAAAGGAGGTGGGGGAGAGATAGCCTGGGAGTTTGGGACTAGCAGATGCAAACTATTATATATGGAACAGATAAACAGAGGGGTCCTATTGTATAGCACAGGAAATTATATTCAGTATCCTGTAATAAACCATAATGGAAAAGAAAAAATAAGAAAGCATTTGTTGCAGCATTGTATAAGGGGTAGTGAATTGGCAGTCGCCAAATGCCCATCGCAGAGGAATGAATAGAGATGCAATCCATGGCCTGACAGGCAGCTGTTAGAAACAATGGATTAGGTGCATGCATAATAGCAAGGATAGTTCTGAGAAAAAAATGAAATATCTGTAAAACAAAATAATAGCATTCATGTTAGTGAAAATGCATGCAAGCATAACAACTGTAGACATATTCCAGATACGAACAAAAAGATCTGCATTTAACCTATAGAATGTTCAGTTTTGCATGAAGAAGAAAGCAGTGAGAGTGGGAAATAGGAATAAAAAGGACAAACGCACACGCATACAACTTATGAAAAGGAGTATAGTAGGGATTATAAGGATAATTATTAATGATAATAAGGGATGGAGCATATATAGTTAACTTTCCGTTCCTGAACAGAGAAATAAAATACAGAAAGAGAGGGAAGGTAGGATGGAAGAGAGGAAGGGATTCACAGAGAGTGAAAGGGAAGAAGGCAGGAAAGAAGGAAAAGAGAAAGGAGTATGTTGCAAAGAAGTATAGTATGATCCCATTTATATGTAACTTTTCAGACATACACTTGTACATCTATGTGTGCAAGGGTGTGCAAAGAGATATCTGAAACAATGGTCACCAGAAATGCTCATTGATGTCACCCCCAGCAGATTTTTTTTTTTCTCTAATACTTCTTTTGTGTTGTTTGGTTATCCCAGATGAGGATGTGTTACATCAATAGTTTGAGGTGAGGAGGTGGCATAATTTCAAGTGTAGGAATAAATAATGCAACCAGGCATAGCAGATCCCCTGACATTACTTTCCTATAAACATTGTCTTTAATCATTTTTCCCTCACCATCTGAAGTGTCAAATATACTGCAGATGTGACAGAAGAAATAGTGATGTAGCTACAAAATATTAAAATGCACTATTAAGATGGATAGGAAATCCATAGGATGCTTCTTCAGTAATTAAAAACAATATCAGAAACAATTTCTCTGGCTTGAAACCAAACAACAGAATGATATGAAGTCCATAAAAGATGCTTACCAAAATTCCCTTGAAGCTGCTTGTTCCCCTGTCTGCTTCAATTGAACTTCTTCTTTTTCTACTCTTTAAAAAAATTTTTTTAACACTTTAATTTTATATTAAAAAAATATTTTTTAGCACAGTTGTTTAACAATGTTGTGTTAGTTTCAGATATACAGCAAAGTAATTCAGTTCTACATACACTCTTGCAGGCAGGACATTCTAGCAAAGTCTTCAGTGTTTCAGGCAGGTGTACCCCCTGAGGCAGTCAGTTCTGTCTCTCAGTCGTGTCTGACTCTTTGCTAGCCCATGGCCTGCAGCATGCCAGGCTTCCCTGTCCATCACCAACTCCCAGAGCTTGCTCAAACTCATGTCCATCGAGTCGCTGATGTCATCCAACCATCTCATCCTCTGTTGTCCCCTTCTCCTTCTGCCTTCAGTCTTTCCCAGCATCAAGGTCTTTTCCAATGAGTCAGTTTTTCACATCAGGTGGCCAAAGTATTGGAGCTTCAGCATCAGTCCTTCCAATGAATATTCAGGACTGATTTCTTTTACAATTGACTGTTTTGATCTTCTTGCGGTCCAAGGGACTCTCAAGAGTCTTCTCCAACACCACAGTTCAAAAGCATCAGTTCTTTGGAGCTCAGCTTTTTTTATGACCCAATTCTCACACATGAACAGTATGAAAAGGTGTAACCTTAGCAGAGTGAAATGAGGCCTTAGGTAACCCCTAGGGCATCTGACCATGAATAATTGAAGTGACACCACCTACTTGCTTTACTGAAATGTCTAATGCCCTGAAATCATCTATGTCACCGTGTTTGTAAACATGCCAATAATGTTTTTATAAAACAATGGATAAGCAAGAACATTCACTTAATTCCAAAAATCTTGGAGGTCCCTCCGAACCTCATAGACAATGGTTGAAAATAGTAATGTTGCTAAAAAATGGTATTCCCCATAGCAAGTTTACTTAGCAAGTTTATATAGTAAACTTACCACATAGGTAAGTTTCAAATAATTCCAAGTAACATTTACTAATTTCAAAGATACTAGCTAGCACCTAACAAACTTTTTGCATATTGTATCTCATTGCTTCTTCCTAATTAAAGGTAATATCTACTTATAAGATAGGTATAATTAGCCTAATTTTACAGAGTAAATTTGAGGTCATGGAAGTTAGCTAACTTAACCATGACTACAAAACTAATGAGTTCCAGAGTTGAACTTCAACTATTTCTCCACATACATAAGCACTCTAAGAACAAAGTCCAAGCATGGACTTCTTTTTCTTTTTGCACTTGCCTTGTGCAGGTCATATCCATGAAAGCAATAAACATTTACCAATTGGAGTACACTTACTTTGTCAAATGGGTACCTACGCAAAAGTTATTCCTATACATATGTAGCTTTTTATGAAGTCACACCCTTAAAAAATATTCAATGCATGGCAAATTAATGGAACTTCCAGAATTAATTTCAAATTAATGGAACTTCCAGTTAATTCAGCTAAACCACTAAGTCTGCAAGTTGCTTGAGAGAAAAAAAATATTGAGTAGAGAATAGTCATTTGGGCTTGTATTCTGTGTTAGTCACTCAGTCGTGTTTGACTCTTTGAGACCCCATGGACTATAGCCCGCCAGGTCATCTGTACATGGGACTTTCCAGGCAAGAATGGGTTGTCATTCCCTTCTCCAGGGGATCTTCCTGACCCAGGGATTGAACCCAGGTCTCTCACATTGCAGGAAGATTCTTTATGGTCTGAGACACCAGGCTATGTTACATTTTTTGTTTGTTTGTTTTACTTATGGCCATCAGGTTTTCCCTTGCAGAGTTTCTTGCGTACCTCTTAAAGTTCACTTTTTATGGCTGTAGAGATGATTATGTCTAAACAGAATGGAAACACTTAGTTTATTTGGGGTCACATATACACACACGTTGGAGAAGGCAATGGCACCCCACTCCCGTACTCTTGCCTGGAAAATCCCATGGATGGAGGAGCCTGGTGGACTGTAGTCCATGGGGTCGCTAAGAGTCGAACACGACTGAGCGACTTCACTTTCACTTTCCACTTTCATGCACTGGAGAAGGAAATAGCAACCCACTCCAGTGTTCTTGCCTGGAGAATCCCATGGACGGAGAAGCCTGGTAGGCTGCAGTCCATGGGGTCGCACAGAGTCGGACGTAACTGAAGCGACAGCAGCAGCAGCAGCAGCAGACACACACATACACAAACACACACACATAGATGGGCAAAATATAGAACTGTCATCTAATTGTAATAGAAATAAACAATATAACTGAAAATAATAAGCCCCCTAACACACATAAGTCCTCAAAACATGCGCACACTCTCTGACTCTCTTTCTGTCTCTATCTCTCTGCCTGTCACCCTCTGCAACAATATTTTATTCATGGCAAAAGAGAATATAGTTTTTCTGTCTGATTTATCACATGTATTTCATGCCGAGTTAAGGAAATCTGACATGTTTTTCTGAGGATAAGTAAAAATGGCTGTTGCTTTGAAGATTGAAAGCAAATATGTCAATTTCTAAAAGTAATTCTCAATGAATTAGGAAAATGGAATATTTCTGCTTCTTCTTGGGGACTCAACTTTCCCTGGGCTCAGTTGGATGGTGAGCCTGAAAGATCACTGTGTCCTCAGACCAAACAGGAAGACTTATTTTGGGCCGGGGCGGGGGAGGTATGTTATATCATAATTCACAAGGAAATATCTCAGGGAAGAAGACCTTAACACATTTTCCAAATCATTTTGAAATATTTGCTTAATTAAGATATAAAAGTGGGAAAGGAGCAGGTAAGATAACACAGGGCCAGTTTCTTCAGAACTGGTCAAGCCAGCAAGCATTCCACTGAAGTTGAGACTCTAAGGATTTCTACCTAGGAGGCCATATCTGTTTCAAAACAACTTGCTCACCCACCAGCAACTAACTTGAAAACCTGAAGTTTAATTTTTGTCACACTTCTAAAGAACAAAAAACTAGAGTCACAGTCAATAGGGCATGTGCAGAGTAAAAGCTATGATAAACCTATAAAGCATGTTAAAAAGCAGAGACATCATTTTGCCAATAAAGGTCCATAGTCAAAGCTATGGTTTTTCCAGTAGTCATGTATAGACATGAGAGTTGAACCATAAAGAAGACTAAACACAGAAGAATTGATGCTTTTGAATTGTGGGGCTGGAGAAGACTCTTAAGACTCTCTTGAACTTCACGGAGATCAAAGCAGTCAATCCTAAAGGAAATCAAATTGGAATATTCAGTGGGAGGACTGATGCTGAAGCTAAAGCTCCAATACTTTGGCCACCTGATGAGAAGAGCTGACTCATTGTAAACACCCTGATGCTGGTAAGGACTGAAGACAGGAGAAGGGGATGGCAGAGGGTGAGATGGTTGGAGGCATCACCAACTCAATGGACATGAATTGAGCAAATTCTGGGAGATAGCAGAGGACAGAGGAGCCTGGCATGCTGTAGTCCATGAGGTTGCAGAGTCGGACATGACCTAGCAACTGAACAACAATAAGAGCAAAACCTTACTAAAACATTGTTGATTACTGGTTAGATTTATTCTATCCTTGGTCAAATAGTTTCCTCTGAAGCTTAAGTACACACAGACTTGTCCTGATAAGGGTTGGTATGTAAAGTAGAAATAGTCTTGTTGATCAAATATCTCTCATAAAGAGATCCCAGGAGTACACAGAAAACAATAAACTGCTATCATGAAACAATGAGTCACTTCAGGGAGCTGAACATGCATGTTCCTTCAAATATTGCCTGAAACGTTTAAATTTCTAATTTTATTTTGCAATATTTGGCAAAATGAAGAAAAAAAAAAAAGCATTAGCTTCACCCTGTATTTTGATTCCAGTGTGATAATAACATCACTTTAGATTTCTGTCACCTTCCTAGGATTCAGTTCAGTTGCTCAGTTGTGTCCGACTCTTTGTGACCCCATGAATCACAGCACTCCAGGCCTCCCTGTCCATCACCAACTCCCGGAGTTCACTGAGACTCACGTCCATTGAGTCAGTGATGCCATCCAGCCATCTCATCCTCTGTTGTCCCCTTCTCCTCCTGCCCCCAATCCCTCCCAGCATCAGAGTCTTTTCCAATGAGTCAACTCTTCGCATGGGGTGGCCAAAGTACTGGAGTTTCAGCTTTAGCATCATTCGTTCCAAAGAAATCCCAGGGCTGATCTCCTTCAGAATGGACTGGTTGGATCTCCTTGCAGTCCAAGGGACTCTCAAGAGTCCTCTCCAACACCACAGTTCAAAAGCATCAATTCTTCAGTGCTCAGCTTTCTTCACAGTTCAACTCTCACATCCATACATGACCACTGGAAAAACCATAACCTTGAGTAGATGGACCTTTGTTGGCAAAGTAGTGTCTCTGCTTTTGAATATGCTATATAGGTTGGTCATAACTTTCCTTCCAAGGAGTAAGCATCTTTTAATTTCATGGCTGCAATCCCCATCCACAGTGATTTTGGAGCCCAAAAAAATAAAGTCTGACACTATTTCCACTGTTTCTTCATCTATTTCCCAGGAAGTGATGGGACCAGATGCCATGATATTCATTTTCTGAATGTTGAGCTTTAAGCCAACTTTTTCACTCTCCTCTTTCACTTTCATCAAGAGGCTTTTTAGTTCCTCTTCACTTTCTGCCATAAGGGTGGTGTCATCTGCATATCTGAGCTTATTGATATTTCTCCCGGCAATCTTGATTCCAGCTTGTGCTTCTTCCAGTCCAGCGTTTCTCATGATGTACTCTGCATATATGTTAAATAAGCAGGGTGACAACATACAGCCTTGATGTACTCCTTTTCCTATTTGGAACCAGTCTGTTGTTCCATGTTACCAGGATTAAGAGAATATATATTTGGAGTGGACAAAGGGAAAATAACATTTCTGTAGACCATTATTAAAAACACAATGTTATGTGCATGAAGATCTGAGCTTTCCTCACCAGACAAAGAGAATGGGTATTTAAGTTGGAAAGGCAGGAAGTAGAAGCTCCAGACCATGTTATATGTTGGGTATTTTGCACATGAACTCATTTAATCTCCACAATGATTTATTGTTATTATTTTAACTTTTTGGTCCCACCACACAACATGTGAGATTTTAATTCCTCAAATAGGAATCAAACACATGTCCTCTGCATTGGAAGCATGGAGTCTTAACCACTGGGCCACCAGGGAAATCTTAGACCTATGATTTAGATGTTTATTTCTTTTTTACACATAAAGACCCTAAAGCAAGACAATTAGAGCTGATGAAGTTTACAGAGGGCCCTCCCCAGTGGCTCAGCAATAAAGAACTCACCTGCAATCCAGGAGATGAGGGTTCTATTCCAGGGTCGGGAAGCTTCCCTCGAGGAGGGCATGAAAAATCACTCCAGTATTCTTGCCTGGAGAATCCCATGGACAGAGGAGCTTAGTGGGCTAGAGTCCATAGGGTAGTAAAGAGTGAGATATGATGGAAGTGAGTGAGAACCCATTCATGCCCAGAGTTCACATACCCATTTTCTTTTTTTTCTCACTGGGGTAAGTGGCTCTACACTCTACTGAGATCTGCCACCTGGGAAAGTCACCCTTGACACCACTCTTCCTTTCACCCAATGCCACTCAATGAGTCTTAATGTTTTATGGTTTCCTCTTTGAATCTGTTTATTTCTTTCTGCTCTGCCATGGGTATTAGTGTAATAACCTCTAGTCTGACTCTGTTACCTGTATCAACATTTCTAACTAAGGATCAGAGATCAGGTTGTGCCATCTCCCTACTTAAAGTCCTTTAATGGATTACCATTGGCTGTAGAATGAGGTGTAGACTCTTTAATGTGGTTTGCAACAGCAGTCAAGATTGGCTCCTTGCTTGCCACTTCAACTTTAGCCCTAAACACTCTTCATATCTTTTCCCTGTACTTCAAGCATAATGGACCTTTTTCAGTTTCTCAAGTGTTCTTTCTTGACCTGGATCTTTTCACAAGCCATTCTCTTTGCTTCCAGATCTTCCCAGTTACCAGCTCTCTTTTTGTTAACACATATTTCTATCCTTAGGAAATCTTGTTGGTATTTATTTTTTATTTTATGATTTGTATTGTGTTCATGTAATTTGTTGTGTCAATTTGTGCTGCACATCAAAGTGAATCAGTTACACATATACATTTATGCATTCTTTTGTAGATTCTTTCCCTACACAGGTCATTACAGAGTATTGAGTAGAGTTACCTGTGCTATACAATAGGTGCTTATTAGTTATCTATTTTTTATATGAATTGTTAGTCACTCAGTCATGTCCAGTTCTTTGCAATGCCATGGACTGTAGACTGCCAGGCTCCTCTGTCCATGGGGGTTTCCCAGGCAAGAATACTGGAGTGGGTTGCCATTTCCTTCTCCAGGGGATCTTTCTGACCCAGGGGTCTGTGTCTCCTGCATTGCAGGCAGATTTTTCTATATATAGTATATATTTTATATTTAGTAGTATATATATGTCAATCCCAATCTCCCAATTCACCCTGCCCCTCTCTCCCTCTCTCAAACCATACATTTGGTTTTTATACCCGTGACTCTATTTCTGTTATGTAAACACATTCATTTGTATTCATTTTTAGATTCCGCATATAAGCGACATCATATATTTGTCTTTTTCTGTCCAACTTACTTCACTTAGTGTGACAATCTCTATGCCCATCCATGCTGCTGTAAATTATATTATTTTATTCTATTTCATGGTTGAGTATATATATATCACATCTTCTTTATCCATTCTTCTGTTGATGGGCCTTTAGGTTGCTTCCATGTCCTACATGCATGCTAAGCCACTCCAGTTTCTGACTCTTTCAGATTGTAAGGACTATAACCCTCCAGGTTCCTCTGTCCATGCAATTCTCCAGGCAAGGATTCTGGAGTGGGCTGCTGATACTGGAATCATCCCGACACAGGGATCAAGCCCATGTCTCTGAAGTCTCCTGTATTGGCCGGTGGGTTCTTTATCACTAGCGCCACCTAGGAAGCCCGCATGCATGACTATTATCCCCAGAAACACTGGGGAATTTGGTAAAGATGTGAATTCGAGGGCCATACCCAAGACCTATTGAATCAGAATCTCTGGAAATGGGACTGAACAATGTATGGTTTAATAAGTGCTCCTGGTGATTCTGATGCTGGTTCAAGTTTAGGGAACCCTGACTCATGAGGATCACCTGGGGAGCTTCTGAAAGTACTGATACCTCAAATGACCTTATCTTACTTGGTCTAGGTTGGGGGCTGAGAATTGGATCGTTTTCTTGGCTTTAAGTTCTTCAACATGATTCTAATGTACAGTCAGGGATGAGCTCTTCTTCCTTAGCCTAATTTAAATACAGTTTTGTTATTCCCTATCTTGGCACTTGACATCTTTATTTAATTTATTTTTTTCCTTTTAAACACTTCAGCTGATTGAATGGCTAAAACGAGGAGGCTGAAAGAGGAGCCTCTCAGTGGGTTGCACATCCTCAGAACTTCAGTATCAGGATTCCAGACTTCTCAGTTCCTCCATAGTTTATGGCTGTCCATCATCAGGGCAGCTACAGGTTTCAACGGGCTGTCCAGTAGCAAGGGCAGAGAATGTACCAACCCCAGGGCAAATATATCAGGGGTGGGATTTGGTATATGTTAATAATCCACAGGCCTAGTGCAAAGTGAAAATGTAGGCTCATTGTCGAAAAATGATTGAGTTATTAAAGAAGGCAATAATAGAGCATGAATCCAAGTGTGGGGGTCTTCTAAACATGGGACCTATGCAACTGCACGACCTAAGGCCTTTGAAGGCAGCCCTGGTTGAGGTCAAGCTTTCAAAAGCATGGAGGTCAAGGAACAGCACATTGCTCTATATGCTGACATTCAATAGATGTCTGCCTACTTTAACTTCTGCTTCATCTGTGATACTTTATTAGATTAAAAGTGTGTCCAGAATTTATAAAGTTTTCTTTTCCTAACAGAGCTTGAGATGCTCACAGTGTTGGATAATAACTTGTGTGCTTGAGTGCTAAGTCACTTCAGTCGTGTCCAACTCTTTGTGACCCCATGGACTGTAGCCCTCCAGGCTCCTCTGTCTACGGGATTCTCCAGGCAGGAATATTGAAGTGGGTAGCCATTTCCTTCTCCAGGAGATCTTCCCAACCCAGAGATCCAACCCATGTCTCTTATGTCTCCTGCATTGGCAGGTGGATTCTTTACCACTAGCACCACCTGAAAAGCCCAGATAATATCTTAAAGTTGTATCAATATATTTTGTAAAAGGGAAAGTGGCTGCCTGTTCAGTAACAAACACAGCTTTTCAATATGCTATCTAGGTGGTAAGTTTGAGTGGACTCCGGGAGTTGGTGATGGACAAGGAGGCCTGGCGTGCTGTGATTCATGGGGTCGCAAAGAGTTGGACACGACTGAGCGACTGAACTGAACTGAACTGATTCAGTAACCAAAGAAAACAAAATTAGTTTCCGTTGATAAACCAAGAAACCACTGGGTATGAGGAAACTATGATTCACTGTAGAAGATAAAGTTGGAGGGGAAAGCAAGGGGGAGATGAATGTCATGCTGGTAGAGTTTATATTCAGAAATATGTAAATTCAAGAAGTAGCAGAAAATGTGGCACCCTGATTTTTGCATGCATCATCTAGTATGGAGTCTGGCTATATATAGCTTAACAAATTAGACTGAATAAATGAGTGATTTTTCAGATGGAAAAAAAAAAGATAAGGCTCAGAAAAGTATGTTGCTTTGATATTATTTCAAGCTGAAGGAAAGCAATCCAAAGTGCCTTCCTTTATGATGGAATTCTCTACCAGGTGTATGGATGCCCCTGAAATATGTTACAAATTTACTGCAATACTGACCCCACTCTGTCCTCCATTTTTTTTGTCCTGGTGTGTTCTGTACACATTTTTATCATTTTCTTAATGAGCTATAGTGTGCAAAGAGGTTGGAAAGCACTGTCTATGACTTGTAGAGATATAAAAGAATCCATGTGGGACAATCTGGTTGCAGCCTATGTTTGATGAAGTAGTGTGTGCTCTGCGTAGGGTGTGATGAAGAGGTGGAAGGAAACTTTTCGTGACTCTATCTTGGCAAAGGACAGGTGGCCATCTATCAAAAAGAATTACCTGCATAGTTCTAATAGACAAGAAAGAAGACTTGAGAATACCAAAGGTGATGCTATTAATAATTACCCAATACAGGTGAAGAAAGACCAGCTCTTTCATATGAACATTTGCCAGGGCTCATTTTGAAATATTTCCAGGATATCAACCTGAAATGAGTTGAAACCCAGAAGGATCAGGACCCACTGTGTCCTGTGCATTTTTCTTTTGCCAGTTCTCATGCTTACAGAATGTTCAAAAGCAGAACTTAGACTGATGCAGAGCAAACAAGCATCCTATTTCTACTGTTTGTCTTAATATAGCTAATGCAAAAAAGAGATTTTTGTAACAAATTATAAAGCATTGGTTTTCCAGGCTTCCTAGTGAAGAATTTAACTATTAATAAAGGATACTTTATTTGTACTACATCTTTATCAGCCTCCTCTTTCTCAACATCATTACCATTGTCATCATTAACAGTGTTTGTTCGTTTCTCCTGCACTCACTCCTGAATGAAGAAATACAAGTTTAAAGAAAAGAGCAAGAAATACAATCACTGGTCTCTAGGAAATTTAAATCTAAGGCATAAACTTTGACACAGAAGAATATATGAAATATATCGAGGCATGATTCACATAAACTAAAAAAAAATCTGCAATATAATATTTATAATACATGTAATTAACTCTACACTGGGAAGTGAATGGGCCCACCTACTGTGCAATCTGCTTCTGCTTAATTTGTTTGCAGCTCTCTGTACACGTTTAGTGCTTGAACCTTTTAAGGATCTCTTCCTTGGGTTTCAAATATGAGAATTTACAACCTGGTTTTAAGCAGTGCCCTTTTTATAATAAGGAAAATTTTATGCCTGCAATTAGCTTTTACTCAAAAAAAAGGAAGAAAAATGACAAGTAGTTAATTGTATTCCTATCCTAAAAAACAAGAAAGATTAAGCTTTGCCCTTGATTATGTGGAAGACTGTGTCCTTGTAGCCTGAAACATTTCACCATTGAGTTTTTACTTTGTTGAAATAAAATGTAAAAAATTATATATTGATACAATAGCTTATTATGAAATTATAAATAAGCTCCATGATATCTCCAAGAGAGATTCATTCATAAGAGTGATAATGCTGTTAGAAGTGAACATATATTTTCAAAAACTAGTTTTAATAAAAATATTTTTTTTTGTAATTTAAAGACAGAACAGCAGCAAACACTTTTAAACTATGACTTGAGGTCTTTTTCAGTAATAAACAAAATTTAATGAGATTTATTTTCTTACCTTATGAACCAAGACATACATTTTGATTAAAAAAAAAAATCTAGGGTTTTTTTGTTGTTGTTCAGTCACCAAGTCACGTCTGACTCTATGTAGCATGCCAGGCCTCCCTGTCCCTCACCATCCCCCAGAGTTTGTCCAGGGTCATGTCCATTGAATTGGTGATGCCATCCAACCACCTCATCCTCTGTCAACCTCTTCTCCTTTTGCCTTCAATCTTTCCCAGCATCAGGGTCTTTTCCAATGAGTCAGTTAGTTGCATCAGGTGGCCAAAGTATTGGAGCTTCAGTCCTTCCAATGACTATTCTGAATCAATATCCTTTAGGATTGACTGGTTTGATCTCCTTGAAGTCCAAGGCAGTCTCAAGAATCTTCTCCAGCACCACAGTGCAAAAGCATCAATTCTTTGGTGCTCTGTCTTCTTTATGGGATATTCCCATTTAGAAAGAGTCAGTGGAATAAAAGAAATATTCCAGTGAAAAGAAACAAGTCTTCCAAAATGAGTTTTTTAAACCACAGTATGCCATGGCACTTTTAGAATAGGTGAGCCTCAACTGACAAACTAGGAGGCTGATATTATAACCCCAGTAGTGATAGTCAAAATATTTAACAACTGGGGGGCTTGGCATCAACTAATAAGCACGTCCCAGAGCCGAAGCAGGAGGCTATCTGTTCAAGTGTTTATCTTTAACTTGCTGAAACTCAAGGAGTGTAAGTAGCCTCACAGGAAGGATTTAGGGGGCTGCATTAGTGATGGAGTGCCCACAGGCTTAAGACAGAAGCTATTTACAAATAGTACAGAAGTATTTTTATATTTTAACTACTGGTACAGCCAGAAAGTGCTCCCTGGTTGATTCCCCTTGGTGTGATTCTCCCCAAGGGGATATCATTTACTCCTCAGTGAGGTCTAGCCCCCCACTGACTTGGGTAGTGTAGGGGACCAGATCAGCTTTTTCACATCCGTGTAGCTTCAGGTGTATGAATACTTTCCCCATGAATCCAATTATTGGAGTTCATTTGTTTCAGTTCAGTTCAGTTCAGTCTCTCAGTCGTGTCCAACTCTTTGCTACCCCATGGACGGCAGCACGCCAGGTTTCCCTGTCCACCACCAACTCCTGGAACTTGCTCAAACCCATGTCCATCAAGTCGGTGATACCATCTAACAATCTCATCCTCTGTCGTCCCCTTATTCTCCTGCCTTCAGTCTTTCCCAGCATCAAGATCTTTTCTAAGGAGTCAGTTCTTCGCATTAGGTAGCCAAAGTATTGGAGTTTCAGCTTCAGCATCAATCCTTCCAATGAATATTCAGGATTGATTTCCTTTAGGACAGACTGGTTTGATCTCCTTGCAGTCCAAGGGACTCTCAAGAGTTTTCTTCAACACCACAGTTCAAAAGCATCAATTTTCGGCTCTCAGCTTTCTTTATGGTCTAACTCTCACATCAGTACATAACTACTGGAAAAATCATAGCATTAACTAGATGGACCTTTGTTGGCAAAGTAATGTTTCTGCTTTTTAGTATGGTGTCTGGGTTGATCACAGCTTTTCTTCCAAGGAGCAAGTGTCTTTTAATTTTATGACTGCAGTCACCATCTGCAATGACTTTGGAGCCCAAGAAAATAAAGTATTTCACTGTTTCCATTATTTTCCCATCTATTTGCCATGAAGTGATGGGACCAGATGCCATAATCTTAGTTTTCTGAATGTTGAGCTTTAAGGCAATTTTTTCACTCTCCACTTTCACTTTCATCACCAGGCTCTTTAATTCTACTTTGCTTCTGCCGTAAGGGTGGTGTCATCTGCATATCTGAGGTTATTGATATTTCTCCCAGCAATCTTGATTTCAGCTTGTGCTTCATTCAGCCTGGCATTTCACATGATGTACTCTGCATATAAGTTAAATAAGCAGGGTGACTATACAGCCTTGACATACTTCTTTTCCGATTTGGAACCAGTCTGTTGTTTCATGTCTGGTTCTAACTGTGGCTTCTTGACCTGCATACAGATGTCTCAGGAGCCAGATAAGGTGGTCTAGTATTCCCATCTCTTTAAGAATTCTCCAGTTTGTTTTGATCCACACAATCTAAGGCTTTAGCATAGTCAATAAGGCAGAAATTGATGTTTTTCTGGAATTCTCTTGTTTTCTCGATGATGCCAACGGATGTTGGCAATTTGATCTCTGGTTCCTCTGCCTTTTCTATATCCTGCTTGAACATCTGGAAGTTCATGCTTCATGAACTGTTGAAACCTCACTTGGAGAATTTTGAGTATTACTTTGCTAGTATGTGAGATGAGTGCAATTGTGCGGTAGTTTGAACATTGTTTGGCATTGCCTTTCTTTGGGATTAGAACGAACACTGCCCTTTTCCAGTCCACTGGGGGGAAAAAAAAAGCAGTGGCCACTGCTGAGTTTTCAAAATTTGCTGGCATATTGAGTGCAGCACTTTCACAGCATCATCTTTTAAGATTTGAAATAGCTCAACTGGAATTCCTTCACCTCCACTAGCTTTGTTCATAGTGATACTTCCTAAGACCCACTTAACTTCACATTCCAGGATGTCTGGTTCTAGGTGGATGATCACACCATTGTGATTATCTAGGTCATGAAGATCTTTTTTTGTATAGTTCTTCTGTGTATTCTTATCACCTCTTCTTAATATCTTCTGCTTCATTTGTTAAAAAAAAAAAATCAAGGCTGAATAATAACACTTCTCTAACCAGCATGACTTCTGCTCCAACCAAGACCATAGTTGGTCCACAATACAAGAGTATCACCCTGCTGATCCTCAGCAAAATTAATCACCATTAAATGAAAATAGGAGTTAAGATAATTAGTCCCTCAATAGACTTATTTTCCCCTATGAAGCTTATATTTTCATTTCCTACACTCTGCTAATTATTCAGATCCTTATATTTATGACAAGAAAGAGTCCCTCTTATACCAAATATTTGTATGAAGTCCTCTGGGAGAAAACTGAATGAATAACTCTTTGGGGGGAATAAGACAGTATGAGCTTTGTTTTTTGTACATACTTCACAGAAGCTATACTAATTCAAATTTTTTAAAATTGGTGTTTTTAATACTTAAATAACTTACTGGAATAAACCTCAAATGATTAAAATCCATTGGCATGATTGTGTGCATATTTTGATGGTTACACATGGAAACATGTTAATAAAATATCAGAACAAATTATAATATGAAACCATATTTAATTAAAATTTTCTAATACATCCATATTCATTAAATTGTCTTTAATGATTTGGTATCAGTAATTCCCTGCTGACCCACCCTACTTCCTAATTTAGAATGCTCATTAAAAAGAAAATAACTCTGTTTTCTGTTTCATGCTGGAATAAAGTGGTAATAATTGTTCAGTTTTGCATTAACCACTACCTAGGATTTAGGCATGCAAGTATTTTGCCTTTATGAATTTCTCATGAAAGCATTTTGAGATGATTGTTTCAAAGACAATGTTTAAAGAAACCTTGAACTAATATTGAAATAAAATATTTCAGTTAGTTGTGTTTAATGAGACAAGTTAGGACAAAGGCAGTAATGAGGATGCTAATCTGTGTGCACAACTAAGGAACTAGATACATATGAGTCACGTGTTCTAAAAAAGCCTGTTGTAAGTTACAGGCTTGTGTGTGTTTGTCCAAGAAATGGACGTGTTTCTCTGCTGGCCAGGTGCCTCTGTGGTCAGCTGCCTGCCTAGCCTCAGTGATGACTACAGGTGCATGCTTTGTATTGTTGTTGTTTAGTCACTAAGTCACCTCCAACTCTTTTGTGACCCCACAGACTGTAGCCCACAAGGCTCCTCTGTCCATGGGATTTCCAAGGCAAGAATACTGGAGTGGGTCATTATTTCCTTCTCCAATGGATCTTCCCAACCCAGGGAGTGGAACTGCATCTCCTGCACTGGCAGGCAGATTCTTTATCACTGAGCCGCCAGAGGAGCCTCTGTTTTGTATAAAGGATACATAAATATTACTAGTCATTTGTCCCAGTAACAGAAGTGCATGGTTAGAGCCATAAGCAACCCTGGTGACCTTTCACTTCATCACAGTGCTGTTGGAAATGTTCCACAGGGAAGAGAGCAGAGTCTCATCCCCAGACATGGACACTAATTGAGAAGGAGGTGGACATTTATTAACATTCAGGGCATTTAGTAAGTACCCTAGCTGAAGCTTTGGTTGACCAGCATGTTTTCAATTCAGGACAAAGATTCGGCTTTCATCTTTGGAGCATAAACTTTAAAGGATGAGTTATCTAATTATTCTAGGTAAGTCACTAAGCAGTATTTGCATCAAGCAGAATAAGAAGGACTATGTATTAACTCATAGAAGGGTTCTCCCTGTGTCCAAACAGTCAGGGAAGGCCTAGGGAACTTATGGGAATTTATCTGGATTGTAAAGCACAGAAGGTAAAGAATCTACCTACAATGCAGGAGACTCGGTTTCAATCCTTGGGTAGGGAAGATCACCTGGAGAAGGAAATGGCAACCCACTCCAGTTTTCTTGACTGGAAAATTCCATGAGCCAGGAATCCTGGAGAGCAACAGCCCATGGGGTCACAAAAGAGTCAGACACAATTGAGCAATTGACAATTTCGCTTTCATTTGGATTGCAAAAGATATGTAGGGTAAACTGTTACAGACAGAAAATCTATTCGGGTCTTAGCCATTCACCTATCCATTCAAATCAACTCAAATATTCACTGAGTGCTTTATTAGTTTCCTAGGGCTGCTATGCCCACTCCAGTACTCTTGCCTGGAAAATCCCATGGATGGAGGAGCCTGGTGGGCTGCAGTCCATGGGGTCGCTAAGAGTCGGACACGACTGAGCTCACTTTCACTTTTCACTTTCATGCATTGGAGAAGGAAATGGAAACCCACTCCAGTGTTCTTGCCTGGAGTATCCCAGGGACGGGGGAGCCTGGTGGGCTGCCGTCTATGGGGTCGCACAGAGTCGGACACGACTGAAGCGACTTAGCAGCAGCAGCAGCAGGGCTGCTATGACAAAATACCACAATTGAGTGACTTGGAATAATAGAACTGTGCTATCTCAACGTCCTGGAGGCTAGAAGCCTAAATCAAAATGTAGGTAAGGTTGGTTCTTTCTAAGCATTTTGAGAGGGGATCATTCCATGCCTCTCTCCTAGCTTCTCAGTTGCTCCTGATCTTGTCGATGGTACTCTTCCTGTGTCTTCACATAATCTTTCCTTTTATGTGTCTTTGTGTCCAAAGTTCCTCTTTCTATAAAGACACTAGTTATATCCCATTAGGTCCCACTGTAATGACTTTATTTTAGCTTGATTACTTCTGTAAAGACCCTCCCAGTACGGTCACTTTTTGAGGTACTAGGGATTAGGATTTCAACATGTCATTTGTTGGACACATAATTGCACTCATAATAAACACCTACTAGCTACCAGGTGCTATGTGAGGCATTCACACATGGTTAAGACACAGTCGTTGCCCTCATTGTGTTTCATCTAGCAGACATAATAATCATTGAGATAAAAAATGCTTAACTATAAGCAGGGAGAAAAGACAGCCTTCAGAATGGGAGAAAATAATAGCAAATGAAGCAACTGACAAAGAACTAATCTCAAAAATATACAAGCAACTCCTGCAGCTCAATTCCAGAAAAATAAACAACCCAATCAAAAAATGGGCCAAAGAACTAAACAGACATTTCTCCAAAGAAGACATACAGATGGCTAACAAACACATGAAAAGATGCTCAACATCACTCATTATCAGAGAAGTGAAAGTGAAGTCACTTAGTCGTGTCCGACTCTTTGTGATCCCATGGACTGTAGTCTACCAGGTTTCTCTGTCCATAGGATTTTCCAGGCAAGAGTACTGGAGTGGGTTGACATTTCCTTCTCCAGGGGATCTTCCTGACCAGGGATCAAACCCAGGTCTCCTGCATTGCAGGCAGACGCTTTACCCTCTGAGCCCCCAGGGAAGCCCCATTATCAGAGAAATGCAAATCAAAACCACAATGAGGTACCATTTCACACCAGTCAGAATGGCTGCTATCCAAAAGTCTATAAAAAATAAATGCTGGAGAGGGTGTGGGGAAAAGGGAACTCTCTTACACTGTTGGTGGGAATGCAAACTAGTACAGCCACTATGGAGAACAGTGTGGAGATTCCTTAAAAAACTGGAAATAGAACTGCCTTATGACTCAGCAATCCCACTACTGGGCGTACACACCAAGGAAACCAGAATTGAAAGAGATACGTGTACCCCAATGTTAACTGCAGCACTGTTTATAATAGCCAGGACATGGAAGCAACCTAGATGTCCATCAGCAGATGAATGGATAAGAAAGCTGTGGTACATATACACACTGGAGTATTACTTAACCATTAAAAAGAATACATTTGAATCAGTTCTAAAGTGATGGATGAAACTGGAGCCTATTATGCAGAGTGAAGTAAGCCAGAAAGAAAAACACCAATACAGTATACTAATGCATATATATGGAATTTAGAAAGATGGTAATGATAACCCTGTATGAGAGACAGCAAAAGAGACACAGTTGTATAGAACAGTCTTTTGGACTCTGTGGGAGAGGGAGAGGGTGGGATGATTTGGGAGAATGGCACTGAAACATGTATAATATCATATAAGAAATGAAACGCCAGCCCAGGTTCGATGCAGGATACAGGATGCTTGGGGCTGGTGCACTGGGATGACCCAGAGGGATGGTACAGGGAGGGAGGTGAGGGGGGTTCAGGATGGGGATCATGTGTATACCCGTGGCAGATTCATGTTGATGTATGGCAAAACAAATACAATATTGTAAAGTAATTAGCCTCCAATTAAATAAATTTATATTTAAAATTGTTTAATAGAACAACAGTAGTTGATTGATACCTCTCTGCCTGAGACTCTTCTAAATGCTTTAAAGCAGTTTCCTATAATCCTACAACAACTCGATGAGGTAAGCATGGTTTTCTACAACATTTAGGAGCAACTTCAAAGAAAGATTATATTTCATGTGAGCTTAAATAATTGATTAGGAATTCTTCAGTCAAAGGAAAAGGTGTATCAGGGAAACTGTGTGAGTAAAGTCACAGAAATGAGGCCTGAAAGGGTGTGTATAAGGAACAGAGAGTAATCTAATATGATTTTATGGGATGAAAATAGTCAACTAGAGAATTCTTCCATGTGCCATACATCTCTCACCTCCTCCCTGGATTTCCCTGATCTGCAGCATGGAATTCAAGAGGCATTGCTGAGGACTCATGCCTATGTATCTTAGGAATAGAGGGATGTCAGGGTGTGTGTGTGTGTGTGTGCTCTGTCACTCAGTTGCATCTGATTCTTTGTGACTCCATGGACTGTAGCCTGTCAGGCTCCTCCGTCCATGGGATTTCAGAGGCAAAAATACTGCCATTTTCTCCTCCAGGGGATCGTCCCAACCCAGGGATTAAACCTGTGTCTCTTGTGTCTCATTCATTGGCAGGTGGATTCTTTATCACTGTGCCACCTGGAAAGCCCTTAAGGGATGTCAAGATCCATTGACATTTTTAACTAATGGGGATAGCAACCAATCCATTATGCTTTCTCCTTTCATCTCCTGGAAGGACAGTTCTAAAATACCATTCACAGGCTTTCTGAAGTTCCAAGGGAGTCAAACGTCAGTTAACCATAGTGATGGCCAACTCAGTAATCCATCCTACTGACTTTCCCTTCTTCCCACTTCGCTCTCTCGTCCAAGGCTGCTGCTTTCCAAAAATCACAATCCTAAGCAAACTCTGTGTATGCAAGCCTTCACCTTAGGCCTCACTTTCAGAAGTACCCAGTATAAGACATTTGGTATCAGATGTTATTTTTCCAATTCCAGAGATGCAAACAACTGATTTATAAATCACATTTCCAAAGTCACACCCTTTCAGGCAAACCCAGAATTAGCATCTAAGTCTCTTGGCTTCCTGAAGACCTTCCCTACAAAAGAGCTCATCCAACCTAAAGAACTCTCATTTACCACATTTCCAGTATAAGCCCTTGACAATGCTTTGCATGCAGGAAAGCAGTTTTGATCCCTTCTATACCCCAACTTCTGCCTCAGAGGAGGGGTGGCTGAGTCCACCTGCCAACACCACAGAACAATTTTCTCTAAGAGGAGCTTAAGAATAATTTTATCTGAAGTGAAACCGAAACAGCAAGTTACAGAAGCAAAATGCAAATGTTCTGTCTCTTAGGGTTTTCCCACTGTACAAAAAACAAGAATTTCAACTGAGGAGAAATTAACTAGAACCAAAAGGAAAGGGAAGAAGAGTAGAGACATATGACTCAAAGATAGGCCTGCTTGATTGCCTCCGCCACCATCCAATTAAAAGTTTAAGCATGGGAGACTTTGGAGACCTTGAAAATTGTGTCTGATTATGCTAAAGAAATTTCTACTTTAGAAAAATAAATATATTAATGATGTGCTTCCTCCCACAAAATCCAGAGCCCTGTATTTTAAAAGATTATGATTTATAGAAGATCTTTGTTTTGAAATTCTTTTATTTTTGCACCTGCCTTCTGAACTTCTTTTTCTGCAAAGGTCAGCCCAAGTTCCATAATGCAGGGAGGCTTCATTCTTTTAATGGCACTAAAAAGCTATACATGTGAATGAATTGCCATCTAGGTTAATTATAGAAGATGTTCAAAAAAATCACATTATTGTTGTGTATTCCATTAAGATGTTCTATTATATAGGTAATAATATCTTTTGACCACAATTGACATCCGCAGACATCTTGGAAATAATTAGAACAACACCTAAGATTACAGAATATTTAGAAAAAGTAGTGTACTATATTTTATCTATTTCCCATGATTTTATGATTCATTAATACTCAAAAATTTGGTGACTTTAATACTCTGTGTAATTCTCTAATGCTCTTCCTGTCGTTTCCATGGGCTGAATTCTATCCCTCCTATGGATAGGGTGAGCAATGGCACCCCACTCCAGTACTCTTGCCTGGAGGATCTCATGGATGGAGGAGCCTGGTGGGCTCCAGTCCATGGGGTCGTTAGGAGTCGGACACAACTGAGCGACTTCACTTTGACTTTTCACTTTTATGCATTGGAGAAGAAAATGGCAACCTACTCCAGTGTTCTTGCCTGGAGAATCCCAGGGACAGGGGAGCCTGGTGGGCTCCCGTCTCTGGGGTCGCACAGAGTCGGACATGACTGAAGTGACTTAGCAGCAGCAATGGATAGGGTATATGCGAATATCACTCAGCCCCAAAAAGGTGCTGCTCAGCTACCTTAGCATGTTCTATAATTGCCATGGAATGTGCTATGGAAAGGCTGACCCTGCAAAGTATACTCCTAATTTACTGTTAAGCTAGTTAAGCCCTCAGAATCCTTAGTCTTAGGAAACAATGCAGTAATAGAGTCTTTCCCGCATTGGGGGAGCTTATTTCATTAAGAGAGACAGATGGAAGAAACTTTGAAAAAAAATCTCTGTGCTGTAGCCTCAAGAAGATTTAGAAGGGGGAAGCTCTTTTCAAAGCCCATACTTCCCTTGGGGATAAAATGAACTTTATTCTCCCTTCTTTCAGAGGAGTCCCTATGATGAGGCATAGCCTACCATGCTTGTGGACAGTTGTCTTGTGTGAGATTAAGTATTTAGAAGCAGGTAGCTACTTACTGTAGCAATGCTAGTGTGTGCTCTCAAGTCCTTGATGAACTGTGATAGATTACAGAGAACAGTGTCGGATTCGTGATCTTCAAAGAAGATTTAACTTCGGGACCAGGGACCAGACTTGGTCACTCAAGAGCTTTTGTATAGCAAAGTTTTATCAAATTGAAAAGGTACAGAGAGAGAAAGCTTCTGACATGGACATCAAAAGGGGGATGGAGAATGTCCCCCTCGCTAGTCTAAGCAAGGGAGTTATATACTTTTTAAATTAGTTATTACAGTAAATCAAAAGAATGTCTCAAGGTTGTAAAGATCTTACTAGATCCACTCCCATAATTTACATTTTAAGACAACAGGATTAGCCAGAAAGGTTTTCAGGAAGGAAAAACTGTCCTCAAGCAGGATACATTGCTGTTATATAATCCTTAGTACAGGGTTTAAACTGAGTTGTTTGTTCTGTAATCATCAGTTCCAGGCCTAAAAAAAAAAAAAAAAGGTTTCATGTGATTAAGACTAAGGAATGTAGAAGAAAAAAAGGATGTTTGACTTTTCCTCCTCCTTGAGAACTCCAGACCCCTATTTCCTCCTCGGAGACCCTGGACTTCCTATGAACCTGCTTAGGAAATTACTCTCTCAACTGTTCATTCTATTCTGTCAGTGAAATAAAGTATAAATTATGATGATTTTGAAAGCTCTGCATACCTCTTGACAAGGTCTGATCTAATTTCTGGCTTCAAGAGATAAGAGGTCAGACCTCTATGCTATGGGTTTTCAACCTCAGCACTATTGATGTTTAAGGTTGGTTTATCCCTAATGGGGACTGTCTTGTGAACTGCAGGGTGTTGAAGAATATCCCCATCCCTTCCCACTATACACCAGTAGCACCAACACATTTGTAATCATCAAAACCATTTCCAGACACTGCCAGATATCTCCTGGGGGGGAGGGGGAGGGGAATGGGGGGGGGGGAATCACCCCTGATTAAAAACCCATATTTATGTGAGCAGGGCTTCCCTGGTGGCTCAGACAGTAAAGAATCAGTCTGCAGTGCAGGAGACTCGGGTTCAATCCCTGGGTCAGCAAGATGCTCTGGAGAAGGAAATGGCAACCCACTGCAGTATTCTTGCCAATCAATCCCATGGACAGAGGAAGCCTGGTGGGCTAAGGTCCATGGGGTCCCCAAGAGTCAGACGCGACTGAGCAACTAACACACACCTTTTAATGTTAGCAACAAATTCTTGAAAGGATTTTAAGTCATGAGTCTGGACATAAAATATGCTATGAGAATACTGAGTTCTCTAAGAATAATTTTCTTATCACAGACCAGACCAGTAGTAAAGAAATATTGACAGGAAATAGAGAAGCACTGCTTCTGGTTCAAACACACATATACAAATCTAATGTTTTTCACTCATGACACTTCTGACACCAAAAGTGTAGGGGTTTTTTGTTTTTGCTTTTTTCCCCCACACAAACCTAGTCTCTCTGGGGCTTATTCAGTGACTCAGCAGTAAAACCTCCACCTGAAATGCAGGAGATTTGCGAGAGACATGCTTTTGATCCCTGGGTTGGGAAGATCTCTGGAGAAGAAAATGGCAACTCACCCCAGTATTCTTGCCTGGAGAATCCCATGGACAGAGGAGCCTGGAAGGCTACAGCCCATGGGGTCGAAAAAGTAGGACATGACTGAGCCACTAAACAACAACAACAACCTAGTCTCTAAGCCCCTGGACACTACCTGAGCATCCTACAATCCTATTCTAACACTAACTAACTGGAGTAAATGCAGATTCTATACTTTATGAGCTCAGTCCTATTTTATTTTATTTATTTATTTATTTTTGGTTACACCATCTGTGGGATCTTAGTTCTCTAGCCAAGGATCAAATCCTCAGCCCGGGCAAGTGAAAGCTGAGTCCTAACCACTGGACTACCAGAGAATTCCTGGACTCAGTTCCCTCTTAGATGCCCATCATAAGTCTGGGTCTCCCATTCTTCTAACCAACTGACTATAAATCGGGGGTCCCATCAATTCCCTCTCAAATTTAATAATTTGCTAGAATGACTCATAAAACTAAGGAAAGCACCTCATTTACTATCACTGCTTTATTATGAAGACTAGAAGCCAGGAAGAACAAGATGGAAGAGACACACAGGGCAAGGTATCTGGAAAGGGGCATGGAACCTTACCTGGCACCGCAATGCATTCTATTACATAAGCGTGATTGACTAAACCATTGACAGTTGGTGATTAACTCAATCTTCAGCATATCTCCCTTCCCCGGTCCCAGATGGGGCTGAAATTTCCAACCCTATAAGCACACTGTGTGTCTCTCTGACCACCAGTCCTAAGCCATCTAGGACCCCCCAGATCAACCGTCTCATTAGCACACAAAAGACCTGCTTATCACTCCAGAGATTCACTTCAAATCAATTGTGTTAAGAACTGGGACTCTGAACAAATGCTCTGACAAAAAAAAACCCTATCGTCCCATCACTCAGAAAGTTTTACAAGGGTTTCATTTTATTTTAATTTTTGGCTGTGCTGCATGGCATATGGGATTTTATTTCCCCAACCGGGGGTCAAACCTGTGCCTCCTGCAGTAGAGGCAGAAAGTCTTTACCACTGGACCATCAGAGATTTCCCTACAAGGGTTTTAGAAGCTCTGTGCTAGGAACGGTGGAGAAAATATAGAATTCTTATTATACTACCACATAACTACAATTTACTCTGTCTGCCAACAGGATTCCCACCTGTTGTTCCTTCTCCCTCTTAATTCCCCTTCAAGGCACAAGTTACTGTCTTCAGACAGATGGTGGTCCAGAGAGCATCATTTTCCCTGATGGGCTTCTCTGTGACTATTGGGGAAACAATCTTAAATTTGGACCCAGAACCAGAGGAATTTTATAGACTGTGAATTTGAATTATAGAAGGAAGGCGGAATGTGATAGCTTAAGTAAATCTGTGGCCATCTCTATGGAGCATTGAGTAATCTCTTAGAATAGGACATAGTAAGGAGACCACTCAAGGTGGGAAAATAAAAGATTGGAAGGAAATCGCACAGTGGAGAAGTGAGATTTCCCCATTACTTGAAAATGTGACCTCAACCCTCAAGCAAGCCAGAAAATACACATATTAGATTTTATTAAAAAATAACAGGAAAGGGATAAAGAGCTAGACTCTAATGCAGTACGAGCAAGGTGCTCAAATAACTTAAAAATAAATAGAGGTCTTTGACTTCTGGGCATTACATCAGCACATTCCTCTGTTCTTCTAAGAGCTCAGACTTTGCCAGAGGCAGGGGTCATTAGAAGGGAGACAGAAGTGCAAAGAGGTCATGGTCTTCTCAAAGAAATGTATTTTAGTACTTCTTTTCCAATTTGAAAAGAATGTTTCATTTCAACCTATTAACTTTTCATTTTAAAGCCAGTAATAAAGTATAATATTTCTAAGAAGGTTTGGAACACATTTTACAAATAGTCTAGGAACTGAATATTGAAATCCTTAGATTATTTTGAATCCACATGTTTAATATCTCTAGATTCAATTATTTAATCTAGTTAAACTAGGGAAAATTAAGTTTATTCAAGGTTAAAATAAACTTAATTTTTATGCCCAAACCACCAAAAAGTGAGTACACAATGTTTTTAATTCTGATGCTTTCCTCAAGGGCAAGTATTTTCCTGAAATTAACTAGATACTATAGATATCTAGAAATCAATAACCTCAGGACCTTTACCATAAGATCACTAGTGCATGAGCATATAGCTTATCAGTTTTGTTTGAGGGGCTTCAATTTTGACCTTGCTTGGGGAATTTAGGCATCAAATTTTGGATCATTTGACTGGAAGTTAATTAGCCCTTTGGGGTGGTGTTTCCTTTGAATGACATTCAAGGGAAATTGGAGAGCCTGAGCTGACAGAAAATTTTAGATGACTTTGCAATAGAGAAATTACTTTTTTATAGATATGGGGAAGCTAATGCTGTTACCTAATACTAATTAACTCTACTTAGCAAAAGCCCCAGTAGGTGTACAAAATTAGCACATTGCCATATATCACTTTGAGGACAAAGGTCTGTATAGTCAAAGATATAGTTTTTCCAGTAGTCATGTATGAATGTGGGAGCTGGACCATAAAGGAGGCTGAGCACCAAAGAATTGATGCTTTCAAACTGTGGTGCTGGTGAAGGCTCTTGAGAGTCCCTTGGAGAGCAAGGAGATCAAACCGGCCCATCCTAAAGGAAATCAACCTTGAATATTCATTGGAAGGATTGATGCTGAAGCTGAAGCTCCACTACTTTGGCCACCTGATGGGAAGAGCCACCTCTTTAGAAAAGACCTCGATGTTGGGAACGATTGAGGGCAAGAAGAGAAGTCAGCAACAGAAGATGAGATGGTTGGATGGCATCCCGAACTCAATGGACATGAGTTTAAGCAAACTCAGGGAGATAGTGAAGGACAGAGAAGCCTGGCATGCTGAGTCTATGGGGTCATAAAGGGTTGGACACGATTTAGTGACTGAACAACAATACTACAAAGCCCCTGTTTTCTTGCTCAGGGAAAGGAGGAAACAAACAAATGTTTTTCAACTTCAGTGGAAAAACAGTGCTTTCTCTGGGCTATTAGACTAGCAAGTGGTTCTTAATCTTAGACAATATTTGCACCATCCATGTTTCTTTCTTCATTCTTCTTGTTGCTGGTAGGAAGCCTGGATGCCTTATTCTCCCAGTTCCCAGACACTTGACATGGCCTTCTCAAGCAATTCCCCTTGTATCATCTTTAGTGCCTGGCTGAGCCCCTCGCATTCCATGTTTCCCATCCCTTCTCCCTCTCAATTATGCTCCTGAAATTGTACACATCTCTTAAAGACAGCAGAAGAATCTCAAAGTAATTGATGTCTTTCTTGGAGAACTAACTCATTTATTCATTTAACCAACACTTTATTTGGCATCCACCTGATGTTCAGGAAATACATAAATCCTAAAACATCTCATTTCACATCAGCAGCTTCCACAATGAGGGACTATCCCAAACAGAAATCTAACTGGAGCCAGAAATTAAATTTAAATCCAATTGTGCATGCTTTGGGCTTCCCAAGTGACAGTGGTGGTAAAGAACCCATAAGACACATGGGGAAGATCCCCTGGGGGAGGGTGTGGCAACCCACTCCAGTATTCTTGCCTGAAGAATCCCGTGGAGGAGGCTGGAGGGCTGGAGTCCATCGGGTCACAAAGAGTTGGACATGATTGAAGCGACTTAGCAAGCACATGTGCATACTTTGGGCACACAATTATACATTCTATTTACTATTTTATTAGCAACAGTTGTTCGAAGGCAAAATAATTTAATGTCATGGAAGGCTCAAGCCCAGCCCAGCTCAGCCTTGTTCTGGTCTCCTTATCAGGCCTTGTTTTACAGGATTGAAATCACAATCACATTAAGGGTCACCCTTTCCTGAAGCAGCAGAAGCATATTCAGTTCTTATTCCATCATCAGATGCAATTTACCCTTCTGGCTCTGACACTTTGAGGACAAGGCAAAAGGCAGTACAAGAGCACAAAGATAGGACCATTAATGAGCTTTAATACTAACCCCAAACTCTCCAGTTACTTACCATGAATAATTTGACCATCATTGGACAGAGAGCTCCAATATTCTGAGGGTTTATGTAAAAAGCTATTCAGACTCCTTAGTAGATAGGAACCTGACATCAAGTTAGAGGAGGAACGTTGGTTTCTTTTCAGAAGTGGAAGTCAAGCTATGAGTCTGGGGGAAGTGCGAGCAAAATCTGGTCTTACATCTTTTCTTTGTAAATCGGAATCTTCCAACTTCAGAAGAAAATCTCCACTCTCCTTGTGATAGAACATGAACCTACACACCAAGTACTACACCGAGCACTGACAAGGACTTGTCCTTGAAATGAAATCAAAGGACACAGAAAGAAAATTGGGACTGGCTGGTTCTGTGAGAAAAGCATCACTGTGCAGTCTAAAGGTGACTTTGTAGGGCCTCCCAAATTGAATGCATGGTGGTCGTCTCCTCCTGGTGCCACTAGAATCAAATTCTTACTGCACAGACTCACGTGCTGTCTTCCCGACTCTTAGATAATCAAACAAATAGGAATATGCACTCCTGAAAAGTTATTCATCTCTTTTCCAATCACAGTTGGAGTTGTAGTGGAATTAAAATAGTGATTGTTACTTAAATAGATGTAATAATTGAAGATTAGAATGGATAACTTGTAAGTGACCTGCTTACCTTCAAAAGTAATTTCCAGCAATTTGCTGAATGAAACAGTGGACCCATTGCCTTTTTTGATAAATTAATAATTGAAAAAATGAAAGAAAGGCTGTGATTTTAAAAATTAACTCTAGTACCTGTCTGATTTTTCTTTTAAATTAGCCTTTCAGGAAATCTCAGAATGCTACACATAGTGTCACTTTGCAGTGAAGATATGAAAACTTGCTCTGAGAGTTGTAATTTCTAAAGTCAAATTACCTGTTAACTGGAGAAATCATATATGCCCCCTTCACTGGGATGGAGTACTGCATGGAGAAAGCTGTGAAAAGATGGGAAAAAAAAGATCTCTACATTTCAAATATCTCCTTGTGGAAAAAGTTGAACTGCATAGCTTTATTCCATGTAATAAAAGCTTTTCTAAAAGTCTAGCTGTAGTTGTAAAGGCATAAGCAGAATTCATCTTGAAAGACTTAACTGAAGGCGTCATGTAGTGAATCCTCTTCAAAAATAAGGAATTTGGGGAACTGAATATTTACCCTAATATATATGGTAGATATGGGCTTCCCAGGTGGCGCTAGTGGTAAAGAACCTGCCTGCCAATGCAGGAGACATAAGAGAAGGAGGTTGGATCCCTGCTGGGTCAGGAAGATAGATCCCCCTGGAAGAGGGCATAGCCACCCACTCCACTATTCTTGCCTGGAGAATTCCATGGACAGAAGAGCCTGGCAGGCTACAGTCTGCAGGGTTGCAAAGAGTTGGACATGACTGAAGCAACTTAGCATGCATACACGCATAGGGTAGATACATAAATACTGATATATATGTGTTTTTTTTTTTCATTTCAGAGTTGGTTTTCCTGTTTCAAGTTATATGACACAATACTATCTGATATGTTTTCTCAGCATATGTATCACATCTTTAATAAGGCTAAATGGTGGGCTTGGTCTTAGTGTCCCAGATAAATAAAGAGTATTTCATTGCATTCACCTCCATCTTTCTGGAACTCTGCCACACTGGGGCTATGGTCTTTCCAGCAAGCTGGGTATGGTAGCAAGGAATGTTGAAGATTCTTAAAAGTCTAATAATGTGGCTTTTGGTTTGGAGATCCACAACAAAGCATGAATTAAATGCAAACACAATGGGTAAGATACTAATGGAAAAAAAGAAAGAGGGGTGCGGCTCCAAGAGGCAGACACCAGCCTGACAAAGTGCCGGGGAAATGGAGAATTTCTGACAACTTGGACAAATCCTAGGTCTCCCTGTGGAACCAGTCCTTGCCTAGCCCATAGTACAGTAGATTCTCCAAGGCATGACATTGCTTTGTACTCACCAAGCAACATACAGGAAGGCTGTGTGCTGTTAAACTAAGTCAGTCCATGAAAATTGTGAGTCTCCTCCTTTGTAATATCCAAGCACAATTACTTGGAATCTGGAACGTTTCTGCATCTGAATTACTAGAATTCCTTTCAAGAGAAATGTGCATCTTGAGTTTGTGTAGAGTGTGAGCCACTGACAGATGTAGTTTTCGGTCTGTGCTTCTATTTACAACTTTAACTGCAGAGAATGAGTCAATCTATAGCCACTGGGTTTTGAGATGCCACCACAAGATGGTGTATAAACATGACCTGCTGGAATTACTCCCAATGACTCTCAAAGTCAGTAACAGTTTTATTGTGGGAAGCTGTTAGAATTAAACTCTACGAGGCACCTCCATGCACCACGGAGCCACCCCATGGAGCGCTGATTGCTCTTCAATACTAATTTGATTATGTGCCATCATTAATGGTGAAATGGGAAAGTTTCAAAACACTGTCAGGCTCAAAATAACTTCCTTTTCTAACCCCTCAGCTCACTTGTATTTAAGCTACAGAAAACAGCTAAGTGTCTCTTATTTAAAGGCCTGGCACTCTCTTGGCTTAGGCTTTAAAGCAGGGATCCCCACCCTCTGATGTCTACTGCCTGATGATCTGAGGTGGAAAAGATATAATAATAATCAAAAGAAAGTGTGCAATAAAAGTAATTCACTTGAATCATCCCCAAATCAACCCCCTACCCCAGGCCATGGAAAAAAATGTCTTCCATGAAACAGCTCCATGGTGCCAAAGGTTGGGGACCAATCCTTTAAGGGACATGTCTGTGCCTGAGTCATAATTCAGTCACCCAGGGAAGTGCCACCTTTACTCACCTTGTCTCTCAGTGAAGGTTTTCCAAGGCATGTAACCTGATAACCAGACCATGAATACGAGCATGTGGGAGGTGAAAAGAAGATGTACCGGATCAACCTCAGTCCTAAGCAACACTGCATACACCTGGACAGGCAGAAAGCGTGTTGGAGAGAGCAAGGAAGGCTTAATAGCAGAAAATTTAGAATCAAAGACCAACCTGATCTCTTTAGGTCTCCTATTCCACACTCCAAAACAGGAAGACAATAAATCCCTCTCATGCAATGAGCTGTAAAAACTGGAATAGATACATAGGAAAAAATTATTTTAGACACATAATAATGATTATTAGAGACTTCCCATAAATGGGCTTCCCTGGTGGCTCAGCAGTAAAGAACCTGTCTGCAATTCAGGAGACTTACAGGAGATGTGGGTTCAATACCTCAGTCAGGAAGATCCCCTGAAAGGGGAAATGGCAACCACTCCAGTTATTCTTGCCTGGAAAATCCCATAGACAGAGGAGCAGGCTGCAGTTACATGGGTTGCAAAAGAGTTGGACACAACTGAGCGACTGAACAACACAGAATCTACAGCCACTCCATTACTATTTGAAAAAGCTTGAGCAACTGCTAAAAATTTTAGTTTGGTTTACTCAGAATTTTTAAATACTCTAGGGAAAAAAGTGTGTTTATTAAGATCGTCCAGGACAAATCAGTCTTAGCATCTGTCACTGTCTGTCTTCCAAGGGGGAATAAGAGTTGATGAAAGAGGGAACAGCAACTGGCATCCCATAGTGATCACTAGTGAACAATCCAGATAAAGCTAATGGCATTATTCTTTATCAACCCTTAAGAATGCATCCTACTTATGGTTAAGCCCAATATTCCATTTCTACTAAACCCTCTACTAAAATTGAGTTGACTTTTCTATGTGTGTTTTTCTATGCTTGCTTGCTTTGTTCTGGTTTCTGACTTCTGATCTCCCTCTGGTCCTCCTCTCTCTATTCTCCTTCTGATCATGTCTGTCAGTCAGCCTGGAGGTAATACATCATCTATGACTGCTGAGAAGCAAGAAGCAAATTAAAAAAAAAAAAAGAGTACTGCTCTGCCAAGCACTCTATTCACTAGGTGTTTTATGTACGTTAATTCAACTGATCTTAATGACAATCTTGAAAGCGTAGCATTTTCCTTTTACAAATCAGAAAACTGAGCTCTTTTCAGTTAAGAATATTCTTGAAGGTCTCATAGAAAGTTGTTTCTGAAGTCAGAATCTGAATCCGGGCTCATCTATCACCTTCCTAGCGCCGGTGCAGAGCAGCCTTCCTAACAGACTCCCCTAAATTAGAGCCATATGTTTATTGTTTTTTTCTGTTTTCTGGTTGCTTTTATGAGCTTCTTGTGAATCCAGAAAAATAAGATCAGAAGCACCACTTTTGTTTAACTCTCCTAGATTTGAGATGTCTTAAAAGACCCAAAGAGAATATCGGACTGGAAAAGACTCCAGTATCCCACTAAATGCTTGCTAACGACCTGAGCAAAGGCCCTGGCTTTGAAATCATCTATTCATATTTTTACTCAGTGGTTGAAAGCCATATGAGCAAATACTGATTTCCTTGATTGGAAGTAAACAATTCTAATAATGTTTTGTGAGAAGCCCTTCCAAAGCCATCACATTAATTTGTCTGTCTTGTTTTAATCTTTTGGCCTCATTTTAGTAGAATATGTATGGGCAAAAACTTCTTGCTTCTCAGCAGAGACTTCTTATTTACTAACCTTTAACTTTGTCTGCCTTGGCAAGGAACTAGACTATATTTCCCAGCCTTTGTTGCATTTATGGGGTCCATGTGATTAAATTCTGGCCAGTGACCCAAACAACTGCAAGGTGGAAGGCTCCCTAATATGGAACATACTCCCTCTTCTCAGTATAATGACCCTTGTTTCACTCTAATTTGAGCAAAAAATAGTTTATTGTCTCAAGCCACTAAGATCCGGGGAGAGTTTATCACAGACAGCCTGCAATCCATTTCATGTCAAATACAATCTACTTCATGGATTTAAAGTAATATTTCTCACTTGGGAGTGAGTTTTCTTCCCTGAGGTTCTATAGCACCATCCATAGACATTTTTGGTGGTCATAGCTGGAAAGAAGGGTGATGTTAGTGGGCAGAGGCCAGGAAGTTTGCTAAAAATCCAAAATTCCATGACCACCCCCACAACAAAGAATTATCCAGCCTGTCACTAGGGCCAAAGTTGGAAGGCACTGGTTAAAATTAAGTCCTCTGAAAGAGTGATAATCTAGTAAATATTCAATATGTTTTCATTGATTGGCTGACTCTCTGAACAAGAATAGAAGAAAAAATGATGCTATCCTAAGGCCAACAGTCTTTTAAAGCAGAATCTACTAACAAAAAATTCAGTGTCATAGAAGCAGTCACCATTTATGTTTCAGGTTTCCTATAATTAGCAATATAGAAATATATTCATAATTAATTAACACTATCATAATAGCATTGCCAATTCAACTGGACATGAATTTGAACAAACTCAAGGAGACATTGGAGGACAGAGGGGCCTGGTGTCCTGCAGCTCATGGTGTTGCAAAGAGTTAGACATGACTAAAGAACTGAACAATAACAAAAATTAATATATTAATTGTGTTACTTAATCTTTTGGCAAATTTAGAAAGATAAACTAAACATTTTTTATTCATAGAAATAGGGCAATTTGGTTAATTCATACACTTAAATACTAAGTTTAACCATCATAATACTAGCTTTGTAGACAGATTAGGTAGATAGATGATAGGTATAGAATAGAAATTCTCAGGCATGGGCTGCCACTGTGTTCCATAAGCATAATTTCTCCTCTCTTAGGAAAACTTCAGTTCTTCTCTTAAATCTTCTCTACTAGTTGGATCAGATTCACTCAGATTACAGAAGATAATCCTTTGTACTTAAAGTCAGCTGACTGTGGACGCCAATTATGTCTACTATCAAAGAGGAAGAAATTTTTCTCTACCCCTCTAGGATCTTGTGGCTAGTCTAAGAGTTAAATTGACATGAGACAGACTTACAAGAGAAAACAAACAGATATTTAATAACATGTGTACATGGGACAAACCCAGGAAAACTGAGTAACTCACCAAAATGGCTGAAGCCTTCACTTTAAATACTCTCCTTAGCTACAGACAAAAGAGGTTGACTGTCAGTTAAGAAGCTGACCAGGAAAAGCACAGTAAACAAAGGTAAGGTTGTTTAGGCAGATTTAAGTCATTGCATTCTCCATCAATAAGAGTTTCTAAAGATACGGTCATCCTCCTCTTTGTGCTATAGTCAGGGAGATACCCTTATGAATGGAGATTTTCCATGTAAATATCAATGTCTTACAAAATGTTAACTCTTGGCTAATTTTCAGAGTGTTGCCCATGTTTCTTTAAAAAAAATAATAAGTAACCAGTTTAAAATAATAATGCCAAAGAGACATATTTTGGTTTGGCAAATTCTGCTCTCCTACTTTATAAAATATCTTCACAGCAACACTGTTTAGCATTGGTTAATACATGATCGAATAACTGAGTAGTATAACCTAGGCAAGTTGACATGCAAAACTGACCACTACACTAACCTGGGTTATACAAGTGCTTTTATATTTATTCCTCACAGAAATCTCACAGGCTAGGGATTATCCCCATTTCACAGGCAAAAAGCTACATTTTATAATCTGAGATAATGTGTAACTGGACTAAGTAGGAAGAACCAGGATTTGAACACTTGCCTGCATGGCTCTAAAACCTTTTTTACATATAATTTCTGCAGGAAATTCAGCTTTTCCTTCCACTTTCTTGAGCTCTTACCTGGACCTTGGGCTCTTTCAGTGGACATGATGCACATGTCTGACCATCTCTCTCTCCCCTATTCCACATTGCAGGCAGATTCTTTACCAGCTGAGCCACCAGGAAAGCCCATATTTCTCTCCAGGTAGATTCCAAAGACCCATATCAGTTTTTTTGAACTTCTCTGTCATTTTGTACTATATACGTCTTTGGGCTTCCCTGGTGGCTCAATGGTAAAGAACTTATCTAACAAGGCAGGAAATGTGAGTTCAGTCCCTGAAATGGGAAGATGATGATCCCCTGGAGAAGGCAATGGCAACCCACTCCAGTATTCTTGCCTGGAGAATCCTATGGACAGAGTAGCCTCTCAGGCTACTCTCAGGAGTCACAAAAAAGTCAGACATGACTTAGCAACTAAACAACAACATCATCCAAGTCTCTGTTTAAATTCATTGCTGCTGCTGCTAAGTCACTTCAATCATGTCCGACTCTGTGTGACCCCATAGACGGCAGCCCACCAGGCTCCCCCGTCCCTGGGATTCTCCAGGCAAGAACACTGGAGTGAGTTGCCATTTCCTTCTCCAATGCATGGAAGTGAAAAGTGAAAGTGAAGTTGCTCAGTCGTGTCCGACTTAGCGACCCCATGGCCTGCAGCCTACCAGGCTCCTCCATCCATGGGGTTTTCCAGGCAAGAGTACTGGAGTAGGGTGCCATTGCCTTAAATTCATTACAGTGGAGTAATCCATGGGAACAATGTCCAGTCATTTAAATTTTAATCTGAGTTTCTGGCTGATATTTTACTATGCAGGAAAGATGATTAATTGTGACTATTTTACTAGGCAGACAAATTTATACATGGGGATGTCTCCACATCAGAGTTAGGTTCTGAACACCCAAGACTTATCTATATGGTACAGTTGTGGTGATGAATCAGCTTACCCAGCAAAGTGTATTTGACTTTGAAGGATTTTCCCCCTTAAAAAAAAAAAAATAGAAAAAAGAAAGGATTCCAACACCTATTTCTGGTTCACCTAGATTTGTATATGTATATACATATTCAAGTGGATTTTACCCAGTATATATATGATGCCAGTGTCTCAGACGGTAAAAATATCCACCTGCAATGCAAGAGACCTGGGGTTCAATTCCTGGGTTGGGAAGATCCTCTGGAGGAGGGCATGGCAACACACTTCTTGCCTGGAGAATCCTCATGGACAGAGGAGCCTAGGGGGCTACAGTCCATCAGTTCAGTTCAGTTCAGTTGCTCAGTTGTGTCTGACTCTTTGCAACCTCATGGATTGCAGCACACCAGGCCTCCCTGTCCGTCACCACCTCCCAGAGCTTGGTCAAGTTCATGCCCATCAAGTCAGTGATGCCATCCAACCATCTCATCCTCTGTCATCCATATATGTATCATATATGAATATATATATATATATATACATCCATGTATGATACTATATGCAGCTCTGCACAAGTGCACAGATCATCCTATTATCCAATCGTACACATTATTATCCCTTCAGAGGTACATTGGTTATTCCCCCAGACCTTCATACCGTTGACCTAAAAAATTCTGTACATCTGAACATGAAATAAAAATTTTTCTTCTGTTTAGTAAAGCAAAGGAGTTGTTTTTAAAGGTACTTGTTTTAAAAACAGCTTGACAGCATGTTTTTATACTCTAGAACAGAGTGAGTGATTTGTTTTCTATATTTTATTCCCACTTCTTTTTTTACCCTGAAGCTATATGTGGCTTGGTGAAACACTCTGGTTTTGTAGGAACGATTTTATGATACTTGTCAGTAATAAGAAGCCCATCTAGACCAGAGGACATCATGAAGCTGGCCCACTGTCCATGGCGGGTCTGGGGTTGATTCCAGTGTGGTCTTCATGTCATGCACGTACTGTTTGCCTCTAAGACATTTCAGTGCAGGGAGAGTGAAGATGTTTTATTGACAGGAAGCTGAGGAAACCAAGTATACAATTGATTTTTCTTGAAGGGATAAAAAATTTTCCCATTAATTACCTCTTACCTATTTGTGTAATGCAGGTGAAAAATTGCTTGTTTTCTTGTTGGTTGGTTGATTTTAATCAAAGTATACTTTATCATTAATGAAGAAAAAGTTATCTATTTCTTATACTTCACTAGATAATTTATATCATGAAATTATTAGTTCATATACTGAGCCAATATTTTTTTCCCCTTATGAATGGATGAAAGAAGAGAGTATGTAAATTTATAAAACACACACAGACTACAAGCATTCGCCAGAGAAAGAGCTCCTGCCTCTGGCGTGTTATCCTCTAATAAGAACATTGTGTGTTATATTCTTTATATCCAAGTTCAGATAGGAACTAGAGGAGCCTGTTGTATTGAATAAGAACTTCTCTGGCTGTCCTGTGTAGAGACCTCTGGTCCCACCTCTGCCAGTCACTCGCGTGACTATCTTCCCTGTTAGTGCTCAGCAGTAGATGCATTTGGCACATGCACTTTCTCTTCGATTTTGCTTTATAGAATATGTTTAAGTCCCCTTTCTTTTCTGGGTTATTTGATCTTCTCCAAAGTGAAAGTGGAGAGTGAAAAAGTTGGCTTAAAGCTCAACATTCAGAAAACTAAGATCATGGCATCTGGTCCCATCACTTCATGGGAAATAGATGGGGAAACAGTGGAAACAGTGTCAGACTATTTTTGGGGGCTCCAGAATCACTGCAGATGGTGACTGCAGCCATGAAATTAAAAGACGCTTACTCCTTGGAAGGAAAGTTATGACCAACCTAGATAGCATATTCAAAAGCAGAGACATTACTTTGCCAACAAAGGTCCATCTAGTCAAGGCTATGGTTTTTCCAGTGGTCATGTATGGATGTGAGAGTTGGACTGTGAAGAAGGCTGAGCATTGAAGAATTGATGCTTTTGAACTGTGGTGCTGGAGAAGACTCTTGAGAGTCCCTGGGACTGCAAGGAGATCCAACCAGTCCATTCTAAAGGAGATCAGCCCTGGGATTTCTTTGGAGGGAATGATGCTAAAGCTGAAACTCCAGTACTTTGGCCACCTCATGAGAAGAGTTGACTCATTGGAAAAGACTCTGATGCTGGGAAGGATTGGGGGCAGGAGGAGAAGGGGAGGATGAGATGGCTGGATGGCATCACTGACTCGATGGACGTGAGTCTGAGTGAACTCCGGGAGTTGATGATGGACAGGGAGGCCTGGCGTGCTGAGATTCATGGGGTTGCAGAGTCAGACACAACTGAGCAACTGAACTGAACTGAACTGAAGCAACGATAAGACAATCCTTATCGTTCCTTGTCTCAAAGACAAGGAACAGATTTTCTCTTTTACAAATGTCCACGCGTCCTTTGTGCTCACAGCCTACAGCCCAAGAATAAGTACAATTTCCTGATTATGGGCTTCTCTGGTTGCTCAGACAGGAAAGAATTTGCTAGTAATTCAGGAGATCTAGTTCAATTCCTGGGTCGGGAAGATCCCCTGGAGAAGGGAATGGCAATCCACTCCAGTATTCTTGCCTAGGAAATGCCATGGAGAGAGGAGCCTAGCGGACTACAGTCTGTGGGGTCACAAAGAGTTGGACACAGCTGAGCAACTATCACTTTCACTTTTCTGATTATCCACCTCAAGACAATAAAGTTCTTTGCCCTTATAAAGAATTAAATTAGGAAGAAAATGAATAAATGGGAAAAGCTACTGGAAAGGATAAGATTCCAAGGTTAAGTGTTTAGACACATGCTAATGAAAGCAAAGTAACAGTCCACTGTAGCCTTGACCTCATCTCATGGCACTCACTAGATCATTATTTACTTAAAAATGAAAAGCTCCAGGAGATCAAAAGGACAATAAAGCTAAATTTCCCTGAAAGAAAGTTCTGGCACAATAAGGTTACCCAGTATATGAGGGAAGAACTGAGCATCTGAAGGCCAGAATCCTTGGTAATTGAAATCCAACTGCAGCACAAATTCATAGAAAGAAAAGTTTTAAAACTCTTTCTGTAAATAAAGGCAGAAAAGGGGTTTTAAAAAGCAACAATAATCAGTGCTTGAGCAGAAAGAAATATCATACTAATAGGACTTAATTCGGGAGGCAGCAAATGAGAGTCACAGAAACAAGATGCTGTGATTGAGAAATATTGAAATATTCTTGAACTCTAAAGAGACCTTGGAGGCATTATGGGTTTCTCAGAAACCAGGACAGCTGTGGTGACTGTCATCTCTTGCTGGTACTGTAAAAGTTTACCCTTTTAATTCAGGCTTTCTGTAAGTCAGACAATCTATGCTAGTCAGTTTGGAAGTGAACAAAATGATGGCACCCATTGCAACATGCACATGAGCTCATCAGTTTTGTGAACCCTCAGGTCAGGCGGGCAGCTAGCTCCTCTAGGGAAAACCACCCTAAGAGGGAATTGGTATGGAAAGGAATGAGAGTCGTAAGGCAAAAGTTCCTTAGAAAGTCATTAAATAAACACTCGATTGCATGCAACCTGTGTAAAAATCAGGATGCACTAGTACCACCAGGTAACATGGAAAGATTCCTTCCCACTACAAGAAAAACCTTCTTGCAGTTAACACACTGACCTTGTTAGGTAGACAGGCAACAGCAGAGCCACTGTGTGGCTGGAGGGAATAAACAGAGCTTCTGGAGCATACAGCTGAGTTCCCGGGGCCCTTGACCATCACTAGTGAAAGTCGCTCAGTCGTATCCGACTCTTTGTGACCCCATGGACTATGGAGTCCATGGAATTCTCTAGGCCAGAATACTGGAGTGGGTAACCTTTCCCTTCTCCAGGAGATCTTCCCAACCCAGGGATCGAACCCAGGTCTCCTGCAGGGAGGGGGAGGGGGATTCTTTACTAGCTGAGCCACAAGGGAAGCCCATCACTGAAAAATAGCTATAAGAGCACACATGCTCAGTGCCTACTCCAGTGGACAGAAATGAAGTCATGATAACCCTTTAGCCTCAAGGGGACAGATGGCGCCTTGAGAGGAAAGGTGGCACCAAGAGCCAGCCTGAAGGAGAAGAGCTGGAAGAAATATCCAATCCCCAGGAAAGAGGCAGGTGGCTTAAATACTGGTGATGTTCAAGAGGTTGAGGTTATGGTTGGGTTGGGGGAGTAAGCTTTCTTGCCTACTGGTTTTATTTGAAATCTACGTTACTATCACAGGGTTTTCCTTTTCTTTCTGAAAACCTATAAGACAGCCTAACTTTCTGCTATTCTCCAATTTTTTATTCTCTTATTCTATTCTCTCCCTGCTCTTTCACTACTAACTCTGGTCAGAAGAACAGGAAAGAGTTTCAACCATATCCCCAGGGATCCTATGTTTTGAAAACGAATTGTCTCTGCAAGCACTTGCTTAGGACAAGTTTGGCAGCACATTTTGTCCAGACACTCCTTTGAGGTCCCCAAATTTCAGCTCTGGTTCTGAGCCTCAAGTCTTACAAATTCCAGATAGAATAGCTACTTTTCTCATCCCCACCGGGTGCCTCCTGCAATCCTCCATGACACAGAGTTCTGGTCCAAGGTGATGCTTTCACCCTGCCATCAGCTTACCTTTCCGTTAGAGTATAGCAGGAGTTGGGTGGGAGTTTGCCAATGCAGAGTGGGTGCAACAGAAAGAAAGGAAGGAAGGAAGAAAGAAAGAAAGAGAAGGGGAGAGATAGAGCAGAGAAGGAGGAATAGAGGGAAGAAAATAAAAAAATATTCCAGGTATCTGATTTCTACATTATGCTAGAAACAGACATACATATTTTAATTGCATTGGACAGGTCCTATCTTCTCTCCAGTTAATTCTTTTACCTTGGTTCTTCACTGTGTATGACGTGCCATTGTTAAAAAATAATTTGAAACTGAGTTACTGTGCTATACAACAGAAACTGACAGCACATTGTGAATCAACTATACTTCACCAACAACTTTAAAAAATAAAAAACACTTTGGTAGCTCTTGTCACTGCAACCATTCCTATTAACACTCCTCTACTATAACTATTTCCAAAATTCATGAAATCTTTAAATAAATAGTAAACATAATAAAAACCTCATAATTTAGATTGTGTACTTTATGTAATAAACTTACACTGTACTTAAACCCTTTACCTTTCTAACTTTGTCTCAAGCTTATGGACTAGGTTTTATTATATGGATAAGAAACTGAGACTCAGAAAATTCAAATGACTTAATGAAATTCACACAAATAATAAATTGCACAGTTGAAATACACAAGCAGATTTTCTGACTTTAAAACATGTTCCCTTTTCTATATATATTCCCTTTCTTTCTTCCTTTCCCTTCCTCCTTCTTTCCTTCCTTCCTTTCTTTCTTTCCTCTCTCATTCTCTTGCTGTCTTTTTAAAAATTACAAACCTTTCTTGGCCAGGTGCTACATACTAATTCACACTGAGATATCTTTCCTGCAGACAGAGACACCAAACATGGCAGAAAGGGCACAAAAAGAGGGAAAAAGAACACCAAAGAGAAAGCTCAGGACTTGGCAGTCTTGCCAAGGGTCATCCATGGCATAAATGAGAATCTACGCAATCAAAGAGGAGCCTCATTCCTGAGGTTGCCTCAAAGGAGCTGTCAAGAACATGGAGCTCCAGCTTCTAATCCTATGTTACAGATGGGGATACTGAGGCCAAGGCTGTTTGACAAGTCTGCTCATCAATGACAAAGCTGAGTGCAGGAACTTGCAGTCTAGAGAGCCTTCCATCACTGAATCCTATCTGTCTCCACATGGTCAGTTGCATACATTCTGAGAAGAACAACTGAATGTACAGTAAGTCCCCTACATACAAACCCTCAAGTTGCAAACCTACAAAGATGTTAACATGCCTGCCAGCCCCTGTATGCCAGCTGTTGTACTCTACTACTCTATTGCTCACAGTACTGTATTATAAAAGTAAAAATGGCTTGTTTGTTTTATATGTACATTATTTGCATGAAAAGTATTATAAACCTATTACTCTACATGCTAGATAGCCAATTGTGTTGGTCGGATATCCAGGCTAACTTTGTTGGCCTTACAAATGTGCTCTCAGAGTGGAACTTGTTCGTACGTAGGGGACTTACTGTTTTGTCAATATCCTCCATGACATGCAACTTACTAATCGGAGAGTTAAAACTAGCTTTCTCCCAGGTGTGTAACAAGAAGGGCAGAAACAAATCATTTTTAGTAATGATGAAGTTCTCTCAGAAGTACCACTCACCTTAAAAATGTGCTTAGAAATTATTAATACTCTCTCAGCATTCTGATTTCCCTGGCCTTCTGAAGCTAAGATGCTGCAGGAGTTCCTTCATGGCTTTGATCACAGGCAATCAAAGGGGACTTTGTGTAGCTTCCAGGGAAATGCTGTTGCCAGAAGAGTCAGAGCTCTCAGCCGTGCGAAGGAAACCAACACGGAACTTCCCTGCACTCCTAACTCCACATCAAATTAGGATCAGAAGGCTGTTGTCACTGGTCCTCTGGAGCCTGTGGTTTTAATTTTCTTATCTGCATTTTTCTTCCCTGCCCATTCCAGGTAGCTACAAGAAATATGAAAAGGCTGCTTATTTATGGATGGTTCTTTGCTGCTTCTCATTCTCCTGTTCATAGCAAGGAAAAGAGCCACTGTTTCCACAGGTCACTCCAGCATTTCACCCTCTTATGCATTAGAGTATGTTGATGAGCTTCAGACATGCAATCTTACCTGACTTTTGAAATTTGGATTTTATATCAGGTGGATTCTTTTTCTATTGATTACAAGTGTTTGCACCATTCTGCCTAGCAGAGTTTCAGTCATGAAAGTCATTAAATGTAAAACATTGCACACAGTTGCCTAAGTTGTCATGTTTCTGACCAAACCTATGAAGATGAAAGGAGTCATCCATTTGGGTTATTTCTACATTTTGAAAACTTTGCATCTTATGTTTTCTTAAGCTGCTCAGGAAGGTTCCAAACTTGAAAATCTAAAAGGATTCGTGCAAACTGACAAAGTTGGCCATAAAAGGAGCCTTTCCTAATGACAAGAGGCAGCAGAACACTGTGGGGCTGACCCCACCCTGTGATTCTCTGAGGTTTTATTGATGATGTTAGTCTCTTCCTTAATAAACTCTTTGGAAGCTAGTCCTCTGTGTAGGACCACTGAAATGCAGTCGGGAAATTCAAATAGCCCTGTTTTCAGTGCTAGGGAGAAACAATAGGTAAATAAATCCAAGTTAAATGAATAAAATTCATAAACTTGGAGCTTGATTTCACAGTATTATCAGTCTGGGACTGAAGGCAAGTATTATTGGAAAAATGGATGTTGTGTGTTTATTGCATTTTATTGTTTAAAATGAGAGAGGATTAAATATATTTAAATTCTCATGGGTTGATCCAAAGTGCAGAGTTGCAGCTATTAGAAAGAATGAAATGATGCCCCTTTCAGCAACATGGATAAACCTAGAGATTGTCATAATGAATGAAGTCAGACAGAGAAGGAGAACTATCATACGGCTTCCCTTGTATTTGGAACCTAAAAGGAAATAATATAAATGAACTTATTTCAAAACAGAGAGAGACTTCCGGACTTAGAGATGGAGCTTACAGTTGCCAGGGGCGGGGGGTGGTGGTGGCGGGGGGTGGTGGGGTCAGGGGGGAGCTTGGGGAGAAGGGCTAGTTAGTAAGTTCAGGATGAACATGTACACATTGCTGTGTTTAAAATGGATAACCAACAAGAACCTACTGTACAGCACAGGGAACTCTGCTCAGTGTTATGTGGCAGCCTAGATGGGAGGGGAGTTTGGGAGAGAAAAATACATGTATATGGATGACCGAGTCCCTTCACTGTTCACCTAAAACTATCCTAACATTGTTAATTGGCTATACCCCAATACAAAATGCAAAGTTTAAAAACAAAGTTCACAGTTTAAAAAAGCGGAGAGCTACTGAAATTGTTGTATGCAATCACTGTTCCTACTTGAGTCATTTTCCCCAGTTCACGGACAAGCTGTTTCTTCCTTCTCCTCTTCACAGGGTCCGTCTCACTAACCTTGACCTATACAGGAAGCAAGATAGCAACTGGAAGTTTCCTTACTGAACATGAAAGAGGAACATAATAAGAGTTTGGGTGATTAATCCGATGCCTAGGTGCTGAACACATCCAGCTTGATACGATGCTCACTGGCTAGGACAGTGCTTAAATTGCATGGCCCACATTGCTCCTGGGACTCTGCTCCTTCATCCTGCTATGGCTGAACAGTGGCCTGTTGAGAATATGTCCTTCTTTAGTGCATTCATTGATTCATCATTCCTTCAGGCAAGTCACAATCAAGTCTTGCAGCACAGTCTAAGATAACTGCTATTCTGTACTTTTATTCATTACTTGTTTGATTCATAGCTTAACTCCTAGGGGAGCAATTTACTTCCATCATTTCAGAGTTCTTGGAAGACAGTTGATGATATCCCACGTAGGCTGACAAAAAGGAACATTATAAAATAGTTTATTGAGATGGAGCATCCAGAATCACTTGTTTCTGCTGTTAAGTCGCTTCAGTCGTGTCCAACTCTGTGCAACCCCATAGACGGCAGCCCACCAGGCTCCCCTGTCCCTGGGATTCTCCAGGCAAGAACACTGGAGTGGGTTGCCATTGCCTTCTCCAATGCATGAAAGTGAAAAGTGAAAGTGAAGTCGCTCAGTCGTGTCCAACTCTTAGTGACCCCATGGACTGCAGCCTACCAAGCTCCTCCGTCCATGGGATTTTCCAGGCAAGAGTACTGGAGTGGGGTGCCATTGCCTTCTCCAAGATTCACTTGTAAGTAAACATAATAATAAATTAATTTGTGACATGAATGGGATATCCATGAGTGCCAAGTCATTTCAGTTGTGTCTGACTCTGTGCTACCTTATGAACTGTAACCTGACAGGCTCCTCTGTCCATGGGATTTTTCAGGCAAGAATACTGGAGCAGGCTGCCATGCCCTTCTCCAGGGGATCTTCCTGACCCAGGGATGGAACACACGTCTCTTATGTCTCCTACATTGAAGGCAGATTCTTTATCCACTGAGCCACCTGGGAACCCTGAATGGAGTATAGAAGATGGCTAACTGTAAATGATAATTTTTCCTTTTGATAATTTTGTGTGGAAGTATCTTGATATAGGGGCTTCGCAGGTGGTGCTAGTGGTAAAGAACCCACCTGCCAATGCAGGAAACACAGGAGACACAGGTTCAATCCCTGGGCTGGGAAGATCCCCTGGAGGAGGGCATGGCAACCCACACCAGTTTTCTTGCCAGGAGAATCCCATGGACAGAGGATCCTGATGGGCTACATTCCATGGGGTCACAGAAAGTTGGATACAACTGAAGTGACTTAGCACACATGCACGTATCTCAACATGGAGGGGAAAAAAATTTGTGAGTGTGTAAAATCCATCAGAAGTTACTTTGAACATCAAAAGAACAACACACTTTAAATTGCTTCTCCGGTTGTTCTTCCCTAGTTGGCAATTCCCTAGGTTTTATTTGTGTGTCTCCTCCTTTAATGTCAAGTCTCTAACCTCTGTTGCTCAGTGATTCACTAAAATCAATAATGTCCTACTTCAGATCAGCCAAGTAGCTTCACCTGAACTTTTTCTCATAATCGCTTTATCATTAAAATCGTTGAGTAAAATTCTAACTCTTTTGAATGAATATTTATGCTTTTCTGGACTAAGCACATGTGTGTGTATGTGTGTGTGTGTAGACAAAGTAAGAGTATTAGAGAGAGATACACCAAAGGAAGGTCACCCTAGTCACTTCTTGGCTGATCCTTTATTCCCACAGTTCTTTATTCAAACCTCAATTCAGTCACTTATCATGTCACGCAATAACATCATTATTTGCATGTGGTCTTGCCCCTTACATTGTTCTGTTCAATTTTGTATTCCAAGGACTTGGAACAGAGGCAGAAATTCAGAAAGCATTTTAAAAATGTTTGATAAAGGAATTAACTTCAAATTAGGGCCTATGCGTGCTCCCTGACTCTTATTCTATGGCAAAAAGATATTAAAACTGAATTTGCAAATGTTACAGTGAGCATGCAGAATTGCATGAAGAAATTTCAAACTAGTGTGTTATGTTATGTGGATCTATTCTCCATACCAAGTTTTAAGAAACACAAAGTTGAAAACAATTTTGCTTTGACTGGCTGATTCACGATGCAAGATTTTGTTTTCCATAGACCCATATTTCATTCCAAAATTATCGAAGACACGCGAGATACCAGGCTAAATGCTAGGGGTGAAAATCAGAATATGTTTAAAGGAAGAAGAAACAGCTGGGAAGTCACCCAGCAGCATGACATGAGGATTCTTTATAGAGTCAGAATCACCAGATTTTAACCCTGTACTCCCACTACTTGTGGGACTTAAGTCAAGTGTATTAGTTATCCATTGATAGCAATCTGTAGTTGTCTATCTTTGCCCCAAAACTTAGCAACTTGGTCGTGGTGGTGGCTTAGTCATTAAGTCGTGTCCAACTCTTTGCGACCCCATGCACTGTAGCCCACCAGTGTCCTCTGTCCATGAGGCTCTCCAGGCAAGAATACTCAAGTGGGCTATCATTCTCTTCTCCAGGGGACCTTCCCTACCCAGGGGATGAACTTGTGCCTCCAGCATGGCAGGCAGATTCTTTGCCACTGAGCCACCACGGAAGCCCCAGCAGTTTGATAGGACACAAATTTATTACCTTACAGTGTCTGTAAGTCAGGACTCCCTCTGTGTCAAGGTCCTTCACAAGGTTGTGATCACACCCATGGCTGTGGTCTCATCTGCAGTTTCAGCTGTGGAAGAGGCAGCTCCCAACTGGACGCATGCAGCTGTTGACAGGATTCAATCCATTGAGGACTGTTGGACTGAGAACCTCAGTTGGAATTAGCTGGAGGCCACCCTCAACTCCTTGCCATGTTGACCTTTCAAAAATAGTAGCTTACTTCATCAAAGTGTGTAAACCAGGAAATCAATAAAGAGGTTCTACTATCAAGATTTAGAAAAGCCAGAGGAATCAGACATCAAATTGCCAACATCTGTTGGATCAGAAAAAGCAAGAGAATTTCAGAAAAACATCTACTTCTTCTTTACTGACTATGCTAGAGTCTTTGACCGTGTGGCTCGCAACAAACCGTGGAAAATTCTTAAAGAGATGGGAATACCAGACCATCTTCCCTACCTCCTGAGAAATCTGTATGCAGGTCAAGAAGCAACAGTTAAAACCAGACATGAAACAATGGACTGGTTCCAAACTGGGAAAGGAGTGCGTCAAGGCTGTATATTGTTACACTGGTTATTTAACTTATATGCAGAGTACATCTTGCAAAATGCCAAGATGGATGAGGCACAAGTTGGAATCAAGATTGCTGGGAGAAATATCAATAATCTCAGACATGCAGATGATACCACCCTTATGTCAGAAAGCTAAGAGGAACTAGAGTCTCTTGATGAAGGTGAAAGAGGGAAGCAAAAAAGTAGGCTTAAAACTCAACATTCAAAAAGCGAAGATCATGGCATTTGATCCCATCACTTCACAGCAAACAGATGGGGAAACAATGGAAACAGTGAGAGACTTTATTATCTTGGGCTCCAAAATAACTGCAGATAGTGACTGCAGTCATGAAATTATAAGACACTTGCTCCTTGGAAGAAAAACTATGACAAATCTAGACAACCTATTAAAAAGTAGAGACATTACCTTGACAACAAAGTTCTGTCTAGTCAAGGCTATGGTTTTTCCAGTAGTCATGTATGGATGTGAGAGATGGACTATAAAGAAAGCTGAGCACCGAAGAATTGATGCTTTTGAACTGTGGTGTTGGAGAAGAATCTTGAGAGTGGCTTGGACTGCAAGGAGAGCCAATCAGTCAATCCTAAAGGAAACCAGTCCTGAATATTCACTGGAAGGACTGATGCTAAAGATGAAGTCCCACTACTTTGCCCACCTGCTGAAAAGAGCTGACTCACTGGAAAAGACCCTGATGTTGGGAAAGATTGAAGGCAGGAAGAGAAGGGGAGAACAGAAAACCAGATGGTTGAATGGCATCACCAACTCGATGGACATGAGTTTGAGTAAGCTCTGGGAGATGGTGAAGGACAGGGAACCGTGGTGTGCTGCAGTGCACGGGGTCGCAAAGAGTCAGACACAACTGAGAGACTGAACTACAATGAACATCTATCGAGATTAGATATCACAGTCATTTAAAATCAAGTCACAAGATAAACTATCATCACTTTTTCCAGATTCTGTTTTTCAGAAACAATGCACTATGTCCAGCCCATATTCAATGGGCAGGTATTACAGAAGACTGTGGATAACAAGAGGTGGTGAATATTGCGGTCATCTTCTTTGAAAATGTTTCTTTATTGTTGTAAAAGTCAGATAATATAAAGCAAACCATTTTAATAACCATATTCAACTGTACATTTTAGTGGCAAAAAGAACATTCACATTGTTTTGTAACTATAAGTATCATTCAGCTCTCACATTTTTCACTTTCCTAAACTGAAACTCTGTGCCCATTAAATACTAAGTCCCCAATTCCCCTCCCCACCTCTGGCCCCTGGCACCTACTAATGCACTTTCTGACTTTATGAATTTGACTGTTAGGAACCTCAATAAGTGAATCAAACAGTCTTTGTTTGCACCTTCCCTGTGGACCAGAGAAGGCAATAGCACCTGACTCCAGTACTCTTGCCTGGAAAATCCCATGGACGGAGGAGCCTGGTCGGCTGCAGTCCATGGGGTCGCTAGGAGTCGGACACGGCTAAGCGACTTCACTTTCCCTGTGGACAGAGGAGCCTGGCAAGCTACACTCCATGGGGTTGCAAAGAGTCGGTAGCAACTGAACAACAGCAACAAATGTAGATGACTATGTCTAGATATGTAGACAAATATGCACTGTAGGCAAATTTGTCCTCTGTCCATGGGGATTCTCTAAGCAAGAATACTGGAGTGGATTGCCCTGCCCTCCTCCAGGGGATCTTCCCAATCCATGGATTGAACCCACTTCTCTTATGTCTCTTGCATTGGCAGGCAAGTTCTTTACCACTAGTGCCACCCGGGAAGTCCAGAAAGAGTGATAGTACCAACTAAACTGAGAACTGTGCAGGATGGATTGCCCCTCTCCTCTTAGCATTCCTGCCTGAGAGGTGAGACCCAGAAGGAAGGTAAAATTCATGTTAGAGGCATACAAATATACGTGCACATACACCAGCAAATTCCAACAAAGTGACACTTCACTCATACAACTTTTTTTTTAATTGGGGTATAGTTGCTTCACAGAATTGTGTTAGTTTCTACGTATAACAAAGTGAATCAGCTCCATGTGTACATACATCTCCTCCGTCTCGGGCTTCCCTCCCACCCCCTACCCCCCATACACAGTAGAATATTATTCAGCCATTGTGCTCAGTCGCTTCATGGTGTCTGACTCTTTGAGACTCCGTGGACTGTAGTCCACCAGGTTCTTCAGTCCATGGGATTTCCCAGGCAAGAAAACTGGAGTGGGTTGCCATTTCCTTCCCCAGGGGATCTTCCCAACCCAGGAGCCAAATCTGTGTCTTTTGCATCGTAGGCAGACTCTTTACCACTAGTGCCATCTAGGAAACCCACTCAGTCATTAAAAGGAATGAAATTGGGTCATTTGTACAGACATGGATGAACCTAGAGACTGTCACACATGACTTTTAATTAATGCAGAAATGTCTAGAGAGAGGAGGAGGGTAGAAAGAGAAGTCAGAATTATCATCCCTAGGTCAATAGGACCTGAGTTTCTTTTTTTTTTTTTTTTTTTTTTACTTTTCCTAATTTTATTGAGATTTAATTAACATATAACTTTATGTTATTCCAAGATGTACAACATAATGGTTTGATAATATGTAAATATTGCAAAGTGGTTATCACAAGAGGCTTAGTTAACATCAGTCATTTTACATAGTTGTACATTTATTCTCCTGATAAGAACTTTTATCTATTTTTATTCTACTCTCAGCAAATTTTAAATATACAATGCAGTATTATTAAGTATAGTCAACACTGTGAATTACATCCCCAGGACTTATTTATCTTGTAACTGGAAGTTTGCGCCTTTTACCACCTTCATCCCTTTCTGCTACCTGAGTTTCTGACAACATCTTTTCTGGGTGGGAGAGGCCGTCCTGCTTCTGGCCCCACCAAAGCAGTGGTTTACTGGACAACGGGGAAAGCCAACCATTGACACAGAGTTTCCTGGGCTGGTCCACTATCGAGAACATTGATACTTGTTAAATCTCCCAATGCTAAATACTTGTAAAGTTTGAAATCCACCTCACAGCTCTCATATTCATACAGAATTGCTTTAAATTGGATTTTATTGATGTTTTGTTTTGCTAATACACTTGGATTTTTCAAAATAAAACAAAGTATTATTTTGAAGTACACACTGAGCATTCTTCTGATCCCTCATGTCTGTCCATCTTTCCCCTACAGGCTAATGGGAAACCACTTTGATTTCCACTAAAATTATTTATTTGATTTTTCTCCCAATGTTTTATTTGAAAATTTTCAGACCAGGAAAGGTGCAATATATTCTTATGAAAAATACACAAATGCCCTTCATCAATACTCACCAGGCAGTAACATTTTGGTGCATTTGATGTACTTTTTATCTCTATAAGTGTACATATGCACACATTCATTTCAAAGTTGGTTACACAAATTAAAATACTTTAGCTCTAAGTCCTTCTAAATAAACATGCAGAAACAGCTAGAAAAATCTTGGAAAAGAAGAGCAGGGAGGAGAGTGAGAAAAGTTTAGCCTTATCCAGGATTGAACCATAGAATAAACCCTCTATAAGTAATGCAACATAGCACTAGAATATGACTAGACAGACATGCCAGTGATAGAGAACAGAATACCTAGAAAAAGACTCTAGTACAAATGAAAATTTAGAAGCAAGATGTCTGGATACCAAGGGAGAAAGTGTGGGGGTGGGAGGGATTAAGAGCTTGGGACTGACATATACACACGGCTGCTGCTGCTGCTGCTAAGTTGCTTCAGTCGTGTCCGACTCTGTGCGACCCCAGAGATGGGAGCCCACCAGGCTCCCCCGTCCCTGGGATTCTCCAGGCAAGAACACTGGAGTGGGTTGCCATTTCCTTCTCCAATGCGTGAAAGTGGAAGTCAAGTTGCTCAGTCACGACCGACTCGTAGCGACCCCATGGAATGCAGCCCACCAGGCTCCTCCATCCATGGGATTTTCCAGGCAAGAGTACTGGAGTGGCTTGCCATTGCCTTCTCCGCATATACACACTACTATGTCTATATAATAGATACCTAATGAGAGCCTATTGAATAGCACAGGTGGCTCAGGGGTAAAGAATCCGCTTGACAATGCAGGAGACACAGGAGACGTGAGTTCAGTCCCCGCACTGGGAAGATCTGCTGAAGAAGGAAATGGAAGCCCACTCCAGTCTTCTTGCCTGGCATGGCCAGAGGAGCCTGCAGGGCTACAATCCACAGGAGTCTCAAAGAGCTGGACAGCACTGAGCATGCACATACCCTGTACACCGTGTGCCACTCCACTCAATGCTCTGCTGTGACTAAATGGAAAGGAAGTTTAAAAAAGGATAAATGTGTCTGTAGAGCTGACTCACTTTGTTGTGCAGTAGAAACTAACAGCATTGTAAAGCAACTATATTCCAATATATATATTTTTTAAATTAGAAGCTAGCAAGGTGACATTTCAAAACAGTAAAGAAAAGGTGTGCTACTTTGTGGTGTGGGGCAAACCAAACAGCTATTTGGAAAATATAAACTTGGGTTTGCTCCATACATAAAAAGAGACTTCAAATGCACTAGATTTTAACATGCAAAAAGTGAAGAAGTATAATACCAAAAAATAATAACAATAAGTGAATTTCCTTATAACCTAAGGGTAAAAGAAATCCAGGCACAGTTTCAAAAGCTGATAAATGTGCCTGCATACAAAATATGAAAGCATCACATAACAAAAACTGAAGTTTTGTTTAAGAACCTCATCCATAAACCCACTTGCATTGCATGTGTTTCTTGAGCCAGGCCCTGAGGTTTGTTATTCAGCGGTGACTACATTTTCATGTGTTCGAGCAGAGGTAAGCTCTTCTCTCTGAGATGGCCACGATATGTCTTTTGGGTAACTCACCAACACATAACGTTGTCCTGGTTCCAGGGAATGGATGTTGTACTTTGAAAATCTGCTCATTGTATCTCCAATCCAAGTGTTCGACATCCTTCTAAGTATGTCTGTCAGGTTCTTGCTCTTCCTCTGTCTTCACACGTAATTTTGCATTTCATGCATTTCTAATAAAAATGTAAGACTCTGTTCTGAAGATATTCAGTATGAATTTGGAAGCATAAGAAGATAGAAACCCCTTTTATTTTTAATTCCTTTTTAACAACAGAAATAAATTAAACTCAATCATGTTTGCATGAATGATTCTATTTTCATTTAAGGGAATCTTGCGTCCAAAGATTTTGCAGAATGAACAAACTCCTTGTCAGAGTTTTCCTAACTCATTTATTTTTATTTGAGGGCATATGGTAAGATTCTTTCCTTGACAGAATACCATGAAATTAATTTTGACATACCACTGTCAATGAGGCCATTGTGCCACCCCCATGATTAAATATTCACAAACATCACTCAGAGCTTTCAAAAGGACTCTGTTTCTTTCCAGTAACAAAGGCCTGGAAAGTGATAACAGTCCATTTCCTGGTGATGGGTAAAAGCAAGGAAATATATGAGGATCCAAGAATTTGTCAAATGAAACAACAGCAATCAATTTTCCACCAGTCTACCTGTAGAGACACGTAAAATCCCTAATGAGATTTTGCACTAAGAAAGTAACTGTTGGATAAGTTAAAATATGACAGTTTAATAAAAAATGGTCATGTTCCAACAGATCATTCAACCAGCAAGGTTTGAAAACTTCTGCTATAAGATTAATATATCAAAATGGCTTCTGTACCCTTCAAGAAATATGTGTCTTTTAGGAGGACTGCAGTCTGCTTAAACTTAAAAAAAATTTTTTTTCATCAATATGACTTCAAAATGATTCCAAGGATAGAAATAGGAAAGGCATTTTCCCCTTATAGCAATTTTTAAAATTTTTATTTGAGTGAAATGATACTTAACAGCAGCTGCATCCATAATCTTTCAGCTCTGCACCCTCCCCCTGCCACCATCAGCCACTTTTACTCACAGTCTGCACAATTTTAAAATATTACTTTACTGTTTAACAGGAAGAAAAAAATGGATTAATACTCCAATAAGACATAAATTAACTTGTCAAGGACTGAACATCATTAAGAGATCTGATCAATGTAATAACAATCTGGTCTCCAGTCTCAAATCAAGGCAGGAGATAGTCATTTAATACCCTAGCGACGCATTTTCCTAAATTGTGAAAAGCACATTTTGAAAAGGACAAGAAGTTTATTAAGGACAAGAAAGGCTACAAAAAGAATAGTTTAGAGGGGCATCAAACATCCCTCTGGGCTCCCCAGGTGGGTCAGTGGTAAAGAACCCTCCTGCCAATGCACAAGATGTGGGTTCAATCCTTAGGTTGGGAAGATCCCCGGGAAGAGAAAATAACAACCCACTCCAGTATTCTTGCCTGGAGAATCCCATGGACAGAGGAGCCTGGAAGGCTACAATCTATGGGGTCACAGAGTTGGGCACGACTGAGTAACTGAGCATGTGAGCATCCCTTCAATAAGGTCTCGCTAAAGTGACAAGTAAAGGATCAGAATTGACTGAGAGTAGAGTTCTAGAGGTTCAGCTTCCATAAGAACCTTTCCTAAAACCAATCTGCCTGATCGCTTAGCACAGTCAAGGTGTCCCCTTGGTGAATTAAACTTCTCTGCCCTAAAAAAGAAAGCTCGACCTCTGGCCTACCCACTGTCTAGCCTTTCTGCAGTGATTTAGTGTATAATAATTGCCATCACTGATAACTGTGGCTCTGAGAGTCATCAACTGATTGCTTTCCAGGTTGAGGGCTTTCAAATAGTCTGCTACCAAAAATTAGATTACCTAATTGAATTGACTAATAGATAGCACCTTTTAATAGTGGCTCACTATTTGATCTTGGCCTGTGACACTGAAGGTGTTCAAAGGATTGAATGATATTGCTCTCACAAAAGTCCCTCCTTTCCACCCTCTGAACAAGATGCCTGAGCTATCTTATAGGGTGGTTATGAAGATCAAACTAATTAAGATGAAATATGAAGTTCTCCAGGAACAGCAGTGGATATACAACAAGTACCACCTGAGGGACTGCTGTTATTACTGTTATACTAACTAAATATATTGCTTATGTATAATTATAATAGTCTAATCATAAATAAGTTATGATTATATAAATCATAATTTGTGTTAGTTATATTGAACTATATTTACTAAAATCAATACATGTTTATAAATATGTCATGGGCTTCCCAGGTGGCGCTAGTGGTGAAAATCCACCTCCCAATGCAGGTAGACCTAAGAGATGGATTTGATCCCTGGGAGGATTCTGGGAAGACCCCATGGAGGAGGGCACGGCAACTCACTCCTGTATTCTTACCTGGAGAATCCTATAGACAGAGGAACCTGGTGGGCTACAGTCCGTAGGGTTGCAAAGAGTGGGAAAAGACTGAAGCAGCTTTGCATGCATGCACACAGAAATAACTTATACTATATTCATGTATGTATGTATGTATATATATATATATGTATATAGTACAACATATTTATGTGTGTGTGTGTGTGTTAGTTGCTCAGTCATGTCTGATTCTTTGCAACCCCATGAACTGTAGCCTGCCAGGCTCCTCTGTCCATGGGATTCTCCAGGCAAGAATACTGCAGTGGGTTATAGTTCTCTTCTCCAGGGGATCTTCCTGACCCAAGAATCGAACCCAGGTCTCCCGCATTGCAGGCGGGTTCTTTACCATCTGAGCCACTTAGGGAAGCTCTGACAACATACTTATGCATTAATTTTAGTAAGCATGCTACTGCTACTGCTGCTAAGTCTCTTCAGTCGTGTCTGACTCTGTGTGACCCCACAGACGGCAGCTCACCAGGCTCCCCCGTCCCTGGGATTCTCCAGGCAAGAACACTGGAATGGGTTGCCATTACCTTCACCAATGCATGAAAGTGAAAAGTGAAAGTGAAGTCGCTCAGTCGTGTCTGACTCTTCACGACCCTAGGTTTTATAACTAATAAATTTTACAATTAATATAATCATAACTTATTTATGATTGCACTGTTTATAACTATACATAAATAATATACATGTATGTGTTCATAGCAGAAAATACAGAAAGGTTTGTTGTTTCCTTCAGTCTCTCAGTCATGTCCGACTCTTTGTGACCCCATGAACTGCAGCACACCAGGCTTCTCTGTCCTTCACCATCTCCCAGAACTTGCTCAAACTCATGTCCATTGAGTCAGTGATGCCATTCAACTATCTCATCTTTTGTCGTGCCCTTCTCTTCCTGCCTTCGATCTTTCCCAACATCAGGGTCTTTTACAGAGTCAGCTCTTTGAATCAGGTGGCCAAAGTATTGGAGCTTTGAATACTGTCCCCACATCACTTTTCTGCTTCCTCTTCTGCAATTTCCCCATTTCCCCCAATTTCAGCAGAGAGCACTGGCCAAGGGAATTATCCTCAACCCACTCTTTTCCCTTACTATGGTACCTTTGGCATCAGGATTTCTCTCCTTATAATGCCTTCCTTCTCATTCTCATCCCATTCAGGTTTTAAATGTTTAAAACATCACCTTGTCAGAGGGGTCTCCCTGGGGCATCCTATCTAAAATAGCGCCCTTGTCCTATCACCCTTGATCCCTTGCCCCACTTTGTCTGCTGGCATAGCACTTTACACTGCCTCTCCTTATAGTAAATATTTTTTAATGTCTTTTTTTTTCTTCTACTACATTATAGTTTCAAAACAGCTATTTAGTCTTACTTATTTTTACACTTCTGTAATGTTGCCTCAAATCAGTACTGGTACATTGTAGACACCCAGTAAACATTTTAAATGGATGCATGTGTGAACCAGGAAGTATCATATTTAATTCTGTATCCCCAGTACCACTTAGATGTGCAATACATATGCATTGACTTGAAAACAGTACAAAAAGTCTGTTATTGTTACAACAGCCAATGTCCAGTCTCTTTAACTGAAGATATTTTAGCAATATCTAAATGGCTTTGTTTCTAAAAGAACCAAAGTTTCAAGTAAGAAGTTTATTAGATGACCAAGTCTCCTTTAAATCTTTGGACTTTATGATAATTTAAGACAAATGCATATATTAAAAATAATCACCTATACAAAAATAATTATCTATACAGCCTTATTCTCTCAAATATAGCTTCTCTGCAAAAACCACTTAAATACATAAAATCTAAAGAAAAAAGCTAATGCAATTTTTTTCAAATTTGGCATTAATCATTTCCACACAACTCATATGTTTCAAGCACAAAGTATCAGTTTTTGCTTTTTAGCAATTCCTGTTTCATTTCTGTGGGTTGTTTAGTAATGTAAGAGACTTGAAAAAGAAATCAACAGTATAACAATATCCAAGTCATTGTAGGAAGATTTGACTGCCGACCTCTTAAGTATGATGGAGTGGAGTTTCCATGTTTATTAGTTCTGAATGTAAATTTGGGATCTTGTCTAAGGTGGAAAGGTGGCGTGTGTGTGTGTGCGTGTGTGTGTGTGTGTGTGTGTGTGTGTGTGTGTATGTAGGTGGGTGGGTGTTTGTCACTCAGTCGTGTCTGACTCTGCAATCCATGGACTGTAGCCCACCAGACTCCTCTGTCCATGGAATTCTCCAGATAATAATACTGGAGTGGGAAGCCATTCTCTACTCCAGGGAATCTTCCCCACTCAGGGATTGAATCCAGGTCTCCTGCATTGCTGGCAGATTCTTTACCATTTGAACCACTAGGGAAGCCAGGAAAGGTGGTACCTGTTATAATTAATAAAGACTTTTTAAAACAAAAGTGCATACACAAACACACACATGGGGTGGGGGATTCTGAGCATGAGAGAGACATCATTGGCAAAATTACCAATGCAAAACCTTCCTGAAATCAGTCCATCCAATCCTCTGTTTCTACCCAACACAAACAACATCCGCTTAGTTCAGTCCTCTTTTCTGATTTGTCCTTTGCAACTGGCTTCCTGGGCTGTCTCTATGACTGCTCTCAGCCAGATCTAAATAAGCCACTCAGGCAGTTTGGGTGAGCTTGGCTTCCCATGATTAAATAAACAGTGGTTTTCAAGGAGCAGAAGAGTTTACAGCACAATCAATATAGTATGAATAAAATTATCCTAGTAGGAGATAAACAGGTAGATACGCTCACCTTCAGAGTCATGTATGGGGCTTAAAATACGTCCCAGACCGGTGTTTCAGATGATTGCTTCTGACAAAAAATTTTTTTGCAGAGCACTTCTTTTCATTGCATGAAAGCTAAAGTCTTTTTATTTCCAGTGTTGGGGTAGAAAGCTTTCCTGTGACCTCCATCTGTGGCACCTACCATTAACGAGTAAACACCAATTTGTATTAAAAGCTTGGATTACCCAGAAGTGCTCCTAAAGTCTTCTTTAATGTAATACCCTAGGATTTTAAGTGAGTATTTGAGAGGAAAAGCTAAAAAAAACAGCTATAGAATTCGTTATTTCCAAGATTCAGATATGGCTGTGGGACGAGGAGATGCTAGCCAATGAACTAAAAACAGTTTTCTCTTTCACTTCTCCTTCTGGAATGTCCCCCTTTTATTTTGTCATTCTTGGCTTGGCTCCCCACTTCCCAAGCTGCTTCTGTCATTTCATTCTGCATAAGTATTTCCTTTCCAATATTTTGGCTGAGTGTTCAGCTTTGTTAGCAGAAATGCAAAGTGAGCGCTTTGAAGCATTACCCAATAAAATCCAATTTTAAACTGTTAGAGCTACAACTCCCCCCATCCTATGGGAAACAAGATTTCAGTTTCTTTGTGCTTTAGGCAGCAAAGTCAGAGCTGGAATTATCACCCAGGCCATAGTCTTCTGTCAGGACTCTCAGACAAGCCATCTGGGTGAGGTCTGGCAGGCCACACTTAAAAGGGGACTTCTTGGAAAGATGAACTGCTTTTAAAAAAAAAGATTTATTTCATATTGGAGTATAGTTGATTAACAATGTTGTGTTAGTTTCAGGTGAACAGCAAAGTGACTCAGCTATATCTATGAAAAGCGAAAGTGTTAGTCACTCAGTCGTGTCTGACTCTTTGCGACCCCGTGGACTGTAGCCGACCGGGCTCCTCGGTCCATGGAATTCTACAGGCAAGAATCCTGGAGTGGCTTGCCATTCCCTTCTCCAGGGGATCTTCCCAACCCAAGAGTCTAACCTGCCTCTCCTGCACTGGCAGGTGGATTGTTTAATTTCCAAGTGACCAAGGAAGCTCCACCTATACACATCCTTGTATCTAATCTTTTTTTCAAGTTGTTTTCCCACTAAGGTTATTGTAGAATACGGAACAGAGTTCCCTGTGCTATACAGTTAAGTCCTTGTTGGTTATTTATTTTAAATATAGTAGTGTGTACATGTCAATCCAAAGATGAACTGCTTTTTGAAAGTGGTAAGCATCCATGACTTTTATACAGTATTGAATAAAACATAAATGAAGAATACATCTGAAGGTATGAACACTTGTAGTCTTTGAAACAATAAACATTTCTCTAAGTGAATGATAATAAATGTTTTGTGAGCAATGCAAGCATCATTAAAGTCTTACAAAAACATCTTTTCATAAAAATGCCCATTTAATAAACACTGAAAGTAATTTATGGTATGTATCTTTAAGCCTAATAATGTTCTTTTTCATATATTATCTGATTTTTATAACTTTTTCACAGGAGATAAGTTTACTTTGTCCACTTCACAGATAAAGAAACCAAGATCTTAAAGGAAATATGTACAATCAGCAATTTAGAGTTTAGACTTTGGAGAAAACTGTCCCTTGATATTGTGGCCATGTTACTATTATAAAATAAACCAAGAACATGGTACCTTTCTCTTGTTCTCTTTTTATCCTTCTATTTGATTTTCTGTCCATAGATAAAGTAAGACCAAGTTAAAAAAATGAGACAACAGCAAAATCCTGGATATGCTGTTTATAAATATGAGTGCACTCATCATAGTGGAGTTTTAATTGTTTTCTAGAACCTTAGACTTCATTTTTGGGCCATAGTAATGAAAAATATTTGGCTTGGTCCTTTACATATTTAACTTAACCTTCCTGCAATATTATAAACAATTATGGCCTTTCTTTAACTCCTCTCCATCATCTTTTCTTTGGAACTGCTAGTTCCAAAGAACTAACATCACAGATGTTTCCAATTTTTAATTATACACAGACAATAAAAGTGTCTTTCAATAAAATGTGGTATTCTGGTTACTTTGTCATATTCTTATATCCTCTTTTCTTCCAGAGATGTGGCTAGGAAATGAAAGTGGTCCTAAGTCATTAGAAGATTGTGGGTACAATGAGGAAAGAACCATTTAAGTTATGAAATAATTTTTAATGTATTGAAGATAGGAGAGTTATGATTTGTCAATGGCATGAAGTCAGATCCCCAGTTAGCCCATATGGCACCTTTCTGAGAACTGGAAACAGACCCTTCTCTGAGGGGAAATCGCAGTACGTAACTTGAGGAACTTGGCCCCTTTCTGTTCCCTTGACCCACTGAACAAATTGTTCTGAGAGGAATAGTAGTGGCCTTCACCCGTAATGAACAAATTTCAGTGTCAACAGCAATTAGGAGTCATATATACTTTCTACAAATACCTGCCAGTGTTTATTATGTGACCGTTTTCTAGCCTCCAGGATGCAAAAGTGAATAAAGCAAGTCCCTTTTTTCATGAAATGCATGTCTTCTTGGGGAGATGGAAAATAAATGAATGAATATGTAACATAGCATTAATACTTTCCAATACATGCTCTGAAAAACAGTGAAATGTAGGGTAATGGAGGAGAAAACAGACCATATAGGGACCAGGGAAACACTTTTTATTGTCAGATAGTTCTAACATTGGGTTAGAGACAGGGCAATTTAGGGAGTGTACAGATGGCAACCCACTCCAGTGTTCTTGCCTGGAGAATCTAAGGGATGGGGGAGCCTCATGGGCTGCCATCTATGGGGTTGCACAGAGTCGGACATGACTGAAGCGACTTAGCAGCAGGGTGCCAAGTCAAGGAAGCAAGATCTGAGGGTACTAAGTTAGAAGCCCTGGGTATGTGGGAGGAACTGCGTGAAGGCTGGTGAGGTGGCAGCCAACGTCAGAGTCACCAGAAGACAAGACAAAAATATCCTCAATGGAGCTCAACGAGTTAGTAGTAGTGGTTGGAATGTTGGGTTAAATTCTGAGTGAGAGGGAAAGACTTTGGATATCTTTGAAAACAAGAACTCTGCACTTCCCCATGGCTGTTGAAAGGATCACACTAGTTGAGAAATGGATTGGTGGGCAGGAGTGAAGCAGGAAGGACAAGCTGGAGACCACACAGTGATCCTGGGAGGCACGTCAGTAGCTTGGAGGGAGTGGTTGTGGCGACGGTGCTTGGAAGTAGAGTATGGTGCTTTCTGCCATCAATGAAGCCTCTTAAGATGAGGCCAATGATATGCTGGACTTGGTTTGCACCAGCTCACAAGAGCCAATTGTTCAATTTTCAGGAATGTTACAAGCCTATTGCTAAACACAGCTACTAAGAAAAAATCAAATTTTATAATTTATAGTTAAATATATCATGTTAAAAATAAAGGTGGAAGTGGAAGTCTCTCAGTCATGTCCAACTATTTGTGGACCCATAGACTGTAGCCCGCCAGGCTCCTCTGCCCATGACAGAATACTGGACAAGAATACTGGAGTTTTCCAGACAAGAATACTGGAGTGGGTTGTCATTCTCTTTTCTAGGGGCTTTTCCCAGCCCAAGGATCCAACCCATATCTCCTGAATTTGCAGGCAGATTTCTTAACCACTGAGCCACCTGGGAAGCCCAATGATATATTCCTCCAAGATGTTTTACACATTTGACCTTTAATAAATCAAAACTCTGTTTATTAATACAAAATGCAATAGTTAATTCACTGGCAAAGTCAAAGATGGATTATTAATACTCTTAATTGAAATTCATTTAAATGCCGTCTTATGACACATCACTTGAAGAGCATCAACAATTAAGGATTCATTACCATGAACTGAAAATCATGGTTGCCAACTTCAGTGATCAGAGCAAAAGTAGTGACAGTAATGAAAAGTAGATCATCTGTGCTGTATCCATTTGACATTGAAAACAGTATCGCTTTCACCCCCGAATTTTGGAGTACTATATGGGTTTTGTGTGCTTCTCTGGTGGCTCAGATGGTAAAGAATCTGCCTACATTGCAGGAGACCTGGGTTCAATCCCTGGGCTGGGAAGATCCCCTGGAGAAGTGAATGCCAACCCACTCCAATATTCTTGCCTGGAGAATCCCATGGACAGAGGAGCCTGGCGGGCTACAGTCCTTGGCATCACAAAGAGTCAGACACAACTGAGCAACTAAGTGGGCACACACATGCACACACACACACACACCCACACCCACACCCACCCACACACACACACAAGTATGGGTTTTGTACCTTTCTCCCAATCTTTTCCAACTCCTATAACCTGACTCTTCACTTTTTGGGGAAGGACTTTCCTAGGATGCCAGATTTTTAGTGTTTGGACTAGGACAGTCTCTGGTAAACTGGCTGGTTGCTATCTTATTCTCAGTAGAGATCCAAAATGAAGTTAAAGTACAGATCACATAGGAGATAGAGGGAGGTTAGGATATAATTAATGGCTGCAAAATCATAGCAGTAAATGACATCGCCCAAGAACTGTGAACAGGAAAAAGAGAATGGTAAAACAAACAAGGTACAAACAAGACAACCAATGTAATGGGGGCAGGCTGAAAAGGAGAAGATAATAAAATAAACTAGAAGAAGTTAGATAAAAGAGATCCAGGGAGGTTCAAGAGGGAGGGGACATGTGTGTACCTGTGGCTGATTCATGATGATGCATGGCAGAAACCAACACAGTTTTATAAAGCAATTGTGCTTAGTCTGTCAGTCGTGTCCGACTCTTTGGGACCCCATGGACTGTAGCCCACCAGGCTCCTCTGTCCATGGGAATCCTCCAGGCAAGGATACTGGAGTGGGTTTCCAGGTCCTCCTCTGTAAAGCAATAACCCTTCAATTATAAATAAATTATATTAAAAAAAAAAAAGCATAGGGCTACAAAGAATGGTATTTCTAACTCACGACCAATCAGAGAGTGTTGTGGGGAGGGGAGGGTCAGGATCACCTGAGTCTCAGTCACAATCAATCACCTCATTTCTTTGGAAAAAGGAGCCCTTAGTTTCAACTAATTAAAATACAGATGACAATTTGTAAAGCAACATAGTCAACTCATTTATGAGTTGGGTTCCACTTATACGTCCTTGTCTCTTCTTCTTCCATATCATTCTAATTACTTCTTCTGGGTCCATGTTACTTGAAATTGTGTACCATGTCTTGCATAGAAATTGCATAGGACTTCCCTAGTGGCTCAGACGGTAAAGCCTCTACCTACAATGCAGGAGACCTGGGTTCGATCCCTGGGTTGGGAAGATCCCCTGGAGAAGGCAATGGCACCCCACTCCAGTACCCTTGCCTGGAAAATCCCATGGACAGAGAAGCCTGGTAGGCTATAGTCCATGGGGTCACAAAGAGTCAGACATAACTGAGCAACTTCATTTCACTTCACTTCACCACATCTTATCTTAATACCCCATATTCTCCGCTCCTGCTTTCCTTAACACTATTTGAGATATTTTATGTCAGATGCATATTTTATGCATTTATTCTGTTTATTGTTTATCTTTCCAGTCCCATTAGAATATTAGCTCCATGATGCTAAGGACTTTGTTTCGTTGCCACAGGACCTAGAATTGTGCCTGACACATGGTGAATGTTCAGTAATTACTTGTTGACTGAAGGAGTGAAGGGCTTCCCAGGTGGTGTAGTGGTAAAGAATTCACGTGCCAATGCAGGAGATACAAGAGACAAAGGTTCAATCCCTGGGTCGGGAAGATCCCCTGGAGTAGGAAATGGTGATCTTTCCAGTACTCTTGCCTGGAAAATTCCATGGACAGAGGAGAATGGTCAACTACAGTCCATGCTTGCATGCCAAATAGCTTTGGTTGTGTCTGACTCTGTGACTGTATGGGCTGTAGCCCACCAGACTCCCCTGTCCATGGGAATTCTCCAGGCAAGAATATTGAAGTGGGTTGCCACTCTGGGCTTGCAAAGAGTTGGACACAACTGAACAGACAGAAGGAGTGAATCATGTAACTGACACATCACATTCCCTGTTTATGAGCTACTATAATATACATCTTCATCCACAGCGTGAGGTAATAATTTATAGCATTGAAATATGATTTACAGAGCTAACTCTCTTTTTCACTCTCACAGCACTTGCTCGTGGATCTTGTCTAGCAGTCCACATCTTTTGGCCCTTCCCTCGTCTCCAAGTTTATAAGCCATTATATTCTTACTCTCTTCCTTATTCAATCTAGACCCCACTGTCCATGTCAAAATTCTACTTCCCAGTTCACTAAGCCCTGCTACTTTTGGCCTTCTATCATGAACATCCTGCAGTTTCCCAAACCTACCTCCTTGAATCTATCTCACATCCCTGAATAGCCAGTCACCAATGCACACGGTACCACATACGACAGAGTGTATGCTATTATAATGTTACAACTTTAAACTTCAGCTGGGACCTCAATGTGCTTAGATGGGTTTGTTACTGACGTGTTCTACATCCTGTCCTCTACTCTTCCACTTGGACAATTACAGACATTTGCACTTCAAGCCTCCCAGCTTTCCCTGCCCCCTTCAATTTTCATTGGTGGTGGTTTAGTCACTAAGTTGTGTCCGACTCTTGCAGCCCCATGGATTGTAGCCCACAAGGCTCCTCTGCCCAAGGGATTCTTCAAGCAAGAATACTGGAGTGGGTTGCCATTTCCTTCTCCAGGGGATCTTTCCAACCCAGGAATCGAACCCAGGTCTCCTACATTGCAGGCAGATTCTTTACCGATTAAGCTATGAGGGAAGCCCCCTCACTTTTCATTAAGGAAAGAAATCTCTTAATTTGAAGAGAAAGTGGAAAATATCAGGTGTGAGTTTTGTTAACTTTCATCTGCCTTCACTCACCGACTTCTCTCTCCTAGAATGCCCTGCACCAAGGCCTCCTTTGCATTCCCACATTGGGTGGTCTGTTCCTCAGATTCTGATCAAATGGCCCTTATTAGGGTTGGATCCCACAAGGCTAGAGCAAAGACTGTAGTTTCTACTCCAGACCGCATGGAGAGGATTCTAAAGTCCTTGTCCACATATTGTACCACTGCATCATGTTTTACAATTAGGGAAAGTTCTAATATTTTCTATGCCTGAAACTTCATTTTCAAAAAACCAATGTGGTAAAACTTAGCAAACATGGTTGCCAGGGGGAAGGGTAGGAGGGAAGGGATAGTTAGGAAGTTTGTGATGGAGAGGTACACTCTGCTCTATTTTAAATGAACAGCCAGCAAGGACATATGTATAGCACAGGAAACTCTGCTCAGTGTTATGTGGCAAGCTGGGTGGGAAGGGAAGTTTGGGGGAGAATGGATACATGTGTATATATATATGGCCGAGTCCTTTTGCCATTCACCTGAAAATATCACAATACTGTTAATCAGCTATCAGTTTAGTTCAGTTCAGTCACTCAGTAGGGTCCAACTCCTTGCAACCCCATGGACTGCAGTACACCAGGCCTCCCTGTCCATCATGAACTCCCAGAGTCCATACCCCAGTACAAAATAAATGTTTTTAAAAAACCAATGTGATAGACAATAGCCTCAATATTATTTAGCAACTCTTATCTTTTATTCTGGGACTTCCCAGGGGTGCAGTGGTAGAGAATCTGCCTGCCAGTGCAGGAGAGGCAGGGGACACAGGGTCGATCCCTAGGTTAGGAAGATCCTCTGAAGGAAGAAATGACAACCCAGTCCAATAGTCTTGCCTGGGAAATCCCATCAACAGAGGAGCTTGGCAGGCTACAGTCTATGGGTTTGCAAAGAGTCAGTCACGACTGAGCAGGCACACACATCTTTTGCTGCGCTTCTAAAAATTGATTTCAGAGTAATAATTAGAGCACTAGACAGACTCTGTTAATATGTCAGTTCAGTCAGTTCAGTCGCTCAGTTGTATCCAACTCTTTGCGATCCCATGAATTGCAGCACCCCAGGCCTCCCTGTCTATCATCAACTCCCGGAGTTCACCCAGACTCATGTCCATCAACTTAGGGATGCCATCCAGCCATCTCATCCTCTATCGTCCCCTTCTCCTCCTGCCCCCAATCCCTCCCAGCATCACAGTCTTTTCCAATGAGTCAACTCTTTGTATGAGGTGGCCAAAGTATTGGAATTTCAGCTTTAGCATCAGTCCTTCCAAAGAACACCCAGGACTGATCTCCTTTAGAATGGACTGGTTGGATCTCCTTGCAGGCCAAGGGACTCTCAAGAGTCTTCTCCAACACCACAGTTCAAAAGCATCAATTCTTCAGCGCTCAGCTTTCTTCATAGTCCAACTCTCACATCCATACATGACCACAGGAAAAACCATAGCCCTGACTAGACGGAACTTTGTTGGCAAAATAATGTCTCTGCTTTTGAATATGCTATCTAGGTTGGTCATAACTTTCCTTCCAAGGAGTAAGCGTCTTTTTTTTTTTTTTAATTTTACATAATTGTATTAGTTTTGCCAAACATCAAAATGAATCCGCTACAGGTATACATGTGTTTCCCACCCTGAACCCTCCTCCCTCCTCCCTCCCCATACCATCCCTCTGGGTCGTCCCAGTGCACCAGCCCCAAGCATCCAGTATCGTGCATCGGACCTGGACTGACAACTTGCTCCTGTATGAAACAAGTTGCCAGTAAGCGTCTTTTAATTTCATGGCTGCAGTCAACATCTGCAGTGATTTTGGAGCCCAAAAAAATAAAGTCTGACACTGTTTCCACTGTTTCCCCATCTATTTCCCATGAAATGATGGGACCAGATGCCATGATCTTCATTTTCTGAATGTTGAGCTGTAAGCCAACTTTTTCACTCTCCTCTTTCACTCTCAAGAAGCTCTTTAGTTCCTCTTCACTTTCTGCCATAAGGGTGGTGTCATCTGCCTATCTGAGGTTATTGATACTTCTCCCAACAATCTTGATTCCAGCTTGTGCTTCTTCCAGCCCAGCGTTTCTCATGATGTACTCTGCATAGAAGTTAAATAAGCAGGGTGACAATATACAGCCTTGACATACTCCTTTTCCTATTTGGAACCAGTCTGTTGTTCCATGTCTAGTTCTAACTGTTGCTTCCTGACCTGCATGCAGATTTCTCAAGAGGCAAGTCAGGTGGTCTGGTATTCCCATCTCTTTCAGAATTTTCCACTGTTTATTGTGATCCACACAGTCAAAGGCTTTGGCATAGTCAATAAAGCAGAAATAGATGTTTTTCTGGAACTCTCTTCCTTTTTCCATGTACATATATGTAAATAATATCAGAAAACTATAAATAATTTAAAGACTTATCCATAAAGATTAGATATACTGCAATAAGTTTATATAATGCTTTTTGGAAAATAAACTATATAAAGTTATATAGAGAATATAACAGTATTTTGAAAAATATATATCCAAAACATATACTCCAAACTGTTAAAAAAGTTTCTATCTCAGTGATGGAATTATAAGGGATTTTAATTTACTCTTCATGTATAATATTATTCAAAAGTAATAATAAATGGTATATTTTAAAAGCACTTTTTGGCATGCATATTTTGACTTTTACTTTTATAAATATATATATATATATACACACACACACATGTATATGTGATTATGTATAAGGAGGGTTTTGGCTTGTTAATATCATGTAAACTGTGTATCATTTATATAAGAAAAATCAGAATGCTGCAAAGAACCCTAAAAATGGTCAAGGAAGCTGACAAAAAGTTAAATACTTGGGCATTGAGACCAAGCTTATTTTCACAAAATACAATTCTTAGATGTTCATTTTCCTCTGTTCACTAATAAATCTCATTCAGGCCCACTGTATTGGTTTCATGATCCAAAATGTCATTTCCCTTTCCTCATGACAGGAGGGGGCTTTTTAAGCAGACCAAGCACAAAAGATTTTCCTCCTAATTTCCCCATCTTGACATGAAAGAATAATAACCATCCTTCCACCTGAAACTAGATCTCATTTGAAAGGGTATTAAAATCTCTTTTGAAAATGTATTAATGTTCCAGCTCGAAGAGACTTTAGGGAAAGTGTTATAGTGTAAAGTCTGAAAAATCAGAAATCCACTCCTATTTTGCATATGGGAATCAGAGGAGAATCATTTATTGTGGAAGAAAAAAGGTATGCTCTATTGGGCTGTTACAAAAGCTGTATTTTATTTTGAAGTTCTCAAGTTTTGCTCTCCTGGTTTATGGTTTTTATGCTAAAATTATGGCTTTGTAATGGGCTGTGAGGCATACTTTATGCACTATCATAATTATAAGCTATTACAGTTCGTTCTTTGTATCAGGATGTTTTTATGGACATTTAAATGAAGTTTCTGACAATGAAGCTAAGGCTCTAATAGTACTACATTATGTCTACACCTGGTCGGATGCAATCTCTGTTTCTCTATTATAAACCCTTGTGGGGGGAAGGGGGAGGAGGGTGGGATTTAAAACTTCAGCTGCTGGCCTCACACTGCACTCCAGCAGGACATGTAAATTTATCAATCCATTTGTATTTAAATAACCTATATGCCTTTTGCCTCACTGAGCCGCAAAACCATCAAAGGGAAAGTTCATCCTGGTGATTTCAAGTTCTTTTCGCCAAGGAAGACACCTGAAAGTTTGAAAACGTGAACCACAGCGTCACTCATCCTTTTCCCTTGACATGGAAAAGCAGAGTTGACCTGTTATTGCTTACTCTCCAATACTATATGTTAGAAATTATCTATTAGCATGCGCCAGGGCCATTTTCCACAGTATTTATGATATTTCTTATGCTTTTGATTTCTTATTTCTTATTTGAAGACTGTTGAAAAGTCACCTTATTCTCAATTTCCTGCAGCTGAAGCATTTGGTAAGAGCACATTTTCCAGCTGGGGTGTTAGCTGAGTATACTCTTGAATAATGTGTAATTAACCCAGGTTCCATCCCTGGGTGGGGAAGATCCCCTGGAATAGGATATGGCAACCCACTCCAATATTCTTGCCCGGGGAAATCCCAAGGACAGAGGAATCTGGCCGACTACAATCCATGGGGTCACAGTGGGACGAGAGTGCATACGCATACGTGTCATAGTTTTTTATTGAAATATAGATTTATAATGTACTTTCAAATGTACAGCAAAGTGATTCAGTTATTTGTATATATTCTTTTTTCAGATTCTTTTCCGTTATAGGTTACTACAAGATATTGAATATAGTTCCCTGTGTCATACTGTAGGTCTCTGTTGTGTTTCTATCATACACAGAATGTTGTATATATGTTAACTATCCCATGTGGCAGTAGAGTTTTATTATAAGTGACAAAGTGGCCAAGATTTCAGTAGCTTTGCAGATCCACTGAATTTCACTGAAGTCAATGAAGAATTAAATAACAATATGAAAATGAAATTAAATATAAATGCCAAATTTCCACTTTAAATGACCTTTAAGAAAATAATGAAGAAAATCCAGTTGAGAAAAAATGCACAAAGAAGTCATTATGTGTTCCCACAAAGCAAGAATGTAAGAAGAAGCACTTAACTTAGGGCTTCTGTAGCCCCTTAATTCAGGCCTTATTATGCATAGGAATTAGAGCCCATATGGTCTTCTATCAAATGGTTCCACACTGCTGGGAATGTATTTATTTCATCAATGTGAGCTAAGTATTTTTAAATCATTACTGAGAAAATGCAGCCTTCTAAAAAAATATATAATGTATTCTTTGAAAAGAAGTCAAAGCATCATAAAAACATCTCACCCATGTTTGGTTGTAGCATCCATTTGGCTTCAGTCTAAAGTACTCCCAGTTCTTGCATATTTTAACACTTCCATAAAAGCTGTAAATGAGGGGGGGCGGGTGCAGTCTGTTTTCACTCCATGCTGTAGAATTCACTAATGAAGACAAGAATGAGGAATTTCAAATATACAAACAGCCCACAGTGGATGAAGAAATGAATCCTGCCAGATTGATAATTGCCCAGCAAGACTCAAAATCTCAGACACCTGACCTAACTCTTTCCTGAAACATAGGAAATACCAGAAAGCTTTTTTTAAAAAAAAAAAAAAAAACAGGGTATTATTGCACTGTAATTATCCACATCATAAAAATGAGATAGTTGCAAAATTTGGGGCATTAAAACAATGATTTTGTCTGATTTTGTACTAGAGGACTTATCTGATGAGTTCCTTGGCCATAAGTATTGATTTGGTGGTTGAGGTTATATTCACATTAAAGCTATGTTCTGTATACATAGGCCAAGTGACTCTCAAGAGAATGACCTATGTACATCTCTGAGAAAAGGCACAGTGCCTCAAGCCAATCAGGCGGAATATTTCCGGGCAGGTATTCTTGTTGATTATGTTGGTTTGTGTGTGGAAAGTGAAGGATAAGACCTATGGATCAAACTGTTATTCTAATGTCTAATTTACATACTCGTGAAATTACAAGGCAAATGCAGAGAAAGAAAGGGCAGTTTCTTTGCCTAGAGTTGCTTATGTAAGCTTAGAAAATATGTTGTTGTTGCTGTTTAGTTGCTAAGTTGTGTCTGACTCTTTGCGACCCCATGGACTACAGCCTACCAAACTCCTCTGTCCATGGGATTTCCCAGGCAAGCATACCTGAGTGAGTTGCCATTTCCTTTTCCAGGGCATCTTTCTGACCCAGAAATTGAACCCGTGTATCCTGCACTGGTGAAGAAAGCTGAGCGCTGAAGAATTGATGCTTTTGAACTGTGGTGTTGGAGAAGACTCTTGAGAGTCCTTTGGACTGCAAGGAGATCCAACCAGTCCATTCTGAAGGAGATCAGCCCTGGGATTTCTTTGGAAGGAATGATGCTAAAGCTGAAACTCCAGTACTTTGGCCACCTCATGAGAAGAGTTGACTCATTGGAAAAGACTCTGATGCTGGGAGGGATTGCGGGCAGGAGGAGAAGGAGACGACAGAGGATGAGATGGCTGGATGGCATCACTGACTCAATGGACATGAGTCTGAGTGAACTTCGGGAGTTGGTGATGGACAGGGAGGCCTGGCGTGCTGTGATTCATGGGGTCGCAAAGAGTCGGACATGACTGAGTGACTGAACTGAACTGATCCTGCACTGGCAGGCAAATTCTTTACCACTGAGCTACCGAGAAAATCTAAGAAAATATCTTGTTGTTGTTCAGTCCCTAAGTTGTGTCTGACTCCCTGCATGTCTGTCACAATCTCTTGGAGTTTGCTCATATTCACGTTGGTTGAATCAGTGGTGCTATCTAACCATCTCATTCTCTGCCACCTCCTTCATCTTTTCCCTCAATCTTTCCCAGCATCAGGGTCTTTTATAGTGAGTTGGCTGTTCACATCAGGTGGTCAAAGTATTGGAGCTTCAGCTTCAGCATCAGTCCGTCCAATGAATATTTCAGGGTTGATTTCCTTTAGGATTGACTGGCTTGATCTCCTTGCAGTCCAAGGGACTCTCAAGAGTCTCCTCCAGCACCACAGTTCAAAAACATCAACACTTCGGTGCTCAACGTTCCTCATGGACCAACACTCACATCTGTACATGACTACTGGAAAAATCATAGCTTTGACTATATGGACCTCTGTAGGCAAAGTGATATATTTGCTTTTTAATATGCTGTCAAGAAATGTAGACAATATTGTAGTTAAAACAAAAGCAAAGAATAAAAATATTAGAAATACAATCATTGCATTATCCAGTCACAGAAATATATATAAAAGCTGGTCCATTGTTCCATGTAATACATTCATAATAAACATGCTTACAGAATTATCTAATATTAGGAAATGTGCAATCTAAAATAGTGTTTCCCAACTTCTTTGATAAGATCGCCTGGGGAGCTTATTAAAACAAATAAACAAAAAGCGCATTTCTGGGTAGCTCACTTGGAGATTCTGTCAACCTATCCATTTTGTGTCTTAATAAGTTCTTTTTTCCCCATCCCCCATGATTCTTTTCATCTGAGAAATTTGAGAAAAAATATTCTAAAACAACTGATAACAAAAATGAAGTTAAATAATTTACCAAACCTGTAAAACAAAATTAAAAATCAAATGATGTCATTTTTTTCTTAAAAAATTTTAATTTTAAGGGTTAATATTCTATATAGGACATCCCTATAATGAAGATAAAGTTTTTCATTAGCTAATATTTCAACCTATGTGTTGAAGATTACCTTAGCATTCACAAGTTTCAAAAGTAGTTGAATGAATCAGATATAATTTTTCATTTAAAAAAATATATCCAAATTGTGCATTGAGCAAGTAAAGATTTTAAAAATATTTTATAACCAAGTAATTGATTCTACTTGAAGAAAATTTAATGTTGGCATTTAAAGGATAAATTAAAAATCACCTATAATTCAATTTCCTAAAATTAACTGCTACATTTCATTGAGTATATTTCTATACATTTTTTTAGTCATGGAATGTTAATATAATTAGGTTAGTTCAGTTCAGTTCAGTCGCTGAGTCGAGTCCGACTCTTTGCGACCCCATGAATCACAGCACGCCAGGCCTCCCTGTCCATCACCAACTCCAGGAGTTCACCCAGACTCACGTCCATCGAGTCAGTGATGCCATCCAGCCATCTCACCCTCTGTCATCCCCTTCTCCTCCTGCCCCCAATCCCTCACAGCATCAGAGTCTTTTCCAATGAGTCAACTCTTCGCATGAGGTGGCCAAAGTACTGGAGTTTCAGCTTCAGCATCATTCTTTCCAAAGAAATCCCAGGGCTGATCTCCTTCAGAATGGACTGGTTGGATCTCCTTGCAGTCTAAGGGACTCTCAAGAGCCTTTTCCAACACCACAGTTCAAAAGCATCAATTCTTCAGCGCTCAGCTTTCTTCATAGTCCAACTCTCACATCCATACATGACCACAGGAAAAACCATAGCCCTGACTAGACGGAACTTTGTTGGCAAAATAATGTCTCTGCTTTTGAATATGCTATCTAAGTTGGTCATAACTTTCCTTCCAAGGAGTAAGCGTCTCTTAATTTCATGGCTGCAGTTGTAGTTGCTCAACAAATCTCAATTCAGCCTTTCTTTTCTTCTCTCATGTGGTTGGAGGGTAGAAAAGGGCATGCTGGCAACTAGCAGAATAAGTTGGTAAGAAGGAGAGGACTAATATGCTACTTTTTTTGTCTAACCCTCCTTCATATCATTTTCATACAATGTATGTAAGAGCATGTACTTTGCGTTCTTTAAAACTTTGTTTCAAGTACCAGCCAATCTTAGTTTATCTTTACAAAGGCTAAAAAGGAACATAAGAGGAGGAGTCTCATTTCTTAAAAAAAAAAATCATTTATTTTTATTGAAGTATAATTGCTTTGGGGCTTCCCTTGTGTCTCAGCTGGTAAAGAATTCGCCTGCAATATAGGATACCTGGGTTCCATCCCTGGATTGGGAAGATCCCCTGGAGAAGGGAAAGGTTACCCACTCAAGTATTCTGGCCTGGAGAATTCCATGGATTACAGTTCATGGGGTTGCAAAGAGTCGGACACGACTGAGCGACTTTCTCTTCACTTCATAATCGCTTTACAATGTGTTATTTTCTGCTGTTCAACAAGTGAATCAGCTACATATATACCTATATCCTTTCCCTCTTGGACCTGCCTCTCTCTCCCCTCATCCTGTCCCTCTAGGTCGTCACAGGGTGAGTTAAGCTCCCTGTGCTCTATAGGAGGTTTGCACTAGCTATCTGTTTTACACATGGCAGTGCACATACGTCAGTCCCAATCTCCAAATGCACCCCAAACATCTTCCTCTCCACTGTGTTCACCCATCTGTTCTCTGTCTGCATCTCTATTCCTGCCCTGCAAATAGGTTCATCTGTACTGCTTTTCGATATTCCACACATATGCAATAATATGTTTATACTTCTGTGTCTGACTTCATTCTGTATGACAGACTCTAGGTTTGTAGAGATGTAGAGTCTTGATTTTTTAATTTGGCTTTCTGACAATACCCTCCAACCAGGCTATTGTTTGAAATGAAGCAGTCACAAAGCCATCAGTGGTCACCTCTGCCTTGCTCAATGCCTTAGTTCTAATGAGAGCTTTCATTATCAGTGAGGACCACAGGGAGAGGAGCATACCCCAGAATATGTCACTATATAAGGGATAAGCACACCCAAGTCCTTCTAAGGTCAGAGATTTATTTTAATCAAACCTATCGGTGAGCCTTCTAAAAAACCCAAGTTGCTTAGAAAATAAGTATTTTTCACCTTTTCTATGAAGAAAGGGAATTATACTCATTTTACTATGGAAAGTCTCTTTTTTAGTACCTTTATTGAACAACATAATCAAGGAAAATGGTAAAGAACCTGCCTGCGATGCAGGAGACCAGGGTTCAATCCCTGGGTTGGGAAGTTCCTCTGGAGAAGAGAATGGCAACCCACTCCAGTATTCTTGCCTGGAGAATTCCATGGACAGAGAGGCCTGGCAGGCTACAGTCCATGGGGTCACAAAGAGTCTGACACAACTGAGTAACCAATGCACACATAGTTGTGTATATTCAAAGTGTGAAATGTGATTTGATAAACATTTATATTGAGAATGATTACCAAGACCAAGATAATTAAGACATTCATCATCTTAGATAGTAACTTTGTGTGTATGTGTGCAGTGAGAAAGCTTAACATCTACTCTCAGCAACTTTCAAGTATGCAATACTCCTTTGTTACATTAGGATACATGCTATACATTAAATCTTCAGAATTTATCCTTCTATAGTGGAAAATGTGTTCCCTTTGAACCATGTCAAACCCACTTTTTTATTCCCTCAGCCCTTAACAATCACTATTTATATTTCTATAAAATCAGTTTTTTTTAATTTTAGATCCCACATTTAAGCAATACTATACAAGACTTGTCTTTGTCTGATTTATTTCACTTAACATAATGACCTCCAGATTCATCCATGTTGTTACAAATGGCAGGATTTTTCCCTGATACTGAGAAAGATTGAAGGCAAAAAAGAAGGGGGCAGCAGAGGATGAGATCACCTCTAGGTAGCATCACCAACTCAGTGGACATGAATTTGAGCAAACTCTGGGAGCTAGTGGAGGATAGAGGAGCCTAGTGTGCTGCAGTCCATAGGATGGAAAAGAGTCAGACATGACTTAGCAATTCAACAACAACAATATTTGATCAGATAAATTGTATAAATATATACCTATTCATCTTGGGTTGTTCCACGGGCATGGCTTAGTTTCATTGAGTTAGACAAGGCTGTGGTCCTAGTGTGATTAGATTCACTAGTTTTCTGTGAGTATGGTTTCAGTGTGTCTGCCCTCTGATTCCCTCTTGCAACACCTAACGTCTTACTTGGGTTTCTCTTACCTTGGGCGTGGGGTATCTCTTCACAGCTGCTCCAGCAAAGCGCAGTCGCTGCTCCGTACCTTGGACGAGGGGTGTCTCCTCACCACCGCCCTTCCTGACCTTCAACGTGGAATTGCTCCTCTAGGCCCTCCTGCGCCTGCACAGCCATGGCTCCTTGGACGTGGGGTTGGTCCTCCTGGCTGCCGCTCCTGGCCAAGAAAATGCACTGGTCATAACAAACACCCTCTTCCAACAACACAAGAGACGACTCTATACATGGACATCACCAGATGGTCAACACCGAAATCAGATTGATTATATTCTTTGCAGCCAAAGATGGAGAAGCTCTATACAGTCAGCAAAAACAAGACCAGGAGCTGACTGTGGCTCAGATCATGAACTCCTTATTGCCAAATTCAGACTTAAAATGAAGAAAGTAGGGAAAACCACTAGACCATTCAGGTATGACCTAAATCAAATCCCTTATGATTATACAGTGGAAGTGAGAAATAGATTTAAGGGCCTAGATCTGATAGATAGAGTGCCTGATGAACTATGGAATGACGTTCATGACATTGTACAGGAGACAGGGGTCAAGACCATCCCCAAGAAAAAGAAATGCAAAAAGGCAAAATGGCTGTCTGAGGAGGCCTTACAAATAGCTGTGAAAAGAAGAGAAGCAAAAAGCAAAGGAGAAAAGGAAAGATATAAGCATCTGAATGCAGAGTTCCAAAGAATAGCAAGAAGAGATAAGAAAGCCTTCCTCAGCGATCAATGCAAAGAAATAGAGGAAAACAACAGAATGGAAAAGACTAGAGATCTCTTCAAGAAAATTAGAGATACCAAGGGAACATTTCATGCAAAGATGGGCTCGATAAAGGACAGAAATGGTATGGACCTAACAGAAGCAGAAGATATTAAGAAGAGATGGCAAGAATACACAGAAGAACTGTACAAAAAAGATCTTCACAACCCAGATAATCACGATGGTGTGATCACTGACCTAGAGCCAGACATCCTGGAATGTGAAGTCAAGTGGGCCTTAGAAAGCATCACTATGAACAAAGCTAGTGGAGGTGATGGGATTCCAGTGGAGCTATTTCAAGTCCTGAAAGATGATGCTGTGAAAGGGCTGCACTCAATATGCCAGCAAATTTGGAAAACTCAGCAGTGGCCACAGGACTGGAAAAGGTCCGTTTTCATTCCAATCCCAAAGAAAGGCAATGCCAAAGAATGTTCAAACTACTGCACAATAGCACTCATCTCACACGCTAGTAAAGTAATGCTCAAAATTCTCCAAACCAGGCTTCAGCAATATGTGAACCGTGAACTTCCTGATGTTCAAGCTGGTTTTAGAAAAGGCAGAGGAACCAGAGATCAAATTGCCAACATCCGCTGGATCATGGAAAAAGCAAGAGAGTTCCAGAAAAACATCTATTTCTGCTTTATTGACTATGCCAAAGCCTTTGACTGTGTGGATCACAATAAACTGTGGAAAATTCTGAAAGAGATGGGAATACCAGACCACCTGATCTGCCTCTTGATAAATTTGTATGCAGGTCAGGAAGCAACAGTTAGAACCGGACATGGAACAACAGACTGGTTCCAAATAGGAAAAGGAGTATGTCAAGGCTGTATATTGTCACCCTGTTTATTTAACTTCTATGCAGAGTACATCATGAGAAACGCTGGACTGGAAGAAGCACAAGCTGGAATCAAGATTGCCGGGAGAAATATCAATAACCTCAAATATGCAGATGACACCACCCTTATGGTAGAAAGTGAAGAGGAATTAAAAAGCCTCTTGATGAAAGTGAAAGTGGAGAGTGAGAAAGTTGGCTTACAGCTCAACATTCAGAAAACGAAGATCATGGCATCTGGTCCCATCACTTTCTAGGAAATAGATGGGGAAACAGTGGAAACAGTGTCAGACTTTATTTTTGGGGGCTCCAAAATCACTGCAGATGGTGACTGCAGCCTTAAAATTAAAAGATGCTTACTCCTTGGAAGAAAGTTATGACCAACCTAGACAGCATATTCAAAAGCAGAGACACTACTTTGCCAACAAAGGTCCATCTAGTCAAGGCTATGGTTTTTCCTGTGGTCATGTATGGATGTGACAGTTGGACTGTGAAGAAGGCTGAGCACCGAAGAATTGATGCTTTTGAACTGTGGCATTGGAGAAGACTCTTGAGAGTCCCTTGGACTGCAAGGAGATCCAACCAGTCCATTCTGAAGGAGATCAGCCCTGGGATTTCTTTGGAAGGAATGATGCTAAATCTGAAACTCCAGTACTTTGGCCACCTCATGCAAAGAGTTGACTCATTGGAAAAGACTCTGATGCTGGGAAGAATTGGGGGCAGAAGGAGAAGGGGACGACAGGATGAGATGGCTGGATGGCATCACTGACTTGATGGACGTGAGTCTAGGTGAACTCCGGGAGTTGGTGATGGACAGGGAGGCCTGCTGTGCTTCGATTCATGGGTTCGCAAAGAGTCGGACACAGCTGAGCGACTGAACTTAACTGAACTGAACTGATACCTATTCATCTGTCAATGGACTAGTGAGTTGTTTCTGTATCTTGCCTATAGTGAATTATGCTGCAATGAACACAGGTGTGTAAACATCTCTTTGTGATGCTGATTTTATTTCCTTCTGACATATACCCAGAAGTGGGATGATTATTGGGTCATTTGGTAGTTTCTTCCATGCTTCCCACTCATATCATGCAGCCCTGAATTGTCTGCTATATTCCTTGCAAATGAGCATGGGATTCTGGCAGAATGCATAGGCATATGGAAGAACCATTCAAGGGTAAATGGAAACATTCGAAATGGCTGCTTAACACTTGACAATTTCACTAGTCCTGAGTCAAGGAGTGTTTCTTTCTTAGTCCAGTCAAAAGTCTTACAAGTTTTTGAGCCTGTAACACCCTGCTTCTAAAGCAGTTTTTATATGCTTATTTGCTTGTTTGTATATTTTTCGTTCAGGAAACATAAAATGTGACTTTTTTTTCCCCTGGCTCTTCTTCACTTTTCTTTATGTGTTCCTCTTCTCTCTTTGATTCTTTATCTACCATGAATGAATTTATTTTTAGTCACTTACATCTCTTTCCCATTATCAACTCAGCTTTCTAAAGCCCTTTGAGTGAAATAAATAGTTAGAGGTCCCTTTCACAGCTTTGAACACTGTTTGTGCAACCTGCTGTGAACATTTTAAGAGAAGATGCCAAGTCCCTCTGCCCTGCTCATAAAAAATTGTTCCCCAAAGCCTTAAATCTTACCAAGCGTGCTATCTGGTAGATGTCTATAAATTTACACATGCATTCATGTGTGCATGCCAAGTCTCTCAAGTCGTGTCCTACTCTTTGCAACCCTACGGACTGCAGATCGCCAGGCTCCTCTGACTATAATCCTCCATAAAGTAAATATCCAACTTAATAAAAATGAGATCCTTGTAGTGTCATTGGAATGTGAATTCTAACAAGTCTTGGGGAGCTCATGTTTAATTTGGGAAGCATGTTTGGTTTCTCATGTAGGTGAATCCGAGCCAAATAAGAATGCTCCAGAAGAGAGGTGGATAGGGTGACTGTCTGAAAATTCATCTTGCATGTGGGTAACAAATTCTCATCTTTTAAAAGCATCCCTGATGTTCCATGAGCCCATCAACTATTTCAAGGGCTACTCGGGACTTCGTTCTAGTAGAATGAGTTCCATACACCATTGCTGCTTACATGTCCACAGTTGCTCTATCAACCTAAAGTGAACAAGCCAAATTCAGATTCTGATAGGAAAGAATTGTACCCCAGAAACATGCAAGTTAGTAGAGGCACTAAGGGATAGGAGGATTTTTCTGAATCTAAAATGGGCTATATGCCATAACTGACCGCAGTTTGTAAACAAGAAAATATGGCCATAGAATTCAAGTGGCTCAAAGTGAAAGAAGTTGTATTTTATACATAAAAGTAAAATAGTTATCTGAGAAATATATATATATATATACACATACACATACAAACACACACACACACTGTTTTAAAAGATCCCAACCACATTCACATTTAATGACATAACAATTATGACCGATGTAGCTTGGGATTGGGTAACCATAGTAAGAGCACTATTACCTGGATAAATAATTTTTTCTCTACTTTTTTAAAAATGTAGAAATATGATCAGAAGAAATCTAATTAGAAATCAGAGTGTTCAAATTTCAATGAATTCTTGAGTGGCTCAGCTTTCTTTTCTACATAAAAGTATTTTTAAATTAAAGAGAAGAAAATTCAAGGATGAATTTTTGATATAATGAGCTTTTAACCTGTATTTCTGAAAATGGCAATGGCTTATGCAATACATTATGTTAGTAAATCAAGATAAATAACTTTTTTCTTTAAAAAAGGGAAGAGGAACAGATTGCTTAGAAGTCTCGAAATGTGAATTATGCCAATTGGTCCTTTGGGAAATATCTCTCTTAGTTCAAACTGATTCCCTTGGGAAACAGTAAAGTTCATTGCTTAATAAGCATAATGAGGTTTTTATATAGTACAGAAGCTGTTGTCAAAGTCTCTACGGACATGCTGCAGAGCTTTTAAAGCTAAGGTTTCTGACAGGGAATGAAGACCATTCTGACTAGAGGGGAAAAAAAAATCTTTTGACCTCAGGTTCTTATCTTTCTACTTTGAGATGTAGTTGAATACTTAAAACATATATTTTAAGTTTTTCTGAAAAAATGAAGTGCTAATTTTACAAAAATTATACTCTGACAAAGAAACATAAAGCAATTGATGGAAGTGAAGGCACAAACTCTGTTCTCCAAAGCTGACTAGCAAAGCAAGCAAGCGAGGAAGTGGCAGCATGCACTGTGTGTGTGAGCGAGCTCAGTCCTTCAGTCGTGTCCGACTCTCTGCGACACAATGGACTTTAGCCCAAAAGGCTCCCCCATCCATGGAATTTCCCAGGTGAGAATACTGGAATGGGTTGCCATTTCCTCCTCTAGGCAATCTTCCCTATCCAGGGATCTAATCTGCGTCTCTTTTGTCTCCTGCATTGGCAGGCAGACTTTTCACCACCGCATCACCTGTGAAACCCCGCTAAAGCTGAAAGCTATGCCTAAAGCTGAAAACTTCTGAGAAATCCCAGAAGTTTCAAGATCTTGCCTTGTCAGGTGATTCTCAAAATAGACTCAAGAGACAGTTTCTCAAGTCTTAAGTGAATGAAGCTGAAAGACTAAAATACACTATCACTGGGGGAAAAAAAAATTCCATCTGGATAAGGTAAGCACTTTTGTATACCTTCCTACCATAAATATTGGCCCAAAGGGATGAATTTTGTATCCATTTTTATATTTCCAGAGTAAAATCTATTTTGACTTGAACAGAACGGAGCAAAGTGTGAAGGCAAAAGAAATATTGCTGTGAGTTTTGTACATTATAATATTTTACAGAAATAGGTTTCACCATTTCTCTTCCTTAACTGCTCCCTGCAAAAATTTAAAAGGGGTCACTGAATGACAAGAAATGGGATAAAGAATGTTATAGACTCTGAGCACCAGAATGCCTAGCAACAGAAACGTTTCTGACCATGCACTTAGACTATATACTCACTCTCAAAACAGCTCACCCACTTTAAGTCTACGTGGTCAGTAATCAGCATACATGACCATACTTTGCCAGGCTACTGCTTTCAAAGCTCTGTCCAGTGCATAATAAAGGTAAATTTTTTTTTTGCAAGATACAAGGTCTATGACATCCCTGTGAGGCACTGTTGAGTCAGAAAACTGGCTCTAAAGCTGAGACCCTGAGTTACCCAGTCTCTCACCATCATCTTATTAGCTATCCTGCCTCTTAATATCCACTCTTAATATCTGCCAGGTATTAACAGTACCTGGTGGCTCATACAGGGAAGAATCTGCCTGCAGTGCAGGAGGGAAGATCACCTGGAGAAGGGAATGGCAACCCACTCCAGTATTCTTGCCTGGAGAACCCCATGGACAGAGGAGCCTGGCGGGCTACAGTCCGTGGGGTCGCAAAGAGTCAGATACAACTGAGCAACTAACACACTCTTGCTATCAGTTTCTGAATAACGATTTAAACCAACAAAGATTTTGGTTCTTGACTTTCAAAAATTCCTCAGGATACATTTGCCAGAGATCTCAGTTATTGTACGTGTTTCTTTCCTTATTCAGTTATTTGTGTTTCAGTCACACATGGACACTTGCTTGTAAGACATTAGCTACTTCACTTAAGTCTTTGCTTTTTAGGGTCAGCAGATGAGTAGTAAATGGAAAAAAAAAAAAAAGGTTCTGTAACCATATCAGCCCAATTTCAAGCATACTTTAGTATTTACCAGCTATGTGGCAGTGGGAAAGCTATTTATCACCTCTAAGCCTTAGTTTGCTCTTCTAGAAAATAGAGATGGTAGTAGCATCTACGGGCTTCCCTGGTAGCTCAGCTGGTAAAGAATCCACCTGCAATGCAGGAGACCCCGGTTTGATTTCTGGGTGGAGAAGATCCCCTGGAGAAGGGACAGGCTATCTACTCCAGTATTCTTGGGCTTTCCTGGTGGCTCAGCTGGTGAAGAACCCACCTGCAATGAGGAAGACCTGGGTTTAATCCCTGGGTTGGGAAGATCCCCTGAAGGAGAGCATGGCAACCCATTCCAGTATTCTTGCCTAGAGAATCCCCATGGACAGAGGAGCCTGGTGAGCTAAAGTCCATGGGGTTGCAAACAGTCAGACATACTGATCAATTAAGCACAGCACAGCATAGTAGCATCTCATAAGATAATTAACTAGAGGGATTATAATATATATATATATATATACAGAAAATAATATATATATTGTAATATACATAAAGTACTTACCACAGTGGTTGGCACTGAGAGTGTTCAATTTATATGAAAACAATATTTTGAGTACCTAAGCCACTGTCTAGGGCTTCCCTGATGGCTCAGCAGGTAAAGAATCTGCCTGCAATGCAGGAGACACAGGAGACCCAGGTTCAAACCCTGGGTCAGGAAGATCCCCTGGAGAAGGAAGTGGCAAGCTACTCCAGTGTTCTTGCCTGGGAAATCCCATGGACAGAGGAGCCTGGCAGGCTACAGTCCATGGGGTTGCCAAGAGTCAGACACCACTAAGGAACTAAGTACACACAAGCCACTCTGGCAACCCACTCCAGTACTCTTGCCTGGAAAATCCCATGGACAGAGGAGCCTGGTAGGCTGCAGTCCATGGGGTCGCTAAGGGTTGGACACAACTGAGTGTCTTCACTTTCACTTTTCACTTTCATGCATTGGAGAAGGAAATGGCAACCCACTCCAGTGTTCCTGCCTGGGGAATCCCAGGGATGGGGGAGCCTGGTGGGCTGCCATCTATGGGGTTGCACAGAGTCAGACACGACTGAAGTGACTTAGCAGCAGTAGTAGCAGCAGCAGGTACATTGAAACGGAGAAGGCGATGGCACCCCACTCCAGTACTTTTGCCTGGAGAATCCCATGGATGGAGGAGCCTGGTAGGCTGCAGTTCATGGGGTCGCTAGAGTCGGACACTACTGAGCGACTTCACTTTCACTTTTCCCTTTCATGCACTGGAGAAAGAAATGGCAACCCACTCCAGTGTTCTTAACTGGAGAATCCCAGGGATGGGGGAGCCTGGTGGGCTGCCGTCTACGGGGTCACACAGAGCTGGACATGACTGAAGCGACGCAGCAGCAGCAGCAGCACATTGAAAAGTTGTTCTAACTTTCTTACTTCACTGAATTAGACACACTGAAGTTCAGACGGCTGAATTCCCAACCATCATGAACACATTGGTGAGAAGGCTACTCTCTGATGTGACTGCAGCCCATGGTTCTCCCAGTATAGAGCTGAGCAGAGTCAGGGTCAGGCGGAGGCCACTGAGTGAGACTTCAAGGATAGTGGAGGAGTCTGACTTTATTGATGATATTTTATTGATGATGATATTTTATTCATCACAGACTTTTTCCATTAATTTTAGATGCTTGAAATATTGAATTAAATGTAAAGTTTAAAAAAAAATAAAATTAAATTTTAAAAAAAAGATTAAAATGTAAAAAAAAAAAAAAATTTGTTTACCTTTCCTGACTTCTTTCGTGTTCCCATTGCCCTAGATCCAACTCTGGCTCTTTTGTTCCTTTTTCCCTGGAGCTAGCTTCATCTGTTGATAGTGATGGCCCCAGGCTCGCCCTCACCAGGTCGTTGTTCATTCCTCAGGCCCCCATCAGCAGTTATTAGAAAGTCCTCCTGTGCTATGAAATTGAGTGCAATTTCAGCTCAGTGTGTGGTACCCAGTGGCTTCCCAGGTAACCCGCCTGCAGTGCAGGAGACATAAGAGACACAGGTTCGATCCCTGGGTCAGGAACATCCCCTGGAGGAGGGCATGGAAATCCATTCCAGTATTCTGGCCTGAAGAATCCCATGGACAGAGGAGCCTGGTGGGCTACAGTCCAAAGTATCGCAGAGTCGGACATGACTGAAGTGACTCATCATGTACTCACGATGCCCAAGTATGAACTAGTGTTTCCACCCAGGCATGTATTCCTGGATTCTGTCCAGTTACATGGCAATGAGAAGGGACTCCTACCCAACTTCAGAGGATGGTGGTGAGAGACAGAGTTATCAGTGATCTTCAAGCCCCAAGAATATTTGAGTTCATCCAAATGCAGATTCAAATTCACTATCCCTTGTCCTGTGAAAAGCTGGACTCTGAATTCTAAGGAAAATAGTAAAATATCTAATCAAATTCCATCCTCAGAGAAGATTAGGCTTTAGAAGAAACTTGACACGATGCTTACAGAATGCTTTTGATCATTCTGCATTATTATAACTCATTGTTGTCATTTCAGTCACATTTGTTAAGTTAAAAAGTTGAAAGACAGAGAGATTTATTTATAAAGAATCCCAGTGGAAATTAGAATCAAAACTATAAGAAGCATTTATAGCTAGAGTTAACTTTTATATCTGAGGTTTTTTAGTCCTTTTCCTAGCCCTTGCAATTACATTACTGAGATGCTCTCCAATTTCTAAAGTTGGAAGAATAAAATATCAAGTTGCTTTCAGACGGCATGAATTACACTCCCCAGTGCTCCCCACAGATATTCACCTAATTTTGGTAAAGTCAAATATGTTTATATTGGTCAGGTTACAGAGTGACCTGAATTTTGCAATAAGAAGTTCATGATCTAGAATGACATACTATCCTGGTCTTAACACTGAAAATTCTGCAACCCAGGAAAACCATGATGGTTAGTCATTCTAGTTGCTAAACAGAAACATCCTCCAAGTTACAAACGCACGTTGACTTTTCTTCTCTCATTATTCTTCCTGGTTAGTTCATATCTGTGATGATTCACAAAGATGCACTTGTTTGATTTCAGAACTTGATTTTCAGAAATGAATCAATTGTTACTTTTAGCTAATAGTTTGGATTTATGATGAGAGTTCTGTAGAAGAGAATGGAAACCCACTTCAGTATTCTTGCCTAGACAATCTCATGGACAGAGGAGCCTGGCAAGCTACATATAGTCCATGGAGTCACAAAGAATTGGACACAGCTGAGCAACTAACACTTTCACTTTCACTTTTTTCATGATAAGAGATCAACTTTGAAAAACCAAAGACAACTTTGGGAAGAAGTATGTACATAGCAAATTGTGCCATAAAAATATAATGGAGAAAAAGGTAAAGGTGCTCTAAATATATATTATAAAACTATAACTGTGTAATAACCTGCTTAAAACACTAGTTAGATCATGTTAACATTGTAAGTGAATCCCTGGGCTACCTCCCCACTACCTCCCTTTCCAGTTAAAACTCACATTCCATTATGCATCCATTTTGCAAGCATTCACTGACCACTTTTGTCTGTGCAACACACTGTACAGTTGTAGAGACTCTAGATTACACAAGAGAGTTCAGGCTTGTAGCTCCAAATGGGAGATTAAAATCAATGCAGTACAGAATCAGTTCAGTTCAGTTCAGTTGCTCAGTCGTGTCCGACTTTTCGTGACCCCATGAATCGCAGCACGCCAGGCCTCCCTGTCCATCACCAACTCCCGGAGTTCACTCAGACTCATGTCCATCGAGTCAGTGATGCCATCCAGCCATCTCGCCCTCTGTCGTCCCCTTCTCCTCCGGCCCCCAATCCCTCCCAGCATCAGAGTCTTTTCCAATGAGTCAACTCTTCGCTCTGGTGGCCAAAGTACTGGAGTTTCAGCTTTAGCATCATTCCCTCCAAAGAAATCCCAGGGGTGACGTCCTTCAAAATGGACTGGTTGGATCTCCTTGCAGGCCAAGGGACTCTCAAGAGTCTTCTCCAACACCACAGTTCAAAAGCATCAATTCTTCGGCGCTCAGCCTTCTTCACAGTCCAACTCTCACATCCATGCATGACCACAGGAAAAACCATAACCTTGACTAGATGGACTTTTGTTGGCAAAGTAATGTCTCTGCTTTTGAATATGCTATCTAGGTTGGTCATAACTTTCCTTCCAAGGAGTAAGCGTCTTTTAATTTCATGGCTGCAGTCACCATCTGCAATGATTTTGGAGCCCCCAAAAATAAAGTCTGACACTGTTTCCATTGTTTCCCCATCTATTTCCTAGGAAGTGATGGGATTGAATGCCATGATCTTCGTTTTCTGAATGTTGAGCTTTAAGCCAACTTTTTCACTCTCCACTTTCACTTTCATCAAGAGGCTTTTTAATTCCTCTTCACTTTCTGCCATAAGGGTGGTGTCATCTGCATATCTGAGGTTATTGATATTTCTCCCGGCAATCTTGATTCCAGCTTGTGCTTCTTCCAGTCCAGCGTTTCTCATGATGTACTCTGCATATAAGTTAAATAAGCAAGGTGACCATATACAGCCTTGACAAACTCCTTTTCCTATTTGGAACCAGTCTGTTGTTCCATATCTAGTTCTAACTGTTGCTTCCTGACCTACATATAGGTTTCTCAAGAGGCAGGTCAAGTGGTCTGGGTATTCCCATCTCTTTCAGAACTTTCCACAGTTTATTGTGATCCACACAGTCAAAGGCTTTGGCATAGTCAATAAAGCAGAAATAGATGTTTTTCTGGAACTCTCTTGCTTTTTCCATGATCCAGCGGATGTTGGCAATTTGATCTCTGGTTCCTCTGCCTTTTCTAAAACCAGCTTGAACATCAGGAAGTTCACGGTTCACATATTGCTGAAGCCTGGCTTGGAGAATTTTGAGCATTAACTTACTAGCGTGTGAGATGAGTGCAATTGTGCGGTAGTTTGAGCATTCTTTGGCATTGCCTTTCTTTGGGATTGGAATGAAAACTGACCTTTTCCAGTCCTGTGGCCACTGCTGAGTTTTCCAAATTTGCTGGCATATTGAGTGCAGCACTTTCACAGCATCATCTTTCAGGATTTGAAAGAGCTCCACTGGAATTCCATCACCTCCACTAGCTTTGCTCATTGTGATCCTACCTAAGGCCCACTTGACTTTACATTTCAGGGTGTCTGGCTCTAGGTCAGTGATCACACCATCGTGATTATCTGGGTCGTGAAGATCTTTTTTGTACAGTCCTTGTGTGTATTCTTGCCATCTCTTCTTAATATCTTCTGCTTCTGTTAGGTCCATACCATTTCTGTCCTTTATCGAGCCCATCTTTGCATGAAATGTTCCCTTGGTATCTCGAATTTTCTTGAAGAGATCTCTAGTCTTTTCCATTCTGTTGTTTTCCTCTATTTCTTTGCATTGATCGCTGAGGAAGGCTTTCTTATCTCTTCTTGCTATTTATTCTTTGGAACTCTGCATTCAGATGCTTATATCTTTCCTTTTCTCCTTTGCTTTTCGCTTCTCTTCTTTTCACAGCTATTTGTTAGGCCTCCCCAGACAGCTATTTTGCCTTTTTGCATTTCTTTTTCTTGGGGATGGTCTTGATACCTGTCTCCTGTACAATGTCATGAACCTCATTCCATAGTTCATTGGTCACTCTATCTATCAGATCTAGGCCCTTAAATCTATTTCTCACTTCCATACCTGAAACCTCTACAGCTGGAGACAAAAAGGCAGGGGAAAATTTTAACTTATTTCCAGGAACATTGTCCTAAATTGACCAATATTTTCCAAATTTTAAGTCTTTTCTAATGCTCTGACTATGTTTCTGTATTACTCAAAATTCTATGCTTTCTTCATAAGCAAACCAAAAGTTTCAGGAAACATATTTTAACCCCTAATCTAGATTTAATATTCCTTTGTCTAAAATTCCACAATAATTAGAATTTCTTTTAGTATAGCATATTTATTAATGTCTTCATATATTATAAAAAAAAGTTTACCTCACACCATACACAAAATACATTCTAAAGACATTAGAACACTAAATATTTAAAAGTCAACAGAAAAGAATAGTAGGTAATATTTCTCTGATATTACAATAGAGAGAATTTTTTAAATGTTACAGCAATAAAACAAATGTCATAAAGATAAAATATCAGCTACAACTCTGGTTGCATTTAATAAAAACCCACAAGAAATTAGTTTAAGTTGAAAAGGAGAATTTATTATAGGTATTAATATCTGTCAGTTGTTCAGTCTGCAACCCCATGGACTGTAGCTGGACAGGCTCCTCTGTCCATGGAATTCTCTAGGCAAGAATACTGGAGTGGGTTGCCGTTTCCTTCACCAGGGGATCTTCCCCATCCAGGGATTGAACCCGCATCTCTTATCTCCTGCATTGGCAGACAGGTTCTTTACCACTAGCACCACCTGGGAAGCTCATGTATTAATATATGGAGATGCAAAGGCAAGAGCGTGGCTGGACCTCAGAAACAACTAGAAGCAGAGACCTGAACCCCATTAAGATATTTTTAATCTCTGCTGTCCTTTGTACAACTCCTTCAGTTCTAATCACTGCTTGTGTTCTCTCCGTTTCTCTACCAATATGGTGCAAGGCAGTGAGTGTGTTGACAACTGCTGAGCTTCCAGTTTTGTAGGTTGGGTACGGGAAGAGAGATGGACTTGCTTTCTCTTGACCCTCATGTGAAAGTCCAACAAATGCATTATGCATTAGTAGTTCAGTCGTGTCCAACTCTTTGGGACACGGACTGTAGCTGCCAGGCTCTTTTGTCCATGGAGTTCTCTAGTCAAGAATACTGGAGTGGTTTGCCATTGCTCTCTCCAGGGGATCTTCCTGACCCAGGTATCGAACCCACATCTCTTAATCTCCTGCATGGGCAGGCAGGAGATTTACCACTAGCACCACCTAGGAAGTTCAGCAAGAGATTAGCATTTCTTCATATACTCACTTGTCACCAGAGCATAAAACGGCCCCTGCTGCCTCACCACAAAATGGTACGGAAGCATGAGTGGAGAACAGTTCCCAGAAAGAAAATAAGTAAATATCTTCACTATAAAAAGATAAAATTCCAAAAAAAAAGTAAAACTTTAACGATCAGGAAGAAAACTTAGATAAAATTAAAAATCATAGCAAAGTGGAAAAAATATCAAACAATTATGGGAAGATAATTTGTTTCCTTAATGCATAAATGTATAAGATAAATATGGATACCCCACTCAAAAAGGACAAAACCCAGAAATTAAGAATGGAAGAAAGAACAATTACAATGAAATACAATAGGACATTGTGGGCAAATGTTCAGCTTCATTAATAGTCAATGAAGTGTGAATTTAAAGAACCATCAGTTGCAAAGATTTTGCCTAGAGAATTGATTTTCTTTTAAATTTACAATGCTTAGAAATCCAGAGAAATACACCCTTTTATGCACTCATGTAGGCATGTAAATTGATGCAAGCTTTCTTGAAGGTAATTAATATGCATCAAGATCTTTGAAAATGAACATAATTGAAGACATAAATAGACAATATTTTTCATGAAAATATATCCATTGAAACATTTTGGACAACAAGAATTGGAAATAGATACACATCTAGCAACAGAGTTATCTAAACAAACCTTTGTATTTTGAGATGAAATATTATACATATTAAGACTTTATTTTACTAATATTAAATAACATAGAAAATGTCATTAAGAGAAAAACACAAAAACCCAACATCTTATATGCAACATAATTCTAGTATAGATATAAACATTGGAAAAAAATTGGAAGAAAATGCCCCTAAATCTTGATATTGTTAACTCTCTGAGTGGTAGAGCTTGAAATTATTATTTTTCTCCTTTGGCAAACTGTTCATTTTTTTAGTGTCAGACCTGAGAATGTGACGGAGCCAATCTAGGAGTGTATGTTCAACAGAAATACTTTCTAGACTCTGGGAAACTTGAACAATAACAAATACAGAATTTCAACATGAAATTTTTTAATGGAAGAGGGCTGTAGTAAAATATGTTGTTTAATTGTGAGATTCTGTAACCTTTTCAGGTGTTCTACATGATAATTATTGCCTGTTATACCATTTTGCACAACATCTAAATCAGTGAATGAAAAGTTTCATTAAAAGGCTTTATTAATGTTTCAAATAAATATGCAGAGATATTAAAACCTAATGGAAAAGAATAAAAAGAAAAAGAAAATGTAGCAGAGGGCTTTGCATTTTTAAATATCTGCATTAAATGTCAAGAACTTGCATCCTGACTACAATGTATCTGAAATGACTGATTAAAAGTTGCCTTTTTTTCATAGAAACACAGACCCTCTTCTTATTTTTGTCAATGGAAAAAGAGATAAAAATTGTTGATATAAATCCAATATTAATTTCTCCAAAAGCTGTGTCATAGAGGTTTGTATTTCTGATCACTAATTTTTTAACTTTTCATTAAAATGAGCACAAAAGAAAATACTTAAGACTGCAAATTATTTTTAGTCCCAAAGAAAGAAGGTCATTGTATCACATTTTTCAAAATGCATTTCTCAGGACGTGTGTTTGCATGTCCCAGTTGCAAAAAAAAAAAAAAAAAAAAAAAAAACAAACAACCTGTAATCAAATGAATTTGAAGGACACTGGATTAAACAGAATCAAATTGGTTTCTTTACTATAGAGCTTCTCAAAGAATTTTATATGTTATCATGCAGTGCAAATTTCCAAAAAGAGATGGTATTCAGCTGTCTTCCCAAACATACTTGACCACTGAACTCTTTGTATGCAGCATCTCATGGGTGACTTCTGTGCACACACATTGGTAAATACTGCTCTGTCAGAACTTTGAGCTTCCACTTGTTCTGGCTTCAGACATCCGTTCTTGTCTTTAACAGCAATATTTCCTTCTCAGCAAGACAAAATTTCAGCTTAAGGAACAGCAGAAATAAAGGGGGAAGAAAACTAGAAAAATATGATGAAATGTCTAACACAGCTTCCCTGGAACTACAGGTTATGAACTTGGCATATTTCATCGATTTAGTTAATAAGTAGATAAATGAAATTTGAGCCTTTTCAGCATTTAAATGAGATGTTAAAAGCTAAAAATGTAACTGCTCTCCAGAGACGTTAGAATGATCACAGACGTTCATAAGAATAAAACTTTGGCATGAATCCTTTGGCAATATTCCTGGCTCTGGCCTGAAAGCAGTAGCTGAATAGGAGATGAGCCATTCCTCCAGGATGCGGTGGTGCTGGCAGCCTGAAGAAAGTGAGCGTTCAGAGAGAATCAGAGCTCTGAGCGTGCTTGGGGACAATGGACCATAATAGTTGAGAGAGAGTGAGTCATCACTGCTAAAAAGGCAGTGATGGGGAAAGCCACGCTTAGCTAACTCCCTCAACAACCACCTCCTCTCGCATAAGCCTCTTGGCCTTGGCACAACTTACCACTTTATCAGGCAAGATGTTAAAGCAAAAAGAGGCTCAGTTCAACTGATTGATCTTTTGTTGGGGACAATGTACTATGCTCAAATCATTGCACTGAGTCCTGGCAGAGAGGGCAAGTATCAACAAAGACTGTCCCTACCCCTAAGAAACAGACTCCAGCTTATAATTTTACACCAAAATGAAGTCTTCAAATATGAGCTAGATTGTGTGTGTGTGTGTGTGTTAAGTTACTTCAGTCACATCTGACTCTTTGTAACCCTATGGGCTGTAGCCTGCCAGGTTCTCGATCCATGGGATTCTCCAGGCAAGAATACTGGAGTGGGTTGCCAGTGCTCTCCTTCAGGGCATCTTCCTGACCCAGGGATCAAACCTGCATCTCTTACATCTCTTGCACTGGCAGGCAGATTCTTCACCACTAGCACTGCCTGGGAAACCCCATGAGCTAGATTATATGTTATCAAAAGAGAGGGAAGAGTTCAACTCTCAAAGAAGAATCAGGAAAGACTTTCATCTTTGTGGCTAGCTAGCATGGTCTTAGATATGAATAGCTTGCCAATAAAATTTGATGAATTGAATTACACTGAATATTGAATATCACTGGCATAAGAGTACTTTTGGCTTTGGGTACTTTTTTTTTCCTTTATGTGCAATTGGAATTTATTAAGAAAAAATACTGGCAGCATCTGCTAAACTGTTCATAAAGCATAACCGTTTTCTTAACTAGTCTTTCCCAGAACTGGCTATCCTTTGAAGAAATTCCTCACCCCATTGACATATTTTCTTTTTCCTCAAAGGCCATTCCTACTGAATTCATGCTGTCTCTGAGACATCAAGGAGAGAGCTTGGGTGTGGTCACTATCTCAAGGGGGACACTATACCTCATTGTCCCTTTTCAAAGGACACTGAGATCTGAAGACACTTGTAGCAGATTTGGTCAACAGCCAGACCACTGAGTCTGTCCTCATCCTTACGCACAGCTCTGTCCTCATGCAGGACTTCCTGAAAAATAAAAATTCAGATTCCCCTTGTCCTTACACTGTCCACTAGGTCAAGAAACACTTGCTGCCCCTCCAAATTCACGTACCATGAAACCTTCATCAAGAATATTTTGATCTCCAAAAGTAAACAAGAAGAGGTTAAGCTGAATAGGAAGAGAGCATTTATCAAAGGGAATCTTAGAATTTAAATGTGTAGCCTTGAAATTAAAGGTGCAGTAAATATAGGCCTATAGTAAATTGCTTATGATGTAATAAACTAGAATTATAGATGTGGCAATAAAGAGAGGCAATATAATATTGTATATTTAAGGAGCAGCTATCAACAAAGGAATAGATCAAATTTCCATCTTGTTTTCTGTTGATAGCTTCTGAAATGGCTATTATTCGGCGGGAATGTAAAACAGGAGTCAACAATACTGAAGCTTTCCATTTCTTGATTGTCAGCTAATAGTTTTATCCTTCCTTCCTGGATGACCTCGAAATTTATCACAACAGGCACATAGCAGCTAGTTGAGGCAATAGGCAGAGTTCAAGGAAAACCTGCTTTCCCTGTTTATTGCTTGTTCAAGGAAAATATAATAAACAAAGAAACCTGATTTTTGTGTGGTACATCTATTTAGCTTTCTTTCCAAAATCAAGTATTTTTATTTTTTTTGAAACCTAGAGACTATTATTTGAAGTACTGAATAAAGTAACATTTTACAAAGAGGAAAAGAATACAGTAATAAAAAGCAGCCACTATTAAAACTCTCTTAAGACAATGGGGATACTGTATTAGTTTCCTGTGCCTGCTATAACAAATTACCACAAACTGATTGGCTTAAAACAACAGACATGTGTTCTTTCACAGCTCTGGAGCCCAGAAGTCCAAAACCAAGCTGTCAGTAAGGTTGCACTTACTCTAAGGATGATCACGTTTCTTGCCTCTTCCAGCTTCCGATGGCTGCAGGCATTCCTTGGCTTGTGACTGTACCTCTCCTCTCTCTGCTGTTCTCTGTCCTCACCTGCTCCCGGGTAATGCTAACCAGTCTTGTGACTTTAATTACCACCTTTGGTGATAACTCCCAAATTTCTAGCTTCAGTACAGACCTCTCCCATAAAGTTCAGATCCATATTGTGACTTCCTGGTTGACACCTCTGCTTGTAATAGTGATTTTGATCACAAAATCACTACACTCCCAAGTCAAACACCTCTACTTAGGGTTCATCAGCAAATCCTGCCAGCTCTAACTTCAATTTTTATTTGGAACTCAACCACTTTTTGTCATGCCCCAATACCTGTACCAACCATTATCGTCTCTCACCTGGATTATCTCAGTGCCTCTTATTAAAATGACCTATTACTGCACCTGCTCCAGGAGTAGATCTCTCTGCTTCAGTTCTTGCCCTTCTCTTTCCTTCAGTTCAGTTCAGTTGCTTAGTCATGTCTGACTCTTTGCAACCCCTATAGACTGTAGCACATCAGGCTTCCCTGTCCATCACCAACTCCCGGAGCTTGCTCAAACTCATGTCCATTGAGTCGGTGCCATTCAACTATCTCATCCTCTGTCATCCCCTTCTGCTCCTGTTTCCCTTCCCTTCAGTCCATTCTTAATACAGAAACCAAGGAGGGTTAGACAAATCCAACCGCCTTTAATCTCACACTACTGCCACATTCACAACACTTCTGGCATTTCTGGTCATCCAATGTGTGGAGATTTTCCCACGCCAAGCAATTCTCTGTGATGCCAACTGGGTGCCCCCTAACCCTAACTCAATGAAACCTAGAGATCGTTTTAGATCTCATGGGGTAAGCACTCAGTCTCACGAGACTTCCCTGCCGCTTCAGATGCCAATCTCAAATGGTAGATTTCCAGGCTACTTACAACTTCCATTCAATTTCGCTACAAAGCAGAGGTTCCCGTGACCTCTTCCCTCATGGATTTGTTTGTTAGAGCAGCTCACAGAGCTCAGAGAAATACTTACTTATGTTTACCAGTGTATTAAAGTGTATTTTAAAGCTTTCCCCTGATGGACAGGGAGGCCTGGCATGCTGCAGTCCATGGGATCGCAAAGAGTTGGACATGACTTAGCAACTAAACAAACAACACAAACCAAACCACCTTCCTGTTATATGGATATGGTCACAAACCTGGAACCTCTATGAAACCCATCCTTCAGACTTCATTATATAGTCATGATTGATGAGGTCACTGGCCAGTGATGATTGATTTACCTCTAACCTCTCTTTCCTCCAGGGAAGTCAGAGGGTAGTACTGAAAGTTCCAACCCTCTAATCACTTGGTTGGTTCTGCTGGCAACCATCCCCCATCCTTAGAGGTGGTTTCCAAAGTCACCTCATTAACGTAACAAAGACATTGATTGCTCTCACCACTTGGGAAATTCTAAAGGCTTTAGGAGCCTTTTCTGTGCCAGAGAATGTAGAAGATCAAAGAATATGTTTCTTTTATTAAGTTACAAAATCACACAGGGTGATTCTCTTGAAATATGTCATATCATATCACTATTCTTCTCAAAATCTTCTAGTGATTCCCATCTCACTCAGTATTTAAAACCCAGAGTCCTATTTTGGCCTATATGGCTCTCTGTGATTCCGACTGTGGGACATTCTAGTCCTTCCAAGCAGTTTCCTAACCTCCTTCAGGTTTTTACTCAGAAGTTGTCCCCTCGGTGAGATCTTTCCTGGTCTCTCACCTTGACATGTCAATGGCCTTCTTGTTGATGAATGTAAACCTCAAAAGTCAAATTTTTGTCTGTTTTGTTCACAGTTGTATCCCATGTGCCTAGAACAGTGTCTGGCTCACAGTAGGGTGGGCATTTTATAAATAAATGAACAAATGAGTGAATGAATCATCAAATGAATGAACGACTTCTTCACTAGTTACAGATATGACAAAGCAATGACCAGTTGAAGTAAAACAACAAAACAAACAAGTAAATATATGTGGGGTGCAATTTTATTGCATCTCTGAAATGGTTGTTATGGGAATATATTCACCATTATCAGGTTAAGTAGAATCAAAACAATGTATTTGTTTTATAGGAACAAGATTCAGTGCTATTATTTTTGTGGTTTTTTTTCCGCCTCATCATCAATGAGATGGATTCCTGGAACAATGGAGTATTGTTTCTCTTAAATTCCTTTTGGGAAGAATGGTGTACATTTCATACTGCCCACTCATCATCCAGAACAGGCTCCATCTACAGTGAGCTGGGGTGGAAACAACGGGCAATAATAGAACAGCTTCTCTGTAAAATATGTGCCTGTGACAAGGACCCTCATTTCCACCATTGTATACTTACACCGGCTTGGCTGGAATACCTCCCTGCTCCACTGAAAACTAGGAAATCACCAGTTCTCTTTTGTCATAACTAAAAACAGCTTTCTTCAGGGAAAGCACACATATACTTAACAGATGTGTGTTGAATTGAGCAACACTTCTGTAAGCCAGAAAGTCAGAGAAAAAGATCTTTAGGGGAAATCAATGATTTGAAAGCAGATTAGGAAGCAGGTTATTAAGTATCCTTGGAAACAAAGGAAAAATAAATTTTAAAAGTATATTCAATCAATGGGACCTACAGCAAGGCTGGGTCATTTTAATATACAAATGTCTGGACCCCATTCCTTGACACAATTCTATGGGGTTATATATGAAATAAGGTCTAGAGAATGTTTGGAAACCGCTGTTTTGGATTTACCTTCTCAAAGCACTGCCTTTTGCCTACAATATTATGCTGTTGACCCTACAGCAGTAGGCTTTGTGACTATGAACAATTCTCTTGGAAGTCTACATGGAACCACGTGGTGCAAGCCACAAGTTCTGACTAGGTTTCCATCTCCCCATCACGACATCCCACTGAAGGCAACCTACCCCCTGTGTAGGGTGCAGCCATCTGTGGTTTCCAGCTGTGTCCCTGTCATCACAAAACACTACTGTCTACATCTTAACGTGAACTTCGTGCAGGAGTCTACCCAACAGAGAGAAAAATCCTGCTACCTAAGTTTTACTGCAACTTCTAGTGAACTTTTCTCTGCTTACTGTAAATCAGTATGTTATGAATTCAGAATCCTGTTGGAAGAGAATGGTACATGCATAGATGTAACTTCTGTTAAACTGTCCATCTTCAATTTCAATGCTAAGCTGCTAAGTCACTTGAGTCGTGTCCGACTCTGTGCGACCCCATAGACGGCAGCCCACCAGGCTCCCCCGTCCCTGGGACTCTCCAGGCAAGAACACTGGAGTAGGTTGCTATTTCCTTCTCCAATGCAGGAAAGTGAAAAGTGAAAGTGAAGTCGCTCAGTCGTGTCCGACCCTCAGCGACTCCATGGACTGCAGCCTTCCAGGCTCCTCCGTCCATGGGATTTTCCGGGCAAGAGTACTGGAGTGGGGGTGCCATTGCCTTCTCTGTCAATTTCAATACTCTTGGGCTAAAAAATGAAGATGATGTGTATCTGAGTCAGCAAAGACTACTGTGATAAATACCATAGACTGGGTGGTTTCAACAGCAAACATTTGTCTCTCACAGTTTGGCAGCTGGGAAGTCCAAGTGATGATGATAGCAGATCTGGTGTCTGGTGAGAACATGTTTCCTGGCTTGTAGATGGTTATCCTTCCTCCTAGCCTCACGTGATGGAGACTGCTCTTTCTTCTTCCTACAAAGATGCTCATTCCATCATTAGGGCTCCACTCTTCTGATCTCATTGCTTCCCAAAGTCCTCTCCTCCAAATATTGTCACATTAAGCCTTCAAAATATGAATTTGGAGGATCACAAACATTCAGTCTGTAGCATTCTAGCCTTGATTCTTTCAAAATTCAGGTCCTTCTCACATAAAAATGCATGTGTTTCATACCAACAGCCCCAGCATTCCAGCATTAACTCTAAAGCCCAAATCTAATCTAAACTTCATCTAAATCAGAAACGGGTGAGGCTCCAGGCAGATTTCACCCCAAGATAAAATTCTCCTCCAGCTATGAACTTGTGAAACCAAACAAGTTATTTACAAAATACAATGTTGGGACAGGCATGAAATAGTTATTCCAACCCCAGAAGGGAGAAATCAGAAAGAAGAAACAGGTGATGGATCCCAAAGAAGTCTGAACTCTATCAAGGTGTCCAAGAGAGCTCAAGCTTGGGGAATAACCCTCTTTGGCTCAATGTTCTGCCATTTGGACCCACTGCAGTAGCAAAAATCAGCCCACGGCTTGATGGAGCACTCAGCGGCCCACTGTGATGATCAGGCCACTTTACAGCTTTGCCCAAGGAGGATACACTCTCAAAGTTCCCTGAGCAGCCCTGCTCCCATATCTCCCAAGTTGCCCCATACCAAAAACAGTTTTTTTGAGTTTTAAAACTACTTTAGAATATGTGCACACATTTTATTTTTTTATACTCTTTGTCGAGTGAGCATGTGTGGTAACTTTCCTCAAGTGAGAGATGCAGAGCAGAAGGGACAGAGTCTTTCACATTAGCTTCGTTTGTACCAACATCCTTCTTCCCTGCAGAGTATAATTGTAAAAACCAAGACAAAGACCTTAGAGCCTCATGAATAAAGCCTAAATAACAACATTTATTAAGAAAAAAATGTTTTCTAGAACACAAAGAATTTTGTTGTGTATAGAATATTTGATGTGCTACCTTTATCATCCCAACCCAGGGATAAAACCTGGGTATCTTGCATTACCAGCAGATTCTTTACCACCTTCCCACCTGAACTACAAGGGAAGCCCACCTTTATCATTTTAAATGGCACCAATATTCACAAACGAAATCAGAACCTGACTCTAAATAAAACCAAGACCTTTTCTACTTTCTGACCTTTTCATATTGTTTGGACAATGCGTTCTAAATTATCATTTGTCATGACCTCAGGCTGAAAATGATGAGTGAGCTGGGAAGAAGCTGGGGGGTATATACTGATGATGACCTTTGACCCTTGTCCAAACTTCCTGTTGGTGATAAGACAGAGACTGATCCCTAACCATATTAAGAGGTTTCTGATTTTAATTCCACCATGTATGTTGGAAGAGTAAGGATTTCCTCATCAGATCAGATCAGTCTCTCAGTTGTGTCCGACTCTTTGCAACCCCATGAATTGCAGCACGCCAGGCCTCCCTGTCCATCACCAACTCCCGGAGTTCACTCAGACTCATGTCCATCGAGTCAGTGATGCCATCCAGCCATCTCATCCTCTGTCGTCCCCTTCTCCTCCTGCCCCCAATCCCTCCCAGCATCAGAGTCTTTTCCAATGAGTCAACTCTTCGCATGAGGTGGCCACCAAGCAAATCTCCAATACACTGTGCTGTGTGCTTAGTCATTCAGTCGTGTCAGACTCTTTGCAACCACATGAACTGCAGCCAGATTCCTCTGTCTGTGAGATTCTCCAAGCAAGAATAGTGGAGTGGGTTGCCATTCCCTTCTCCAGGGGATCTTCCTGACCCAGAGATCGAACCCAGGTCTCCTGCATCGAAGATATATTCTTTACTATCAGCCACCAGGGAAGCTGATACCAACTGGATGTCCTGAAATTCAACTCAATCCTGACACCATCTATCCGGAGAAAGAATTAGAATCAGATTCTCCCATACTGCAAGGTCTCCCACACTGCAGGCAGATTATCATCTGAGCTACCAGGGAAGCCCATGAACTAGATTACTGGCTTATTGAAAAGAATGTACCTGGGTAACAGCCAGATGGCAGAGATGCATAAGACAAGGTACAGGGAAAAATTATGGAGCCTCCATGACCTCTTCCAGTACCCCACTCTCTCCAAATCCCCATGTTCACCAACCCAGAAGCTCTCTGCTACTGCTGCTACTGCTAAGTCACTTCAATCGTGTCTGACTCTGTGTGATCCCATAGACTGCAGCCCACCAGACTCCCCCGCCCCGTCCCTGGCATTCTCCAGGCAAGAACACTGGAGTGGGTTGCCATTTCCTTTTCCAGTGCAAGAAAGTGAAAAGTGAAAGTGAAGTTGCTCAGTCATGTCCAACTCTTAGCGACCCCATGGACTACAGACTATCAGGCTCCTCTGTCCATGGGATTTTCCAGGCAAGAGTAGTGGAGTGGGGTGCCATTGCCTTCTCCGCAGAAGCTCTCTAAGTGCTATATTTTTGAGTTTTTATAGAAGCTCCATTACACAGGTATTGATCATTTAAATCATTAGCCATTGTCCTTTGAATTCAATCTCCAGCCCCAGTCCCCTTCCCAGAGGTCAGGAATGGGCTTGGGGGTGAGTCTGAAAGTCTTGATCCTCTAGTCATATGACTGATTCTCCTAAGAAGCAGTTTCCATCCTTAGGTATTTTCCAAAAAGCTCTTAATACAACAAAAGACATCTTTTTTGCTCTCCTCACTTAAGAAATCTCAAGTTTTAAAAGTCTGGTGCCAGAAATGAGGTCAAAGACCAAATATGTACTTTTTCTCACAAATCACAATATCACATATACCCAGGCCATGAGGAATGACTGATGATCGGTACTCAGTTTGATTCACATAAAAGAAAACAGAAAATACTTCTATGTCATTCACATAATAAAAACAGAAAAAGAAAATAGTGTATGTGAAAAATACAAATAATACTTCTTAACTTTGGGTATATATGAGGTGTGACTGTAAGTCATGAAAGTGAACATGAAAAAGCCAGGCACATGGATTTTGAGGTTTATCACCCTCCTGCGCTCCATCCGCCATGCTCTGCTTCACAGCAGTTACAGTTAAAAAAAAAAAAAAAAAGAAAGAAAGAAAGAAATCTGGTTCTTCATCTTCATTTGGTTCCTTACCTTCATTGAGGAACTCTCAAATGCCTGCTTTCTTCTCTTATGCACTGACTTGACGGAGATGATTTAGAGAAAATAAAATGATCATGGGTGAGAGGGGCCACTTAACTCTCCCTTGAACCTAAGCTACTTTCTTAGTTTTGCTTTCTCCAACCCTTCTGTGGCTCATTGAATTTTTAAGGGAAGTCGTGCTCAGCTCAGCTTAAATAATAAAAATAGAGAGAAGCATTGACCTCAGGACAAAGGGAAAGGGGGTGGAGCAGCAAAAGGAGCGAAAAGAACACAGAAGACAAACAGAGGAAGGAACAAGCTAGGTGTTCCTCCCCTGGAAACCATGGAACCCAGGCATCCAGAAGTTGACTATATGGAGAGCCCCAAACACTTGAAAGGTCTCATTGACAAGCTCACAGCTACAAATCTAAAAATAATAATAATAACAGAAGTAGTAGTAAATAACAGTAGTAGTTTAAAATAGTAATAGTAATAACACATATGTCTTTAGGTATGTGTCCCTCTAATACTTCTATCAAAGACACTGGAATTCAATTTTGTAAAATCTGCAGCTTTGGGGAGGAGAGAGGAAGTTGGCTGATGCTGAAAGAGTCTGCTTCTGTTTGAGGTCTGGCACCTTTTAATAACTTCCTCCTGTTTCTATCATATTCCACTTTCTTGGTACTTCCCCAGGCTTTTATATATCTCACTTCACTATAGGTTTTTGGTATCTGCAATCTTCTCTGAAGAAAAGATTGGGGCTTCCCCAATGGCAGTAGTAGTAAAGAACCCACCTGCCATTACAGGAGACACAAGAGTCTTGGGTTTGATCCCTGGGTAGGCAAGATCCCCAGGAGAATGGAATGGCTACCCACTCCAGTATTCTTGCCTGGAGAATCCCATGGACAGAGGACCCTGGCTGGCTACAGTCCATAGGGTCAAAAAGAGTAAGAAACAATGGAAGCAACTTAGAACTAAAGGAAAAAGGAGATAGTGGTGGGGTATTGAGCTAATGACACCATTTATAATGCTTGCTTGGTGAAGGAATGAAGGAAAATTGCCCCCAAAATGACAAAACAGAGTGTACCCTCATACCACCTAAGCACATAACAAAATCACTTAATATTCTCTTAAACTCAGGTATAGCCAGCTTTATGTAAAATACAACTATATACCAATAAACAATTTTAAAATGAAGGGGGAGTTCTACAAGTGCTGAGTCCTTTCTTTATCCTCATTATCCATGTGTGAAATGAAAGTCGCTCAGTCATGTCCAATCTTTGTGACCTGACCCCATGGACTATATATATGGTCCATGGGATTCTCCAGGACAGAATGCTGGAGTGGGAAGCCTTTTTATTCTCCAAGGGATCTTCCCAACCAGGGATCAAACCCATGTCTCCCGCATTGCAGGTGGATTCTTTACCAGCTGAGCCACCAAGGAAGCCCTATCCATGTATAATAATACTCATTTATGAGGCATGATTGAGTGTTCAGGTTACTTTCACTGCATTATACTATTCCCTTTACAGAGCAATCATCCAAGGGAAGCCCAATGTAAGCAAGGCAGCATCATTAACTTCATTAAGAGATGACATATATCATGATGTAAATATATTTATATTTATAATGAATTGAGTTTGTTAAAGACAAGGCTTTCTGATTATGAATAATTTGGGCAAAATGTGTCATATCTCTGTTCATGTTTTCATTTATGAACACGAATACACTACTTCCTACCTGTATTGTTATAAGTTTTAAATGAAATATTCATAGTGAAAGAGCTATTTTATAGAAACTTTCTTCCTGGTACTTAAAAATCTTTCTCAAAGAAAAACTAAGTGGACCAAGGTTTAGACTTCAGAACTTCTGACTATGATACAGGTATTTGTTCTTTCGTACCAGCCTGTCTCCTGCAGATTAAAGGTGCTCGCAACTTAGCCAATGATTAACTCTTCTCAACCAGGTGATCCCCAACCTTCAGGATCGGATGCCTGATGATTTGAGGTGGAGCTGATGTACCAATAGTAGAAATAAAGTGCACGGTAAATGTAATACACTTGAATCATGCCCAGATCATCGCCACTTCCACCCTTGGTCCGTGGAAAAGTTATCTTTCATGAAGCATGCCCCTGGTGCCAAGAAGTTTAGGGACTGCTGAACTATTATTGCAGGTTAAACATTTTAAGATACTTTGGTCTCTGTGAGGATATTGATTCAGTCCATCCTCTTGAGGGTCTCACCATGTTCTTGGGGAGATAGACAAGTAAACAAACAATTGCTATAACTACTGTGGAAATTCCAGCATCAAGGAGTTTCTGATCTTAAGAAGGGGCTATTCCCATTGTGGGTCATCTGTACTGTGGCAGGAAGCCACTGTACGTCCATCTTTTTCTGGTGACCAAGTGTCTACTGTGGGAGCTCACTGCATCCCTTTTGAGCATCTACTGACAGTTCTGAGAGAATCTGAAAGTCCCTCCAGCCTAGGACCTGTTTACCAGTGTCTGACAAAAAAAGAAAAAAAATGCAAAGTCAAAGAGCAGGCATTTTCCTAAGGTTAATTTCAGAATAAATGATATGATTCCACAGGAAAACATTAACAAAGCCAAGTCCTCTTCATCTGTGGTTTCTCAGAGAACAGAGAAATAATCTCCACATGCATCTCACATCATCCGTCTAAAAAACCCAGAGACATTTCCTAAGGAGCCAAAATAGTCGAATCAAACATCTTAGCTTTCAAAAATGGGCACTAGTTGATTTTTTAACACAGAAAGTCAGTTTAGAAAGAATTTGCCTCTCCATCAAATAATTTTAAATTAAAAATTACAGATGAGTATTCGTTTACTGTTCTTTCAAACTAGAGTCAAATTCATTTTCTGAAATGAGGGTCTGCCAATGAAAGCTCTTTTTCTTAGAAAGAATAATCATAGGTTGTACCTGTGCCAGTGATGTTCATAATTTTCACACTCAGATTTTTGTTTTGTTTTTGTCTGTGTTTCAAGTGGAGAGAAAACTTGAAGCATTTGCAAACCAGTCTCAATGGTGAGAGTAAACAAATAGTAGTCTACTAGTTACAAGTGTTCAGCCTTCTATGGGCACCAATGAATATGTTTTTCCAAAGAAATGAGGACTATTGATTAATCAAGGAGCAAGTTAAGTGGTCAACAGTTAAGAGCCTCTACTTTATGTTCTGTGTCTGTTGAGAATCCCAGGACAGCCCTTAAAGAACATTTAGAATGTATATTTAATAATACTTATATTGCCTTTATGAACATCAAAATCAGAGCTGAATTCTCTGATGACTGTTTAAGCACTGATATTTTATATCATTGCTTGTGATGAGGTCCTCATGTTTAAGATGGCAAAGACAGCGCATGTGTTTGTTGAGTGGAGGAACACTCAACACTCTCCAGAGATAGAATGTATGTTTGCTCTGCAACAGGATCAGTTTCTCAAAGTAACACAAAAACAGTTTTGTTTTGTTTTTTAAATCTGCCCGTGCACTTTGGAAAGTATTAGGATATGACTGCAGAATTCTGAGCCACAAGGAAGAGGGATGTTCATTTTGAAAAAAATCTAAGCGTCCATGTGACTCATTTTGACCCTACTCAACTCTGCGTGATTCTTCTGAAGTCAAGAATGTCTATTTTTTTTTTTTTAATAGAATGAGTTTCATTCTAAGGAAAGATGGTCCTACCAGGATACAGCTGAGATTGTGCTTAGGTCAACCACAGAATGATTTATGTCCACACTGTGGATAATCATCCTCCATCGAATTATCAATCATACTTGATGTGATACTAAATATTTGGAATCCATTCACCATCTGATAGGTATTGCACAGTCCAGTACTGGATTTGAAATCTTAAGCACACATATGAAGTTTTATCTGCATCTGATATGCTGATAGATGTAACTTTTAACTGGGGTTGGGATCTATTTTGACTATTCTTACTTTGATTCTTTTGGGCCTTTTGCTCATATCACTTATATTCTTCTCTTTAAAGAATGCACATGGATAATATAACTAATGCTTTTCATTCATCTCTTTTGCTTCTGCAGGAGGGATCTTTGAAACTGTGGAAAATGAACCTGTTAACGTTGAAGAATTAGCGTTCAAGTTTGCAGTCACCAGCATTAACAGAAATCGAACCCTGATGCCTAACACCACATTAACCTACGATATCCAGAAAATTAACCTTTTTGATAGTTTTGAAGCCTCACGGAGAGGTAACTACTTTCACACTTGTAAAAGCTTCTTTGGGTGATGTTTCTGATCAAGTCACCTTCTCTTTGCTACCTGCCCTTTTGCACAGTGGACATATCTGTGCCAAGGGTTTGCTGGCGATCTCAGCCCAGCATCATCTGAACCCTCCTAACGGACGTAGCCTAGTTCTGTTTCCTGGGCCTTTCTGATCAGCTTGCCCTTCAGAGCCCTCCACTCTATGATTAACTGGTTCAGCTGTGAATGGAAAATGTCAAGCTTGATCTGTTTTTCCTTCCTGAGGCTGAGATATCACCATGAAATTGTACAGTGCAGTCAAATAAAACTTTGTGGAAGGTCATACCTACTGAGCATGTGGAAATGCCCACAACACACAGACTTCACAACCTGAATTCTAGGCGGCCATGAACCACTGGGTTTACCTAGCATCCTCTCAAATATTACCTTATTCCCTTTCCGCAAGATCAGAGAAATGTGAAGATTACAAATATGGAATCATTATATTTTACACCTGAAACTATTATAATATTTTATGTCAACTATACCTCAATTTTTTAAAAAGGGAAAAATAGGAAAAAAATAATGGAACCGTGTAATAAATAAATAAAGCAGGGAAATTTATGGGATCAAAGAACATCTTTTGTGTCTGAACAGAAGACAATTTCCTAGAAAATAATCTAAGTTGCATGTAGGCTGCAAGGTTTGTCTCATGGAAAGTCTTTGATGTGGGACTTATTTACAAACCCTCCAAACACTTCCAAGATGACCCTTTCAAGCCGCATTTGATGTACTTGAAGATAGACTCTAACTAGAGAGTTGTTGGGTTTCCCTACCGGTGTTCATCTGGGAATATCACCCCAGAATATGAGGGACTCTTTCTTTTTTAGAGAAAGAAAATTAACCTTTTTGATAGTTTTGAAGCCTCACGGAGAGGTAACTATTTTCACACTTGTAAAATAGTGAAAGACACAGAAGTGGGGACTTCCCTGGTGGTACAGTGCAGGGGCTTCAGGTTTCATCCTTAGTTGGGGAACTAAGATTTCACAAGCCTCACAGTCAAAAAGCCAAAACACAAAACAGAAGCAATACTGTAACAAATTCAATAAAGACTAAAAAAGGTCCACATTAAAAAAAAAAAAAATCTTACAAGCACATACAATTAAGGGGAATACAATGAATGCCATGTTCACGCTAATTTCCAAGTAACTAAACACGGGTTGTTTCCACTTAGAGTTAACCTCATTAGGACTGCAGGGTGTGTTCACTTAATATGCTCTTCTGCCAAATTCTTGTGTCCTTTCAAAAAAAAACCTGAAATTTGCTTTCCTAGGAGTACAGGTGAAAATTGAATAGTATAGTGGTTTTCTTTAAAAATCTATAGCATCATATGAGTATAAGAATATTTCCCTTTTTAAAGATCAATAAAGTTGCAGATACTATATAGGTCAGAGTTGTCTGTGAACAAATAATAAAACTTTGTGTTTATACAGAACTTTAAAGTGTATAAGCATCTTCACATAAATTATCTCTATGAGTTAGTTAGATCTCTCTTTGTCCCTTCCTCTCTGTATCTCCTCTTTGTGTCTCTCTTTGTCTCTTCTCCCTGTCTCTCTCACACACATGCTCACATACACACTCATGCAAAACACTGTTGAATAAATATCCCCAGAAAGCCAGCCACACTTAACAATAATAATACTTCAGCCCACATAAAATCCAAACCATTTTTGTGACCTGAAGTACCTACCATATTTATAAATTAAACACTCCCAAAGCTTCTTAAAACTGGTAATTTTCTGGCAAACAGAATTCAAAAGGATTGATTTTCTGTCAAGTAATATTAGAATCCCCGAGCTAAATATTAGCAGAAATCTCAATCCACTGCCGATGCTAGACAAAACAAGAGTTCATATACTCTCATGCCTTCACTTTTTCTTGCTAGCCAGTGAAAGCACATCCAGAAAATTAGCATCTGAGGACAGTTTTCACCTATAGTATTAGAAAATTATGCCTTTATATCTTGTGTGATAATTCAGTAATGAAGAGCACAGTGTCACAAAGTTCCTTGTGAATGATTGCGTCACTAGCTGTCCCACAGATATGTGAAATATCGTTCTCAAAATTTTATGTATTAATTTTTCTCTTTAAATCAAGTCAGATAAGCTTAACAAGGCCATATATTTTTTTCTGCTTATCTTTTACTTGTGAAATGGCATTATTAGAAAAATCAACACAATTTCATTTATACATGTTGCTATTATTTAATTCATATATTCAACTATTGTTTCTCAGCAGTTCCAAATTCTTTTAAACTAGCATTAATATATAAATTTGAAATGTTTTTACACTTATGTTTAATGCCAGCATATATCTATGATAGGGCTTCCCTGGTGGCTCACACAGAAAGAATCTGCCTGCAATGCAGGAGTCCCAGGTTCAATCCCTGGGTCAGGAAGATCCCTGGAGAATGGAATGGCAACCCACTCCAGTATTCTTGCCTGGAGAATTCCATGGATGGAGGACCCTGAAGGGCTATAGTCCATGGGGTCGCAAAGAGTCAGGCACAACTGAGTGACTAACACTTTTATTTTATGAGGTTATAGAAGATAATCTGTTCCAACCTCTCTGGAAGATAATTTGGTTTATATATATCAAGAAACTTAAAAATATCAATAGCATTTAATTATAGCTAAAAATCTACTCTAAGAAAGTAATGTAAAAGAGAAAAATATAAGAACTACAATAAGTGCTTATAATATTACTTCTAATAACCAAAAATTAGGAGCAAATTAATTCAGTACCATATGTTCAGTCACTCAGTCAGTCATGTCTGACTTTGCAACCCCATGGACCATGGCTCACCAGGCTTCTCTGTCCATGGAACTTTCCAGCCAAGAATACAGGAGTGGGTTGCCATTCGCTTCTCCAGGGGATCTTCCCAACCCAGGGATCTAATCCAGGTCTCCCGCATTGCACACGGATTCTTTACCATCTGAGCCACCAGGGAAGCTCCATTCTGCATCATCAGTCAGTTCAGTCGTTCAGTCATGTCTGACTCTTTGCTACGTAGAGCTAGTTAAATAAGTAATGACACTCAGCATCATGAATTAGGCTATTCTATGCCACTAAAAATATTACTTTTGCAGAATTTATAATGACTTGAGGATAAGAGTGTTAAACTTAGTGTTGAATACAAAAAGCAATGTATCAAACTGTATCTATATCATGTTCAATTTTTAGATAAATCAGAATACCAAAATACTAGGTTGGCCAAAAAGTTCATATGGATTTTCCTACAAACTTCTACAGAAAAACCTGAACAATCTTTTTAGTCAACTCAATGTGAATTTATATTATTCGAAGTTGATGGAATTTCAGGGCTGTTTTTACTTTCTTATAATTTTCAATATTCTAAATTATATCAAGGAGTGTATATAATCTTATAATGCAAAGAAATTAATGTTAAAATTAATTTTTATGTACATATCTGCTTTATTTTGTTCAACTACATGTTGGTGAATGTTGATGTAGAAATACACCCATCCTTGAGCTGGGTCCCTGAACTCCAGTCAATTCTACCATTATCCAGAGACCCTGGCTCACTGCACTGCTTATGACATTAGTGAAAAGGTGAAAATTGAGTCACTCAGTTGTGTCCAACTCTTTGCGACCCCCTGGACTATACTGTCCATGGAATTCTCCAGGCCAGAATACTGGAGTGGGTGGCCTATCCCTTCTCCAGGGAATCTCCCCAACCCAAGAATCCAATCAGGTCTCCTGCATTGCAGGCAGATTCTTTACCTGCTGAGCTACCAGGAAAGCCCTGGTAGTGGGTTCATGACATTAGTGGGTTGAACCACATATCTTCTAAGAGCCTTTTAAGCTATGATAACCTATTATTCTGTAATTAATTAAGTACCAGTATCACTGAGCATTCTTTTGCAAGACCTCTTTTCTGAATTTTGGGAAGGACTAGAACTAAAGTACTCTGCAGCCACCCAGAGAAGTTTCTGATTCAGTGACAATGTTAGTTATCTTCACTGCCACATTGTCACATGACAGAACTGAATTCATGACATTCACTTGGCCAATGGCTTATAGCCACTCTGAGCGCTTCTGGGTGGCATCACACCAATCAAGAGATTAAACTCCATCTGATTAAAAGTAATGAAGTGAGACCAACAACTCATTTTTGTTTGCAGGGCATTGGCCCTGTGATGTGTTGCTAATCATTTCAACATCTGCATCTCTACTATTTAGTATCTTAGGGATGTTGGAAGTTGGATTAAGCATGTTTCCTCAACACACAGATGGAGAGTGGAAGAAAGTTTCAATAGTGCAAATGAGGAACCATGAAAGGGGAGATGAAATTCACAGAGCTCTCTCTCTTTCTCTCTCCCTATCCCCTCTTCCCCTCTCCACTCTCTCCTTGTCTGTGGACATCAGCATGTGACCAGCTGGCGCTTGGAGTGGCTGCTCTCTTTGGTCCTTCCCATAGCTCCTCTGTCAGTGCTGTGCAGTCTATTTGCAACGCTCTCGAGGTTCCACATATACAGACTCGCTGGAAACACCCCTCCGTGGACAACAGAGACCTGTTTTACATCAACCTCTACCCCGATTATGCGGCTATCAGCAGGGCGGTCTTGGATCTGGTCCTCTACTACAACTGGAAGACAGTGACCGTGGTGTATGAAGATAGCACAGGTATGGGACTCACACAAGCCCTCACCTGGCCATATGTGGTTGGCATAAAGGGAGCCAGAGTATTCTCTAGACATTGACTCATCAGGCAGAGTGCATGAAGATGGTTTTTTATATGAAGCTAATTGAGCATTCTAGTTTGAACCAGTTGATGCTGCTGCCTGCTGCCAAGTCGCTTCAGTTGGGTCCGACTCTGTGCGACCCCATGGACTGCAGCCTATCAGGCTTCTCTGTCCATGGGATTCTCCAGGCAAGAACACTGGAGTGGGTTGCCGTTTCCTTCTCCAATGCATGAAAGTGGAAAGTGAAAGTGAAGTCACTCAGTCGTGTCTGACTCTTAGCAACCCCATGGACTGTAGCCCACCAGGCTCCTCCATCCATGGGATTTTCCGGGCAACAGTACTGGAGTGGAGTGCCATTGCCTTCTCTGAATCAGTTGATAGCTGGTTCCTATCAACTCCCCAAAGGGTTGATCCTTTCTGATGACCCTTTCATCATCAAACTTAAGGGCACTTTAAGAAAAAAGAAATATCACCTTATTAACATATGTTGTAATCTAATCTGAATAGTAATGGTGCAATTTAATGTATCCAGCTCCATTAAGAATATGACCATGGTTCCATTGTTAAATAAAACAGATAAAGTTTGGAAACAACCACTTCAAAGTACGATTCCAATTCAATAAGTAGCTATGTAAATGTCTTGAAAAGTTTCTAAGGTAGGTATAGCAACTGTACTCCAATAAAAATTAATAAAAAATTAAGTACATCAACAGAAGAATCCAGTTAGAGGTTGTATTGATAGATCTGATCATTTCATGGGGAAAGGACTAGGAACCCTAGTAATGAGTCCTTAATGAAGCTCGCTTTGTTTCACCTGCTAACTTTAAGGTGAAGGACAGACACGTGCTGAGCACCTCCCTAGACATTTCTCTGACCTTACCCAGTTGGAAGTATTGGGTAAGGTACCTTCCCCCCTTGCCTTCTGTTTACATTTTGAGGTTTGCTGGAGTTAAAGACCCCTTTCATGCAGTTTAAATTCTGCCAGTAACACTTCCCACATAGGAAAGTCCAAGTCCTTCTAATTTAAAGCTCTTCACCATCTAACCATTCTCATCTTCATTAATCCAAGTACTAACTGAGCTACATCCCCGGTTCTCTTACATCGTTTCTTAAATACCCCCAAGTCCATCCCAAATCTTTCTTTCTGAGGCTGGCCCCTCACTTTGGAAGGTCTGCCATGTAAGCTCCAAGGTGGTAAGTTCCCACACTCTCCATGATCACACTCAACTCCCCTTTCTTTCTAAAGCTCTCTGAGACCACCTGGGAGTTAACAGCACATTATAAATATAAGCATTATATTACATGCTCTCATGATCTGTTTAAATGTTTATGAGACTAGAAATTCCAAAAAGTTGGAATTTTATCTTATTTTTAAAATCTGCTACCTAGCACTATACGCCTAGTCCTGGCATATAGGGAAGTGCTTAGTAATTACGTGTGAAAATAATAATACTATTTTCTTTCTGGAATTATTTTTCAAGAATAGAAATTATCTCCTTTCCTTAATCTATACATTTGGTAGTAAGGCTAATAAAATTATCAGCAAAAATTAACCAAACCAAACATTTCTAAACTTTTTAATAGTATCTCACTTTTTTACTCTTTCTCACCAGATACTAGCATTTATGGATATTGTTCCTCAGAAGATGAACAAGGAGCCTCCTCTATTTGGCACTAAACTCTGTTTCCATTTTCAGCTGTCAGATAAAAGTGACTTTTGTGGTTGGAAATATGCATTTATGTATTTTCTTATACCTCATCTCATTTTAGAAAGAAGTAAACTAGTTGACTGTATATACAATTTATAAATGCCAAATTCAAAACAGTCCTACTAGGAAGGATAAGCCACAGGCAGTGGCAGTGGCTTCTTAGAGCGTCACCTGCTTGCTGTGAAGGAAGAAAACATATTAACAAATGAACTCCATACGTATACTTAAAGAGCCTTATGATATACATTATATTGTATACTGGTATAGTAAGACCTTTCATGTTGTCTACCTTTGTACATAGAGAATTCCATGAGTTAATAAAATAATGCTATTGACGGAGAAGCCTGGTGGGCTGCAGTCCATGGGGTCACAAACAGTTGGACACGACTGAAGCGACTTAGCAGCAGCAGCAGCAGCACACTCTTTAGCATAATTTTCTCTCATTATTTCTACCATTTCCAGCAAAACAGGACCATCTAAAAGGAAAACAAATCAATGAATAATATTGTGGCAGCTGGATTTAATTTAACTAAAGGTGTGGGCATAACTTGTAGACTGCAAATTGTATTGAGAAAAACTGTAATTTGCAAAAGGATAATACAAAAGTTGATATCCTAACCACCCTTTAGATTTCGAGTGAGTTCCCACAACTGACAGCCATTTTGCATAGAGGAAATTTGAACTATCATTTCTATTACCTTTAAAAAGAAACTGAAATCTCTTCATTCCTATTGAGTTCACCTGAGCACAGTTGCTCATTAAATACTTACTAAAATTGAAAAATCCGAAATGAGTGTGTGTTTGCCCATTAAGTTAGAGGTGATTCATGGTAAAATGATTTTGCTCACAAAGACATTAAAAATGTAAATGAATAATCAATTGAGCCATTAAATTGGAACCCAGAGAATAAACAGGTCAACTGAGATCAATAACAGCAGACATCTTTTGACTCTGAGTGGGTTTAATACTGCTTGACTCAGGGATTTGGTTGCCGTAATTATCAAGCCATAAAAAGGAGAAAACTTACTAAACCTGAAGGAAAAGAAAGGACTTAGGTGTGCTCAGCACCCGCCCTTACACCAGAATTAAGTACCTATTAAAGACAGCACTTCATTGGGATTTGTTTAGGAGTTTGTTAAATAGCCTGAAGCCAGCGCAGATGTCTATGGGACTAAATGGTCCATAACTCCCATTGAAGTCAACGGGAACACTGTGCGTGTCTCTGAGGACAAAGTCCAAATCACTATATACTAGTAGGCAGAATTCTGTCCTGTAGAAGAGCAAGTGTAGAGAGACCCCAGAGAACAGTTATGGAGAGTGAAGTTTTGCCTCACTTCCTCTCTCTCTCTCTCTCTCTCTGTTGCCGGGATGTTCTTCCCCATCAGTCACCTACTTCTCTCTGACTCCCACACTTACCCTAGGCAATGGGAAACTGCTGCTCATTGGTCATCCCCTCTGTTTCATTAGACCCCTGGTGGAAGCCTGGATTCCATCCCTCCACACGCATCAAAAAGAGCTGAGATGCTGAGCACCAAATCAGTGTGGAGAATATTCAGCAGTTTCTGCTTTCTCACGGCCAATGTTAGTGAAATGTAACCACTGTCAGTTCTGTAGAACAAGGGCATGCAAACTTTTTTCTCAAAGGGGCTAGATACTAATACTCTATAGTTCAGGTTTTATGAGCCATAGTGCCTTGGTCACAACTATTGTGCTGATGTAGCAAGAAAACAGTCACAGACAGTACAGAAACAGTATCAGTCCAGTTCAGGTCAGTTGCTCAGTCATGTCCGACTCATTGCGACCCCATGAATCACGGCACGCCAGGCCTCCCTGTCCATCACCAACTCCCGGAGTTCACTCAGACTCATGTCCATCGAGTCAGTGATGCCATCCAGCCATCTCATCCTCTGTCGTCCCCTTCTCCTCCGGCCCCCAATCCCTCCCAGCATCAGAGTCTTTTCCAATAAGTCAACTCTTCGCATGAGGTGGCCAAAGTACTGGAGTTTCAGCTTTAGCATCATTCCTTCCAAAGAAATCCCAGGGCTGATGTCCTTCAGAATGGACTGGTTGGATCTCCTTGCAGTCCAAGGGACTCTCAAGAGTCTTCTCCAATACCACAGTAGTGTGTTCTAATAAACCTTTGGGATTCCCTAATAGCTCAGTTGGTAAAGAATCTGCCTGCGATGCAGGAAACCCCAGTTCGATTCCTGGGTGGGGAAGATCCACTGGAGAAGGGATAGGCTACCCACTCCAGTATTCTTGGGCTTCCCTTGTAGCTCAGCTGGTAAAGAATCTGTCTGCAATGCCAGAGACCTGGGTTCAATCCCTGGGTTGGGAAAATCCCCTGGAGAAGGGAAAGGCTACCCACTCCAGTATTCTGGCCTGGAGAATTCCATAGACTGTAAAGTTCATGGGGTTGCAAAGAGCTGGACACAACTGAGCGACTGGCACTGCACTAATAAACCTTTATTTACAACGAATAAGGAAGCCAGTGTGGTTGGATTACGGAGAGGGAAGATGTGACTCTGTCACACTTGTGGGCCTTAAAGATCATGGAGGGCTTTGTAGATTATTGGAACAAGCTTCAGTTCCTCATGAAATGGGCAACCATTGCAGAGTTTTCAGAAAAGGAGTGACATGATCAAATTTATATCATAAAAAGATCAGGCTGGGCTTTGTATAATAAAATGACATAGAGAGGCAAGGATAAAATCGGTGGCTCCTACTGAAATCAAGGCAAGAGATGAAAGTGATAGCAATAGAGGAGTGAGGAATGGTCAGATACTGGAAGTATTTTGATGTTGAGCTAGCATAATGCTCTGAGGGAGTGTAGGCTGGATGAAATAGAGGAGTCAAAGATAACTAAGCTTTTCGGCCTGAGCCAAAGGATGGAGTTACCTTTGCCTGAGATGGGAAAGGTATATATGGAAATAGTTTGGATAAATAAGGAGCAGGGGTTCAGTCATAAATCTGTTCTTTGATTTTGCAATGTCTAGTAGACCTTCGCATGTAGTTGAGGAGTAGGCAGTTAATATATGAATCTGGAGTTCAGGAATGTAGTGGACACTGGGATACAAACTCAAGGGTCCTCAGGATATTGGTGGAACTAAATGAGGCCATCAGTTAAGTCAGTTCCATCCAGATATGTTCATAAAACATAGTACTTAAGATTTTTTTTTATCCATGGTTGCCTTACGTCATTTTTTCAACACATCAGAGCATGAAATTTATAAAATGCAGCCTACAATAAAGAAGTATTATCTGTCACTTACTTAAAACATAGTCTCAAAGTTTTACAATGAGGATTCATTTGAAATAATCTAACATATATAAAAATGTCAATGATGGAAAGAAACACTGAATCTAGAAAGAAAACCCAAGAAAAATGACAACCGCAAAAATTACAATGACTAAAGTCTCGAAGTGCTGACTGATTGCCAAGCACTGTTCTAATTATTGAATGTAATTAACTCATTCAAAATGCTCAACCACCCTGTAAGTAAGTGTAATAGCTACTCTTCGGCTATATTTAAACAGTGACTTGGGTTTGTTATGCCTATGGTATTTTCCTTCATTTCCCCAAAGAAAATAGAAATATACTATATAGAAGCAAGAACCTACAAAGGTCTAAAGTTTGGACTTGAAGAAAATTAAACATTTTGACATAGGTGGTCAAGCCAAAAAATAAACAAGCAGTACCAAGTAAAGGAATAAGTGAAATTTTCACCTTAGCAATCATAATTTACATCTCTCTGTTGTTATGATCACCTGTGCTAGCCAAAACACTCTGCTACACACCCTCCTACAATCCTACCTGAAGTAGTTGGAGAATGGAAAATCCTGGGCTCTCAGTACCAACACGATTATATATTACAGTTCTTTTCCTTCTGCCCTTACTCTTTCTACCCTTTCTGTTTTCCCACTCTAATCCTCTGACCAGAACCCATTCAAATTTTCAGATTTCTGCTCAGGAAACCAATCTTTAGATATTTCATGGTGACTTTTTATTTTTAGCTACCATTGATATTAGCCAGAATTCAGGACCAAAACATACTGGTGGAGCTAAGTAGCACATAGTTAATCTTGAATATTTTGACTAGATTCTTCTATGGGGCTCTTGTCCATTAAGAGACACAATTTTTCTTTCAGGCAGTCTTTAGCCTTTTTTGATGCCCTTTTGAAAAACTGTACATATGAATATCTGCACTTAAAAGTGCTGTATTTCCCCAGGTAATTCATTCACTTACCCCTCTCCATTTCTCAGTCTGGTTTTTTCCTCCCCTCTGGAGAGTATATAGATCCCCTTAAGAATCCTATTAGATTTGGATATATTAATATACCAACATGTTTGTGAAATGCCATTTTGCATGTTTCCAAGTTCACATGAAGATGAAATTAATATTTAAACTGTGTGATCTTATCTTTGGGTCCCATCACATTCATTTTTATGACATCAAATCCACTGATGTGGTACATGTAAACGAACAGGGAATTGGATTAAGACTCCAGAAAACCTAGGTACCTTTCCTTTGAACTGCTGCTCATTAAATATAACTGGAGCTGTCCAAAAATGGATTGAGCTGCAAAAAGTGAGGTAGAAAATTTCTCAAACTAATAGGTGTTCAGCGGCAGCTGTGTAGAGGGGATTCATGCATCAAGGAGGGGTTTGACCTTTAAGGTCTCTTCCAATGCCTGGCATCTGTGACTCATTTTCAGGGCCAATTCAAACAATTAACCTCCCTCTACCTCACTTTCCTTACTGTAAAATAGTACTGACACCTAACCACCACAGAGGTATCTTCTGAGGTTTACTGAGCTATTTATAAGACATGTCGGATACTTCATAAGAAGGGGTGATGCAAATAGCAAACTTTATTATTATTTAAGGAGAAGGCAGGGGAATTTTTAAACTTCTACTGGAAATAGCAGGTTCTTTTTTTCTCCTCCATATGCTCTACCTGTTCCCAGAGTTGATGTGCATGCAAATCAGCATTTTTCTGTGTCATGTCTGAGTACACAGAGCAGATAGATGGCCCAAGAAAGTGTTTAGAATTGGCCACTTGGATACTTTTGAAACTTATCTCTACGTGCAGAGCCCAGCTCAAACTCATAGGGAATAAACAGGCTCCCTGTTCTCAAGCAAACACTCTTCAATCCACAGGTGCAGTTTACCATCATTGCATTGCTGGAGGTGGGAGTGGAGGAAGGAGGCTCATGGTTTGTCTTTTTATTGAGAAAGATTTGAACTTAGAGAAAAATGGCCAGAAATAGACAGTGACCTCCTATACCTCCTACATCTAAGCTTAGCACCTGCCATCATTTGCCCTGGGCTTCCTGGTGGCTCAGATGGTAAAGTGTCCGCCTGCAATGCGGGAGACCTGGGTTTGATCCCTAGGTTGGGAAGATCCCCTGGAGAAGGAAATGGCAATCCACTCCAGTAATCTTGCCTGGAAATTTTTCCATGGACATGGATGGAGGAGTCTGGGAGACTACAGTCCATGGGATCACAACGAGTCAGACACAACTGAGCAACTTCACTTCACCTCATCATTTGCCCACATTTGATTTAATACTCGACGAGTCTCTCAGTGCAAAAGCAGCAACAATAACAAGTAGCAGTGTTGTTGAACTATTTGAAAGTAAGTGGCAGACAGCATGACTATTTTACTTCTAAATAAATTAGTGTATTTTCCTAAGACCAAGGATCTTCCATTTTTATAATCACACTACAATGATAAAATATAGGAAGCAACACTGATACAGTTTTTATACATCAATATCAATATTAATATCAATACAGATATATGATATGCCAGTTTCTCTAATTATCCCAATTACATTTTTTAAAAATTCAGGATCTCTCATTGCATTTATTTGTCATGTCCTTTTAGTCTCCTTTGGTCTAAAGCAATTTGACTTTTCCTTGTCTTTCATGACTTTAACATTTTTGAAGAGTCCACAGCAATTTTACCTTAGAATGTCCCTCAGTTAGGTTTGTTTGGTTGCCTCCATTTCTGCATTTTTAAGGTTTCTGAAGTGTCCCTGGGCTTCCTGGGTGGCTCAGTGGTAAAGAATCCTTCTGTAGTGCAGGAGACACCAATTTGATCCCTGCGTTAGGCAGATCCCCTGGAGAAGGAAATGGCAAGCCACTCCAGTATTCTTGCCTGGGAAATCCCATGGACAGAGGAGTCTGGAGTGCTACAGTCCATGGGGTCACAAACAGTCAGACATGACAGAGTGACTAAACAATGACAAACTACTGCAGTGTGCTAGAAAACCCATCACCATTGCCAGGGTTTGCCTGCACCCTTACCATTCTCTCCAACTGGACTCCAATTCTGGAAGTACTGGGTGACTTGGGCAGGGCTGTCATTCACACATAGGAGGACCATTAGCAGAATTAGGAAGTGAAGCGAAGTCAAGTCACGTCCAACTCTTTCTGACCCCATGGACTATGCAATCCATGGAATTCTCCCAGCCAGAATACTGGAGTTGGTAGCTGTTCCCTTCTCCAGGGGATCTTACCAACCAAGGAATCCAACTGGGGTCTCCTGCATTGCAGGTGGCTTCTTTACCAACTGCGCTATCAGGGAAGCCCAGCAAAATTAGTAGTGTCCAAATCAATAGAGAAGGCAATGGCAACCCACTCCAGTACTCTTGCCTGGAAAATCCCATGGACAGAGGAGCCTAGTAGGCTGCAGTCCATGGGGTCGCTAAGAGTCAGACACAACTAAGCGACTTCACTTTCACTTTTCACTTTCCTGCATTGGAGAAGGAAATGGCAACTCACTCCAGTGTTCTTGCCTGGAGAATCTGAGGGACGGGGAAGCCTGGTGGGCTGCTGTCTATGGGGTCGCACAGAGTCAGACACGACTGAAGCAACTTAGCAGCAGCAGCAGCAGTCCAAATCAATTATCTTTCCCTGAAGTAATGACTAGTTTAAAAACAAGTTTTAACTTCTTTACAATGAAATGTAAACAATTAATGGATTGCTGCAAAATGCAAACAAAAGGGAAGGCTTTCTCTAAATTTTTGCCTCCTGTGAACTAAAAAAGCCTTTTGAATTGTAAATTCTGCTGTTTGTTAATGAGGGCAGAAAGGTTGTTTTTTCTTTTTTGAAAGCAAACAATTGCTTTGGAAGAGAAATATAAACCTCCCCTTCCTTGCCCTTTATTCTTTCTACATCTTGGGTCTGTAATCTTTAAATCTGCTGATCCTCTCTTTCCTGAGGGAAATTCACCTGTATATGGACAAAAATGAGTAAATTAGGGTTTAGTAGTGAGTTTCTCCAAGATAAATTTAGTCCAGTTAAAAGCTAGTCTTTTGTGTGGAGTTCTCCTTTCTCTTCTATTGGTATTAAACCTTTCTTTTATGAAACAATTGTGAAACCTCACGGTTACCTTTTTGGAGGAGGAGGGAGCCTGTTTATTAATGGACTCATTTCCCAAATAAAGGCTGAATGTTTTATGCTGGTCTAAAGTTCTTTTTTTCTCTCTATTTATTTACACAGATAATTATTTATATAGTTAGTTAGTCATTCAGTCAGTTAAATATTTGATCTTATTAAGCAGTCAGAAGTGGACCTGGCTTTATGCCCTGGATCTGCCACCCAGTAGCCATACTCAGCATTAAGAAACCTGAGATCATGCCATCGGGTCCCATCACTTCTTGGCAAATAAAAGGGGAAAAAGTGGAAGCAGGGACAGATTTTCTCTTCTTAAGCTCTAGAATCACTGCAGGTGGTGACTGCAGCCATGAAATTAGAAGACAATTGCTTCTTGGAAGGAATGCTATGACAAACCTAGATGGTGCATTAAAAAGTAAAGACATTACTTTGCCAACAAACTCCTTATGGTCAAAGCTATGTTTTTTTCAGTAGTCATGTACAGATGTGAGAGTTAGACCATAGAGAAGACTGAACACCTAAGAATTGATGCTTTCAAATTATGGTGCTGGAGAGGACTCTTGAGAGTCCCTTGGACAGCAAGGAGAACAAACAAGTCAGTCCTAAGGGAAATCAACTCTCAATACTCATTGCAAGGACTGATGTTGAAGCTGAAGCTCCAGTACTTTGGCCACCTGATGAGAACATGTTGCCAACTCATTAGAAAAGACCCTGATGCTGGGAAAGACTGAAGGCAAATGGAGAAGAGGGCAGCAGAGGATGAGATGATTAGATAGCATCACTGACTCAGTGAACATGAGCTTTAGCAAATTCAGGGAAACAGTGGAAGACAGGGAAGCAAAGAGTTGGACATGACTCTTTGGACATGACCATGGGGTCACAAAGAGTTGGACATGACTTAGTGACTGAATAACAGCAAGCCTTAACACAAGGTTGAGTAAGCTGGTCCAGCCCCAATTAGCCTTGGGTCATAATTTATGAAATTAAGTAATAAGAGATGTCCATGTACATCACAAGATTTGATGGAATGAAATCCTTCTATGGGCTGTGAAGATCTTAAAGCAAGATGTGTTCATGTGTTTCCAACTCTTAGTGTGGTACTTGGCATACAGTGAACAGCCAGGAAATGTTTTCCCATAAACATGAATGAATGAAGGGAGAGAAAGCATTCAACTTTAAAGGCTCTTAATGTGTCTAAGTCATCATGATAGGAAGATGCACTTCAAGACTGACATTCCATTTAGCAAAGAACAAAAGAGCAGCTTGTGGCAGCATATGAAATGAAATTCTTAAAATTTTTGCTCATTTTATTTAAAGACCACATTGATCTCCCTTGTGGCCATGCTCAAATTAAAAAAAAAATCTGGTTATAAAGCAAGAGGGCAATAGGGAAAAAAAAATTATGGGAGAGACTCACAAGCAGCCTAGAGTAAAGAAGAAAGGAGATTGGGTACCTCTTTCAACTTTTTCCCCATCCCATCAAATAATCCAAAGTTATATGTGTTCCCTCAAGCATCAACAAATTTGTATTTGCAATGCATGATGGTGACATGGAAAGACTGAGAGCTGGACCCATAGGCAATTTGAATCCATGGCTCCTCCTATCTTTGTAACCATGAGTAAGTTACTTCATTGCTCTGAGCCTTGATTTTCGTATGTGAATTAATGAAGATGATAACACTTTCTTCATAGGGTTATTGTGAAGAGGAACAAATACACAAGTCAGGGTGCTCAGTTTTCTTCCATTAGTTACCCACCAGGTGCTCAGGACAAGTGATTCTGGAAGTAAGAGGACAAGTAACCCATCTGTGCTTGTGTGTGTTAGTGCTCAGTCGTGTCCGACTCTCTGTGACCCCACAGATCGTACAGCCCGTGGGTATAGCCCATGGCTCCTCTGTCCATGGGATTCTCCAGGCAAGAATACTGGAGTGGTTTGCCACTTCCCCCTCCAAGGTATCTTCCAAACCCAGGGATCGAACTGGCATCTCCTGTGTCCACTGCATCGCAGGCAGATTCTTTACCTACTGAACCATTGAGCCACTGAGGAAGTAGGTGAGGTAATTGGGAGCCTTCAACCACATCAGTACCTGGGAGCCTTCAATCACACTGATTTGAAAGAATCAAGTTCCCAGGAAGTCAAAAAATTAAGAAGGATAATGAGCACTAAATTTTGATATGATTCTATACCTCCTTCTTTCCTTGCACTGGTTCATTTAACCCTGAAGAGTAACTTTCTCTCAAATTTTCTGTACTTCAGAACCACACCTACCCAAGGTATGAGAGAACTCATAGCATCATAGATATAAAAATGTAGCTTCTAGGGGAAAGGGTAAAAGTGAGAGTGTTAGTCGCTCAGTCATGTCCGACTCTTTGTGACTCCATGGAGTGTAGCCCACCAGGCTCCTCTGTCCGTGGGATTTCCCAGGCAAGAATACTGGAGTGGGTTGCCATTTCCTTCTCCAGGGGATCTTCCCAACCCAGGGAAAGAACCTGGTCTCCTGCACTGCAGGCAGATTCTTACAAATAAGTAAATAAACAAAACAAAAAAATAAAAGAAGTGCCTCAAGTCCAGAGGTAGCCGGCGTATATATGCTCTATCTTGCATGGTGCATACCCCGATTTCTATCTGAAGAGTGACAAAGCTTAGCATTTCCTATTGATTACTTGAAGCTGACACATCCTGAAGGCACAGGCTGTGTAATAAAAAAAAAATTCAATTTTCCAGTGGGAGTCCTTGAGTAAGAGCCAACATCGTGCAGTGTAACAAATGCCAGTTAACATAAGGGGAAATAAGACTAAGGCTTTATATAGCTGTTGGTCTTGCCTTAGTAAAACACTTCTGTTAAAGACAATGGTGCAGTTTACTGGATTCATTTTTGTGGTGAATTAAACATTCTTCCTCGAGTTAGTTGAGTTAGCTGTATATACTCCTATAACCACCAATGATAGATTTTTTAAAGAATATGCTTCTGCCCTTATTATAAATGACTTTTTAAATATTCAGTGGTCTTTTCTTTTAACCAAGAAAGTATTTTCCCATTCAATGTTCAATTATATTAGAAAGAAGAAACAAGCTATTTATAATTAGCTTATATGGCAGGAACTGAAAGATGATATAACAGTATGTTATATATAAATATTTGATGAAAGGGTTGCAGAGGTTTATAGTCCCAAGAAATTCTAGTATTTTACTGTTTGTTTGTTTTTAAGTAAGACGGTATATCCATCACCTCAAGCACCTTTGAAAACATCAAGCAAATTTTGTTTACACAAGTTTTAGAGTTATTGACTTCATTTGCTAAAGATTTGTGGTGAAAGCTGGAGAGGACAATTGCATTCTAAAAAAAATTCAAAATCCTCTTGGGAAAATTGTGTTTCTAGCCACACATACCCACAAAAGGAAAAAATGATATGATCCACCATAGAAAGAGGAATGATTAATGAGCAGTCAATAGTGCAACCTTTAGGTAGGTGGCCTCTTGATACATTGGGGGAATAATATGAGTTTGACTCTAAATGGCAATAAACAAATATTCTGGACAGAACAGTCTGTAGCCTGATTGAATGTCATTTTCTAGGTCTCATTCGCCTGCAAGAGCTCATCAAAGCTCCCTCCAGATATAATATTAAAATCAAAATCCGCCAGCTGCCCTCTGGGAATAAAGATGCTAAGCCGTTACTCAAGGAAATGAAGAAAGGCAAGGAGTTCTACGTGATATTTGATTGTTCGCATGAAACAGCCGCTGAGATCCTTAAGCAGGTAAGAGGGGGAGGGAGGAAGAGAAAAGGAGGGGAATGTGTTCATTTCTCTTTCTCAAAAATGCCATCCGGTATCACTGAGTGCGGCATGCTAAAACTCCAGCAGTTCAGTTAGGCTGAAGATTGCAGTTTTCAGAACACTTTTAAAGAGCCATTGGGCTCAGGTTTCTTTGAAACCAGCTGTTGGTATGTAGTTACAGATGTGTGGTCCTGTGTTCTTCTTGAGAGATTAGTAGATCTTGCCAGCAGACATTGAGATGAGTATTATTTCAAGGTGATTAAACATCTCTTTTATTTTATGTCTCAGAAACCCACCAGATTTTATTTATACAATGCCTGACTTGTCCTAAATACATCTTCCTCATGGCAAGTCCTCTTCTGTGAAACATGCAAGATTTCAAGTGCAGTAAAAAAAGGGAAACAGGGACAAGTCACAGAAAAGATGCTTCTCTCTCCTCATTTGTTCCAGACCCTGAGCTGCCATGCATTGATCTCCATGGATAATGTGGGTGAAAACACTTGATAAATTGTGAAACCTTATATAAATGAAAGATGATAGTAATGCTAAGAGTGATAACAACAGAGTAATACTTTCTGGGCATTTTGGGATGTATAGCATTGGTCTTATGCCCAAGAAAGTTCAGAATTAAAAGGAAAAAAAAAAATTAAACCTAGACTGCTGCTGCTGCTGCTGCTAAGTCACTTCAGTAGTGTCCAACTCTGTGCGACCCCATGGATGGCAGCCCACCAGGCTCCCCCATCCCTGGGATACTCCAGGCAAGAATACTGGAGTAGGTTGCCATTTTCTTCTCCAATGCATGAAAGTGAAAAGTGAAAGTGAGTCGCTCAGTCGTGTCTGACTCTTCTCGACCGCATGGACTGCAACCTACCAGGCTCCTCCATCCATGGGATTTTCCAGGCAAGAGTACTGGAGTGGTGTGCCATTGCCTTCTCCAAAACCTAGACTAGTGGCTCTCAAACCAGAGTGATTTCACCCCTCAGGGACTTCTAGATGTCTGGAGACATTTCTGGTCGTCGTACAGGGGACAGTGGCACTCCACTGACAGCTAGTAATTAGACGCCAAGGATGCTGCTAAACATCCTATAAGGCACAAAGTCCACACCCCACCCCATCAACAGAGGACTATTTAGCCTAAAATGCCTTGAGAAACTCTACCACAAAGACAATGGGAAAAACAAGAGAGGCATTCCACATATATTTGTTAATACAGATATTTGCCTTTCTCTTTTTGACTTACTTCACTATGTTAAATAGTCTCTAGGTCTACAGATGACCCTACTTTGTTCCTTTTTATGGTTGAGTCATAGTCCATTGAATATATGTACCACATCTTCTTTATCCAATTTAAGATTGAATATAGCCCTGGCTATTGTAAATAGTGCTACAATGAACACTGGGGGGCATGAGGGAGGGGATAGATATATACATACAGCTGATTCGTGTTGTACAGTGGAAACTAACACAACATTGTAAAGCAACTCTACCTCAACAAATGCTAATAAAATAGAAGCATTAATAAGAGTCAGGGTATTGAATTGGAGGCAAGTAGGCAAAAGTAGCCAGGTTATATTCACATGACCAGACTTGTGACTTTCTGTTTTTCGAGTGGTCACTGTCGCCTAAGGCAATGTTTTTATCTAAAATGACACAAGGCGTTATTGCAGTCTGCAGGCTTCCCAGGTGGCTCAGAGGGTAAAGAATCTGCCTGCAATTCAGGAGACCCAGTTTCCATCCCTGGGTAGGGAAGATCCCGTGAAAAAGGAAATAGCTACCCACTCTCGATTCTCTCCTGGAGAATTCCACGGACAGACAAGCCTGGCAGGCTACAGTCAATGGAGTCACAGAGAATCAAACATGACTGAGTAACTAACACATATTTACTTACTTACTAGTTTAAAAGGTATTGGGTGAGCTGTGTGGTTGACTGGAAATGCACACTAATTTCAGAAGTGGACCAACCCTCCATGCACATGCAGAGCTGTGGGTTTCTGAGTAACTTGGAAGAGATCTCTTGGCACAGTCGTCCTGCTTGATTCTCCAGTCTTATATCTAATACCTGAAGGGCATTTCTTGGAAGCCATTGAGTCACAGGATACATTTAAAATTGCCACTGAAAACAATCATAGACATCATCAAAGCAAATCCTCTCACTTTATAGGAGGTAACATGACTTTCCAGAGTGACCCATCCAACTCGGCCTCCTTTATCCCACCTGGTGGTTTTTCCGCTGTGACACGCTTCTTCAGTCAGGCAGACTAGCCATTACTTACTTATAAACTACAGTTCCATTAACACGTCTTTGGATATTATAAGTACCTTTCAGTAAAGAAAGCAAGCATATTGCAGTGATGTCAGTGCTGAAAGGTGAATAAATATAATCAGCTGCCCTTTATCCCAAAGCTTCATTTGAGAATTTTAATGCAGTCATTAAAGTGTGTAATGGAGTGTGGACCAGAACTGAGAAAAACACCCAGATTTTATGCGGAGCCCTCAAAATGCAAAGAAGCGTCCTATCCCAAGAGTCTTTTATAACTGAAGCCAGGGACTTCTGTTACATTTAAGGGGATGATTTGCTGATGAGGCTTCTCTTGGTTATATCTCTCCCAAAAGGCAGGCTTGGAACAGGCAAGAGAAATGCCTGGTGGTCATGCAAGGGGCTGCTAGCTTCTTCACTATTTTGCTAAATATGGATATACAGTTCCTCTGATACAAGTGATTCTTTCCTTGTAGAATAGAGGTTACATCATTTAAAGGAAAATTTTTAAATGAAAATAAAAACACAGAAAATCATCCAAGATAAGCCCTCTCAAGGATTGTCTGGTAGGGTCAAGGGAAAATAGGATCAGTTCAGTTTTGCCCAAGCCATTGACCCAAACACTTCTTTCTCCACCCTGTCTTATCATGTTTTATCTTGCATTTGCTTTCCCTACTTGTCTGAATTGGCTGTGGAGCTGAGGGCAAACAACTGAAGAGACTGTTCATCCCCTCTTTGTTCTAGACCAAAGATCTGAAAAGATTGAGAGGGGAGGGGAAACTTTTTAAAAAGTTCCAACATGAAACCCTTATCTTACTGCATGGGGTAGAAGTATTACCCATTTTTGAAATCAAAGCAAAGGACCCAGGTTGGTTGGATGGGCTTCATTTGGACCTCCAAGAGGCTGTTATGGTTTGAAAAGTTATAAAAAAGGCCTTAGATCTTTCTATTCTGGGCAAAGCGGGGCACTCTGTGTGAATGGATACTCCATGTGATTCAGTTGAACTTGCTCCATTAGCTCTGGGCAACTACATATGGAAGATTTTTCTGAGACCTTTCCTGCATGTCTGTGGAGTACCTCCAGGGAGTTTGAGGATTCAGGAGTCTATGGTCCTATTCCAGCCACCACTTAACCTATCTCTTTCTCCTGAGGGAAAGGAAGGAAGGAAAGAGACTCATCTCTTTCACAGAGACGCCAAAGATGGTATCTGACACCCTGTATGTCATCTCACATCATCTCAGGTTGTTGTTATTGTTGTTTAGTTGCTAAGTCACTTCCAACTCTTTTGAGACTCCGTGAACTGCAGCACGCCAGGTTTCCCTGTCCTTCACTATCTCCCAAAGCTTGCTCGATTTCATGTCCATTGAGTCAGTGATGCCATCCAACCATCTCATCCTCTGCTGCTCCCTTCTCTTCCTGCCTTCAATCTTCCCCCAGCATCAGGGCCTTTTCCAATGAGTAGGCTCACTGCATCAGTTGGTCAAAGTATTGGAGATTCAGCTTCAGCATCAGTCCTTCCAGTGAATATTCAGGGTTGATTTCCTTTAGGATTGACTGCTTTTTCCTGGTTTATCACAGTTTATCCTGAGGTAAATTTGGCATTTTCACTTCAGAGTTGACCACACTGATCTCAGATGGGTTAAGTGCTTCATACAAGGTCACCCTCTGAACTGCAGGACTGGGTCGGCAGACCACCTGATCTCAGAAACTGTGAGTCTACTTTACCGTAAAGGGCCCCCATTTCAGAGTGGAGAAGCCTTCCATTCTGAACTAGGCTTCCAGCAATGTCTGGGGAAAATGCAACCAGTTACTGCTCCTCTCCTTTAGATGAAATTAGTATTATTAGTTTTTACTTCTTTGGTGACTACAATCACTGCTGAGAAAATTTTCTCTGCCAGGTCAACTTGGCTTTCTTCTCATGCACATTTCTCATTATTTTTCTGTACTTTCCTACACCTTCATCATATTTTACTTTTTAATGATTCTTTAGAGAAGAGAAATCCAATGCACTTTAAGGAAGATATTTGACATTTATCTAAAAGTAAAAACTGGGAGAAAGTCTATAGTTATTCTTGGCCATGCTAATCACTTCAGCAAAGTAATTATTTCTATTCATATTGAACTATATGATGAGAATCTGAAAAGTTATTTCCCAAAAATTTGTTAGAAATTCAAATGTCAAGACTTGATTAAGCTATGGAGGAGCAGAGCTCTCGTGTGAACAAACTGTCTTTGTGAATTTCTGCAGTCTGAGAGTGGCCCCAACAAGCATCAACATACACGTGGGACCTGTCAGGTCACTAGGGGTCTTCTTCGCCCCCTGTCCCCCCACCACCTCCCAGCAGGCATCCTGCTGCTTTCAGAGGATGCTGAGCACTGCTTAATCCACCTTTAATGTCAAAATCCCAGGTCAACAGCTCCTCCTGACTTCCACCTCCCTCAAGTCTCTTTCTCCTCCCCATGACTCCTCACTGTCCACCACATTTTCACCTCCGCTCATTCCCACTGAGTGTGATTCTACCAAGAGTAGCTGATGGCAGATAAATTTAAAGATGAGGCACAGGGTAGGAGGACTCTGGGTGGGGAATTCCAGACACGTGTCTAGTGCCATGCTGGGTGATAAGCAACATTCTCCTTTCATAAACATTACAGCTCTTGATAAAATTGGTACTTTTTTTTTTTTTGCAAATGAAAATTGAAGCTCAGGGACAGTATTAATTTTATCAACCGAGCATGCTCTTAATGCAAACTCCTGTGACCTATGTAATGTAACTCACCCTCCCTCCTCTAGCCTGTTTGCCTCCAATACCCTATTTCAGGGACACTCTGCCTGGGTATGTAACATGGCCTCTTTTCCTTCTGTATGACTTTCGCACTTGCAATTGCCAACACCTTTTTCCAAAATCAGCCTCACCTAAGCCACTGTGATTAATCATTCGGAGATAAAGAAGAAAGAACTCATTCTTTATTTTAAAATATTTATTTATTTGACTGCAACAGGTCTTAGTTGTGACAGACAGGATCTTTTGTTGCAGTGCGCGGATTCTCTAGTCGCAGTATGTGGGCTCAGTACACAGCTTGTGGGATTTTAATTCCCCCACCAGGGATCAAGGGTTTTTCCAGGTGGCTCAGTGGATAAAGGATCTGCCTGCAATGCAGGAGACGTGGAAGACATGGGTTCAATCCCTGGGTCGGGAAGATCCCCTGGAGGAAGAAACGGCAACCCAGTCCAGTTTTCTTGTCTGGAGAATTGGGTGAACAAAGGAACCTGGTGGGCTACAGTCCATGGGGTCTCCAAGACTCAGACATGACTGAAGCAACTTAGCACACCCGGGATCAAATTCACATCCCCTGCCTTGCAAGGCAGATCACCAGGGAAGTCCCAAAGAAGGAACTTGTTTCTCATTTCTTGTGACCTTGCACTCTACTTAGTTGCTTTGTAACTCTAATAAAAATCTATAATTAACGAAAGACATTGATCCATTTGTTATCCGTATCCCCTACTATACTCTTCTATATAAGAGGATAGAAGCCTTCTTTGTCTCCTTTTCCTAAATCCCCCATATCAATTACATTATTTAACACACAATAAGGGCTCAATACATTTCTATTAAATGAATAAATAAAACGCATGTTCCAAGAACTGTGCTTTAGGCTCTTCATAAATAATCTTTCTTCTACCCCACTCAGTATGCTGAACTCTCAGCTCTGTCAGGCACAGTGAACAAGTCCTCTGTGCCTCAGTTTCCTCAAAAGCAAGGTTTCATTCAACCCCAAAGTCCTGTATTATTAACTGTGATATGTTTGAGCTAATAAAATGCATTTCATGACCTGAAAATAAATGTGCTTCTTTGGAGAAGAGCAGAGTTGTTTTCAAACCCTGTAATAGGATTGAGAAAGCAAGTCACTATTTCAAGCGTAAGTAGCGGGAACTTAATGGTCCTCTGATGGGGAGGGAAGGGACGCAATGGTGCTCCATCCAGCTGGGATACTGCTCTAGGGCTGGACTGATTTTTCTGAGACAGGGAGTGGCCACTGGGTGAGTGAGAACATACTGTTTCTGACTTGGGAAACCTGCTCTCTTGTTTACATGAGCAAGTACATCAGAGGGGAGATGTTTTCCTCCCTTACAACACTCGTGGCAATAAGCATTAAGCTATAATTGAGCCATTAGTCTCCATAAAACATTTTACTACCAAAATATTTTGTAGAATTATATTGCATTTTCTCCCATCAACATTTGTGTGCTTTTGTTGTTGTTTTTTTTTTCCTTTTGTTTCAATTAACATAAAAATGAGGCCAGGCAGAAAATGCACTTTTTTTTTTAATGCCCAGCTTCCCTCTGCTAGGAAGTGCAATGTCAATGCTGATTAATCAAATAATTTTGTGCATTGATTTTTTTTTCTCATATAAGCTATGCCTAACAGCTGTGACTAAGGCAAGAGGTATAATTTCATGTTTTAGATGGGTTTCATTTCACGTTTTCACAGAACAGAAACACCATCAGTCTTCATGTCTTAGGACAGAAGACAGCAAATTAAGCAGCATACACTGACATGCTAAGAGGTTGCACACCTGTGTTTGGAACTTATATCCGCGAAGTCAGATCCCCAAGTCCATTATTTCTAGTCATAGAACGCATAGAATAAGTCAAAGAAGCTACCTTTTACTCAACACTTATCATGTGCCAGGTACTGTGCTAAGCAGGTTAAATGAATCATTAATTTAATTTGTATGCAGAGAAACTTCTGCATACAAGAAACTGACAGAGCTCAGAGAGGTTTCATAACTTACCGAAAGTCACAGAACTAGCTAGTGGCTAGGCTGCGATTTGAAACTTGTCTCAGGATTTAAAAGGAAAAGAAAGTATCCTATTCTACTGCTATTGTGTGCATCAAGATGTCAAATGATTCTTCAAGTAATGGCACCTGGAACACACTTTAATTAAGCTTTCTGCTTCTTGAATGCAGTTATTTCCCTTGATTCTCAAATATCCAATCATTTCTAGTTTACACAAGTCCGCAAGAAATGCTGTTTCTACTGAAACCCAGTAGTGAAAATTGTAGACACACGGTAGAGCAATTTATTCTTTCATCCAACACCTATTTGTCGAGCACTGATTGAAGGTGATAAAGACACAACAGCAAAGACAATACAAAACCCCAAATGTTTGCCACTTTAAGGCAAAAAGAGAACTTGAAACTGAATGTCACAAGAGTTTAGCTATCCAATGCCAATATACTGGTTGGAGACCATGAAGCTAATTTCTAAAGTGGTAAGGGACTGGGACTAGAGTCTTGGACTGAAAGTCGTGAGTTGCAAATTCTTGTTTTCTCCTAATAGGAGAAACTAAACACCATTTATTGGGTAGACATTGTGTGTCAGAATAGGCTATGTATTGACTAAAATGACATCTTTTTACTGTCTCAAAATATCCCATGTGACAGATGAGAACAATGAGGTTACAGGGCGAGGGCTAGAATTTCAAACCAGGGTCTAAAGTGCCATTGATCTGAATTCCTTAGACACTCTTAATGTTCTACTTTGAACAAGTCTGTTTATTCCTCTGAACCCAGTCAGCTCATCTGTAAAAAAGGATTATTGGATTCTGTTCTAATTGTTGCTAATCTTCCCTTCAACTCTGAGCTTCCATGCATACAAGTAAGCAAGAATCCTCTTACTAGTGTCTAGACATAAAGACCTTGCACGTGGCCTTGTACTTAGTTGACTCTCAAAGAAATGGGGAAATAATTAAGCAGTTCATTCTTTTTTAAGGTTTTTTAGAGTCCTTTAGTAGTCTTTGAGACACTTAATTGATGATAAGTTCATTACTTGTATAAATTCTGACAATGTAATAGTGATGAATCTCAATTTATACTAACTAGATGATAATTTGTAGTATGTTATATAATTATTTTGGCAGCACATTCCTATCCTAATTATGTTTCTCTCAGGCTGATATTAAAATCTATTTACAATTCCTGAGCACATAGTTAGTTTGGGTTGTAAGGAACAGTCATACATATGAGTGTGTTATTAAATATACACAAGAATTAATTGAGCTTTATGAATAATCAATGATTTCCTGAAGGGGTTTGCAATTTGTTTATATTCTTAGTGCACAAGATGCCCTTTTGAGAATTCTCTAAATTCTTCAATGAGTAGATTTGGAAAAGGACTTAGATTTGTTTCAATCTGAATCGAGAGGTAATAAAAATCACATATATGCCTCAGAAAATGCTCTAATGCTTAATTCCAGCTACATGAAAATTTGGCTGTAATAGGCAATAAGAGAAATTATCTTTGCAATGGAATTGGGGGCAATTTAAAAGGAATCATATAAAGAGTTTGAAGACTGTATCAAGGCATGTCTTAAGCCCAAGTAGAATCAATGAACCGCAGCTCTATTTAAAATTTTAAGGATGTCTGTGTCCCTCAGCATGTCTTTCTCAGGGGAAAGGATCCATAGCTTCTATCAGATTCCATAAAGAGGCCTGAAGACTGAAGTAGGTTAGAAATCACTTTGTTATGTTAACTATACCTACTTCTTCAACCATTCATAAATGCAAAGTGAAGTCTCTCAGTCGTGTCCAACTCTTTGCGACCCCATGGACTGTAGCCTATCAGGCTCCTCTATCCAGGCTTCAGCAATACATGAACCGTGAACTTCCAGATGTTCAAGCTGGTTTTAGAAAGGGCAGAGATCAAATTGGCAACACCTGCTGGATCATGGAAAAAGCAAGAGAATTCCAGACAAACATCTATTTCGGCTTTATTGACTATGCCAAAGCCTTTGATTGTGTGGATCACAACAAACTGTGGAAAATTCTGAAAGAGATGGGAATAGAAGACCACGTGACCTGCCTCTTGAGAAACCTATATGCAGGTCAGGAAGCAATAGTTAGAACTGGACATGAAACAACAGACTGGTTCCAAATTAGAAAACGAGTACATCAAGGCCATATATTGTCACCCTGCTTACTTAATTTATACGCAGAGTATATCATGAGAAACGCTGGGCTGGAAGAAGCACAAGCTGGAATCAAGATTGCCAGGAGAAATATCAATAACCTCAGATATGCAGATGATACCACCCTTATGGCAGAAAGTGAAGAGGAACTAAAAAGCCTCTTGATGCAAGTGAAAGAGGAGAATGAAAAAGTTGGCTTAAAGCTCAGAAAACTAAGGTCATGGCATCTGGTCTCATCACTTCATGGGAAATAGATGGGGAAACAGTGGAAACAGTGTCAGACTTTATTTTTTGGGGCTCCAAAATCACTGCAGATGGTGACTGCAGCCATGAAATTAAAAGACGCTTACTCCTTGGAAGGAGGGTTATGACCAATCTAGACTGCATATTAAAAAGCAGAGACATTACTTTGCCAACAAAGGTCCGTCTAGTCAAGGCTATGGTTTTTCCAGCAGTCATGTATGGATGTGAGAGTTTGACTGTGAAGAAAGCTGAGCACCAAAGAATTGATGCTTTTGAACTGTGGTGTTGGAGAAGACTCTTGAGAGTCTCTTGGACTGCAAGGAGATCCAGCCAGTCCGTTCTAAAGGAGATTAGTCCTGGGATTTCTTTGGAGGGAATGATGCTAAAGCTGAAACTCCAGTCCTCTGGCAACCACATGTGAAGAGTTGACTCATTGGAAAAGACTCTGATGTTGTGAGGGATTGGGGGCAGAAGGAGAAGGGGATGACAGAGGATGGGATGGCTCGATGGCATAACCGAGTCGATGGACGTGAGTTTGAGTGAACTCCGGGAGATGGTGATAGACAGGGAGGCCTGGCGTGCTGTGATTCATGGGGTCGCAAAGAGTCAGACACGACTGAGTGACTGAACTGAACTGAACTGACTGATCCATGGAATTTTCCAAGCAAGAGTACTGGAGTGAGTTGCCATTTCCTTCTCCAAAGGATCTTCCCGACCCAGGGGTCAAACCCAGGTCTCCCACATTGCAGGCAGATGCTTTATCGTCTGAGCCACCAAGGAAGCTGCAAGAATCATACATGCAAGATTCAAAATGATAAACGCAAGATTCTATCAAAAAGATCGCTCCACCCTACTTTCCCCATGACTGTTAGTCACATTTTTTTGTCTTAAGGGTGATCCTGTAAGATGTAAATGTCACCATTTATTCAGCTAACATATTGGATATTTTCAATGTGCTAAAGACTGTACTGGGGTAAAGGTGGAGAATAGAATACTTGAGACTGACACATATACACTACTGATGCTATGTATAAAATAGATAACTAATGAAAACATACTGTATAGCTCACTCTGTAGTGACTTGAGTGCGAAATAAATCCAAAAAAGAGGGGATGCATGTATACGTATGGCTGATTCACTTTGCTATGTAATACAGACTCACAGGCAAAAGGAGAAGAGGGTGGCAGAGGATGAGATGGTTGCATAACATCACTGACTCAATGGACATGAACCTTAGCAAACTCTGGGGGATAGTGGGAAGCCTGGCTTGCTGCAGCCCATGGGGTCGCAAAGAGTCAGACAGGACTTAGTGACTGAACAACAACAGAAACTAATACAACATTATAAAGTAACTATACTGTAATAAAAATTAATTTTAAAAAGGAGAGGATTAAATCTCTGAAAAATAATATATATTATATATTGCATAATATATATATATATATGGTGTACACCTGAAATCTACACAACATTGTGAATCAACTATACTTCAATTAAAAACAAAAAAAAGAAAAAAACAACTATGGAAAATTCCAGTGTACTGAATGAGGTTGTTTAGTGGAGGACTTAGTAACTTGCTATTTGCTTTATCTGTAAAATGGGAATGTTGCAGCATATAACTCACGTTGTTTTGAGAATAGTTAAATGTGACAATACCTTAAAGGCATTAAGCAGCTCACCACTGACACATGAAATATTCCACATGTTACAGATAATCGTCATCAGTATTATTAGAGGTAGGGTATCTAGACAAAACTACAAGAGTATACAGTGCTTCCCAATCCTAATTCTAGCCCTGTCACCTCCCCCACCACATCACAGTACTGGTTCCCAAACCTTCTTTCAGCCAGAATGACTGTCTCATGATCTCATGAAGATCCCATCTGATGTCATTCAATCTCCATGCTAAACTTAACTAAACATCTTCCTCCTCATCCTTTCTCCAACCAACCTGTTTCTCCTCTGGTCCCTGTCTTGGTAACTAGAAATACCATTCAATTACTCAAGCCAGAAACCTAGGACTCTCCTTGACTCTCCTTCACCTTTCCAATTTATTAGTTACTAACTGCTGAAGATTCTGCCTTCTAAATATGTTCCATATTCTACCTCCTTTTCTCCGTCACTTTCATCATCTTCCTCCTGTACTAGAATAATTGATCTCTTGGTCACAAGTCCCCTCCCTCTCTTTTACTCCATCCAGCCTCCTTGTAGCCTCAAAAAAAGTTCATTTTAGATAAAATATCTGATCTTATCCCTCTCATGTTTGAAATTCTGGAGCACTCTCTCCCACCCCCTTATTGACTTAATCATGAAGGCCACATTGTTTAGCGTGTCATGCAAGTCCCCCACACCTTGTGTACATTACCATTATAACAAGTACACAAGAGATCAAAGCAGTCAATACTAAAGGAGATAAACCCTGGTTATTCATTGGAAGGACTGATGTGAAGCTGAAGCTCCAATACTTTGACCACCTGATACGAAGAGCCCACTCATTGGAAAAGACCCTGATGCTGGGAAAGATAGAAGGCAGGAGGAAAAGGGGGAGACAGAGGATGAGGTGGTTGGATGGCATCACTGTCTCAGTGGACATGAGTTTGAGCAAGCTCCTGTAGATGGTGAAGGATAGGGGAGGCTGGTGTGCTGCAGTTCATGGGGTCACAAAGAGTCAGACACAACTTGGTGACCGAACAACAACAACACAAAAATAACTATTATTGGATGTATTACACAATTTTAACAATTTCATTACTATTCTTTTTACAAACTCCCCTTTCTTGATGAAGGCTGATTACATTAAAGAGATTAAAGTTCCTGAAAGATCACTAAAGGGATTTAAAATTAGGATCAAGTTAATTCTAATATGTAAAGAGATGTTCTAGTAGAAGAGCCATGTAGGTCTGAATTCCTGACAGTAGGAGGAAAAGTTAGTAAGACACCTCATAGTACCTGCAACATCACCCATGGTACAACTTTTAGAGTGGAGTGCAGCTCTTTGAACAAAGATCAGTGGGCAGCTTATCGAGCGTTCTTGGCTTGATGGATTCATTCCTTAAGATAAAGATCCTATTCCTGTCTTTCTACCTTTGCTCTCACCAAGGACCATATGCTTTTATTTGGGTTCTAGAAGTCCAGAAAGACTTTGTACAAATCCCTGACTTTCTTCCCACATTGACCTCCTATTATAAATACAGCATAAAGAGTTCAGGATTGAAATCATACTTGGGTTCAAATACTATAACCATGCTCTATCCTTCAAATCTATAAATTGATGATAACTCTTCCTCCCCAGTAGCAGATAAAGAACATGTAATGGCAGTGGACATGTTGTAAAGTGAAATAGCGTGAAAGTATTGGTTGTTCAGTCATGTCCGACTCTTTGCAACCCCTTGGACTATAGCCCTGCAGGCTCCTCTATCTGTTGAATCCTCCAGGCAAGAATACTGGAGTGGGTAAGCCGTTCCCATCTCCAGGAAATTTTCCTGATCCAGGGATCAAACCTGGGCTTCCTGCACTGCAGGCAGATTCTTTACCATCTGAATCACCAGGGAAGCCCTATCAAATAGTAGATTTGATCATTATTGTTACAGCTTTAAAATATGCTTGGTTGATATAAATGAGTGATTCTCAGCTCTGGCTATGTGTAAACATCACCTGGAGAGTATCAGTATCATAGATATCAATGCCTAGAACATACTTTAGACCAAATAAATCATAATATTTAGTGATGGGTACAGACATTGGTGTTTTCTACAAAGTTCTTTGGAGAGTCTAGTGCACTGAAAAACACTGATATAAATAATTATTTTCTAAGTCTGATAGCTATTAGATAAATTTACAAAATAAAGTCATCCAAAAAGCCAAAAAGGCAGAGAAACAGGACCTAGATCATAACTTCTGTATGCTACAAAGATATCATGAGACCAAGAAGATCATCGTTTAATGATTTCATGACTATTTCTCCCTCAAAATGTTACCCTCAGGCAAATTTGAGGTTTTATTACCACCATTAAGAAAAAACTTATTGTGAAAAGATTGCAGTGTATGCAGCATATTCTCTGTTAACTTTCCAGCTTCTAGATTCATTCAGCTCTTTTTAATTTTATTTTATTTTTAAGCTTTACAATATTGTATTAGTTTTGCCAAACATCGAAATGAATCCGCCACAGGTATACCCGTGCTCCCCATCCTGAACCCTCCTCCCTCCTCCCTCCCCATACCCTCCCTCTGGGTCGTCCCAGTGCACCAGCCCCAAGCATCCAGTATCGTGCATCGAACATGGACCAGCGACTCGTTTCATACGAAGGCTGCCTTTTCACCTTGCTAATAGTTTCCTTTGTTGTGCAGAAGCTTTAAGTTTAATTAGGTCCCATTTGTTTATTTTTGCTTTTATTTCCAATATTCTGGGAGGTGGGTCATAGAGGATCCTGCTGTGATTTATGTCGGAGAGTGTTTTGCCTATGTTCTCCTCTAGGAGTTTTATAGTTTCTGGTCTTACATTGAGATCTTTAATCCATTTTGAGTTTATTTTTGTGTATGGTGTTAGAAAGTGTTCTAGTTTCATTCTTTTACAAGTGGTTGACCAGTTTTCCCAGCACCACTTGTTAAAGAGATTGTCTTTAATCCATTGTATATTCTTGCCTCCTTTGTCAAAGATAAGGTGTCCATATGTGCGTGGATTTATCTCTGGGCTTTCTATTTTGTTCCATTGATCTATATTTCTGTCTTTGTGCCAGTACCGTACTGTCTTGATAACTGTGGCTTTGTAATAGAGCCTGAAGTCAGGTAGGTTGATTCCTCCAGTTCCATTCTTCTTTCTCAAGATAGCTTTGGCTATTCGAGGTTTTTTGTATTTCCATACAAATTGTGAAATTATTTGTTCTAGCTCTGTGAAGAATACCGTTGGTAGCTTGATGGGGATTGCACTGAATCTATAAATTGCTTTGGGTAGTATACTCATTTTCACTATATTGATTCTTCCAATCCATGAACATGGTATATTTCTCCATCTATTAGTATCCTCTTTGATTTCTTTCACCAGTGTTTTATAGTTTTCTATATATAGGTCTTTAGTTTCTTTAGGTAGATATATTCCTAAGTGTTTTATTCTTTCCGTTGCAATGGTGGATGGAATTGTTTCCTTAATTTCTCTTTCTGTTTTCTCATTATTAGTGTATAGGAATGCAAGGGATTTCTGTGTGTTCATTTTATATCCTGCAACTTTACTATATTCATTGATTAGTTCTAGTAATTTTCTGGTGGAGTCTTTAGGGTTTTCTATGTAGAGGATCATGTCATCTGCAAATAGTGAGAGTTTTACTTCTTCTTTTCCAATTTGGATTCCTTTTATTTCTTTTTCTGCTCTGATTGCTGTGGCCAAAACTTCAAAACTATGTTGAATAGTAGTGGTGAAAGTGGGCACCCTTGTCTTGTTCCTGACTTTAGAGGAAATGCTTTCAATTTTTCACCATTGAGGAAAATGTTTGCTGTGGGTTTGTCATATATATAGCTTTTATTATGTTGAGGTGTGTTCCTTCTATTCCTGCTTTCTGGAGAGTTTTGATCATAAATGGATGTTGAATTTTGTCAAAGGCTTTCTCTGCATCTATTGAGATAATCATATGGTTTTTGTATTTCAATTTGTTAATGTGGTGTATTACATTGATTGATTTGCGGATATTGAAGAATCCTTGCATCCCTGGGATAAAGCCCACTTGGTCATGGTGTATGATCTTGTTAATGTGTCGTTGGATTCTGATTGCTAGAATTTTGTTAAGGATTTTTGCATCTATGTTCATCAGTGATATTGGCCTGTAGTTTTCTTTTTTTGTGGGATCTTTGTCAGGTTTGGGTATTAGGGTGATGGTGGCCTCATAAAATGAGTTTGGAAGTTTACCATCCTCTGCAATTTTCTGGAAGAGTTTGAGCAGGATAGGTTTTAGCTCTTCTCTAAATTTTTGGTAGAATTCAGCTGTGAAGCCGTCTGGACCTGGGCTTTTGTTTGCTGGAAGATTTTTTATTACAGTTTCAATTTCCATGCTTGTGATGGGTCTGTTAAGATTTTCTATTTTTTCCTGGTCGAGTTTTGGAAAGTTGTGCTTTTCTAAGAATTTGTCCATTTCTTCCACATTGTCCATTTTATTGGCATATAATTGTTGATAGTAGTCTCTTATGATCCTTTGTATTTCTGTGTTGTCTGTTGTGATCTCTCCATTTTCATTTCTAATTTTATTGATTTGATTTTTCTCCCTTTGTTTCTTGATGAGTCTTGATGAGTTTGTCAATTTTATTTATCCTTTCAAAGAACCAGCTTTTGGCTTTGTTGATTTTTGCTATGGTCTCTTTTGTTTCTTTTGCATTTATTTCTGCTCTAATTTTTAAGATTTCTTTCCTTTTACTAACCCTGGGGTTCTTCATTTCTTTCTTTTCTAGTTGCTTTAGGTGTGGGGTTAGGTTATTTATTTGACTTTTTTCTTGTTTCTTGAGGTATGCCTGTATTGCTATGAACTTTCCCCTTAGGACTGCTTTTAAAGTGTCCCATAGGTTTTGGGTTGTTGCATTTTCATTTTCATTCGTTTCTATGCAAATTTTGATTTCTTTTTTGATTTCTTCTGTGATTTATTGGTTATTCAGCAGCGTGTTGTTCAGCCTCCATATGTTGGAATTTTTAATAGTTTTTCTCCTATAATTGAGATCTAATCTTACTGCATTGTGGTCAGAAAAGATGCTTGGAATGATTTCTATTTTTTTGAATTTACCAAGGCTAGATTTATGGCCCAGGAAGTGATCTATCCTGGAGAAGGTTCCATGTGCGCTTGAGAAAAAGGTGAAATTCATTGTTTGGGGATGAAATGTCCTATAGATATCAATTAGGTCTAACTGGTCTATTGTATCGTTTAAAGTTTGTGTTTCCTTGTTAATTTTCTGTTTAGTTGATCTATCCATAGGTGTGAGTGGGGTATTAAAGTCTTCCACTATTATTGTGTTATTGTTAATTTCTCCTTTCATACTTGTTAGCATTTGTCTTACATACTGCAGCGCTCCCGTGTTGGGTGCATATATATTTATAATTGTTATATCTTCTTCTTGGATTGATCCTTTGATCATTATGTAGTGACCATCTTTGTCTCTTTTCACAGTCTTTGTTTTAAAGTCTATTTTATCTGATATGAGTATTGCTACTCCTGCTTTCTTTTGGTCCCTATTTGCATGGAAAATCTTTTTCCAGCCCTTCACTTTCAGTCTGTATGTGTCCCCTGTTTTGAGGTGGGTCTCTTGTAGACAACACATGTAGGGGTCTTGCTTTTGTATCCATTCAGCCAGTCTTTGTCTTTTGGTTGGGGCATTCAACCCATTTACGTTTAAGGTAATTACTGATAAGTATGATCCCGTTGCCATTTACTTTATTGTTTTGGGTTCGATTTTATACACAATTTTTGTGTTTCCTGTCTAGAGAATATCCTTTAGTATTTGTTGGAGAGCTGGTTTGGTGGTGCTGAATTCTCTCAGCTTTTGCTTGTCTGAAAAGCTTTTGATTTCTCCTTCATATTTGAATGAGATCCTTGCTGGGTACAATAATCTGGGCTGTAGGTTATTTTCTTTCATCATTTTAAGTATGTCTTGCCATTCCCTCCTGGCTTGAAGAGTTTCTATTGAAAGATCAGCTGTTATCCTTATGGGAATTCCCTTGTGTGTTATTTGTTGTTTTTCCCTTGCTGCTTTTAATATTTGTTCTTTGTGTTTGATCTTTGTTAATTTGATTAATATGTGTCTTGGGGTGTTTTGCCTTGGGTTTATCCTGTTTGGGACTCTCTGGGTTTCTTGGACTTGGGTGATTATTTCCTTCCCCATTTTAGGGAAGTTTTAAACAATTATCTCTTCAAGTATTTTCTCATGGTCTTTCTTTTTGTCTTCTTCTTCTGGGACCCCTATGATTCGAATGTCGTAGCATTTAATATTGTCCTGGAGGTCTCTGAGATTGTCCTCATTTCTTTTAATTCGTTTTTCTTTTATCCTCTCTGATTCATTTATTTCTACCATTCTATCTTCTAATTCACTAATCCTATCTTCTGCCTCTGTTATTCTACTATTTGTTGCCTCCAGAGTGTTTTTAATTTCATTTATTGCATTATTCATTATATATTGACTCTCTTTTATTTCTTCTAGGTCCTTGTTAAACCTTTCTTGCATCTTCTCAATCTTTGTCTCCAGGCTATTTATCTGTGATTCCATTTTGATTTCAAGATTTTGGATCAATTTCACTATCATTATTTGGAATTCTTTATCAGGTAGATTCCCTATCTCTTCCTCTTTTGTTTGGTTTGGTGGGCATTTATCCTGTTCCTTTATCTGCTGGGTATTCCTCTGTCCTTCATCTTGTTTAAATTGCTGTGTTTGGGGTGTCCTTTCTGTATTCTGGCAGTTTGTGGAGTTCTCTTTATTGTGGCATTTCCTCACTCTGTGTGGGTTTGTACAGGTGGCTTGTCAGGGTTTCTTGGTTAGGGAGCTTGTGTCGGTGTTCTGGTGGGTGGAGCTGTATTTCTTCTCTCTGGAGTGCAATGAAATGTCCAGTAATGAGTTATGGGATATCTATGGTTTTGGGGTGACTTTGGGCTGCCTGTATCTTGGAGCTCAGGGCTGTGTTCCTTGTTGCTGGAGAATTTGCTTGGTATGTCTTGCCCTGAAACTTGTTGGCCCTTGTGTGGTGCTTGGTTTCAGTGCAGGTATGGAGGCATTTGATGAGCTCCTGTCAATTAATGTTCCTTGGAGTCAGGAGCTCCCTGGAATCAGGGTTTGGACTTAAGCCTCCTGCCTTCACTTATCGGTCTTATTTTTACAGTAGTTTCATAGCTTCTCCTTCTATACAGCACCATTGATAAAACATCTACGTTAAAGATGAAAAGTTTCTCTACTGTGAGAGTCACCCAAAAAGGTTCACAGCGTTATATGGAGAAGAGAAGAGGGAGGAGGGAGTTAGAGGTGACCCGAATGAGATGAGGTGGAATCAATAGAGGAGAGAGTGGGCTATCCAGTAATCTCTTCCTTATGTCCACTCCACAACTGGACTGCTCAGAATTGTTCACGGAGTTATACAGAGACGAGAAGAAGGAGGAAGGTGACAGAGGTGGCCAGAAGGATAAAAGGGGGAAATGAAAAGGAGGGAGACAGATCCAGCCAGTAATCAGTTCCCTAAGTGTTCTCCACTGTCTGGAACACACAGAAATTCACAGAGTTTGGTAGAGTAGAGAGGGGTTAGGGAGGAGATACAGGCGACCTGGTGGAGAAAAAGGAGAGTCCAAAGTGAGAGAGAGCAGTCAAGACAGTAATCTCGCTCCCTAGTGATAAATGGGTCCTGAAGATTGGGTTCTTAAAGGTACAAAATTGGTAACAAATACATAAAAGCAAAAATTAAAAATCTAGAGTAGAGTTTGGAATTTCAAAAATACAATGTTAAAGAAAAGAAGAAGGAAAAGAAAGAGAGAAAAAACGAACAAACAAAAACAAACAAGGTCACGAAAATTATAAAGAAAATATAGGTACAAAATTGATAACTAATACCAAAAAGCAAAAGTTAAAAATCTAGAGTAGAGTTTGGAATTTCAAAAATACAATGTTAAAAAAAAGAAGAAGAAAAAGAAAGAGAGAGAGAGAGAAAAAACAAACAAGAACAAACAAAGTTGCATAAATTATAAAGAAAATACAGGTACAAAATTAATAACAAATACCAAAAAGCATAAATTAAAAATCTAGAGTAGAGTTTGGAATTTCAGATATACAATGTTATTTAAAAGAAGAAGAGAAAGAAACAGAGAAAAAGGAAAAGAAAAAATAAAAAAGGGTCACAGAAATTATAAAAAAAACTATAGGTACAAAATTGATAACAAATACCAAAAAGCTAAAATTAAAAATCTAGAGTAGAGTTTGGAATTTCAAAAATACAATGTTAAAGAAAAGAAGGAAAAAAAAAAGTCAAAAAAATTATAAAAAATATATATATGAAGTTTGCTTTTAAAAAAATGGGTTTTTTTTTTTGCAAAGTAATTGGTTATAAAAGTGAAAATTAAAGGAATAATAGAGGACTTAAAAATTTTTTTTTAATTAAAAAAATTTTTTAAAAAAGAAAGAAAGAATGATCGTAAAAATAGTAAAAATATATCTAGGACTTTCTCTGGTTTTGTTGTGAGTATTGAGGGTTCAGTTCATTTTTGGCTAGTTCCTTGGTTCGACTTATATTTCTCAAGATCTATAGGCCCCTTCCTATGTAGTCGGTAGTAACCACAGGATTTTAATCTATTGCCTGTAGCTTCCAAGGCGGTTCCCTCTGTTACAGCTTCTTCTGTTTGCTGGTCTTTTCAGTGTCTGGTTTCCGCCCTGACACAAAGGGGACGGTGGAGGACACTTTTTTTTTTTTTAGGCTCACTTGTTCAGTCGCGGTGAGGGGAGGTAGGGAGGGATGCTGCAAACAAATAACACTGGCGTGCGCTCGCAGTGCCTCAGCCACACTGGGTCTTTCCCCCATTCACAGTGCATGTAGCCTCTCTGCCCACGCTGCTCAGGCTCTAGGTTGCTCCACCAGGAACCATCCGAGGCCGGCCCTGAGCTGCCTGCACTTCCCAGGTCCAAGCCGCTCAGGTTCAGGCACTCGGGTAGTCCTCAGAGGCGCAGACTCTTGGTTGGGCCTGCATTTTGTGCCCTTCCCAGGTCCAAGCAGCTCAGGTGATGAGGTGTTTGGCGCGCGCGATTGCTGTGACTTATAGCCTCCCCGCAGCTCGGTTATCTAGGTGTGCAACCGGCGCACCTTCTCAGGCAGATGTTGACCGTCCAGACCCCCAAGAAGTTTTAGTTAGCACAGAAGCCTGCTTACAGTTTTATAGATAAAGTCTCTCTGGGGCTGCGATTGTCCCCTTCCGGCTCTGGCTGCCTGTCACTGGAGGGGGATGGTCTGCCGCCGGCTGTCTCTGTTCAGTCCTTTGTTCCGTGCGGAGGCCTGGCGGTGTCTTAGGTTAGGGCTGGCTTTTCGTGTGGTAGATATCCCACAGTCTGGTTTGCTAGCCCAAATTATTTTGCTCAGATAGCGCTCAGGGTATTCAGGCCAGATCCTTGCGATGCAGCCCGCGCCGTGCCTCCCTGCCCAGCCCCCGCTTGCTAATGGCGGATGCAGGTGTCTGAGCTGCTTCTCCGCTGGGGGAGTTACCGTAGGGCTCGCAGTGTGCAGGTTTTAATTGTTTATTTATTTTTCCTCCCTGTTATGTTGCCCTCTGTGCTTCCAAGGGTTGGCACAGATTCAGCAGTGAGAAGGTTTCCTGGTGTTTGGAAACTTCTCTCTTTTTAAGACTCCCTTCCCGGGGCGGAACTCCGTCCCTCCTTCTTTTGTCTCTCTTTTTGTCTTTTATATTTTTTCCTACTTCCTTTCGAAGACTTGGGTTGCTTTTCTGGGTGCCTGATGTCCTCTGCCGGCATTCAGAAGTTGTTTTTGTGGAATTTACTCGGCGTTTAAATGTTCTTTTGATGAATTTGTGGGGCAGAAAGTGTTCTCCCCGTCCTACTCCTCTGCCATCTTAGCTTCTCCCCCCTCAGCTCTTTTTTTAAAAAATGAAATATAATTGCTTTACAGTGTTGTTAGTTTCTTCTGTACAACGATGTGAATCAGCTATATATTCTTTGCTATTAAAACTTTTCTTCCACTCTGGTCCTCTTACACATCAGATTTCCACCAACTTTTCCTGAATGTTGCAGAGAGTTTATCGTTTGGGTTCATGTAATCCTCTAAGTTTTAAGTTAAGTTAAGTGAAATTGCTCAGTCATGTCTGACTCTTTGCAACCCCATGGTCTGTAGACTACCAGGCTCCTCTGTCCAGGCAATAGTGCTGGAGTGGATTGCCATTTCCTTCTCTAGGGGATCTTTCCAACCCAGGGATCAAACCCGGGTCTCCCACATTGTAGACAGATGCTTTACTTTCTGAGCCACCAGGGAATTCTAAAAGCTTTATTCTCTCCTATTTGCCAGGTTGCCTATTTCATTTTGGCAGGGGGAAATCTTTTTTTTTTCCCCTGCTCCTGTTGTTAGCAGCACAAACCCCTTAAATTGCATAATCTTTTCTTTCTGCACATGGATGATGCCATGTGGCTCTTCTAGTAGAATTACCTTCTTAAGCTAAACTAAACCCCATGGTCTCCAATTCACTTATTAATATCTATTAGTACCAGTTTCCTTTCTTCTTTTGACCAGACCTCTGGAAAGAGAAGCTTATATAGTACTTAAGACTGAAAGACACTCCCAAATAGTACAGGTATTCCATTCACCAACACTTGGCAGAACAGCTTTGACTTTCTTTGTTTTCACTGGGAGGCAGGGGAAAAGTGGCCTGGATTTATAGATTGCACGGCACGATCTCCCAATGGAAGGGAACCCTAGAGTCTCTCTGTGGGTAGCTTGTATCTGTGTACATGTGTGTGGTTAGTATATGAATGTGACCGGAGACGCACAGAGAAATTTAGAAAGTTTTCAACTTCAAACAAGTCATTTTTCCTTTTAATACATGCTCTTGATATCAATACACCAAAATTATGCAATCTCATAGGCCATAAAGATGAACAAATGAGGTGTGTTGGCTTCCTGTTGCTGTGCTAACAACAAATGATCACAAATGGAGTGGCTTAAAACAATGCAAATTTATTCTCCAACAGTTCTGGATGTCAGATGTCTAAAATCTAGGTGTTGACAGGGCTATATCCCTTCAGAAGGATTTGGGAAAAATCATTCTTTGCCTTTTCCAGTGCTGCTGCTGCTGCTGCTGCTAAGTCACTTCAGTCGCATCTGACTCTGTGCGACCCAGTAGACATTGTCTTCATTCCTTGGCTTGTGGTCCCACATCACATTGCCTTGCATTCCCTCGGTTTCCATCTTCCCGTCACTTCTCTGCCTTCTGAACGTCAGCTTCCGTCTTATAAGAACCCTTGTGACTACACCGGCCCATCTGAATAAACCAGAGTTGTCGTTGTTGTTTAGTTGCTAAGTCCTGTCATTCTCTTTGCAACCCCATGGACCGCAAAATGCCAGGCTTTCCTATCCTCTATCTCCCAGTGTTTGCTCAAACTCATGTCCATTGAATCAGTGATGCCATCCAGCCATCTCATCCTCTGTCATCCCCTTCTCCTCCTGCCTTCAATCTTTCCCAGCATCAGGGTCTTTTCCAATGAGTTAGCTCTTCGCATCAAGTGGCCAAAGTATTGGAGCTTTAGCTGAAGGGATTGAACCCTATCTCCTGCATATCAGGCAGATTCTTTACCATCAGAGCCACAAGAGAAGCCCTAACCCAGAGTATCTCCCATAAATTAAGATGTTTAATCACATCCTCAAAGTTCTTTTGTCATGTAAAGTAACATATTAACAGATTCTGGAAATTAGGATGTGATCATGTTTAAAGGGCCATTATCCAGCCTACTCTTTAAGGAGATGGGTGGTTTTCTGTATATCAGGGTTTTTAGGGATCCAGGGCTATTTTTCTTACATTCCACTGTTCCCTTTGTGGATATGCCATAGTCAGTTAGTGTTGTATGATTGTTAGTCTCTCAGTCGTGTGTGACTCTTTGCAACCCCATGCACCACCAGCTTCCTCTGTCCATGGGATTTACCAGGCAAGAATACTAGAGTGGGTTGCCATTTCCTTATCCAGGCAATATTCCCAATTCAGGGATCAAACTTGGGCCTCTTGCACTACAGGCAGATTCCTTACTATCTGAACCACCAGAGAAGCCTTAATATGAGTATCTTTTCCTTTTTGTATCAATAAAAACTGATCTAAGGCCCCGCTTATACCTAGCTTGTTCTACTGATGACCAGTGTTAAAAATTGTGTTGTCCAAGGTGCATTCTGCTCAGAGGATAGTATAATTGCCCCCAGAAGTACTATCGTTGGCAGGTGAGAAAGAGTTACACCCTAGAGATCAAGTCTTCTTCTCAAAATTGCTTCTCTGAGTCCTGGTATTATTCAACTGTTTCCTGAAGATTATTCCTATGCAGAAATGACTTATTTCTATCTTGGGGTAAAGCAATTATTTTAGCCACATCACATGTCACACATTTGGAAGCTGTTCATTTGAAATTATTGACTAAAAACTATGTCTGATGGTATAGAATTTATCCTGATATTGAGAAGGTTATAAAAGGAGCAATACAGTTCAGGTTAGTCAATATAAACTTCAAAGACACCTATCTTTCAATGAAAAGATGCAGTAATAAAAACCCTTATAAATATTACAAGAATGCCTCGAAATTGCTTAGGAGCACTTCAGGTTCCATTTTAAGGTTCTGCTACTATGGTAGCAGCATTATGCCAATTATTTGTGACATATGAATTGCTTTTAGCAATGGATGCTGAGAGTTTGTGAGTTTCTGTCTTCATATCTCTGCATTGCCTTCTGGAAAATAATTCAATTGAAATGTAACATAGGCATCTTAAAATAACAGAACACGTTATGGAAAGACTTTTACCCAGAGACTTTCTAAGTGTCTTATAGACCAACTCTCTCACCAATCACAGGAATTAGACCCCCAAACTATCTTCACCTAGACTTGAATGAGGGCTGTCAAGACAAACTAAAATATGGCCTTTGTGATGCTCAGGCTGTATGTGATAACATTTACTGACCTAAATCCAAGAGGTAATCTTTCCCAAGAACAATAGCGCTAGATCAAGAAGAGTCAGTGTTATTGTGAACAAAGCCATGAGGTTCTATTGTAAAAACTCTAGAGAGGTAGTGCAATCCTAGTCATTGGACAAGAACTATTAAGAAAAGTTATGACCAACCTAGACAGCATATTAAGAAGCAGAGACATTACTTTGCCAATAAAGGGCAGCAGCAGTCAAATCTATGGATTTCTCAGTAGTTATGTATGGATGTGAGAGTTGGACTATAAAGAACGCTGAGCGCCGAAGAACTGATGCTTTTGAACTGTGGTGTTGGAGAAGACTCTTGAGAGTCCCTTGGACTGCAAGAAGATCCAAGCAGTCCATCCTAAAGGAGATCAGTCCTGAATATTCACTGGAAGGACTGATGTTGAGGCTGAAACTCCAATCCTTTGGCCACCTGATGTGAAGAACTGACTCATTGGAAAAGACCCTGATGCTGGGAAAGATTGAAGGCAGGAGGAGAAGGGGATGACAGAGGATGAGATGGTTGTATGGCATCACCGACTCAATGGACATGGGTTTGGGTGGACTCCGGGAGTTGGTGATGGACAGGGAGGCTTGGCATGTTGCAGTCCATGGTGTCACAAAGAGTCAGACATGAGTGAGCAACTGAACTGAACTGAACTGATATTTCAAAGTGTCTTAATAACAGACGGGTCATTAGACTTGTTCTTCCAAGAGTCAACTGGCAATGAGTTTTGTTCTGCTTCTTAATAATTCATTTTAACTACAAAAAAAAAGAAAACTATAATTATTTTCTAACCACTGAAACAATAGAATAGTGTTGTGGCATATCTATAGTAGCCTGATACAGAGAAAGCCTTCATTTAGGGTCAGCCACCCTTCCCCTCATTGGTTTAAGGACTCTGTTATCTAGATAGAATGGAATGTCATAAGTATGCAGACTATGTAGGACTTTTAGTATTTTTCTATTGTTCTCTGTATTAGCCAGGGTTCTCCAGAGAAACAGAACCAATAGGAAATGTATGTGAAGAGATTAATTATGAGGAATTGGTTCATGTAACTATGGAGACGGAAGTGAAATGAAGCAAAAGTCACTCAGTCCTATCTGACTCTTGTGACCCTGTTGCAGGAAAGGGGATCCATTCCAGAACCCAAAACTGGGCTCTTGTCTAACACTCGGAAATGATTTGTCTGAGGAGACACATGTGCTTACAAAGGAAGAGATTTTATTGGGAAAGGGCACCCTGGTGGAGAGCAGTAGGGTAAGGGAGCCCAGGACAACAGCTCTGCCACATGGCTTGCAGTCTCTGGTTTTATAGTGATGGGATTTGTTTCCAGGTTGTCTTTAGCCAATCACTCTGACTCAGAGCCCTTCCTGGTGGTGCACGCCTTGTTCAGCCAAGATGGATGCCAGAGAGAAGGATTCTGGAAGGTGGTCGGACATGTGCTGTCTCCTTTTGACCTTTCCTGAACTCTTCCTGTTGGTGGTGGCTTATTAGTTTTGTGCTCCTTACAGGGACCTCCTGTCATAAAACAACTCATGAAATGGCCACTGTGGTGTCTGGCCAGGGTGGGCGGTTTCAGTGTGCCTCCCCTGAACAACCCCACAGACTATAGAGTCCAGGCCACGATACTGGAGTGGGTAGCCTTTCCTTTCTCTAGGGGATCTTCCCAACCCAAGGATCGGACCTATGTCTCCTTGGTTGGGCCTAGGATTCCTGCACTGCAGATGGATTCTTTACCAGTTGAGCCATGGAGACAGAGAAGGCTCACAGTCCTCCATCTACAAGCTAGAGACCCAGGAAATCTGTGGGGTAATTACAGTCTGAAACTGTAGGCCTGAAAACCAGAAGAGTTCAATGGTGAAATCTCAGCCCTAGGCCTGGAGAAAGCCAGTGTCCCAGCTCAGGCAGTCAGGCAGAAAGGAAAAGAGGTGAATTCCTTCTTCCTCTGCCTTTTTGTTCTAATCAAGCTTTCAGGGGATTGGATGATGCCTACCATATTGGGGAGGATCATCTGCTTTCTCAAAAGCTTATTTATCTGGAAACACCTTCAAAGATACATCCAGAAATAATGTTTAATCTGGGCACCCCTTGGCCCAATCAAGTTGACACATAACTTGAACTGTCACCATCTATGAAAGCCTTTGAGTTCTTATAACTGATTCTGTATGGACACAGAGTATGATTAACTATGAATGGTATTTTGTTGGAGGCCTTTTTTGTTATTCAGCCCAGTTATATCAGATCGAAATAGTTCATCTTTCTTTATGGAAAAAGTAAATTATTAACCTTCTCTCAACCATGATTCGGAGAAGGCAATGGCACCCCACTCCCGTACTTCTTGCCTGGAAAATCCCATGGACGGAGGAGCCTGGTAGGCTGCAGTCCATGGGGTCGCTAAGAGTCGGACACGACTGAGCAACTTCACTTTCACTTTTCACTTTCATGCACTGGAGAAGGAAATGGCAACCCACTCCAGTGTTCTTGCCTGGAGAATCCCAGGGACGGGGAAGCCTGGTGGGCTGCCGTCTATGGGGTCACACAGAGTTGGACATGACTGAAGCAACTTAACAGCAGTAGCAGCAACCATGATTATTTATGTAATGTCTTTATTATACAAAGAATCAAAGCAGCCTAGAAAAATAATTTGAAACAAAGCCATAAATATTTTTTAAGAAAGGAGAGGAGTTGGTATCAAGGGGAAAATTAGGTAAGAAAACCATAAATCTGAATGACATTAGCACATAGAATATATATCCTTTTTCCTGATGAGTTGCTAATGGAGGACCCACGATTTTGACCCTGAAGTCCCTAATTATCAAAACACACACATGACATATTGTGCAGTATTCATGAAACAGAAAATTGTATTTATTCAGGAAAAAAAAAAAAAAAAACCTTAGTTTGCCTGGCACTGATAACCATGTTAGTCACCTAACATGTTAGTCAGGGTGAGTGAGATCTCTGTCAGGATGAGGAGGGTGACATATATCAGTTGCATTCTCTCTTCCTTGACCCAAACCAGCACATGACCACACCCAAGCTCAAGGACCCAAGAAATATAATCCTATCATGCGCCTTTCAATTTGGAAAGTTGGCAGTGGCTCTAGTGAAGTCTCGGAGAAGGCAATGGCACCCCACTCCAGTATACTCTTGCCTGGAAAATCCCATGGACGGAGGAGCCTGGTAGGCTGCAGTCCATGGGGTTGCTAAGAGTCAGAAACGACTGAGCGACTTCACTTTCACTTTTCACTTTCATGCATTGGAGAAGGAAATGGCAACCCACTCCAGTGTTCTTGCCTGGAGAATCCCAGGGATGGCGGAGCCTGGTGGGCTGCTGTTTATGGGGTTGCACAGAGTCGGGCACGACTGAAGTGACTTAGCAGCTAGTGAAGTCTACACTATGGGTCTTGCAAAATTGAGAAGCCTAATAGGTACTCAATAAATCCCTACTATAGATATACAATGGTATTGAAAGAGCTAGATGTTTACCATCTACCAAACTATATCAATAATATGATCTCAAGTTATTTAATAAAAATAATTCTGTTAGGAAGCAACCATTATTAAAATATTGGTGGAAGTAATTAAGGGGAATGTGGCATCAATATAAATAGTATTGACAGCCAAGTTTATCACTTAATTGTGTGTGTGATGTGATGTGCTTTGCACCATTAAAAATAATTTCAGTAGAGCCAAAAACAGTCCCTGGCAATACTGTCTTGATAAAGTATACACTGCCTAGGTCAGCACCTCCTGGTCAATTCAGCAAAGCACAGTAACAAAGTTTAAGAGTATTGTTTGTTAGGAAAAAGTCAGTTTTGCAAAGAGCCATTTAAAAATCCCCATATCATGATTACACTGTTTATTTAAAAAACTGACATTTATCTTGATGTGACATTTTCATAATCCCTTAACGACTTTTAGTTGAAATACCAATGTTGACACAGAAAGAAAATCGTTATATGAATGCTATAAAATGCAATATATACAACTATTAGACAACAGAACAGCCAGTCCTAATCAGTCTACAAATCATTATAAGCACAATTGTTTAAAAAACATCACCTTTGGTGAAACTGACTTGTTGTTGTTGTTAAGTCACTAAGTCATGTCTAACTCTGCAACCCCATGGACTACAGCACACCAGGTTTCCCTATCCTTCTCTATCTCCTGAAGTTTACTTAAATTTGTATCCACTGAGTCAGTGATGCTATATGACCATCTAATCCTCTGCCGCCCTCTTCTATCTTGCTTTCAATCATTCCCAGCATCAGGGTCTTTTCCAATGAGTTGATATTAGTTTTATTTCAGTCTAAAAGTTTCTCATTCACTCGTGTACTAGAGAGTCCACGAAATTGACAGCTCAGTGATCCATGACTATACTTGCTTCTTAATTTTCATTCTAGGAAGCACTGACCTAGGCTCTAGGTAGGAAAGTCAAGAATGGGGATTTTTGTGGAATATCAAATAAAAAGTGTATGTGGAAGACCCAAGGTCAGGACCAACAAAAGCAGGTTCATCAGCTGTTTATTCACTGCATCTGCATAACTCTTTTCTAACATTAAATAAGAGATATTTTAGATGAGTATTTACCTCTAGGAATTACAAATAATAATAATTAGTTGAATGTTTGTTTTAAGAAAAAAAATCTGTGCTCTCAATTGGTGATCAAATGCCTCCATAATAAAATTTAAAAAGAAAAATCCACCCATATAAAAGGCTTAAAATTCAGGTGACTTGGTGTTTTTTTCAGTTTCAGAAATAATATTTTAAACCTTAGTGTCCAGGTCTGTATCCTGACATAAAACTTACCAGTTCCCTTTCAAGAGATAATCTCAGCTGCAATTACACTAATGACCAAAATGAAAAATTGAATTCTGAGTGACCCCAGCAGGTTAGCTCTTTATTCTCCACTGATATAAGGGATCAGCTAACGAGACCTCACCATGCATGCCTTTAAATGTTATTGATGGCCCTAAAGCGATTCTACCCTTTTAAAAATCCTTTTGTGCACCTGGTCTTGTTATCACCATAGGAGTGACTTGCATACTGTGGGCTTATGATTCATAGGGAGAGTTTCCTGTCATTTGTCTTACCTTCATGACATTACAATTTCACTAAATATTCCTCTTGTTTCTGTGTTAGCAGTGAAAGCACAGGAAGTGTCAGATCTGTGCTTCTGTATGCGCTGTCTCCAAATGTTCCCTCCACTTTGGTGTAAAATCATTCTAGGCTACATATCTTAGGCACCTTCCGAAACCTCTGATAACTTGTATTGCTTTTCCGAAGACCTTTTCAATCCACCTCTTCATAAACTGAAGTTATGAAAGCCCTTGTTCCATAATGCAAATGGACAAGTTTTCCACAAAACAGTGATTCCCAACCATTGCTGTGAAATACAGAAATTCCACTTTCAGAAATTCTAATTCAAGAGGTCTCTGGGATGGAGTCTAAGAATATCTGATTTTAAAACTTCCAGAGGGGATTCTCATTTGAATCCAGCATTTAGGAGTTATGAGGATAACTGTCTTGAAAGTTTGATTTCTGAGTCTTCTCCATTCATTTCTATGCAGATACCAAAAAGACAGCGACCGGCCCCAAGGAAGGTGATGCTTTGTCATTTAGTCACGAAGTCCTATTGGACTCTTTTGTGATCCCATGGACTGTAGCCTGCCAGGCTCCTCTGTCCATGGGATTTCCCAGGCAAGAATACTGGAGTGGGTTGCCATTTCCTTCTCCAGGGGATCTTCCCAACTCAGGGATCAAACCCTCATCTCCTGGGTTGGCAGGCAGATTCTCTACCACTGAGCCACCAGGGAGACCTAAGAAAGTGATACTCTTGATTTAAAAGATCAATGACAATCTTACCTCCAAAGCACGTGGAACTGTTTCTTCTCAATGGACACCATTTCTAGGAATCCAAGCGAAAGACCACAGTCTAAGAAATCACCTCTATTTAGAACCTTGGTCCTTTCTGTTTACCTCTTTTTTGCTCCTCCCCACCAAATAAAAACCATACACACAGAATGTTGGAACTGCCAGGATCCCAATTAGATAACAGAATCAGACTTAAGAGGCAGTGAGAAGAAGTACAAAAATAGTTCCATCTTTCTATTTATAAACAACCCTCTTTTCCCCTACTTGTTCTGTGGGATGAGATGGGAAAGGGTAGAGAGGAGGGGTTCAGAGATATACATATGTATAGATCTTCATTTAAATATATCTACATATCAGTATTGCCAATTCAACATTTAATGAGTTTTACTCTGAGGCACTATGATAAGTACTAAAGCTAAGGAGATCAATAAAATATATATCTCAGCATGGCATTACTCAGAAACCCAAGCAGTAGAAAAGGCAAGACTCTGTGCCATTATGGACAACTCCAGATATAAAATATGTTGAGCATGGACTATGTTTAAATTTGATCAGCCGACCAATTTCTCCCGTGAAGGTCAGGCACAACGTGATGAAAGCACATAGGATGGAGGTCAGTGGCCTGGGTCCTAGCTCCACATTAATCATTGGTTTGTCTCAGGTTTCTATCTACTGAGTCTCTGAATTTCCTAAGCTCCTTCCTATTCTATGTCTCCAGGCTACTGCAGTCAACCTACTAATCATCTATGTCTTCTTATAATTCTGTTTCTGATTCTTTTCCCTTATTTCTCTTTGGCAGATCCTGTTCATGGGCATGATGACTGAGTACTATCATTACTTTTTCACAACCCTGGTAAGCATATCTGGTGGAAATGTATTTCACACTATCAAAAAATCTTTGGTTTTTTTTTTTTTTAATTTTATTTTATTTTTAAACCTGAAACACTGTATTAGTTTTGCCAAACATCGGATTCGTTTTGATGTTTGGTTATTTTAAAGTCAGCCCTGGTGGCAAAGCCACGGAGGTTTGTTTATTTTCCTAAGAGTCCTCTAAATCTAGAAATGCTAAACAGCAAGTGTCTTCTTTCTTTCCTTCCTTCCCTTCTTTCTTCCCTTCTTCCTTCCCTCCCTTCATTCTTTTCTTAACTAGCATCAATGCATGTGCATCCAGAAAGGAATTAAAATAAAGTTTCCATTAAATAGAAACTGCCAAAGTACACACTATTAATAAAGAAGAATCATCTGTATTTGCTACATATATTAGTGGACACATTAAAGTGTATTTTGGTATGCTATCTGATGTGATTTCTCCACCTATGTCCAGTGGACAGCTGGTTTAGCTAGGGGTCACCTGTCAGGTATTTGGAAGACTATCAAATTTGGTAGTCTATCAAGATTTGGAAGACTATCAAGATTTGGTAAAGAATTTGGTAGAGGCTTTCCACATTGAACATTTTTCACCATAAGAAAAACCATGGCTGTAAGCCTGAGACAGTCAAAAGAAGCTATACAACCTTAACTTTTGAGAGATTATCAGGTCGAGGAAGAATGGTTTAAGCATTTAACACATCAGAATGATGTGTTAGCTGTCAGCCGCACACACAATACACCACTCCCAACACACACTCCATTCTCTTACATGAGAAGACACAGGATCAACCTCCATTTCTAACCTGTAAAAGTGTGTCAGCTTAAAATCTACCCAGATTTGCAAGATTCAATAAGGGTATTGTTTTCCCAAAGAAATCTGGCAAAGTAGGCTGGTGCATCAGGGAAATCAAAGCCTTTGGAACAAGGACCAGACAGGTCTCGTGTACCTACTTCTGGAAGCAGTAAACTCCATTCCTCAACTGAGTATCTCTGAGAGCAGGAAGGGCTGCAGAGGATATCACAAGACAAATGCTATGGGGCAGGTGTTAAAATTATCACTGCTCCTGACCTCAGAGTCAGAGAGTGGGACGCAGGGCAGAAGTTCCTGAACTTAAGTTTCCGTGGTCTTCACTCCCTCGTTGACATCCTGATGGGATCCTCTGTCAGAAGAGTCAAGGAAGACCCTGAGAACTAGAAAGTGTCTTACTCTGCTCACAAATATTGCCCATCTCCATCACCATGAACACATACGTCTTACTCAAGGCGAGATGGCTGTCTGCCTCTGAACTTTCCATCCTTCCCAAGTGTATATGCCTTTAAGAGTTAGTTTTGTTGAAATTTGAGAAAAATATAAACAATGAAACCTAAGAAGGCTAGTCTTCAATGGAAGGACAGACCAGTTGCTTTCACACTATTGCCTCATCCTCCACTAAAAAGGGGATGTTGACAATTGGCCCTCGAACTCTCCATATTCTATCTTGCACAGAAACAGTTTGGAGACCAAATGAATTTCGCACGTATTTAGCGTACACATTAGTGTATTGTATTTCTGTACTGTTGAATTAATAAGGGAATCAATATGCATCCTGGAAGTTTCTCTCTGACCCCCTGTAACTTGAGTTAACTTTCCTTGTATTCATTGAGTGTGCTAAAGGAATCATTCTGCCTTGGATCTTATTCTTTAAATTTGCTTCTTTAAGCAGTTTCCTTTGGTTTTATCTGCATTCTGCCATGCTTTGCTTTTGTTGTCTTACCACTTTTGTTCATGAGTATTAATGAAACTTAAAGACAAAAGAAAATTAGTTACTTAGTGCAAGGAAAGTAAACATAACAATTTAAAAGGCAGTGCATTTTTTCTCACATGAGCCAAGAGTTCAGAACTGCAGTCTTAAGATTCCACAGTCTAATGTAAAGTTATCTTGGAAGTAGTGATACAGAAAAGAGTTATTCAAAAGAATAAATGTGTATGCATCTTCCACACATATAAATCATGAAATGTTCCTGAGGTTTTCCTCTTTAGTAACGACTATCATCGCAGATAATGTGGTCTTGTACTTTCAATAAAGCAGTTACACTGGTAGAAAATTTTTATGGAATTTTTTTTTCTTTTATTAACCATTAAATACTATTTTGAAATTTTGGTTCATTCCAAAATGTGAGATATTTTAATGACATGCTTTAGAGTCTAACCTTTGTTTATAGGAAAAAAGTTGAAATGATCACTTAAGTCTATTTTAAATGCAAACCAACGAAACTTTTGGTTTAAATTCAGCCCTCATTTATAATGGAAAATACTAGGATGGGTTCAAGTTTTTTCCCCTGAAACATTATCTAAAAGAACAAGTCCTACTGTTAAGATATTCATATCCCCCGTGGCAGATTCATGTTGATGTATGGCAAAACCAATACAATATTGTAAAGTAATTAGCCTCCAATTAAATAAATTTTTTAAAAAAGATATTCATATCCATACAACCACAGGCTGTAGTTTATTCTCTGAAAAGAACCGTTTGTTTCTTATTCTAAGCTTGTGTCTAGTGAGCAATTTTTGTGCTCTCATTATATGAGACATGGGTTAGTTTCAATGAGCCAGGAAATTATTATTATTTTTTTTTTTTTTGCTGAGAGTGATCTTCCTGTCAAATGTGTATGCAGGATCCAAACTTCACCTCCTTTGCAGCGTGGGGCAGAAAGTTATGAGGGAGATAGGTGGTACTGCCACTACAAGTGGGTCATTCTCAGGTCAGTCACATCACCACTCAGAACCTTGGTTTCCTCATCTAGAAAATAAAAGCAGTGTACTGAATGGACAAAAAGGCCCCTTCAACTCCCCAAAGAACTACATCCTTAGGAACAAAATGCTCTAGCTTTTCAGAATGGCATATCCTGTGTCCGAGGGCATGCTAATTATTGGCAGCTTAATTCCTGTTCTCGGTTTGTACAAACTCTAACAGTATCGCAAAAACAAATAGATGAAAATGAGAATTATTACTGCCTTAGAATTTGTCAGGCAGCATGCAAATGAAGAACAACAGGAAACGTTCTTTTATAGCACCAGTGTGATGATCGCTGCCATGCTTGTTTTAATCTGTTGCTTCTGCAAGCGTTAGCTCTCTTTTGCATCAAGAACGCTGAAAATGTTAACTCTTTCTTCTTTTATCATTTTTAATACTGTGCAGGACTTATTTGCTTTAGATCTGGAACTCTATAGGTACAGTGGTGTAAATATGACTGGGTTTCGGCTACTGAATATTGACAACCCTCACGTGTCCGCCATCATTGAGAAGTGGTCCATGGAAAGATTGCAGGCTCCACCCAGGCCTGAGACTGGCCTTTTGGATGGCATGATGACTGTAAGTAGCTTTAAAATAAAATCATTTGAGATAATGTTTGACTTCCTCAGGGGTTAAGTTAAGACCCTCATATGCTTTCTATGGGCTCACCTGGTAGCACAGTTGGTAAAGAATCTGCCTTCAACATAGGAGACCCTGGTTTGATCCCTGGGTCAGGAAAATCCCCTGGAGAAGAGAATGGCTAGCCACTCCAGTATTCTTGCCTGGAGAGTTCTGTGGACAGAGGCGCCTGGCGGGCTACAGTCCTGTGGGTTACAAGGAGTCAGACACAATTGAAACGACTTAGAACACACATAGCATGCTTTCTATCGTGCAAGGGAAATGTCTTATAACCTGTGCCTGGACTTGTATGAGAGGAGGAGGAAGGATTTTTATGGATTTTGAAAGCTTGTGCATGGCAACTGTCAAAAACTGCTCTTTTCAACTTCCTGACAGTAAGGGCCTCAGATAAAAAGGTAAATGCGAGACAGTCACCACTGTCAGCTAAATGGAGGCAAAGCATAAACCAACGCAAGGCGAAGTGGGAAACGGGTTACCCCCTGGGAATGTGGCCTTGGGAAGAAGGAAGGGAAAGAGGAGAAGCAAGCTGCCTGTAAAGGTTCTTCAGAACCAGTTTGCTTTCCTTGCTTCTGCCACATCTCAGCAAGCAGAAACACACGTGGAAAAATGCAGATTTCCATATGGTTGGAGTGTTCACACTCTTCTTGTCCTGGGTGCAGGAAGGCGCACCTTTGCAGGCACTGAGGATGCTTTACACCAGCCATATGTCGCTCTCAAAGCAGATGCCAAGCCTGCCTCCGACAGAGAGAGAGGTACTCTGCTGAACACATAAATTGCAAACTGCCTCATCAGAGAGCTTCTCACTAACATCATTTGTCTCTTGTTGTCAAATGCACCTACCCTAGCTTTATTTCTCTAATGAAGCTCCCTGTGTGATGGAAGAAAATTGCAGGAAATAAAAAAAAAAAAAAGGATCTCTATGTCAGAACAGTGTCATCCAAGGGAAAAGATATTGGGAATGCGGGCAGGTAATAGCATTTTAAATTGGCATAGTATTTCATTCTCTGTTCCCATCATCGGGAGAAACTGTCTTGCTTTTAAGATGCAATTTACCGATAACTGAAAGGCATCATCTCACAGATAAATAAACTTGGGATTTCTCTTCTTTTTCTATCTTTTTTGAACAAGGTACAAATGAAAAAAAAAAAAAAAAGAAAAGAAGAAGAAATGAATGAATTAAGTGGTTCTGGATGATTCTGTGTTTAAGGCCCCTGTCTTTTGTTCAAACCTGAAATAACTCTTAAAATATACAAAGTGATCTGATAGATAATGATGGAAAGCATTTTGGTACAAATGAGCCTTGGGATGACTTGAAACATTGCTTTGAATAAGAAGTAGAAAATATCCAAGGAAATGCTAGACTTCTGAAATGAAAGATAAAGAGAGAGAAAGGGAGGGAGGGACAGAGAGAGAGAGAGTAAAAAAAAAAAAGCTGCTGGTATATTTTTCCTCCTGGAATTGTATTCCAATGTGTTCAAATATGGTTCAAAATCTTCTACCCACCCTCTACCCCCACTTCTCAAACAAGATCTCTATCATAGGATGAGATTGTGAGTCATTTTTCCTGTGTTCCTTGAGCACCACTGAAAGAGTTAGAGCTTGGACTTACCTTAATACAGATGTGAATTCATGCCACACATTAATGATTCATCACAAGTATGTCTTAATTTATAAAAGAAAAAAATTGTCTGTTGTCTTCAATTATACTGAGCTGACAGAAGAGTTTGTGCATATTGACTGAGATGAGACAAATCATTGAATAAGGCAGATAGAACAATACCATTCTCACCCAGTCAGGCTCACCAGTCCTGTGGACAGGAAGCATGGCAGCCCCAAGTCCCCAAGGATGAGAGACTCTGTCTAGATTTACTGTAGTCTTCTCATCTAACCAGAGGAGTCACTGTTATTAGCATTGTTGTTGTTGTTATTATTATAAACTATAAAAGGAAATAGGGATTTATCAGAACAGAAGGTGGCTCAGCAGGTTGCTATAAAAGTGGGTGGAGCAACTGTGTTCGATTATGACATTATTGGTGAAAAACAGTGGTGACTCTCAGTTGCCCACTAGAGGCAGAGCCCACGGTTATGCAGATAGATCCTTGCCACTGATCCTGTGAAGCATAATGTTGACCTGTATTTTTTCCAAAGAGTCCACTTTGCAGTTCACTGTTTCCTTTTGGCTAATTTGGGAGTAGAGAAACAGTCACAGAGAGCTTACAGGGCAAGTATAATAAGGGAAATCAACTCTAAATATTCACTGGAAAGACTGATGCTGAAGCTGAAGCTCCAATACTGTGGCCACCTGATGCGAAGAGCTGACTCATTGGAAAAGACCCTGATGCTGGGAAAGATGGAGGACAAGAGGAGAAAGGGATGAAAGAGGATGAGATGATTGGATAGCCCATCACCGACTTGATGGACATCAGCTCGAGCAAACTCTATGAGAGAGTGAAGGACAGGGAAACCTGGCATGCTGCAGTCAATGGGGTTGCAAAGAGTCAGACACGACTTAGCAACTGAGCAACAACAGCAACATTAAGGGCATCTGATGGACTGATAGTTGAGTCAAGAAAGCACACCCCAAGCCCCCAAGACCAGGCCCAGTGTTAACAAGTCTTTGTTCTCAAATAGCCTCTGAACTCAAACTCCTGCTTCTCTACCTTAAAGATAAAAACTCCTTTGGTTTCAATACCACTGTGTCTACATATCCCAGATCCATATTTCATTCATTCTTTTTTTTCTAAATTTTTATTGGAGTATAGTTGTTTTACAACACTGTGTTATTTTTTGCTGTGAGTCAGGCATCAGTCAGTTCAGTCACTCGGTCATGTCTGACTCTCTGTGACCCCATGGACTGCAGCAAGCCAGGCCTCCTTGTCCATCACCAACTCCTGGAGTTTACTCAAACTCATGTTCACTGAGTCAGTGATGCCATCCAACCATCTCATCCTCTGTCATCCCCTTCTCCTCCCACCTTCAATCTTTCCCAGCATCAAGGTCTTTTCCAATGAGTCAGCTCTTTGCATCAGGTGGCCAAAGGATTGGAGTTTCAGCTTCAACATCAGTCCTTCCAATGAACACCCAGGACTGATCTCCTTTAGGATGGACTGGTTGGATCTCCTTGCAGTCCAAGGGACTCTCAAGAGTCTTCTCCAACACCACAGTTCAAAAGCATCAATTCTTCGGCACTCAGCTTTCTTTATAGTCCAACTCTCACATCCATACATGACCACTGGGAAAACCATAGCCTTGACAAGACGGACCTTTGTTGGCAAAGTAATGTCGATGCTTTTCAATACTCTATCTAGGTTGGTCATAACTTTCCTTCCAAGGAGTAAGCGTCTTTTAATTTCATGGCTGCAATCACCATCTGCAGTGATTTTGGAGCCCCAGAAAATAAGGTCTGTCACCATTTCCACTGTTTTCCCATCTATTTCCCATGAAGTGATGGGACCGGATGCCATGATCTTTGTTTTCTGAATGTTGAGTTTTAAGCCAACTTTTTTACTCTCCTCTTTCACTTTCATCAAGAAGCTCTTTAGTACTTCTTTGCTTTCTGCCATAAGGGTGGTGTCATCTGCATATCTGAGGTTATTGATATTTCTCCTGGCAACCTTGATTCCAGCTTGTGCTTCTTCCAAGCCCAGCATTTCTCATGATGTACTCTGCATAGAAGTTAAATAAGCAGGGTGACAATATACAGCCTTGACATATTCCTTTTCCTAGTTGGAACCAGTCTATTTTTCCACGTCCAGTTCTAACTGTTGCTTCCTGAACAGCATACAGATTTCTCAAGAGGCAGGTCAGGTGGTCTGGTATTCCCATCTCTTTCAGAATTTTCCCACCGTTTGTTGTGATCCACACAGTCAAACGCTTTGGCATAGTCAATAAAGCAGAAATAGATGTTTTCTGGAACTTTCTTGCTTTTTTGATAATCCAACAGATGTTGACAATTTGATCTCTGGTTCCTCTGCCTTTTCTAAAACCAGCCTAAACATGTGGAGGTTCACAGTTCATGTACTGCTGAAACCTGGCTTGGAGAATTTTGCTCATTGCTTTACTAGCATGGTGAGGTGAGTGAGTCTGGCATACATCTACATATATCCCCCCTTTTCTGGATTTCCTTCCCATTTAGAATACCACAGAGCAATGAGCAGAGCTCCCTGTGCTATACAGTAGGTTCTCAGTAGTTATGTTTTATACATAGTGCAATAGTGTATATCGGTCAGTCTCAATCTCCCAAGTTATCCCACAGCACCTTTCCCCACTTAGTGTCCATGTTTGTTCTCTATGCCTATATCTGTTTTTCTGCTTTGCAAATAGGTTCATCTTTACCATTTTTCTAGATTCCACATGTTGGGCTAATATGAAATATTTGTTTTTCTCTTTCTGACTGACTTCATTCTTGTATCTCTAGCATTTGCTGCTTCCAGTGCTCGGAACTTTCCCCTATTCAGGTTTGCTCAAAGGTTACATCACTGAAGACACCGTCTATGAACCTGCTACCTAGTCTAGAACCCCATCTTCCTCTTATTCTCCCTCCCCTAACCTGTTTTACTTTTCTTTGTAGCCCTTATGCCAATATGTCACATTCAGATTTGTCTGTTTAGTGCCATCACCTACAAGAATATAAACTCCATGAAGCTGGAAATTTTGTCTTTTCATATTTTGCTCTATTCTCAACACTAGGAAAAGGCTGAAACAAAACAGGCCTTCAATAAACATGTATTTAATAAAAGAATTAATGTACTAAATAATTGAGGTCTACTGTGTATGAATTGAGGTCTACTAAGACTCAAGATTTCTTTGGAAGGAATGACGCTAAAGCTGAAACTCCAGTATTTTGGCCACCTCATGCGAAGAGTTGACTCATTGGAAAAGACTCTGATGCTGGGAGGGATTGGGGATAGGAGGAGAAGGGGACGACAGAGGATGAGATGGCTGGATGGCATCACTGACTCGATGGATGTGAGTCTGGGTGAACTCCGGGAGTTGGTGATGGACAGGGAGGCCTGTCGTGCTGCGATTCATGGGGTCGCAAAGAGTCGGACACGACTGAGCGACTGAACTGAACTGAACTCAACTGAAGACTCAAGATATTAAATGAAAAATATTCATATAGCCCTGAGATAATACTGCAAAAGTCCAAAGAGAGCATCTATAAATGAGAAATGGGCATGATTAATAAAAATAGAGATTATTCTAAAGTAATAATATTATTTCAAAAAATTAGACATACGCTAACCACTATCAATAATTAAGTAATACTCTTTTAATGGACTTGCTTTCTCCAAAATTGTACACCATTTCCTCACTGTTCTCCAAAGTGAACCTCCCTGTAGCCCTTTATCTTTGTGTGTGCCACATACATGCACAGATGCCCTTATGAACATAAAATATAAGGTATTTTTAAAAACCTATGTATTTTGACATTCCATCTGCTTATCTACTTTTCTTTTCAATGTTTTAACAATTAAGAATTTCTTAGAACATTATACACTAAAAATATCTTCAAAGCATATTATTATGTCAGAACACATTCAAACCTGAAAATATGTAAGTCCAAGAATTTTGACTTCAGATGTAAGAAATATATATATTAATAATAAAAAATATTGACATTAAAAGCAGGGTCAAAATTGAGTTAATTAAGAGAACTGTTACTGAGTCAAGAGTACAAAAATAGTGAAACTCATTATTTAAAACCACCTTGAGATTTAAAAAAAGTGTTTTATCAACTGAAGTGTTAGTTAACTGAAGAGAGTGATTTTGTAAAATGTACTTCATTTCTTTTCTCTATGTTTAAATTTCTCTCTTGGACTAATTCAATCTATTGGGTTTTGAGGATAGACTAATGGAGTGGCCCATTCTCAGATGGATTCTTCTCTGATTGTGAACCAAAATTCCGTGCGGTTCTATATGGCATCAGTTCAGTTCAATTCAGTTCAGTCGCTCAGTCGCGTCCGACTCTTTGCGACCCCATGAATTGCAGCACCCCAGGCCTCCCTGTCCATCACCAACTCCCGGAGTTCACTCAGACTCATGTCCATCGAGTCAGTGATGCCATCCAGCCATCTCATCCTCTGTCATCCCCTTTTCCTCCTGCCCCCAATCCCTCCCAGCATCAGATCTTTTCCAATGAGTCAACTCTTCGCATGAGGTGGCCAAAGTACTGCAGTTTCAGCTTTAGCATCATTCCTTCCAAAGAAGTCCCAGGGCTGATCTCCCTCAGAATGGACTGGTTGGATCTCCTTGCAGTCCAAGGGACTCTCAAGAGTCCTCTCCAACACCACAGTTCAGAAGCATCAATTCTTCGGCACTCAGCCTTCTTCACAGTCCAAGTCTCACATCCATACATGACCACAGGAAAAACCATAGCCTTGACTAGACGGACCTTTGTTGGCAAAGTAATGTCTCTGCTTTTGAATATGCTATCTAGGTTGGTTATAACTTTCCTTCCAAGGAGTAAGCGTCTTTTAATTTCATGGCTGCAGGAAACAACAAAGCATTGATCTGCCTTCCCAGTTCTTCAAGTGCTTTCACAATATGAAGTTAAGTCAGCACCCTTATCGCACATGTAACTGTTTCCTGTAATGATGAACCATAGAGAAGACAACTTTCAGTCTCCAACTTGAGTGTCACCCTGAGTGTCTACTGCCCTCGTGTCTACCCTTGTGATATAACAGGCAGTGGGATTCGGTAGAAAAAGCAAGATCTTTCCAGATTAAGAAAACCTTGTTTAGTCCTTCCTATGTCCCTGAATAACTAAATAGCCTAAATTGTGAAGCCTCTCTGAACCTCCTAGCTCATCTGCATTCTGTATAATAATACTTTACAGTGTTACTTTACAAATTCAATTAGGTAACATACACAAAGCCTTTAGGACATAGTATTGAATTTATGTAATGGTACCTGCTGTTTTGCCAATTTGTATTCAATGAAAGAAGAACAAAAGACTTTCTGAAAGAGATTCTATCTTATTCAAGGCAGGGTCCAATTCTCTACAAAGACACACATTCTTCTGTTTGCAAGTCTAGTCCAAGATGGCCTGTTCCCTGGGATCTGAGTGACCTGTATGACCAATGGCATCACCCAGTTCTGTTTTCCAACTCTGCATAAGTCCTCTTTTCCTTATTCCTGTCTTTCTCAAAAGCTGGCAAATACTCATTGAGATTCTCAGTATGCCAACTTCTGTGCCAGATTTCACTAGAGCTGCTCTCTTAATTCGGAGCAGGCAATGGCACCCCACTCCAGTACTCTTGCCTGGAAAATCCTAAGGATGGAGGGGCCTGGTGGGCTGCAGTCCATGGAGTTGCTGAGGGTCGAACACGACTGAGCGACTTCACTTTCACTTTTCACTTTCATGTATTGGAGAAGGAAATGGCAGCCCACTCCAGTGTTCTTGCCTGGAGAATCCCAGGGACAGGGAAGCCTGGTGGGCTGCTGTCTATGGGGTAGCACAGAGTTGGATACGACTGAAGTGACTTAGCAGCAGCAGCAGCTCTCTTAATTACTGAATTTCTAGATAATGAGTACAAGGTTGTATCTTTGCTACCTTCCGCAACCTTCTTCCAAACCCAGGTTCACTTACAAGTTGCTCTTCCCTACTTCCTGAGTGCTCACCGACTCTCCTAGCACTTTGGCTCCCTCAGAAGCATCCACCCCACCACCTTGTGTTCCCTTGCAGGAATCTTGTAGCCAAAACATGAGCCTTCTCACCCTTATCAGAATCATCCTTGTTTCAAGGAGCGTGTCTCAGAAGAGGAGGAAACCAGCTAATTCATCCTAAGAGGCAAATTGCTGTTAGCTCTATGTGTGGGTGAGATATTAACATTTTAATAGAGGAAACTAGGAAATGGGGGGGGATGAGATACTATTTGAAAGCATTTCCCTCCTAGAGGAACGACTTGTTTATCCATATCAGGGTAATGTGAATGTTCCAAATTTGGAGAGAAGATGGAAAATCCATACATTTCACATATTTGCTCTCCAAAGACTGGGTCTCCCTTCAGCACCCTGATCTCCTCTAAGTTTTTCCAACAACAGCAACATGCTAGACAGGGAGAAAAATGTGGAGACTCCATAAGGCTGTCTCAGGCTCTCATCCCTAAGGTGACGTAGCATCTCATTGGTTTGTATTGGGGTCCCCAAGGCCACTTTATTGGGGTCCCCAAGAGCTTCCCTGGTGACTCAGATGGTAAAGAATCCACCAGCAAAGTGAGAGACCTGGGTTCGGTCCCTGGGTTGGGAAGACACCCTGGAGAAGGGAAAGCCTACCCACTCCAGTATTCTGGCCTGGAGAATTCCATGGACTGTATAGTCCATGGGGTCACAAAGAGTTGGACACGACGGAGTGACTTTCACTTTCACTTAGGAGGACTCAGAAATCAGAAAAGGTGTTATATTCATAGTTACAATTTATTACAGCAAAAGAGTACAGATTAATATCAACAAAAGTCACAGAGACCCAGTCTGCATTGACAGTGCTTTATTCTCTCAGCAAAGATGTGTGACAAAATGTATGAATTGTTGCCACCAGGGAAGCTCATCTGAGCCTCAGTGTTCAGGGATTTTATTGGGGGAGGGGGGCAGTCACATAGGCACAGAGCACCTACCCAGCTAGCCTGATTTAGCCTCCAGTCACTCCAGAGGTCAAACTGATATGACAAGGTCCAGAGCACCAAGTGAACAAAAATAGGCAATCCCCATGAGTCACACTGTTAGCAGAAACTATTTGCATTACCCATGATGCCACTGATGCAAAGACACTCTGATTAGGCAGAATATTCTAAAGAGGTAATCTCCCAGATGTCAGTCAAAGACTAGTCCTTTCTTTGGAATTTGAAGAATTTGAGAACCCTAAGTCCTCTGAGTTAATCCTTTATTGCACATCATTATAATCACCAAAATAATGTGCACTGGAAAGAAGCCCACTTTCAGTGTGCCTATTTTGTGATCCATGTGCTGTAAAAATATTCTCTTAGAGACACTAAGCATGTGGTGTCTTCTAAGCTTTACACGTAAATCAAATGTGAAAACAAACACATTTGGAAGAATAAAATTTGAAACACTGGCCATTTTTTTTTGCATATATTTACTTAAAATGGCTTGAGAGGCGCTGTTTGGTAAGCAGGCCTCTAGCATAAAACTGTAAAGGGGAGGAAATTCACTGGTAGTTTATTAGCACTATAAAGTACTTAAATGTCTCCTCAATCGAAGAAAACATTGTATAAAAAGGGAAGCATAGCTTTAGAATAAATGATTTTCTTCTTTGAATTTGGAAAGCACCAATCTGGCCTATAGTTTGAATCTTGTTATTACTTAGCTCAGTATAGAGACAACCTTGACAAAGAAAGTTGAAATACTAGTCACTAAGTTAAGTGTATAGAAAAGTTAGACCTTTGGAATTCCTCTCCTCACACTTCTCTATCAAGTCAATCATCAATCAGCCAATTAGTGGATATACATACAAATGTATATTTTAAAAAGGTACATTCCAAGGCTCAAAAGTCCCAAGTCCCTATAGCATGGTAGTTGAGAACATACGCTCTGAACTCAGTATTCATCCCAAGATGAAATCCTTGCTCCTTCCCTTACTGGCTATATAACTTTAGGCAACTTATTATTAAAGTTATTTCTGGTACATTTAAGCCTCAATTTCTCTGGCTGTACTTGGGTTTTCTTGGTGGCTCAGACAGTAAAGAATCTGCCTGCCAATGCAGAAGACATGGGCTTGATCCCTGGGTCTGGAAGATCTCCTGGAGAAGGAAATGGCTACCCATTCCAGTCTTTTTTTTTTTTTTTTTTTTTTTTGCCCACTCGTCTTCTTACATGGAGAAGTCCATGGACAGAGGAGCTTGGGGGACTACAGGAAACAGGGTGACAAAGAGTCAGAAATGATTAAGTGACTAACACTTTCACTCTTCACTCTCAAAATGGGGAAAATACCTACTTTGAAGGTTTAATTTCAGTAATTAAAAAAGATAACAGGTAAAATGCTTATAGTGTCTCAGTTCAGTTCAGTTCAGTCACTCAGTCGTGTCTGACTCTTTGTGACCCCATGAATCACAGCAGGCCAGGCCTCCCTGTCCATTACCAACTCCCGGAGTTCACCCAAACCCATGTCAGTCGAGTCAGTGATGCCATCCACCCATCTCATCCTCTGTCATCCCCTTCTCCTCCTGCCCTCAATCTTTCCCAGCATCAGAGTCTTTTCAAATGAGTCAGCTCTTCACATCAGGTGGCCAAAGTATTGGAGTTTCAGCTTCAACATCATTCCTTCCAAAGAACACCCAAGACTGATCTCCTTCAGGGTGGACTGGTTGGATCTCCCTGAAGTCCAAGGGACTCTTAAGAGTCTTCTCCAACACCACAGTTCAAAAGCATCAATTCTTTGGTGATCAGCTTTCTTTATAGTCCAACTCTCACATCCATACATGACCACTGGGAAAACCATAGCCTTGACTAGATGGACATTTGTTGGCAAAGTAATGTCTCTGCTTTTGAATATGCTGTGTAGGTTGGTCATAACTTTCCTTCAAAGGAGTATGTGTCTTCTATTTTTTTTTTTTATTTGTGTGTGTGTCTGTCTTTTAATTTCATGGCTGCAATCACCATCTTCAGTGATTTTGGAGCCCCAAAAAATAAAGTCTGACACTGTTTCCACTGTTTCCCCATCCATTTCCCATGAAGTGATGGGAGCAGATGCCATGATGTTAGTTTTAAGCCAAGTTGAGTTTTAAGCCAAATTTTTCACTTTCCTCTTTCACTTTCATCAAGAAGCTCTTTAGTTCTTCGTCACTTTCTGCCATAAGGGTGGTGTCATCTGCATATCTGAGGTTATTGATATTCCTCCCGGCAATCTTGATTCCAGCTTGTGCTTCCTCCAGCCCAGCGTTTCTCATCATGTACTCTGCATACAAGTTAAATAAGCAGGGTGACAGTATACAGCCTTGACATACTCCTTTTCCTATTTGGAACCAGTCTGTTGTTCCACGTCCAGTTCTAACTGTTGCTTCCTGACCTGCATACAGATTTCTCAAGAGGCACGTCAGGTGGTCTGGTATTCCCATTTCTTTCAGAATTTTCCACAGTTTATTGTGATCCACACAGTCAAAGGCTTTGGCATAGTCAATAAAGCAGAAATAGATGTTTTTCTGGAACTCTCTTGCTTTTTCCATGATCCAGCGGATGATGGCAATTTGATCTCTGGTTCCTCTGCCTTTTCTAAAGCCAGCTTGAACATCTGGAAGTTCATGGTTCATGTATTGCTGAAGCCTGGCTTAGAGAATTTTGAGCATTACTTTACTAGCATGTGAGATGAGTGCAATTGTGCGGTAGTTTGAGAATTCTTTGGCATTGTCTTTCTTTGGGATTGGAATGAAAACTGACCTTTTCCAGTCCTGTGGCCACTGCTGAGTTTTCCAAATTTGCTGGCATACTGAGTGCAGTACTTTCACAGTATCATCTTTCAGGATTTGAAATGGCTCAACTGGAATTCCATCACCTCCACTAGATTTGTTCGTAGTGATGCTTCCTAAGGCTTACTTGACTTCACATTCCAGGATGTCTGGCTCTAGGTGAGTGATCACACCATCGTGATTATCTTGGTCATGAAGTTCTTTTTTGTACAGTTCTTCTGTGTATTCTTGCCACCTCTTCTTAATATCTTCTGCTTCTGTTATGTCCCTAGTATCTAGAATGTAGTTAATCGCCAGTGGATATTGATCCTGTTGACCTATTATTTATAATCATTAAATCACCATACAAATACTTGGTTTAGATGCAACTCAGCTTTGTCATTGAGACCGTAAACCCTAGCACCAACTTCCTGTGTTTGAATCTTAGCTTTCTCATCACTAGTTTGGGGACAACATTTAACTGTGTCAATTCTTCATCCACAAAGGAGTAGAAATTATGGTGAAGACACAATGACTGCAAAATATTTGGAAGAGTACCTGACATATAAACCAATGTATGTGCATGCTCAGTTGCATCCAACTCTTTGTGACCCTATGGATTGTAGCTAACGTGCCAGGCTCCTCTGTCCATGGGATATTCCCAGCAAGAATACTGGAGTGGGCTGTCATTTCTGCCTCTAGGGGATCTTTCCAACCCAGGGATCGAACCCATATCTCCTGTGTCTCCTGCATTACAGGAATATTCTTTACTGCTGAACCACTTGGGAAGCCCTGACATATAGTCCAGTTCAGTCACTAGTCGTGTCCGACTCTTTGCAACCCCATGAACTGCAGCATGCCAGGCCTCCCTGTCCATCACCAACTCCCGGAGTTCACTGAGACTCACATCCATCGAGTCAGTGATGCCATCCAGCCATCTCATCCTCTGTCATCCCCTTCTCCTCCTGCCCCCAATCCCTCCCAGCATCATAGTTTTTTCCAATGAGTCAACTCTTCGCATGAGGTGGCCAAAATACTGGAGTTTCAGCTTTAGCATCATTCCTTCCATAGAACACCCAGGACCAATCTCCTTAGAATGGACTGGTTGGATCTCCTTGCAGTCCAAGGGACTCTCAAGAGTCTTCTCCAACACCACAGTTCAAAAGCATCAATTCTTCAGCAATCAGCTTTCTTAACAGTCCAACTCTCACATCCATACATGACCACTGGAAAAACCATAGCCTTGACTAGATGGACTTTTGTTGTGCTCTATAAATGTCAGCTGTTATGATAGACTGCCTTTTTAAAAGTCCCATTCTGTCAATAGATAGGCCTTAGACTAGTCACTTAATTTCCCTGAACTTCAGTTTTCTGATCTGTAAAATTGATTATATTAGCCTTGAACTGAAATGATCAGAATATTTTTAAGCTTTAAGAATTATCACCATCATGGCTTCTACATATCATTCATATTAAGTGTGAGTGAAGCAATTAATCTTAGAAATACATCATAAAACCTTGGAATTATACAGTTTTCACAAAAATTATTTTATTTTAAGCATGAAATAACATTAATTCCTTCATCTAACATTTTTTAAACAACTTTCATGTGTCAAGAATTGTGCTAGCCACTAAAAAAATGAAGTTTAGCACTTTTATCGAGAAAGAGATATAAAAAGATTAATATATGAAAAACGCAATGATAGAGATTGCCTAGAATAATAAGTATTCAAAGTAGACATATTCTCTGGACTCAAAGACTGATAGAATACAAGATGTAATTCCCCTTATTTTCTCTTTCTATCTCCATCAAGACATGTTCAATAAATGTTGAATAAATATATGCTGTATAAATCATCTTATTTTGGAAAACTACATTATAGGCTTCATTCTGCGACCTAGATTTTTGGTTTAACTATACAAATTACTGGTTTTCTGTATGACCCTACACAAATCAATATACTGCCTGGAGGTCAGTTTCCTAAATAATAATAGCTTGATTCATCTGTTCTGTTTATTTTGTGGGATTGTTGAGAATTTCAAATGAACTAGTTTGAAGTTGCTATGAAAATCCTCAAGTAAAATGCAAAGGTATTATATGATGTTATCCTTAAAAAAAAAAAAGCACAGGGTAGTACTTCAGAAAATACTGAGAGTATTATGTGAAATTTTGCAAATGAGAGAAATCTCATGAGTTGAAGAATGACATAGCCAACCCCTGGCCCCAAAGGAATGGCTAGTTCCAATGTCTATCAGGAAAACAAGTGCTAACAAGAACACATATTTTCTGAGCAAGCTGCAGAGGTCTGTTTTTCTGAGGGTCTCTTCAAATCTGCTATTGAATTTCATTCTATGACTATAGCCTTCTTGACTCTGGTCAATGGAAGTGCCCAATATCAGTATCTTTATCTAGAAATCACATGTTAATTTTGGTCACAGCACTCCCTTTCTACAAAATATAATCAAGTAAATAGACAAGAGATAGGTAAACACTGAGAGACCGAATCTGATATTGAAATATTGAGCTTCTAACTCAATGTATTGATAGTTGATCTTAACACCGGGTTTAACAAAAGACACTCCAAACATACCAGTTCCCTGAATCAGGTCTTTTGTGGCTGATTCAAGTTGCTTTTTTCTTTTCTTCTTTTTTTTTAAAGAACTTGAAGCAGAGTCATGACTACAATTTACTCCGGGGTACAAAGGTATTATTTTAGAGAAAAAATAGCTATGGGAGAAGGAAAAGTGTTCAGCTGGAGAATAAATGGTTGTTGACATCAGACAAATAGGAGATAAGGAAATGGGCAGAGTGATTACGCAGGTAAACAGGGATATAAGCAAAGGTGGAATTGAAGATATGGCTTGTGTTTTCCTCCACAGACTGAAGCTGCTCTGATGTATGACGCTGTGTACATGGTGGCCATTGCCTCCCACCGGGCTTCCCAGCTGACCGTCAGCTCCCTACAGTGCCACAGACACAAGCCGTGGCGCCTTGGTCCCAGATTTATGAATCTGATCAAAGAGGCAAGTGACACTTGTTTACAGTTCAGCTCTTCCTTTGGCTTACTGCTTCTGGACTTGTCCACGTGGTGAAGTCTTCCCATTTGGCTCTGTTGGCATGATGCCATTTGGTGAGGTCCTTCCCATTTGGCTCTGTTGGCATGATGTCATTTGGTGAGGTCCTTCCCATTTGGCTCTGTTGGCATGATGTCTGTAAGAGAGGAGATGCCATCATGAACCTATCTGCTGGGAATTCACTGGTAAAAATTTGTGTAGAAGAACTACCAGGAGCTTTCCAGTGTGATGATGAGACGTTTTCAAAAGCTACCAGATTATAACATGCACCTTCCTTTATTGCAACTCAGGCCCCAGCTGCTTCTGGCCCTCCACATGTGTTCATAATAACTCCCAGGTGCTTATTCTATGGCCTGTTGAGTCATGAGGTAGGTCAGTCCGTCACTGAAGAGAATTAGAGATGGCTTCCCCATTCTCAGCCTCTAGTCCCAGTGGTTTCCCTAAGTCGTGGGTTCTATAGGACTGAACAGAAGGAGCTCTTTGTTCTAATGATACACTGATTATTTCACCAATTGTCAGCAAACTGAAAAATCTGGTACCTTTCGAAACCTACACCATGTACTGAAGGATTTTCAAGAGCACAGGGTTTAGAGAGGAGGTGAGTTCTCACTATTACCTTACCCTGGGCACCCTTCCCTTTTCTCAAAGACAATTTAATTTCTCTTCACTAGATCCTGTTCTAAGATCTTGAGATGTCTTCTAGATATGTATTCTTGGATTATCTCTGACCCCTACACACACCTCGGAGTGTGTCTGGATTTGAAAAGATGAAATAAGGTATTTGGGGGCAGGCGAGTCTGACTGAGGATACATATGCTGTTATGCTGTTCTAATGCTTTTTGGGATTAGAGATTTACCTCTCAAGTGAAGAGTATCTTTATTCCTTTCTGCCCTGGAGAAGGTTGGGGTGAGACAAAGCCTTAACAGAGAAGAATGGCAGGAAGCATAGTACAAGAAAAGAATGCCCAGTCAAGAGGAAGGGTGATATCTAAAGAAAGATACCTACTTTGGGCTTTATCTCTGCTAGTCTCTTGAGCACCTACAGGCTCTTCTATCTACTTCTTCTTTGAAGTCTGACTCTAATCCGTCAGGGTCAGGATGAGAGAGACAGGAGGTATGAAGGTTAGCAGACTACCCAGGCTCCAAACCAAGGTTATTTACAAGGCTGAGACTGAAGTGTGGCAAGCAACAAAGTGCCTTGGACACACGATCTAAGGAGGCACTCTCTCTCAAATTTGAATCCTGCACATGCAGGAGACTGAGAAGGAATGTTTCCTTAAATTTTGTGCCCTGGGCACCTCTCTTACCTCACTCTATGCTGGCAAGGTTATTTGGGTTTAAATTCCAGCTCCACTAACATGTATGAGCAATATAACCTGGGTAAGTTACTTAGACTCCCTGTGTCTCAGTTTTCTCATCTGTAAAATGGGAATAACACCTTCTATCTCACATAAGTATTGTGAGGATAATGAGTAAAGTTAATTCTTAGGAAGAACAGGACAGGGACATTATAAGAATCTGAAATATGAGCTATTCTCTTACCGTTGGAAAGGACTGCTCACAACAGCCCTCATTCAGCTTTACTGAGGATGATGCCAGGAATTTAAAACTGGCAACAGCAACAACAGCAACAAAGAAATCACAATTGGGCATGAAATGAAATACCCTTTCTGACAGTTACACAAATCTGACATACTGTGCCTAATAGGAAAACATCATACAGCCTCTCCTTTCCCCATAGTGATCATGGTTATGTCCTGAATTGCCATTCAGACCACCTTGATCTTTAACAACAAAACAGCTTGTTTCCTTTTATCTCATTCCAGCGCAAGAAGAGGCATGAGACCACATTACAGTTTGGGATCAAACACTCTGGAGCACCCCAAGCACCTTTTTTCTTGTATTTGAGTTGCATACAAAGGTGAAATTACTAAGTCGTATTTAGATATGTGTAAAGAAATAATGAGCTCGAAGAGGAGGGACCACATTGAAAGCAAAACAGCATTTTACATTCATTTACTCCAAAGAATAAATTCCCTATTCTCAGGCTCCACAGCTGGGGTACAAGAAGAGATGCATTAGAAAGCTTGAGTTCATGTTTTCTTTTGTCTCCTGAGTCACGATGTCTTCTGCTGCCTTTGGCAGGGTTTAGGCATCTGCAGAAAAGATGGGAAATCAGATAAAGAGTGATGTCCTGGCCTGTTGAAAGACTTGCACTGAGGGGACTTTAAAAGAAACTAAAGCATGCAAAAGTGAGAACATGCAGAAGTTTCTTTCAATGAATACCTAATACAACAAGACTGCAGCCATCAGATTTGATCTGTTGTTGTTTAGTCTCTCTGTTTTTGTTGTTGTTGTTTAGACTCCTTGCGACCCCATGGCCTGTAGCCTGCCAGACTCCTCTGCCCACGGGATTTCCTAGGCAAGAATACTGGACTGGGTTGCCATTTCCTTCTACAGGAGATCTTCCCAATCTAGGGATCGAACCTGTATCTCCTGAATTGGCAGGTGGATTCTTTACCACTGAGCCACCAGGGAAGCCCATCAGGTTTGATTAGGAAACATAATCCTAATCCTTGGTCCTTTCTTTGAGTAACTGTTACTTTCTAAGCTATTTCCAAACCTGTAATCAGAAATAATGTAAAGAAGCAAGTCAGCAGATTGCATGTATGGGAGAAGATCAAATTCGTCACAGGAGGTAAATTTCTCGAGGAGGAGGTACTTGCAATGTGCACTAACCCTTGACAATCCACACATCGTTTAGAATCAGGAAGGCTTTCAGACAGGTCTCTCAAGCTAACTACCTTTCAGTGTTTCAGGCTGACCAGAAAGAGAGAAAGAATTAAAGAATATTTTAAACATGATTGGGTATGTTATAGTGTTATCTCTTTGGGTTTTTGCTAAATGAGTACATATGAAGAGATTATAGTCTCCACTCAACAACTGGAACTCCATTATACAAGTAATATTAACTTAGGTAACGCTAGTGGTAAAGAACCCACCTGCCAATGCAGGAGATATAAGACATGCGGGTTCTATCCCTGGGTCGGGAAGACCCCCCTGGAGGGCATGGCAACCTACTCCAGTATTCTTGCCTGGAGAATCCCCATGGACACAGGAGCATGGCGGGCTACAATCCATAGGGTCACAAAGAGTCAGACACGACTGAATTGACTTAACACACAACTTAGTACAGGAGTATCTCTGAAATTATAAAATGTGGTTTCTACTGTCTACGAATATAAATTCTATCAGTATACAGTGGAGGAATGGCAAACTTCATCCACGTTCATTAGAATCCTCACTGTTGAGCAGGATATGCAGGGTCCATAGTGATCCCTTCAGGACCTCCTATGCCACCTCTCTCATCTCCTGCTTCCATCCCAACACTCACTGAACTCATTGTGACTCCCTGAACTTGCCGTATGCTCCTCCCAAATTCTCTTGCCTCTGATTGAAGTGCCTCCTCTAGGTCATCCTTTATGATCCAGTTCAAGCACTAGCTCCTGACTATGGCCCCAACTCACAAATTCAGGCCCCTATCCTTCATTACAGCTGTTGTTAGATCATCATAGTGGGTTGTATGTCTGTCTCCAAGCTGTGCTTTTCCAGTCTCAATTCCCTAGTACTTGCACAACATTGAACGTAAAATGAGCACCCAATAAATAGTAGATGAGTGGATAAGTGAACAAATGAACATCAAAGTACCTGAAGAACACACACAATCTATGAACAAGAATTACAGTCATTCAACCCTGAATGAATATCATATCCAGACACAATTCAATAAGACAGAAATGAGAGCTGGGACTAGACTCATCTACTGAGGTCATAGGTTCTAGTAGAAGAGTGAGTCAGGGGTCTTAGGAAGAGACCAGGACATCACTTTGCTGACAAAGGTCCATATAATCAAACCCATGGTTTTGACATTAGGCATCTACATATGTGAGAGTTAGACTATAAAGGAGGGTGTTGTTCATTCCCTCAATTGTGTCCGGTTCTTTGTGACCCCATGGACTGCAGCACACCAGTCTTCCCTGTCCTTCACCATCTCCTGGAACTTGCTCAAACTCGTGTTCATTGAGTTGGTGATGCCATTCAACCATCTCATCCTCTGTCGTCCCCTTCTCCTCCCACCTTCAATCTTTCCCAGCAACAGGGTCTCTTCTAATGAGTCAGCTCTTCACATCAGGTGGCCAAAGTATTGGAGCTTTAGCTTTAGCATCAGTCCTTCCAATGAATATTCAGGACTGATTTCCTTTAGGATTGACTTATTTGATCTCCTTGCTTTCCAAGAGACTCTTAAGAGTCTTCCCCAACACCACAGTTCAAAAGCATCAATTCTTCAGCACTCAGCTTTCTTCACAGTCCAACTCTCACATCCACATACGACTACTGGAAAAACCATAGCTTTGACTAGATGGACCTTTGCTGGCAAAGTAATGTCTTTGCTTTTTAATAAGCTGTCTAGATTGGTCATAGCTTTTCTTCCATGGAGCAAGTGTCTTTTAATTTCATGGCTGCACTCACCATCTGCAGTGATTTTGGAGCCCAAGAAAATAGTCTCTCACTGTTTCCATTGTTTCCCCATCATCTACCAGATGCCATGATCTTCATCTTTTGAATGCTGACTTTTAAGTTTTAACATCAAAACCACTCTCCTCTTTCACTTTCATCAAGAGGCTCTTTTTAGTTCCTCTTCACTTTCTATCGTAAGGGTGGTATCATCTGAATATTTGAGATTATTGATATTTCTCCCAGCAATCTTGATTCCAGCTTGTGTTTCACGCAGCCTGGCATTTTGAATGATGTACTCTGCATATAAGTTCAATAAGCAGGATGACAATATATAACTCTTTCCCCACTTTGGAACCAGTTCGTTGTTCCATGTCCAATTCTAACTGTTGATTCTTAACCTGCATACAGATTTCTCATAAGGCAGGTAGGTGTTCTGGTATTCCTATCTCTTGAAGAATTTTCCACAGTTTGCTGTGATCCACACAGTCAAGACTTTAGCGTAGTCAATGAAGCAGAAGTAGATGTTTTTCTGGAATTCTCTTGCTTCTTCTATAATCCAACACATGTTGGCAATTTGATCTCTGGTTCCTCTGCCTTTTCTAAATCCAGCTTGAATATCTGGAAGTTCTTGGTTCATGTATTGTTGAAGTCTAGTTTGGAGAATTTTGAGCATTACTTTGCTAGCATGTGAAATGAGTACAATATTGCATAGGAACCTGAAATGTTAGGTCCACGAATCAAGGCAAATTGAAAGTGGTCAAACAGGAGATGGCAAGAGTGATCATTGACATTTTAGGGATCAGTGAACAGAAATGGACAGGAAGGGGAAAATTTAATTCCTATGACTACTACTGTGGGTAAGAATCCCTTAAAAGAAACAGAAAAAAGTCAGCAAAAAAGTCCAAAATGCTGTACTTGGGTGCAGTCTCAAAAATGACAGAATGATCTCTGTTCATTTCCAACGTGAGCCATTCAATATCATGGTAATCCAAGTCTATGCCCCAACCACTAATGCTGAAGAAGCTGAAGTTGTACAGTTCTATGCAGACCTACATGACCTTCTAGAACAAACACCAAAAAAAAAAAAAAAAATGTCCTTTTCTTCACAGGAGGCAGGAATTCAAAAGTAGGAAGTCAAGAGATAAGTAACAGGCAAATTTGGGCTTGGAGTACAACATGAAGCAGGGCAAAGGCTAACAGAGTTTTGCCAAAAGAATACACTGGTCGTAACAAATATGGACATCACCTGAAGGTCAATATCGAAATAAGATTGATTATATTCTTTGCAGTTGAGGATGGAGAAGGTCTATACAGTCAGCAAAAATCAGACTGAGTGCTGACTGTGGTTCAGATCGTGAACTCCTTATTGCAAAGACTGAGTGCCAAAGAAATGATGCTTTCGAACTGTGGTGCTGGAGAAGACTCTTGAGAGTCCCGTGGTCTGCAAGGAGATCAAACCAGTCAACCCTAAAGGAAGTCAGTCCTGAATATTCATCGGAAGGAGTGATCTGAAGCTCCAATACTTTGGCCACCTGATGCAAAGAACTGACTCATTGGAAAAGACCCTGATGCTGGGAAAGATGGAGGGCAGGGGGAGAAGGGGAATGACAGAGGATGAGATGGTTGGATGGCATCACCGACTCAATGGACTTGAGTTTGAGCAAACACGGAGAGATAATGAAGGACAGGGAAGCCTGGTGTGCTGCAGTTTATGGGGTCACAAAGTGTTGGACACAACTGAGCTACTAGAAAACAAAATATCGTGAACTGGGAATGTAGACCCTAAGATTTCATGTGTTTGTTTTCTGTGTAAACTTAACCACTTAACCTCTTTTTTCTCAATTGCTTCTTCTACAAATTGAGGATAAAAATATCCACTTTATATGTCTGTAAAGATTGCATTTAATATATCGACAGCAGAGCAAAATATCTGCCCTACAGTGGTTGCTCAAAAAGGGTGTGAGTGAAAGTCACTCACTTGTGTCTGATTCTTTGTGATCCCATGGACTATACAGTCCATGGAATTCTCCAGGCCAGAATACTGGAGTGGGTAGCCTTTCCCTTCTCCAGGGGATCTTCCTAAACCAGGGATCATACCCAGGTCTTCCGCACTGCAGGCAGATTAAATTGAAGATCCTTGTTAAAAATGTATATCATATAAAGTGGTTGTCAGAAAGAAATGAGGCAACACATATAAAACCTTAAGTCTATTGCCTCGCATATGTAAGGACCGCAGTCTTGCTTTTGATATTTGGCATCATCATTGTTATTACTGAGTCAAGATGAAGTAGCAGTGCCTGTAAAAAGGAAGACAGGACCTGGCACAGGAAAATCAGGAGTTCAGTGAAGACTGGCATGCAGACACAAGAGGCCAAATGCAGTGATGCCAGAGAATGAGGGAGCTTTCAGTCATCAAACACGCGTGATTGTTCCAGAGGGACCCAAAGACATTATTAGGTAACAATCAGGAGTGCTGAGCTCACAGAAAAGCCTGGCAAATCACATCTCAGATCAGTCTAGGAAATTATAGCTCAAAGTGGGAGGTGAGGAAACTGAAAGTCTCTTGCCTGTGACAAGAGCTACTCTGGACCCAGAATAAGTGCTAGCTGGCCATGGGGAAATCAGTGGGAAGAGCTGTAGAGGTGTATGCATGTCAAAACATCTGGAAGATGAGAGTCTGTAGTCACAGGTGCTGGAAAGGGCAGTAAACTGTGCATAGAGCAAAGTGAATCAGGTTTTAGGTTAAATCAGTGGTTCTTAGCTATTTTCTGTGGTATGGGCCCTATATCAAAACTGATTTAAATCGTAGATCATTATTCCCACAGAAGATATACAAATATGCTTACAATCTCAAGGACCTTATACTCATGCTGGGCTCTTTGAAACTCATGTTATACAATGAATTACCATCTCACACCAATCAGAATGGCCATTATTAAAAAGCCTACAAATAACAAATGCTGGAGGGGGTGTGGAGAAAAGGAAACTTCCTATACAGTTGGTACAAATGTAAACTGGAGCAGTTCAATTTAGTTCAGTTCAGTGGCTCAGTCGTGTCCAACTCTTTGTGACCCCATGGACTGCAGCACACCAAGCCTCCCTGTCAATCACCAACTCCTGGAGTTTACTCAAACTCACATCCATTGAGTTGGTGATGCCTTCCAACCATCTCATCCTCTGTCAGCCCCTTCTCCTCCCACCTTCAATCTTTCCCAGCATCAGGGTCTTTTCAAATGAATCAGTTCTTCCCATCAGGTGGCCAAAGGATTGGAGTTTCAGCCTCAGCATCAGTCTTTCCAGTGAATATTCAGGATGATTTCCTTTAGGTTGGATTGGTTGGATCTCCTTGCAGTCCAAGGGACTCTCAAGAGTCTTTTCCAACACCACAGTTCAAAAGCATCAATTCTTCAGCACTCAGCTTTCTTCACAGTCCAACTCTCACATCCATACATGACCACTGGAAAAACTACAGCTTTGATAGATGGACCTTTATGTTCATAGCAGCACTGTTTATGATAGCCTAGACTTGAGAACAGCCTAAATGTCCATCAACAGCTGAATGGATAAAGAAAATGTGGCATATACATACATACATACGTGTGTGTCTGTGTGTGTGTGTGTGCATGCGTGTGTGCTCGTGCACGTTTCAGTAGTGGCCGACTCTTTGTGACCCTATGGACTATAGCCCTGCCAGGCACCTATGTCCATGGAATTCCCAGAGTGGGTTGCCTTCCCCTGCTTCAGGGAATCTTCCCAACCAGGGATCAAACATTTATTATGTCTCCTGCATTATCAGGTGGGTTCTTTACCATTAACACCAGCTGGGAAGCTCTGTGGAATATTGCTGTTGTTGTTTAGTCACTAGGTTGTGTCTGACTCTTTTATGACACTCTTTTGTGTCTGACTCTTTAGAGGAGCCTGGTGGGCTATAGTCCATGGGATTTCCCACACAAGAATACTGGAATGGGATGCCATTTCCTTCTCCAGAGGATCTTCCTGACACAGGGATCAAACCTGCATCTCCTGCTTGGCAGACAGGTCCTTTACCACTGAGCCAACTGGGAAGCACATACAGTGAAATATTATTAAACCATAAGAAATGAAATAATGCCATTTGCAGCAACTTGGTTGGATCTAGAGATTACCATTCTAAGTGAAGTCAGAAAGAGAAAGACAAACACTGTATGATACCACTTATATGTGAAATCTAAAATAAGATACAAATAAACGTATCTGTGAAACAGACTGACCGATATAGAGAACAGAGTTGTGTTTATCAAGGGGAGGAGGGAAGGATAGGGAGGTTGGGATTCACATATGCAAATTATTATATATGGGGTGGATTAGCAGCAAAGTCCTACTTTATAGCACAGGGAACTGTGTTCAGTATCCTACGGTAAACCGTAGTAGAAAAGAATATGAAAAGGAAAAAAAAAAAAAAAGAATATGAAAAGGAGTGTATAACTGAGTCACTTTGCTGTACAGCAGAAATGAACACAACATTGTCAGTCAACTATACTTCGGCAAAAAAGAAAAAAAGAGTGTCTTAACTGGATATTTAAGGTAGGATTTGGTTGAAAGCATGTTTCAACATGTTGAACAGCAAAAATATAAATGAAACGTGAGTTCTGTTAGGCTCAGATGGAGTGATCCCATGTAGAAATGGTGAAATATGAGTTTACATAAATATGGAGAGACAACTGGTGGAAATTGCCTGCTGAGAAATTCAAAATTGATCAAGCATTGATCATAAGTTACTGTTCTTGAGATAAAATAGTATTTTAGATAGTTTTTATTGGTAGCCTCCTATAGCTTTCATTGAAACAGATAAACCCACGGTAATTGTGGGTTTATAAAGATATCTTGGTTTGGAAGTAATCATCACTCATAAAGAACTAAAAGGGAAAAAAAAAATGTTCAAGAGAAACAAATGTTTCTTGAGTATAGCCCTAATTTCTCTCCAAAATTTAGACCAGAATGAATTTAGGTATAAATTCATTCAGTTGCTTCACTATTGGAAAAATCCACTTGGATGTTCTGCTACCACCCACATATCAACAAACTCCCAAATAGAATTCATCATTTGATCTATTAAATTTAGTATTGCTATAATAGGTCCAATGTTGGTGAATTATGATATAACCAGTATATTAAACAAACACAACCAGTGGGACAACAAAATCAATTTATTTTGTTCCTACTGCTCATTTAAAATTGTTTAGTGAAAATTAGATAGAGACTATGTTTTTTTTTGTTTGTTTACTAAGATAATGGAAGTCCTAGAGTTTTCATTTCAACATAGTAATTAGAATATCTAGTTTAAAACATTAAGCCAATGCACAACTTGATTTTACATCAAATTTCTCCTCTCCCTGAGGTCTGCTGGAAGACGCTGGGGAAATGGAGGGATGGTTGGCTCTCTGTCTTCTCCTTCCCTTGATGACTTCCTCACCACACTCTTAGCTGTTGGACCTCCTTGCGTGTGCATGCTCAGTCATGTCCAACTCTTTGTGATCCCACAGACTGTAGCCCACCAAGCTGCTCTGTCCATGGAATTTTCCAGGCAAGATTACTGGAGTGGGTTACCACTCCCTTTTCCAAGGGATCTTTCTAACCCAGGGATTGAACCTGGGTGTCCTGCATTGCAGGTGGATTCTTTACCATGTAAGCCACCAGGGAAGCTCAAAAGAGCCTCTAACTGGGTCCCATATCTTGACTGTCAGCCCTTTTACAGCTGTTTTCCCCGTAGAAGCAAAGTGATGTACACGTATGCATGGTAGGTGTTCTAACCTCTAGAAACACCAACTTGCTTACAGTTTCCTGTGTCTGCCGTGCTTTTCTCATACAGTGAAGACAAATGAGTTGCTCTTTTCTTGACAAAACCGATCTTACAAACCAGTCTTTTGTCATCCTCCTTTCAATCTGAAAAGCACTGCCTCCCATTCTTCATGTGGGCTACCACTCTCTCAGAATTAATTTTCCTAGTCCAACAAGCCTCTCCCAAACCTTTATTTGGGGATGGGTCCTCCAATGCATTTCATAGCTCATGTATGTCTCTATGTTAGCACTTCACATGCTTCATTCAGACACTGTAAGATCTTTCCCTTGGACAAGGAGAAAGTCAATTTATCTTTGTATCCTCACATTGCTGTGTAGTACATGACAGGCATTGAAAAGCTGCTTGTTGAACTGAGCCCAGGAAGTTAAAATCTAGCAAACTTTTATTAAATTTCGCTGAGTTGATACTAAATTTTAAACTATATAAATAGTTCCTAATTGATCTAGTCCAAAATAAATTTCCTACATAAGAATGAAACACTATTTCAAGTGCCAAAGTATGTGGGATATCACTGAGAGCTATATAAAATAAGGGCTGCTTTCTGCCACTGTTTTGCTATGAAAATACAATTTATTGATTTATTTTGAAGGAATGAAGATTACAAATTTGAATACATAAATAAGATAGTCAAGATAAGGTGTTAAAAATCAAAGAGTAAAAGATAAAATTCTCCACTGAGGCATCTATATTTGCTTTGATATTTATTTGGACTTTTACGTAAAATGTCAGTATTGAGTGGGTTTTTTTTTTTTTTTTAATGGGATCCTGATGAAAAATTACAAAGTTGGAAAAGAAATCCCTAGAGAAACATAAGCTCTGACATGATTTTCTCCTACTGTGGTTCCAATGAGTAATGCTTCCCATTACTGCATGCCATTTGAGTTTGATTGCCAGGACAAGCTGTCCCTTGAATTAACTAGATGACATTGGACCTGGCAGCCAACTCAGTCAAATTTCTAAATACTTTTCAGACAAATACCCATTTGTATTTTTCATTCTGCACCTACTGAAAATTACCTGCATTCTGACTCCTAGCTTGCACTGTATACACGGAAACCATTTACTCCAGCATCCTTTCACATTTGGGACATTTGGACCTAAAGGAAGACTGAAGTTTTCAGGTCCCTGCTTCAGTTTTCTGTACAAATGGACAGAAAAATTACATCAGTTCCTAAATGTTCAAAGTTTACAATTTTAACCAATTACATGCATTATCTCATTTATCATTAAGGTGTTAAGAGATCTGCTCCTGAAACATTCAGTCAGTAACTAGGTGAACCAGCGCCTGTCAGAAAATGCTGAAAGGGGATGTCAGCATAAAATGAGAGGTTCTGCCAAGTTCTCCTTAGTTTATGTGATTCTAAATAACATTTTTATTTATGAAATAACATTCAAAGACTCATGTCAATTATCGCTTTCCTTCCATTCAGCTACTAATGTCCTGGTCCTGTGATGTTGATTGAAGAATTTGCTTTCTATACCTCAGTCCGTTATGTATGTGTATACATGTGTATATGTGTACATGCACACATGTGTTTAATTTACTTAAATAATTGTCATTTTATAGAGATATATGTGCACATGTGTATACATATATGTCTATTATGTGAGGATATGTATGTATATACATATATGGTGGTGGTGGTGGTTTAGTCGCTAAGTTGTGTCCGACTCTTGTGACCCCATGGACTGTAGCCTGTCAGGCTCCTCTGTCCATGGAATTCTCCAGGCAAGAATACTGGAGTAGGTTGCCATTTCCTTCTCCAGGGGAATCTTCCTGACCCAGGAATTGAACCCGGGTCTCCTGCATTGCAGGCAGATGATTTACCAACTGAGCTATGAGGGAAGCCCAATATACATATATAGTTTGTGTGTGTGTATATATATATATAATGTATATATAGTGTGAATATTTTGTGGATATGCCTACATATATTCATGCACATACAGGTTTCATTTAGGAATTGGCTTTACTATCAAACTTATTTAAGTTTTGGAATATATGTAAGTTATGTATATTTATTATTTATCCAGTTCATTCACTTTCATTGAAATCTAATATTCCATCATTCATTCATTCAACCTGAGAAGGCAATGGCACCCCACTCCAATACTCTTGCCTGGAAAATCCCATGGATGGAGGAGCCTGGTGGGCTGCAGTCCATGGGGTCGCTAAGAGTCGGGCACAACTGAGCGACTTCACTTTCACTTTTCACTTTCATGCATTGGAGAAGGTAATAGCAACCCATTCCAGTGTTCTTGCCTGGAGAATCCCAGGGACAGGGGAGCCTGGTGGGCTGCCGTCTATGGGGTCGCACAGAGTCAGACACAACTGAAGCGACTTAGCAGCAGCAGCATTTATTCAACTAATATCTGCTAGTTAGTATGTGGCAGCAACTTAGACACCATGATTGCCATAGTAAGCAAAACAAATCCCTTACTCTCATGCTGTAGTAGGGGAATGAGGCATACTTAAAAGGGGATATTTTACTTCAGATGATGATAAGGTCTATCAGAAAAACAAAGTTCTGAAGAGGGTAGGGTGTCCTGAGGTCCTCGAATAGAGAAATGGGCATTGCTTTGTTACATGGGGTAGTTAGAAAACACTTCACAGATAATGAGAAACCTGAGTTTCTGAAAGGTTCTGAGTTTCTTTCAAAGTCCTGAAAGAAAAGAGGAAGCAGGACATGTAAATATTAAGAGAGCAAAGGATCCAAGCAGAGGAACAACTCATGCATTAAGGAAAAAAAAAAGAATACTGATCAAGAAGATCCCCTGGAGGAGGAAATGACAACCCTCTCCAGTATTCTTGCCTGAAGAATCCCACGAACAGAGGAGACTGGTGGGCTACAGTCCAAAGGGTTGCAAAGAGTCACACATGACTAAGCAAGCAAATGTACTTCAAGTATTTCTCCGTTTCCCCATGAATGGATATTTTGACTGCCTCCTTTTCTTTTACACATTCAAAAAATGCTGTGATGAACATCTAAGTAATATGCCATTGTTATTGTTCAGTCACTCAGTCGTGTCTGGCTCTTATGTGATTTCCGTGGACTGTAGCCCACCAGGCTCCTCTGTCCATGGGGTTTTCCAAGCATTGAATTATTTGAATGTGTTACCATTTCCAGGGGATCTTCCTGGGCGAGGAATCAAACCCGTATCTCCTACATTGGCAAGTGGATTCTTTATGACTGAGCTACTAGGGATCCTAAGGAATCTTATGCACAAATGCAAGATTTGTTCTAGAACAGCACTGTTCAATAGAAATACATGTGAATCACACAGATTTTCTAGTAGTCACATTAAAAATCAAAACCAAACAGATGCAGTTAATTTTAATAATGCATTTTATTTAACCCAATATATCCAAAATATTATTACTTCAACATGTAATAAATTGACTGTTTTCATAATGTCTTTTAAATTCAGTTTGAATTTTAAGCTTATAGTCCTCAGTTTTTACCAGCCACATTTCAAGTTCTCAATAAGCTTGGTAACTAAATAAATATGTTTTCTTAACACAATATCCCACCCAATCAGGCTAACTGGAGAAAGGTATGAATCTAACCCATGTGGAATCCAAATTTTTATCTTTATTGACAAAGAGCATGTTGATTAACTACAATAAGTATGTACCCAATACAGACAAAATTTGATTAATATGACCAAAGTAATTTAAGACAGACTGATTTGATTTCCAGATTTAATTGATCACATTATCTAGATAATTAGACAAGCACCTATTCCCTCCCACTTCCCACCCACTGTGTCTCAGATTTGTATTTCTGCCATTTAGTTGATTTGCAAGCACAGAAGCCAATTCACCCTATTTTGGAAAACATGCCCTTGCACAAACCAGTGCCAAAGGAAATTAGTTTATGAGTAAAGAAAAGCTAGGTGCATATTCTAACATGAAGTCTTAGGAAATAAGAAACAGTTTACCTAGAGTTCATGGCAAAGATATAGTTAAATTCAGCAGATTTAAAGTTGGAAATCAAATATTGGCAAGGAAAGCCATTATATTTTTAAATCATGCAGTGATCCATGCAAGCTGTTATTGCAAGATAATGGGTTATAAACAACACACATAATAGTTAAAATAATTATATATTGAACAGATGAGAATATGATAAATGCATCATTTCAGTTCCTGAAATAGCTGATATACAAAGAAGTTATGTGGTCTAAAGTTTATGTTTATCACTTCTTCCTTTGCTTAATGTTTATTTTCCTCACATTATTATGTATACTTCAGATTTTGTTTTAAATAGCTTTTCTGAGAACTGGCTTAAAATTGTACTTGACTGGACAGAGATCACATTGCTTAAATGAAGGGTGAATTTCAGATATTTGTCATTGTATCATACTCCAGGGACCTGAGTAAGACAATAAGTGAACAGTTAGTCCATCAAGGCTGTATTTGTACAATGGATATAGAGTGGGCCTCCTTTAATTAAAAACAAATGAAATAATACCACAATGAATAACGTTTGTTAATTCTTTAATTCAGGAGACAGAATCAGGTGCAGACAAGTTTTTGAAATACATAAAATTCTTTTTCTGTTCTCTTTTCTCTGCACCATCTCCCCAAGGTATCTTTATTTCTTGATCTTACTCTTAGCATTTCATTATAAAGTGTTAGCAAAAGGTTCTCTAAATAAATGAATGAATGTATTAATTATGGAGTCAGTAAATGCTTAAAAGGATCATTTCTTTTCATGTACATTCACAGGCCAATTTCTAAACTAGGTAAGCCCTCAAAATTCAAAGAAAAATCTCCTTAGAGTTGAACTGCTATATAAGAGTTGATTTTGGGGGGCGCAAATAAACTAAATCTGACTGCACCTCCAATTCCCCAACCCAGGGCATCATGACCTTGAGAAGATCACAGGATTTTTCTTCTTGGACCTGCAGACTGGACGGTCTCTTTGCCTAGCTCTTTCTAGGATGAAAAGAAAGGGAATTGGAGGATGGAGTGGGGCACAAAGATATGTCTCTCCTCTGCACTGCTTTCTATACAGTGGTACTGGCCTCACAGCCAGTAGGAACAAAATCCTAATTCCCAGGTCCTGCTACCTTCCCTCTGCCTTTCTCCTACTGAAAAATGTGTAACTTCTGGAAGTGCTACTTTATCCAACTTTGCTTCCTACCTGTGTTTTGGATGTCTATCCAATGTAGGAATTGGACCTTAAAGATGAGTAAACCATTTCTTGCCATCAAGGAATTGACAATTAATTGGAGAAAAGATGGTGGACACAATCAGCATAGTATACAATTATGATGTTTCAAGGCATAATAAATAAATAGTTGACAATATACAATAGCTAAGATAATAGTTAACATAATACAAGACCTAATAATGTATACCAGAGAGGTAGCACAGATCGTAACCATATATATTTTTTAAGACTCACATCTTATAACTCTAAGGTTTCCACCCTTTTGATGTGAACAGCATTTGAGAATAAATCCCCTAATGAGTGCAACACTTCTGAAATGTGACCAGGCAGCCATTTCAATATGCAGCCTTTGTTTTCAAATACTGCATTGCTAATGGAACCCATTATTCAGGCACTCAAGGCAAAAAGGGAGACTCCTTGCCAAAGGTTAATATTGAAAATGTGCTGGATGATTCATTTAGTATAATTGATTGATTGTTTTTTCAGAAATCCCAGACTAGAAATCATGTGCTCAACAATGCATAAAAAATTGATAGTGCGAAACATTGATATTAATCAATAAAATTATGAACAAGGTATATGAATCAATTAACAAAACCTAGAGAGAGAATTGTCAAACACTATCCCACTAATAAAAACCCTATTGGAGTTACAAATAAAAAGAGAGGTGATGTTTTCCAGTTGTGTTCAAGTCTGCTGAATACTGACACGTACAGCCCATCAGTCTATAGCAGCCATAGTTTAAAACAAAGTTTCTGACAATAATATTTAAATTCAGATTTTTTTTTTAATGCAGATAACCAGAAGTCAAGAGTACTATTTTGCTTTGTTAGATTTGTGTGTTTGACTGAGCAAGTCAATTGCTTTATATAACTTTGGAGCAGAATGACTCATTTTAAAAAAGAAAGCTTAATAATGTTCATTGTTTTATATGTATATCAACTCTCCATTGACTGTCATAATGTGTTAAGGTGATGTGTTTGTAACACATGTATGTATTCACACACAAACAAACACAACAGTATACTTGAGTCTTAAAAATCAAGAAACAGTTCAGTGTCAACTTAGTCCTATGATGAGCTATGTGACTTGTGAGCAAATTACATCAACATTTTGTCTCTGTGAGTTCAAAATTCTTTAAAGTGTCCTAAAAATAGAAGGGAGGTTGGCCAACCACTTCTTCACCCTAATAGTCTCATCAGCTCCCAAAGTCTCTTATTCTTTGCCTCATGTCAGATGCCCTAGGAACATTGTACAGTGATAGACTCACAACTTATTGGCAGCCCACTGAAATAAAGTCTATATAAACTTGGTGGTCAGATTTACCCCATTTACCCATCCAGTTACAAGAGCTATTAGCTCAGCTTACAGTTTGGAGTACTAGGATATAAAGTTTCTCTTCTCTGGTGAAAGTGAAAGTTGCTCAGTAGTGTCCGACTCCTTAAGACCCCATGGACTATACAGTCCATGGAATTCTAAAGGCCAGAATACTGGAGTAGGTAGCCTTTCCCTTCTCCAGGGGATCTTCCCAACCCAGGTCTTGATATTGTTTTAGCTGGTCTCCCACATTGCAGGTGGATTCTTTACCAGCTGAACCACAAATGAAGCCCAAGAATACTGAAGTGGGTAGCCTATCCCTTCTCCAATGGATCTTCCCAACCCAGGAATCGAACCGGGGTCTCCTGCATTGCAGGCAGATTCTTTACCAACTGAGCTATCAACTGAATAGTTTGATGTACTTTTCTTGTGAGGAATGCAGAGATAACTGTGGTCTTGACCATCAAGGTAGAGGAGGACAGCCTTAAATATTTCACAAGTGGACAAAGGCAAGTGATGATATCTTTTATAATTGAAAGTCAATCACATTGGGAGCTCTTTGTCCACTCGGATTGTGTTAAATTGAAGTTATCAGAAGCAAAAAAAAACAAAAAACAAAAAAGACATGCAATTGGTGACTGGTAAATGGATTCTGATGAGCCAGGGGTCTGTTTAGTGCTCAATGGTAGAGAATCTTCCCAACCCAGAGATAGAACCTGTGTCTCCTACATTGCATGCAGATTCTTTATCTCTGAGCCACCGGAGAAGCCTAGATGGAACTTCATCCATCCAGCTAGAACAATATCAAGTCAATGGTCTCAGTCTCTATATACACTGCCTCTCTAAAATTTCAGAATTTGAAGATACTTAGATAGAGCCTTAGTCTCCATCTCATGGTATCCAACTAGCATACCCTCCTCGAAACAGGTGACTATACTTTATTCATGTCTATGCTTTTATTGATTTTTGAAATATCTCAAATAATCCTGTGGAATTCAAAGCATCAGCAAAGCTCTTCAGAATCCTCTTTGGTGTAGCTGTGCTTCTGCCCCATGAGAGCCTGAGAAGACACTGATGCCAATGGCCAGGAGTATTGCTCTGCCCTGAAGAATATCATCGGGGTTTTTACTGCATCTGGCTCCCTTTGACCAGTGATGATTCAGACTTCTTTGATGCAAAATACGACTGTGTCCACTATGGTTTTCATTACTCTCATTTGCACTTAAAGAATAGTAAAAAAAAAAATGGAAAGCCTTAGACTGAAAACACAGTAACTCATAACTTCTCTGAAAGTTCAGTGATGCAGCAGCTTGACCCCTCTGGCAGAATTATTTTATATGATACTTCCTAAATGGCATCATTGAAGGGTAGGATGTTCAAGGTTAATGGAAATGTGGCAAATTTCACAATTCCCTCCTACTGCAGTTGGGGAAACTGAGATAGAGGAGTAGGCCCAGCAGTCTCTGAGCATCAAAAACAGATCAACAAGAACGTTTTGGATGCTCATGCACTGGCTTTTATTGTTCCTTGAATACCATGCTAATACGCTGGGTCATCTTCTCAGCCAAGTGCTGTATTTGGAGTCAGAAATTAAGGGTCTAAGTCCTTAGTAGCTCTGTGAACCTCACACCTTCATCTCATAAGGCAAGGCTAATGATTTTTTACTTCACACAGTTGCAAGAGTGAAAGGAAATAGCAATTGTAAAAATGTCTAGTGTATTTGACACGAGATGGAGAGAGTGTTTCCCAAAGATGAGATATTTTCTAGCAATGTCTGTATGCTGATTGGAATGACCTAGTCAGACAGGAACAAGCTGATAATGAAAGAGAGAGAGAGAAACTGCTGGAACAATTTCATTGTGTAGGTGAGAGGCGAGAAAGTCTGGTGCACATGTGCATATGAGCACAGAGAGCTCATTTGAGCTGCAGGAGAGAAAGCAGAGAATACAAGCATAGATGCTCACAGATAGGTCAGGGAACATGGTGGGGGTATTGTAGCACTTCTACTTGTTCTGTAAAAAAAAGCAAGACCATCAGCTCGAGTGAAGGTGAACAGTTAGACTTCTTTACAACAATGAAAGAAGAGGATGTCTGCCTCGCACCTGTATTTGAAAATTCTTCCAGAGTAGAACCACTTAATAAAATACCAAATACTAATATGTACCATTTATCAAGATTGCTCTGAAAAAAAAAAAAAAAAGATCGCTTTGAAACATTTACTTTATAATCAGTATTGAGAAAGACATGCTAAGGGCTAGGAGCTCTGACCGGAACTGTCTCCATAAACAAGCGAGAGCTGGTCCGTGACTTCAATAAAAGCAGAAAAGCAGATTCCAGTATAATTATAGACATGAAAGCAAAGACATGCCTTAGTCTGGGCTGAGTTATAGGTTGAAGGCATCTTCAATGTACAGAGAGGGTCACAGGGTAGCACTGTGAGTTGCTTTAAAAGCTTTCTCAGAGACAATGAAGGCTGGCCTCAGCTTTAGAGAATGAGTTGGACTGTGGCAGGCGGCATGGTGAGGAGGGGCATTCTGATTCTGTATAATTATAGATTTGCTGGTGGCTGAGAGTGAATTACGGTAGGAGGTCAAAAGTAAATGATGAGCAGAGGCCAGTTCATGAAAGTACCTTCTATGCTGCACTAATGATTCTGACTAATTCTATAAGCTAGAGGTTCTCTAGCTTCCCAGGTGGCTCAGTGGGTAAGAATCAGCCTGCAGTGCAGAAGACTCAAGAGACACGGGTTCAATCCCTGGGTTGGGAAGATCCCCTGGAGGAGGGCATGGCAACTCACTCCAGTATTCTTGCCTGGAGAATCCCATGGACTGAGGAGCTGGCAGACTACAGTCCATGGGGTCGCAAAGAGTTGGACACAACTTAAGCAACTTAGCACACACAGCACTCACAGTACGCACCAAAATCACCCGGTGAAGTCTCCAAAAGCCCAATTACTTCCCACATTCAACCTCCAGAGACTTGGGTAATTCTTATGCCAGCTTGAGAAAGATGCCATTTGAGCTATTAAGACGGCATTGAACTGCACGGCCCTTCCTCTGTCCCTCGGATCTTGCATAAGTCACCCCTAACCATTATACCTAATGACATGAGGTATATTCACGCTTTCTATATGGGACCATTATTCAGAAGTAAATTTTCATCAATGTTCACGGTAGGGAAGAGACTAAAAGAGACATTAGTAGACCAAAGCCAAAATAAGCATGGCCTCTTGCCCTCCAGTTGTCAGATCTAAGTGAAGATCTAACAAAGCAACACAAAGCAGCCATGAACTCCTGCAGAGGAAGAGGAAGTAGGAGAAAGGCCTGGATCCAACCTTTCTTTTCCTCTAATTTTCAGAACAGCAGGAGAGATGGGGATATGAGGAAAGCAGAGCCGTGGGTGCTGCAGAGGAGAAGGGCAAGTCCTGTTCAACATCTTTTCACCTTTGTTTCCGGGTCCCATCTGGGCCAAACAGCAAGTTCAGCCCACGGCCGGGCTTTAGTTGTCAGCATTATTGAAATTACAAACCAGTGATTTCAATGTCAAGCTAATTATCACTGGAAAATAACATGTGAATACTGACTCCCTTGGTGTGCAGCCTACGAAAGAACACTCAGCGAAAAGGATGCCAGTGTTCATTGTTGGCTTTTATGTAAATTGATGAGCCTAAGGTTTGCCTTGGAAAGTCAGATTTTGACACTAATAACTGAAGCTGACCTTTTGGGTATAAATGTTAGAGGGTTTTTTTGTTTTTGCTTTTGTTTTTAACTCATTCCTTCCTTTCACTGATTCCATGGTAAATACGGCTTTAAAGTTTATGTGGCATGATAAATAACAGCAAAGGCAATGTCTTTTCAGAGAAACTCTTAAAAAACTCTTAAAAAAATATTCATTCTAAATATCCTATACCCTTTTAAGGTAAATATTCTTAACCAAAGTCTGACAGGCTGGTAACAACATCATCTAATTACCCAAAGAACCTAGACTTACTCAAATAATCTAGTCATGATTTATGACCAAAAAATAAAAGAATCTAATCATGAAGTGACAGTATTTGTGATTAAAATTCTGAGGCAAGGAACTGAAAAGCAAACTTTTTTTTTTTCCTGAATCAATATATGTGATGAATGTGGTCACTGTCAAATATTTTAAAAGACAATTCCAACAACTGCAAGGTATTACTTGTAAAGAAATAACAAGATTTGTAAATGAGGCAAATTGTTTACCTAAGTTTGAACTTCAAGGAAGTTTGCCCATTGAAAAATTACACGTTTTCTTTTCATCTTGCTACTATTAGAAATGGAAACAGAATGTCTTTACACAAAGCCACACACCAGCCAAGAACTGTAATTACCTTTGTAGCTCTCACATTTTATCACTAAGATTTGACAACAAAACATTTTGAAAATAAAGACAATAAATGAAAGTCTCCCTGTGAAAGGTTACCTGAGCATTAGACAATTATTCCGCATATGCCTAGCTTGCTACAATTCATACCTCAGACTTTTGTGAATAATATGTTGATGATTACATAGGGTCGAACTTACGGACTAATTTATACAACTTTTTTTGTTCATTCTATTTTTGCTATTTCTGAGATGAATTTTTAAACTAATTTTTAAACTAGCTTATGAAAAACTCAAGTCCAACAATTTTGACTTTTGACTATTGATGAGATTACTGATTATCAGTGAAATAAATGTATCTTAATCATTTTTAAGCTGACCTTATAAATTGAGGAAGAAAAAGGAAGGAGAAGTAAAGGAAGACAGAAAAAAAAAATAGAAAATAAAAAAAACAGTAAGAACAGTCTATGAAATGAGACACTTGAGTTAAGCGTGGATTCCCCACTAACAGCTAACCTCGACCTAGCTGAGACTCAGTTTCCTGTGGATAACAAAGGAGATAAAACTTGATTAAAGGAGATGATATGAACTCATAGGCAATCATTATGCTAATTCCAACCCTCCTACCCTCTCTCTGACCTAATGGAAAGTTTCCATATTATCTTGAAGACACTATCATCTTTAACATGAATGGCCAACTAAATGGCAGCAATCTTTCCGATTTTAAATATAATGTTAGCAAATTACAGATTGACACAAGTTACAGGAAAGTTTTGCTGCCCGAGGAGCACAATCCAAGATGGGAACATGTGTATGGTTTATTGAGAGCGCCTTCTCAGCAGTGGAGTGAGGGAAGGTGAATAAGATATGCTTCAATCAAACAAGGAGGTAAACACTTGGCTTTGTCCTAACTTCTGTGTCCTTCCCAAGAACATTGCCCACTTCTGATCACAGCTGAGGACCTGGATCATGCTGTAAGGTTCCTGTTTTACAGCGTTTTCTGATCCAAGGAAAACTGCTGGCAACCTTCTGGCCTCAGTGTAAAGCAAAAGTAAGATTTACGTTCAGGAAAGGCTAGACAATGCCCCAAAAGAATGAAAACAGGAGATGCTTTCTCTGGAGCCAAGTCTGAGAAAGTGCTTGCCCTCAAAGGCTAGAGCATGTCCTCTATTTCAAGGGAGTTTAAAGAAGGGCCATGATAGAAGCAAGTCATCTCTTTCAACAAACTGCTTGATTGGGTTCCAATTCCAATTTTATTCTTCCCTTATAACACTTTTACTTCAGTGCCCTTGTTCCATTAAAACTGCTGTAACCCTTGCACGAGATCACCTAATGATTTGCTACAAGAGAAATTCCAACTCAGAACTGAAGTACCTAATACATCTCAAACGTCCAGCACTTGAAAACTACAGAGCTGATGCCTGTTTTTACCTGCTGAACTACCCAGTATTACTGGGGCTCCTATCCGCATCCAAGCTAGCATGTTTGCAGGTGGACACATCCTAAATGAATTGGCAAATAACTTCATAACATACATGCTTTCTACATAATTCATTCATAATTCAACGTTTGTCTTTTAAAGATTTACTTTATAGACAGCGTAGCATCTCTAGAGCCAGGGATTGAATTCAACCCCTGCACTTAATGGAAATCTCTGAGGGATAAAGAGTCAGATCACCTCTGGTCACCCTTTGATGCTTAGATATGAAAATGCTTTTCCTGACGTTTCTGCAAGGCAGATTTTTGTATTCCCATTTGACAAACGAGAAAAGTGAAATTCAGTTGGCTTGATCAACTTGAAAAGCGAAAGTGTTACTTGCTCAGTCATGTCTGACTCTTTGTGACCCCATGGACTGTAGCCCTCCAGGCTCGTCCATCCATGGGATTTTCCAGGCAAGGATACTGGAGTGGGTTGCCATTTCCTTCTCCACTTGATCAACTGACAAAATGCAGGAAAGAGTTGACTCTGGGGTTCTGTGATGCCAAAATCTATGCTGCTTGTTTTACATCAAAACTGCCTCCAGTAAAGAAATTTCCATTCAGTATGTTTAACTGGCAAACTTACAAACAATAAGAACATGTAAGTCTTATGCAGCGCTGATACACTGCCTTCAACAAATCAATAGTGAAAGAAGAGAGGAAGACAAGTAAGCAATCAACCCAATCCAATGCACACTTTCAGAGTGAAAATCACAAAGCACGATATGGAAACTGTGGGCTTCCTGGTGGCTCAGTGGTAAAGAATCCACTTGCCAAGTAGGAGATGCAGATTTGATCCCTGCTCAGGAAGATCCCCTGGAGAAGGAAATAGCAACCCAGTCCAGTATCCTTGTCTGGGAAATTCCATGGATGGAGGAGCCTGGAAGGTTACAGTCCATGGGATCATAAAGAGTTGGACCTGACTTGGTGACTAAATGATAACAAATGGGGAAGCTTTGGAAGAATTCCTAACCCAGTCTTTGAGGTTTAGGGCTTCTTGGGGGAAGGAACATAAAACCTAAAATCTAAAGGGCAATTAGAGATTATGAAGATGACACTGGGGTACTAGGTTACAAGCATCCCACACAGGGTAAACAATCAACTGAAATGGGAGTTCAATAAATACAGGCAGAATTAAGCCAAATGTCATAGTACAATGAGAAGGAATAAAAATGCAAATGATCATGAAACAATAAAGAAGAAACAGATTTTGAATAAACTTACTAAAACAAATAAGCCACTGTAAATTCTCAAACATTAGGCTATGCAAAACTAACCTCAAAGGGTCCTTTAAAGGCACGTTGGCTTGAATTACAAGGATACAGGAAAAAATACAGCCGTCTTCTAGGAGGTATGAGTTCCAGGACCCTTGTGGATACCAAAATATGTGTATCTTCCAGTCCTTTATATTAAATGGTGTTGTGTTGTTGTTGTTCAGTCCCTAAACCATGTCCAACTCTTTGCTACCCCATGGACTACAGCATACCAGACTCCTCTGTCCTCCACTATCTCCTGAAGCTTGCTCAAATTCATGTCCAATGGGTCAGTGATGCTATCTAATCATCTCATCCTCTGCTGACCCCTTCTCCTTTTTGCTTTCAACCTTTCCCAGCATCAGGGTCTTTTCCAATGAGTCAGCTCTTTGCATCTGGTGGTCAAAGTATTGGAGCTTCAGCATCAGTCCTTCCAATAACATTCAGGGTTGATTTCTTTAGGATTGACAGGTTTGATCTCCTTTCAGTGGTGTTGCTGTTCAGTTGCTCAGCCATGTCCCACTCTTTGTGACCCCATGGACTGCAGCTCACCAGGCTTCCCTGTCCTTCACCATCTCCTGGAGCTTGCCCAAACCCATGTCCATTGAGTTGGTGATGCCATCCAACCATCTTGTCCTCTGTCGTCCCCTTCTCTTCCTGCCTTCAATCTTTCCCAGCATCAGGGTCTTTTCCAATGAGTCATCTCTAGTATCAGGGGGCCAAAGTATTGGAGCTTCAGCTTCAGCATCAGTCCTTCCAATGAATATTCAGGACTGATTTCCTGAATTTCTCTTAGGATTGACTGGTTTGATCTCCTTGCTTTCCAAGGGACTCTCACGAATCTTCTCCAACCCACAGTTCAAAAGCATCAGTCCTTCAGTGCTCAGCCTTCTTTAGGGTACAACTCTCACATCCATACGTGACTACTGGAAAAAGCATAGCTTTGACTATACAGACTGTTGTTGGCAAAATAATGTCTCTGTTTTTTAATATGTTGTCTAGGTTTGTCATAGTTTTTCTTCCAAGGAGCAAACATCTTTTAATTTCATGGCTGCAGTCTCCATCTGCAGTGACTTTGAAGCCCAAGAAAATAAAGTCTGTCACTGTGTAGAGAATTGTGTAGCATTTGCATATAACCTATGCACATCCTCGTGTATAGTTTAAATCATGTCTGGTTTACTTAAAGTACCTAATACTAAGTAAATGCCATGTAATTTATTGTAAATACAATGTAAATGCTATGTAAAAAGTTATCATTACGCAGCAAATTCAAGTTTTGCTTTTTGGAACTTTTGGAATTTTTCCTGATACATTTGATCCACAATTGGTTGAATCTGCAGATGTAGAACCCGTGGATATGTGGATCTGATACCACACTTCAAGTCTTTGCCAATATGCATTTTCTTTTAATGCTAAGCAAAATACTGATGGCAGATGTGACATGATTGTGTATTCCCAATGCTTACCGAATTTACATTAAATGGAAATTAGCAGCCTGTCTTAGTAATTGGAGTGTGACCTCTTTGCAAGCAGCTTTTGGCAACAGGCCTGTCCAGGAGGGTTTCTAAGGCATTGCCCCAGGGTAACTGCATCCTGGGTGACGGTTGGGCAGAAGCCACGCAGAGGTGAAACCATCAGTATCTGGTGCACGTCTTTTAAGAGCATCTTTTTATACACTATTTGATCATGTAATTTTTTTTCACATCTCTTCTGGAATCAATCAAATTCAGTATCAATTGCTCAAACTTGTCTGGGGATAAATCTGCCAAAAGCTTTAAGGGGACTAATAACAATGTCACAAATTCCTGACAAAACAAAGAAACTGACTTTTGGCAACTGTATCGTTGAAGATGAGGCTTAACACTGGAAAAGAACCAAGTTCACCGCTGCATCGTCAGTGCGAAGCAGCAGGGACCTTTCCATTGCTCCTGTGTTGCTGTGCGCCCCTTCCCTGAAAGGTGTTTTATGTATTTTTAATGGGGCAGTAATAACATTATTAAAAATTAAACCACAGGTGTACTTTCACTAATATTCTTTCCAAGTAGTTGGCTAATTAGAGATCTGAAAAACCCATCTTTCATAATTGGTTTTTTCTTCTTTTAGAAGACTTTATTCAGTGATGGCCAGTAATAAATTTTGCTCCAGACCAAGAGGGAGAAGGATCTAAATGAGAACATGCCCAACCTATTCTAATCAACATGATTCAGTTGAACTGTAATGGTATCAAAACAATTGACTTTTTACCATTCGAACTTAATTATTCTACAATAGGCAGAATAATGCATGTTGCTTCCTGCTTAAAGCAATTCTGCAAACGACAGCTTTGAAGGATGGCATGAAGCAATTTCTTTTTCTCACCCACAATTTGTGAATATTGTTTTAAAACATCATTAAGTCAAATAACCACAGTCTAATTAAGTCTCTTGTAGTTTTGAGGCAGTTTCATGAAATGCCATGGGATTTATTTGACTCATTTCTTCACTTGACTGGAAGTTCTTGAGATGCTGAATGAATCTAAACCCCAGAATACTCATCCTGAGGAAATAAATGCTGCAAAGCATTTGGGTTGAAATAGTTTTACTTAATGTGATGTTAGAAAAACAAAACTGAAGGACTTACTCAGCAGTTCTGCCAAAATATCATGATATTGCTCTAGGCAAGTCCCATTTACTTCGTGCTCCAGTGGGCGTTGTAGGTAGATGAGCACTTGGGATTTAAAGTGTAAGACCCTGTCAAAGAATAAGAAAAAGACCCCTAGAGCTCAAATTAAAAATAATCCTTTAAAAAGCTATGTTTACTTGCTCAGTGGGTAAGAAAGCGGTATGTTTGTCAAGAAAAGAGTAAATTTAGCAAGTCTCCCGGAGCTGAAAGCAGTAGGTTGAGTAGAGAGACGAAAGAGGGGACTTAGTTGCATATTAAAAGGATTTCTAAGCATTACATTATAATTGATTCATTAGAGACCTGGATATTCCTCCTTAGACTGGCCATCTTTCTGCTTTGACTTTCAGAAGCGCAGTGTTTATTTTCAAATTGGTCCAGGATGGATTCCTAAGACTGTTGCATGCAGGCTTGTGTAAGTAAGCATGGCCTGAGAATTTGGGCAAATTCCCAAACCAGACAGAGGAAGGACTAGAATGGTTGAATCTCAGATATTATTCCATTCAATATCTTCATTTATACAAGACATAGAAGACCCATGAGGTAAAATGATTATCCTAGAGCACAGAAATCCTGCTATGTGCAAGGAAACCAAAGCTACAGGGTACTGAACTTGAGCAAAATAGGGCTTTCATATTATGACCGAGGGCTTCCCTCGTGCCTCAGTGGCAAAGAATCAGCCTGCCAATGCAATGCAGGAGGTGGGGGTTCGATCCCTGGGTCGGGAAGATCCCCTGGAGAAGGAAATGGCAACCCACCCCGGTATTCTTGCCTGGGAAATCCCATGAACAGAGGAGCCTGACTGGCTACAATCCGTGGGGTTGCAAAGAGTCAGACAGAACAGTGCACACATGCAAGCCAGAACCACAAAAGTCTCTGACACTGGAAGATTTAACAGAGAAGAGTTGCTCCAAAGAATTTCTAATTAAAGTTTGTAATTTTTACATCTTCTAAAGTTGTAGTATTAGAGATAATTTTTTATGGAAGATCTTATCCAGAAATTCAATTTAACTCATAAGTTGCTGTTGTTTAGTCACTCAGTCATGTCTGACACTGTGACCCTATGGACTGCAGCATGTCAGGCTTCCCTGTCCTTCACCATCTCCCAGAGCTTGCTCAAACTCATGTCCACTGAGTCGGTGATGCCATCCAGCCATCTCATGCCCTGTCATCCCCTTCTCCTCCTGCCTTCAATCTTTCCCAGTACTAAGTATATACTACGGATACAGTATGTGTGCAGCACTGCAAGGTACAAGAAGTGAGGTGAACAGTGAAAGTAAATGATGAATACCACACTGCCCCGACTCTAAGGAAATCATGAGCTGGAGGGAAATATACACACCTAATTGTAATACAAGACTGTTGCAATACAGGCTAAAATTGTATATAAATATAATACTATTTAATCCAAGAGGAAAAGGTATGTATTCTGACTGAAGGGATTGGGGATGGCGTCAGAGAAGAGAAGACACTTGGACTGACCTTGATAGACTCTTTTGCTCTTTCAATAAGTATATAATGAGTACTGCTTACTAGGTGTCAAGCCTTATCTTTGGTGATGGGGATGCAGCAAAATAAATGTCCATCCCTGGCCTTGGGAGGCTTACATTCTAAACAAATTTGTAAATTATGAATATGCACAGTCTGTGAAGGTATCCCCAGGGTTGAAACATAAGTTTTACATGTAGCCCTTGGGGTGAAACATGGCTAGAGATGGGGATAAAAAGGAAACAGCAGGGAAGAGAAGTAAATACTGTGTTAGAGAGGTGGGGGGTTATTATCTAGGCAATTGAAAATATTGTTTCAAGGAAGTGCTCTAAAGAAGATTCTGAAACAGCTGTGTACATACGTTGTTGTTGTTTTTCAGTCTCTGAGTCCTGTCTGACTCTTTGTAATCCCATGGACTGTAGCACGTCAGGCTCCCTTGTCTTTCACTATCTCTTGGAGTTTGCTCAGATTCATGTCTATTGAGTCAGTGATGCTAACCGTCTCATTCTCTGCTGACCCTTTCTCCTTTTACCTTCAATTTTTCCTGGCATCAGGGTCTTTTGCAATAAGTCAGCTGTTCTCATCAGATGGCCAAAGTATTGGAGCTTCAGATTTAGCATCAGTCCTTCTAATGAATTGGAGAAGGAAATGGCAACCCACTCCAGTACTCTTGCTTGGAGAATCCCATGGAGGGAGGAACCTGGTGGGCTACAGTCCATGGGGTCGCAAAGAGTCAGACATGACTGAGCGACTTCACTTTCTTTCTTTTCTTTCTTTCTTCTAATGAATATTCAGGGTTGATTTCCTTTAGGATTGACTGGCTTGATCTCCTTGCTGTCCAAAGGACTCTGAAGAGTCTTCTCCAGCACCACTATTCAAAAGCATCAATACTTCGGCAATCAGCCTTCTTTATGGTCCAACTCTCCAATCCATACATGACTGCTGGAAAAACCATAGCTTTGACTATAAAGATCTCTGTTAACAAAGTGATGTCTCTGCTTTTTAATACACTGTCTTGGTTTGTCATAGCTTTCCTTCCAATACTATAATGGCTGTTTTGCAGTAGCACTGGGAAATGTCTGGAATTCAGTGTAAATGCTTCTAGGTCTGGCAGCAAACAGGAGCCCCTGGACCATGGGCAAAGTGCTGAAACCTCCAGGCTTAGTTCAGCTCCACATTAATGTATGAGCTTTGGAATGTGTGGCCATTCCAGGAATCTAATCTCTCACCAGGATAGTGCTCCACTGAGGGAACACTGGCAACAATCAAATTGGTTTGGGGTCATGCTAGGGATTGAGTCTAGATTCCAGAAGAGGACCTGTGAGGTCAGTGTGACCCCAAGAACAATCATAGCAATCAGGATCTTTGGGGACAAATCTATTTTCTCAAGGACAGCGCAGACTTTGAAAAGACTCTGTGGATCTCTGTCTGTCACTGAAATCAAGCTCAATAATTGTTTGGTGACTGGTAATTTTTGGTGAGATTATTCAACAAATACAGGTAGGATAGGGTCCACAGAGTTGACAAACTTTGAGCCCTGTTTCACTAATTCTCAGAGTATAGTATGAGGACCTTCTTCATGGTTGCAAAAGCAAGTGGAATGCTTATTTTAAAAAATGCAAATCCCTGGCTCTCACGTCAAATAAGTATCCCAGTGGTTTTGTGCTCATTAGAATTTGACAGCCACTGCATTAATGTAATTGATGATGTAGTAAGGCAGTTAGTTTTTCACTGACAAGCAGCGTAAAGGAAGGCTCTGACACAGAGCAAGGATCACTGCAAAATGGTCTATGAGTGATCTTATATCTGTTGGGAGAGTTGAGGAGTTTTTAACTAGGTCAAGATAAGAAAGGAACTAGAATTTTATTGAGCTTCCATCTGATGGTCCTGTTAGAAGCTTTGAAGAATTATCTCCTTTAATTTTTACAACTAGTCAAAGACAGTGTTAATTTTTGCAAATGGATGTTGAAGAAGTTAAGTAATCTACTCATGCTACTGCTACTGCTGCTAAGTCACTTCAGTCGTGTCCGACTGTGTGACCCCATAGACGGCAGCCCACCAGGCTCCCCCATCCCTGGGATTCTCCAGGCAAGAAAACTGGAGTGTGTTGCCAAAGTGAAATTGTTAGTCCCTCAGTCTTGCCCTACTCTTTGCGATGTACAGAGTCACCTAGCTAATTCCACATCATTTGATCCCAAAGTCAAACCATTCCTGATGCACCACACTCAGACATCAAAACATGCTAACAATTAAAATGAACTATCACTCTGTTGAAGCGCATCTTATTTATAATGCTGGGTTTATGACTAAAATTTGTATAAGAACAATATATGAAGACCAGTGAAGTGTCTTTTAGCAGTATTTTTAATTTTTTTTAATGCAATATGGGATTTTTTTGTTGTTGTTAGGCTGCTAAAAGCATATGAATTTATGATTGTATTAAATCTTCCTGTTTTACTTGAAAACTTCTCCTTTTTCAATTAGCTTTCTGGACCATAAATTGATTCTGTCACATGTTGCCATGTGCTTTCTAAAAGTCAAGGCATTATTGCTACCTCAGAATAAGAAAAACAGGTATGCTTGATGAAAAATAAGGAAGACAAAGATACTGAAGAGAAGGGAATCAGAGAGGGTTGTCCAGAAATAAAGTTCCAAGGAAGGAAGTTCATGGTGACTGAAGATAAAGGACTTTAAAACATGTTCCACTGTCTTTTCAGTTGTAAGTCAGCAAAAGTCACTAACATTTTCAGTAAAGAGTCAATGAACAGCCACACACAGGTAAATCCAAAATGGAAATCATAGGAAGTAGGGCCATCCTGGGACCCATTTAATCCACTGCAAGCAAGTGGAATGAGGTTCTGAAGAGCAATAAAAGACAGTCATAGAGAGAAAGTTAGGGGCATTTTAGCTAAACTAGCATAAAACCAAGAGTTCAGACACTTTCTAGACATTGCCCTTGCCCTGAATATTAACCACCATATGGCAGAAACCAGCACAACATTGTAAAAATTTCAAAACTTTGAAAAAAAGCAAAATGAAAAGCAAAAGAATTCTATGCACAAATTCCTGGGCTGGGAAGATCCCCTGGAGGAGGGCATGGCAACCCATCCAGTATTCTTGCCTGAGAATCCCCATGGACAGAGGAACCTGGCAGGCTACAGTCCATAGGGTCGCCAAGAGTCAGACAACTAAGCGACCAAGCACAGTGCAGCACAAGGAAGGAACTGCACAGAAGAGGCTGATGGCTGGTTTATTTTGACTCAGGCTGTCATCAGTCTCCAGCTATATGATACCAACTTTCAGGAGAGGCTGCTCTGCAGAGAGGAAGCACAGAAACTGGGAAATAGGATCCTAGAAGCTAGGGCAAAAGCTAGGCTTTTGTCTTTCTGATTAAGCCTAGCAGGTTAAAGTTGGGTTAGTTTGGGTGACCCAGGCTTCTAACATGCCACTGAGTTACAGGGAAGTCAGAATTTTCATGCTGACTTAATTCTTGCATTTATAATTTCTTTTTTTTTTAATCTTTTTAATTTTCTTGGCTTGAAAATATCTTCTCCTTTTGACCCATGTGTGAGGATTTAAAATGAGAGCAATTAGCCCACCCATCTTCATTTTCTTTCCCATGACCTTATCTGTAGAAATGAAGAATGGTGCTGGAGAAAGAATATGATTCAGACATGGTTTTGAATCCCTCCAATGCATCTTACCAACTGTAGGATCTCTTTCCTCTTCATTAAAATGGGAACAATCCTATTTACCTTGACTGCCTCCTAGGAGAATCAAAGGAGGTAATATATCACTTAGCAATAGTCAATATATAACTTTGTAAAGTTATCAATATGCTGCTGCTGCTGCTAAGTCGCTTCAGTCGTGTCCGACTCTGTGCGACCCCAGAGACGGCAGCCCACCAGACTCCCCCGTCCCTGGGATTCTCCAGGCAAGAACACTGGAGTGCGTTGCCATTTCCTTCTCCAAAGCATGAAAGTGAAAAGTGAAAGGGAAGTCTCTCAGTCGTGTCCAACTCTTAGCGACCCCATGGACTGCAGCCCACCAGGCTCCTCCATCCATGGGATTTTCCAGGCAAGAGTACTGGAGTGGGGTGCCATTGCCTTCTCCGAATCAACATGATTTTCATGCAAATAAAAACATGTGCCATGAAAACACTGATAGGATAATAATGATGGAAATAAATTCCTTAATGATGGAACCAAAAGGACAGTGAAGCTGGTTCAAAGAGAAGTTAAAGAAAGAGTGATTGTATAGTCCATCAAGAGAGGCTAACTGGAAAAAGAAGGCTGGGTTAGAGTCAAAACTGATTATTGTCCTATAGAACAATAAAACCATAACCTTTGAGGTTATCTCTTGTACCAGACATAAATTATTTGTATCTCTATTGGACAAAAAGTCTGCAAGTTAACATATAATTTCATAGTCTTGACCCTGAACAAAGGAAATAGTAAAACAAACAAAAGAACGAACCCCTAGAGAATTAAATCATCATTGGGTGAGCCTGTTAGACAATGACCCTGAATGACCTTAAAAGCCACATGCAGTCATTCTTTTGTTTTATTTCCAAGTTTTAGATAATTTTCTCAACAATCCCTCTTTTATCATCAATAATCTCTGAAGATGATTCATGTTACAAAAAGTCTGGAGTCATTGTATTTGGACCTAATTAATGTACATGGGTGCAGTAAGAGCTTTGATTAACTACTTAAGCTTCTTTGTGTATGACCAGCAAATTCAGAGCTTCTGTTTAGCAGTTACTAAGGTCAGAAAATTAACTTTTACATGGAAATTTCAAAAGCAGTCTCTGATTGTATTTTCATAAGCCTCTCTTGTTTCAGAAGTGTTTCAGTGGCTGTTATTGGAATATTAATTTCCTTTTGCTTCTTAAACAAATCACCATAAACTTGGTGGTTTAAAACAATACAAGTTTATTCTCCTACAGCTCTGAGGTCAGAAGTCTGACACAAATCTCACTGGGCTACTGTCAAAGTGTTGTCAGGGTGGGTTTCTTCGAGATTCCAAGAGACTTGGAGACTCTTAAAACCAGTATTCTTGACTTTTCCAGCTATGAGGATGATGGGGCTCCTGTAATCTTTGTTTTGTGGACCCTTTCCCCCATCTTTAAAGCTGGCAATGTAGCATCTTTCAATCTCTTTCTCTCTATCTGACGTTTCCTGGATCTCTCTTATAAAGACCATTGTGAATACACTGGGCCCACCAGACAAAGCAATATGACCTCCTCATTTTAGGATCCCTAATTTAATAGCATCCCTTTTGCTACATTCTAGGCTCTAGGGATTAAAACATGGACACTTGGGATTTGCCAACCATTATTCACCCTACCCGGAGAAGGCAATGGCACCCCACTCCAGTACTCTTGCTTGGAAAATCCCATGGATGGAGGAGACTGTTAGGCTGGAGTCCATGGGGTCGCTAGGAGTTGGACACGACTGAGCGACTTCACTTTCACTTTTCACTTTCATGCTTTGGAGAAGGAAATGGCAACCCACTCCAGTGTTCTTGCCTGGAGAATCCCAGGGACGGGAGAGCCTGGTAGGCTGCCGTCTATGGGGTCCCACAGAGTCGGACACGACTGAAGTGACTTAGCATAGCATAGCATTCACCCTACCAAGCACAGATAAAAAACTAAACACAAGAAACTCATCTCCACAGTACCTACATATTTTGATGAATTTGTTCAAGTGGCCCAAACTGTAGTACATTTCCTGTCCTGCCAGTAAATGACCTTCTTCATGGGATTCTATAAACCATAGAACAAATAATAGGTAGGTTTCTTAAGAGGACTAGATCTTGATTTTAAATATGAAGAGCAACATTTGTTTCCTATTAGTGGGTTTGCTATACCTAATTAATTGAGATTTGTTCTCAGGTGTGGCAACCTTGACAGGAACTTACTTACACAACCAGTTTGTCGAACTGTGTCCTGGTAAAAACAGAAGACAGATGTTTATTGATCTTATGCAAATAACCACATTACCATAAAAACTAGTGAGTTGACACTGAATTCTGAGGAGTAAGGGGAAATAAATTACCATATAAAGAATGTGTCATTTATAGGTGATTACATTGAAGGTTAAAGATAAAGGATGTATCTTACTCCCTTAATAGAGCATTTAAAAACATATTGGCAATACTCAAAATCAAATAATCTCAGTTAGATTTACCCCCACTATTCATTTAATTCACCTTATGTCTTATATATCCAGATGTTGGGTCAGCATTCTGCATTCATAAGGTCTTCTATTCCAGACTTACTAAAAGGAGTCCTGGAAGTCCCCGCTACATTCACAGTTGGCTAAATGAGATCATTTTAAGCGCCAAAGCCTGTACCAATGACCCTGTTTGCTAAAGTACCAACAGGTAAGAGTATCAGGTGCCACTGACGTTCTGACAGTGCTATGCTTTGAAAAAGATGCAGTTATCAGCCTATAGCTTCCAGTAAAGTCTTCAGACAAACATGAGAATAAGGCAGAAACCACTTGATGATGAGAACAGATGAGCAGATTACACAGGAGGTAAATTATAAACTTTTATCTCTTCTTTTAAGAGCAGATTAAGTACTCCGAGACCAACTGTCATTTTAAAATAAAACTCTAACATTCGTATAGCATTTGGCATAAAAGTACTCACAAAATTAAAATACGTCCCCTGGGAATTCCCTGGTGGTCCAGTGGCTAAGGTTTGGCACATTGACTGCCAGGGCTCAGGTTCAATCCCTGCAGAGAGGAACTAAGATCCCTCACGCTGTGCACATAGCCAAAAAAATAATAAAATAAGTATCTTACTAATAAACTTTGTCAAAACTGAGCAAACTGCCAAATTTTTGACACATTTCTTTGCTTTCTTCCCCAGACTCATTATGTGCAAGTATTATGCTTCAGTGCAAATAAGAGTTCCTTCAAACCTTCTATACTAGCCACACTGATATTTTTCTGTTCACTATACTTTATCATAATTTGGTATATATTTTCTCTTTACCTTATAAACAAAAGGATACTCCATTACTTTATATATATAAGCAATGCCCTAGGGCCACATACATCTTTTAAATACCTTTTCAACATAGTAAATATAAACATATTCATTAGAATGACCCAAAGGTACAGCTTTTTTATAACATACAAAAATAACAATAAAGGTATATATGCATATATATGCATACACACAAAATGGTGACTATGTGTCTGTATTATCTTATTAGAAATTATCTAGATTTCTAGAAATTATCCATCAATTAATTTGATTTAACATTAGTTCAAGGTCTTAAATTTAAGAGAGGAACTTGGAAATTTTGCTTAAAGTAAAATATCACAAAGCATGCCAGGCTTACCTCCCTTCACTATCTGTCTCCTAGAGTTTGCTCAAACTCATGTCCATTGAGCTGGTGATATTATTGAAGCAGCTCATCCTCTATCACCCCCTTCTCCTCCTGCCTTCAGTCTGTCCCAGCATCACTCTTTGCATCAGGTGGCCAGAGTATTAGAGCTTCAGCATCAGTCCTTCCAATGAATATTCAGGGTTGATTTCCTTTAGGATTGACTGGTTTGATTTCATTGCAGTCGAAGGGAGTCTCAAAAGTCTTCTCCAGTACCATAATTCAAAAGCATCAATTCTTTGGTGCTTAGCCTTCTGTATGGTCCAACTCTCACATCTGTACGTGACTACTGGAAAAACACACAGGTGCTGGCCTATATTCTTAAAATACCCACTGATCCCTAGACCTGGTCATGGCCCAACCCAGGTGCTTCTGGGCCACAAGAGCTCCCCTAACTATGCACCGGAAATAGCATTGTGGAGACAGCTCGTGGTCTGCAACCAGATGTGGATCCACTGGTCTTTACAGCCAGTTTTGGAAGACAAATAGCTCAAGCTATGAGTTAGGCAAGATATTTTCAGTCTGATATACTTGAGCAAAAATAAGAATCAAAACAGAATCAGAAGAAAAGAAACAGAAAGGGAAAAAAATGCATAACAGAGAAAAGCACATTCTATCCAGTTCTCAAAAAAAAAAAAAAAAATATGTCTTTCAATAGGAAACTGTTTACTCCATATACAAAATGAGAAAATTGCGTCAGCATGTGTCAGGGAATATTCTAGTTCTAGGAATGGGGGCTTTATGTTCTTTTACATGTTTAAGTCCCCTTTAGGGAAAAAAAAAAATGAATGAAATCATTTTAACTAAGCGAAGTTAAAAATTGACTCTTTTAAGAGTTAAATGCTAGCCACTTTCTTCCTCAATACTAAAATTTTACTTTATTTGGACAATGTATATCATCTTGGAGAAGGAAATGGCAACCCACTCCAGTGTTCTTGCCTGGAGAATCCCAGGGACGGGGGAACCTGGTGGGCTGCCGTCTATGGGGTCGCACAGAGTCGGACACGACTGAAGCGACTTAGCATATCATCTTGAGAAAGAGCATACAAATGAAAAAGCATTAATGAAAATGTTTGACAATAATGAAAAACTTTCATTTTTCTTCTTTCGTCTCTTGATTTTTGTCTCTTGGCCATCAAATAATGTATCTTATAAGAGGAAAGAAAGTCACTACATTTGACTCACTTGTTATCAGCAGTTGTTATCAAGAGGTCTAAAGCAGAGTAGAAATTAAAGCGATTTCCTGAAATAGGGACAATAGTTTAAGTATTGTTTTCAGTTAAGTATACTATAATTGTCTTCTGTGCAAATGCTTCTACATAAGGCAAGCAAATTGTAATTATGACTAATATAATTATATATCATTATCTAAATTGCATATGCTTCAGGCTTGTCTCAGAAAATAAGATCCTCATGGATCTTATTCATCATAGTCATCATCTATTCACCCTGATCAATAATGCATTGGTGTTTCAGTAAATGCTTATCAACAACTGGTTTGAAAAACAACAAAAAAAGAATATATAAGAAATATTCATCTAGGAACGGGAAGCAGAAGCACACAGGTAATTGTGGCGGTTAGGGAAACTGGACTGTGAAGGTCAAAAGATATTTCAGTTCAGTAAAGGACTAGGCAGGGTGTCTTTATAGATATTGAGGCTGGAAAGGAAGCATTGTTAGAGCATGAAAAGGGGACTTTTTACCACTTGGATGAGCAGGGAAGAGAAATGAGAAGTGGGAATTACTCGGCACCACTGATTGGAACACAAAATTCAAGAATATAACCAGCACCACAGAATCCAAACAAAAGGACACAATAGACACGCTTAATGGAAATAAAATTGGATTTCTGAACTGGGTTTTAAGACCTTGCTATGAACTATATGCTACATCAAGAGATAAATGCTACCAATTTCTGTACATTTTCAGAAAGCTCCATAAACTCCGGACAATGTACCGAATTGACTCACAGCATGAACCCCATGAAGGAAAAGTTGCCTCTAGGAAAAAGCTTCTGAAAATCCTACAGAACTTAATGGAGATAACTACATCCTTCCAAACATATCAGGAGGAGGGTTGGAACTACATGTTTTTAGAAGCATGAAGAAGGGGTTTGAAAATTGACTTAGTCCAAACCCTTAACACACTAGATTTGCACTGAACCAAAGTCACAGACAAATTGCTCTCTACTCTCACGCAGCTGCTATAACCCTAATGCAATAGCTTATTTAGCAACTCTCAGTTAACCCATTAATCTATGAAGCCAGCCTTTGACTTGCAAAATATAGAGGAGTGATCTGAGTACAAAAAGTAGGATTGGGATATGATGATGAGAAAAGGAAAATTACAAAGTCAGGAGGTGTGTCTAAGTACATACAAGAGGAGGCTCCCTACTTGTCTTCCATATTGATGTATTAATGCAGAGAATGAGATTACCTATATCTCAGAGTGTTTAACAACAGGTGCTAATATTGACCATAAAAATACACCATCACTTTTTTAAAGCAGGAGCTAATGTTTGGTATTATGGTGTCTCTTGGTGATGAACTCTGAAGGCCAAGTTCTAGGATCAAAAAAAAAGCATTTTTCTGTATGTGTCATAGCACTTTAACTCACATCTAGTTTGGCAATATAAGCAGCTTAGATGAGAGGTGTAGGCTTTTCCTGTCCACACATCATTTCCCGACATTAATTTGATTTATCTTCCAGCATTATCAAGTGATAAAGTATACTTCTTCATGATATCCATTCAATCTGAATGATAGCCAGAAAATACATTTTGTGCTGTGTTGGTTCTGGACAAGTTGATTCCATAGCATATTCTTTAGGTAAAACTTGAATAGCCACACTTTCTTCAAGAAACTGTATCTATCCTGCTGTAGAACTCCTTCTACTAATACTTGATGGTAATCGTGGTGTACAAGTTGTGGGGACAGGGAAATGAAGGAACTGTGCTGTCCCTGTGTTCACACATAGAAATGAGAATACATTTCTGTAAATTTTGTTCTGTGAGAACGACCTGCTAACCAGCCTTCTGCTCACAATCTTGAGTCATTCTCCTTCAGTTCTGCCAAAATGTCTTGCTGTAATGCACACCTGCTCACGACACTTATGGGCTTGAAACACTCCAGTGATTCCTAAATGTCTGTGGAGCAAAGTCCAAGCCAATGAGTGTGACTCGCAACACCTTCACAAACAGGAACCTACTCTCCTTCCCAGGCTCATTTCTCATCATTCCTTACCTCGCACGACGGATCCATGGCAGATACAACTTGTTTTGTGTTTCAGGTTTTACTCAGGCTGTGAATCTTTGTTTGGTCAACTAACTTCTCATCAAATGCTGCCCAGGTGGTTCAGTCGGTAAAGAATCTGCCTGCAATGCGGGAGACCTGGGTTTGATCCCTGGATTGGGAAGCTCTTCTGGAGTAGGAAATGGCACTCCACTCCAGTATTCTTGCCTGGAGAATTCCATCGACAGAGCAGCCTGGTGGGCTATAGTCCATGGGGTCGCAAAGAATCAGACACACTGAACGACTTAACACAGCACAGTATAGCACACTTCTCATCCTTTGAGAGTTCAGGCCTTCTTTCCTCAAAGTACGTTTCCCTGGCCCTTTTTTTTCTTGCAGTTGGGTTAAGTAGGATCCATACCTCTTTCTTCAGTTACTATGTGCAGATTTTTTATCCTCACACAGTGCTTCATTGAAATACATTAATGTGCTTATTCCTAAACTATTAGGTATTCTCTTTCCTGATGCTTCTTGGCACCAAGAAGATGAGAACCAGGAACACCAGTGGTGGAAGCCCCAGTCCCAACAGTCAGAAAGATTGTTTGTTCCTTGTTCTATTCAGGCCCTCAATGGTTTCGGGCCACTTACATTGGAGAGGGTAGTTTGCTCTATTGATTCAAATGGAAACAGCCTCACAGACACACCTGGAGATGATGTTTAACCAGATAACAGCATACTATGACCCAATCAAGTTGACACATAAAATTAAGCATCGTAACTACAAATTTAAAGTCAAGGTTAGACTCATTTATAGGTGACATTAATTTATTATATACTTTCTGTGTTGACAGAAATTGCATAAATAGGAAATTATATTTTAGAACAATGAATTTGATGTTAATTTGTAAAACGAAATGCAAACGAGACCAGAAAAGCCTACACCTGTGAGTACTGACATTAACAGTAATGAAAGCCAAATTCTAGAGTTTTGAATGTGGGGAAGAAAAATAAGAGATGGCTGTAAAAATAATCTCCATTAAAATGTTAAATACTTTCAATGTGGTAAGAATTGTATTCAGTTCAGTTCGGTTCAGTCGCTCGGTCATGTCCAACTCTTTGAGACCCCATGAATCGCAGCACACCAGGCCTCCCTGCCCATCACCAACCCCTGGAGTTTACCCACACTCATGTCCATCGAGTCAGTGATGCCATCCAGCCATCTCATCTTCTGTCATCCCCTTCTCCTCCTGCCCCCAATCCCTCCCAGCATCAGTCTTTTCCAGTGAGTCAGTCTTTTCAGCAGGTGGTGAAAATATTGCAGTTTCAGCTTCAACATCAGTCTTTCCAGTGAACACCCAGGACTGATCTCCTTGCAGTCCAAGGGACTCTCAAGAGTCTTCTCCAACACCACAGTTCAAAAGCATCAATTCTTCGGTGCTCAGCTTTCTTCACAGTCCAATTCTCACATCCATACATGACCACTGGAAAAACCATAGCCTTGACTAGATGGACCTTTGTTGGCAAATTAATGTCTCTGCTTTTCAATATGCTATCTACATTGGTCATAACTTTCCTTCCAAGGAGTAAGCATCTTTTAATTTCATGGCTGCAGTCACCATCTGCAGTGATTTTGGAGCCCAAAAAATAAAGTCTGACACTGTTTCCACTGTTTCCCCATCTATTTCCCATGAAGAGATGGGACCAGATGCCATGATCTTCGTTTTCTGAATGTTGAGCTTTAAGCCAACTTTTTCACTCTCCACTTTCACTTTCATCAAGAGGCTTTTTAGTTCCTCTTCACTTTCTGCCATAAGGGTGGTATCATCTGCATATCTGAGGTTATTGATATTTCTCCCAGCAATCTTGATTCCAGCTTGAGCTTCTTCCAGCCCAGCATTTCTCAAGATGTACTCTGCATATAAGTTAAATAAGCAGGGTGACAGTATACAGCCTTGACATACTCCTTTTCCTATTTGGAACCAGTCTGTTGTTCCATGTCCAGTTCTAACTGTTGCTTCCTCACCTTTATATAGGTTTCTCAAGAGGCAGGTCCATTTAAATCTCTAAAAAATTCTGTATGGATAAACACTGAAGCCTGAGATAACCCAGGTTTAGGTTAAGTAACTTGCTTGAAGTCATACTTCAGAGATTTAAAACCAGCTCTGTGATAAACCCATACTCTTTCCACTGCTTTGCTTCTGCCTCTTGGTCAAATGGGTAAATATATTCAACAGACACACATGGCATGAACTCTTTGGATATGGTATAGCTCTCAGGATCTTTTTCACGTCTACATATATCTAATGAATTTGGTGAAGTTGGGAGAGGGAAAATAGCTAAGCGCCTACAAAGGACTGAATTCTCCTTTATCCTCATTTGTAAGTCAATTCAAATTAGGCAAGGTTATCACGGATAACCTAATGATTGAAGCTCACAACCTCTGGGGCCACCATATTTTATATCATGAAATGACCTAAGATCTCCATTGTGAATTCTCTGAAGAGCAGACTACTGTGTTTTATCTGTTTTATTGTATTTTATTTGGCTGCACTGGGTCTTCACTGCAGCACGTGGGTTTCTCTAGTTGCGGAACTCAGGCCCTAGGTCAAGGGTATTCAGTAACTGTAGCATGCAGGCTTAGCTGCACCACGGCATGTGGGATCTTAGGTCCCTGACCAGGGACGGAACCTGTATCTCCTGCATTGGAAGGCAGATTCCTAACCACTGGACTACCAGGCAAGTCCTAAACTACTGTGATTTTTAATTCCTCAAATGATGTTGATATATGTGGCAGCCTGAAAAGTGGCTCTCCTAAAAGATGCCCATGTCCCGGTCTCTGGAATCTGCCATTGTTACCTTATATAAACAAACAAACAAACAGAAAATTGCATATGCAATTAAATGAAGAATTTTTCTTTAAATAGCAAACATCTATTTCTCACAGTTCCGGATGCTGGAAGTGTAAGATCAGGGAGGCAGGAGGGCTGGGTTCTAGATGACAGCTCTCTTTCTGGCTTGCAGATGGCTGCCTTCTTGCTGTGTACCTCTCTCGTGTACCTTTTTCCCCTAGTTTTCTGAGAAATAATTAGCATACTTCACTGTATAGATCTGGGCTTTCTAGGTGGATTAGTGGTAAAAATTCCACCCGCCAACACAGAGGACTCGGGTTCCATCCCTAGGTCAGAAAGATCCCCTGGAGAAGAAAATGACAACCTACTCCAGTATTCTTGCCTTGGAAATCTCATGGACAAAGACGCCTGGTGGGCTGCAGTCCAAGAGATCACAAAAGAGTTGGACACGACTTAGCGACTAAACAACCACTGTATAAGTCTAAGATGAAGAGCATAATGGTTTGATTTACATGTATAATGAACTGATTACCACATAGATTCAGCTAGCATCCATCTTTTTTATGTTTTTATGTTATTTAGTATTCTTTTTTCTCCACTTAAAGAACTCCCTTTAGTATATCTTGTAAGGCAGGTCTAGTGGTAACCAACTTCCCCAGCTTTTGTTTGCTAAAAAAAAAAAAAAACCCTTGGTCAATGAATTACATCCTTTTCTCAAAGAACAAAAAAGGGCATTACTTCACCTGGGCAGTCCCTTGAAATGGATTTGGATTGACCTTGGAAAACAAATATTGTGACTTCCCAGATATTGTTTAGTCCATGGGAAGACCATTTTACAGTCAATCTTTCTATACCCTCCCATCTAAAGTGTGATAATGTTAGAACTGAAGAAATAAATGAGTGCTAATAAAATACTGAAGTATTCTGCTATCATGTTATTGAACTAACACAATGGTTTATAACACCATGATGGAACTGAACAATTGGATACTTACTGTGATGAATCGGAGGTATTACAACTTTGACAGTGTTAAGGATTGTAAGTGTTAAACAGTAATGCCATGTTCCTTTTGTCCATAGGCTCAGTGGGATGGCTTGACTGGGCGTATCACCTTCAATAAAACTGATGGCTTGAGGAAGGATTTTGATCTGGACATTATTAGTCTTAAAGAGGAAGGAACTGAAAAGGTAACCTCCTTGATGATAAATTTGGAAATTACAAAAGAACACCTCTCATGCATTTTACTTGCACAACAAGTACGGGAATGATGAAGCTATTTTCCCAGCCTATTTATTTATGTCCAGTTTTCTAGCTCACTCTCTCTGATCTGCAAATTGATGTTGATGTACTAGATTCTTAAATTGTGTGTGTTATCAACAGCAATGCTAATGGCTACATAGTGCTTGGCATATTTACAAGCATACATACAGCCCTAGGGGTGGGGATCATTAGCCCCTTATTTCACAGGTTCTAAGAAATTGAGCTCAGACTTGGAAAATCAGAAGCTGTCAATGATTTATCTTAGGAATGACGCCCAAGGGTCAAAAGTGAATTTTAATTGTACTCCATTTTGAGATGGGTGACAGAGGACAGAATGAAGCAGAATGTAAAAGGCTTACTGAAGCAAACTAACTTTACATCCTTTATTTTATGAGGAAATATGCTTTAACAATGTATTTTAATGTTGAGTTTGATTTTAGGATTATTATAGTTGTAGTTCTCAACCTCTCAGTGTTTCAAGTTACTATTTAGGGCAATGCAAATGTAAGCTATTTAATTGATTAATAATAATAGGGACTTCTCTGGTGGTCCAGTGGTTGACTCTGCACTCACAGTGCAGGAACAAGGGTTCAATCCCTGGTCAAGGAACGAAGATCCCACATGCCATACAGCATAGCTAAAAGATAAAATAATAATAATACAAATATTTTAAAAAATAATAATAATAAAAGAATTTGCCTTCTCTTTATTACATCAATTTAGTATTCACAATATATATCGTGAATTCACTATATATTGGGATAATTAACACTTGTAGTGAAGACGTTAACTTTTAGAACCTTAAGGATAAAAGATCTTGAACCCCCACCCCCACCAAACAATTGTCTGAACACCTAAACTCTGTAATCCAGTGTTGTTTTTCTTTGTTTTTTGTTTTTTTTTTTCACTTTTAGTGGACAAAAAGTTATGCTTAATGTAAAAGAACATCTTTGGGAACAATGTTTTACTTTGGGGGTGATTTTTTAAATGAGATAAGGTTTCCATTTCCGTTTTGTTGCTTTTGTTAACAGAGACACATTTGAAAAAAAAAAAAAAAAAAGGAAGTCACTCAGTCACGTCCGACTCTTTGGGATCCCATGGACTGTAGCCCGTCAGGCTCCTCCTTGCATGGAATTCTCCAGGCAAGAATACTGGAGTGTGTTGCCATTTCCTCCTCCAGGGGATCTTCCCAACCCAGGGATTGAACCCAGGTCTCCTGCACTGTAGGGAGACTCTTTACCATCTGAGCCACCAGGGAAGCCACTGAGACACATTTGCCCCACTGCCAAATAGCTTATTTAAAACAAAGAAAGATGGATTAGGCTGAATGTGAAAGGTAGTCTCTAGTGTTGAAGAGCTTGAGGAAAATAATGAGTCCACAACTTAGAGAATCCATATTAGTCATGCAAGTTTCCCCTTGCAAAAATGCCCTCTTCCTTCATCTCTTCTCTTCCTCTGTCTCTCTCTCCATATGTGTCTCTGCCTCTTCCTCTCTCCGTCTCTCTTTGCCCCCTCACTGTTCCTCTCTGCCTCTCTCTCTCTCATTTCTTCACTCTGATTCCCTCTTCTGTTAGCTTAATGCACTCTGATAGAGCACAAGGCACCCACCTAACTTCTGTAATGGAATGTGGACGTTGGGCTGCAGGGAACAAAAGGGAAGAAAATCATACTTGTTGCAGACTAAAAGGCAATAAGAGCTCTTTTTAAAAGAAAATGTACTCTTCTCTGTACATGCTTCTCTGCCTCCCTCTCCACTGCACTGACAGACCGAACTGCAGGAGGAAGAAAGTCTGTTAAGGAAACATCTTTTTGACTCAGGCTTGTGATGAAATAGATGGAGCTATTGTTATGCTCTCCCAGCTATGCATACACGGCAATATTGTGCACATTCTAGTGGTGTTTTTCTAACAAAGGCAAAATCGAATTAGATGAAAGTGTTTTCTCAATTTGTTTCTCAACTGTTCATTGTCTGCAATAACTTTTCTTTCTTCAGGTGACTTGGGCTCAGTTCCTGAGAAGGCTGACTGAGCCTTAAGGCTGTGAGCCATCCTATCGCTCTCAGTCAGCAAGGGAGGAAATGCCCAATCTTTTCATGTCAGCCTCATGTGGGGTCCATAAGGAAAACTGTTAAAAAAAAAAAAAAAAGCCTATTTTCTCACTTTCACTCAAGTTTCTAATGCCAAGAAGCATCTAGTCAAAGAATAATAAGCACACTTTTGTCTCACTAAGGAATAATGTGTGTGTGTGTGTTGTTTGAATCTAGTTATAAATGACTTTGACAGGAATGATGAAGACCTTAAGCTCTGCAGCATAGGTGTGCATATTCGAAAGAATTTTGCCTTTTTTTTTTTTTTTTTTTTGGCATGCAAAAGCAAAAGTGAAAATCAGGTTCCACCACCAAGGAGAAGCAACTTCTGTAGGATTCAAGTACTTGGTCCATGTCTTTCCTGTACCTATTCTCAGGCTTTCTGTTGAATGAACATTCAAGATTCCAAACAATGGGTGGGGGCGGTGAATCTGTTAGCACTCACATGCCATGATGCCTCTTGGCTTCCATGCTCCATTTTAATTAAGTGCTATTTTTATTTTTCCCCTCTGAAAACCAAGGCTGCTGGCGAAGTGTCTAAACACTTATATAAAGTGTGGAAGAAGGTTTGTACATGGAGAAAACCTGCAGGAAATCTGGGAGTGGGGTGGAAAATACCAAAGGAAAAGCCTGCATCCTTCCAGTTTTGTCAGACCAGTAGCTCTCCAATTGCAGTTTAGAGGCGAAATTCCACTTAAAGGGAGAACACGGGTGATTGAATATGTTGTCTCTCAACAACATTGCCTGGCAATTGAAACAGACTTGAGGTGGATTAAATAATGATGGATTAAATATTTCCCTCTAGATTATTTTTGTTTCTCCTGGGTAGGACCAGTCCCTGTTAGGACTAAAAGCAGGTAGCTGCAACAGAAGCAGACACTGGTCCATTTATACTCTTTCTTGACTCTAAATATTTTTTTTCCCTAAGGGGGAAAAAATACAATAGATTTGATCCATCAGACTAGTCAGACAGGCTAAGGCTCCGAGGGGCCGGGACATCTCCTTCTATGTCACCACCACAAAATATATGAACCATTTTCAGAAATTCCCTTTTATTACACACCATCTTCATTTTATGCAGAAAAACAAAACCTTCTCAGTGCATATTGTTTCATAATTTGCTTTAGAACCACAGTTTCCAGAGGACAAAAACATTAGAGATTTTGCAAAGGAAATGAGATTGTCTTATAAATCATAGCACCTACTACTTCACAGCTTATTGTACAGTATTATGTTGTCAATAAATGTGCACAGATTTATTATAGAAGCAAAAGCTAGACATTACAAACATTCTGATCAGGAAAATGTCCCAGCGATATGCAAACATTGTCTTTCAATCTATCTCCCTCGAACCACTTGCTAAACCACCTGCTGATTGACATATGGACCTTAAATTACTCCAGATTGTTCAACTTGAACGGTTTTGTCGGGTTCACTTCCTCTTTTGAATTATGAGTTAAGTCACAGGAAGTGTAAACAGTTTCTCCCTGTAGTCAGAAGCCTCGTCTCCTCCCTTTTGGAGCATACTCAGATGAGCTCCAAAGTGTCCTGCTTTTAAGTTTAAATAAGCACAGGTTTAATAACCTTGTTTTAAGTTTTGATGAACCAGGCTACCAAAGGCACAAGGAGGACAATCCCATCTCCTCTATGCTAATACATAGATGAACCTAAGTGGTACCCAGAAAAAAGCTTATTACACTAATCCAGCTTGAGACTCCAGGCATTTTCTGCAATGTTGAATTAATTCAAACCAAATATCCTCGGGAATGAAATCCAAGTCCTGAAATTATTCTCAGGGGAGGGGAATGTCCTTTATTTGTCACTAAACTGCAATAATCACCCCCACGTCCCAAGGATGCACTTCCCGGCTTTCCTCCATGCCTTTGTGCCTCTTCCTTCGGCTGACCCATTGTTGCCACGTTGCAAGCTGTATATACTGTGGTGTGCTGTTTTGTGTTATGACTGCTCATCAACAATTTGCAGTAATCTGAGCGCTAGCACAAGAGACCTGTTGAGACCCAACCAACACACTGTCCTCTCCCTACAGGATTCTACCTTACAGCAGAAGGATTCACCCCCATTGCATTCTAATTCCAAAAGCTCTTCTCTACACGCCTACATTTTTCAGTCGAGAACAGTCAGCCTGAAGTTCTTTCCAAGAAAAGGATATGGCAGTCTTTACAAAGCTCATCACTAAAACATATGTTTATAAAACTCATCATACAGGAAACAGAGTCACCTCTTTCCCCTAGATACTTGATTATGTCACTCAGCAATTTTGGATTTTGAGTTTACATGAATCACTCACCAGGTTTGAGAGATGGATCTTAGTCACTTTCTGAGCATTCCCTTTGTCACACTACCTTTTTTTAAAAGGGCTTGCTTAATTGCATTTAAGTCCTCATTTTCAAATGCTTTCCTTTGTTGTCCTAGATGATAAATGACTGCTCCTTCATGCCAGTTTACAAAGTGAGAGAAGACAGGACCAGACTATTTAGGTTTTGAGTGTTCCTCCCCACAAGTAATTGATCCACCTTCTACTGCTTCTCACTGGTAAATTACTGCTGACCACTTTTGCTGTACAGTTTGAAAACTAAGGTTCTGCTTCTTCAAGGCAATCCTCCAAGGTCGGAGGACAGGACTGAAATGCTAAATATCCAGGCACCTGGTTAACTGAAGCCCTCCCACCAGAGCTTAGTGACCGAACAACAACCTCCCAGCACGGATGAATCATGGGAGCTTGCTTTTTTCAGAAAGAGACATTGTTAATGTGTTATTTTACTTCAGTTAAATAAAAGGTAAAGCCAGTTGACAACTTTGGTTTAAAAGACACACATACCCCTGTATGCAAACATAGACACTCTACTTGCTTTGCTGATTAAAAAGTTTGAAAATACAAGGCTGAGGTCATTCAAACCTCATATGTAAACTCTCCACTTCCCATGAATTGCTTGATCTTTACTGTTTCTTGATACTCTTTTAGTCTAGATTTGAGGACACTTCTGTTACACCAACAGTAGGAAAAATTCTTCTTCTTTTTCTTATTTTATGGAGGCAAGTCTACACTGATTGGTACTTTGGGACTCATTAAGTTACAAATGCAGCAGCAATGATATCATACCTTCCACACTTTTCAGTGAGGCTGGTAAAGAAACAAAGCCAGATGTTCAGCTGTGGGATGTATTTGTCTACGATTTCAAGTTTGTATTTTAAAAGAGAGTGATGTTGCAAGGCCACTCAGCCCTGCCATTTCAAATATTAGTGTAAGTCTTTTAAACACTTGACTTTAATAGAAATAAGAGTTACTGAGAACACACTTCACTACTTAACAAATTGGCTAAAATGCAGTTTTTTTCCTCCAGCTTTCAATATTTAATTAAAAATTAGGTTCCCCTCTCCCTAGTGCCTAAGTCAAGGTTTAATTAAAAACACAGCAAGGGCCCAATTGAAACACAGTCTTCATAGAGTTAGAATTCAACTGTTTACAACCTAAAACATAGTTTTGGCTAAAAATTCATAGACTCCCTACTGTAGTTAGTCTGAGATATATTTCCTGGAAGCAAGGGTCCCTGCTCCCAAAAAGTGAGAAGAGGAGTGGAGTTTAGAAGAGAGGGAAGAAAAAAAAATTTCCCTTTTTCTTGAGTTCAAAGCCAGACAAAGAAAAGTAAAGATTCTTTGACCAGCAGGCATGTGTTTCATGCATTCTAAATGATGGATATTACACTTGATCCTGGAAAGACTGAATGGTCATTAAAGGTGTTATCCTACAGCTTAATCCTACCTCTAGTACTCTCTCTGCAGACAGAAAGTATCAAAATACTTTCAAATGCAAAAACTACCCACAAACTCCATTTACCTAGACCTGTCTCCTTATTTCACTATCCAACTATCCCTTATTAAGTATAAAAAGAAGACAGTGAAATTGAAACAGTTCACACCAATGAACAAATCTGTAATAATCCTTGAAACTACCTCAAAGAATTTATATTTCTAAAAAGCAAAACTAATACAATTATGTAAAGTTTAAAAATAAAATAAATTAAAAAATAAATAAATAAAATAAAATAAAAAGAAAATTTGTTGAGCTAAATGCATTTTCAGCTGCTGCATTTGGGCAGTAAATCAAAGTAAGCAAATAGAAAAGGAAAGAAGCCTAACATTCCTACAGGTGAAATTTTATTTAATCATCAGAAAAGTTCTATTGTCTCCATTTTACTGGTAGGGAAATTAACTTCCCCATGATCCACTGCTGGTAAATTGCAAAGTTAGAATCTGGACAAGAGTCCATCTGAAAAGCTCATACACTGTCCAGCCAGCCAAATGTCCTCCCAATGGAAGAATATATTTAGAGGTCAAGCTTGGTTCTACCCTGTCCATCGCAGACTGCATCCAAGTGTTGGTGTTCCTAAACTGTCCCTGTTTTTCATAGCTCCTTTGTCAGCTTATAAATTTCAAAGAAAAGGGATTTCACTAATGATTCCAAGTTCTTTCATAACAGGGAAAACTTAAAGAAATTACCGGAGCGACCATTTTTATGTCCTTTATTGTAAACATTCCTTTATTGTCAACATTCATGCAGCTCTTAACATATACTAGTACTTTCACAGGCATTTACTCATTTGATGGTCTCCACACCCTTATAAATTATTTTATAGGTAGAGATCCAGAGCTCAGAAAGGTTAGCTTCTTGTCCAAGGCCACCCAGCAACCAGGTTTGCATTCCACCTCACTAGGCTGTCAGTGAATGCTTCCAAAAGACTTCAGACAAACAGCCAGTTCCCTAAGGCCCTGCTCCTAGATTGCCCCTAGAGGCAGAACAAATCAATCTACTTCTACAGACTCTAATAACCCAAGAGTGAGGTGGCCACGGGTGGAAATTGGGGTTACCATTTCTTAAAAGAACAAGAGGCTTCACTGACTGCCAATCACAATGGTTGGTTCTGTGACAGAAAGATCAATAAGCAATAGAAGTAATACCTTCACTAAAGGCATTCATGGTCAAGTGAACAAACAAGACAGATAAACAGATGATAAGAACAGAAGAAGGTCCGTTAACAGAGGTACAATGGAGGTATGAACAGAGTTCTACCAGAGCCTACAAGAGACACCCTTACCCAGCACTAGTTCCTCGATGATAGACCTAGAACTTGGTCTCCTGCCCATCCACACTTTTTGTTCCATTTATCTTTCCCCTTTAGATGCCCAGCTTCTTCACTGTCCATCCTGCCTCCTCTGTCTCATTTCTCATAAGTTTTAAAGGCATTGATGGTAATACTTTGGCAACATAAGATCTGTATCAGTCTAATGTAAGCTCCACCAGAGCAGGAGTCTTTGTCTCTTTTGTTCATTGCTACGTCCTCCGATGCCTAGAAGAATCCCTGGTTTATAAGTCGGTGTTCAACAAATACGTATTGGAAGAAAATCTGATACTCATTTACTAATTCTTAATTTAGAAAAGAAGATTGAACTTAATAAATTAAAAAGAGCTCCCCTACCTGCACTCCACATAGCACAGATTTTCTGTTCCACATACGCAGTTGTTCTTCCATTGTTTCGTTTTCCCACGTGTAGTAGCTTCCCCTGTAATGGTGCCCTGGTGTCCTCTTCCCAGACTATGAGCTTCTGTGCCCATTCCTGGTGTAGAGGGGGCCTCTCTTTAGCATAAACGCCGTCACTGACAGTCAGCAGCCTCTGATGTGATGTGTTCTGTGTAGATTGGGATTTGGAACTCCAACAGTGGGCTTAACATGACGGATGGCAACAAAGACAGGTCCAATAATATCACCGATTCTCTTGCCAACCGAACACTCATCGTCACCACCATTCTGGTAAGTTGAGTCTGTGGAATCCAGGGCATCTGATCGAAACTCCTACTCTAGACCTTGAAGGATTCCTCAGCTATCTTTTTCATGCCAACACCTCTGTCTGTAAAAGTCTGTTTTAATTGGGGCACTAAAAGCATATCTTTACATATATCTGTAGTGGACTGAATTATCCACTTTCAATGTTGTTCTGAAGCTCTCTAATCTCCAGTTCATGCTCAGTGATGTTCTGCTCCACTCTCTAGTCCTACCCAGATGGTTACCCTTGCTCTCTGGCTGCTGGTTGGTTTCAACCAAGGGGAGATTCTGGTAAAAGACCAGGGAGGTGGATGGAGTAAGAGATGCAAGGAAATGTCTTCCCCTGCTTCCCAATGGTATTGTCAGAACCTCTGTCCTTCACAGCCACAGCATCTTTCCTGTCACTGATCCTGCTTCCATACTCTACCTACATTGCATACATGGACCACTCTTTCCTCCCTTCCTGCCTTAGCCTTAGCCTCTAATTATGTTGGTTGCAGGTCTTCCCGGCTGACACTAGCGGTAAAGAATCTGCCTGCTAATGCAGGAGACATAAGAGATTTGAGTTCGAGCCCTGAGTCAGGAAGATCCCCTAGAGGAGGAAATGGCAACCCACTCCAGTATTCTTGCCTGGAGAAGCCCCTGGACAGAGGAGCCTGGCAGGCTACAGTCCATAGGGTCGCAAAGAGTCAGATGCAACTGAAGCAATTTAGCACAGAGGGTCGACATCCCACTATTACTTTTACCACCATCCCTGTTGGTTGTTTTTGAGGCAGGAGACAGATGGGCTCCAGGTTAGACATTTATAACCAGCCTCCTGTTTACGGGACTTCCCAGGTGGCATTTGTGGTAAAGAATCTGCCTTCCAGTGCAGGAGATGTAAGAGACTTGGGTTCAGGAAGATCCCCTGGAGGAGAGCATGTCAACCCACTCTAGTATTCTTGCCTGGAGAATCCCATGGACAGAGGAGCCTGGAGGGCTACAGTCCACAGGGTCCCACAAAGTCGGACACAACTGAAGCAAATTAGCATCCATGTGTGCACCCCTGCTTATATTTCATAGGGCAGGAAAAATGGGCTTCAGGCCTGACCCTTAAAACTGGCCTCCTGTTTGCATTGCCTGAGACAGGAGATCAGTGGACTCCAGGTTAGGTATTTACATACAGCCTCCTCGTTTGCTCTCTGAAATGGAAGTAACAACAGAAGCAGGGATAAATACCCAGGCTTTGTCTCTTGTGGACACATTAGGAGAGCAATCATGCAGGAACAGAGAGGGACAAACCTTGCCTGAGTAAAGGATCAAGAGATCACATAGCCCCTCTCCTTGGGGCAAGGGAGACAGTACAGCTGTGCATAGAGGCTCCTTGGGGATCAAAATTCAGGGGATGCCAGGCCATAATAAGTCTTGCTTCTCCCCTCCCAGATGCCTTTTCATGGAAATCCATCTTTTCCAGGTGCACCTAGGGGAAGGTCCTAAGACAAATTAGCTGCAGAGGGGGCAGGGGTGGAGAACACAACTGGCCTGTGGGAAGACAAAGACTCAGAAAAACTATCAATCACTTTATAAAGGATAAAAACTTCCCAAAGGCACACCTCTCTTGCAGAGCTCACCCGTGTGTCTTTCCACTTGCACTCTGCTTTTCCAATAAACATTTTACTTTTCTCTTTACCTGCCACCTCCTCATCAAAATTCTTTCTTGTCAACATAAGCAAGGACTCGGGATTTAGGCCCTAGTTGCTGGACTCTGTGGTCTAGCAACTAGAACTCCTGGTCAGGGAACTGAGGTCTCTCTTCCAGCTGATGCTCACTGCTGTGTGCATCCAAAATCTCTTTGGCCTGCTCATTCTTCTGTACTGCTCCTTTATTAACTGTACTTCTTTTTGAAAGAAAAGTGAAAGTGAAGTTGCTCAGTCATGTCTGACTTTTGCGACCCCATGCACTGTAGCCTACCACGCTCGTCCATCCATGGGATTTTCCAGGCAAGAGTACTGGAATGGGTTGCCATTTCCTTCTTCAGAGGATCTTCCCAACCCAGGGATCGAACCCGAGTCTCCTGCATTGTATGGAGACACTTTTCCATCTGAGCCACCAGGGAAGTCCTTTCCTAACTGCTCTTTAAAAGCCTGCTCTCTGTTGCAATCCTATCATGCCCCATCCAGCCACTGTTCACTCACAGACTGTTCTTCCTCCCTCTTTGCTCCTCCCTAATCCACGAATTGTGCTTCCCAGGTGGCACTACTGGTAAGGAACCCACCTGCCAATGCAAGAACATAAGAGTTGTGGGTTCAGTCGCCGGGTGAGGAAGATCTCCTGGAGGAGGACATAGCAACCCACTCCAGTATTCTTGTCTGGAGCACCCCATGGACAGAGGAGCCTGGTGGGGGACAGTCCTTGGGGTCTCAAAGAGTCAGACACAACTAAAGCAACCGAGCCACTTAGCACACACGCAATCCAAGAAATAAATTGGAGTGGCCGCCTCTAAAATCATCCCTTTTGGACATTCCTGTTTTGATTCACTCCATCATGTGAAATTTATTTCTGAAACAGTTTCTGAGAATCGTTCATCCAAAAAGAAAATGTTTTTTTCTGGTGACTAGTTTCTCTGCAACTTTCTCATGGAAATATAGAGTTTTCTACTTCTATCAGTTTGTTTGAGGATAAGCCTAAACATACAGGACGGATCAGTAATGTAGTAACTATTTTGATTTTATAAAATAAAGTAAAATTTTACTTAGTCAAATGAGAATTAATAAGGCTAGAGATATGTAGTTGTAAGGAAATGTCCTCATAGGACAGGGGATTTATCATATAAGCAAAGAATTTACTAAATGGGATCTCTGAGGTGAGTTCAAATAAGAAAATGTAACTGATGATGAAAGGGGACATCAAAGCAGTCTTTGAATAAGATATCCTGAAGGGAGCCAGGAAAAATATGTAGATAATAAGGGGAGAGTGAAATTGAGATGCAATTTAGCTGAAAAATGAGAAAATTAAAATATTTAGAGTACTTAGTAGACAGGAAATTTGAAAAACAAGAGAATATATTTGCTGATTTAGATTTCTTTTTGTAAGTAGGTGAAGCTCATAGATAAAAGCCAGGAGGGTAGGCGGGTCTAGCCCTGGAAGCTTAGGTGTAGGCACAGCTGGAAACCAGACAGCCAGACATCAGATCCTCCACTGCCTTCTCGGCTAGACCTAAAGTTTAAACATGATCCTGTCTCTATCACACCGTTTACTCACAGTTCTGCCCTCAGCAGTGGAGGGGGAAAAACTCTCAAAGAGAGAAGAGGGAGAGAAAGTAACATATGAAGTGTTCTGTATTTATAGAGGATGCACAAAAGATGAGCTTAGTAAAGGCAGAAAGGGAAGTGACTTTCTTCAGTATTCTCAAATCTTAAAAACCGTTTTCAAATATTTTATATCTTCTGGCTGTTGTTGGAGCTCATGTAAGTAAATTCTGCGTTTCATTATAGCAGGGTTCACATGTGATTTGTTTCATATAGGAAGAACCCTATGTGATGTACAGGAAATCTGATAAGCCCCTGTATGGAAATGACAGATTTGAAGGATATTGCCTGGATCTATTGAAGGAATTGTCAAACATCCTGGGTTTCATTTATGATGTTAAACTCGTTGCTGATGGCAAATATGGAGCTCAGAATGACAAAGGAGAGTGGAATGGAATGGTCAAGGAACTTATAGATCATGTAAGCAAAAATATATCTCCTACACTGTGGTCTTAAATGTCTAAAAAAATGCATAATGAGAAGTAAATGAAAAGAGAAAGATGTTTGAGTCAGAGTCAGAAGGCATATTTTATTTTTTTGAATCATAAAAATGACCTAAAAAGTGGGAGAAAACAACCTATAAATGTAGTTTCCTTACTTAGGAGGCAACGGGGATAAAAATTGAGGATAAAAATTTATGGGCTCATCCTTCATACTGAAGAATAAACGTGAGTGATTCTTAGATTAGATAAGGAGTTCTGAAGTTTGCAGCTTGAAGCAAAATCTCATCAACTAATTTTATGACCAAGTTGCTCATTTCTTATTTTTCTCACACGTCCTTTTTAAAAGACACTTTTCTGCAGTTTTTTCCCCTCCATTTAGTTTCAGAATGTGTGTGTGTGTGTGGAACACATATATATTTGAGTTTAACACATATGTTTTTGAGTTTGAGCAAAGGCTGAGAGATAGTGAAGGACAGGGAAGCCTGGCAAGCTGCAGTCCATGGGGCCTCAAAGAGTTGGACATGACTTAGTGACTGAACAACAACACATATATATTGGAGAAGGAAATGACAACCCACTCCAGTATTCTAGCCTGGGGAATCCCGCAGACAGAGGAGCTTGGTGGGCTACAGTCCATGGGGTTGAAAGAATCAGACATGACTTAATAACTAAATATCACCTGCCATACATATATACGTGTGTGTGTATGTGTGTGTGTGTTTCACACCTTCTGGTTTCTCTTTGGTAACAAATACTATTTCATAAACATAACTGTGTAAGTCAACTGTTTTTATGTCAGAGTCAATCATCATAGAAGCTTCACGTGTGAGAAGTTTTTGGAGTTGAGAATAGGAATCAGGAGAATCAGGAAAAGTCTAGACATTCTCTCGGAAGCTAGACAGCTAAAGGGACAATTTCAAACTTGCTTTTGCAGAAGGCTGACTTGGCGGTGGCTCCTCTTACCATCACCTACGTGCGGGAAAAAGTCATCGACTTCTCCAAACCTTTCATGACCCTAGGCATCAGCATTCTCTACCGGAAGCCCAATGGCACTAATCCAGGGGTCTTCTCCTTCCTCAACCCCCTGTCTCCTGACATTTGGATGTATGTCCTCTTAGCCTGCTTAGGAGTCAGTTGTGTGCTTTTTGTGATCGCAAGGTAAGTTAGAGAATCACTGAACTTCCAACAGATCTAGGTCAGTCTCAGGTTGACCTGTGTGCTCTAGAGGTAGACAGAGATCATGAACGTCAAACTATTCATTTAGTTTTGCCTGATGTCCTATTCTGTCACGTTCTCCCTCATAAAAGCCACTCTATAAATGAATATCTTCTAATTATTTATAAAGGTATGTTTAAAAAATAGTAAGATCACTGAGTTTTATACTAATTTAATTTTATCAGTATTTAAAGCAACATACAATGGTTATTTACCCATTTTCCATGAATTATATTGCCACAAAAGCCATAGCTAAAGCAATTTAACAGGAAGAGGAAAATGGTGTACGGATACTTGACCCCTGGAATATTTGCAAATAATAAGCAAAATAGAAAAAAAGTCAGCTAGGAACTGTTGTAGCAAATAAAAAACACTGGATTAAATAAGATCATGGAGTCTTCCAGAATAAAGACAAATACTTTGAAAATTGTATAAAATTTATTTTTAAAAAATTAGTTAACAAGAGAATTCTAGAAATAACCATGAAAAGGAAAGATTAGCTACACACACACTGGAGGTGTGAAATCTTTGTGCTACCCTGGTGATTCTGTTTAGATTTTATTTTTTGAAATAACTCTACATTTAACCAGTCTGCTCCACACAATTTTTTAAAGGATTTTATACCATTCAGTAGATCGTATTTTCTAAATACCTTTGATGCTGAATTTGAAACACAGCTGTGGCTTAAACAGTTGATGTCCCTGGACAAACCATGTTAAAAAAAATAATTGCTTTTTTATGTCCTCTACTCATTTTCAATCTTTTTCATCTTTCAGCAAAACTCGGTGAACTTTTTCCTAATCAATTTTTGTTTTCCCTCCAGGAATTTCTAAGAGAAATATTTCTTCATCCTAGTCCTTTGTCATGGTTCAGCACATGATTTTGATTAATGCTGGGTAACTCTTTCTCTGGCATAATCATAAAGAAAACTTAGAAAAATAACCTAGTTTAGAAAGGTCTTACAGGTCCTTTGCAGACACAGTTAAAGCAAATTAACGTATGCTTTCGCATATGAGTGAGACACATTCAATATGAAATGAATGTTTGGAAGTTCTCTATACCTCATAAACTATACCATTACCAAAAATCTAGATTGTTTTCCAAATTTTGTCCAGATATTAATTTTAAATAATTACCAAAGCTTTCTTTCCATGTGTCTTACCTCAGAAAATAATATAGGGGCAGTATGTAGAATGATATTATCCTTCGATAATACTTAATCAGTGGTTCTCAACTAGGAGAGATTTTACCCCCCAGAGAACATTTGACAATGTCTGGAAACAGCTTTTGATTGTTACAACAGAGGGTGGGGGATGCTACTGGTATCTGGTAGATAGAGTCTAGGGATGTAGCTAAACCTCCTGCAGTGTGCAGAACAGTCCTGCCCACTATGACAAAAACGTATACCCAAAATGTCAATAGCATCAAGTTGGAAAAACTGTGCTCTAAATAATTAAAGATGATATTGTTTTGAATGTCTAATTTTCAAAGACGAATCACTCACCTTTGGAGGTGCATGTCTCATTACTTGCTCCTAAGTGAAATACATACTGCCTTAGAATGGTCATTTAATAAATGCTTGCCTTAAGGTGATGTGCCATCTGACGATAGTTAAGAAATCTTGTGCTGGTTTGATGTTCCATTCCTCTATTCAGGGCCCACCTCTGCTGGGTGATTTTAGGACTAGTGGGGCAATCCAGGCAGCAGAAGGTAACAGAGAAGTGAGTTTCCATACTCCCCAGTTCATTGCTTTATCTAGGCAGTGATGCTGATGAGTAGAACAGTCAAGACAATGTTGATGAGCAAGCAATTACATCATTTATCACGCTGACTTGACCCGAATCAGCAAGAGAAAACCATGTCAACAGCATCCAGCAGTTCTCACAGACAATTTCAAAGCATTCGTTTACATTTGACCCCAACTGTGTCTTTAAGTTGCCTTATTTTTACCACCAAACGAATGTAGCACTAAGTAGCTTTCCCTTCCTTATGTTATCTGTTCCTCTGTAAGCTCCTGGTGATCCAGAGCCCTACATTTTCTAACTCTCCTTCAATGAAGAAAACAGCCTCCAGGACTTCCCTGATGGTCCAGTAGTTACGATTCTATGCTTCCAATCCTGGGACGCAGGTTCAGTCCCTGGCCAGGAAACTAAGGTCCCATATGCTGTGAAGTGTGGCCAAAAAATTAAAAGAAGCAGCCTTGTTTCTCCCCCAATCAATGCTATTTACTCAGGATTCCTACTCACCAACAGTACACTTTGTAGACCAGTTTTTTTCTTTATTTAGCTTATTATCCTTATCACTACCTTCTCACTGTCTTTCTTCTCATTCTGGGTCTTGGGGAAGTAAAAGTATCAGACATCAAATGCAATCTTTCACACAGCATGGTGGTAAAACATAAAAAAAAATTAAAAAATAACTCCCTGCAGTGCACAGGTGCACTGTCATGGGGATTTTATTCTCAACTATATTCATCTTCTCCATACCTTTGAATCCATTTCTGCTTCCAGTTCATAAAGCCACTAAATATATCTTGGATGTGATTCCCCAAGACAAATCTTGGTTAAATAAGTGTGCCGATTCGCTTTGACTTCCCATCATCATAGCCTGAGACCATGAACTTGGTCAGTCTACGTCAGTGAGCTAAGATGGAAAATTACTTTCTGTTATCACCTTAGTGGTTTGCATTCAAAGTTAGTAAAACAGAAATGAAAAACAGTTAATCTCCTAATCACTGTTAGCTCTAGAGAGGCTTTTGAATTTGTGTTTTGAAGTATACACTTTCTTGTCCTTTTAGAGGGAAAAATAAAGCTCATCACTGCTTTTGGGCTGATGATCTCACTAGACAGAAGCTTACAAACCATTTGCTGAACTGAATTGATTTATAAAGTTAGACAAACTAAGGAAAAACCATACAAAAATTTTTAGTTACTATGACTTGTTACAAATGTGCATGTCAGTGTTTTTGCTTTGTGGTTGACATTTTCTAAATTACTTTTTGTAAAGTATTTAATCCCAAGGAATTATGTCCATCATATACACACAATTTAGATAGACCGAATATCCAGAAATAATGTCTGCTTACATCTTACAATTTATGTTTATCTTCTTAAAACGGACATTTTTTTAATTTGGCTTCTGGCAAAGAAAAATCAAGAAAACCTTTGACTGTAGCTCTACGGTTATACTATAAACCCAATCAGTTACATTACAAGATTTAGAGCTTTCTCCAATAAAAGATCTCCCTCTTGTTGATGTATCCTGATATCCATTCTCAGTCATAAAAAGAATCCCTTAATTAGAAGTCTTTAGTATGAGAATCATTTTATATCTTCCATTCAAGTAAAAGCCTGGCGTATATGAACATAAAACCAAAACGAGCCTCTATATTTCAGTATAACTCTTCGAGATGCAAGTTTTGACGTAAATTCTAAGCACATTTGCCCCTTTCTCTGTCATTTTACTAAAATTGGAATCAGGTGAGGAGAGCAGCTTCAGCATATCATTGGTACAGGCCATGAATTAATCTTTCTACCAGGCTTCCTGGTGATGACATTGCTGTCTCACTGGCTGTCTTTAAGCAGACACTAGGAATTTCAAGCTGAAATATCTGCATCCAGGCAACAGGTAGATCTATTGCATTATGAAAATTCAGTGTGCTACAGTACAGCATCAAATCACTATTTAATATTCCTCACTCCACACACTCTCCGAGTCACTCAGAATCCCAGAAAGAAAGAATCTAAAATATCTCTGCAGAGCAGGCAGAATCGCATTGCTGTTTGGACAGCTTTCTTTTTTGCCATAGAAAACTAGATTAATTGTTCACTTAGAGCTGCAAAGTCTGAAATATTGAAACAGGACCGAGTGAGATGCAGCATTCCAAAGAAAGAAGTGGTGGGTTCATTCATCAGAGCACATACAGGGGAGAGATGCCAGAATATCACGGGGCTGGTGGTGGCCAGGTTTTATGAGCTGTTTAGAGAAACTTCTACTTTTGAAGGCACAGCCCTCCTAATGTATGGCAATTAATTTTCTTAAATTGTTGTACAAGCGCCAATGATACTGTTTAAGTGGTGGCATTTTTACCCTGTGTACTGCTTCAAGTAGTAGGTTTCATATCGGTAATAGGTTCTTCGGCTCAGCAAACTTCTATGGTTATAAGAGAGTATAAATTCAAAACTTAATTATACTGTTGAAACAGTAATTAAAATGTATTGGCATGGCATTGTCAATTAAAGCTTTATTCATAAGCTTCACAGGAACCTGCGCTGTGTGCCCTGCTGCTGTGGAGAAGGCGCAGTAATGAGTTGGATGCCATTATTATGGGATAAACTACAAGGCTGTTATCCTAGCCTCCTTAAGACTTGATGAGGAGACACTGTATACTTTTCAGAAGGTTTAGGGAATGGTGTTTCATTAAGAACTATCTGCCCACTTCTTTGTGCCTGATTCAAAGTGTGCCCCGCTCATACCTTACCACCACCATGTGTCAGCAACCTGCTATTGTTTACTGCTGAAACCTACGGCTGGAGAGCGTTCCATATGTTCACACCGACTTTACTCTAACACTCCTGCTTGCATTAAAAGGATCCAGTGGCAAATGGCATAGCTTTCAGTGCTAAGGACTACTGCATTTTAAATCATTTCCAGATCACTTCGCAGCACATCTGCTAATGTCTTTTTTGGAAAAATAAGTGCCCCTTGAAAAGATAGTCTTAAAAAAGAATCACAGAGCAGGGAGCTCCTTGGGCTTGTAGAGGTCAGACAGATTTTTAGAAAATAGAAGAAGAACCCAAAATCACTTCAGCCCCTTAAATTTTTATTTTAACACAACTTAGAGATATCTGGATTCTTTCTTCTTTAAAAATAAGGAAACTGAAGCCAGAGAGTTTAAATTACTTATTCAAGGTCGACTTCCCAACCAGCTAGGGCTGGCGATCAAGAGGCCACAGTTCCAGTTGTAGAAACAATTCAGAATGAATCTTAGAGGAAAGTCTGAACCTAAAACTGTCCATCCAGACATGCTCTGGCCTTAACATTAATGAACTCTGATGCCTGGGACAGGGTACTTCTAAATTTGAACTTTATCTCTTCATTTACGGATTGGGATTTTTATCTCCACATACTCTCATAAAAGTATCAAATACACCCCAATCCAGATCTTCTTTTTGTTCACTAATCGTTTGAAACTTGTGACTCCTTTGATGCATTATTACATCACTAGACTACATAGACTCCTTTGATCTATCAGTCAATAACCCTTGAAGTGCAGTCACCCCTCTGTTTCATGTCTTCCTCAGCACCTAGTGACACAGAATCTTGATATTACAGTTGGTGTGTAACTGTGTCCATGTCACTGTCGTTGCTACTCTGTGGGGTGAGTACTTGGGATGAGTGAACCTCCCTTTGCAGTCCATCTAGTTGTTCAACAAAATGGAAATGAGTGAAAACTCAGGAAAATTCAGTAGACATGATCTGAGGAATATGGTTCCAGCCACCCAATGGGCTTTGCCTGGCAATCAGAAGACTGGTAAATACAATGTCTAGAGTCTCCTTTGCATTTTGCCCACCAAAGCTGTAAGTTTATGAACATGGCCTACTGTTTGGTTTGACACGTCCCTCATTCGCTGTTGGGTGTTGTGCCTGGTTCAGTGGGTTTTTGCTGGTGCTGCATGTATCTACCTCATGTTCACAGACTGTTTCTGTTAACTACTGCAGGTTTACACCCTATGAGTGGTATAACCCCCACCCATGCAACCCTGACTCAGACGTGGTGGAAAACAATTTTACTTTACTAAATAGTTTCTGGTTTGGAGTTGGAGCTCTCATGCAACAAGGTACAAGGTTGCTCATCTTTGTCACACGCATCCCCCGGTCTGCTGACAGGCTTTTATGCTGGTAAACTCCACCAAGAAGATAGGGGGTAGGCTAAAAACCAACTCAGAAGTTAAAAAAGATAGAACCTGGCTTCCTAGACAGTCCTAAAAATAAAAAAGACAAAAATATGGCAGCAAAAGAATGCCTTTGCTACAGATCGAAAATGAACTTCTATCAAGCAGCAAATATAAATTTTCCTAGAGGGAAGGAAAGGATAAATTACCTTAGAAATTATTTACCAACTGGCATAGATGGAGATATCTATCTTTTCCTTTTTAGTCATAACCTCACAAGTTACAATTTGAAAAGGGCTAAAATTTGAATCCTTTGAAAATTAGGTTGATTACATCCTTCCAATAGATGACAGTCCCTAAACCTGTCACCTAATCACCACTCTGACAAACCCTACTGGGACTCATCTTAGCTTCCCAGTAACTTTTTACAATCTCCCTCAGTTGGTAACCATAGCAACAGTAAACTGGAGATGTTGGAGGAAATAAAATTCAAACCACAGAAATGTAATATATTTTGTACATTTTCTATGATTTGAAGGATTTTGACTTTGTGGGGAAGGGAGGAGTGAGTTGTTTTAACCTTTGGAAGAAATCCAACACTTCTGTGGATTTTCCTCAGCTTTGATTCCAGGCGTATGGTCTAGAAAATACGTCTCCAGATTAAATGCATTAATTTAAGAAAATCATCAGTCACAGATGTTGTTGTGTTTGGAATATCTCCTTATTTGACAACAAGCTGCAAAATAAATTGGCAAAGGAAATTTCAACTAGGATATATATTAAAGATGTTTGTTACTTAGGGGTAGCCCTAAGGCTTCTCAGGAGGGACTTGTTATCATGCTACTCGAAGTGTTTATATTCTGTTTAAAAATTCCAAGGAGAGAGAACAGGATTTCTAGTGTGGAAACACCAAATAATTGAGCAAAGTGAGTAAATCATCTCAACACGCAGTTAAGTATAGTTTATTCAGGCAGTGCAAAGTAGGTGTAGACCCAGCACCAGATTTACTGGAAATCACTTGCGTGAGTTTAGAGCGTAAGACAGAACTATAAATCCCACAGGAAAACTCATTGGATGACATATACTGCTTTACCAGTGCATTTAGTTTTTAAGGCATTTATCTTGTGAGCAATCACTTTCAAAGAATGAAAGAGACTTCCTTCCTTACCAGTAGCTTGCCTTCCTATGCCATTAGAATAGAAAAATATAGCCTTGGGTTTCCTAGAGTACACAGCACGCCTGTGCAGGTATATGTGACCGTGACTGCCTTTTGTCATATGAGTGTTATTGTTGTTCTTTAGTAGCTATGTCATGTCCAACTCTGTGACCCCTAGGACTGTAGCCTGCCAGCTCCTCTGTCATGGGATTTCCCAGGCAAGAAAACTGGGGGGAATTGCCATTTCCTTCTCCAGGGGATATTCCTGATCCAGGGGTCAAACCTATGTCTCCTACATTGGAAGGCAGATTCTTTACTGCTGAGCCTCAAGGGAAGCCCATCATATGAGTGTACCCTCCCCCTAAATTTCTCTTTTATACTCTACCTGTTTGGAGTTTCCCATCATCCACAGCAAACCGTGGGATGCAGTGTCTGCTAGTTACCACAACCTTGGGTACATGACAGTCAGCCCCAACCAGACTCTGCTTGTTTTTCAAGAAGTTTAAAGTATCTGTCAGGTGAAAAATTATTATGATGTACAAATTTGCGGTACTGGTGACTGTTCGTGCATTTGTCCTTAGCATGCGGCATTGGACCGGGTAGCTAACTTCTATATTGACTGTTGCGCTCTTGCTAGCAGAAGTTTGTCACTGTACTCAATTGGAAACCATTTTGTTTAATTTCTTTTTTAATGTGATGATCAGGCTTTCTCTTTTCTACAGAGCGTGAGCAAAGTCTGGATCAGGATTGGCTGTCATGTCTGCCGTAAAAGGCACTAAAGAGACTTCAGCAAGTATTGTCTCTCATCCCAAATATTTCCTGATGACGTTTTATTCTACTTTTATTACTGTCATGATTTCATCCTCTAGAGTTCTGACCTTTAACAAATCATCTCTACTTGAGTGAAGTCATTTCTAGGTATATCAGTTAACATTGAGAGTCATGAAAGTCAGAAAACTGTGTGAATTTTTTTCAAAAGATGAAGTGTTGAGAAATTCATACCATCTACCAAGGGTTTAAAATGTTGTATGAGTAGGTTCCTATTAATTATTTTTAATTTCCAAGACAACTTCATTCAAATGTATAAATATGTTTTATTTTAAAGTGTGATAGATGTGAATTTATTATTGCATGTAGACAGTTGGTTATCCATCTGTCTGCCTAATTTTCCTGCCATATAATACACAATTATATGAATAATAAATTAAAACTTGATCTTTTCACAAATGCAACCAAATAAAATAAGGATAAATTCACAGCAGAAATTCTATACCTATAAGCTAAGAAAATATATCTACTAACTGTATTACCTATTTCCTATGGGTATTTTATGAAATAAATGGTATTTTAGTGATAGTCAACCAAAGATCTAAAATAATATCACACTGCCACGAGGCTGCTAGATCAATTCAACACAAAGATATGAAATAAACTTGGGCATTAAAATACACACCCACAGCATATAAATCCCATTAAACCACAAGATTACAGCAACAGCAACACACTATCTTACTAAATCCTTAGAAGCAATTTGATGAAAACTGTTATAAATCTGTGTAACATTACACACTCAAATTCAAACAAACAAACAAAAAATAAATAAATAAATAAAAAACACAGTGAAGCCATTAACCTCATTAAAAGAGCATAAAGTACAAAGAACAGCTTTAGAAGAATATAGCTAATTCAAAGCTAAGAAACTGCCAACATTTATCTGCATATTATGAGCCTGGAGCTGACTCTGATTTCATGAGCAATATTTGCATTTGTTTACAGATTAACCTTGAGCATAAATTCATGTATTTGTAGATTGGTAAACTCCAATTTCCCTTTCTATCTTAAGCCATTAATGACAAAACTTCAAGACAATCAGAACAGTGAAAGACTCCTTTAAACCAGATAATTCACCTGCTGAACTTCACACTTCAGATTTAACTTAGGGTGTTTTCCTTTCACTTTTTAAGTGGTCCCATAAACTCTATCATTTCTCCGAGTTTATGGGGAAAATGCTAAGAGAGAAGCAATGGTGAATTTCAGGCAAGCAGATTAACCAAAATCCATCCATGGATCAATACAATTAGGGTAAGGCTGCATATGACTTTCTGCCCCTTTTGGTTCTGCTGCTGGATTTATAACCTTCCATAGCTCAGCTTGATCAAAAGTTTTGAGCTAGAGAGCTTTCACAGATGCTTGTCCTTTGTGTAGGTAAACTTTGCCCATATACCCTTTCTTCAAGAGAGAAAGATGTTTTTTCTTTTTCTTGGTAAATACATTAAATGCCTCTATGTTCAGTTCAGTTCAGTCGCTCAATTGTGTCTGACTCTTTGCGACCCCATGAATCGCAGCACGCCAGGCCTCCCTGTCCATCACCAACTCCCGGAGTTCACTCAGACTCACGTCCATCGAGTCAGTGATGCCATCCAGCCATCTCATCCTCTGTCGTCCCCTTCTCCTGCTGCCCCCAATCCCTCCCAGCATCAGAGTCTTTTCCAATGAGTCAACTCTTCGCATGAGGTGGCCAAAGTACTGGAGTTTCAGCTTTAGCATCATTCCCTCCAAAGAAATCCCAGGGCTGATCTCCTTCAGAATGGACTGGTTGGATCTCCTTGCAGTCCAAGGGACTCTCAAGAGTCCTCTCCAACACCACAGTTTAAAAGCATCAATTCTTCAGCGCTCAGCCTTCTTCACAGTCCAACTCTCACATCCATACATGACCACTGGAAAAACCATAGCCTTGACTAGACAGACCTTTGTTGGCAAAGTAATGTCTCTGGTTTTGAATATGCTATCTAGGTTGGTCATAACTATGTTACCTTTTTACAAATAATCAGGAACTATCTGATAACACCTAAAATGAGTGTTTTTACTAAGAAGGGCCCCTTTCCACCTGCAAAACAGCCAGTCTTTGAAGTATAATTAAATTGTACTTTATTTGAGGACAAAATTGTGCCTTTTCAGTAAATATATTATTTTCAGTTAAACAAGAATCAACATTAAAAAAATAATTTTGACTTCAAAAATAACATAAAACAATAAAAGAATGATTCATCAGCTGTCAAGTACAGTTGCATCCAATATCATTTGACTTGTAAAACAGTGTTTTATTAAATGCATATGATAAATAGCATGATATGTAAATCTTTTGAAAGTTTCTCCCATTCTTTAATATTAAATAAAATGTTAATGTTAACATTTTAAAGCTTTCACTGTTGTACAACCTAGAACATTTTATTTCACACAATAAGATGTATATTAAACAGTACAAAAAGGCCAGAAGTCTGAGGATTTTTCAGCAAAAACAAGCAAACAAACTCAAATCTAAGCAACTAAACTGTTTATAAATTTTAGACATAGAATATCTCAGGGTTAAAACCATTAAAACCATCAAATGGAAATAAATCACATTTAAGCAGCAGCAGTGATAAATGATAAAAGATCATTTAGATTTTATTTGATTTTCTAAAAAGATACATCTGTTCACCTACACACAAGAGAATAAATGTTTGATAGATTTATGATTTTGAGTCACAAAAATGCATTATCTCTCTAGACTACTGTTGAATCATGAGTCTTCTCCCTTCTCATACCTCTCTTTAACACTCTTACTCTGGTGATACCATCACAGGATCAGAGTTGATGCCCAAAGCTCTCTCGACCAGAATAGTTGGAGGGATATGGTGGTTTTTCACCCTAATCATCATCTCATCCTACACTGCCAATCTGGCCGCCTTCTTGACAGTAGAGCGAATGGAATCCCCCATTGATTCAGCAGATGATTTGGCAAAACAAACCAAGATAGAATATGGGGCCGTCAGAGATGGATCAACAATGACATTCTTCAAGGTAAGGAACTAACAGTATATTCTCAATGGTCAACTCATACTGATGGAAAGAGGGTGTGGAATAAGAGTCTGTCCAAAAAAAAAAAAAAATTTTTTTTTAGGTAACTTTTTTATAAAATAAAATGTCTAATGACAAAATCTGATTACAAAGAACCCAGGTGCCCACAGCAGTGTAAAGCAATTTTTTCAGTTCATCTAGGTATCAGTTCTTCTATCCCCAATATAGTACACTCAGATCCACATATCTCTTCCTTCAGCATTTTTCTCTTGCCTTTACACCATTTAGATATCAATCCTTCTAGCCTCGATTTAATACACTCAGTTCCACGTATCAGTACCTTCAGTATCTTTTCTTTTTTTTTTAATTTTATTTTATTTTTAAACTTTACATAATTGTATTAGTTTTGCCAAATATCACATTCATTAATTAATGACTCATATATGGAACTCACAAAATAAAGTTCAGTTAATCTGAAATTCCAATCAAAATGTGTGAATATCATTGTTTGATGCATTGTGTTCTATACTGGATGAGACAGGAGCAGATGACAAGTAAATGTGTTGATAGTGGAATTTATTTGGAGAATTAAATCCAAAATATCCCAGGAGACTCCAGTCTAATATTGCATCTGCACCAGCAGGGATACTGCTCCCAGTATAGCCTGAAGCCTTCCCCATAGCCTAGAGAGCTTCCTGAGGCACCAAAGGAGATATAAACTAGAATCAATATAGTTTTAGTGTCAAGTACATTTTGTTGTTCATGTCTTTTAATGACTTACCCAGAGTAATGAAACTGATTTCAGCCTTGCATATAGAATAAGCTGTAGTGGTTTTATTATCAAATCTCAGATACTGTATCTCCCATGGGGGAAAATATGGATTTTAATAGATCCAGAAACCTTTAGAGATGACAAAAAACCTTAGAGATCAGAAAGATTTAGACCTTCACATTACTCATGAAAAGACCAAAACTCTCAGAAGCTAAATTATCTGCTCAAAATCATACACTTGGTTTAAGCCAGAGATAGGCTAGGACCTTCTTGTAAGAGGTAATTGTGCCTGTGTGGGTGGAGCGGGGTGGGGGGTGGGAGCGGGGAAGGAAAACAACAATTGTAACCAAAATAAACTCTAAAAACACTTTTGTCAACATTTCACACCCGGATTATGAAAATGAAATTGCCACCCCAGGACCAAGTGGACTACTCTGACTTGTGGAGAATATTAAAGTAGAGACAAAATATTAAGGCTAAAAAAAAGTGAACACATCTTGGTGTAACAGTTCACTAAAAATTGGTATTGTATATGTGTTTGTGTTAATCACTCAGTTGTGTCTGACTCTCCACGACCCCATGGACTGTAGCTCACCAGGCTCCCATCTATTACTTATGCAGTACATGTGGTTTAGCAATAACCAACAGTAATAGATAAACAAATAAAAACTTGTTTTAAGAGTAAACTAGGGGGCATCCCTGGCAATCCAGTGGTTGAGACTTCACCTTCCAATGCAGAGAGTGTGGGTTTGATTCCTGGTCAAGGAGCTAAGATACCATATGCCTTGGAACCAAAAAAAAAAAAAAAACAATAAACAAAATATAAAATAGAAGTGATATTTTAATAAATTCAATAAAGTTTTTAAAAAATGGTCCACATTCAAAAAAAAATCTTAATAAAAAGAGTACACTATACCAAGAGGTTTATAAAAAACAGAGTAATCTTAAAATGTTAGGATTTTCTTTTCCTTTATTAAAAAAAATGATTTTTTAAACACTTTTTTTTTTTTTAAAGAACTATGTCATTGATTTAATGAAGGTATAAAGGGTGGTGATTGTTTCTTTTTTGGACAAGTGTTGTTTTCAGGACAAATGACTTTAAATATTGGCTTTCCAACTTTCTGAAAGCTTAAATTTTCCTAAAATCAATAGTGTGAAGAAACATAAGCTACCCCCAGCTAGTAATTCATCACAATACTTGTCAGAAACCAGGAAAGTGACCTGCAAGGCATATAGGACTGAGGGACACTGCTAAAGTAGAATTGAGTATGTCTGAAAAAATGTCTGAAATTACTTACCTCTTTCACCAATATCAAAAAGTTTTAGAGTATTGGGAAAGGGGCAAGTAGAAGCAGAGAAGATTCTACGACTACTATAGGATAGTTAGTATACACGCTCAGTCGTGTCCTCAGTCGTGTCCGACTCTGCAACCCCATGGACTGTAGCCCACCAGCCTCCTCTGTCCATGGGATTTTCCTAGCAAGAATACTGCTTACTAAGATGCAAATCATAAATATAAAAAGAGGGAGAGGCTATGCTTTGGAAAAGCCATAGATCTGACTCTGCCACTGTCCAATCAATCACTGGATTCACACAGTATCCTTTAACCGTATTTCAATTTGTTTCTGCTCGTATGTTTCTAAATATAAAAAGTGTTGGTCCCCATGTCACCTGGCAGGACCCTGCTGCTGCTGCTAAGTCGCTTCAGTCGTGTCTGACTCTGGGTGACCCCATAGACGGCAGCCTACCAGGTCAACATATTAAGGTATTCTTGGATAGTGCTTTTCACTGAAATAATTCAGCGCTAGTCTCACAACTGCTGCTCCCTGGGCATTTTCAGAGCAGGTTCCTGCTTGCTCCCTGGTCCTGAAAATTAGGCACAAGTAAAAGTTTCTTGGGTGAGTGGGCAAACGAGACAATAAGCATCTCAGGGAGAAACACCCTGATGAGAGTACAAACGACAGGGAGATGAGAAGCATGCATTACACACTAGCTCATGGCCACACACTCTGCTCCTAAACACTTTAAATATATTATCTCATTTTATCCTTATAAAGGGCGACTGAGGAAAAAGCTAATATTATCCACATTGTACGATGAGGAAAACGAGGCATATATACATGCGTGCTAAGACACTTAAGTCATATCCCACTCTATGCAACCCTATAGACGATAACCTGACAGGCTCCTCTACCATGGGATTCTCCAGGCAAGAATATGGCAGTGGGTTGCCATGCCCTTCTCCAAGGGATCTTCCCAACCCAGGAATCAAACCTAGGTCTCCTGCACTGCAGGCAGATTCTTTACCTTCTGAGTCACTAGTAGGAAAGTAAATGAGGCATCAGTTCAGTTGACTTCAGTCGCTCAGTTCAGTTCAGTTGTTCAGTCATATCCAACTCTTTGCATGGACTGCAGCCCACTAGGCCTCCCTGTCCATCACCAACTCCAGGAGCTTGCTCAAACTCAAGTCCATCGAGTCGATGATGTCAGCCAACCATCTCACCCTCGGTCAACCCCTTCTCCTGCCTTCAATCTTTCCCAGCATCAGGGTCTTTTCCAATGAGTCAGTTCTTCACATCAGGTGGCCAAAGTATTGGAATTTCAGCTTCAGCATCAGTCCTTCCAATGAATATTGAGGACTGATTTCCTTTAGGATGGACTGGGTGGATCTCCTTGCAGTCCTAGGGACTCTCAAGGGTCTTCTCCAACACCACAGTTCAAAAACATCAATTCTTCTGCACTCAGCTTTCCTTATAGTCCAACTCTCACATCCATACATGACTACTGGAAAAACTGTAGTTTGACTATACGGGCCTTTGTTGGCAAAGTAATGTCTCTGCTTTTTAATATGCTGTCTAGGTTGGTCACAGCTTTGCTTCCAAGGAGCAAGAGTCTTAATTTCATGGCTGCAATCACCATCTGCAGTGATTTTGGACTCCCCCAAAATAAAGTCTCTCACTATTTTCATTGTTTCCCCATCCATTTGCCATGAAGTGATGATGGAACCAGATGCCATGATCTTAGTTTTCTGAATGTTGAGTTTTAAGCCAACTTTTTCACTCTCCTCTTTCACTTTCATCAAGAGGTTCTTTAGTTCCTCTTCACTTTCTGCCATAAGAGTGATGTCATCTTCTCACCTGAGGTTGTTGATATTTCTCCTGGCACTCTTGATTCCACCTTGTGCTTCATCCAGCCCAGCATTTTGCATGGTATATTCTACATATAAGTTAAATAAGAAGGGTGACAGTGTACAGCCTTGATGTACACCTTTCCCAATTTGGAACCAGACTGTTGTTCCATATCCATTTCTAACTATTGCTTCTTGACCTGCATACAGATTTCTCAAGAGGCAGGTCAGGTGGTCTGGTATTCCCATCTCTTTAAGAATTTTCCACATTTTGTTGTGATCCACACAGTAAAAGGCTTTGGCGTAATCAATAATGTAGAAGTAGATGTTTCTCTGGAACTCTCCTGCTTTTTTTGATGATACAACAGATGTTGGCAATTTGATCGCTGGTTCCTCTGACTTTTCTAAATACAGCTTGAACATCTGGAAGTTCACTGTTCACATACTGTTGAAGCCTAGCTTGGAGAATTTTGAGCATTACTTTGCTAGCGTGTGAGATGAATGCAACTGTGTGGTAGTTTGAACATTCTTTGGCATTGCCTTTCTTTAGGATTGGGATGAAATTAGGCATAGCTCCATTTATAAATTTATAAAATTTATTGATGGGAGAGCCAGAGTTCAGTCAAACTTCAGAGAGTTCTAGAAGACAAGCATCTTGAGGATAGACAATTGGTCGCTTTTGTTTGTCATTTATATCCTCAGAACCTAAAACAGTACCTGGAACATAGTAGATTCCTAGTAAAAGATAGTAGACACTCAGAAAATATGTTTTTAATAAATGAGCAAATGCACTGATGAAATCTAAGAGAGATGAATTCTATCAGAGAAAGAAAAAAGAAAAAGAAGGGAGGGAGGTGAAGAAGTGTATTTGTGCAGGCTGCTATAACAGAACATCAGACTGGGAAGTTTATAAACAACAGACATTTATTTCTCACAATTCTGGGGGCTGAAAGTCAAGATTGGGGGCCAGCATGGTTGAATGAGGGCTCTCTTCCAGGTTGCAGATTTCATGCTGTGTACTCCTGTGGTAAAAGGGGCAAAGGTCTTTTAGGAGCTTCTTTTATAAGAGCACTAATCCCATTAATGGCTCCAACCTCATGATTTAAACACCTCCCCAACACCTCACCTCCTTATGCCATCACCTTGGAGGGTCAGGATTTCAACATATGGATTTGGGGGGGAAACATTCAGACCATAGCAGGAAGGATACAGAGAGATCCACAGAGGAAGAGAAGCCGTTCTATGTTCTTCGATTTACAAGTTATCTCGTAGCCCAGCAACCCTATTTATCAAGAAGAAATTTATTTGCAAAAAGAGAACAAGGACTAAATCCGATTTAGTTTTCCCCTTGAGGGAGGCAAGCTGTCAGAAAGCTTCAGAGGGATCCACACTCGGGGATTTTAAGCTGGATTATTCTGCAAGGGAAGGAAACATGCCAGCCTTTTAGCTCTCGGTGTAGTTCCACCCTGTCACTGAGTGACAGCAGTTAAAGTCACAAGGACTCAGTTCTGACCTGGCTCTGCATTAATGCATCACCTCTGCTGTGCCACTACGGTGTCCCTCCTTCCCTTTCTCTCTTAATCAAAAACAGTATCCTCTCTTAGGTTGTGGAATCAATAAGGAAAGCTTCCTTTACCTGGTCTAGCTTAGCACATTCTGATCTACTGTTGGGGATGTAATGACCCTTGCTCACGTGGGTTCCATTCATACTCAGTCACAAGGAAATTTCTAAGAAGCATTTTTTCATCACATGATGTGCTTTTGTCCCCTCAATATCCCCAAAATATCCCTTCAGCACATCCAAATGGTGAAGCCGACTCTCTGCTTTCAAGATGATTCGAAGTTGTTTCACAGCTGAAGAATAGGCAGTCGAAACCTGAAAAGGATGATGGAAATTACTAAAATCCATAATCAAAGTGCACTGATCCTTCACATTTGGTCTCTGGGACACAAGCAGGAGATGCTTTTAGTAGAGGTTCTGCTGGAAAAGGGCTTCCCAGGCAGCACTGGTAGTGAAGAATCTGCCTGCCAATTCAGGAGATGCAGGTTTGATCCCTGGGTCAGGAAGATCCCCTGGAGAAGGAAATGGCAACCACTCCAGTATTCTAGCCTGGGAAATCCCCTGGACAGAGGAGCCTGGGAGACTACAGTTCATGGGGTTGCAATGAGTAGGACACGACTGAGCACACACACATACCACACACACACACACACACACACACACACTGCTTGAAAAGTGTGACCAGAAGTTGCTCACTAAAATTTCCATCCAAAGTCATTTACTTTTTTTTTTAAATCTAGACTGCTATTTTTGTAGACAACCTGGCCTTATATTTCAGATTTGGGATATTTGATTTTCAATGTGAAAAAAGGCTATTTTTTTTAAAATAGCTCAGATGAGGTTTCACTATTCATCATCTGAATTCAGACAAGGCTGAGGGAATAAATTGACATTTATTAATCACGTGCTGGGTCATGGTATGACTTGTCTAAGACCAGGGAAGCCAAAATAGTTTTCCTTCACAGAGCCATTTGTATGTGGAACAATCACAGTGATCACCAGAGACTGTATTTACACAAAGAACTGGGGTTAAATCATAAATTCAAATACATGTATATTCACAAAGTGTTATAGATGGACACCTCAAGATACCTATATGCTAATGCCTATTAAAATAAAGAACAATTTTAAGTTTTGTGGCCAAGGGCATTTAGTTAATGATGCTTATTAAATATTATACTTCCTCAGGGTCATCTGCACCTGAGTCTTAAAGACCTTAGCACTGTGGATGATATAATGCCTATTTGATGACAGGGTGTCAGTCACCATGAGACCAATTACCAGGTCAAAGTTAAAGAAAGGCAGAGTGTTTTATCAACTGTCCAGGGACTGCTGAAGATTTTTAGGAGATTCTCCAAGTATAAGGAGTCCTTTTATTTGTCCTTGTCGGGCTATCTATCAATTTTTAAATGGAATCTTTTTATAAATCAATATGTTAATAATTCAGAACTTTAAGAGACTACATATAAGAAAACTTTTTAAACAAATTCTTTTGTTATTTTCTACTCGAGAGAGAATACTAATTGATAATATGATATTAATTATATTGGTTTCTCAGTATAATTCTCAATATAATATATAATATATATTTCTCAAAATAATATATATTTCTCAAAATAATTAATATGATATTAATTATATTGTTGAATTGCTTGGTCCTTTCAATTGTTTCAAAATCCTGAATGATAGACTTTCCTGCCTTCCCCACTGTCTGAGGCCAACCCAGCATCTTAGGAGGTACAAAGAGTGGTCAGTTCAAGATCTATGGACATAACTTGAGACAAGATTTCCTAAGGCCATTTCCTCTCTTATACACAATGTTGAGAGCAGTGGCACCCAAATACAACTTCTCCTTTTATGTTAGAGCACTAAGGTACAAATCTTCTCCATGTCTCGTAAAAAGTAGGACATGTGAAAAACTACTTTCTCTCCTTGTAATTATTAATTCCATTAATTACCTTTGGACAAATGGAATAGCCCAAACTTTGGTCTCACAGTGACAGTTTAGCAACTCATATCTTTCTCCTAGATGAAGAAATGATTCTCATGTTAAAAGTTGAAGAATCATTTAAGGCCTAAAACAAGGGTTTTTCTCAGTGCCTCTTGCAAACTATCATCCAAGAATACTGATTTGGGTTCATTGTTCAGATTAGGGATCCCAGCCAGTCTTTTCAGGAGATATAGCTAGTATAAAATTAAAACTCAGAGGAAAGCTTTGTTCTACAGCCAGATAGCCTGGGTTCAAATTCTGATATTACTGCTTACTAGCTGTATGCGTGCATACGTGCCCAGTTGCTTCAGTCATGTCCAAATCTTTGTGACCCTATGGATTGTAGCCCACCAGGCTCCTCTGACCATGGGATTCTCCAGACAAGAGTACTAGAATGGGTTGCCATGCACTCCTCTAGGGAATCTTCCTGACCCAGGAATAGAACCTGCGTCTCCTGCATTGCAGGCAGATTCTTTACTGCTGAGTCACTGGGGAAGCCCCATTAGCTATGTAGACCTTGGTAAGTTATTAAATCCTCTGTACCTTGAAATGTTATTTTAAGAAATACATAACTTAATAGAGGTAGTGTGCTTGTAATACTAATTGGCAAATTATAAACATGAAAACTGTTAAATAAAAAAATAAAAAATGCTAAAGATTATTATAATTATCACTTACAACATCATCACCATTAGCATCCAATCCTTATTCCTAGCTATTAGTCCTACTTTTTCAACTTTCTGAATTAAAAAAAAAACTCTCTAGTTTGGTCTTTGCTCAGATTCCTAACCATCAGCGATCCCTAGGCAGTGTGGCTTCTGGTACTGGACAGAAAAATTCCAGAGAGTGCCAGTGCCCAAATCTCGAAGACTTTCAGAGGCCAAGTCAGACGACAAACTTAGTCCTTGGAAGCTTTGCTGAGCACATACAGGCATTTGCAGAAGAACCACTTCCAGATGGTAGATAAGCAGCAGATGGTGAGGCTGCCCTTAGAATTCAGCTGAGAAGAAGAATGAGGCAGTTCAACTCAATTCAGTTCAATTTAGATATTTTTCCAGGATCTCCACTTTGACCAGTACTTGAAGTTGGCACTGTAAGAGATAGGAAAGGGAGGATATAAAATTTTGCTCAAGGCTTAAAGACCTGAATAGCAATAAAGAGACAAGAGGGACACAGACCTGTTAAATACAATACAGCATGTGATTAAGTAGCATGTCTTAAGCAGACAAGAAATGGTGTGAACATAGGAAAAGTCCTTGTGAACCCAGAATAGAAAATACTCATGTAAAAAATGACTCTCAGTTGAAGCTAGCCTTGTAAAAATCATCTCAGACCCAAGTCAGAGGATTACGTAGATTAGATCATGGTTCAGTCGAAAATGACTTGAATAAAATAGATTTTTAAAAAATCGTAACAGGTTTGTCATTGCTGGCTTTAATGGTCTGGGGACTTTGGACCTGCTGTGGGAATAAGGGAGTCTCTAACCTTTATAATCTCCTTCCAGAGAGTGGCTAGGTGCTTTCATTAACTCAAAAGATATTTCAAGAAAGTTACTGCACCAGTGCCTCTGAAGCAATGAGGCATTATGGGCAGACAGGTTTCAGACGGAAATAGTCATGTAACGAAGCACAAAATGAAAGACATTTCACAAACTTGTCTGCAGAGGAAGGAACTCTTCACATAGGAGCTATTATCTCTTGTTTGAAAGATCCAGCCAATCCTGCCATCAGTGTTCAAACTGCCAAGTACCTATAGTTTAAAAATGTATTGCTTAGGGAGAAATCCATGAGGTCAATTTAAAAGTTAACCTGTTTCAGTGCCTGATACATTGCCTGTAAGGGACCAATCTTTAATTCTGGACAGGAGAAAAACATGAAAAATGTTTTAGCAAAGGTGTTTAAATCCCACTGAGGGAAATTGTTAAAGGGAACACATGAATTTTTAAAAACCTAGGAGATTCTGCAAATGTCGTAACTTTCTGTCAATTCAAGGTAAAAGCATAATCAACTGGAATGATCATATTATATATTAATACATTTGAAAGATAGAGGCCCCTCACTATAGTATAAATGCTTTCATCTGAGAATGCTTTCTTCAAAATTACTTTTGTAAATTAAATCATATTTTTAAAAATCCAGGATAACTTACTATTTAATGAAATAATATATCTAATCATGTGTTAAACTTCCCTAGTGGCTCAGATGGTAAAGAATCTGCCTGCAATGTGAGAGACCAAAGTTCAATCCCTGGGTCCGGAAGGTCCCCTGGAGAAGGGAAAGGTTGCCCACTCCAGTATTCTTGCCTGGAGAATTCCATGGAAAAAGGAGCCTAGTAGACTACAGTCCATGGGGTCCCAAAGAGGTGGAGATGACTGAGAAATTATCACTTCGCTTCAATCGTGTGTTAAGGGAAATGATCACTTTTAAGGCAACTGTTCACCTCTGATATACCTGTTTTACAAGTTTGGATGCCTGCGTGGCTAATTTCTGTGTCTGTGATTTTTAAGGTTTTTTAATTTTTTTAATTTTATTTTATTATTTATTTGCCGTTGCACTGGGTCTTTGTTGCTGCGCGGGTTTCCTCTAGTTGCAGTGAGCGGAGACTACTCCCCACCTGTGGTGCATGGGCTTCTCATTGCTTCTGCAACGGTGCAAGTGGCTTCTCTTGTTGCAGAGCACTGGCTCCAGAGCACAGGCTCAGTAGTTGTGCTGCATAGGCTTAGTTGCTCTACAGCATGCGGAATTCTCTTGGACTAGAGATCGAACCTGTGTCCCCCGCATTGGGGAGTGGATTCTTATCCACTGTACCACCAGGGAAGTCCCTTTTTTTTTTTTAAATCAATGTCTATCTAAAATAAAAGTAAGTTGGAGATGACATTTTGAAATGTAATTGTCTTTGGTATTTTATTTGTTCTATAAGTATGTATTTACCATATTTATAAGACCATTTGTTTACAAGATAACAAAAATCAAATATCAATAATCTATCCTTAGTGTTTTTGTGTGGGATCATGGATATATGTAAAAATAAGTGTATAAATAGGTGTATGTGTGTATATATATATATATATATAAAATCTTTATATATGTTAGCCTGAAGTAGAATTGCAGTTATTCATTCTACTGAATAATGGGATTACACATCTTTACTGTAGAAGTCCTATAACCTGGTTGAAGAAATAATGTGATAATGTGTATTTCAGTAAAAATAAAATATTAGAGGGCTAGGTCTATAAAACGCACATACTGATACTATCAGTATGTGCGTTTTATAGACCTAGGATTGTATTACAATTCACACATATTTTACCTGTTATAGTAAAAACCCTGCAACTGAAACCAATGAAACTATATGAAATAAAAAATGCTGTTAAAAGAAAAAATATAAAGAATACCTACATTTCTTTTTAGGTTACAACTGTTGCAGTTCCCAAAACACTAATTTTTTTTTTTTGTCTAAACAAATATAAGCTGTCTAAATTCATGTAAATTGTTTCCATGAATTGTGTGATGGCTACAAGAATTGCAACAGCGCTAGTTATAATAGAAAGATGCCACAGCTTTTTACTGCAATTATTTTTTTAGAAAATGTGTTAATGGTGTTAAAATGTCAGCCAAGTCATAATTTTGATGGTCTGTGTGTTAAAACAAATAGTTGATTCCCTATTAGTTAAGAACACATACCCTAGAGCCAGATTGCTAGGGCCGGGTCCTAGTTTCTCGTTTCTTTATGTGGCATTCTGTTTCCTCATCTGTAAAGGAGAAATAGTAATGGTATATTTCTCATATGAACACTGTGACGATTAAATGGATTAATAATGCAAAGTGCTTGAATCATTTTGGGCACACGGTAAACACTGCATGTGCTGGTTATTATTACTATTTTCAATAAGCAGTTTTTAAGTGTACAGAGACCAATTGTAAATCATTTCCCATTGAGAGTTTAACTTGCAAGAATTATGAGAGAAAAAAGATAAATAAATAGTCATCAACTGGTGATATAGTTATACTCCCTTATAAAAAATTTTAGATGAAAAAAACACTTATTCTTTGCCAACAACCTTTCATCAGCATCAGAATAGCCATATAATCAGGTTTAACTAGACAAAATAAATGTATTTAAACCTTGGTACCCCTGTAAGATTAAAAGAAAAAAAAAACTAAAGAATTTCAGATTTAATAAATGAGAACTTTTCAGTTTTAGTGATTTTTGATAAGCTCAGAGTACTTTACAAATCTTCTAATTAACCTTTGACATATTCAATGAAATAAAATGCAATCACTATTTCTTCTTTTTAAACATATATTATTTAGAGCAATTTAGCAGGCTGAGACTGTAGAAGATTTAGAAGTGCAGAAACATCCAAACTGTTATTCGAACATTTTGCTTGGTCTTTTAATATTTATGGCAATGTTCCATAAAGCATGCTTTTATTTTTAAGAATTATTAAGATTTGTGTCTTAAAAATTATCTATTAAAAAATAAACTTAATTTAATTGCTCTTAAAATAGTACTTTCTGAGCAAACAGAAAATAAATATTGCAAAACATAGTATAACAGAGGATGGAATTCAAAAATAAGGGGGAAAAGACCTTCACTGTGTGTTGGCTCTTTAATCAACATGACACCTGGGTGTCACTTCACTGTTGTTGAAGTCAGGACCTGCATGAGTAATGTGAAAAGGCTGTTCTGAAGAGTAGAACCTAGGAGTTGAAGGATCCTTAAGTGCAACTTGTCCAACAGCGAAATTCTTCTTGTAAGTTCCCAGTGGTAGAAAATGCACGATATCCTAAGGTGCTCAAGCCATCTGCAGATAGTTTTAACTGCTAAAAAGGTTATTTCTTAGCCACATTCAGGGTCTTTCTATCTAAGCTCCCCAGTTTTTCAAATGTAGACTAGAAGGCCCTCCCACAACTTTCTAAATGAGGAAAGAAAACTTTAAATGAAACCAGAAGGGTGCTATTCTCTGACCGATTATATTTTCCACTATTAGGCTGGAGCAAAATAGCAGGAGGGGACCAGAGAAATTTAGAATGTTCCCTATATGCCTTCTACTTGACCAAGTCCTCCACCAAGTGACCATTTTCTTACCGAGGAAAATTTATGCCCTCATTGAGTCACACTCCATGCCAGCTAAATTTCCCTTCTAGCACCTCAGGGAACTCAAGCCAAGATCAACCTTCTACTCCAAAAAGGAAGATGTAAATATGACCATGACCTTAAGGATCATGATTCATGACCCTGAATTAATTAATGACCTTCAGCTATATTTGTTGTTATTGTTCCATCAGTAGGTTGTGTTCAACTCTTTGTGACCCCATGGAGTATAGCCCTTTAGACTCCTCTGCCTATGGGATTTCCTAGGCAAGAATACTGGAGTGGATTGCCACTTCCTTCTCCAGGGCATCTTCCCAACCTAGGGATCCAACTCATGTCTCCTGCATTGGCAGGTGGATTCTTTACCACTGAGCCACCAGGGAAGTCCCATCAGCTCTACAGAGTCGTGCTAATCAAAGTGTGATATGACACGTGTTGATTCAGGGAACATTGTGTTACCAACCTGCAATAAGATTAAAAAATAAAATGAGAATAAGAGTTTAGAAGGGCTGTAGCTCGATTAATGGATACTTCTTGAATATAGACCGCTTTGAAGTCTGTCAAAATTTAATCTGGTGAGCCACACCTGGTATGAGTGATATGAATCCCTACCTACCATAACACAGTAGGACCCCAGATAGGTCTGCCCTGGAAGGAAAGCATAGACAGTCCTTCACTGCAGATGATTTGAGAACCACACTTGATTGGGATCAATAACAAGTGTATAGGTTTTCAGTTGAATCTTCTCATGTTTTTCCACGTCCTTCAGTACATAAATTCCAAGAAGGACTCCTCCCCAGGTGGTCTATTTCTCATGAATGAACTGATCATTTACTTTGTTTTGTCCTCAGCTTCCATGCATGCAAGCTAAGTCGCTTCAGTCATGTCTGACTCTGCAACTCTATGGACTGTAGCCCTTCAGGCTCCTCTTTCCATGGGATTCTCCAGGCAAGAATATTGGAGTGGGTTGCCATGCCCTTCTCCAGGGGATATTCTTGACCTAGGGATCAAATCTAAGTCTCTTATGTCTCCTGCATTGTTAGGAAGGTTCTTTACCACTTAGCTCCACCTGGAAAGCCCTCTAGCTTCCATAGACCACACACAAAAAAATCCAATTTTCCACCTATTTACAGTATTTATCTTTAATAAAATTTAAATATAATGGAAAAATGGATGTTTCATGGATTTTTTATATGGGGCTAACTCCTAGTTTGCATTAACATGATACCAAATCACAAATAACCTCCGGGCATAATTCGAGTTCATGAATATATGCTATAGTGTCACAGGTAGATCATAAGGTGAAAATCATTCTCAGAAGAATTTAGCAAGATTGACATTCACCTACCCAAAATAAGCATGGAAAGACCATGCTTATTGGTCATTAATTATATTAATAGCTGAAGGTCATTAATTAATTGATTAGATTGCAGGGGATTGAACTCTGGGGCTTCTCTGGTGGCTCAGATGGTAAAGAATCCGCTTGCAATGCAGAGACTCAGGTTCGGTCCCTGGGTCGGGAAGATCCCCTGGTGAAAGGAATGGCAACACACTCCAGTATTCTTGCCTGGAGAATCCCATGGACAGAGGAGCCTGGTGGTCTATAGTCCACAAGACCAAGGAATTGGACATAACTGAGTGACTAATCTAACACTGAGGTCCAGTATTATCTATGGTACATATTAACCAGTTTTGTGACTTTCATGAAGTCTCCAAACCTTCTGTACCAAAATTTCCTCCTCTATGAAAACAGGAGTTTGAATAGACCAGTTTCTTTTTTTTCTTTTTTTTTTTTTTAATTTTATTTTGTTTTTAAACCTCAAACACTGTATTAGTTTTGCCAAACATCAAAACGAATCCGCCACAGGTATACATGTGCTCCTCGCACTGGGACGACCCAGAGGGCTGGTGTGAATAGACCAGTTTCTAAAGTCTCTTGACAACTTAAAAATTTCATAATTCTAAAAAAAAAAATTTCCCTTAAGGAAGTTTCGTGATGGAGGAATAATTTTCCCAGCAGTATATTCACTGCCAAAAGACAGACTGACCTCTTTGCACTTGCACAAGTAGCTCTTTATTATAAATTTTGCATTATCAGACTCTTCTAGGCTAAAATTACCCAACAAATTAGGCATTGACCCCAACCTCAAAAAAACACTTTTTCATGGTGACTTGAACCCCAACTTTCAGATATCTCTGAGAGTGAGGAATAATTCACACAGGCCTGATCATGACAAAATGGTTTCCATAACACACCAGTATCTAGAAGGTACTGTTTATTGAATTGCTATTTGTCTCATGAGACTTTTCTCAAGGGGCTCTTCAAATGCTTAACAACCCAAAATAAAGCCATCTGGCCTCCCTCAACTCATAAAGCTGACAGCATTAACCCAGGTCTTAAATAGATTTAGGAATTGAGTGAGCCCCCAGGAACACTTGAACATGAGTAACCACGCTAGTGTTGAATTCACAGGTATTTCATTCATTGCTTACGACCACAAATCATGTTTTAAATCATCTTACACTCCTGAGATGGTAAGATGATAAGCCCTGTGCCTACCAAAGAAGCTCTGTGTGTGTGTGTGTGTGTGTGTGTGTGTGTATGTGTGTGTGAGTGTGTGTGTGTGTGTGTGTGTGTGTGCCATATACAATGTGTGAGCTAGAGATAGCTCGAAATTATCAGTAATTCCCCTAGTGTCTTTCATCTTTCAAATTAATAGAGGGAAGTGCTGATGCAAATGAAGACAAATACAGAAAAAAAAATTGAAACAATATGGAAATTACAAAACAAAATGTAAACAAAATCATGCAACACTTTCAAATGAAAATTTAGTCCTCATTATCTAAAACACAATTGGAATTTAAAACTAAGTATATACAAAAAAGGCATATAAGAAGACAATAAGAAGAGTTTTCTGATCTGAATTTCAGTCTGAAAGAGCATTTGCTCTAATTTTTCTAGAGAAGATAAGGGTAATCAGCAGTTCTTTCATAAATAAAGCAGAGAAACTCTGGGATGTATCCCAAGGCTGTCCCTGCAAAGGAATGTTAAAATTTACATACCAGAACAGTAAAACAATGCCTACTGAAGTTAAGTAGTGGAAGGCAATGGAATTAATGAATAGAGTCTTGGGGTGATCTAGTCACCCCTTGGCCCGTGGGGCCTTGAGGTCGTCTTCTTAAGTGGCCAGAGTTCACTGGGCAAATGCTGTCATTGATACCACTGTTGTCTCTTCCATTCTGAAATCAGCAAAAGGCAATGTCTTAGATCAATGGGGCAGGATCTCTTTTTTCCTCCATAGCTGCCTCAGCACCCCCAAGGGTTTTTCCTTGACAACTACCAAACTAAAGTCCCAGGATCATCAATATTCGTTTCCTACCTAAAGCGAAAGAATCCTCCCTACACAGTTTGCATCCCTGGGCTTTTGAATAGCTTCAGGGCCTATTTTCTCAGCACTCTCTGCTGGCGGGTGTGTTTGTTTCCCTGCAGAAATCGAAGATATCCACCTATGAGAAGATGTGGGCTTTCATGAGTAGCAGGCAGCAGACTGCCCTGGTCAAAAACAGTGATGAGGGGATCCATCGAGTGCTCACCACTGACTATGCCCTGCTGATGGAGTCCACCAGCATCGAGTATGTGACGCAGAGAAACTGCAACCTCACCCAGATCGGGGGCCTCATTGACTCCAAAGGTTATGGAGTGGGAACGCCTATTGGTAAGAAAGGCAAGGCAGTATCCAAGATGGCGAACGTTAATTACAAAGTATAGAAGGGAATGGACTCAGACATATCTATCCCACATTCTGAGAAAGTCTACAGTGCCTTCCATGTACTAATTAAAAGGGAAATGCCCATACAGATCATAGACACGTTCGAATTAAAGAGTCTAAGATCTTCAATCTAATAAACTTTCAACTCATTATTTCTTTCAAGTTCTGCTACTGCATATATGTTTGAGGTAATAGATTTTATTATTTTACCCCAAATATTGTTTAGCAATATCTTCCAAATTAACACTCATCACATTATGTTCTCCAATACATGCCTATATAGTTCTTTCTATAGTAAATTTTACTAGAACACCGCAAAATTAACTAAGCATATAGATGACAAAATTAAAGAGCTAGTGTTCCATGTAAGTAGAAAACAAAACTGTATCTATCAAAAGGAAAAAGTCAAAGATTAAATTATAATTTGATCAGACAATATGCCAGATTCAATCATTAATAACTATCTAAAATCTCCAAACAGTCCTTGTTGTTCAGTCGCTAAGTTGTGTCCAACTCTTTGCCACCCCATGGACCGGAGCATGCCAGGCTTCCCTGTCTTTCACTGTCTCCCAGAGTTTGCTCAAACTCATGTCCATTGAGTCAGTGAGACCATCCAACCATTTCATCCTCTGTTGCCCGCTTCTCCTTCTGCCCTCAATCTTTCCCAGCATTCAGATCTTTTCCGGTGAATCAGTTCTTCATATTAGATAACCAGAGTACTGAAGCTTCAGCTTCAGCATCAGTCCTTCCAATGAATATTCAGGGTTGATTTCCTTTAGGACTGACTGGTTGAATCTCCTTGCTGTCCAAGGGACTCTCAAGAGTCTTTGCCAGCACCACAGTTCAAAAGCATCATTTCTTCAGTGCTCAGCCTTCTTCATGGTCCAACTCTCACATTCATAGATTACTACTGGAAAAACCATAGCTCTGACTATGTGGACTTTTGTTGGCAAAGCGATATCGCTGTTTTCAAGATGCTCTCTAGGTTTGTCATAGCTTTCGTTCCAAGAAGCAAATGTCTTTTAAATTTTCTGGCTGCAGTCACCATCCACAGTGATTTTGGAGCCCAAGAAAATAAAATCTGTCACTGTTTCCACTTTTTCCCCATCTATTTGCCAAATAGTCTTGCCCTTGATTTTGTACCACTTCACAGTCTAAGGTTATTATTACCTTGTAGGCATACAGACCCACACAGCTAGGTCTTCTTGCATGTCTGAGATCTAGAACTATATTCTGTATTCAAGGGCCAATGACTTCCCTATAGAAAACTCCATTTCCCTCACTACAGAAACTGTATTGTGTAAGATTCTGGTATGGTGGAAATCTGTTCTGCTCACATGAGTCAGCAGCAATTTTCTGATAAGCATTCCAAAGAGGAGGAATTGGAGGCCATCTTAGACCACTGGGTTAGTCCAATAAGAAATCATAAGTTACAGTTACATCAGATAATTAAAGACCCAAGGTTGATTATTATTTTTCTCTTTCGAAAAGGATTATGTGGTTCCCTCAACACTATACAGGGATCAGAAACTCAGGTGCTTACAGAGATCAAGCAGACATAATTGAATAAAGCTTTGTGTGAAGAAGCAATAGGGAACGGTAGCAACCATGAAGAAGTAGAGACTACATGACTCATAAAGGGGTCAGCTGCCTTTCAGGTCAGTTGGTTGTGGGAATTCAGGCACAACATTGTTAAATCTTCTATTTCTCATGAAAAGGACACAAACAAACAGATTTTAGATGAACTTTCCTGCATTTAGGTGAACTTTAAAGCATTTAGGCAATGCTTTAAATTGGCAGCAAATTTATTTTTTCAAAAAGATTAAGTAGCCTGTATTCAATTTTTGATCTATACTAACTTGATTAACCAGATAAAAGTCAACTCTCTTCACCTTTTACTGTCAATACATAACCAGTTTGATTCCATGCAATACATCTGGTGCTAGAAATACATGCAGTAAAGACATTAACTATATTATTATTGTTGTTATGTATGTCCTTTAAATAAATCAGCAGAATGATTGGGATAGGGAACATGTGACTACCTTATTGCCCCTTTATTTATAATAACTTTTCCTGATGAAAATGCCAATATTCAAGTGAAGTGAACACTTTTTCCCAAGTGGTTACCTCTCCTTAAACTGTGCTCTTCAGGGGACTCAGTGGGATAGTCAGACATTAACTAAAAGGATATTATGCTTCTTTTTGATTTGAAAAGCAATATCTCATCTCTCTAACTAAGCCTTGTCACCTCATTTTAGATAATGGGGTAGAAGAAGCTAGATGTTATTATATATATAATATATATATTATATTCCATCACTGCAGGAGACCTGTGTTCGATCCCTGGGTCAGGAAGATCCCAAAGGAGGGAACGGCTTACCCACTTCAGTATTCTTGCCTGGAGAATTCCATGAACAATGGAGCCTGGCAGGCTACATTCCATGGGGTCACAAAGAGTTGGACAGGACTGAGCACACAGGGATCAAACCCATGTCCCCTGCATGGGTAGGTGGATCCTTACCCACTGACCACCAGGGAATCCAATGTAGCATTTTGAAAATGACCATGCCTCCATGTGAAGGAGGCTGATCCTGTGATAATTATCACTGTATTTTATATAATATGATATAAAGAGATTTAAATGTTCCAATTTAGTCTAACTTTTGCCAACATCATGCAGTGTCTGACATACAGATTCCAAAATGGAAGAGTCTTTCCCCCTCCCTACATGAAAAAATAAATACACACCAGGAATTTTTCATAGTGGTTATAAACCTGTCATGCTTTTAAAACAAAAACAGTGAGGGAATAATTGGAACAGATGGCAGACCTCAGAGAGAATGTATCCATTGGGAATACAGCTGTTGGATAAATTTGTGAGATGTTCTTCTATGATGAATTGACTCTTTAAGAAAGATCAGTTTGCTATTCAGGAAGATTCATGTGTGTACATATATATTTTTTTCAAGTGACTTGTCATAAATCACTTCCAATGTCACTCAGTCCATGTAAGCAACAACAACTGAAGCTAAAATATATTCAAATATAAAAAATTCCCACATACTTCTGATCTTGCCCTGGCTGGCTCCCTCAAGGCTCCAAGTTCCTTCTCACAGTCAACGATGGGCAAAATCAGCTCAGTCATGACACAAAATTGAAAACTTTCTTACAGGCTCTCAGGACAGGGCTCTGGAAACGTTCCTCCTGAGGTATTTAAAATAAAACTTGAAAAGAATGAGAGCAGTTAAGGCTAAAATAGGTTACTAGGAAGCTGGAAATGACCGTCCTTGGAGACCAACTTTAAACAGAGATCCGATCTCATCTGTCTGAGTTGTTTTAGGTACCATGCAGCCTGAAGGCAGAAGGAGAGCATCAGTCAGTATTTACTGAGTGCCCACTGTGTATGCTGCCATGATTACTGCTGCAATTGTTACCCTAGGATCATTCTCACATTCTTCAAAGCACCTTTCTGTACATTCAAGTAAAGCTCTCATGATTCACTTAATTGCTCACATACTATGAGTATGTTAAATGTGCTAATTTTGACACTAGCCATCATTCTGGAGGTGTTTAAACAAGCAGCCAATATCTTAATTTGGATTTTGTGAGTCATTTTCTCACCAGAAATCCACACTCTTAACTGACAAGCCCAGAGAAGGCAATGGCAACCCACTCCAGTATTCTTGCCTGGAAAATCCCATGGGCGGAGGAGCCTGGTGGGCTGCAGTCCATGGGGTCGCTAAGCAACTGAGCGACTTCACTTTCACTTTTCACTTTCATGCATTGGAGAAGGAAATGGCAACCCACTCCAATGTTCTTGCCTGGAGTATCCCAGGGATGGGGGAGCCTAGTGGGCTGCCGTCTATGTGGTCGCACAGAGTCGGACATGACTGAAGCAACTTAGCAGCAGCAGCAACAACTAACAAGCCACAGTCTAACTCCAAAACATTTTGATCTTTTTTTAACATTGGCTTAAAACTTTTACTTTTGTATTGGGGTATAGCTGATTAACAATTTGTGATATCTTCAGGTGAACAGTGAAGGGACTCAGCCATCCATATATATGCATCCATCCTCCCCCAAACTTCTCTCCCATGCAGACTGCTACATAACATTGAGCAGAGTTCCCTGTGCTATACAGTAGGTCCTTTTGGTTGTCCATTTTAAATACAGCAGTGTGTACACGACCATCCTAAATTCCCTAACTACTGCTTCCCACCACCCTTCCCCCTTGGCAATCATAAGTTCGTTCTCTAAGCCTGTGAGTCTCTTTCTGTTTGTAAGTCAGTTCAATTATATCATTACTTTTTAGATTATATATATAAAGGATATCATATAGTTTTTCTCCTTCTCTACATTTTGACCTTCTTTTAAACTTGATTTTGAGGTACTGACAATGACTTTAGGAAGTCTTGGGAGGTATGGGAAAAAATGATAAATGCCACAATATTAATCTTCTGCTTTTTTAACCATGCCTTAAAACATAAGATACATGTGAGAGAGGAGTAGATAACGTGGGGTGGGGGTGCTGGAGGGAGAAGCGTGAATGAATACAACACTAAGAAAGAGTCAGGAGAATTGAGTGAAGTTCTTGACTCTGCCAGTAGCTATTATTTTCACCCATATTTTCACATCCTAATTTTCTTCAGTTCTAAAAATAAGTGGATTGGATAATATGGATCCTAAGATCTCTTCTTCCAATCCCAAAGAAAGGCAATGCCAAAGAATGTTCAAACTACCACACAATTGCACTCATCTCACACACTAGCCAAGTAATGCTCAAAATTCTCCAAGGCAGGCTTCAACAGTATGTGAACTAAGAACTTCCCATTGTTCAAGCTGGATTTAGAAAAGGTAGAGGAACCAGAGATCAAATTGCCAACATCTGTTGAATCATAGATAAAACAAGAGAGTTCCAGAAAAACATCTACTTCTGCTTTACTGACTATGCCAAAGCCTTTGACTGTGTGGATCACAACAAACTGTGGAAAATTCTGAGACGGGAATACCAGACCAACTTACCTGCCTCCTGAGAAACCTGTATGCAGGTCAAGAAGCAATAGTTAGAACCGGTTATGGAACAACAGACTGGTTCAAAATTGGGAAAGGAGTATGTCAAGGCTGTATATTGTCACCCTACTCATTGAACTTACATGCAGAGTATATCATGCGAAATGCCAGGCTGGATGAAGCACAAGCAGGAATCAAGATTTCCAGGAGAAATATCAATAACCTCAGATATGCAGATGACACCACCCTTATGACAGAAAGTGAAGAGGAACTGAAGAGCCTCTTGATGAAGGTGAAGCAGGAGAGTGAAAAAGCTGACTTAAAACTCAACATTCAGGAAACTATGATCATGGCAACTAGTCCCATCATTTCATGGTGAATAGTTGGGTAAACAATGGAAACAGAGACTTTATTTTCTTGGGCTCTAAAATCAGTGCAGATAGTGACTGCAGCCATGAAATTAAGATGCTTGCTCCTTGGAAGAAAAGCTATGACCAACCTAGACAGCATATTAAAAAGCAGAGACATTACTTTGCCAACAAAGGTTCATCTAGTCAAAACTATGGTTTTTCTAGTAGTTATGTACAAATGTGAGAATTGGACCATGAAGAAAGCTGAGTGCTAAAGAATTGATGCTTTTGAACTGTGGTGTCAGAGACAACTCTTGAGAGACCCTTGGACTGAAAGGAGATCTAACCACTCAATCTTAAAGGAAATCAGTCCTGAATATTCATTGGAAGGACTGATGCTGAAGCTGAAGCTCCAATACTTTGGTCATCTGATGTGAAGAACTGACTCATTGGAAAAGACCCTGATGCTGGGAAAGACTGAAGGCAGGAGGAGAAGGGTAGGAGAAGGGGATGACAGAGGATGACATGGTTGAATGGCATCACCAAGTCGATGGACAATGAGTTTGAGCAAGTTCCAGGTGTTGGTGATAGACAGGGAGGCCTGGTGTGCTGCAGTCCATGGGGCTGCCAAGAGTCAGATACGACGGAGCGACTGAACTGAATTGACTGAAGCTCTCTTCTGGTTCTAAGAGGCCACATTTTCTTTTTTTTTTTTTTTTTTCATTTTTCTTTTTCCACCAAGAAGAATGCTAAAGTTTACAGAAAGACCTAGAGTGTACTACTTTCTTACTGAGTAGAATAAAAAGCCTACAAAAACTCTTAGCACCCAAGGATAAATTTAATAAAGAAATTTTACACTCTTTTTTTATCTCTTCCTTTGCTCTGATTAACATAGGGATCCAGTATTGGGCAAGCTGTAGCTGCAGCAAATGATGCTGATGCTCTCTACTCTTAACAGAATTAAAAGTCCAATAGCATTGCTAGAAGATAGAGTATAAATAGTATCAATAAAGTACTTGTAAACTTTCTAAATCTAGCTGTATTTTGTGAGACCTTTGAATTATTCAAAACCTACTTTTAATAGTATCTTAATAAGTGTATTAGTCAGTATGAACTAATTACTCTGCAAGTCTGTAGTGGCCAAGGCAATAAATACTTATTTCTTAACTGTGTTATCATCCCATAGCAGACTGAGAGGGATTTTGATTCGTTCAGTCATCCTGGGACCCAAGCCCTTTCTAACCAGTGGTTCCACTATCCCTAGTGTCTTAAAATTGTTTCCTCCTTGCTGAGTATTTGAGGAAAGAGAGGGAGAGAATAGAGGATCATGTTGGGAGGATTCATAAGACAGAACTGGGAATAGTCATACAGCCCTTTAGCTCCCAGTGGCTAGAAATTGGTCAGTCACCACAAGGCATTGTAAAGGAGACTAGGAAATGTCTAGCTACTCCCATAGGAAGAAGAAATGGCACAGGTGATCATCTAGTCAGGCTGTCACAATATTAGACATCCAAAAGCCTAGAAAAAAAATGGAATTGAAATGATAAAATTCTCTAATGTGGATAAAGATTCATAGGAAACTCACCAGAAACAGCAGGATGTCATGGAATTCCCAGCTCAGCTGTTCCTTATTTAAAAGGAACAATCTGAGTAATAGCTCATCTCAGCATGTCAGGTTTGTCCTTTCCAATTATTTAGATCCTTCAAAATATAGGATTGAGCTTCCATGCCCCTTGTTGGCCAATTTGTAGACTGGGGTTTTTCCAATAGCTGTGAGTAGTTAACTCTAAGACACCTGTAAGTTACCTGTAAGTAACCTCTAAGACAATAACCCTTCTTTGCATCTTCTTCAACCTTTTGGTAACCAATATCCAAATGTCCTCACTTACAGGCTCTCCTTACCGGGATAAAATTACTATTGCTATTCTTCAATTACAAGAAGAGGGGAAATTGCATATGATGAAAGAAAAATGGTGGCGGGGAAATGGCTGTCCAGAAGAGGACAACAAAGAGGCCAGTGCTCTGGGAGTAGAAAATATTGGGGGCATCTTCATTGTTCTGGCTGCTGGACTGGTCCTTTCTGTATTTGTAGCCATTGGAGAATTTATATACAAATCCCGAAAGAACAACGATATTGAACAGGTGAGTCATCTCTTTCTAAGACGAGTTAGTTTGGGGTTTGTGTTATCTGTCTTAAGTTTAGGGGTATTAAGGATGCTTGCCCTTTTTGTAATAGTCTATTGAATTAGATGCCAAGAAGAGCCATTTTTGAATTAGAGCAAAGAGCTCTTGAATCCCTGCCAGGTGCTGCTGGCACTGTAGGCCCATCATTTATTAATGAGAAGAAGGAAGCACCTTATACACTAAATCCAATTAGCACTGTTGGAAATGACAGTGCAAAAATTTCAAACTCGGTTAATTTCCTCAACAGTTGTTTGCTCTTAAGATAGAAACCCTAGATAGAGCAAGGAAGAAATAAATCCAAAATTAGAAAAGTTATTTAAAAAAATCTTTGAGAGAAATGTTAGCATCTCCTTAGTTTCAGTACTGAGCACATGTACTAATGCAAAGCAGTCTATATAAAGATATAAATGCAAATATTTTGAAACTGAACGTTACCTCTATCAAAGTGTGTTTTGTAAAAGCATAGTTCACAGAAAATGACGAACAATACAGGATGACAATAAAATATGAAAATTTTTATTTTTCCAAATTCGGATTATGGTTGATTTCAACAGTCAACCCTTTTGCCTGTTACTTTTAGCTTTGATAAAAAATCACACCAAGAGTTTACTCTATTCTGAATTAGAGGATGGTGATTAAAGATAATTTCTTCAGAAACCTGTGAGAATAAACTAAACACAAAGCTCATGCCCATTGTAGAGCATCTGGTACCCAATGAATTTAAAAATAGTTAGAATTTTGAAACTAGGCACTATTAATGACAGTGCTGATTTAAGGCTCAACTATCAATGTCTTAAAAGCCTTAACGACTTTAGAACACAGGGCTCTACATTTCCATTTTGCTCTGGGCCTTCCAAATACTGTACCCAGTTCTGATTAATAATCTCATATGAGTCCCACTCTCTTTAAGTGGAAACATCTCCAAAGATGGGGATGATTGATTATAACCTAGTTTCATCATGAAAATCTTCCCAAAATTACAAGGCAATTGTGAGAACATTAAGTACCACTTTCCTAGACCTTGTTAGAGAAAACTGTCCGTAACTAAAAAGGAGAATGGACTGATCTGCTTTGTTTTAACTTTCAATTTGCTCTTGAGGTGTCTTGTTTTATGCAACTAATTTGAAAAATAAAAGCTTGTATATGTTATGCTTTAATGTGCTTCTCATAATTGTCATTTGATTTAAATTTTCATTTAAACACTCATTTTTTTGCTTCTGATTTATTCATTTTTCTATATTTTTCTCATTTCTTTTGCATGCAAGGCTTTTTGTTTCTTTTATGGACTGCAGTGTAAGCAAACCCATCCAACCAACTCCACTTCTGGAACCACTTTATCTACGGATTTAGAATGTGGCAAATTAATTCGAGAGGAGAAAGGGATTCGGACACAGTCCTCAATTCACACTGTGTAATCATTTAAAAAAAAAAAAAAGAAAGAAGGTGTACCTCAGTAGAAACTGTTTCTGCTAATTAGTGTTGTTGATGATATCTGTGTCTACTAAACATAAATAGCCATAACCCCCACCCTTGTTTTAAGATAGCAAAACTCACGTACTCTTAACATTGAATTCAATGCACTAAAAACACATGTGCATTTGATGTTGAAACAGAGGTATGTTAGATGTATACAGACTCCAAAATATGTGCATTTACAGCAATTTGCTATACCATTGAGAGAATGGTTATCTTAGTTGTATTTTCATGTATTAAGATTAAACAACTTTTTCCTCGTACAAAAGTAGGTTCAGCCATTCAGCAGTGCAAAGCATGAAAACAAATTGTTATTTTGTGGCAGTCTTTTCATCTTTGTGAAACTTTTCTCCCCTTTCTTTCTCCCTGTACCATATGCTCTGTAAAGCCACACTTTCCAACTATCTAAAGCCTCATCTTTTCATAACTCCTTAACAATGTTAATTTTTAATTCAAATTGAGTCTACTATTTGAAATGTATCATTAACACAGAGATTCAAAGATGTGTTAGATTTTAAAGATACAAAAAAAAAGACCTAGAAAATGAAAACTAAACTTGAAACCTCAGGTACCACAGAGGAAGAACATTGGCTTCCTTGGTGGCTCAGAGGGTAAAGCATCTGCCTGCAATGCGGGAGACCTGGGTTCGATCCCTGGGTGGGGAAGATTTCCCTGGAGAAGGAAATGGCAACCAACTCCAGTATTCTTGCCTGGAAAACCCCATGGATGGAGAAGCCTGGTGGGCTACAGTCCACGGAGTCGCAAAGAGTCAGACACGACTGAGCAACTTCACTTTCACTTTCAGGAAGACATAACATAGTCAAAGATGATCCCTGAGTAGGGATCTCTCAAGTAACATTTATTTGTAGAAATTGACAGTCTTCTGTAGATTCAGATAGATAGCATGTTCAGTCTTTAAGGAACTGTGATTTTTCAAGCTATAGATTATTTTTTGCAACCTCTGAGCAAATTCCTAAGCTAAAAATTGATGCCTAGCCCCTTGTATTTTCCACTCACTCGGCCTCTTTCTTTGCACTGATGAACATCTTTTCACAAGATGTTATTTCATTCCCACCCTACTCATCTAGGATAGAATTTTTTGTTTTTGTAGCAATCTTTCTGAGCCTTGCTGCTTTCACACTCATTTCTCTGGATCCTTTGCCATTTTCAATTCCTTCCAAGTATACTAGGGAGAAGGACAAGGAGAAGAAAATAGAGAAAAAAAAAATTCCACTATACATTAGTTACAAATCTCTATAAATTTATTTTCCACCTGCATTCATATGCTGTAAGTAATTTTCACTCTAACTGAGCTTGGTGACATAGAAAGCCAACAACATACTTAATTTGTTGTGACAAAAGCTGCCTGCTGTCCCTCTGAGCTTGTTTCCTCTTCACAATGAATAGGGGATTTGAAGATGCTTTTCATCTTCCCTCAATACGGATCCATCTGTCTTTGTTCTTCTTAATGGGGTTACATTTTGACATTTGAAGTGATCCCCCAAAATACATTTCTCAGAAGTAGACATAGGCCATCTGTGCAATCATGTACCTTTTTGCCTTCTCTTTGCTTAGCTTTAAATGGGTTCCAATTTCTGAATCACAAGTCTCTTCAATCAACTCTATATTTCTCTAGTAAAGCATGTTCAGGAAAGTTGACTCTCGCCATGATTGTTTCTCGGTCTTGGTTTCTTCTTTAAATAAATACACTTTTAAGAAAATATCTATAAATTACACTAAGATTTATTAGCATTTATTTAGGTAAAAGCAATGTACTGTTTGCCCTAAGAGTTCACATCCTCATAAAAAAAAAAAAATCAGATATTGAGATAAACATTATATAATTCATAATTCATTGATTCTACATATAGAAACCACAAATTACATAAATTTATTTTCCCAAGGACTATATATAATAAACCAAAAATGCTACTCAAAAAGTTCAAGGGCTATATATGAGGTATAGATGATCAGGATTAATGGTAACAAAACTTACCTTTCTCTACAGAGTATCATTTAAAAGTATGATTCAGAGGTTTGGATAAAATTAATATTTATGTACTACTTTACACTGTAAATAGCTTCCCAGGTGGCCCTAGTGGCAAAGAACCCATCTGCCAATGTAGGAGACATGAGAGGCACAGGTTCGATCCCTGGGTCGGGAAGATCCCCTGGAAGAAGACATGGCAACCCACTCCAGTATTCTTGCCTGGAGAAGTCCATAACTAATTCTGATAGTTTTATATTATTTTATGGTTTCAAAATGTTTTAACATACAGTAGTGTTAGTTTTGTCTTTTCCACAATTTTATTTCAGCTTTACTAACAGTTGACTCTGAAATAGACATGAGACAGTGACCCAGAGTCCTAGAGGAGACTCTTAGAACAGTCTCTTAGAAGAGAATTTTCTAAAGCAGCCAAACGTAGGTTCAAGTTCTAGTGGGGCCACATACTGAATGTCTATAGACAAGTAACTGAATTTCTCAGAGCCTTGGTTTCTTATATGCAATAGAGGGGTACAGTTTCTAGGTCATATGGTTGTGTTAAAGGCGTGTTTGTGAAAATGACTCCTTGGCCAAATCTCAAATTAGATTTTCATGGTTGAATAACCAGTTGAACACCAGGAAAAATGTCCCTTTACTACATAACATTTCAGTATGTTTAATATGTTAGGCTGTATTGAGAATTTCTAACAAGTTGGAAAAGTATCCAGCACTTCCCAAACCTGTTAGATCACAGAATCTATATAGTAGTGACCTAAAGCATACTCCTTATGTCTATAATAGGCACTCAGGTTGTTGCCATTTCTCGATTCTAGAGGTAGGATCATTAATTCCAAGGAAGATATATTTAGCATTAAATATTTAATAAACCCTCTCTAGAGAGAAGAAGAAACTGTGCACATCTTTGAGGTAGAAATGCCATTATATTCAAATGATGATCTTCCTGTTTAGCTGTAAGTGGTAGGCCTACTCAAGATACTCAGGTAGGTAAGTTTCCTGCTCTGTCTCGTGACTTGTTCTTCCCTTGAGAAACTTCCCTTCATTTCAGACCCTGGTTTCTTACCTTCTCCTATTTCTCCTTTCATATATGCTCTCAGACAACCAATTCTTCCATCGAGTAAATAACCACTAAGCCCACGATGACTCCAGGAGAAGTCATTGCATTTTAAGTGAATTTAGAAAAAAAAAAAAAAAAAGAGAGCGAGAGAGAGAACTTGAACACACAAGAAAATTTTCAAGCTCTATTTTTCATGTTGCTGGTTTTCAGACTTCAGTGTACATCAGAATCACCTGGGGAAATTATTTAAGATACAGAGTATATAGTTTGCACCTCCAGAGATTCCTCCACAGTGAATATAGCCCAGGAATTGGAATTTTTAACTAAATCTGATCATGAATGCTTAAAAGTAGTTGTGCACATTAGTTTACATAAAAATAGCTCAAATACAGCAGTTTTTTCTAAAATTAGACCATGTACATGGCTTTTCTTTGAAATCATCTTCAAAACAAGGATCACTTTTTAAAGTATTTTTTCTTATAAGAGTTTTTTCCCCAACAATCCAAAATACAATTGTTTTACTTAAAGGTAGTTGGTAAGCAGGAGTTTTTATTAAAATTTATTTGAATATAGCAGTTGACTTCAAATTAGACAGGAAATGTGAGTTTTTACTAACACTGGCGGATTATCTGTGGATTATACTCTGAGAAGGGCTTCTCAGGTGGCATTAGTGGTAAAGCATCCACCTGTCAGTGCAGGAGACACAAGACAGGAAGGTTCCCCTGGGCAGGAAATGGCAACCCTCTCCAGTATTCTTGTCTGGAACATCCCATGGACAGAGGAGCTTGGCGGACTATAGTCCATGGGTCACAAAAGAGTCAGACACAACTGAACAACTGAATACAATCAAGATACCCTGAGAAACATTGTTTAAAGCTAGGAAGAGAGCAGGGGGGTATGAGAAGACTGTAAAGCAACTGTGGAGCATGTAATGTTGTCTAATTTATTTCTTAACAAGCTTGTATAGCCTCAATACAAGCTTTTGTCTTTTGCAATAAGGCAAAAAAATAAAGCTTGTTTTGTTTCAGACTAAAATTATAAATTAAATTATCTTAAAGTTTTTCCAGCAAAATTGGAACTACCCAAGGAATACATGGTGGATAGAGACTGTGCCTTTAGGAAAATCAGCTAGATTATATGACTGTAAACCTATCCAAGGAAAATTATTTCCAAATACCTCAGTGCATTTGCCTCACATTATCTTATGTTCTATATGAGCCATCTGTGGCAAAGCAGCAAAATAATGAATCCCAATTAGTTTCCAAACCCATGACCCTTACGCTCTAAGGTCTATTTCCTAGTAAGCAATTTAAAAGCAGCCTGAACAGCCTTGAAAAGCAAATGGGAAACAAAGCATTCTTACTTCTTGTACTATTTTCTGCACATCTAACTGTGCCAAATGGCATTATTAATTAACTCTTATAGATAATGAAAAATTTCTGCTTGACGCTGCAGTTTTAAGTTGCCTTTAGGAACCATCTCATTATGCTTCTCACAGTTATAGAATTTTATGTCCAGATGCACAGGCATATTAAAACCATTTTTGCTTTCTAAATCTTCTCCACAGAGACTGGTATCATGGAAAGTGGGATTCTCCCTTAAGTTTTCAAAGAAATTCTATTTGTAAAGAGAAGGGCATTCTTGTGATAGAAAACCAATGATACAAATGTGCTATGTGGTTTCCACACCCTGCAGAATCTAAGCTTCATAGTTGTCAGCCCAAACATGGCTAATTGGCCATACTGCGCTGCAACACATTTCCGCATCACAATGTATACGTCCAGATACACACAAAAACAATGAGTAAAACCTGAGTGATGTAATGAAGCCACTGTAGTTCTCCTTAGTGATTATAATTTTAAATTTAGCTTAGCCAGAATTTTCTTTTTTTCAACTGGAGTGGTCAGACTTCAAATACTCAGATTTTTCAACTTCAAATAAGAATGTTTTCCTGATCACTTAGTCTTTACCAACCATAAGAGCTGAAAAAAACTACTGTCCATAGATAACCTAACACAATTTGGTAATTTTGTTTTCTCACTGAAATTTGGCACATTATCAGATGCTTCCAAGCGTCCTTGACTTTATTTCTTCTATGGTCTGATTAACTTACTTAGCAAGCGATTTGGAGAAGTCTCTCTAATCAGGTTATTTCTGTTAATTGTGCAAAGAGGCTTTTCTTTGCCTGGAAACCCAAACATTCATTAATTAACAGAGAGGCCAAGAAGCAATTGGCATCCATTTAGAAATAACTTTTCCAGTGTACAGGTTGATACCACCATGTAAATCAACCCCTGAAAGACATCTGTGGCCCAATGGAAAGGTGACTTGAGAACCATGAGCCAAGAATTCAGGTCCCTGGACCTCTGCTGAATCGCTGTGTCTCTAGGCAAGGCATTGTATAATACTTCCCTCCTCCTCAACTTGGTCATCTGTGGAATGAGGCGGTTGCAGTTAAAACTCTCTTCCAACCATGGCATTTTTTAAATTCTCACAAAAAGTGGGAAGAAAATTAAAGTGTAGAAGCAGAGGAGAAAAAAGCTTGGAGAATATATGTGTGTGTGTGTGTATACATATATATGCATGTATACATATATGTGTATATACATATATGCATGCATGCATGTGTGTTCAGTCGTGTTCAACTCTTTGCGACCCCATGGACTGTAACCAGCCAACTTGCACTGTCCATGGGATTTCCCAGTCAAGAATACTGGAGTGAGTTGCCATTTCCTATTCCAGGGGATCTTCCCAACTCAGAGATCAAACCCACCTGTCCTCTAGTTCCTACCTTGGATTCTTTATGATCTGCATCACCTGGGAAATATACACATATGTATACACATCAGTTCAGTCACTCTGTTGTGTCCAACTCTTTGCAACCCCATGGACTGCAGCACACCAGGCTCCCAGAGCTCAAACTCATGTCCATTGAGACAGTGATACCATTCAACCAACTCATCCTCTGTTGTCCCCTTCTCCTCCTGCCTTCAACCTTTCCCAGCATCAGGGTCTTTTCTAAAGAGTCAGTTCTTCACATCAGGTGGCCAAAGTATTGGAGCTTCACCCTCGGCATCGGTCCTTCCAATGAATATTCAGGATTGATTTTTTAGGATTGACTGACTTGATATAATAAATATTATATATATGTAAATATATATATTTATTAAGATTGTGTAGTTATGTTGAACATGTTAAATTCTTGTCATAAACAGAATTACTTTGCCTTTTCAATACTTGGGGTAGAGTGCTTGGTTCTGGATATAGAAAACAATAGCTATCATGGCATCATAGAGTGAGAGGGTTCTCATCAAATAAATCATAAATGAGTCATTAAAAATACAGCAAAGATTATAGAAGTAGGATCATTTTTTTACTTTGGTTAGCCTATAGACTAGGCATAAAAAAGGGGGGGAAAAAAAGAAAATAAAGGAATTGTACCTAGGGAGTTATTCAAAGTTATGGAACTGATTACAGCCTCAATCCCAATTCTAGAAAGAAGAAGTTCAGGGGGCTGCAGTGCCCAGGAAAGTCTCTAATCTTTAAGTGAAACTTAAGTAATTCTGCTAAAGAGACACAAAGGGAAGCAAAGGAAAGGATGATGTGCTTCTTTTTGCACTGATTTTATCCCTACCTTCCTTCACCATCAGCATCAAGGTTTTTATATGCGAGCTCCCAAGCTAGAGATGACTCAAGCTCTTAAGTTTTCAATTGTGCATGGATTTTTCAAACTTGGAGAACAGATAAAAATCTTAAAAACTATGGCTTTTAACCTCAAGATCTAGGTGTTTTGTTGAATAAATTAGTTGTTTGAATTCAAAAAGTCTAGCTCTTAATTAGCAAAAACTAAAACCCAGAGGGTCAAGGTTGAGGTCCATGGGGTCACAAAGAGTGGGACACAACTGAACAACTGAACAATGTCAAGGTTGAGGAAATATGCATAATACATAATTTTCTACCTCTTTTCCCAATCCCTGACCAGTTATTGACCACTAGGAAAGACAAAATTGGAGGGAAATAATTAAGTTTAAATGCTATTCAAATCCCTGAGAGGAGCTCTTATAATCATCCCTGAGTCAAGCCCCAGCTTGGAAGGACAGAAAAGTAGAAACACTGGAAAATCTCAGGGGAATCCCGAACAGAAAGTGTCATTGTTGGGTTCATGGTATGTAACCCAGGAGGTGGTCAGACTTGTACAAAAATCATACATCCAACAGTCTCTTAAATGCAAAATATCAGTGTCTAGGCAGTGAGCCTAAAAGCACATTCAGAGTCCTGCTTAACCTCAGAGCATGCCAGGATAAGCATCCAAAAATCCATGGCCCTTCCCAACCAGGAGCCTTGTGGAAGGCCTGAGAGAACCAGTAGATCAGGAGACTTGAGGTTGGAGTGGAAACAATTCAATATGTAGTCCTGATATGGAGACCACGGTGGGACCACAGGGGATCTCAGAGGATGCGGCAGAGATGGAAAGTAGCAACCATGGTCTGGCAGGATGTCACATCCCTGGGGGAGCCGAAAGGACAGAAGCGGCCCACTCCCACTGTCACCAACCTCCAGCTCTCGATCAAACTCTCCTAAGCCCAGACACCCCTGGGAAAGAAAAGAAGAAGGGAAGTGGAAAGAGGCCTGTATTAGCCCAACTGTTAACCAAACGAAAACTTAGTTTTAAACCAAAAGTGAGTTAACCTTGAGTTGACAAGATTCACTGGCAGGAGCCCCTGGTGGCTCAGACGGTAAGGAGTCTGCCGGCAGTGTGGGAGACCCAGGTTCAATTCCTGTGTTGGGAAGACCCAGGAAGATCCTGTGCTGGGAAGATCCCCTGGAGAAGGCAATGGCAACCCACCCCAGTATTCTTGCCTGGAGAATCCCAAGGACAGAGGAGCCTGGTGGGCTGCAGTCCATGGGGTCACAAAGAGTAGATCACGACTGAATGACTTCACTTTCACTTTTTTCACTGGCAGATGGGGACCTCTAAGCTAGGATGAGTTGCTATTTTTTTAAAATGACATCACACAACTTTTTTTGCACACCTCAGATTGTAGCTTGAGAAAAATGCATACTCAATACATGTGGGTGTATGCTAGTACCCCAGAGACAGGCTGTGCTGTGCCCACAGGTCCTACGCGTATCCAAAAGCCATCATCAGAGTCTGTTTACCTCCAAGGCAGGGTCATTCTCTGCATGAAAAGAGGCATGCAAAGAATATATTGGACGTTTATTTATATGATCCTAACACAGACTCTGAGTTGCCAGAAAGACCAAGCCCTCTTCTCTGTGAAGTGAGGGGACACCAGTTTCCATGGTATTAACTCAGGCTGCCAGGCAGAGCCTGGGCACACTCATATGAGACCAATATGCAGAGGAAGTAGGCAGCCTCCTAGCTTATCAGAGGGGCTGGTGCAGGCTCAAGAGATGTTAAGTGTTAAGTGTTAGTTGCTCAGTCGTGCCCAACTCTTTGCGACTCCATGGACTGCAGCCCACCAGGCTCCTCTGTCCATGAGATTTTCCAGGCAAGGATACTGCAGTGGGTTGCCATTTCCTTCTGCAGGGATGTTCCCAACCCAGGGATCGAACCCAAGTCTCCTCCACTGCAGGCAGATTCTTTACCAACTGAGCTACAAGGGAAGCCCAAAGAGATGTAAGGAAGCCAAAGATAAGCTAGAGGGTCAGAGATGAAAGTCACACTGACCTTTGACAATGACGCCAGAGAGGAAAAGGCACTGTCGGACACTTTGGATTGGCAGGGAAACATATATTTTTGCCACTTCTAGGCAAAGAGAGCTGCTCGTCTCTGGCTGGCCATGTGAGCTCCCCTGCAGCCTGCCCTCACTACAGAAACAACTGTTTTTTGGACAATGGGCCTGGTGGGTCACGCCCATCTGCCACTTCTGTGCTTTTTCTGGGGCAGCTGCTCTTGAGAACGGTCAGAGGCCATGGGAGACCCGAAGACAGTCTCCAGCTGGCCCCCTGGTAGCCCAGGGACATTTCTCCACTCAAGTGACGGCTTCATCTGAGAGTCTGGGCCAGAGAGTGGGCACAATTTCCCCGTGTTCTGAATCCCCCACCACCTATCAGGCTGTTTGCCTTCTCCTGCTCCTTGGGAGTTTTATCCCAGCGCCGACAAGTGAGGGACCTTTCTCAGGTATCCCTTGGGGTTTAGGCTCTCCCATACCTGGTTGGACGTTTCCCCTTGAAAGCAGATACCGAACACTCCAATCTTCCCCACTTGGCTCAGTCATATATACTGGATCCAGAAGGCTCTGAACATTTACAACTCCAAGTACCTTCTTTTTTCTCCTTTCAAACACCTGACTATTGTAATTAATAGCTTCAAAGACAGCAATGGCTTCTATAGATCCATACAAGTTCATTTAAGAACTCAAAGCTGCAACTTTGACTAGTTTTTCCCCTGTGTCAACCCTACCCTGAGGGCAATGCTTAGGAAAGCTCTCGCTTTAGAAGTAGAAAAAAAGAGGCTGAGATATAGAAGAACTGGGAAAAGCACATAGATTAGTATCAAAATGTTCTGCCTCGGTGCTAACTTCGTATTTCAAAACTTTCTATGAAATCATCACTAATGTTAGAGGGAAATAAACTTCCCTATATCCTGAGACAGGGTCCCCAGTCCCTGGGCCACACAACAGGATGTGAGTTGGGGGCAAGCAAGAGAAACTTCGTCTGTCTCCCCTATTGCAGGCGGATTCTTTACCAGCTGAGCCACAAGGGGAGCCCATCTGTATTTACAGCCACTCCCTACCTTTTGCATTGCCGCTGAGTTTCACCTCCTGTCAGATCAGCAATGGTATTAGATTAGCATGAACCCTACTGTGAACTACGCTTGTGAGGACTCTAGGTTGTGTGCCCTAGAATCAGTCCTCGCCCAATTTTTCTTGGAAAAAATTGTCTTCCATGAAACCAGTCTCTGGTGCAAAAATGGCTGGGAAGAGCTGCCCTAAGAGCTTGGGGATTGTGGACAGTCACACCAAGTAAAAAGAGAGAGAGAAGAAATGACATCACACACTACACTTACATTTAATTTAATGGAAGGAAAAAAAATTCTAAATAAAATCCTTATATAAAAATGAACCCAAGAAAGATGATCCATGTGTGTTTGGTGCCAAGTAACCCTGTGTCCCCCGTGGATGTATATATTTTAGTTTAAAGGCCTCGGATAAGAAACAAGGAGTTCTGGAGCATGCATTCATGCAAGAAATTAGAAACTTAAATCTAGAATCTGAGAGAGCTAAAATGTCAGCAAGAAGCCTCAGGTCTGGGGACAAAAATGAAATACAGAAGAAATAGGGTAGAAGGACATAAAGAAGGTGAAAACATGGCATTAAAAGGAGCTAGGAAACATGAGCTATCTTTATCTATGTGCTATAGCCAAAGCAAGAGAAGACAGGCCGCTAGGGGCTGGTCCCTGTGAAGAGCCAGTTTAAAGCATAAAAAAATGCAGTGAAGCGGTCTGTGAAAGCAGTAGCTGCTGAGTCACAGGTGAGGAGAAGGGAGGGGACCACACTTTGACATTTTCATTCAGTGTTGAAATGTCCTCCGCTTGAGAGTTTCCATACAAACTCAGACGAGAACCAACTTCCTCATGAGCTCCAGGGCACAATTCATCACAACCACTATTATGGAAGCTACCGTGGTGACTCTCAACCTCACAGATCTGTTTTGTTTTGTTTTGTTTTTTAACTCCAAGGATGGTCACATAAAAGATGACCCAGGGTGTCTGAACTAACTCAGAAAACTGATAAAACCAGAGTAATTGATGCTCAAATTTTGAGTTCTAGGACACAGGAACTGCACACAAAGACAGAGCATGCATTTTTCCTCTAAGACTCTCCTTCCTGTAATTCGTGTGGAATAATTGAAGCCTGATCTCTGTTCTCAAATCATCAATTATCCTGAGAAGTAAAACATTTGTGCAGATAGGCAACCAGACTTTCCAAAACCTTAGAATAGCAAGCACATGAGCAGGAGTCTTCTGTCATATTCCTTGAAAAACTTCTGGACTCTAGGCCCAGAACGTATTGAACATAGTACGTTTACATCCACACGAGGCCTGAGAGTTTAATAATGTCAAAGGATGTGAATGCTTAGTCCTTCTTGTTAAAAAAAAATTACTCAGACACTGCCTCTGCTGACCGAGAAAATAATAACGATAGTGGTAATAATCACATTATTTCTCTGCAAAGTATTCCCTACTATATCTCCTGATATTCTATATTTTTCTAAGAATGGTTTTACAGCAAGACTTCAAATTGCAGCTTGCCTTTAAGTTAAAGCCTATATATAAAATGAAAGATTTCTGTAGCAGTAAAATCACTTTAATATTACCAATATCATTCTCTTCTTCTAAGCATAAGGTGAAAATTTATTACACAGTGTTACAGATCACTTCAAGTGTCTTTGAATAAGGAGTCTAATAAATTAAAGGGACAAAACTATACAAAATGTAAAACCTGTATTATATTCTTGGGTAGGCCCGACCTTCTAAAAAATAATGTGTCAGAAAAACCCTTGAAGTTATGTATTCAAAGTAGTTCACCTAAACAGTACTAAAGAATGAAAGCACTGAATGCATAAAGATGGAATATACAATGAGAAATCAACCTGATATTCACATCCTGATGCCAAGTTTGCAACCAATATGAAAGCCTGTCCCAGATGGCTTAGGCTGAGTTCTTTCAATACTGTAAACGAAAATCAAATCCAGCCATACAACTTTTCCTATGATATAAAAAACATTCTTCACTTTAGGTTCCCACACCCACCCCCCGCCCCTGAGGCATTTTATTTTAGTTACAAAAGGAGAACTTAATTAGCTCCTCCCAATCCTTCCAGGAAATAGTTGCAATAATAGGATAAAGGTGTCAGGAGAGAATAATTTATGTTCAGATTCATACTGAAGTGAAGTGAAAGTCATTCAGTCATCTACGACTCTTTGCAACCCCATGGACTGTCCATGGAATTCTCCAGGCCAGAATACTTGAGTGAGTAGCCTTCCCTTCCTCCTGTAGATCTTCCAGATGCAGGAATCAAACCACAGTCCCCTGCACTGCAAGCAGATTCTGCACCAACTGAACGATCAGGGAAGCTGTACCAAGAAATCAATTATCACGGTTAATCCGAAGAAGGTGCCATGTACTCAGCAATTATAAACAGAAACAAGCCAGAAAAGGAGGTAAAACAAGGCAGGAGAAGGGAAGGAAAGGGGATTGATGGGAGCACACCATACACACCAAAGAAGTGTACAAGAGGAATGACTTTCTGCAGAGCAGAGCAGTATCTCCTTTTTAAAAGACTTGGGATGTAGTTGCTTTACAATGTCTTATTGATTTCTGCGGTACAACAATGTAAATCGACTATATGTATACATATATCCTCTCCCTCTTCAGCCTCCCTCCTATCCTACCCTGCCCCATTCCACCCCTCTAGGTCATCACAGAGCACTGAATTGAACTCCCTATGCTATACAGCAGTCTCCCACTAGTATCTACTTCACCCATAGCAGTGTATGTATGCCAATTCTACTCTCCCAATTCGTCCCACAGTCCCCATCACCCCCTTGGTCCACAAGTCTGTTCTCTGCATATCTATTCCTGCCCTGCAAATACATTCATCTGTGTCTTTGGGTCCCTATTCTTTTAAAGCTACAAAAGCTATAGTTCAGTTCAGTTCAGTTCAGTTGCTCAGTCATGTCTGACGCTTTGCGACCCCATGAATCACAGCACGCCAGGCCTCCCTGTCCATCACCAACTCCCAGAGTTCACTCAAACTCATGTCCATAGAGTTGGTGATGCCATCCAGATATCTCATCCTCTGTCGTCCCCTTCTCCTCCTGCCCCCAATCCCTCCCAGCATCAGAGTATTTTCCAATGAAAATACTTCTTCTCATTAGGTGGCCAAAGTATTGGAGTTTCAGCTTCAGCATCATTCCTTCCAATGAGCACCCAGGACTGATCTCCTTTAAGATGGACTAGTTCGATCTCCTTGCAGTCCAAGGGACTCTCAAGAGTCTTCTCCAACACCACAGTTCAAAAGCATCAATTCTTCAGCGCTCAGCTTTCTTCACAGTCCAACTCTCACATCCATACATGACCACTGGAAAAACCATAGCCTTGACTAGACGGACCTTTGTTGGCAAAGTAATGTCTCTGCTTTTGAATATGCTATCTAGGTTGGTCATAACTTTCTTTCCAAGGAGTAAGTGTCTTTTAATTTCATGGCTGCACTCACCATCTGCAGTGATTTTGGAGCCCCCAAAAATAAAGTCAGCCACTGTTTACACTCTTTCCCCATCTATTTCCCATGAAGTGATGGGACCAGATACCATGATCTTAGTTTTCTGAATGTTGAGCTTTAAGCCAACTTTTTCACTCTCCTCTTTCACTTTCATCAAGAGGCTTTTGAGTTCCTCTTCACTTTCTGCCATAAGGGTGGTGTCATCTGCATATCTGAGGTGATTGATATTTCTCCCGGCAATCTTGATTCCAGCTTGTGCTTCTTCCAGCCCAGCGTTTCTCATGATGTACTCTGCATATAAGCTTAATAAGCAGGGTGACAGTATACAGCCTTGACATACTCCTTTTCCTGTTTGGAACCAAGTTGTTGTTCCATGTCCAGTTCTAACTATTGCTTTCTGACCTGCATATAGGTTTCTCAAGAAGCAGGTCAGGTGGTCTGGTATTCCCATCTCTTTCAGAATTTTCCAGTTTATTGTGATCCACGCAGTCAAAGGCTTTGGCATAGTCGATAAAGCAGAAATAGATGTTTTTCTGGAACTCTCTTGCTTTTTCCATGATCCAGCAGATGTTGGCAATTTGATCTCTGGTTCCTCTGCCTTTTATAAAACCAGCTTGAACATCTGGAATTTCACAGTTCACATACTGCTGAAGCCTGGCTTAGAGAATTTTGAGCATTACTAGCATGTGAGATGAGTTCAACTGTGCCGTAGTTTGAGCATTCTTTGGCATTGCCTTTCTTTGGGATTAGAATGAAAACGGACCTTTTCCAGTCCTGTGGCCACTGCTGAGTTTTCCAAATTTGCTGGCATATTGAGTGCAGCACTTTCACAGCATCATCTTTCAGGATTCGAAATAGCTCAACTGGAATTCCATCATCATCACCTCCACTAGCTTTGTTCGTAGTGATGCTTTCTAAGGCCCACTTGACTTCACATTCCAGGATGTCTGGCGTCTGTCTAGGTGAGTGATCACACCATCCTGATTATCTGGGTCATGAAGCTCTTTTTTGTACAGTTCTTCTGTGTATTCTTGCCACCTTTTCTTAATATCTTCTGCTTCTGTTAGGTCCATACCATTTCTGTCCTTTATAGAGCCCATCTTAGCATGAAATGTTCCCTTGGTATACTGCTAGTTGAAGTTTCAGCTGCAGTCTCTAATAGACTAACTTCTGTTTCTCAGTTTCCTTTCTTCTACAAGAGAAATCACACACACACACACTTTATCTTTGGATAGAGTCAGGAACAGCATGATAGCAGTACTATCATTTATTACTATACAAATTCATTTATCAGTGAATTTTCCCATCAAACATACCATCATAGTGATTCATTGTAAATGGGGGCCCATAAGCACAAAGATGATTACACATTTAAATGACGAGAAGTGCAGTTAGTTTCCATTTCCTTCTTATAGATGAGCACCTATTGTGAACAAGATAGAAGCTGTCATAAAAACCTGTTACTACATAAATACCAAAGTATGTTATGGGCTGGGTAAAACAAGTAATAATAGGCATTGAAAATTCTATGCTTTAAACATGCACTGCTGCTGCTGCTGCTAAGTCACTTCAGTCGTGTCCCACTCTTTTGGACCCCATAGACAGCAGCCCACGAGGCTCCCCCGTCCCTGGGATTCTCCAGGCAAGAACACTGGAGTGGGTTGCCATTTTCTTCTCCAATGCAGGAAAGTGAAAAGTGAAAGGGAAGTTGCTGAGTCTTGTCCGACTTTCAGCGAGGCCATGGACTGCGGCCCACCAGGCTCCTCTGTCCCCCGGATTTTCCAGGCAAGAGTACCGGAGTGGGGTGCCATTGCCTTCTCCGTTAAACATGCACAGAACCTACTTAAACTAAAACACTGTTTATAAAATATTCAAAGGAACTAGTGCAAAGAAGGACATGGAAAGGCTAAAATTGAAGAAATATCAACTTTTTACTGTTTCTCTGCTTCACACACACACAAAAAAATAGATGATAGATAGATGATAGATTGTTGCTGTTGTTCAGTGGCTCAGTAGTATCCTTTATGACGCCATGGACTGCAGCACACCAGGCTTCCCTGTTCCTCACCATCTCTCAGAGTTTGCCCATATTCATGTCCATTGAACTGGTGATGCCATCCAAACATCCCATCCTCTGTCATCCCTTTCTCCTCCTGCTTTCAGTCTTACTCAGTGTCAGAGTCTTTTCCAGTGATTCGGCTCTTGGCATCAGGTGTACTGGAGCTTCAGCTTCAGCCTCAGTCCTTCCAATGAATATTCAGGGTTGATTTCCTTTAGGACTGACTGGTTTGATCACCTTGTTGTCCAAGGGACTCTACATACATTCATAGATAGACAGATACATAGATCAGTAAGAGCCATAGACTTAAAATATTTTCAGTGACGTATAACATTTTATTTTAAAGGCAGAGTAATTACTATGTGCCAGGTACTGTGCCTAAGTGTTTAACGTATGTCAGGTTAACGATTCTCATATTAGCTGTATGAAAAGGATTCCTCAGGGGAATATATTTCTTATTTGCTAAAAGCTAAGGAATAAATTCATCACATTTTCAGGAAAAAAAAAAAGAGAAGATTCTACTACTATTTTCAGTTTATAGATAAGAAAACTGAGTCAAAGAAAATAATCACCTGTCCAGTAAGCTTAAACTTCAATTCCAGCATTCTGATGCCAGGGGCCGACTCACAATTATAATTCTTGGTCATCTATGTAGATCCATTAAAAACATGAATTCCATCTACCAGAGAAAAATGGGACAGCCCAGGATCCAAGCTAACCAGGGGGGTTTCCAGTCTGCAAAGCACTGAAGGATGCTGCTACAGTATCCTACCTCTAGTTTCCTGCCTCTAGACCAAGGCAGCTAGTGGGCATTTTTATGCTTGATATTATCTAGCAAAAGAGCTTAGAAATTTACACCTTCACGCCTTACCTGTAGCTTGTGTGTGTGTGTGTGTGTGTGTGTGTGTATGAGATTGTATGAACATAAAGGGGCTCATAAAACCAAGTCTGGAAGTAAATGCTTTGGAAAGCTACCATAATTTGGGTCCTACTTCAGAAGCTCAGTCTTTATATGTTACATGTATTTTCAGTTCTTAGATTACAATAGGCAAATTGACTCAGGAAGACAAGCTTCTCCCAAGCAACTCTGAGCTGAAAGATGACCTTCACACTTTCATTTCCTGTGGATATGAGAATGTGTGGTTTACTCAAGTTCATGGCTGGGAGGGGCCTTAAAGGTCATCTTGTTTTGTGACTATAGCAAAAACTTGGAAGCAGAAAGGTCAGCCCCAATATCTTGCCATTTTCCTTTTGACAGTTGGAGACAGAGTAAGAATCAAAAAGAAATCATAGTTTATGACCAAAGACAGAAAGCAAACCACTGATAAAATGATATTTATATGCCTTCTCACACAGGCAGCAAGAAATAAATACCCAGGGTTAATCAAAAAACAAAGAAGATGTTTGCTGTATTTTCAGGCAATAAAAAAATTGGAGGGGGATTTGGTTTTGTTTTTAAAGAAAAATTTGATTGATTCATATTATCAAGATAAGATTTGTGATTGCCCCTTTACCTAAAATAGGAAAGACTTAAGAGTCCCTTTCTGGTTGTATCTCCTACATGAGCCATGTCTATTAACAGAAGCCCAATTTGGTGGTTTTCTGTGCAAAACAAAGTGATTTGTCTAAAATCAAACATCTGAGGGACTTCCCTGGTGGCCCAGTGGTTAAGATACAGGCTTCCACTGCAAGGGGCACAGGTTCAATACCTGGTAACGTGCCACACGACGTGGCAAGAAAAAAAAAAGTAGAGAAAAATATCAAGCATTAGAGAATTCAAATGAAACAAAAGATTATAGTTCTTAACATATTTCATGAGGAAAGAATCCACAGAGAGCTCTTTATAATGATTTAATTAAAAGAATTAAGCATCATGGTGTGGGAGATTTCAAGTGAAAGCTGTTAAGTTTGAGGAGTCACATGAGCTGAGTTCAAATACAACCTCTTTAACTTATGAATCATATTTCTTGAGCAAGTTATCCAATACTTCTAATAGTAAGTTTCCCCATCTATACAATGGGCATAATAACTCCTTTCTAAAGCTGTTGTGCGGTTTATGTATCACCACGTGTGTAAACTCCTTGGCACTCCTTCCTTCTCTCTCTCGCTCCCCCTTCCATCTTAGTGAACTTTCTGAAACCAGAAAAGTCCTGCGCAAAAACACTTTCTTCCGTTCAAATAAATTTCTGAACAAAGCTTGCAAAACCCCAATACAATACTGTCTAACACAGCAACACTATAAAATATTTATTCCATCTTAGTAGCAACACATAAATTCCACATCACATAATGGTACAAAAATTATATCTCATTTGTGACACACTTGCCATTACATTTTTTGAAGTATAATTTGTGGAAAACATTTCTGAATTTTTCTTTGTGTGATGTGACACCCTCTCAATTCACTGAAGCCACAACTTACCATTTGAAAGAAAATTAACATGCGTGACATGAATTTTCATTTTTTTTTTTAGTACCATAGAAAAGTGGAAATGAAATTCAAATCCTATAAACACTTAGGTATAAAAGAAACAAGAACGGATATGCAAACAACTAGTTTTTTAGAGGTGTGAGCCTGGTAAGCCAATAATTTACACCTAGGATCTAAATTTGTTAAGTCTCATTCTCAAATCAAGTAGAAGAATTAAAATTGCTGCTTGTTTCAAATGCACCAGCTTTTTTATGGAACAAAGTAGGGTATCAATTTTCAGAAAAACATGTTGCTCTTTGATACAGAAGGACCACAGAAGACATTCTGTACTCTGCACACGAGGCACCACTTTCTTCCTGTCAGGCACACACATCCTCTAGAAATCTGCTGGTGGTATATGATCATTTGGCTTTCAACTCTGTCCATTTTGTGAGTTAATGGTCAAGGAATAGTGCTTGCACTTCCATAAACTTTACCAAAGGCTTTGGGTTTTTAGAGAGCGTTTTAGGAGCAATCTCTTCAAAAACAACACTACTTTGTAGAAATCCCTATACAAGCAGAAATTTGTCACTCAAAGATCTTCTCTTGGCTGGAAGAAATGATGGCAAATTATGTCTTATTATGCTATTTATATATTGTGCATGTGAACAGATATAGCATAATTGTAATAGATACATCTATGCACATATATGCCATCTGCATATGCATAACTTTTTATACTCATAATTCCATTTTCTTTTCATATTATGCCATCATCTTTGCTGTGCAGTTCAGTACCATATTATTTTCATTTCAACCACAGCTGCATCATTGCTGCTGCCAGATCTCTGTTTATTTTATTTATTTATTTATTTTTTTTGGAGAAAATATAAAATTTTAAATTGTTTTTTTTTTCTTTTTTTTTTTATCAGAAAGGAAAGTCATCAAGAATTAGATTTTATTTTAGGAACAAAGTAAGGTTTCATGGGAGAAAAAAACAAAGCCTTGGTGTAGAGAAGGTTTGTTCATTTTCTATAGCATTACTGAAGTGTCCGTATGCCTTGATAATCCTATCAATGTTTGGATCATCTCACTGGGGGAAATGACTTAATTTAACTCTATTTTGGTGTCTCCACAAAGGTAAGTTTTCTATTTTGAGAGCCCACCTGGGTAGTTTTCTGCTACTTCATTTGTGAATCAAATCCCAAAATTTGCCCAGCTGACTTGCCAAATCTGTTTCCCCCAGTAGAAAAGGTGGGTGGCCAGTGGGTGGAGGAGGAGGTGTGGGGACTGGCTGGGGATTCACCCTGTAGCAGAGTTAACCATCAACAATATCTCATAATCCTAAAAGCCTAGACAGGAAACAGATCAATGAAGGCTGGAGACAAGTGGATCAAACTGATGCTCTATTATTTCATGTCCTCTAGTGTCTCTCTTTCAATGCCATCATGGAAGAACTGGGAATCTCACTCAAAAATCAGAAAAAGTTAAAGAAAAAGTCAAGAACTAAGGGGAAATCATCCTTCACAAGTATCCTTACTTGTCATCAAAGACGAACTCAGAGAAAAGAGACAATGGCATGAGCTGAGAACACACCTGGAGTAAGCTTTCAGGAAGAAAAACATGCTTACTGCAGGTTTTTGGAGAAAGGATTTCTAACAATGGTGCAGTGTTTTACATACATCTATATGCATAACTCGGATTATGGATACAGATACAAGAAATACAGAAGTTTAAAAAGCTCAGATAGACTGAGATTACGTGGGAAGTGGCACGGATTCTTCTGAAATGGATTACCTTTTCTCTTTCATCCCAATAATTGCTGTGTGTGCTTTCTAAGTAATAATAAAACAACAGGGTTTTTTTCCAGAATGAGTTTGAGTGTTGGTTTGTTTCCCAGCACTTGCTCTGATTCACAGTGTTTGGTTTCCAAGTGTTATCAGCTGTCAAGTTTGCTATTTTGATGAATCTTCTTATCTGTTCAGCCTGACAACGCCATTTCTGGCTGTGTTTAAAAAAAAAATCTTTTTAGTTTGTACCAAGTACCTTGTTTTTCTAGTAGAGTAAAACCATTCACCTTTGTGTTTTAAAATCTAAGTTTATAAGTAGTTTGAATGGTACTTGGATGAGTGACTATTACATAAAAGGATACAAATAAAAATAAAAGCGTCCACCACATTCAAGGCACCCTTCTAGGTTCTGGGGATACCATGGTGAGGAAAACAGATATGGTCCCTGCCCTCACACAGTTTATAGTAAAATGAAAAAGAACAGCATTCTGTTACCCAAAGCTGGATTGCACTTCCTCAATGGAGGTCAGAAGCTGCCGGAACACACAGGGCAGGAGTATTTAACCTGGGATGGGACAAGGAGGTCTTCCTTGAGGAAGGCACAGTAAGTCCTCTACATATGAATATGTTCCCTTCCGAGAGTCTATTTGTTAGTTCAATTTTGTTCATAAGATCTGCAAAGGAAGCCTAGGAACCCAACTAACACAATCAGCTATATAGTACTGTACTGTAGTAGGTTTATAACACCTTTCACACAAATAATACATAAAAAGACAAGCACAAAAAATAAAACATTTCAATCTTACAGTGCAGTACCTTGTAAAGTACAGTAGCACAATGTTCTTGCCTGGAGAATCCCAGGGATGGGGGAGTCTGGTGGGCTGCCGTCTATGGGGTCGCACAGAGTCGGAAACGACTAAAGCGACTTAGCAGCAGCAGCAGCAGCAGCAGCAGCAGCACAGTACAACAGCTGGCATACAAGGGCTGGCATCGAGTGAACAGACAAGAAGAGTTACCGACTGGAGGAGGGAGAGGAGCTGGGAGATGGTAGAGCTGAAGGGTCATTAGCAGTGTGCAATTTCACTCACACCTGATGTTGATGGAATGCACATTGGCATCTTTGAAAGTTCGCAACTGGAAGGTCCGTATGTAGGGCATTTACTGTATAGCTAAGATCTGAAAGAGGGCAAGTTAATCTGGTCCAGGGAGAAACATCAGAGAGAGAAGGCAACTGTTTCAGTTGAAAAAAACAGTGTATTCTAAGGCACTGCAATAAGAAAATATAGGGCCAGAATGACCAAAAAAAAAAAAAAAAAAAAGGAGCCTATTGGCTAAAACGCAAAGAGCGCAATGGGTCCCAGAGGTAATAGCCACTCTGGCTGAGGTTAGAGAAAGAATTGAAGGAAAGACGACTAAGAAGAGGAAAAGAGAGAGAGAGAGGGTCCCTTGATCAGCAGCCCAGAGGAAGGATACTGAAGCTTGGGCTAGAGGAATGCCAATAGGAAATCAACCCTGACTACTCATTGGAAGGACTGATGCTGAAGCTGAAGCTCCAATACTTTGGCCACCTAATGTGAAGAATTGAGATGATTCATTGCAAAAGACCCTGATGCTGGGAGAGATTGAGGGCAGGGGGAGAACGGGACGACAGAGGATGAGATGGTTAGATGGCATCACTGACTCAATGGGTGTGAATTTGAGATTTGAGCAAACTCTGGGAGATAGTGAAGGACAGGGAGGCCTGGCGTGCTGCAGTCCATGGAGTGACAAAGAGTCAGATGTGACTTAGTGACTGAACCGCAACAGAGGAAGGCCAGAGAGACCACTGCATGACAGGTAACTTGGAGGTACAATTCACACAGCCAGAAGTTCAGAAAGTGGCCTTGAGGGAAGGAAAAGGAAGTTCAAGAAAACATCAGGATCCGGGAGCAGAGGAGTGGGTGTGGAGAAGGAATGTTTAGCTGGGGAGCTGAGATATTGGGAAACAGCATCAGGAAATGAGCAAGCACTGGATCAATATTTCACATAATTAAATCCCATTGGTTTCTGTAGGATATTCTACAACTAAAAGAAACTTTTAATCTAGTCCCTGTAGAATTTGAGTACAGAAATAGTTCCAGGTATGAAGAGAAAACAAAATGACCTTTTAAAATCATAACATACTGGACATATATTTTTCTGTGTTTGTAATCAACACTCAGATTTGGGATCAATCAGAATTTTATTAACAACAAATAGAACACAATGTAGTTCATAAAAAATGCAATCAGATTCTTATATTTAAGAATTACAAATGATGAATCCAACTGACTGGCAATGAATTAGAATGATGTGAAAATATTACAGGGGAAATACATAGTTATTCAATTGACTAAATCTTATACTAATGGAATTCTAGTTTAATTTTCTAATGTAACAGAACAATATTTTTCTCTCATTTCAGGAAAGATTACGGTGTTGTATCTTTTTACATACAGTTACAGTAATTTATGGGAAAAGAAATATATTGACTTTTAATATGTAAAATATATTGTGTGTCAATATGGTTTACAAGTATTTTAAGGCTCAAAAACACTTATTGATCACTGAATATTTAATCAAGGCACATAATATATTGAACCAGGCAGAACTGCGGAACAGAGATTTTTTTGGTCAACTAGTAAATATAATACATAATCACCTTCCTTTTCCCCCAACATTTTCATTCTGAAAGCTTATTTGATATGCACACATAGGCATATGTTTCCATATGTGTCTCTGTGTGTTGGGGCAAAGAAAAAAGTAAGCCAGTGAGTTCAGAGGAGAGAAAAAAGAAATTGCAGAATATCTGGAAGCTGGTCCAGAAAAAAATCCCTGAGATCAACATTAATCTTCGAGATTTTCATCCCTTTCTATAAAAAGCAGTGACTCATACACAGTTATGTAGAAATCAATGGCAAAGTTAATTAAAGACTAGATCCAACATTTTTCCTTCAGCAATTTCTTGACGTTAATAGGAAAAGATGGCTCAGGTGAAATATTCAGGAAGAAAGAGGGAAGTCGGTGGTGATTGAAAGATGATGTTAACAGTCAAGATTTATTTTCCTTTCAAGTTTCAAATCTAGGCCTTTCTTGCCTTTAGCATGGAGAAAAGGGAAGAGAGGCCATCCACTACTTGATTGACCCCATGGGGCTGCCGATACATGATCTTTCCACTCTTAGCCTAAAAGATGCTAGAGAGAGAGACAGAAATAAGAAAGTGGGCTCAAGAACACTGCTCTTGCTGCTAAGTTGCTTCAGTCGTGTCCGACTCTGTGCGACCCCATGGACTGTAGCACGCCAGGCCTCCCTGTCCATAAGGCTAAATAATTTCTTAATTAGGAAACTCCTATGATTTGTTTTAAAGGGGAATAAAGTTGAGTGTCTATTCTGGGAAAGGTATCCCTAAGAAATATCTCTGCAGTGTGATTTTTAAAGAAGCACAAAGTCTATCAGTTCCAAAATGTATAACCCACCAGAGTCTCTCCATCATCAGAGACCCAATGCATCGAGAACAAACTGGCTCAAGTTACAGTCTACTCGCTCGAGTCATTTATGAGTTGGATCCTCCAGCTAAAGCAAGGAGAGGACAGATGTTCACTCATCAAGGATGGTCACAGGAGTGTCAGAGGTGCACAGGGCTAGGCAAGTAAGCCATTCCATGTGAAGTAATAGAGTGCTTAGGGAAGTTGCCTGTTGGGGTGCAGAAGAGTTGGTCAAATGCATAACCAGTTCTCTGGTTTGTCGATGTCTAGTCCTGCATATGAAGGGAAACTTTTTTCCAGTCACATTTCTTTAAAAAATTATCATAGAGAGGAAAGAAGCAGGACAAAATAGGAATGGTAAATTCTCCAGGGTGGAGATATATATACTATGTTTACAAGTAGTAACTCAAAGTCCCATAAGCCTTGGGACCGAAATGACCAATGTTAAACCATCTTGACATGCTGATGTTTATAAATCCAGAAACAGGCTGGCGTTGTAGGTGAGTGTCCTCACGGGAAGGCACAGGGGCACCAGAGGGACTTGCTTTTAAGCTTTGCCCACAAGATAGCCAATTAGAGAAATTACTCCAAAATCACTGCAGATGGTGACTACAGCCACAAAATTAAAAGACAGTTGCTCCTTGGAAGAAGAGTTATGACCAACATAGACAGCATATTAAAAGCAGAGACATTACTTTGTCCACAAAGGTCCGTCTAGTCAAAGCTATGTTTTTCCAGTAGTCATGTATGGATGTGAGAGTTGGACTGTAAAGAAAGCTGAGTGCTGGAAGAATTGATGCTTCTGAACTGTGGTGTTAGAGAAGACTCTTGAGAGTCCCTTGGACTGCAAGGAGATCCAACCAGTCCATCCTCAATGAAATCAGTCCTGGATATTCATTAGAAGGACAGATGCTGAAGCTGAAGCTCCAATACTTTGGCCACCTGATGCAAAGGACTGACTCATTGAAAAAGACCCTGATGCTGGGAAAGATTGAAAGTGGGAGGAGAAGGGCACAACAGAGGATGAGATGGTTGGATGGCATCACCGACTCAATGGACATGAGTTTGGGTGGACTCCAAGAGTTGGTGATGGACAGGGAGGCCTGGTGTGCTGCCATCCATGGGGTTGCAAAGACTCAGACATGACTGAGCAACTGAACTACTTACTACCACTACTCCATTTTTACACACCCAGTAGGTTAACTGGGACTCCAAATGGATTCATGGGCATATATTTTTTTGGTTTGTTTGTTTATTTGCATTCATATCCTTCTTCCTTCCTTTCACCCATGTCTTACTTCATTTTCTTCATTAGCAGAATCCCTAGACATCATAGTTTGTTCTGAAAGTTTTTTCATTAAGCCTGAAATTGTGAACTCCTAAAAGTTGGGTTCCCCCTGCCCTTCACATGAGTATCTCAATTTGGACAATAAGTTATAGGATATTTTGCTTATTGGTCTCAAGCTTTCTCTTCTTGACAACCACACAGTTTCACTAATAAAGCTGAAACCTCTATTGATGTTAGAAAGTAGCCTTATCCAAAGGTGCCAAATAAAGGCAAGGAACTCCTACCCTCCATCAAAGTAATCCAGGATGAACTGGAAGGAGTTGGACTGACAGTTCAATTTGGACATTTTGAGAAACACTGTACACATGTAGATATATGGAAATATAGGTAGAGATAGTTAGATCCTTTTGCTGTAGTGTGCCTTGGGCCATGCTCTCAGTAAATACCAAGGTCACGTTATCAAATGTTAATGACTGCAATAGCAGCCATCAGTTAACAGGCGTGTGCTGAATCCAGGTGCATGGTGTGTACTTCACAACATCTGCTCGTGTAATAGCCATAGCAACCCTGAGGAAGTACTGTTTACAGAAATTCAGAGAGGTTAAATCGCTTTCACAAAGTCATTTAACCATGAAGCGGCAAGTGGTTCAGCATAATCCTGCTCCATCATCACAACACAGGCCCCCTTCCTAACTCTCAAAGACTAAGAAAGTGCATGCTAAGTCGTTCAGTCATGTCCGACTCTCTGTGACCCCTTATATCTTGTCTCTTGTCTCTGAGAATTGAATAGATCAAATTTTAAAGGTGAAATTTTGTTAGGACACCTGATTTTGAAAGAATGTAATTGTGAATGCCATTTTCTAGGATTTGCATTCCAATGTACCCACAAGGAATACATGCTGGCAAACTCTTCAGCAAGAGACCAAAAAATGTAGCAATCTCAGAAAACACACACACACAAGATAAAGGTTTTCAAGTAACCAACATCAAAGGGAATTTTAAATGTGTTGATAATGTCTTCAGTATTTTCTCTGAAGAGACAGGCTCCTTTTTCTTGTCTTCATGATGAATTCTGTACCCAGAGCAGCAAATTTAAATGAGACCATTTTTAATAAAGCCATGCCAAGATTTACAAGTAATTTAGTGGCATTAAGCATAATAAGCCAAATTATAGTGATGAAAGAAACATTTTCATTAAAGCTTTAAAAATTGACACTCAGAACTCCAATGCAGGGATGGGACTGAGTCTACATTGTCTCAAGGGAAGCAAGATAACAAATGACAGCTAGAATTTTAAGCTCATCATAACAAATATATAATTAGTTTTGACCTTTTCACAACATTCCAACAAATAGTGGTTCATAAGCATGCATGTTGCAAATGAAATTAATTGCCAGGGTATCTTTCACTAAGATGTTTAATGATCTCATCATAGATTTCCTGGATGATTTCCTTTGGTTCTCGTTCAGAAAATAATGCTATTAGAAGCCACACACCAGGTTAATTTCATTGAACCGGAAACAACCAACATCTGCCACTTGTGTCTAGCTCATGTCTTCCTACTTGTACGTATGTGTGTTCAGTCTCTCAGTCATGTCCGACTCTTTGTGACCCCATGGAGTGCAGCCCACCAGGCTCCTCTGTCCATGGGATTCTCCAGGCAGGAACACTGGTGTGGCTTGCCATATCCTTCTCCAGGTGATCTTCCCAATCCAGGGGCAAACCCACATCTCTTCTGTCTCCTGCATTGGCAGGTAGATTCTTTACCACTAGCACCACCTGGGAAGCCTGTCTTCCTACGTCAGTGGAAATGTTTTCTTTCCATCTCTCTCTCACCACTTCTGTCTCTCCATATCCAAACGTGACTTAAAGACTCTGGTCAAATGCCACTGATGACGACAGCATCAGTGTATCCTCAGGAGATTGTTTCCAGGAGCTACAGCAGATAACGAAAATCTGCAGATGCCTAAGTCCTTTCTGTAAAATGGTGAAGTACAGTGGACACAGTTGACCTTCCACGTACATCAGTTCCGCATCTGCAGATTCAGCCAAGCCCAGAGTGAAATTTCCATGCAAAACCCACAGGTACAGAAGGCCGACTCTGTACTTGAAACTTTCCCTGGTTTCCTCCTGCCTCCCTCCAGTGACCTTTACCTGCACTAGAGCACTCTGACCTTAAACTCCTTTGGTCCATGGTGGTAAAATATGTGAAGCATTTTGTTTCACTCTTATTATCTGCTTCTCTACCTCCACTTCCAAGGACCAGCTCACACAATTCAAGACGTCAGCCCTGTTAAATGTGTAAATGAATCCACCCAAGGTCATGAAATTACTGCCTGAATATAAAACTTAACTCATGTCCTCCACTCTTAAACTTTCTTGGAAAGAACTTGGATACATATTCTCCCTCCTTGTTTCTTCCTTTATGTTTTCTGGATCCTCTTTTTCTCCCCAAAGATATAACAAAATACTGCAAGTTCCCAGAAACTCACAAAGCACATCAAATGTTTCAAGCAAGTGTCCATGTTGAAGGGAGTCTTCCTGGGTAGAAATGTTTGCATTTGCCTTGGTAACTTCAAAAGTCATCTGTTATAGGGAGCTCAAATCCATGCTCTGTGACAAGCTGGAGGGGTGGGATGGGGTGGGAAGTCGGAGGGAAGTTCAAGAGGGAGGGGACACATGCATACCTATGGCTGATTCATGTTAATGTACAGCAGAAACCAATACAATATTGTAAAGCAATTATCCTCCAATTAAAAAGAAGCAAATATAAAAAAGTAGTCTGTAATTTAAAAGACACAGAGTAACCTGGACCTTGGTGGCACTAGTGGTAAAGAAGCTGCCTCCTAATGTGGGAGACGTAAGAGACGGGGCTTTGGTCCCTGGGCCAGGAAGATTCCCTGGAGAAGGAAAGGATGATCCCAGTATCCTTGCCAGGAGAATCCCATGGACAGAGGAGCCTGGTGGGCTACAGTCCATAGAGTCGCAAAGAGTCTGACATGACTGAAGCAACTTAGCATGTAGCACACACAACCCAGACCCTAAAAAAAAATATAACATGTTAGCAAAGGTGACCCACAAAATGTATTAACACAAAAGTTTAGAACTAATAGACTAAAACGAAGGAAGGAGGAAGCAAGGAAGGAGAGGAGGAGGAAGTTTTCCTGGGTTCAGCTAAAAAGAAACTACCCCCACATTTTTCAGAATGCTGGACTGGGGCTGTGGAGATGGGTGGTTCTGTTTCTCCACAGAGGAAGGAGAAAAGAGGGGCTTATACTGTAGCTGTAACTGAAAGGGGCTTCTCTGGTGGCTCAGTGGTAAAGAATCTGCCTTCCAATGCAGGAGACACAGGAGATGTGGGTTCAATCCCTGGATCAGGACTATCTCCTGGAGAATGAAATGGGAACCCACTAGAGTATTCTTCTCTGGAAATATCCATGGACAGAGGAGACTGACGGGTTGTAGTCCATGGGGTCATAAAAGAGTCAGACACGACTTAGCAGCTAAACAGCAACAGCAAAGCAGGTAGGCTGTAACTGAGTTGGACACTCCTGACAGTAGTGATAAAATGCTAGCATCAATGATCAAAGAATTACAGGGGCTCTAATTTGTCTGAGATGGTTGATGTTCTCTTTAAAGTAGAAAGATGGGCTATAAGATCAACCAAACACCCAGCTAGTTCTAATACTCTTTGTTGTTGTTGTTCAGTCCCTAAGTTGTGTCCAAATCTTTGTGGCCCCATGGCCTGCAGCATGCCAGGCCTCCCTTCCTCCATTTCCTGGAGTATGCTCAAGTTCATGTCCATTAAGTCAGCGATGCCATCCAACCATCTCATCTTCTGTCGTCCCCTTCAGCTCTTGCCCTAAATCTTTCCCAGCATCAGGGTCTTTCTAATGAGTTAGTTCTTTGCATCAGGTGGCCAAAGTATTGGAGCTTCAATTTTAGCCTCAGTCCTTCCAATGACTATTCAGGGTTGATTCCCTTAAGGATTGACTGGCTTGATCTCCTTGCAGGCCAAGGGACTCTTAAGAGTCTTCTCCAGCACCACAATTTGAAAGCATCAATTTAATGCTCTGTGGGGCTTTAAAAGCCATTTTAATTTTATCAAATGTGATTGTTCTTTTTACGCTTGAATTAGCAAGGAGGGCTGAAAACTTCTAACCAATGCCACAAAACATGCAGCCAGGTACACCTTTCAGGTCTTATTAACAATCACTCCAATCATACTCCCACTGTCCTTTCCTACTCTTCAGCCTATAAAATCAGAGTCTGCAAAAGACAAAATGGGGGAGACTTTTCAGATTATCCACCTGGGAAAGTGGTACCTTTTCCCTGTGAAGGAGAAGTGTGCTCCCCCACTGCCATCACCAGTCACACGAAAGGGGCTCCAAGCAAACCCATCTGAGAAGATGGGGAGCTTTCAATGGGAAAAGACAAGCATTTCACTCCCCACCAAATACTTCTGCAGGTGACTTTCTCAGATGACCCTGTGACCATTTGAACAGATGAAGTAGAAGATTACAGAGGAGATGGCCTTTGCACTTTAGTATGGGGACACATTAGAGCAGTTTTGTGATTTACACAAAATGAGCAGCTGAATCAGAGAAAAACCTGGTGCTCATCATTGAGTATTTTCTCCCAAATTATTCTTCACTTCAGATCTTTCTTTATCTTTATTATCTTTAGATAGTTTATTATTTTAATTCCAGCATCAATAGAATCCTCAGTGACTTTTTCCACCTCACACTTATTCCAGGGTCTACAATGTGGCCCCAAGACAATGGGTTGGCCTTCCTTGTGTTGTGCCCTAAAATTTTCATTCCAAATTACATTGCTTTTGTACTATAAAATTATTTATTTAGCTGTGAATCATGAAAAGATGGCAATTTTGTAAAGTCAAAATTACCTTTTACTGCCAGTACAATTAGGACATCAGAGAGTTTTAGTGATAACAGGAGGAAAGATAGAATCAATATATGTTCAGCATATTAAAACTTCACTCTTGTACAAATATATAGTGTCAACCTGTGGAAAATTCTGAAAGAGATGGGAATACCAGACCACCTGATCTGCCTCTTGAGAAACCTATATGCAGGTAAGGAAGAAACAGTTAGAACTGGACATGGAACAACAGACTGGTTCCAAATAAGAAAAGGAGTACGTCAAGGCTGTATGTTGTCACCCTGTTTATTTAACTTATATGCAGAGTACATCATGAGAAATGCTGGGCTGGAAGAAGCACAAGCTGGACTCAAGATTGCCGGGAGAAATATCAATAACCTCAGATATGCAGATGACAGCACCCTTATGGCAGAAAGTGAAGAGGAACTAAAAAGCCTCTTGATGAAAGTGAAAGAGGAGAGTGAAAAAGTTGGCTTAAAGCTCAACATTGAGAAAACTAAGATCATGGCATCTGGTCCCATCACTTCATGGGAAATAGATGAGGAAACAGTGGAAATAGTGTCAGACTTTTTTTTCTTTGGGGCTCCAAAATCACTGCAGATGGTGACTGCAGCCATGAAATTAAAAGACGCTTACTCCTTGGAAGGAAAGTTATGACCAAACTAGATAGCATATTCAAAAGCAGAGACATTACTTTGCCAACAAAGGTCCATCTAGTCAAGGCTATGGTTTTTCCAGTGGTCATGTATGGATGTGAGTTGGACTGTGAAGAAAGCTGAGGGGCCGAAGAATCGATGCTTTTGAACTGTGGTGCTGGAGAAGACTCTTGAGAGTCCCTTGGACAGCAAGGAGATCCAACTAGTCCATTCTAAAGGAGATAGGTCCTGGGTGTTCTTTGGAAGGACTGATGCTGAAGCTGAAACTCCAATACTTTGGCCACCTCATGTGAAGAGTTGACTCATTGGAAAAGACCCTGATGCTGGGAGGGATTGGGGGCAGAAGGAGAAGGGGACGACAAAGGATGAGATGGCTGGATGGCATCACCAACTCGATGGACATGAGTTTGAGTGAACTTTGGGAGTTGGTGATGGACAGGGAGGCCTGGCGTGCTGCAATTCATGGGGTTGCAAAGAGTCGGACACGACTGAGTGACTGAACTGAACTTACAGGTGACTGTCTAAAAGAGGTCCAAGATCATCAGCTCTGCTTTGCTTGGTGGTCCGCTGAGCACCTTTAGGGGAACTGCACAGGAGATGCTTCAGAAGTTGGTGGATGCACCATAGAAGGACTGTTGGTCCTTAGGTGAAATTTTTGCCTGTATTCTTCCCAATAGAAGTCTTTCTTTAAAGTTGACTAGATCATTTCAGTTTCTTTTAGAGGGCCCAAGAGAATTGTTGAATCTTGGTTTTATGCTTTCATTGGCTCATTATTTAGCTTGGATAAATAATAAGCTTTTCTCATCTTAAGTAGGAACTCCCTGACACTGTCCACTGGGTGATTAAGGCAGTTTCCTGAGGGCTTATTTCCTGAGTTGTGGATAGCACTAAGGGCAGTAACAATGGGGAGCTGTTACCCGTCCCCAAGTTTAAACGACCAGTTACCAGAACCTAAGACTGCCTTGAAAGGTCATCCAGTAAGGGCTGCTGCGGCCTTCAGGGGAGAAACGCATTCATGGTAAACCTGAGGTCCGCATGGAATGGAGCCAGTGGAGTCATGGTGTCACTTTTTCAAGGCTCCGATTTTCTGATTGCTTCATATTGATGCAGTCCAGCCAGTACCCATATTTGATCCACTAGTCAAGAGAATCCAGTAGTTCTGACTCTAAAGGCCAATTCCTAAACTAGAAAACAAGCTGAAAAATGGATGTGGAGGTACAAAGAGAGACTTCCCAGCACAATATTGTTCTTCTATATTGGGATTTATGTGGATCAATAACTAATAAGTACCATTCAAAGCTAGAGGATTATTAAGGATTTCAAAGTGAAATCCAATGTCTCCTGAAATATAGTTTAACTCATACAGACACCTAATATTTTAAGTTGCTTCTTAGACAGAAAAAATGAGTGGAATAAAATCAATATAGGGAATTCTAGAAGGGGAAGGAGACAACCATATTCAAGGTACAGAACTGGAGTTAGATTGACCTGGGCTGAGTCTCTCCTGAGACACTTACTACATGTGTGAGCTTGTGTAAATTACTTCACTTCTCCCTGGACCTCAGTTTCCTCTTAGCAACAGTGTGACTGTTAAGACTATGTACATCACACCTGAGACAAAGTATTATCATTACATTATTGTGTGCTTAGTCACTCAGTTGTGTCCAACACTTTATAATTCTTTGGACTGTAAGCTGCCAGGATCCTCTGTCCATGGGATTTTCCAGGCAAGAATACTGGAATGGGTTGCCATTTCCTTCTCCAAGGGATCAACTCTGCATCTCCTGTGTCTCTTACATTGCAGGAGAATTCTTTACCCACTGAGCCATCAGCATAGACATCTATTACATTACTATTATTATATATTTTATTATAATTATTTACATAATAATAATAATTATATATTAGAATTAAAGTCTGAAGTTAACAGCGATAGAATGAAACTCTACTAAGGAATCACTATCTGGCTCCAAAACAAAATTACAGAAAAACACAATGAGCAGCCACGAGGTTCAATATGCAGCTCAAAGTTAAACTCCAGGGACTTCCCTGGTGGTCCAGTGGTTAAAACTTCTCCTTCCAATACATGGGGTACAGGCTCAATAACTGGTTGGGGAACTAAGATCCCATATGCATCCTGGCCAAAAACCTGAAACACAAACAATATTGTAACAAAACCAATAAAGACAAAAAAAAAAAAAAAACTGGTCCACATGAAAAACAAAAATTAAACTCTAGTATTCAGTAGCCAAAGAATCTGCACCCCTCCAGAATCATAAAGGGGTGCTTCTGCAAGCTCAGGCAGGTATTCCACATGTTCACTGTCATTATTAAATTGCAACATTCATTTCTGGGGCACATCAAAGCAAATAAGTTGTAACCTGATTCCAAAGACTAGAAAGATTTTGTCCTAAGCTTAAAACATCCCCCAAGTATCAGTCAGTCTACGAGGCATAGCTAAGCCTTTCAACGAGTGTTTCAGTCAGGAACTGAGCATGAAACAAATGGCACATTCAAGGAATTAAAAGAATTGTTATTGAAGAGACTGCTTACAGAGGTGGGGGCAAGAAGGAGAAAAACCAATAAGGGTTGGCAATGGCACCCTAAAGCCAGAAGGGGCATTGAGAATGAATAGGCAATCAGAAGCCAGCTTTAACTTCAGAAGAGAAATCACCTAGTAGGAGATATGGCTGTAGGTAAGAGAACACAGCCTCTGTTGACAGCATAAGCCACTGTGATTAGGGAGTAGGGTATTATGGAATATTGTGCAACATGGCCTCCTATACCTTCTACAGGGACAATACAACTAGAAACAGATTTTATTTTCTTGGGCTCCAAAATCACTGTAGATGGTGACTGCAGCCATGGAATTAAAAGACACTTGCTCCTTGGAAGGAAAGCTATGACAAACCTAGAGAGTACATTAAAAAGCAGAGACATCACTTTGCCAACAAAGGTCTGTATAGTCAAAGCTATGTTTTTTCCCACTAGTCATGTATGGATATGAAAGCTGGACCACAAAGAAGGCTGAGCGCTGAAGAATTGATGCTTTCTAATAGTGTTAGAGAAGACTCCTGAGAGTGGACTTCAGGGAGATCAAGCCAGTCAATCCTAAAGGAAATCAACCCTAAATATTTATTGGAAAGACTAATGCTGAAGCTCCAATACTTTGACCATCTGATATGAAGAGAGAGCCAACTCACTGGCAAAGACCCTGAAGGCAACAGGAGAAGGGGGTGGCAGAGGATGAGATGGTTAGATGGCGTCACTGACTTAATGGACATGAGTTTGAACAAACTCCAGGAAATGGTGATGGACAGGAAAGACTGGTGCGCTGCAGTCCATAGTGTTGCAAAGAGTCAGACATGACTTAACGACTGAACAACCACAACTAGAAACCACGTGGCCAGGAAGCCTGAGTGAGTGCTACACTGAGAGGTCAGCCTCCCTCCAGTAGGCAAAGCGGGACAAGAGTGTACAGAATGGCTCCGCAGGGATGGCAGACAACACCCAGCACAGGCTTTGTGAATTCAAATTAAAGTTATGACCAGGTGTAAAATTATTCTTAACAAAAGATGGAGACCATATTCAGACCAGAGAAATATTGCCTAGTCTTGAGAGAACTCAAGGACATGAAAGCTACCCGACATGTTTTAATAGAGCTGTTTGAAGCACACCCCCAAGAAACAGAAATGTCTTACTTATTCTGCCTCTTTAGCAGATATTTCAAAATATATAGGCCTAGCTTCAATGACCATTCCAGAGCCCTAGCTAACTCCAGGCCTCACCAGACATGTCTCTTTAATTCCCTACTGAAATACTTGAGAAGAACTGACTCATTGGAAAAGGTCTTGATGCTGGGAAAGATTATAGGCAGGATGAGAAGGGGATGATAGAGGATAAGATGGTTGGATGGCATCACCGACTCAATGGACATGAGCTTGAGTAAACTCCGGGAGTTGGTGATGAACAGGGAGGCTTGGTGCTCTGCAGTCCATGGGGACACCAAGTGTCGGACACAACTGAGCAACTGAACTGAACTGAAAACACTTGAGAGATACATGACTTGAAGTTTAGCCCAGACCCTTTCTGGCCACATGGCACCAAAACTAGAAGGCGCATTCTCTGCTCACATCACACAGTCATGACAGAGGTGATACTCACAGTCTCTGCAGGATATCAGCAAACAGCTCCTTCCTAACAGTACTCACCGATGCAGTATGTACTGGGGCCTGACAGTTTTTCCCTATTCAATTGTCCTTCTGTCCAGATGTAGCTCTTCTAGAAAACTATTTCATGCTATACCAAGCTGAGCTCATATAACAGAAGTGGTTATCCCAGGATGACAATGGTTCAAGTGATTGCTTCTCTTCCTATTTCTCTATGTTTTCCAAAAATCTCTGATAGTTCAGTTTTTGTTTTTTTTCCTAAATCCAGAGAGTGTCCTGCCTATGTTTTCTTCTAAGAATTTTATAGTGTCCAGTCTCACTATAAGGTCTTTAATCCATGTTGAGCTTACTTTTGTCTATGGTGTTAAAGAATGCTTTAATTTCATTTTTTATACGTAGCTGTCTAGTTTTCCCAGCACCATTTAGTGAAGATACTGTCTTTCCTGCATTGTACCATCATACTGCCTTTGTGGTAAATTAGTTGATCATTGGTACGTGGGTTTATTTCTGGGCTTTCTATCCTGTTCATTGATCTGTGTTTCTATTTTTATGCCAGCACTATACTGCTTTAATGACTATAGCTTTGTAATATAGTATGAGGTCAGGGAGCCAGCTCTGATTTTCTTTCTCAAGATTGCTTTGACGATTTGGGGCCTTTTGTGGCTCCATACAAATTTTAAGATTTTTCTTATAGTCACTAAGGATAACAGTGTAGCAGCTGTGCAACACTGGAGCGACTTTGAGAAGATGCCCCACGTCCAAGGGCAAAGGAGAAATCCCAGCAAGATGCTGGGAGGGGTGAAATCATGTATAGAATCAAACCACATACCCGCCAGACATGCTCAGAGGGCTCAAACAAATCTTGTGCACGCCAGTACACAGAGACCCCAAAGTGACTGAGACAGAACTGTGTTTGAGTGTCTCCTACAGAGATATAAATCAGCAGTGGACTACTGCAGGGGCAGGGGCTCTGAGTGCAGTAGACCTGGGTATGGCACAAGCCCGCTTAGAGGAGGTCACCATTAACCACACCATCATTTCAGTTCAGTTCAGTTCAGTTCAGTTCAGTCACTAAATCGTGTCTGACTCTTTGGAACCCCATTAACTGCAGCATGCCAGGCATCCCTGTCCATCACCAATTCCCAGAGTTTATTCAAACTCATGTTCATTGAGTCAGTGATGCCATCCAATCATCTCATCCTCCGTCGTCCCCTTCTCTTCCCACCTTCAATCTTTCCCAGTATCGGGGTCTTTACATATGAGTCAGTTCTTCACATCAGGTGGCCAAAGTAATGGAGTTTAAGCTTCAGCATCAGTCCTTCCAATGAATATTCAGGATGGATTTCCTTTAGGAGGGGCTGATTGGATCTCCTTGCAGTCCAAGGGACTCTCTAGAGTCTTCTCCAACACCACAGTTCAAAAGCATCAGTTCTTCAGTGCTCAGCTTTCTTTATACTCCAACTCTCACATCCATACATGACTACTGGAAAAACCATAGCTTTGATTAGACGGACCTTTTGTGGGCAAAGTAATGACTGTGCCTTTTAGTAAGCTGCCTAGGTTGGTTATAACTTTTCTTTCAAGGAGCAAGCATCTTTTAATTTCATGGCTGCAGTCACCATCTGCAGTGATTTTGGAGCCCCCCAAAAAATAGTCTGTCACTGTTTCCACTGTTTACCCAACTATTTGTCATGAAGTGATGGGACCAGATGCCAAGATTTTAGTTTTCTGGATGTTGAGTTTTAACCCAACTTTTTCACTCTCCTCTTTCACTTTCATCAAGAGCCCTTTAGTTCTTCTTTGCTTTCTGCCATAAGGGTGGTTAAACAAGGCTAACCCCATAATAGAGCCAACAGAATTTATACAGGACTGGGAGGGCACAAGCAAAATCTTGTGTGCACCAGAATCCAGGAGAAAAGAGCAGTGACCCCATAAGAGACTGACCCAGACTAGCCTGTGAGTGTCCAGGAGTCTCCAGAGAAGACGTGGGTCAGTGATGGCCTGCTGCAGGGTTGAGGGCACTGCGTGCAGTGATGTATGCATGGGATCTTTACAAGGAGATTCCCATTATCTTCATTACTTCCTACATAGTTTGGCCTCAAGTCAAATAAGAGGGAGGGAACACAGCTCTGCCCATCAACAGAATATTGGATTAAAGATTTACTGGGCATGGCCCTGCCCATCAGAACAAGACCCAGTTTACCCCTCAGTCAGTCTCTCCCATCAGGAAGCTTCCATAAGCCTCTTATCATTCTCCATCAGAGGGCAGACAGAATGAAAACCACAATCACAGAAAACTAATCAATCTGATCACATGAACCTTGTCTAACTCAGTGAAACTATGAACCACGCTGTGTAGGGCCACCCAAGATGGACAGGTAATAGTGGAAAGTTCTGACAAAATGTTGTCCACTGGAAAAGGGAATAGCAAACCACTTCAGTATTCTTGCCTTGAGAACCCCATGAACAGTTTGGAAAGGCAAAAAGATATGACACTGAAAGATGAACTCCCCAGGTTGGTAGGTGCCCAATATGCTCCTGGAGATCAGTGGAGAAATAACTCCAGAAATAATGAAGAGATGGAGCCAAAGTAAAAACAACATCCAGGTGTGGCTGTGACTGGAGATGGAAATAAAGTCAGATGCTATAAAGAGCAACATTGCATAAGACCCTGGAATGTTAGGTCCATGAACCAAGACAAATTGGAAGTGGTCAAACAGGAGATGGGAAGAGTGAACATCAAATTTTAGGAATCAGTGAACTAAAATGGACTGGAATAGGTGAATTTAACTGTGAATTTAACTGTGGGCAAGAATCCCTTAGAAGAAATGGAGTAGACATCATAGTCAACAAAAGAGTCCGAAATGTACTTGGATGCAATCTCAAAAGTGACAGAATGATCTCTATTTGTTTGCAAGGCAAACCATTCAATATCATGGTAATCCAAGTCTATACCCCGAACAGTAATGCTAAAGAAACTGAAGTTGAATGGTTTGATGAAAAACTATGAGAACTTCCATAAATAACACCCAAAAAAAATGTCCTTTTCACTATAGGGGACTGGAATGCAAAAGTAGGAAGTCAAGAAACACCTGGACTAACAGGCAAATTTGGCCTTGGAGTACAGAATGAAGCAGGACAAAGGCTAAAAGAGTTTTGCCAAGAGAATGCACTGGTCATAGCAAACACCTTCTTCAACAACAGAAGAGAAGACTCTACACATGGACATCACCAGATGGTCAACACCGAAATCAGATTGATTATATTCTTTGCAGCCAAAGATGGAGAAGTTCTATATAGACAGCAAAAACAATACTGGGACCTGACTGTGGCTTAGATCATGAACTCCTTATTGCCAAATTCAGACTTAAATTGAAAAAAGTAGGGAAAACCACTAGAACATTCAGTTATGAACTAAATCAAACCCCTAACGATTATACAGTGGAAGTGACAAATATATTCAAGGGATTAGATTTGATAGACAGAGTGCCTCAAGAAATATGGATGGAGGTTCATGACATTGTACAGGAGACAGGGATCGAGACCATCCCAAAGGAAAAGAAATGCAAAAAGGCCAAATGGTTGTCTGAGGAGGCCTTACAAATAGCTGTGAAAAGAAGAGAATCGACAAGCAAAGGAGAAAAAACGATATACCCATTTGAATGCACAGTTCTAAAGAATAGCAAGGATAGATAAGAAAGCCTTCCTCAGTGATCAGTGCAATGAAATAGAGGAAAATAGCACAATGGGAAAGACTAGAGATCTCTTCAAGAAAATTAGAGATACCAAGGGAACATTTCATGCAAAGATGGGCACAATTAAGGACAGAAATGGTATGGACCTAACAGAAGCAGAAGATATTAAGAAGAGGTGGCAAGAATACACAGAAGAACTGTACAAAAAAGATCTTCAGGACCTAGATAAACACTATGGTGTGATCACTCAACTCGAGCCAGACATCCTGGAATGCAAGTCAAGTGGGCCTTAGAAAGCTAGTGGAGGTGATGGAATTCAAGTTGAGCTATTTCAAATCCTAAAAGATGATGCTGTGAAAGTGCTGCAGTCAATATACCAATAAATTTGGAAAACGCAGCAGTGGCCACAGGACTGGAAAAGGTCAGTTTTCATTCCGATCCCAAAGAAAGGCAATGCCAAAGAATGCTCAAACCACCACACAGTTGCACTCATCTCACACGCTAGCAAAGTAATGCTCAAAATTCTCCAAGCCAGGCGACAAGAGTACGTGAACCATGAACTTCCAGATGCTCAAACTGGATTTAGAAAAGGCAGATGAACCAGAGATCAAATTGCAACAACTGTTGGATCATCGAAAAAGCAAGAGAGTTCCAAAAAACATCTACTTCTGCTTTATTGACTATGCCAAAACCTTTGACTGTGTGGATCACCAGAAACTGTGGGAAATTCTTCAAGAGATGGGAATACCAGACCACCTGACCTGCCCCCTGAGAAATATTTATGCAGGTAAGAAGCAACAGTTAGAACTGGACATGGGACAACAGACTGGTTCCCAATCGAGAAGGGAATACATCAAGGCTGTATATTGTCACCCTGCTTATTTAACTTATATGCAGAGTACATCATGAGAAACGCTGGGCTGGAAGAAGCACAAGCTGGAATCAAGATTGCTGGGAGAAATATCAATAACCTCAGATATGCAGATGACACAAAGAGTCAGACACGACTGAGTGACTGAACTGAACTTAACTGAAAGTCACACTTTGAAAAACTAGAATGGTTTTGGCAAAAAAGTAAAACAACAACAAAAAATTAAAAAATAAAGCAGGCAAATAACTAATAGAGCAAATAAAATTCAGAGAAAGATACACATTTATGTGAGAAATTAATATATGATAAGGCTGGAATCATAAATTAATGGGTAATGATGGACAGTTTGTTCAATGGATGACGAAGTCAAAAATGATTCAGTATGTGAAAAAAATGAAAGCGTGCACCAACGCTTGTAGTTCAGTTCAGCTCAGTCGCTCAGTTGTGTCTGACTCTTTGTGTCCTCTTGGACTGCAGCACACCAGGTCTCCCTGTCCATCACCAACTCCCAGAGTTCACCCAAACTCATATCCATTGATTTGGTGATACCATTCAACCACCTCATCCTCCGTTGTCCCCTTCTCCTCCCACCTTCAATCTTTCCCAGCATCAGGGTCTTTTCAAATGAGTCAGCTCTTCACATCTGGAGGCCAAAGTATTGGAGTTTCAGCTTCAGCATCAGTCCTTCCAATGAACACCAGGACTGATTTCCTTTAGGATGGATTGGATGGGTCTCCTTGCAGTCCAAGGGACTCTCAAGAGTCTTCTCTAACACCACAGTTCAAAAGCATCCATTCTTCAGCACTCAGCTTTCTTTATAGTCCAACTCTCACATCCATACATGACTACTGGAAAAACAATAGCCTTGACTAGATGGACACTTGAAGGGTGGACTCTACATGTGAAAGGTGTGACCTGACTTCTTAATAAGCATTTTTTAATGGAAAACAAATAGACAAGTTTAATTTCAAAAATATTCTTTAAGACAAGAATCTCAATGGGAAAAAAAAAAAAAAGAAAACATGAGCAAAGAACATGACTAGACAATTTACAGAAGCAGAAACTCAAGGGTTGACAAGAATATGAAAAGATGTCCAAACTCATTACATTGTTATGCATATGTGCTCAGTCGTGTCTGACTCTTCGTGACCACATGGACTGTAGCCTGTCAGCTTCCTCTGTTCATGGAATTTTTCAGGCAAGAACGCTAGATTGGGTTGTGATTTCCTACTCCAGGAGATCTTTCTAACCCAGGGATCCAACCCACATCTCTTCCATCTCCTGCATTGGCAGGCAAATTCTTTACCACTAATACCACCTGGGAAGCCCAAAATCATTAGCCATTGAAGAAATAAAAATTAAAACTACAATAATATATTTTTGTATACATATTAGTCTACTGAAAAAGAAAAGGAGTCATGGGGACTAAGATATCCTTATGCACTGTTGGTGAGAGCAGGCTGGTGTCAATGGTCTAGAGTGCAAAATGACACTTCTTGGTCAAAAGGAGCATGTACATGGCCAATGACCAAGATATTCCATCTCTGGGTTTATGGATTTAAAATATTTTCACACAGGTACACAGAATATATAAGAAAGGAAATGATGGGACTTCCTGGTGGCCCAGTGATTAAGACTCTGTACTTCCAATGCAGGAGAATTCGATTCCTGGTTGGTGAACTGATTCCACAGGCTGCACAGCACAGCTAAAATTTGTTTTTAATTTCTTAAAAAAGAAATATTGATTTAAAAAAAAAAAAAAGACAGACGTTAACTGCAGCATTATTTTTGGTGGCAGGGAACTAGAGGTTGTCAAGGATTGGCTGTCAGTCTTTCAGAATAGAAATATGTGTAAGAAACTTCTGGCTTATTACCAAGTCTTTCACTTCCTCTTCTAGGAGAAAAGAAGCACATTTCTTAGTATCCCTTTGAGACTAGGTGTAAACACATGGCTGAATTTCAGAAAAAGGAATATTTGTCTAGAATTTAATAGACCACTTGCAGACCTTAGTCATGTATGGATGTGAGAGTTGGACTGTAAAGAAGGCTGAGTGCCAAAGAATTGACGCTTTTGAACTGTAGAGCTGGAGAAGACTCTTGAGAGACCCTTGGACTGCAAGGAGATCAAATCAGTCAATCCTAAAAGAAATCTACCCTGAATATTCATTAGAAGGACTGATGCTGAAGCTGAAGCTCCAATACTTTGGCCACCTGATTTGAAGAGCTGACTGATTGGAAAAGACTCTGATGCCTGGAAAGATTGAGGGCAAGAGGAGAAGGGGGTGACAGGATGAGATTGTTGGATGGCATCACTGACTCAATGGATAGGAGTTTGAGCAAACTCCAGAAGATAGTGATTGGCAAAGAAGCCTGGAATGCTGCAGTTTATGGGTCATAAAGAGTCAGACACGACTTAGCAACTGAACAACAGCAACGACTTGAAGACCTAGCCATAAACATCTCCCCAATGCAACTCTTCCTGCTCCCTTCCCCGGCGAGCTGGCTTGAATGAAGAAAATCCCCAGAGCAGGACAGGAGCTACCAAATGAAAGGAGCCTGGGTCCCTAAACCACCCCTTGGAGAAAAAGCACATAACTAAGAGCACCCACTTTGAACAGTTAATTCAGTTTCAACTCCATTAACTAATCTGAAATTTTAAGCCCCTGAAACTTGAAGTTTACTGGTTACATGAGTAGGATTACTTTAATATAATAGATAGCATGTGATAGATACACACCATTGAGTATGCAATAGACTGAATACATGTGTCTCCCCAAAATTCATGTGTTGAAACCTAATCCCCAATGTGATATATTTAAAGATGGGTCTTTGAGAAGGCAATTATTTCAGGAGAGCTATGAGCTTCCTTGGTGGCTTAAATAGTCAAGAATCTGCCTGCAGGAGAGCTGGGTTCAATCTCTAGGCTGGGAAGATCCCCTGGAGAATGGAATGGCTGTCCACTCCAATTTTCTTGCCTGGAGAGTCCCATAGACAGAAGAGCTTGGTGGGCTACAGTCCATGGGTCCTCAAAAAGCCAGACATGACTGAGCAACAAAAACTTTCTTTCTTGAAGAGGTAATTAGGTCAGGACAGCAAATCCTTCCTGAATTGGATTTGTGACCTAATAAAAGAGATCCCAGAGTGCTCCCTTATCCCTTCTGCCATATAAGGACATGGCAAAAGACTTTCTATGAACCAGGAGCTTTATACATTAAACCTGTTATAACGTGGGGCTGTCAAGGAAGAACAAGCAGAGTAATGAGACTGTGTATGTCTTGAGAGCCTCTTAGACTGCAAGGAGATCCAACCAGTTCATACTAAAGAAAATCAGTCCTGAATATTCATTGGAAGGACTGATGCTGAAGCTGAAACTCCAGTACTTTGGCCACTTGATGTGAAGAACTGACTCATTAGAAAATACCCTGATGCTGGGAAAGATTGAGGGCAGGACAAGGGGACGACAGAGGATGAGATGGTTGGATGGCATCACCGACTCAATAAACATGAATTTGAGTAAACTCCGGGAGTTGGTGATGGACAGGGAGGCCTGGCATGCTGCAGTTCATGGGGTCACAGAGTCGGACACAACTGAGTGACTAAACTGAACTGTATGCAGTAAAAGAAAATAGATAAATGTGCACCCAAATAAGTAAATTAATAAATTTAGATAGTTTCCTGCATAGACAAATAGTGATAAATGTAACAACAGATATTTATTTATTATAGTTCTAGGGGCTGAAAGTCAAGATCAGTGCTCAGCATCATTGGATTCCAATGAGGGATCTGTTACTGACTTGTAGATGTCTGCTTTCTCACTGTGACCTCAGATTGCCAGGGAGAGGGAGAGAAGCTTTCTTCTCACTTAAACATTGGGAAATGGTTACCATGGTAGCATTAGCTAACACCTCCATCACTCACATAATTACCATTTCTTTTTTGTGGCAAGAACATTTAAGATCTACTCTCTTAGCAATTTTCAAATATATAATACAATATTGTTAACTATAATTACCTTGCTGTACTTTAGACCCCCCCCAAATGTATTCATCTCATAACTGAAAGTCTGACCAACATGTCTTCATTCCTCCCACCAGACCCCAGTAAACCCCCATTCTATTCCCTGTTTCTAGAGTTTGGTCTTTCTAGATTCCACATGTAAGTGATACCATACATTATTTGTCTTTTCTGTCTGACTTAATTCACTTAACATAATGCTCTCAAGGTTCATCCACATTGTTGCAAATGGCACAATTTCCTTCTTTATCATGGCTGAATGATATTCTACTGTATATATACCGTATCTTTTTTATCTACTCATCTGTAGACATATACTTAAGGTTTTTTCCCACATATTGGCTATTGAGAACAATGTTGTGATGAACATGGAAGTGTAGCTATCTACTTGAGATCTTGATTTCATTTCCTTTAGAAAAATGCCTGGAAGTAAAATTTCTAGGTCATATGATAGTTTAATTTTCAATTTTTTGAAGACTGTCTATATTATTTACCACAGTGGCTGTACCAATTTACGATTCCACAAAAGTACACAAGCTTCCTTTTTCTCTACATCCTCACCAATACTTATTTCACAATACTTGTCTTGATGATAACAGTCTTACCAATGGATATGAGATGAGATGATATCCCATTGGCATTTTTGTTTGCATTTCTCTGATGATTAGGGGCGTCAAGCACCTTTTCATGTACTTGTTGGCTGTTCTACGTATTCTTTGTAAATATGTTTGTTCAGTACCTCTGGCCATTTCTTAGTTGGATTACGTGGGGATTTTGCTATTATGTTGTATATGTTCTTTATATATTTTGAATATTAACTCCATTTACCCATTCCATTGGTTTCCTTTTCATTTTGTTCATTGTTTCTTTTGCTGTGCAAAAGCTTTTTACTTTGATTGATCCCACATTGCTTTTTGTTTTTGCTTTTCAGGGCATATACAAAAAAAATCATTGTCAAGATCATCATCAAGGAGTTTTTCCTCCTGTTTTCTTCTAGGACTTTTTATGATTTCAGGTATTTGTGTGAATGGTATAAGATAAGATTCCAATTTTATTCTTCTGAATGTTGTCATTCAGTTTTTCCATCACCATTTACTGAAGTACTACCCTTTTCTTGTTACATATCCTTGAATCTTTTGTAAAATATTAGTTGGCCATATACTCATGGTTTCTTCCTGGATTCTAGGTTCTGTTCTTTCCATTTCTCTTTCCATTAGTCTGTGGGCTTTATTTTATGCAGAATATTCTTTTGATTACTATTTATAGTTTAGTTTGAAATCAGGAAATGTGATGGCTCCAGCTTTGTTCTTGTTTTCAGAAGTGCTTTGAATATTGGAGTCTTGTGGTCCCAAACAAATTTTAGGATTGTTCTATGTTATTTCTGAGAAAAATTCCCATTGGAATTTTGATAACTGTGTTGAGTTTATAGATAGTTCTGGGTAGTATGTACATTCTAACAATATTAATTCTTTTGGTCCATGAAAATAGGATAATTATTCATCTATTTGTGTATTCATCAATATCTTTCATCAAAATCATAGTTTTCAGGGCACAGATTTTTCATAACTTTGGTTAAATTAGTTCCTATGTATTTTATTGTTTTGATGCTCTTGTGAATGGGGTTGTTCGCTTCTTTTTCATATAGTTCATAGTTTATGTATAGAAATGCTGCAGATTTCTCTATTAATTTTGTATCCTACAACATTACTGAATTTTTGAATAGGTTTAACAGTTTTAGGGGGAGACTTTAAGATGATCTATATATAAAATTGTATCACCTACAAACAAAGACAATTTCATTTTTTTCTTTCTGATGTACTTCTTTCTTTTTTTAATTAATTAATTTATTTTAATTGGAGGCTAATTACAATATTGTGGTGGTTTTTGCCATACATTGACATGAATCAGTCATGGGTGTACATGTGTCCCCCATCCTGAACCCCCCTCCCACCTCCCTCCCCATCCCATCCATCCCTCTGGGTTGTCCCAGTGTACCACCTTTGAGTGCCCTGTTTCATGCATTGAACTTGGACTGGTCATCTGTTTCACATATGGTAATATACATGTTTCAATGCTATTCTCTCAAATCATCCCACCCTCACCTTCTCCCACAGAGTCCAAAAGACTGTTCTATACATGTGTGTCTCTTTTGCTTTCTCGCATATAGGGTTGCCATTACCATCTTTCTAAATTCCATATATATGCGTTAGTATACTGTATTGGTGTTTTTCTTCCTGGCTTACTTCTCTCTGTATAATAGGCTCCAGCTTCATCCACCTCATTAGAACGGATTCAAATGTGTTCTTTTTAATAGAGGAGTAATATTCCATTGTGTATATGTACCACAGCTTTCTTATCCACTGGTCTGCTGATGGACATCTAGGACGCTTCCATGTCCTGGCTATTGTAAACAGTGCTGTGATAAACACTGTGGTACACGTGTCCCTTTCAGTTCTGGTTTCCTCAGTGTGTATGCCCAGCAGTGCGATTGCTGGTTCATATGGCGGTTCTATTTCCAGTTTTTTAAGGAATCTCCACACTGTTCTCCATAGTGGCTGTGCTAGTTTGCATTCCCACTAGGGAATTAGAAAAGGGTTCCCTTTTCTCCACATCTTCTCCAACATTTATTTTTTGTAGACTTTTTGATAGTAGCCATTCTGACTGGCATGAGATGGTACTTCATTGTGGGTTTGATTTGCATTTCTCTGAAAATGAGTGATGTTGAGTATCTTTTCATGTGTTTGTTAGCCATCTGTATGTCTTCTTTGCAGAAATGTCTATTTAGTTCTTTGGCCCATTTTTTGATTAGGTCATTTATTTTTCTGGTATTGAGCTGCACGAGCTGCTCGCATATTTTTTGAGATTAATTCTTTGTCAGTTGCTTCTTTTGCTATTATATTCTCCCATTCTGAAGGCTATCTCTTCACCTTGCTTATAGTTTCCTTCATTGTGCAAGAGCTTTTAAGTTTAAATTAGGCCCTATTTATTTTTGCTTTTATTTCCATTACTCTGGGAAGTGGGTCATTGAGGATTTGCTGTGATTTATGTCAGAGAGTGTTTTGCCTATGTTTTCCTTTAGGAGTTTTCTAGTTTCTGGTTTTACATTTATATATTTAATTCATTTTGAGTTTATTTTTGTGTATGATGTTAGAAAGTGTTCTAGTTGCATTCTTTTATAGGTGGTTGACCAGTTTTCCCAGCATCACTTGTTAGAGATTGTCTTTGCTTCATTGTATACTTTTGCCTTCTTTGTTAAAGATAAGGTGTCCATAGGTGCATGGATTTATCTCTGGGCTTTCTATTTTGTTCCATTGATCTATATTTCTGTCTTTGTGCCAGTACCATACTGTCTTGATGACTGTAGCTTTTTAGCATAGCCTGAAGTCAGGCAGGTTGATTCCACCAGTTCCATTCTTTCTCAAGATTGCTTTGTCTATTTGAGGTTTTTTGTATTTCCATACAAATTGTGAAATTATTTGTTCTAGTTTTGTGAAAAATACTGTAGATATTGCATTGAATCTATAGATTGCTTTGGGTAGTATACTCATTTTCACTATATTGATTCTTCCAGTCCATGAACATAGTATATTTCTCCATCTATTTGTTTCCTCTTTAATCTATTTCATCAGTGTTGTATAGTTTTCTATATATAGGTCTTTGGTTTCTTTAGGTAGATTTATTCCTAAGTATTTTATTCATCACAATGGTGAATGGGATTGTTTCCTTAATTTCTTTTCCTGTTTTCTCATTGTTAGTGTATAGGAATGCAAGGGTTTTCCATGTATTAATTTTATATCCTGCAACTTTACTATATTCATTCATTAGTTTGAGTAATTTTCTGATGGTGTCTTTAGGGTTTTCTATGTAAAGGATCATGTCATCTGCAAACAGTGTGAGTTTACTTCTTCTTTTGCAATCTGGATTCCTTTTATCTTTTTTTTCTCTCTGATTGCTGTGGCTAAAACTTCCAAAAGTATGCTAAATAGTAGTGGTAAGAGTGGCATCCTTGTCTTATTCCTGACTTTAGGGGAAATGATTTCAATTCTTCTTTGAGGATAATGTTTGCTGTGGGTTTTTCATATATGGCTTTTATTATGTTGAGGTATGTTCCTTCTATGCCTGCTTTCTGGAGAGTTTTTATCATAAATGGGCATTGAATTTTGTCAAAGGCTTTCTCTGCATCTACTGAGATAATCATATGGTTTTTATTTTTCAATTTGTTAATGTGGTGTATTACATTGATTGATTTGCAGATATTGAAGAATCTTGCATCCCTGGGATAAAGCCCACTTGGTCATGACGTATGATCGTTTTAATATGTTGTTGGATTCTGTTTGCTAGAATTTTGTTGAGGATTTTGCATCTATGTTCATCAGTGATATTGGCCTGTAGTTTTCTTTTTTTGTGGGATCTTTGTCCAATTTTGGTATCAGGGTGATGGTGGCCTCATAGAATGAGTTTGGGAGTTTACCTTCCTGTGCAATTTACTGGAAGAGTTTGAGTGGATAGGTGTTAGCTCTTCTCTAAATATTTGGTAGAAATCACCCATGAAGCCATCTGGTCCTGGGCTTTTTTATTGTTGTTGGAAGATTTTTGATTACAGTTTCTATTTCCAAGCTTGTGATGGGTCTGTTAAGATTTTCTATTTTGTTCCTGGTTCAATTCTGGAAGGTATACTTTTCTAAGAATTCGTCCATTTCTTCCCAGTTGTCCATTTTATTGGCATATAGTTGCTGATAGTAGTCTCTTATGATCCTTTGTATATCTGTGTTGTCTGTTGTGATTTTTCCATTTTCATTTCTAATTTTGTTGATTTTATTCTTCTCCCTTTTTTCTTGATGAGTCTGGCTAATGGTTTGCCTATTTATCTTCTCATAGAACCAGATTTTAGTTTTGTTGATTTTTGCTATAGTCTCCATTGTTCCGTTTTCACTTGTTTCTGCACTAATTTTTATGCTTTCTTTCCTTCTACTAACCCTGAGGTTCTTCATTTCTTCTTTCTCTAGTTGTTTAGGTGTAAAGTTAGGCTATTTGTTTTTTTCTCTCCTTTCTTGAGGTAAGCCTGTATTGCTATGAACCTTCCCCTTAGCACTTCTTTTACTGAGTCCCATAGGTTTTGGGTTGTTGTGTTTTCATTTTCATTTGGTTCTGTGCGTACTTTGATTTCCTTTTTTATTTCCTCTGTGATTTGTTGGTTATTGAGAAGCATGTTGTTAGCTCCATATGTTTGTATTTTTAATAGCTTTTTTTTTTTCTGTAGTTGACATCTAGTCTTACTGCATTGTGATCAGAAAAGATGATTGAAATAATTTCAATTTTTTTTTTAATTTTCCAAAGCTAGATTTATGGCCCAGGATGTGATCTATCCTGGAGAATGTTCTGTGTGCACTTGAGAAAAAGGTGAAACTCATTGTTTTGGGGTGAAATGTCCTACGGATATCAGTTAGATCTAACTGGTCCATTGTATCATTTAAAATTTGTGTTTCCTTGCTAATTTTCTGTTTGGTTGATCTATCCATAGGTGTGGGGTATTAAAATCTCCCACTATTATTGTGTTACTGTTAATTTCCCCTTTCATACTTGTTAGTATTTGCCTTATGTATTGAGGTGCTCCTATGTTGGATGCATATATTTTTATAATTGTTATATCTTCTTGGATTGATCCTTTGATCATTATGTAGTGTCCTTCTTTGTCTCTTTTCACGGTCTTTATTTTAAAGTCTATTTTATCTGATATTGCTACTCCTGCTTTCTTTTGGTCTCCATTTGCATGAAATATCTTTTTCCAGCCCTTCACTTGCAGTCTGTGTGTGTTCCTTAGTTTGAGGTGGGTCTCTTGTAGACAGCATATGTAGTGGTCTTGTTTTTTATCCATTCAGCCAGTTTTGCCTTTTGGTTGGGGCATTCAACCCATTTATATTTAAGGTAATTATTGATAAGTATGATCCCATTGCCATTCACTTTGTTGTTTTGGGTTCAAGTTTATAAACTTTCTCTGTGTTTCCTGTCTAGAGAAGATCCTTTAGCATTTGTTGAAGAACTGGTTTGGTGGTGCTGAAATCTCTCAGCTTTTGCTTGTCTGTAAAGCTTTTAATTTCTCCTTCATATTTGTAAGAGGTCTTGCTGGGTATAGTAATCTGGGTTGTAGGTTTTTCTCTTTCATCACTTTAAATATGTCCTGCCATTCCCTTCTGGCCTGAAGAGTTTCTATTGAAAGATAAGCTGTTATCCTTATGGGAATCCCCTTGTGTGTTATTTGTTGTTTTTCCCTTGCTGCTTTTAATATTTGCTCTTTGTGTTTGATCTTCATTAGTTTGATTAATATGTGTCTTGGGGTGTTTCACCTTGAGTTTATCCTGTTTGGGACTCTCTGGGTTTATTGGACTTTGGTGGCTATTTCCTTCCCCATTTTAGGAAAGTTTTCAACTATTGTCTCCTCAAGTATTTTCTCATGCCCTTCCTTTTTGTCTTCTTCTGGGACCCCTATGATTAGAATGTTGGGGCATTTAACATTGTCCCAGAGGTCTCTGAGGTTGTCCTCATTTCTTTTAATTCTTTTTTTCTTTTTTCCTCTCTGCTTCATTTATTTCCATCATTCTATATTCCACTTAACTTATCCTATCTTCTGCCTCAGTTATTTTACTGTTGGTTCCCTCCAGACTGTTTTTTATCTCATTTGTTGCATTACTCATTATATATTGACTCTTCTTTATTTCTTCTAGGTCCTTGTTAAACATTTCTTGCATCTTCTCAATCCTTGTCTCTAGTCTATTTATCTTTAACTCCATTTTGTTTTCAATATTTTGGATCATCTGTACTATTATTATTCTGAATTCTTTTTCAGGTAGACTCCCTATCTCCTCCTCTTTTGTTTGGTTTGGTGGGCATTTATCATGTTCCTTTACCTGCTTAATATTTCCTTTCCTTTTCATTTAGTTTAGACTGCTGTGTTTGGGGTACCCTTTCTGTAGCTCATAGTTCCTCTTTATTGTGGAGCCTGCTCCCTGTGGGTGGGGTTGGACAAGTGTCTTGTCAAGGTTTCCTAGTAAGGGGAGCTTGCATCTGTGTTCTGGTGGGTGAAGTTGGATCTCTTCTCTGGAGTTCAATGAAGTGTCCAGTAGTGAGTTTTGGGGTGTCTATGGGTTTGGCCCAGCTTTGGGAAGCCTGTATTTTAATGCTCAGGGCTGTGTTCTTGCTTTGCTGGAGAATTAGTGTGATATGTCTTGTTCTGGAATTTGTTGGTTCTTGGGTGGAACTTAGTTTTAGTGTAGTTATGGAGGCTTTTTGGTGAGCTCTTGTCTATTAATGTTCCCTGGAATCAGGAGTTTGCTGATGTTCTTAAGTTTTGGAATTAATGCTCTTGCCTCTGGTTTTCAGTCTTTATTCTTACAATAGCCTCAAGACTTCTCCATCCATACAGCACAGATGATAAACATCTAGGTTAATGGCCAGTTGGACTATAAAGAAAGCTGAGCGCTGAAGAACTGATGCTTTTGAACTGCAGTGTTGGAGAAGACTCTTGAGAGTCCCTTGGACTGCAAGAAGATCCAACCAGTCCATCCTAAAGGAGATCACTGGGTGTTCACTGGAAGGACTAAATGTTGAAGCTGAAACTCCAATACTTTGGCCACCTGATGGGAAGAACTGACTCATTGGAAAAGATCCTGATTCTGGGAAAGATTGAGGGCAGGAGGAGAAGGGGATGACAGGGGATGAGATGTTTGGATGGCATTACAGATTCAATGGACATGAGTTTGGGTAAACTCCGGGAGCTGGTGATGAACAGTGAGGCCTAGTGTGCTGCGGTTCTTGGGGTCTCAAAGAGTTGGACAAGACTGAGCAACTGAACTGGACTGAACTAACGGTCAAACAATTCTCCACAGTGAGGGGGACACCCAGATAGGTTCACAGAGTTACATGGTGTCCTCCACCAGTGTTCAGAAGTTGTCTTGTGGAAGTTGCTCAGCATTCAAATGATCTTTTGATGAATTTGAGGGGGAGGAAGTAGTCTCCCATCTTATTCCTCCACCTTCTTGGGACCGCCTATATGTCGTTGTTTTACTTATTTTTCTTGCCGATTTTTCTGGCTACGATTTCTGTGCTATGTTAAGTAGGAATCATGAAAGTAGGACCCTGTTCCTGGCCTTTTAGGAAAAACCTACAACTTTTCACCATTGAGTGTGATGTTAGCTATGTGCTTGTCACATATGGTCTATATTTTACTGGCATGTGTTCCAGCCATACCCAATTTATTGAGTTTTTATCATGGAAAATATTGTTGTTGTGCATTCAGTCATGTCTGACTGTGACCCCATGGACTGCAGCATGCAAGGCTTCCCTGCCCTTAACTATCTCCAGGAGTTTGTTCAAGCTCAAGTCCATTGAGTCAGTGATGTCATCCAACCCTCTCATCTTCTGTCGCCCCTTTCTCCTGTAACAGGGTCTTTTCCAATGATTGGTCTCCTTGCTTCGGGTGCCCAAATTATTGGAGCTTCAACTTCAGCATCAGTCCTTCCAATGCATAGTCAGGGTTGATTTCCTTTAGGAATGACTAGTTTGATCTCCTTCCTGCCCAGTGGATTCTCAAGAGTCTTCTCCAGCACCACACTTCAAAAGCATCATTCTTCAGTGCTCAGCCTTCTTTACAGGCCAACTCTCACATCTGCACATGACAGCTAGAAAAACCATAACTGTGACTATACAGACCTTTATCAGCTGTCATATCTCTGCTTTTTAATACACTGTCTAGTTTTGTCATAGCTTTTCTTCCAAGGAACAAGGATCTTTTAATTCCATGGCTATATAGTCACTACCTGCAATGATTTTGGAGACCAGGAAAATAAAATCTGCCACTGTATCCTCTTTTTCCATTTGCCTTGAAATGATGGGACTGGATGCCATGATCTTAGCTTTTTGAATGTTGAACTTAAAGCCAGCTTTTCCACTCTCCTCTTTTACCCTCATTAAGCGGCTTTTTAGTTTCTCTTCATTTTCTGGCATTAGAATGGTATCATCTGCATATCTGAGGTTGTTGATATTTCTCTCAGCAATCTTGATTCCAACTGGTGATTCATCAAGCCCAGCACTTATCATCACGTACTCTGCATATAAGTTAAATAAACAGGGTGACAATATATAGCCTTAATGTACTCCTTTCTCAAGATTGAACCAGCCCATTGTTCAATCTCCTGTTCTGTTACTTCTTGATGTACACACAGGTCAAGAAAATGTTTATCTTTTACCAAATATTTTTTAATCTAATGAGATATTAGTTTGAGTTTGTCTCTCACTTTATTGTTACATATCACATTTATTGATTTGCATGTAGTGAACTGTCTCTACATCTCAAAAATATATCCAGCTCAGTCATGTTGTATGATTCTTTTAATGTGCCATGGAAGTTTGGTTTGCCAGCATTTTGTTAAGAAATTTTACATTCATATTCATCAGGGATATTTAAGTGCTCCAACATTGGGTATATATGTATATTTATGATTTTTATAGCTTTTTATCATTATATAACAACTCTTTTTGTCTCGTTACCATTTTGGTGTTAAACTTTATTTTGCCTGTTATAAGTATAGCTATTTCTACTTTCTTTAGGTTTCCACTTTCAGGGAATATCTTTTTCTATTACTTCATTTTGGGCCTATGTGTGTCCTTAAAGATAAAGTGAGTCTCTTATTGGTAGCATAGAGTTAGATTTTATTTTTTTATTACTATTTTGAGTAATTATTGATTGGTAAGGACTTAATAGGGCGTCCCTTGTAGTTCAGCTGGTAAAGAATCTGCCTGTAATGTGGGAGACCTGGGTTCAATCCCTGGGTTGGGAAGATGCCCTGAAGGAGAGCATGGCAACCTACTCCAGTATTCTTGCCTGGAGAATCTTCATGGACAGAGGAGCCTGGTGGGCTATAGTCTATGGTATCACAAACAGTTTGACACAGCTGAGTGACTAACCACAGCACAGCACAAGGACTCACTAATGTTGTCTATTATTTTCTGGCTATTTTACAGTTCCCTTGTTCCTTCTTTCCTCTTTTATCATCTTCCTTTGTGAACTGAAGATTTTCCTTAGTGGTATGCTTTGATTCTCTTCTATTTATCTTTTGTGAATCTGCTGTATGCTTTTCTTTTGTGGTTACCATGAAGCTTATATAAAACATAGATATAACAATCTATTTTATACTGACAACAACTTAACTTCAATCACATTAAAAATTCTGCCCCTTTGCTCCCCTCACTTTTGGTGTCACAATTTATCTCTCTTTAGGTTGTGTATTCAGTAACACATTATTGTAGCTATACATTTTTAAGCCTCTTGTCCTTTGACCTAGAGTTAAGTGTTTAACACAGCACCATACCACAGTATAAAATATTCTGAATCTGACTAAGTACTTACCTTTAACAGTGGTGGTGTATATTTTTACATATTTTCATGTTACTAACTAGCTTCCTTTTATTTCATCTTGAAAAACTCCTTTAGTATTTCTGGTAAGGCATTTACAGCAGTGATGAACACCCTCAACTTTTGTTTTACAGTTCAAGTCTTTATCTCGCCTTCATTCTGAAGGATAATTTTATCAGGTAAAAGATTCTTGGTTGGCAGTTCTTTCTTTCCTTTTTTCTTTCAGCTCTTTAAATATATCATCTCATTCTTTCCTGGCTTGTAAGTTTCCTGCTGAGAAGTCCAACGATAACCTTGTGGGACTTTCCCTTGTAAGCTATAAACTTCTTTTCTCTTGCTGGTTTTAAGATTTTCTCTTTGTCTCTGATTTTTGACAGTTTTATTATAATGTGTCTTGGAGAAAATCTCTTTAATTTTGTTTAGTGTCTTATGAGCTTCATGAACTTAGACATCCAAATTTCTCTCCAGATTTGGGAATTTCTCAGTCATTATTTCTTTAAATAAGCTTTCCATCCCCTCCTATCTCTTTTTTTATTCTAGAACTCAAATAATGTGCAAATTGGTTCTTTTATGGTAGCCTATAGATCATGAAGGTTTTCTTCACTTTTATTATTCTTTGTTCCTCTTTTTTCTTGATGGATAATTTCAAAAGTCCTTCCTACTTTCTAGTTCACACATTTATTCATCTGCTTGATCTGTTCTGCAGATATTATGACTTTTTTATTTCATTTATTGTATTCTTCAGCTTCAGAATTTCCATTTGTTTCTTTTTTATTATTTATATTTTTGTTGACCTTTTGTTTGTGTGTTGTTTCCTTGATTTTTTTGAACTCTGTATTGTAACCTAATAAGTTTTTTTTTTTAACAGTTATTCTGAATTCTTTATCAGTTAAATCAAAGCTCTCCATGCCTTTGGCATCAGTTCCAAAAAGACTTTTGTGATCTTTGGTGGTTTCATGTATCCTTGATTTTTCATGTTCTTGAAGTTTTATATTGCTGTCTTCACTTTTGAAGTAGCAGTTACCTCTTCCAGCCTTTACAGCTGCCCTCTCTAATGTGCCCAAACTTGTGAATTTTTTGCTCCAACAGAGTGTTGAAACTTGCAGGAAGGGGGGCCCTTTCCAGGGCCTGAGAGTGGGCTCTTGTCTAACACTTGGAAATGAATTGTCCTAGGAGACACACATGCTGACAAAGCAAGAGACTTCATTGGGAACAGGTGTCCAGGCAGAGAGCAGCAGGGTAAGGGAACCCAGGAGAATTGCTCTGCCACATGACTCACTCTCGGGTCTTACAGTGATGGGATTAGTTTCTGGGTTGTATTTGGCCACTCATGCTGATTCAGGGTCATTCCTGGTGGTGCATGCATTGCTCAGTCAAGATGATTTCCAGCAAGGAGGATTCTGAGAGGTTGGTAGGACATATAGACTGGCATCTCCTCTCTCCTTTTGACCTTTCCTGAATTCTTCTGGCTGGTGATATCTTGTTAGTTCCACATTTGTTACCAGGACCTCCTGCTGTAAGATAGCTCATGCAAGTGGCTACTATCTTGCCTGGCCAGGGTGGGTGGTTTCAGCCAGTGTTTCCCCCAACAAAATTTCTTCTCTGGAAACCTGGATTTCCACAAAGACTCTCTCATCATAAGCTGTTGTCTAAAAAAGTGTTTTCCGGGGTCTCCTGGATGACAGCAAAGAGGGACCGAAGCAAGTTGGAGGGCCACTGTGGGATCCTCATCAGGGATCAAAGTCTATACCTATTACCAGGTACATAGATGGGGGAGATTCCTCCTGGATATCTCGTGCATGGTTCTGATTCCACAACTCCCACAGAGACACATTTGTCTATCCATAGGTGTTGAATTTTGTTGCTGTAGGGGAGACAAAAATGAGTGATGTCTTCTTGATGTCAGAAACAAGTGATGATGCTGAGGTCACTCCTGGTGTCTCTTCTTGTAAAGAGTAATACATCCATCATAATGACTGTACTCTCATGACCTTATCTAAACCTAATGACTTCCTAAAGGATCCATCACCAAATACTATCACATGAAGGGTTAAGGCTTCAACATACAAATTTTGGGGGACACAATCAAGACCACAGACTTTCAAGGTGGTGCTAGTGATAAAGAACCTGCTGCTAGTGCAGGAAATGGAAGACATGTCGTTTCAATTCCTGGCTGGGGAAGGTTCACTGGAGGAGGTCATGGCAACCCACTGTACTAGTCTTACCTGCAGAATCCCATGGACAGAGGAGCCTGGCAGGCTGCAGTCCACGGGGTCACAAAGAGTCAGACATGACTAAAACAACTTAGCAAGCGGGCACACAATCCAGTCCATAGCATCCTATAAAAAATATTTTCAAATTCTGCTCAACCCCACGAAAGTTAGATCAACCTACAGGATTTTGTATAAGATCCCAGCAGGAAGAACACTCAGAAGCAAAAGAGGAATGAGACTCAGAATGGAAATGAAATCTCTTCTGTTGCTTAAGCAAACCCCCCACCAAAAGTAGTCACAAAGGAAATGTTAATTAGTCGACAATAGCACCCAGAAATGGGCCAAAGTATGAGTTACAAATAGTTGAAAGGAGCCAGGCAGTTCTTTCCCAAGGAGTCTAATCTTTGTCATTTCAATAGGGATAAGTACCTGTGGCATTCTCAGATGGTAAAGAATCTGCATGAAGTTTGGGAGATCTGGGTTAGATCCATGAGTCAGAAAGACCCCCTAGAGAAGGGAATGGCAACCCACTCCAGTATTCTTGCCTGGAGAATTTAATGGACAGAGGATCCTGGCAAGCAACAGTCCATGGGGTCGCAAAGAGTCTGACGTGACTGAGTGACTTTCACTTTCACTTTTTTCACCTGGGGCCATGCTGAGCTGACTTATGATGTTGTCTGTCAATCCACAATTTACTATAGGAAAAAAAAAAAAATCAAAACATAATCAGACAGGCCAGAACATACAGATATACACTCACACAATCCTAGTCTCAAACAGCATAAATTACCTGAAAGTGTCTCAATTAAACAGAATTATCACCTCCTTTAAACTGCAATCATAGCCATTATGTATCATCGAACAGAAATCAGTTCCCTGGGAGATGTCCTGATTAAGCAGATTTCCCAATTAAACCTGTCGCAGTTAAGTGGAGCATACCATTCTGATTAGATTCCTAATTTATATGGGAGGCTATATACTTTATATAAAGGGAAAAGGGGAGTTGAAGGAAATTGTCAGCCACTAAAATTTCTCCCTGTGCATTTTTCTTTCCGACAGCAAACCTTCCCCCTTCCCTGACAAACAGAGGTGCTTACTCACCAAAGTAGTTGTAAACCTCCTAAATAAAATACGAAATGTGCCTTGTGGAGTCACAGCTGCCCTTCAAGAACTGTCAGAAGCATCATAACGATCTCCTGTGGGGCAGACCCCGTGATGGGTCAGCGGCTAAGAGAGGAACACAGAGGAGAAGAGTGGACGCAGTGTCCAGACTGGGACACACAAAGTCTTTTGTACTTTTTCAAAAAATATTTTACAACATGCTTTGTCACAAATACAAGTTAATAAATAAATGCGTGAATGGCATGCCAGACTGTGGGGGCGGGATGAAAAGGTAAAACCTATCACTTAAAACAAATAGTGACTGGGAAGCTGCTGTATAGCACATGGAGCTCAGTTTGGTGCTCTGTGATGACCCAGAGGGGTGGAGGGGGGCTGGGCGGGAGGCCCAAGAGAGAAGGGATATATGTATATGTGTAACTGCTTCCAGTAGTATAGCAGAAACTAGCATAACATGGGAAAGCAATTATACTCCAATTTAAAAACTAAATTAAAAAAAAAAGCATGTCACTGTTATATCTGCTGACATCATGAGCCACAAAATAAGAGGAAGTGTTAGCCTCAAAGCTACACTGATAATCTGCAAGTATATTTGGCTTCACCGTTGGCCAAATCACTTGAACAAAGTGTCAAAGGAAATGACGAATCTATAAAAGCCCCATTGGAAAAGTGTTGTGCAAGACTTTCTAAAGAGGCTTGAATACAATCTTACGAGGAGGCAATGATTGGTATGAGTTCGAAAATGTCACCTAATGTCTTCAAGTTTCAGTTTCCACATCTATCAAATGTATTACTGAGCTTAATTCCCTGGGAGATGTGTTGTTTTAGTCACTAAGTCATGTCTGACTCTTCCCGATCCCATGGACTGTAGCCCACCAGGCTCTTTTGCCCATGGGATTTCTCAAGCAAGAATACTTCAGTGGGTTGGCACTTCCTACTCCAGGGGATCTTTCCAACCCAGGGGTCAAACCCGTGTGTCCTGTGTCTCATGCTTTGCAGGCAGATTCCTTACCACCGAGCCACCAGAGAAGTCTGGGAGATGCTTGGACCAAATAATTTCAGAGGTTCTGGCCAACTTCTATATTTTGTAATATTCAAGGATCCATTAGAAAGACTCACAGAACTTAGCAGAATTGTTATACCCATAATTATGGTCTATTACAGCAGAAGGCTACAGATTAAAATTAGCAATGGAAAAAGGTGTATAGGAAAGACTCCAGAAGGTACTAGGGACAAGCTTCCAGTTGTCCTTTCCCAGCAGAGTCATGTAAACAACACTTAATTCCAGCAATGATGTTTGGCAATACACATGCAATATTGTCAATCTGGGGAGCTCACCTAAGCCTTGATGTCTGGTATTTTTCTTAAGGGTCAGTCATGTCAGCATAGGTGACCATCTGCATGGCTAACCTTACCTCTCCAGAGTTCAAGTTGATACTGCAGCCCAAGGTCCGCAGCATATACCCCATCACCAGCATTAACTATCTGGCATAAGTCCAAGGCTCCAGTGAGCAAAGATATTCCAACAGGCAGGAAAGCCCAAAGGCTTAAAGGTTACCTCCCAGGAGGTTAGCAAAGGTCAGACTTTCTTTCGGAGTTTTCCAGGTGGCTTGGTGCTAAAGAATCCTCCTACCAAAGCAGAAGATGCAAGAGCCATGGATTCAGTCCCTGGGTAGGGAAGATTCCACTGGAGAAGGAAATGGCAACCCACTTTGGTATTCTTGCCTGGGAACTCCTATAGACAGAGAAGCCTGCTGGGCTACAGTCCATGGGGTCGCAAAGAGCAGACATGGCTGAGTATACATACATACAACCTTTCTTTCCAGTGTTCAGTGTTTGGAAAACTGGACCTGCGGAGTTAATCCTTTAACACACAATGTCTCTCCACGTTGTCTCAAAATAACTGAAGACTCCCCAAGCAACTGTCCCAAAGAGAAACCAGAGAAGCAACATGGCATTGTCTAACCTAGGCTTGGAAGTCACACAGTGTAATTCCGTTCTATTTACCAAGTCAGTCGTGAAGACCTCCGGATGTCAAGGGGGTCAGACAGAGACTCCACCTCACAACAGGAGGAATATCAAAGCAATTCGAGACAGATTTTTTAAAACCACTCAGTTACAAAGGCACAGGGAAACCTTTTCCTGTCTCTCCTGACTATTAAAAAGTAAATTTTTTTCTTTTTGCCTCAGCCTAAGGAGAAAGCACTGCCAAGTCAAAAGAATAAACAGGGAGAATTCTTTCAAGGCAAAAATGCAAAGTCTAGGCTCAAACACAGAAACTTCTGTTGGCTTAGGAGACGCTTTATCTGAATGACTTGGCATCACTGCCTGATGCGGATGAGGCACCCAGAGACCCTGGGGCTCCTTGGGAGGCCCTGAAGAAGCCCTGGTCCCTTTCAGCAGATTTGCCTGAAGGAATTACATCTGTTCATAAAACCTGCCAACTAGACTTCCTTTTTTCTCCTTTTCCTGTTTTTTTTTTTCCTCCTACTTCTAATTTTGTGTATAGAATTCAATGTGAATAGCTTTCTTAAATGCTTTCAGTCTTCTTAAAGAAACAACATTACATAGCAAACTTGACAGATGTCTTTGCAAGAAAATACTTACTTTTGTGTGGATTATGAGGAAGAGAGACGAGATCTTTACTTCTCAGTCCATGATGTTTATGACCCGGCTATATCCCCCATGAAAACAAAGACTTTTTACTTATTCCATTTCACATTTAATATTTAGCTCACTACCTTAATTTCAGACTCTTAGAAACTGAATTTTCCTTTGGGGAATGACTCCAAACCTTTCAGAAGACAGAAGGATTATTGACCTCAGAGAAAAAGCCATGGAATTTCCAAACCAGTGAGCCTCTGGCCTGGCTCCAGTGTAGACCCAACTGCTCTCTATAGTGGGGAATCTATGTGGTCTCTGACTCAAAGGATAATGGTTCAGAGAACCATCCTGCCCATTCATATCTATCTCCTGACTGGCCATCAGTCACACAACTGTGCAGAGGGGAAAACAGTCTACAGAAATGTTTATTCAACAGGTAAAGACAGGTCTGTCTAGTCAAGGCTATGGTTTTTCCAGTGGTCATGTATGGATGTGAGAGTTGGACTATAAAGAAAGCTGAGTGCAGAAGAATTGATGCTTTTGAACTGTGGTGTTAGAGAAGACTCTTGAGAGTCCCTTGGACTGCAAGGAGATCCAACCAGTCCATCCTAAAGGAAATCAGTCCAGGGTGTTCATTGAAAGGACTGATGCTGAAGCTGAAACTCCAATACTTTGGCCACCTGATGCAAAGAACTGACTCATTTGACAAGACGCTGATTCTGGGAAAGATTGAGGGCAGGAGCAGAAGGGAATGACAGAGGATGAGATGATTGGATGGCATCACCAACTCAATGGACATGAGTTTGGGTGAACTCCAGGAGTTGGTGATGGACAGGGATGCCTGGCGTGCTGCAATCCATGTGGTCACAAAGAGTCGGACATGACTGAGTGACTGAACTGAACTGAACTGAAAGCCAGAGTACAGTGAAGAAGATTCCTAATGATTCCCTTGCAGATATCTGTCTTGCAGGGTAATTCTCAATGCAGTCACCTAACAAGGGAAAGCATTTCAGGCAATCTTGGCCTGAAACCTTGCTACAGACAAGGTCTCATTTTAGAGAAGGCCATCATTGGCAATGGTCATCATGGTTTAGAAACTAAACTCTTCCTAGGTAGTTCCATCACATTCCTTTGGATCTTGGTAAACTTTCGTTTCAAAGTGAACATGCACAGAGCATGTAAAGGAAGATGATGAAGTCAGGGGAGCTTTCTGTCTTGGATTATTTTTCTAGGTTTCCAAAGAAAGTAGACTTCATTGTAGCGCTGAGAACATTGTAGATGGTTAAAACACAAAATGATTTTGAAGTTTAATTTAAATTTTGCCTTCTTGGCTATTTGTGTTTGTATTTCATTTCACTTAAGCAATAAAGTAGCTTGGACAGTTTCAAGTGTGTGGTTAAGCCTTTTAATTTCCTGGCCCTCACGCACTGCTGCTCACATGGCAAGGTGACTGCCCTTTGTACTGCAGCTGAATTTTTAAATTGTTCATTGATATCTTTGGTCTAGCATCAGCAAAATATTTTGTATACATATCCTATTGCTACATCCATCCAAACCAAATCTTTATGATATATGGGTCCCTCGATATGGCAGCAATTGCTCTTATATTTCTGTCAACCACCCCATGAGAACCCACAGACAACAATGCTTCAAAGACATGACCCACATCTTAAACAGAATGAAAGGAGCCTTGAAGGAATTCTAAATCCTTTTGTACTTCTGAATAAATTCTTTCTTTGCTGATGCTAGGACTAGGCCACTGCAGAAATATATTTTCCAAATAATAAGGAAGCCATTGTAAGTGTTTGAAGAGTCTTTTTCTTTTCCACAGACTGGAGCTCTTTTATCATCCAGAGTGGTTGCTTTGGAAGTAGATCTTTGTTATCAGAATGCAATGGCACCAAAAACTGACCAGTGTGTGAATCTGCTTGAGTGTGTCTCACCTTTTCTTTGCCATCTGATTGTGCGCCCTTTCCTACTCTGGTTTGTCTCTGGACCAGTTGTTTTGTTTTATTTTCAGATTAGCAGAGTATAGAGCCAGTAATGATGGATGATTCAGACCTGAGGGGGAAAAACCTTGTTTCCCAAAAGCAGTATCTTCAAATACAGACATAACTATTCTTGCTTTTTATTATTAATTGGGTCAGAAGTCTGTGACATATGAAAACGTAACAGAGGACACACTATCTCTGTTTCGTTTCATTGGCTCTCAACCTCAGTGTGTCAATTTGGAGGAGAATTTATAGGTAAGGAACTCAATATCACATTCAAGAGGGCAAGATTAAGAAATCCTTGCTCTCACCTTTCAAGGAGCTTACATTCTAGTGGGAAAGACTGAAGAGACAAAAAGTACAGAAAAAATATAGGTCCGTGAGACTAAGACAAGAAGAAATGGAGAAGCCTGGGAGTTGGGTGGATGTCAGAACTGAATCATGATCTGGAGGCAGAAGCATAAAGTAAATGGAAGAAGGGCTGCTCTAAAAACAGTTTATGTTAGAGTCATTGAGGGATGTGAGGATAGATTAGACAAGATCAAGGGTGAGACACTACACATACCTGGCCCTCCAATTAGGATAATGTCATTCCAACCTACTTCCCTTTATCATCAAGATATAATCCAAGAATAAGTCCCAAGTCTGGGATCAGCAAATGATAGCCTACCATCTGTTTCTGTATGGCTTGTGTGTTAAAACTTGTTTATAAATGGTAGAAAATATTTAAAGAATATTTCATAACACAACTTATAAAGCAAAGTTCATAAGCAAAGAACAAAGCCACACATCAGTGTCTTTACATATTGTTTGCAGCTGCTTATGTGAAATCATAGCACAGCTGAGTAGTTGTAGCAGAGAGGGCATGGACTGCAAAGCCTAAAATATTTACCACCTTACCCTTTTTTAAAATGTATTTATTTTTAAATGGAGAATTATTGCTTTACAATATTGTGTTGGTTTCTGCCATACATCATCATGAATCAGCCACAGGTATACATATGTCCCCTCCCTCTTGAACCTTCTTCCCACCTCCCACGCCATCCCATCCACTCTAGGTTATCACAGAGCACCAAGTCTGAGCTCCCTGCATCATACAGCAAATTATCACTGGCTGTCTATTTTACACATGGTAATGGATATGTTTCAATGCTACTCTCTCAATTCGCCCCACCCACTCCTTCCTTCACTGTGTCCACAAGTCTGTTTATGTCTGCATTTCCACTGCTGCCCTGCAAAGAGGTTCACTGATACAACCTTACCCTTGGAGGAAATTTGCCTAACCCAGTCCTAATTAGGAGAGACCCAGGTTCGATCCCTGGGTCAGGAGGATCCCCTGGAGAAGGAAATAGCAACCCACTCCAGTACTCTTGCCTGGAAAATCCCATGGACGGAGGAGCCTGGTAGGCTACAGTCCATGGGGTTGCAAAGAGTCAGACACGACTGAGCTACTTCACTTAATATGTCCATGCAAAGAGTTGCTGATAGAAAGTAAAGATGATCCTTACTATATATGTTGAGATCCAACAGCCAATAAATCAAAATGTTTTTCCCACATGTCCACTATTTTTGCTTTGTGTACAATAAGACAAAATTGGCCAAAATTTCTCTAGTCACTGAAATCATAAATGCTATCATTTAGAGAGCAGAAGGTGACTATTTTCCATCTTTCCAACAAAAGAGCTAAAGAAAATGGATTTAGGGCAGTAAAGATTTCAGATATATCAAAAGAAGCATTTCCTAACAACAGGAAGAAGGTTAAACATGGGTATGAAAGAAGGTAGGGCACCCATTTTCTCTCTGTTACTAGAACTTCCTGCCTTTCCAGCTCAGGGAATAAAATAAGATCACGTCACCTGGAAGAGTCAGACAAATATGGCTCTAAATACCGTCTCTTGGAACTTCCCTGGTGGTCCAGTGGCTAAGACTCCATGCTTCCACTGCAGGGGGTTTGGGTTCAACCTGTGGTCAGGGAACGAGATCCCACATGACACAATGAAAACATTCTACACCGCAGCTAAAGACCCTGTATGCTGCAACTAAGACCCAGAACAGACAAATAAAATATTTTAAAAAACAGTAAAATAAAGACACTGTCTCTGTCTTCCAAGTAGGATTCTGTACAAGGATGTAGAGAACTCCCACTATTTTGTCCCAATGCTGACTACAGTATAAAGAGATTATATAAAGCGATTCCTTAAAGAGACTGAAACTGATGCTTATTCCTGCAGCCTCCTTGCCAAACCCTTGGGCCTAAGGACACCTCCACTGCCTCCAGCAACAGGGCACAGAAGCCAACCAGCCTCAGTCGGATGTGAACATTGTCACTTACCATCCAGCTTAGGGAAGGCTGATTGATGTCTGTCCCTCAAAGAGATCCACATCCTAATCATCAGGAAACTCTGTGAATGTGACATTGAATGTCAAAGGGGACTTTGCAGGACCTTCCCTGATGGCCCAGTGGTTAAGCCTTCACCTTCCAATGCAGGGGGTGGAGGTTTGATCCTTGGTTGGGGAATTGAGATTCTGCATGCCTTGCGGCCAAAAATACAAGAAACAAGATTGTAACAGATTCAATAAAGACTTTTAAAATGATCCAGGTCAAAAAAACAAAAAAAAAGAAAAAAGAACTTTGCAGATGTGATTAAAGGGTCAGACCCTGAGATCCCCGAAGTTATCCTGGATTATCTGGGTGAGTCCTAAATATAACTGCAATTGTCCTCAAAAGAGGGAGGCTGAGAAGGGTTTGACCACAACAGAAAAAGAAGGTTACGTGTCAACTGAGGCAAGATGCTATGCCCTTGGCTTTGAAGCTAAAAGAAGCGACACAGAACCAAAGAATGCAAAGAACGCAGCCCTAGAAGCTAGAAAAGCAAAGAAAAGTTTTCTCTCTGAGAGGCTCCCGAGGTATCTCAACCCTGCCAGCACCTTGATTTTAGTCCAGCAAAACTGGTATTGCACTTCTGACCTCCAGAACTGAAAGAGAATAAATGTGTGTTGCCTCCGGCCAACAAGTCTGTGGTAATTTGTTTCAGCGGCCATTGGAAACTAGCGTGTATCTTCCCCACGCTTAAGTTTTTTTACGTGTAAAAACATGGATAACAAAGGACCTGTCACAGAGGGTTTAAGAGAGGTAAAATTAATTCTCATACATAGAAGCAGCAGGAAGAGGGGGGTGGAATAAGGTGCTCCCCTGAGACGCAAAATTAACAGGAATGCCAAAAATTCAGTAATCAAGATAAATAGCATTTGAGTGCATTACATTTTTAAAAATCACCATTAATGAAAAAATCTTTAACTAGCAAAATATCAAAATTTTAAATAAATACAGGATCCGTATTGCTAAGTTTTCCTTTTGCCTCAGGCTTCACCATAGCTCAGCATGGCGCTTCTAGTGACGCTGTCATTATTTAAAATACTGGTATTTTGTTCATCGTAGATTTTTCAGTATTAATTTCAGTGTTCATTCACCCTGGCCCACACCCACACTAAGTACAGAGTACTTAGAATAGTGCCCAGCTTCTACCAAGTACTTCAACAGATTTTAGCTGTTATTACTGCTTACTTCTTCCAAGCACTCCACCAGGTTATTCAGGAAATCTAGCTTACAGTCACCTAACAGAAATCAGAATAGACATCTCTAATCAAATGACCCAACCTACCCTATTTGTATAATGGGGAGTTTAATTCTCTGTCTAGCACCTCTGAGAATCAAATCCCTTCTATGCCCTTTCTCTGCACCTTGACATCAGTCCGAGGCGCTAGAACCTTAAAGCAATTAGAAGGTTCTAAATGGAGGCCAAAAGGAAAGAGGAAGACAACTTGAACCCCCATCTCCTTCACTATCCTGTGATATTATTCGATGTGGCAAAACTACAGGTAACATTTATGAGTTCTTAGGGCCTCCCAGGTGGCACTAGTGGTAAAGAATCTGTCTGCCAAAGCAGGAGGTGCAAGAGATGCGGGCTCAGTCTCTGGGTCAGGAAGAACCCTTTCAGAAGGAAATGGCAACCCACTCCAGTATCCTTGCCTGGAAAGTCCCATGGACAGAGGAGCCTCACGGGCTACAGTCCATGAGGTCACAAAGAGTCAGACGTGCAAATGCAATTATAAAAAACACACATCAGCTTACATTTACATTATTCAGGTCAACATGTTACTTTTAACAACTTTTAGAAATTTACTTACTCTTTTACTATTGGAGTATAATTGCTTTACATTTATTATTGGAGTATAACTGTTTTACATTGTTGTGTTAGCTTCATTGTTTCTGAATAATGAAGCCAATCAGCCTTGCATATACATCCTACTGTGAACTACAAATGCAAGAGATCTAGGTTGTGCACTCTTTGTGAGAATCATCTTAAAACCATCCCCTTGCCCCACTTTGTCGGAGAAGGCAATGGCACCCCACTCCAATACTCTTGCCTGGAAAATCCATGGATGGAGGAGCCTGGTATGCTGCAGTCCGTGGGGTCGCTAAGAGTCAGACATGACTGAGCAACTTCACTTTCATGCATTGGAGAAGGAAATGGCAACCCACTCCAGTGTTCTTGCCTGGAGAATCCCAGGGACGGGGAAGCCTAGTGGGCGGCCATATATGGCGTCACACAGAGTCGGACACAACTGAAGTGACTTAGCAGCAGCAGCAGCCCCACTTTGTGGAAAAGCTGTCTTCAACAAAACTGGGCCCTGGTGCCAAAAAAGTTGGGTACCACTGCTTTATATGAATTCAAAATTCTAAAAGATTGATATTTTCATTATTGGGCTTCCATGATGGTTCAGTAGCAAAGAATCCACCTGCCAATACAGGAGACGCAGTTTCGATCCTTGGATGAGGAAGATCCCTTGGAGAAGGAAATGGCAATGCACTCCAGTATTCTTGCCTGGGAAATCCCATGGACAGAGGAGACTGACAGGCTACAGTCCATGGGGTCACAAACAGTCAGACATGACTTAGCAACTAAATAAAAACAACCATTGCTATTCCAATTATATAGATAATAAAAGTGAGAACTTAAAAAGTTAAATAATTCACAGCCAGAGAATGAAACACTAAAACTCTTTTTTTTTCTCGGTGTCTATAACCTCTTCCCATGTGCCCATTCTTTCAGATGCTTATTTGGCCTTTTCTCATTCATTCCCTCTGCCCAGGAGAAAAGTGGCTTTTTTTAGTGGCTGCCCAGGAGAAAAGTGGCTTTTTTTTTTAGTTTGGCTGCTCTGTTAAGATGTTCAGTTTTTCACCAAACTTAATTTATATTAAGGCCCAAAGACCTTGCTTTCAACTCAGTAATCCTTTGTCATCAATTCAAGCCACCACTTCTCTTCATCAGACTCAATAACTAGAAGAATCTATGGAACTTGGGCTCCACCAGAACCATTCCTTTTAGCATGTCCCCAGCTTTCATCTGTTGAAATGGTGATCTGTGTTTCCTCCACTTACTGCCCTGGTTTCTCCCATAGTCAGCAGTAGTACCTCTACCCTTAACATAAACACTGACACTTTTGTTCCCACTCCATGAAAAATAGCAAGAAATTCTCAACATCCCAGTGGTAGTTCTACATTCTGTAAATCCTTGGGTTCAGAACCAAAACCATTGTTCACCCTGAGAATGCAAGTCACTTCTAACATGGTGCCCTGAGACTCTTCATCACGACCTTCTCCACTTTCATCTGGTCTTTGCCATTCCTGCCCCATTGTGACAACCGGTCTCAGCCATGGTTCAAAGACATCTTTCTAAGGCTGGAATAACACTTCTTAGAACTTCAACTGTATACGACTTCAGTGTTGCACGTAGTCTCAAGGTTCTCCAGAGAAACAGAACCAACAGATACATAGATATACAAGGTATGGGGCTTTCCAGGGGGCACTAGTGGTAAAGAATCCACCTACCAGTCCAGGAGAACTGGGTTCCATCCCTGAGTTGGGAAGATCCCCTAGAGTAGGAAGTGGCAACCCACTCCAGTTTCTTGCCTAGGAAATTCTGTGGACAGAGGAGTCTGGTGGGCTACAGTCTATGGGGCTACAATGAGTTGGACACAACTGAGCAGCTGAGCACAAGGTTTACATAGATATGCAAGAGGGAGTAATTATAGGAATTGGCTCATGTAATTATGGAGGTTGAAATATGGCATGGCATGCTGTCTGTAATCTGGAGAAACAGAAATGCCAGTGGTATAATTCAGTCTGAGTCCAAAGGCCTGAAAACCAGGGAGACTACTGGTATAAGTCTTGGTATCTAAAGAACTAAGAACTCTTGCAGTACAGCAGACTCTATGGTCCTTCTTCTCCATGTCCTCCACCTGCTATTTGTCTGTAGAAAAACTTTAGCCGAAGACTAAGTTCAATCAGAAAAGTGACAAAATGCAGAAGCAAAGGAAAGCAAACAAGACCAAACAGCAAGAGTTCAGTCATTAAACAAAGTCAAGGACCTTTAGTTCCTCCTCAAGGGCTATAGATAATGTTCTGAGCTATATCTTTTGAGATGTTTTTTAGATACTGAAACCCCAACCAGATGGAAGAAGTTAACTACCTGATGATCAGAATGTAGCCATAACATAAACTGCCGTAATTCCAAGAACTGACCTCAGAGATACAGGAACATACTGACCCTGAAACTATAGATTACCTGTACCCAAACAATCAAGATGATGCCAATCAGACCACTGTATGATCAATTTCAAGATGAGTTGTCAGAGCTGACTGCTGTTTCTGCATGTAGCCCCCGCCCTCCACCTACATACTCCTGAAATTCCACTTTAAATCTCTTGCTCCCTGATTTTCAATAGAGAGCTGTCCTTTGGATGAGTCGACCCTCTCCCTGTCAGCCTCTGGAATGAAGCAAACTTTCCTTTCCAAGAAACTTGCCTCTTAAGTATTGGCTTTTGAGCCGCAAGCAACCAGACCTGAGTTTTGGTTACACTCTGATGTTCCAGAGCAGAAGAAGATGGATGTCCCAGCTTAAAAAGAGAGAAGAGTTTGTCCTTTCTCCACCATTTTGTTCTATTCCAGCCCCCAGTGGATTGGACGATGCCCACCCACACTGGTAAGAGTGGATCTTCTTTACATAATACCAATTCAAATGCTAATCTCATCCAGAAACACCTTCATACTCACACCCAGAAACAATGCTTTACCGGCTCTCTGGACATCCCTTAGCCCAGTCAAGTCACATAAAATTAACCATCACAGATACCTCATCATTTCTACTATAAGATGAACAGCCTTCTGCACAACCCGTCACAACATATTAACCTATGGAAGAATAATCAGACTTGAGACCATGAAGCTTTTCTTACAGCCAAGGAATATGGGCCTATCAGAATGTCTACGCTTACTGCTCCAGAACCCCAGATGAAGCCCTTTACACATACTGTCCTTTCTTGATATCTTATAAGGAATAAGACTCATGAGGATAAAAAAAAAAAAAAAAACCTCTTAGATAATTACATGTATGTTCTGTCTCCTGTATAGATATGTGTTGAATTTCAGCCTCCAAATTCAACCATTGAAAAAATACATAAACTACTAAAAACTCTTTTACACAGTTCTTAAATTTTTGGAGCGCCTATTCTGTTGGAAATGGCAGAAATGTAATCTCAGAATATCTCTTATCTGTGGATGTTTATGTTGAGGGGAATGGCTTAATGCTAAAATATTGGGGTGGACCAGAGGGAAGAGGTGGTCTCTCTCTCCATCCTAGGTAGTGAGTAGTGGATGACTTCCACCCCTGTCCACATGCGTCGTTCAGGCTTGGTAACGCACTGCTGGTTCCCCGCCACACCCACGGGTACAGGGTTCACTCCACTGTTTGCTGGCTGGGAACTGACACCTCTCTGTGTAGGAAGCCCCTTAGCAATGTGTCCTCATGGCTTCTCCCATCAAAAATGGAGACTCTATGCCCTGAGTTCCATAGCGAGAATGCAGCCTTCAAAGATGCATTCCTTTCAACAAAACAGATGTGAAATCGAGCTCTGCTTAAAGATTGAAAATGGTGCTTTAGGAAGGAGTTTATTATCAGTGCTTTCAAAGAGTTCCTACTATCACCTCTCTGCTGTGAGTACTTTTTCCTTTCTGGAATTGTATTTTTAAATTTCAACACTTTAAAATGAATGAATGAATGAATAAATAATAAAATTGTAGTACTGTCTTTAAGGGGGAAAATATTCAGTCACTCAGTCATGTCCGACTCTTTGTGACCCCATGGACTGCAGCACACCAGGCTTTCCTGTCCTTCACTACCTCCCAGAGTTTGCGCAAACTTATGTCCATTGAGTCGGTGATGCCATCCAACCATCTCATCTCCTGTCTCTCTTTTCTCCTCCTGCCTTCAATCTTTCCCAGCCTCAGGGTCTTTTCCAAAAAGGGGGGAAATAGGCAAATAAATATGATTTGCTTTTGGATTGGAAAAAAAAAAAAAGACTGGAGGCTCTTTCTCTCTCCTTGAATTTGGGGTCATCTTCTGACTTGCTTTGTCCAATAGAATGTGGCAGAAGCGATGCGGTGGTGGTTCTGACACAGGTCTAATGAGGCATTTCGTACATCTGCCCTCCCTTCTGGTACTCTACTGCCACCGAGTGAAGAGGCTAAGGCTGGTCTGCTGGATGATGCGAGGGGCAGAGCCAAGCTTCCCATCCCTCTGGCTGATAACAACCATCCACTGACAGCTGACTACAGACACATAAATAAGCCAGCCCAACCCATCAGCCAATCCTGGCTCAGATTGCAGAACTAGGGCAACTATAAATGGTTTCTGTGCTAGTCACTGAATTTTGGAGCAGCCTGTTAGCAAAGGCAAACTGGTAGTGTTTTTCACAGCATTTTGCTACAAATCCTCTGAATTTCCCTTAGGTTTTAGACTTGAAACAGTTCTCTCCCCTCTCTCCCCCCAGTAAATAAAGCTGGAGTCAGTCATCTGATTAGATTACAGGAGGTAGGAGGTAACAGATGAAATACCTCGAGAAAAACAAGCCAACAAAGAAAACCTGTGATTATATCCTAAATATTTTACCAAGTACAATATTTATATAATATCCGCCAGGGATTTAGGGCCACTGGTTTTGAGAGACTGTCCATCTCAATTTCATCAAAGTTGACTTGTATAGCCAAAATCAGCTATGATTTTTTAAAATTTCTACTCTTTTGTGTGTGCAATCATGTTATATTGTTACAAATATTGTGAGTTTTGATCCTGAGTCAATGCCTAGTGAATTTTGGGAAGTTGCTCCTCCCCATATATTTTCAAGGGGCAGCCACATTGGCTGATCTAATCCAATGTGTCCATTTGGGTTAATATTACCAAGAAGTATGATAAGTTTCCCAAATGCCCAGCATCCTCTGCTGACTTCAACACACACACACACACAAGCTATCACCCAGACTCTGTGGTCTGAGTGATATCAGAGTCAGTGGTACTAGGTCAAACCAGACTTACTTGCATCACCACACGTTAAGCCCAGAACCAAATCTTCCCCTCTCATTTTCTCCAAATTTAGACATAGTCCTCTCTCTCAACTCTCCAGAAGAACAGGAAAAGGCTTAGACAGGTAGCCTTGTGAATACCAAGCATGTTACCTCTCTTAAAGGGAATGGTTCAATCTCAGTCCCTACATTCAACCATTCATGGAATATAGTTTATCTCCTATACCACAAGTTAGCTTTAGAGCCCTTCAAAAAAAAAAAAAAAAGTGCAGATTAACAGCTCAAGAGACCTAACTAGTATCACCAGTGGAGAGAGGGAAGGGGGAGGGCAAAACAGAGGTCAAGAAACAAACTACTATGTATAAAATATGTTAGAAACAAGGATATATTGTACAGCACAGAGAAATATAGCCATTATTTTGCAATAACTGTAAATGAAATACAATCTATAAAAAAGTTTTAATCACTATTTTATACACCTGAAACTACTATAATGTTGTAAATCAACTATACTTCAATAAAAACAATAATTCATAAGCTAATAAATAACTGCTTGGTTTGCTCTATCATACATATTCCCATGTAGGAAATGATAACTAAATAAGTTAATATTTCATTGGGAAGAAACTACTCAGTCTTTTTTACAATATGAACCAGAGAAAAATACTCGAATTACATGAGCAAAGAGCAGAATCTGAATGTACACAAGTGGAAATCTCAAAGTTTTCTCCAAGAATCACAGATGGCTACTAGCCTTCTGTTTGCAGAACCAAGGATGTTCCCCTCAAAAGTCATTTAACTTCACGCAATTGCAGTTTTTATCTCCCGAAACTAAAGTTACTGGGGCTTTCCTACTGGCTCACCCTGCAGGCAGGTAAAGAATGCCTGCAGTGCAAGAGACGCGGGTTCGACCCCCGGGTTGGGAAGATCTGGAGTAGGAAATGGCAACCCACTCCAGTATTCTTGCCTGGAGAATTCCATGTCAGAGAAGGCTGGGGGGCTACAGTCCATGCGGCTGCAAAGAGTTGAACATGACTGAGCAATAAACATGCAACAAAACTGCACCCTAAAAAGGCAGTCCTCTGCCTAAAACTTTTTTAACACATGCCTTCTTCTTTGGGAATTTCACTATGACATTTGCTCCTTCTTAACCTTTAACTATAAGATGCAGTTGTTTATGTCTGAGGTGTTTGCTGTGCTGCTCTGCCTTTGAGCTGTGTATTCATTACATTATTCTCTGGTCTCATAGTTCTGGCCACACATAGAATATTGTCAGCATGGATTTTCTACTGAAAAAGACAGGCACTAAAATCCTACCCTGTAAAGAGAAAAGTAGTTCTAGTCTCCTCACCTCTGAATTTCTTCATGTGCTCAGTCACTCAATTGTGTCGGATTCTCTGTGGCCCCAAGGACTGGCCCCACCGCCAGGCTTCTCTGCCCACAGACTTTTCCAGGTGAGAATACTGGAGTGGGTTACCATTTCCTACTCCAGGGAATCTTCCTGACCTAAGGATTGAACCCACATCTCTTACATCTCCTGCATTGGCAGGCGGATTCTATACCATTAAGCCATTTGGGAAGCCGTCAAATTTCTTCACGGAGGAGCAGAAAGTCAGAAGTGCTTGCCAAAAAGTCCCCTAGGGCCAGTGTGGGACAGACCCAGGCCTCCAGAGTGACACCACTGTGGTCTTTATTCACTAAACAAAGTAGCCTTCTTCCTTTGAAAATGAAAAAACAAACAAGGTAAAACTTTAGGAAGGTTTCCCATCTTCCAATCTCTTGAGAATATGGCACTCCCATACTTGTCCCTCTCCCCAGTCTTCAATAAGTGATCATAAACATTTACACCATCACAAATTATTCCTTGAAAAATGTTATTTTCAAATTTAGACATCTTCTACAAAGCAAGAGGGCACATTTCCATGCCAGATGCCTTATCTCCCAGAATACTATACCCATTTAGTAGAAAAGAAACTCAGCTTGTGTTCGGAAGAACAGACAGAATCTTTGTTGTTGAATTGCAAAGCAAAACAATAAAAGATCTATACAAGCAGACATTATAAATAACTAATGAAGAAAGCCAAAAGGCAAGATATGTCAACAGCTTGGGAAATGCCCAAGTCTCTTCTTTTTCAGCATTGTTGGAAGACTGTAAAAAACATTATGTCTAATTTCACGTTTACATTTGCATAATAGAAATGGCTGCATTGTAGAGCATCCATTATTTTTCTACTCTGAGTGCATTAAGTCAAGAGTATCTCCAGTTTCACCCATCACCTACGGAGTTATTTGTCTGTGATTTTTAAATATGGTAGTGTATGTTTTTCTCTATCATAGCATCTTTCTTACAAAAATGCACTTAAAAATATGACTCTGGGTTAAATAAATAGTAATGCTGATAGAAAAAAAAATGAACTGGTGTTAGGCAAGAAAGGAAAAGATAATCTCAAGCTGAGCTCTCAAAAGAAATGTGGAGTTAATGAGGCAGATACGTACAAGAGGATGACTGCAAATGACAAGTGTGACAGAAGATATTTCTGTGCGAACAGATTTTTCTTAGGGAAAGAAAATGATAGGAAATGGGAAAAGTTTACAACTAACAGCCACATCTTTTCATGCACAAGTTAGGACCAAAGAACTTATATTCATAGGAGAAATAATAAGGGTGAAATAAAAATAAAAAATGAAAAGAGTATAAAAGACAAGATGCCAAGTCAGTGTTAACCAGGACACACAGAATATTCCAGGTGACCTGTTCCTATTCTCTCCCCAGCACACGCAGTGTTTGTTCCCCATAAGGTGATGCAGAGAGAAAACCCAATAGAAGCCTCACGGATGCCGGAAGGAATGTGAGGTTCACTCTGTGATGCAACTGACAGTTTCTTATTGTTCTTCCCCAAACTAGCCTTCACTTTTTCTGTTTTCAAGCCTTCTTTACAAAAGAATCTTTCTCCATCTTTGCCTGTGACCTCTCCTCATAAGTGAAAATCTGTGATGGGTCAAAATCATTCCATTCACCCGGACAGCATCTTTCATTTCTATCTAGAAGGAAAATGGGATTGGCAACCTCACAAATGATCCTTTATGACAAGGTTATACTACATGCCACATACTTTAAAATGGACAGAATTTGACCAATTATCACCAATGGGCTAGCACAGTTATGAGTTATTATTATTATATCTTCTTCCCATTTACCACACTGAAGTCTTCTATTCACCAGTTTATCAAAATATGATACCATGTCTAGATGTAAGGAGGCGCTGAAATGTTTGGGTCTAGTTCATCTCTTTTTGTAATATCTATAATTGGTCGGTTTTAGTCTTTCTATCCAACTTGAAGCTAAAGCTCCAATACTTCGGCCACCTGATGTGAAGAACTGACTCGATGGAAAAGACTCTGATACTGGGAAAGACTGAGGCAGGAGGAGAAGGGGATGACAGAGGATAAGATGGTTGGATGGAATCACCAACTCAACAGACATGAGTTTGAGCAAGCTTGGGGAGTTGGTGATGGACAGGGAGACCTGGCGTGCTGCAGTCCATGTGGTCACAAAGAGTCAGACACGACTTAAGTTACTGAACTGAACTGAACTGATCCAACTTGATCAAGATGTATCCTGCATATTTAAAAGAATTTCTGATCACAAATGATGGAGAAATACTGTGGAATCTAAAACTGATTACCAATTCATTCATCCCCCTTTTTTTTTTTATTTCACAAATGTTTATTGAGCACTTCTTATGCATCAGGAATTATGTTTGAGGTTGGAAATATCAAGATGGGGACTAAGTTTTTCTTGCCTTTGAGCAGTTCCAGTAAGTGGAGGAGACACTCTGTATATTAATTATTATCTTTTGGGCATGGGGACTTCTCAGAGCCTTCAGAAGGTAGCAGGAGCAGCTACGAATTCTCTGTTTAGCCAAACTCCATTGCTCTGCTCTCTTGTCCTTTTGGGAGAGCATCCAGGCTCCCTTTATCTGGAGCTGGGATGGGAATGCAATGGTCCAGATGCCTAGGCAGCCCTGTCTGGCACCTGCTCTCCGCTGCCCCTTATAGGACCCGTGGTGAAAGTGCAAGCCGCTCAGTCATGTCCGACTCTGAGACCCCATGGACTGCATGGTCCATGGAATTCTCCAGGGCAGAATACTGGAGTGGGTAGCCTTTCCTTTCTCCAGGGGATCTTCCCAACCCAGGAATCGAACCCAGGTCTCCCGCATTGCAGGCTGATTCTTTACCAGCTGAGCCACCAGGGAAACCTAAGAATACTGGAGTGGGTAGCCTATCCCTTCTCCAGCTGATCTTTCTGACCCAGGAATTGAACTGGGGTCTCCTGTATTGCAGGCAGATTCTTTACCAACTGAGCTATCAGGGAATCCGTCGTGAATAGACCTTTTTATTACCAGGGACAGTTTCTTGGTCCTGACCTGGAATAAATCCACATCTTTTAAAACAGAACTTCTGATTTCAGCCAACTGACACAGGAAAGAAGCAGAAACTGTACCACCAAGTCAGGATCTGTAGGAGCCCTAAGTGGCTAGCTGAACCCACCAGGTGCCTGGTGACCTCTGCTTAGGCAGGAGCAGGCAATGATTAACGGGGACTGTTTCACTTGTTTCCACAGGAAAACATTTTTCTGTACCGGCTAGCATCCTGTGTTAGAATCCCAGGTCTTTTGTTCATCTCTTCTGAAAAGTGACAGCAGAAGTTTAAAAAGAAGAAACTGTGTGCAAATGTTTCTTATTTTTTGTACTGAAAAAGTCAATTATGTCTTCATCTCTTTCCTGCTTGAAAGAATAAGGAATACAACCAAGAGGGCAGACACTGGGGCAGCATTAGAGGAGGAGAGCCTTCGGGGAGGCACTGAGGCCCTGGTGGAGGACATTAGTGCCCAGTTCAGGAAAGCTTATCCTCAGTCATCAGCCTTCCTCACGGTCTTGAGATGAGCTGTACAAAAGCTACGCTTGCTGGTCAGCCATTGACTGTGTCTCCTTCTTCTTTTTCTCAGGGTTGGTACCAGTCCAAGAAAGTCAGACTCCACAGTGTTTCCTTCCAAATCCTTCCCCACCCCATTCCCTGTCAATCTATTAGCATATTCATTTACAGGAATGTGTTTCCTCTAAATAATGTAATAGTCCTATTTCTAAAATTATTTCTGCTTTTTACTTTTCCATTCCATTTTTTTCTCTTCCCCTAGTCAACCCCTCAACTTCCTCTACCATCCGGATTCTTCCAGGGCTCCTATCAGTTCTGCATGGACCACTTCTTGCACAGGTTTCACAAGCTGTTGCCTCCTGATTTTTCCCAACGAGGCAAAATGAAGCTCACAATGAGCCCCAACTCAATGCATGCTTCACCACACACGATTTGCATGTGATTTTTAATCTTTGTACCTTTCAAAGCTGACCCTTTCAAGCTTCTGTAGCATGGAAGAGAAAATAGCTTTCTTAAAATTCATCTCAAAATCACAATAACTCCTAGTTAATGAAAGGGCCAAAGGGAATTCCTCAAAGCTTCCTCAATAGTTCCAGAAATTCCAGGACTGCCTCATGTGACCCCTGTGGACTTCGACTTCAGCTGCATGTGCCATCCATTGCCTGGACTGGAAGAGGCGTCCTGAGGAGGTGTCCCTCCACGGCTTGCAGACTCTCAGAGAACAGGGGTTGGGGGCACTCCCACTGCAAGTCTGGGTGCCACACTGTTTGCCCAGCGGCCATCCCGAGGCCCCAGTCTGCCTAGGATACTAGGTGGAGGCTCTTGGGCACATTTCCACCTGTGTCCCGAAGTTGCTCTGCTCATGCTTCACTTCACAGAAAGTTCTGAAGCTTCTAGCTGAAACTCCTCCCTTATTAGACTTCAGAATCAACTCTGCCAAACTCTAGAAAAGGAGTGGCACACATATGCCACCCCTCACCCCTTTACATTCTCCTGTGATCTTTCTTCTCTCCTTCCCAAATGCTTTTGCCCACAGTAGGATGAATGGCGACCCCGCCCCCCAAAAGATATGTCCAAGTCTCAACCTCTGCTACCTATGAAAAGTGAAAAAAGTGAACGTGTCAGTCACTCAGTCAAACTACACAAACTCAGTTTGTGTAGCCCACCAGGCTCCTCTGTCCATGGAATTCTCCAGGCAAGAATACCAGAATAGGTATTCCATTCCCTTCACCAGGGGATATTCCCAACCCAGGGATCAAACCCAGGTCTCCTGCATTGCAGGTAGATTCTTTACCATCTGAGCCACCAGGGAAGCCCATGAATATGATCTCATTTGAACACAGAACATTTGTGCATCTTTGCAGACCTAGGAGAAAAGACCATGCGAAGATGGAGTAGCAGAGACTGGAGTGATGCTTCCATAGCAGCAGCCATCAGAAGCTGGAAGACGTGAGGAAGGATCCTCTCCTAGAGCCTGTGAAGGGGATACAGTCCTCCAGACAGCCTGAGTTAGGACTCTGGTCTCTGGAATTGTGAGAGAATACGTTTCTGCTGTTTTAAGCTACCGAGTCTGCAGGCATTTGTGGTAACTCTAGAAAATGAATACAGTTCTCAGCCCTGAATTCTCAATCTATTCTTCCACTTGCTTGAGCCAAAAAAAAAAAAAAAAAAAAACTCAGGCAAATAAAAACTTGGGGGAAAGGGGTCACTTGTAACCACAAACAGCTGAGCACAAGCCCAGGATTCAACTGGGTTCCCTTGACAGAGCATTTTGTTTACATTCCTTAAAATTAAATGCTGTAGTTCTTACAATTCTGCTTGTTAATATTATAGACACTTGTTAGACAACCTAGGATTATGCTTAAAATTAATAGATGCTCTTTTACTCTACCACTCAGTTTGCAACTCAATTTACTCTGCCTTATCAACATGCAAAACAAACCATCCTAAAATGAAAAGCGTTGGGCCCATCATTCTAACTCATGTCTGAATTCTCAAAGCCAGGATGATTAGGTCTTTTCAGAGTTTTAGAATTCCAAACTCTCTCAGCATCCTGAGAGCAAGCCTCTGAGGTTCTCAGGTTGTCCTCTGGAGCAAAAACATATTTGAATTCCTTCCAGCCTGAAAAATAACACCACCAAAAGTAAAAAGTCTCTTTCTCTACTATGCTCTCTCTTAAACATCAAAAGAGAAATCATCTTCTGGGCTGTGATTAAAAGCATACACTTTGGCATCAGACAGACCTGAGTCCCAGCTCCGTGATTTATCAGGCTACTCTCTCCTCATCTTGCATCTTCCTTAGCTGTGAGATGAGAGTCGCACAGAAGACCCAAGAATGCAATGAGATGAGACAGCTTGAAGAGCTGAGTGGGCAGAAGGGACTTTAAAAGACATATGGGGCCTAGAAAGGAGGCTTCGAAAAGCCTGGAAAAAGGGGAGAAGGATTCGGTGTCCAAAGAAACACCTGAAGGACTCCTAGCCCTCTATCGGGGCCAGCAAGGGATTTCCTGGGCATTAGGAGTGACAGGAGTTGACTGAGTAGCCGCTGATGCTGGCCCTACGTGTCACAGGTCACAGCACAAGGTGCCAGAACTCTGGTTGGCAGTGCCAGTGACAAGCAGGTCCCCAGAGATGTCTTTCTTCCTGCACCCAGAAAGCAGAGCGTACAGTGTTCAAGGTCAAGAAAGACAGATGCATGAATAGAGGCTCAGCGCATGTTTGGAATAGAAGCCAAGGCAGCAGGTACTTGACAGGAACAGGAAGATCACTCCATTAAGCAGGTATACTCTGAGGTTTCCTGGGTGGGAATGAACGGGTTTGTAAACAAAGCCTCCCTGGGAATTCTCAGTAGTCATAATATGGCCCACATTTATATTTATGTAATTGTTTGCCCTATATAAGAGTACTCTTCTTTAGCAAAGGCGGTTTCAGCATCTCTAGCAGTTTCAGCGTCTCTTTATGTGGACTGGGATAGAAGGTCACCTTGGGCCAGACCTTAAGTTTCTCAGATGAATATCAGACAACACTGGAGCATAGCTTTTGCCCCCCAAGGTGGCAAGAGAGAGACCTCTAATTGCACTTAATGCATATAATATACACTTTTTTGTATTAATTAAACATAAATATAATACTAAATTGATAAAAGACTTGTGTTTTTTTAATCTGTTCTTGACATTTCTAGGCAGGCACAGAAAGGGGGAAATGGTTACAAAATGAGTCAGCCGGGAGAAATTTTGAACGACAGTAAGGATGATGGTTCTTCTTGCAGTTATTCTTGTTTACTTGCTTCAGAGAAGGGTTATGTGGATTAAAATGAAAAGGAGATCATAAAAGTGAAACTACAACCAAGATTCACAAATTGAAAGTAATGCAATCATTATTATTTTTAATCCAAGGTCACTTACATAAGAACTACATGGGTGGTTTGCCAATTCTGTGACCTGGCCCTCAGGTACACAGAAGATTTTTGATTAAAATTTGAATAACTAGCTCATTGCTTATAGGAGGTTTTTCAATAGCAAAATAACAAATGGCTATGACTGTTAGATTCTGCTGATTCCTAGTCTTTCTCCCTCAAAGCACTTTTTAAAAGTTTTTTATTTTATACTGGGGTATAGTTGATTACGGAGAAGGCAATGGCACCCCACTCCAGTACTCTTGCCTGGAAAATCCCATGGACGGAGGGGCCTAGTGGGCTGCAGTCCATGGGGTCGCTAGGAGTCAGACATGACTGAGAGACATCACTTTATTTCTTCACTTTCATGCATTGGAGAAGGAAATGGCAAGCCACTCCAGTGTTCTTGCCTAGAGAATCCCAGGGATGGGGGAGCCTGGTGGGCTGCCGTCTATGGGGTTGCACAGAGTCGGACACAACTGAAGCGACTTAGCAGCAGCAGCAGCATAGTTGATTAACAATGTTGTGTTAGTTTCAGGTGTACAGCAAAGTGATTCAGTCCTACAGATGTATGTATCTATTCTTTTTCAAATTCTTTACCCATTTAGATTGTTATATAATATTGAGCAGAGTTCCCAGTCCAATACAATAGGTTCTTGTTGGTTTCAAAACACACACAGAGATACACACACACACACACACATACTCTTTAAAGGAGCCCCTGGATGTTCATCTGTTTTACTAGAGCAGCCCTAAAAAGAACACCTTGGTAAATTTTAGCGTCTTTAAAACAAGAAAAGATAAGACTTTTTGTCTTTTTCCTATAATCCATTCTGAATAGATTTTTGTAAGAATTCTTTTATCTGTGTCTCAAGTCAGTATAAATCCCATTTTGGTTTTTCTTTCCATTTTTTTTTAAAGAAATCAACACAAAGAAAGAAAGAAATCACAATTGATGAAGAAAAACACCTAATGTGGCTGTGGTCCATGCACACAGACCAGCAGGTCGGAAATGACCACTGTCCTACTGAAAGTAAGATTACAGAATCACAATCGGAAAATAACTTTTGTGATCAACCTCTAAAACTAATACCCAACACATGGCACCTTCTGCCAAAGCTCCTGGAAATCTTCCTACATGCTGGAAATCTGAATCTGTAGACCCTCCACCAGGAGCAAACATTGTGTTATGTCTCCTGTTGTTGTTAGACCTGTAAAGCTAAGCAAGGAGTTTTAAGTACGGAGTGGCTGTGTAACGAAACGCCAGCATAAACAAGGTCAGCAGCAGGGAGAAGAAAGCGCGAGAGGATTTTACAGATTCTCCATCTACTGAAAGGTCTGTCTCTCCCAGGCTTCTCCCTCCAAACTGTGTGCACCTATGCCGAGCTTGACATTTGCCACATACTGGAGGGCATATGGAATAAGCCAGATTTCCGTACTTGAGGGAACTTAAAAGCTATTTGAAGGAACAAGACTAGCACAGGAACAATTACTTTAAAAACATTGCAGTGTAAATTTGTTGAATTTTAAATGCCTTAAAATATCATCAAAAAGAAGTTCAATGAGAACTCCTGGAATAATCTGGGAAAGCTTCACGTTAAAGTGAGTGACTTAAGATGAGTCTTGAAGCATGTGAAGTCTGTAGGTAGGAGACAAACGCAGGACTTGCCAACTGAGGGGAAGCATGTGAAGAACGGCCAGTGGTGATCCTCACACTTCAGCATATGCAGTATATGGCCACATGAGACTTGGGCAGTTTTTATAGAGATGGTAGGTAATAGATAAGTCATTAGGTAGGTAGAAAGATAGATTCCCTTCAGGGATCACAACCTTGTCATGGCAAAGGGGCTTGCAAAACTCAATGAAGCCGTGAGCCATGCTGTGCAGGGCCACCCAAAATGGACAGCAACTGAACAACAACAAAGAAAAGAAATAAAGATAGATAGATGACAGTTGGATGGATAGATAGACAGATGACAGATGGATAGATAAAAAGAGAGAAAATACATAGATACCTAAATAGATGATAAGTGGAGGTGGGGAGAGAGAGAGAGGAAAGAAGGACGGAAGGGGACACATTTCTCTGGGCTCCACCACCAAGGACTGTTATTCAGAAAATCTTCACAGGAGTTCTAGAAATATGGGTTTCTGACTTATCTCCCATGCACCCAAATGAAGAAGTGGCCACAAACCACATTCTGAAAAGCCCTAGACTATCAGGTAAACTGACAACTCCCACTTGTTTTACTACAGGGATGCAAAGAAACATTGTGAGTTGAGATAGGCTTGCCCCAAGATAATTCTGTAGTACAGCGCTTTTCCATTTGTAAAGTACTGTCGTAAGTATAGTTTTACTGCAGAGAGAAAGGTGGTAACTATTTTATTTCCATTTCAAATGTTGGATACCAAGGGGCAAAAATGTTTGGTGACCTAACCAAGACCAGAGCTGGTTAGTGGTAACATAACAGAGGTCTCATAATAACTAGACATTCATTCCATTAGACATAACTGAGTTGCAATAATTTCCTTGCCCTAAATGGAAGTTGTTATTTTGGCATTCATTAAAGTGAAGAAACGCATGGATATATGTGCTGTGTGCTGTGCTGTGCTTAGTCACTCAGTCGTGTCCGACTCTTTGCAACCCCATGGACTGTAGCCCTCCAGGCTCCTCGGTCCATGGGGATTCTCCAGGCAAAAATATTGGAGTGGGTTGCCATGCCCTCCTCCAGGGGATCCTCCCAACCCAAGGATCGAACCCAGGTCTCCCACATTGCAGGTAGATTCTTTACCATCTGAGTTACCAGGAAAGCCCATATAGATATATAGGAGACTTTATATCTAATCAGAATTTCAGCTGCCTTTCCCAAAACTCACCTTATACATTTTCTTCTTTCTGTTATGTATTCATTCAGTCCTTCCTTTATTTCACAAATGTACGGAGCAGCTGCTGCAAGCCTGACCAGATTCCAGGTTTGGAGGATAGAAATTGTCTCCCCAGTGCATGCAGATGACATTAAAGTAACTACGATTCTGATTACAAATCTGCCAAGTGGGAAAAGCAGGTTACTATGGGAACCTGTAAACAACGGGAATGCAGAGAAGTTCCACCAGGCAAGTCAAGATATGAAACTTTAGAGTTAAGATATGAAAGGTGACCAGTAGTTTAAGTGAGAACTTCCATGTTTGAGCGAAACAACAAAGCATCTTCAGGAAACAGAAAAAGACTTACTGGCTGCAGCAAGTGAACAAAGAAGGACAACGAGTTTGGTGAAGGCGGACCATCTGGCCAAGGCAGGCCTTCTGGACATCCCACACTGCTGAGTGTCACAGAGGGTGTCCACTCCAGACTCTGTGGGAGTAAGTCTCATAAGCTACAAGGTTCTCATAAGCTCTGGCAAGAACTTGTTCTTTTTCCTAAGTTATAAGAAGCCATTGAAGGTCTTTAGTCAGAAAATGCTGTGATCAGAAATAGATTTTGAAAAAAAAAAATTGTACTTAAGCATGGTCTCCATTACAGAGAAGTAGAGTAAAAATGGTCACCAGGAGTTAAATTATGAGATCATTGCAGTGATCAAGGGAAAAATCAGTGCTAGCATGGACTAGGACTGTGGCAGTGTGGAGAAAGACTAGTGGATGAGCAATGGAGGTGTCTAGAAGACAAAGCCAAAATCCCAGAGGTGTTTGGACCTAAGATGAGGGACAAAGAATAGCCAAGGTTGACTTCCAGTTGTCTGACAGATGGAAGGATGGTGTTCACCATTCTCTCAGCAGAAATAACTGGAAAAAGAGTAGTTTTGAAGGGGAAAAGGAGGAGGGATGATAACTAACCTAGTCTGAACTGTGTTAACTTTTGTTTGCCTGGAAACCTCCTAAATGGAAATGTTAAGACAATTGTTTATACAAGTTGGGACTCCAGAGAGTGGTCAGGACTAGAGTTGAAGTTTCAGGAGCCATACACATAAGAGTAAAGGAGACCTCAGAGGAAAACATATGGAGTGAGAGGAGAAGAGAGCATAGAAAGAATGCTCAGGCAATCCAGAAGCTAAGGGCTATGTAGAGATGAGTGGTGGCATTGGATGAAGAGAAGCCATAAGAAGAGAAGAAAAAAATCAAAGCCAATGTGATGTCATGGATGCTATAGCAACATGGTCACACTAATAACAGTCCTTTAAAATCATCATTAAAATATCTATATCCTTGTATTTCTGATAAGACAGAACCTAATATGGCCTGATAGGAAGTACTCACTCACTGGTGTTGGTTATGGAATCTCATCTCACAGTGTGTGTGTGTGTGTGTGTGCTTAGTCACTCAGTTGTGTCTGACTCTTTGTGACTTCAGGGACTGTAGCCCATCAGGCTCCTCTATCCAAGGAATGCTCTAGGCAAGAATACTTAAGTGGGTTGACATTCCCTTCTCCAGGGATCTTCCTGATCCAGAGACTGAACCCAGGTCTCTTGTTATTGCAGGCAGATTCTTTACCCTCTAAGCCACCAGAGAAGTCCTAGGGAAGCCCATCTTACAATAAAACCACCGGCAAAATATACAAGGTTCTTTGTAAGACATTGAAAGAAAATTTAACTCCTTATTAAAAAAAAATAGAGGATTGTAAATAACCCTACACTCCTCTGAAGTTGATTATTGAATTTGATCATTGATACCATTTGTTTCTTCACTTACTAATTTTTGGCAATTTCATTCAAGAAAATAAAGTATGTCACTATATGATTCCAATGAGATTATTTTCCTCCGTGGAACTAGTTCTAGAAAAAATTTCAGCAAAACACAAAAGTGGAACTATGTAAATTAAGGCATTTAAAGTTATCTCTGGGTTTTGTTTTCTTATATGAACCCCATGTAGAGATGCATCTTTTGTCCAGTGAGGTGATCTGTAGTTCAAGGTTAGAACCATTTGCCACCGAGGTTGACTTGCCTAGTGAGTTTCAGTGACCCTTTTTTGTTTCCTTTCCATGTGTGTTTTAACAGAAATAGCAGTCCTATATGTACAACCTCTCCAGAAAAGAAAACATTTTCCAAAAGGAAGGTATGAAGAATTAAACCTCCACATAACTTGTACATTTTGCAGCAGTTAACAGAGGAAACTCTGCCCAATGATAAGATATCGATAAAAATAGTCTCCTCTTTTCGTTCTGTCTCAATCATGCAATCGTGGGTTTGAATTCAAAATCTAAAAATGCTACTATTTCCGTAAAGTGTTCCCCTACTGCGCTCCAGTGCCCTAACCCACGCTGCCATAGATCTTGTGAGGAAGTTCTGTGTCCTGAGAACCTTGTTCCCAACATTCTCTCATTCTGGGTCACTTCATTTTAGCAAGCATTTAACAAGGACCCTCTGGGTACAAAGCACAGGGCTGAGTGTGGTAGATGATGTAAAGTTATATAAAGATTAAAGGGCTTCCCTGGTGGCTCAGGGGTAAAAAATTCACCTGCAAATGCAGGAGACATGAGTTTGATCCCTGGGTCAGGAAGATCCCGTGGAGGAGAAAATGGCAACCCACTCCAGGATTCTTGATTGGAGAATTCCATAGGCAGAGGAGTCTGGCAGGCTATAGTCCACAGGGTCGCAAAAAGTTTGACATGACTGAGCAACTAAACAGCAAAGATTAAATAGTAGGATAAGCCTGCAGAAAGATGTAAAAACACTATGAGCTCTGGAACCAAACCATCAATACCTTTGAATCTTTCAAAACTTCAGAATAATGAAAAAAATCATTGCTAAGTTATGGAAAACCTTGGCCATGACTCTGAAGCCACAAAAACCTGGAAGTTACTCCAAAAGGTGGGGGGAAGGGGGTGGGAGTAAACTAGATAGGAGACACTGATGCTTAAAATACACTTGGGCATAAGTTAAACATAAAATAACTCACATTTATTGCATGTTCACTGTGAACCAGTAACCATTCTGAGTGCTTCATATGAATAATCTCACTTTCCTTACAAGTAATCCTATGAGTATTTTACAGGATTTTATACCTCATTTTATAAATGAGTGATCTAAAGTTTAGAGACATTTGATAAATGATGCAGAATCACTCAGCTGATAAACAGCAGAGCCATTTAATCAGGGACCTGGGTTCTGAGCCACTGCATAGAATGACTGTCTACCTCTCTCTCTCTGACAATCTCACTTCCAGATTGACCCTAAACCTCAGGGCCCTCTCATCAGCTAGGTATATAGTGCCTAGGGCCCATGAAATTTTTAGGGACTCACAAAAGTGTTTTAATTTTACTTTTTTAATCTGAAAAAATATGAATATAATGCTAATAGATAATAACAATAATAATAATTATCCAGTTTGGATTGCATTCTTATTTATACCAACATAATCATTATATATTGATGCTTTTGAACTGTGGTGTTGGAGAAGACTCTTGAGAGTCCCTTGGACTGCAATGAGATCCAACCAGTCCATTCTAGAGGAGATCAGTCCTGAATATTCATTGGAAGGCCCGAAGTTGAAACTCCAGTTCTTTGGCCACCTGATGTGAAGAGCTGACTCATTTGAAAAGACTCTGATGCTGGGAAAGATTGAGGACATGAGGAGAAGGAGATGACAGAGGATGAGATGGTTGGATGCCAATCATCAATTTGGGTGAACTCCAGGAGTTGGTGATGGACAGGGAGGCCTGGCGTGCTGCAGTGCATGGGGTCGCAAAGAGTTGGACATGACTGAACTACTGAACTGAACTGAACTGAATATATATATATATATATATATATATATATATATATATATATATATTCTAATAGAGGAAGGTTATATTTCAAGGCAGAAGTATCCAAGACTCAGAAAGTCAATGCTTTGGGTGCTTTCTCATGCATAGTAAGCATAGTATGCTCATATATGATATTGAGAAAGATGATACAGATGAACCTATTTGCAGGACAGCAATGGAGATGCAGACATAAAGAACAGACTTGTGGACACAGCGGGGGAAGGAGAGGGAGGGAATTGAGAGCAGCGTGGAAACGTATATTCCCATATGTAAAACAGATTAGTTCAGTTCAGTTCAGTTGCTCAGTCATTTCCAACTCTTTGTGACCCCACGAATCACAGCACGCCAGGCCTCCCTGTCCATCACCAACTCCCAGAGTTCACTCAGACTCATGTCCATTGAGTTGGTGATGCCATCCAGCCATCTCATCCTCTGCCGTCCCCTTCTCCTCCTGCCCCCAATCCCTCCCAGCATCAGTCTTTTACAATGAGTCAACTCTTCGCATGAGGTGGCCAAAGTATTGGAGTTTCAGCTTTAACATCAGTCCTTCCAAAGAACACCCAGGACCTATCTCCTTTAGAATGGACTGGTTGGATCTCCTTGCAGTCCAAGGGACTCTCAAGAGTCTTCTCCAACACCACAGTTCGAAAGTATTAACTCTTTGGTGCTCAGCTTTCTTCACAGTCTAACTCTCACATCCATACATGACCACTGGAAAAACCATAGCCTTGACTAGACGGATCTTTGTTGACAAAGTAATGTCTCTGCTTTTGAATATGCTATCTAGGTTGATCATGACATTCTTTCCAAGGAGTAAGCATCTTTTAATTTCATGGCTGCAATCACCATCTGCAGTGATTTTGGAGCCCAAAAAAATAAAGTCTGACACTGTTTCCACTGTTTTCCCATCTATTTCCCATGAAGTGATGGGACCAGATGCCATGATCTTCGTTTTCTGAAGGTTGAGCTTTAAGCCAACTTTTTCACTCTCCTCTTTCACTTTCATCAACAGACTTTTTAGTTCCTCTTCACTTTCTGCCATAAGGGTGGAATCAAATAAATATCTGAAGTGATTGATATTTCTCCCGGTAATCTTGATTCTAGCTTGTGCTTCCTTCAGCCCAACGTTTTTCATGATGTACTCTGCATATAAGTTAAATAAGCAGGGTGACAATATACAGCCTTGACATACTCCTTTTCCTATTTGGAACCAGTCTGTTGATCCATGTTCAGTTCTAACTGTTGCTACCTGACCTGTATATAGGTTTCTCAAGAGGCAGATCAGGTGGTCTGGTATGCCCATCTCTTTCAGAATTTCCCACAGTTTATTGTGATCCACACAGTCAAAGGCTTTGGCATAGTCGATAAAGCAGAAATAGATGTTTTTCTGGAACTCTCTTGCTTTTTCCATGATCCAGCCGATGTTGGCAATTTGATCTCTGGTTCCTCTGCCTTTTCTAAATCCAGCTTGAACATCAGGAAGTTCATGGTTCACGTACTCTTGAAGCCTGACTTGAAGAATTTTGAGCATTACTTTACTAGCGTGTGAGATGAGTGCAACTGTGTGGTAGTTCGAAAATTCTTTGGCATTGTCTTTCTTTGGGATTGGAATGAACACTGACCTTTTCCAGTCCTGTGGCCACTGCTGAGTTTTCCAAATTTGCTGGCATATTGAGTGCAGCACTTTAATAGCATCGTCTTTCAGGATTTGAAATAGCTCCACTGGAATTCCATCACCTCCACTAGCTTTGTTCATAGTGATGCTTTCTAAGGCCCACTTGACTTCACATTCCAGGATGTCTAGCTCTAGGTCAGTGATCACACCATCATGATTTTCTTGGCTGTGAAGATCTTTTTTGTATAGTTCTTCTGTGTATTCTTGCCACCTCTTAATATCTTCTGCTTCTGTTAGGTCCATCCCATTTCTGTACTTTATCGAGCCCATCTTTGCATGAAATGTTCCCTTGGTATCTCCAATTTTCTTGAAGAGATCACTAGTCTTTCCCATTCTGTTTTTTTCCCTCTATTTCTTTGCATTGATCACTGAGGAAGGCTTTCTTATCTCTCCTTGCTAATCTTTGGAACTCTGCATTCAGATGCTTATATCTTTCCTTTTCTCCTTTGCTTTTCACTTCTCTTCTTTTCACAGCTATTTGTAAGGCCTCCCCAGACAGCCATTTTGCTTTTTTGCATTTCTTTTCCATGGGGATGGTCTTGATTCCTGTCTCCTGTACAATGTCACAAACCTCCATCCATAGTTCATCAGGCACTCTATCAGATCCCTTGAATCTATTTCTCACTTCCACTGTATAATCATAAGGGATTTGATTTAGGTCATACCTGAATGGCCTAGTGGTTTTCCCTAATTTCTTCAATTTAAGTCTAAATTTGGCTTTAAGGAGTTCATGATTTGAGCTACAGTCAGCTCCCAGTCTTGTTGTTGCTGACTGTATAGAGCTTCTCCATCTTTGGCTGCAAAGAATATAATCAATCTGACTTCAGTGTTGACCATCTGGTGATATCCATGTGTAGAGTCTTCTCTTGTATTGTTGGAAGAGAGTGTTTGCTATGACCAGTGTGTTCTCTTGGCAAAACTTTTATTAGCCTTTGCTCTGCTTCATTCCATACTTCAAGGCCAAATTTGCCTGTTATTCCAGGTATTTCTTGACTTTCTACTTTTGCATTCCAGTCCCCTATAATGAAAAGGACATCTTCTTGGGGTGTTAATTCTAAAAGGTCTTGTAGGTCTTCATAGAACTGTTCAACTTCAGCTTCTTCAGCGTTATGGGTTGGGGCATAGACTTGGATTACTGTGATATTGAATGGTTTGCCTTGGAAACGAACAGAGATCATTCTGTTTCTGAGTCTTTTTTGAGATTGCATCTAAGTACTGCATTTTGGACTCTTTTGTTGACCATGATGGCTACTCCATTTCTTCTAAGGGATTCCTGCCCACAGTAGTAGATATAATGGTCATCTGATTTAAATTCACCCATTCCAGTCCATTTTAGTTTGCTGATTCCTGGAATGTTGACGTTCAGTCTTGCCATCTCCTGTTTGACCACTTCCAATTTGCCTTGACTCATGGACCTGACATTCCAGGTTCCTATGCAATATTGCTCTTTACAGCATCGGATCATGCTTCTATCACCAGTCACATCCACAGCTGGGTATTGTTTTTGCTTTGGCTGCATCCCTTCATTCTTTCTGGAGTTATTTCTCCACTGATCTCCAGTAGCATATTGGGCACCTACTCACCTGGGGAGTTCCTCTTTCAGTATCCTATCATTTTGCTTTTTCATACTGCTCATGGGGTTCTCAAGGCAAGAATACGGAAGTGGTTTGCCATTCCCTTCTCCAGTGGACCACATTCTGTCAGACCTCTCCATCATGACCCGTCTTGGGTGGCCCCACATGGCATGGCTTAGTTTCATTGAGTTAGACAAGGCTGTGGTCCATGTCATCAGATTGGCTAGTTTTCTGTGATTATGGTTTCAGTGTGTCTGCCTTCTGATGCCCTCTCGCAACACCTACTGTCTTACTTGGGTTTCTCTTACCTTGGACGTGGGGTATCTCTTCATGGCTGCTCCTGCAAAACGTAGCCGCTGCTTCTTATCTTGGACGAGGGGAATCTCCTCATGGCCACCCCTCCTGACCTTGAACGTGGAGTAGCTCCTCTCGGCCCTCCTGCACCCGTGCAGCCGCCACTCCTTGGACGTGGGGTTGCTCCTCTCGGCACCGCCCCTGACCTCGGGCATAGGGTAGCTCCTCTAGGCCACGTGTCTGCAGGGTCTGTCACAGCTGGGCTTCCCTGATAGCTCAGTTGGTAAAGAATCCGCCTGCAATGCAGGAGACCTGGGTTTTATCCCTGGGTTGGGAAGATCCCCTGGAAAAGGGAAAGGCTATCCACTCCAGTTTTCTGGCCTGGAGAATTCCATGGACTCACAAGAGACTGACCCAGACTTGCCAGTGAGTATCCAGGAGTCTCTGGTGGAGGTGTGGGTCAGCTGTGGCCTGTAAAACAGATAGCCAGTGGGAATTTGCTGTATGATGCAGGGAGCTCAAATTGCTCTATGACAGCCTAGATGGATGGTATGGGGTAGGAGGTGTTCAAGATGGAGGGGATATATATATATATATACACATATACCTATGGCTGATTCCTGTTGATGTATGGCACAAACCAACACAATATTGTAAAATAATTATCCTCCAATTAAAAATAAAAAAAATTTTTTTAAAGAAAGAAAGACATATGCACAAAAAGAAAAAGAAGAAAGGAAAAATAGAATGGCATGTTCTCCCTTTCTGAGCCCCTTCAGAATGAAAGTTACACTTAGATTATTTTTTCCCTTCAATACAATAAAATAATAATAACCAACATTTACATAGTTTCTACCATGTGCCAAGCATGGTTTGAAGAGCTTATATACATTATTCACAAAACCCTGTGAAGGAGATGCTATTATTAGCTTCATTTTAAAGACAGCATTTGATGTTCCTTTGAATCATATCGCACCCACAGGAAAATGCTAAAGCTCCTTTTGAGATGTGTCCTCAAGAATTCTCCCAGAATGGCTTCACTCAGGCAGTCATGCCATCATTCATGTATTCCTTTAACACACCTATCTAAAGGCAGCTTCTCTACTAGGTTCTGCAATTATGAGAAGAGAAAAGAAGCATCTCTGTTCACAAGTTGCTAAGAGTCTGATGCTAACTAAGCTCATGAAGAGTATTTAAAACATACCTCCTGTGGATTCAACAACTTGGATCCTTATAAAAATCTCTATTACCTGTGAGAGCTTTTGGGGAACTTGCTTTTGGTTGGCTGGCATTTGGTTGGTGGTCTCTAAGTGTTCATGCATTTATTTATCTGGAAAGGTGTGATAGATTATGCAGGAATTCACTTAACTTTTGCCAGTACATAAATAGAGCATAAATCGTTCTCTTCCAGAAGTTTCTGGGCTTCCCAGTTGGCTCAGCAGTAAAGAATCTGCCTGCAGTGCAGGAGACTCAAGTTCAATCCTTGGGTCAGGAAGACCCCCTGGAGCAGGAAGTGGTGACCCATTCTAGTATTCTTGCCTGAAAAATCCCATGGACAGAGGAGCCTGACAGGCTACAGTCCAAAGGGTTGAGAAAAACTGGACGTGACTAAACGCCTGAGCATGCGCCCAACAGAAGTTTCTACACAGTTTAATATAGAGTTAATAAGAACTTTCCATAGAGAATTAACCTCAATACAAGTCCTTGTCAGACTTTTTAGATGTAAATCCTATATGTAATAGTACAAACATAAAGCGTTATTTCAGTCTTTCACAAGATATAAAAATCACCTAGTCTCCTGTCATGAAAGTGCTCCCTCTCTCACTATTGGCATTCAGGATTAAATCAGTTAGATTGTTCTACTGTTTTTAATTTTCAAGCACGAAACGACTGCACACTGCCTGATATCATTAAGATAACTTGAGGATGACTAGCCATATGTTGACAAAAAGCAAGATTCATTATTGTGATTAAATAAAGCAATCACTCTCTTGTTAAAATTCCAACCATTTCTCCCTCACCTCACAGCTCACTGCCATTAAAACATTCTTTCACAGAAATTGTGTGGAGAAGGAAATGTCAACCCACTCCAGTATTCTTCCTAGAGAATCCCATGGACAGAGGAGCCAGGCAGGCTGCTGTCCATGAGATTGCAAGAGTTGGACACGATTTAGCGACTAAACCACCACCAACATATTTAAAGTGAGGCTGAGTTTATTTAAAGAGGCAGGAAAAGCTGACACTAGCTGACACTTTGGTGCAAATATTCTTCTTCTAAAGTAATATTGTAATGAAGGTTTGTTACATTATAGAAAACTCTAATTTCCATGTGGCATACCAAGTTTTTAGGCAACTGTAATGTCAGGTCCATGAATCAAGGCAAATTGGAAGTGGTCAAACAAGAGATGGCAACAGTGAATGTCGACATTCTAGGAATCAGCGAACTGAAATGGACTGGAATGGGAGAATTTAACTCAGGTGACCACTATATCTACTACTGTGGGCAGGAATCCCTCAGAAGAAATGGAGTAGCCATCATGGTCAACAAAAGAGTCCGAAATGCAGTACTTGGATGCAATCTCAAAAACGACAGAATGATGTCTGTTCGTTTCCAAGGCAAACCATTCAATATCACGGTAATCCAAGTCTATGCCCCAACCAGTAACGCTGAAGAAGCTGAAGTTGAACAGTTCTATGAAGACCTTCAAGACCTTTTAGAATTAACACCCAGAAAAGATGTCCTTTTCATTATAGGGGACTGGAATGCAAAAGTAGGAAGTCAAGAAACACCTGGAGTAACAGGCAAATTTGGCCTTGGAATACGGAATGAAGCAGGACAAAGACTGATAGAGTTTTGCCAATAAAATGCACTGGTCATAGCAAACACCCTCTTCTAGCAACACAAGAGAAGACTCTACACATGGATATCACCACATGGTCAACACCGAAATCAGATTGATTATATTCTTTGCAGCCAAAGATGGAGAAGCTCTATACAGTCAGCAAAAACAAGACCAGGAGCTGACTGTGGCTCAGACCATGAACTCCTTAAAGCCAAATTCAGACTTAAATTGAACAAAGTAGGGAGAACCACTAGGCCATTCAGGTATGACCTAAATCAAATCCCTTATGATTATACAGTGGAAGTGAGAATTAGATTTAAGGGCCTAGATCTGATAGGTAGAGTGCCTGATGAACTATGGAATGAGGTTCGTGACACTGTACAGGAGACAGGGATCAAGACCATCCCCATGGAAAAGAAATGCAAAAAAGCAAAATGGCTGTCTGGGGAGGCCTTACAAATAGCTGTGAAAAGAAGAGAAGTGAAAAGCAAAGGAGAAAAGGAAAGATATAAGCATCTGAATGCAGAGTTCCAAAGATTAGCAAGGAGAGATAAGAAAGCCTTCCTCAGTGATCAATGCAAAGAAATAGAGGGAAAAAAACAGAATGGGAAAGACTAGCGATCTCTTCAAGAAAATTGGAGATACCAAGGGAACATTTCATGCAAAGATGGGCTCAATAAAGTACAGAAATGGGATGGACCTAACAGAAGCAGAAGATATTAAGAGGTGGCAAGAATACACAGAAGAACTACACAAAAAAGATCTTCACAGCCAAGAAAATCATAATGGTGTGATCACTGACCTAGAGCTAGACATCCTGGAATGTGAAGTCAAGTGGGTCTTAGAAAGCATCACTATGAACAAAGCTAGTGGAGGTGATGGAATTCCAGTGGAGCTATTTCAAATCCTGAAAGACGATGCTATTAAAGTGCTGCACTCAATATGCCAGCAAATTTGGAAAACTCAGCAGTGGCCACAGGACTGGAAAAGGTCAGTTTTCATTCCGATCCCAAAGAAAGGCAATGCCAAAGAATGCTCAAACTACCGCACAATTGTGTTCATCTCACATGCTAGAAAAGTAATGCTCAAAATTCTCCAAGCCAGGCTTCAGCAATATGTGAACTGTGCATTTCCTGATGTTCAAGCTGGTTTTAGAAAAGGCAGAGGAACCAGAGATCAAATTGCCAACATCGGCTGGATCATGGAAAAAGCAAGAGAGTTCCAGAAAAACATCTATTTCTGCTTTATTGACTATGCCAAAGCCTTTGACTGTGTGGATCACAATAAACTGTGGGAAATTCTGAAAGAGATGGGCATACCAGACCACCTGTACTGCCTCTTAAGAAACAGTTAGAACTGGACATGGAACAACAGACTGGTTCCCAATTGGGAAAAGAATACATCAAGGCTGTATATTGTCACCCTGCTTATTTAACTTATATGCAGAGTATATCATGAGAAACGCTGGGCTGGAAGAAGCACAAGCTGGAATCAAGATTGCCAGGAGAAATATCAATCACCTCAGATATGCAGATGACACCACCCTTATGGCAGAAAGTGAAGAGGAACTCAAAAGCCTCTTGATGAAAGTGAAAGTGGAGAATGAAAAAGTTGGCTTAAAGCTCAACATTCAGAAAATGAAGATCATGGCATCCGGTCCCATCACTTCATGGGAAATAGATGGGGAAACAGTGGAAACAGCGTCAGACTATATTTTTGGGGCTCCAAAATCACTGCAGATGGTGACTGCAGCCATGAAATTAAAAGACGCTACTCCTTGGAAGTAAAGTTGTGACCAACCTAGATAGCATATTCAAAAGCAGAGACATTACTTTGCCAACAAAGGTCTGTCTAGTCCAGGCTATGGTTTTTCCAGTGGTCATGTATGGATGTGAGAGTTGGACTGTGAAGAAGGCTGAGCGCTGAAGAATTGATGCTTTTGAGCTGTGGTGTTGGAGAAGACTCTTGAGAGTCCCTTGGACTGCAAGGAGATCCAACAAGTCCATTCTGAAGGAGATCAACCCTGGGATTTCTTTGGAAGGAATGATGCTAAAGCTGAAACTCCAGTACTTTGGCCACCTCAGGTGAAGAGTTGACTCATTGGATAAGACTCTGATGCTGGGAGGAACTGGGGGCAAGAGGAGAAGGGGATGACAAAGGATGAGATGGCTGGATGGCATCACTGACTCAATGGACATGAGTCTGAGTGAACTCTGGGAGTTGGTGATGGACAGGGAGGCCTGGCATGCTGTGATTCATGGGGTTGCAAAGAGTCGGACATGACTGAGCGACTGAACTGAACTGAATTAACAAAAACAAATAAACAACAAATACACTTAAAAAAAAATTCTTTCGCAGAAATGAATACATGGCCATAAATCTCATTTCTTTTTTAAACTCATTTTAGTTTGCTGTTGAAACCTTGAAGTTCTTCTTTGGGTATATCAAGGAGCTCAATAAGTGAGTACTTCATTATTATTATTAATATCTAGAGTTTTGAATGGTTTTCCTTTGCACGAGCTTTTGCAATCATTGTTATGCAGTCTACTGTTAAATAGGACTAGACTAAATCATAATGGACTCTTTTTTTATAATAATACTTATTTTAAATATTTCAATATTATTTGCAGGAATCTTTTACCTTCCCAACTCACTAATTATCATACTTAACAAAGCCTTTTTTTGTTCGAGTACAAGAGCCAGGCAATTGCCATCATTAGCATGCATGCTAAAACCAGCTTGGGAATGTGACCTTCATCTAGGCGCTGAATGATGTCCTAAGTGTTATCCATCCTGCCTGTTAATCATCTCCACTCAAGACTGTGCAGTGTTGGGCAACTGAATTGTTTTTATTAACAAATAGTAAATTTTCTCTTAACTTGTTTACACATTTTCCTGTAACAGATGACTAACATAGGAAAGGTCATTGCATGATACAGAGTTCCAGCTAGATGTTAAAAGGAGGGAGGGAAGATAGAGTCTAGTGATAAGGAAAATTACTAAAGCTTTCTTTCTTTGTGCCTTATTTGGGAAATAGAATTCTAAAATGACTTAAAACTTTCCATCAAAAGAAAAGCAAGAGCCTGCTGGATTCATTTTTATTAAAAAAAAAAAAAAAAAGGCAAGATCGAAAAGGAAAAGAGAGAGATCTACACAGCTATTACTGTAGAAAAAAATGAAGACATTCAGATTATAATGCATAAATTTATATCTATTATCACCAGTCCAGATGGAATATTTTAAACCTTTCTAAAGAGACCCTAAAATAAGCAGGAAAGAGATTTGAAATTTCTGATAATTGAAATAAATCCTTTTGTGTACTTCTAAGGCAGATGGTGGGATAGTCTCAAGAAATAACACTTGAGGGGGATGGTCAGGGTGGTGGAAGTGATTCTGGTCCACTGAACTCAGAAAGTATGTGTCCTGAAGCTGCTGCTATTAAATGCATATCCTGAATCTATAACAGCTCCATCTCCGTGACCATTTGCATGGTAAACTTAGGAAGGCACAGTTTTAGAATCTTATTTATGTAGATTGGAAGGAAAATAACAATCCAAGGTTCCTTCCTGCCCAGAGATTTGCATTCTCTACTTCAGAAAGGAGAATGTTATATCATCAGCAAAAATATAATGAAGAGCCACTTAAAATTCTGGTTTCACTGATCATCACATGCATATACTTTTGTTTTCCAGTTTTTTGCAAGCTCCAGTGTATGTACATACATTAAAAACATAGATAAATAAATAGATGATATATTAACATGTGCTAAGTCACTTCAGACTGACGTACTGCAGTCCATGAGGTCACAAAGAGTCAGAAATAACTGAGCAATTGAACTGAACTGAACTGGACTGTAGCCCACCAGACTCCTCTGTCCATGGGATTCTCCAGGCAAGAATACTGAAGTGGGTTGCCATACCCTCCTCCAGGAGATCTTCCCAACCCAAGGATTGAACCCACATCTCTTATGTCTTCTGCACTGACAGTCCAGTTCTTAACCACTAGTGCAACCTGGGAAGCCTGATATATTAATAGATATAGATAATTACTTTGGACATGTGTATTTATCCTGTGTTTGGTGGGATCAGCTAATTAGAGCCCTATTCTAAAGCTTCCAAGGTCCACACTTTGCCTTTGCTCTGTGGCAGAAATTGTATCCTGTGATACTGGGATTTCTGATAAGAAATATGTACTTAGGCTTCATCCCTTTGCTGACACATAGCTCCTAAAACCCCTGGAATTTCCCAAGTGCTGAGAGTGATCAGAGAGTGGACAGGGAGGCCTGGCATGCTGCAGTCCATGGGGTCCCAAAGAGTCGGACACAATTGAGTAACTGAACTGAACTGAATTGACAGTGATCAAGGTATCTTTTGTGATGTTAATGAGGTGACTTTGGGAAAGTCCCAAGGTAACCTAAGGACAGGGGCTGGTTGCCAGGAGACATATCCCTGGGATCTGAGATCTTTCAGCATCACCTCTCACCAACACCACCTCAGAAAACAGGAGAGGAGCTAGAGATGGAGTTCAATCACCAAGGTTCAGTTGTGCCTATATAATAAAGCCCCTATAAAAATGCCAAAGGACAGAGCTTCTGGATTAAAGACCACATGGAGGTGTTGGGAGGATGGTGCTCTGAAAAGATGTGGACGTCCTGTGCCCTTTCCCTGTATCTCGTTCTATGCATCCATTTCATCTGGCTGTTTCTGAGTTATAGCCTTTCATAATAAACCAATCATCTGCTAAGTAAAATGCTTCCCTCAGTTGTGTGAGCCACTCTAGCAAGTAATTGAACCCGAGGAGAGGTTCATGGGAATCTCCAATCTATAGCTAGTGGTCAGAAGCACAGGTGACAAATGGTGTCTAAAGGCAGGTTGTTGTTCAGTCACTCAATCATGTCCAACTCTTTGTGACCCCATGGTCTGCAGCACGCCAAGCTTCCCTGGCCTTCACTGTCTCCAGGAGTTTGCTCAAACTCATGTCCATTGACTTGATGGTGCCATCCAACGTGGAATGTTCACGTAGACAGTATCAGAGTTGACTTGAATTGTAGGACAAAAGCTGGTGTTCTGAGAATTTCTTCTTGTTGATGTGGGCAATGCCCCAGCCATTTACACACAAACACATACACGCTGAAATTATTCTCAGAACACCTTTCTACACTCAAATCTCTAGTTAGCCAAATTCTAAAAGTAGATAGTGAGTCCCAAGATGAAGAATGTGAGGAGCTACCAGTGAAAGAGTACAAACCATCCTCATGACTGAGTGAAAAAGATCCCAATGCTAGCCTTGCTGAAGGCACATTAAAAGATCTGTTTGGACACATAACATTTTTATTCGAAAGTCTGTCTATCCAAGGCCTACCATTTAACTTAACTGAATTGCAATTCCAGTAAATAAAGAAGTAAAGAAGAACCAGAAGGAAATATGTCCTGGGTGTGGGTCTTGAAGAAGGATAAATTCTAAAGGCTTTCTTATATCATCTCCTCTGGGTTTTTAGAAGTTAAGTTGTATAGATTTTCAGATTAGAAAGTCTTTAGCTCAGAAGGGTCAAAGAGTCCCAGGTGGAAAAGACAACTGGCCAGGCTGGGCTTTGTCTGGGTTTCAAGGATCGAGACCATAAAGGGATGGTTTGTGCCAGTGTGTGATATGATTTTGGCTACTAGGAGAGAGAGCCAGAGGAACTTGGGGAAAGAAATCTTATCCAGGAACTAAGAGTGTCCCTGACATCAGATTTCTCTAGAACCCTAGAGTAGCTACAGGACCAGGTGAACGTCCAGCCAAGGAAGCAACGGAAAGCCATCCATGTCTGAGATGCACAACTAATAATACCTTAGCGAAGGTGTGGATAGATATGGCTCACGAAGAAGCCTCTGGAGATCACAGGTGACTGAAATTCCCTTCGGTGAGGTCTTCAGGGAAGAAGCGTTAGGAATACCTTAGAGCTGACCATGGCCGATCAAGGGAGCTAAAAGCAGAGGAGTGGTTCCCAAAGGCTCACAAGTCAAAAACAGCTTGGCGGATAGCAGGACCGGAAGCCAGGGAGGCGGTCTGTATTCAAACATCCAGTTGTACGATGCAGAGAACAGACGTATGGATACCAGAGCAGGGAAAGGAGGGTAGGATGAATTGGGAGACTGGGATTGACATGTCTGCAGTGCTCAGTCGCTAAGTTGTGTCCAACTCTTTGCGACCCCATGGACTGCAGCCCACTAAGCTCTTCTGTCCATGAGATTTCCCAGGCAAGAATACTGGAGTGGGTTGCCATTCCCTTCTCCAGGGGATCTTGCTGACCCATGAATCGAACCTGCATCCTTACATCTCCTGCATTAGCAGGTGGATTCGTTACCACTGGCACCTCCTGGGAAGCCCATATATATGCTGCTGCTGCTAAGTTGCTTCAGTCATGTCTGACTCTGTATGACCCCATGGACTGCAGCCTATCAGGCTTCTCTGTCCCTGGGATTCTCCAGGCAAGAACACTGGAGTGGGTTGCCATTTCCTTCTCCAATATATATGCTACTATGTATAAAACAGGTAACTAACGAGAACTGTATTGCACAGGGAACTCAGTGCTCTGTGATGACCTAAATGGGAAAGAAATTCAAAAAACAAGGGGATATGTGTATATGCCCCTGTGAGAGGTAGGGAGGCCTGGCATGCTGCAGTCCATGGGGATTGCAAAGAGCTGGACGTGACTTAGGGACTTAGGGGACCACAACAGCAACATGTATGTGACCAGCTGATTCACTTCACAGTACAGTAGAAACTCACACAACATGATAAAACAGCTATACTTCAATAAAAATTCACCAGAAAAAGAATTTTGTGGGCAAAGCATAGGTAACTTGTTAAAAGCATAAACAACAAGAAAAACAAAGAGTTGTGGCTAAAGAGGCTATCACTTTTCCCAGCAACACTACACAAAAGCCTAGTAATAAAACCATCCCTTCAGTGCTTGTAGAATCAGGGTCATTTATGGGAACTCAAAACATTCTGGTAAGGACCTTCATAGCTAAAAAGAAGGGCAGAGCATCATTCAGGAACTTGCATCCAGAATGGCCTCAAGTAGTTGGCAAACTTCTGAGAGGCAGAGATATTTTAACTTCCCTGTTGTCCTGAACAAAGAACTGATTGCGTTGATGACAATGGCTCTTGTACGGCCTGGGCAAACACGTCAGGGCCAAGAGATTTGCTTGCATGTCCATCCTGCTTGGATTTACACATTAAGAAGGGTCTTAGCAGATTGTTAGAATCCGCTGAGAGTTCTCCACCACCTGTCACAGGAGTGCTTGCATCCACAAGCTGTCTCGAGTCAGAGACAGAGCAACAGGTTAAACAAAGCTGGCTGAGGCCATGGTAAACAGCATGACCAGTGCAAACGCATGAACACACCAGCATGTTGTTCCAGCAGCCTCAACAGCTGGTCAGTTGTGAGCTGCAAAGAAAGGAATGAAAGAGGAGTACATTCTGGATAAGATTCTTTAAAAATATATATATATATTTGATGTGGACCATTTTTAAAGTCTTTATTGAATTTGTTACAATATTGTTTTTCTTTTATATTCTTGGGTTTTTTGGCCATGAGGTATGTGGCTGCTTAGCTCTCCAACCGGAAGTCGAATCCACACCCCCGGCATCAGAAGTTGAAGTCTTAGCCACTGGACCACTAGGGAAGTCGTGCAGAGAGGACTCTGATATGACAAAAGAAGACAGCAGAGGAAGTGGCCTTGGAAATCTCACTCCAGTTCTGATGTTAGAAGACCAGGCCATAAGAACTGGGGGAGTTGTTCTTTCATAATGAAAGAGAAATCCAAATAATTGAATAAGGCAACTGAAGAAAGCAATTAAATGCAGTGCTTCAGGATAGACATCAAGGCCATTAATAGCAATTAATGCCTTTTGTTCGTAGTTTTCTGTATGGGGTATTGTAATTTCTATATGGTAAAATGATCTATTTTTTCACTTCATTAATCAGAAAACATGATCATTGTGATCAAAAAAAGTGGCCTCATTTTACTTCCCAGCCAAGATTTAACTGCAAGTGCTTACAAGGAGGCCCCATTTTCTCAAGGCTTTATCGCAGTTAAAAGACATACTACAGCCCATTAGTCCGCAGGCTGTGGATTATTATAATAAATACTTAAAACCACTTATCAAAATAAAGAACCAAAACACCCTCTGCCATGCACCGGGCCTGATTTTTTAATCAGAGCCTCTCACTCGCTAATTGGAAGTACTCAGGACTCCAAATGATTCGTCTTATCATTGGTGAGAATTAAAAAGGTTTTACACTGGAGATGTTTTAACATTTCTCCCAACTAGGTCACCCTCATTAGACTAGCTTTGAAGCTTCTATTACACTTTCCTCCTTATATGTCAATGCAAAAAAGGAACAATAACGCTGGCCCCTGCAGCCAATGACTTACAAAGTGGCTATTCCGTATGAAGTCTACCGTACACGTAGTCATGTGCTAAGGGGAAAGAAAATAAATTTCTTCCAGAAGACTATTAAAGCCATTTGATTTTATTTATTTTGCAATCTACAAATGCCTGCCTGAAAAGCGGGCTGGCTTATTTGATCTGTTTAGGAACTTATTTATAGGATGTTAAAGAGATGCGGCTCAGCTGGTCAAGAATCCGCCTGCAATGCGAGCGACCTGGGTTCGATCCCTGGGTTGGGAAAATCCCCTGGAGAAAAAAATTGCAACCCACCCCAGTATCCTTGCCTGGGAAATCCCATGGCCAGAGGACCCTGGTGGGCTACAGTCCATAGGGTTGCAAAAGAGTCAGACATGTCTTAGCAACTAAACAACAGCAACAAAGAGATATTAGACACGATAGGAGGATTGTCAGTAGACATGTTTGCCTTTTACAAAAATAATTTGCTGGAATGGTAATGAGATTAGGAAAACATCATCCTACCCAAAGTACCAGACCTTGCTTTCTGCATAGGATCTTTCTCCGGGTCTCACAAAGCAACAGCAGACAACAATGAAAAACATCAAAGGCCCATGGGGAGAAGAGGAAATGGACAGGGAGCCCTGGGAAGTGACAGGAAAATACTCATTTCCTCTGAAGGCAAAGGGGAGGAACTGTGAACACTGCATCAAATGGTCAAGAGAGTCTCCATAAACCAAGTAATGGAGGCACAAGCCTCTAACACAGCACTTTCTGCTGCCCTGGGCTCACAGTTCCCTGAATGACCCGTGAAGATGGCTAGCTGCTTAACTGTGCAGAGATAGACATATTGAAGTTAACCCTCTACTCTCAATCAACATTCTGTTTGAAACTCCAAAGAAAATCAGCTTCAAACCTCCCAGAACCCCACCATCTGCCAGTCCTTTGAATGAGAGCAAAGGTGGCCCACTCTGTGGGCTGAGATAATTTGTTCTTAAGGCTTAGTTAATTAGGAAAGTTGTCTCATTATCAACTAAGTGTCTTTCATACAGCTCAAAGGAACTGACTCAGAAGATTCATCTCAGAAATGAGGCCAGGGCCAGGAAACCCAATTATTATTCATCAATGGTCCCATTTTTAGAAGTATTGATGAATGAAAAAGTCTTGACTTTTACTGGAGACATAACATACTCACAGAGCTCAAAGGAAGAAAGTAAATAAAGAAAAACTCAGAGAAAAAAGTGTTAGTGTTTGGCAGCTTCTGTTCTCTTTTCTGAGCCTAAGATATATTTACTGAGTTGGTCCGAAAGCTCAGGTTTTTCCATAGCAGCTTATGGAAAACGTGAACATTTTGTGATGTGATGCATGGGTGCTCAGTGGTGTCTGACTCTTTGTGACCCCATGGACTGTAGCCCACTAGGCTTCTCTGTCACTGGAATTCTCCAGGCAAGAATACTGGAGTGGTTTACCATTTCCTGCTCCAGGGGATCTTTCTGACCCCCTGGAGATAGGGATGGAACAGCATGGACAGGATGGAGACAGGTATCAAAGCCTGTCTCTTGCTTCTCCTGCCTTGGTAGGTTGATTCTTTACCACTGTGCCACCTGGGAAGCCCCAGTAACATTTTGGCCAACCCAATACATTCTCTCTTGTTGACTACTCTGAGGCTGCTCCATTTCTAACCACCTCCACCACAATTGCCCATTTATGGACCTCCTGCTAACACCTCCCCATCAAGCACTGCAGTTACAAAAGGACAAATAAAAGGGACAGAAGTTACTGTCTCTGCAGAATCCAAGTGGAAGTAGAAGCTGTCGAGTGCACACTGCCTATAGTAGTGAGAAACATGCAGCCTTCTGTGCCTTTGTCTCTGTCTCTTGACTATTCTTGTCTGCAGTTCTGCTTTGGTTTTATGTGTTAAGTTTGGTTACAGGTTTTATGTGTTAGGCTTGGTTTTAGGTCTTGGGTTAGGTTTGATTCCACATCTGTTGTGTCTTAAGACATCCAGGAAAGAGTGCCAATGCCAACATGGAACTCTGATCCAACGTAGTAATGCCTCTCACTCATCTCCTCTCTTCCTTTTCTCTTAAAATTGTCTTCTCCATTCTTCTCAGCCAGAGGCTGGTTCCTCTATTTTCACTACTTATAATGTGTTTGCCTCCCCAAATCCATCTATAGTTTCTCATACTGCTCAGCACTGTTGACTCATATTTTTATCTTAACCAGTCTCCACTACAAATAGATTCTCTCCTTTCCCATAATATATTTATACATCCCTGTTAAAAACCTCTGTTACCTGTGTACTTAAAAATTCTTTCCCCTCCATTCCTTTTCCATGGAGACACAAACATCTTGAAGACAGGGATTCTGGTATGATAACACAGTACAGTGCTTGGATCATAGGAGGTACTTGATACGCTTGTGTTGAGTGAAAAAATAAATGTCAGCATATGGAAGGTGGAATCTGTTCTGTCTTTTCATTTAAGTGTCTTTCTCACTCTTTGTGACCAACCATCAGACAGTGATTTGATTGCACAAACATACATTTCTCATCACCATTGTTATCGATTTCTTTGAACTTATTTCTTTATTTATAGAATTATGGAAACTCAGGATTAGATGTCCCCTTAAAGATCGTTTCAAGCAACATGTACCTTCTCTCATTAAACTCTCCTCTTTTAAACTAAAGAAAGAAAAGCTTGCCTGATTGCTGTCTTCTTAAAGAAGGCACAAGCTTTTGGACGTTTGAGAAAATCTTAGGAGTTCAAGTGTAACTGGGGAAATGGAGATTGTTCATATATGTTTGGCTCTAAAGCTAGAACATGTGGATTCAAACCCAGCTTTCAAACTTAATGATCAATGTAACCTTGAATATGGCAAACAATCTCCGTTTTCTCATTGCTAAGATAAACATAAGAATAAACTCGACCTCTTAGAGCTCTTATGGGGTTCATCAAGATAAAGCATGTACTAGTGAGGGCCCCTTTCACCTTGTAGGCACAGTGGAAGCACTCAGCCTTGGTTCTCAGTACTGTTATTATTAAGCTGTAGCCACGTTCCTTGTATCACTAAGAAAAGGCCTGTCAAAAGAAACACAAAGGGGTGTAAACACATTTACTCATTTTTTTTCATTGCAGCACTACTTTTTTAACTTTTTATTTTGTATTGAGGTAAAGCCAAGACTCATTGGAAAAGACCCTGATGCTTGGAAAGATTAAGGGCAGGAGGAAAAGGGGACAACAGAGGATGAGATGGTTGGATGGAATCACCCACTCAATGGACATGAGTTTGAGCAAACTCTGGAGATAGTGAAGGACAAGCCTGGCTACTGCAGATCACAGGGTTGCAAAGAGTCAAACACAACTTAGCAACTGAACAACATCGACAATGTAGCCAATTAACAAACAAGGCTGAGATAGTTTTGGTGACCAGCCAATGGACTCAGCCATATATGTACATGTATCCATTCTCCTCCAAATTCTCCTCCCATCCAGCCTGCCACATAACACTGAGCAAAGTTCCCTTTGCTACCCAGTAGGACCTTGTTGGTTACCCATTTTAAATACAGCAGTGTGTACATGTGGATCCCAAACATTGTGGGGTCTCAGTTCCCTGACCAGGGATTGAACCTGGGCCATGGCAATGAAAGCCCAGAATCCTAACCACTGGGCCACCAGGGAACTCCCAAAACACGTTTATTCCTCTGCCTTGCCATACAAGCACGAACACCCATACCCTCCTCTCCACTCACTACAGAAAAGCTTCCTTTGTGTGATGCAAAGTGAATCTCCAGAGAACACTGGCTTTCACCTCCTGGGTACCTTAAACATACTTAAAATTTCCACTGCTTCAGTTCTCTTATCTGAACTTATCTGAGCAAGTTTAGACAAAATTCTGCAAAGAGAGAAAGGGGGTGGGGGGGAAACGAAGGAAGGAAGGGATGAGAAAAGAGATAAAGCAATGCTCCAGTCTATTATCCTTCCCCAACCCATAAAAATAGCTCATAATTATAGGTAACACTTACAGCATGCTTACAATGCACTTTACAAATTTTTAACTTATTTAGTCCTCAAAACAACACTTAGAAAGGCACAATTGTTATATCATCAGATTATTAACCCATTTTTCAAATTAAGAAACTGAAGCAAAGAGAGGTTAATTTGCCCCAAATTATATTTAGAGTTAAAAGATGCAGTAAAATGCAAAAATGCCAAATGAAAAAGGCATTAAAATAAAAATGCTTTAAAACTATGGCAAATCCCCAGGAGGGCCAGGGAGCTTGTCTTTAAGAAAAATTACTGAATTATACTAAAATATGTACAAACTCTTTCCCAAAATTCTGCAAAAGATCATAATGAACCATAAGGTAGAAAAATTTGAGACTTTCTGCAATTAAACTTGAGCAAGTTTAGACAAAATTCTGCAAAGAGAGAAAGGGGGTGGGGGGGAAACGAAGGAAGGAAGGGATGAGAAAAGAGATAAAGCAGGCAGGGAAGAAAAATAACCATTGTGTGCAAGACATCTTTTCTGAAGAGCTGAACTGTATGATTTATTCATGTGCTAAATTCTTTGGTCTCTCTTTCCATTGCACCCTGTGGGGAGATTCCAGTCTTTCTCTGTTCCTGTTATATGGTCATCTGAGACATGTTTCACCCCAGAGTCTTCAATCTCTGTTCCTTCATTCACTGAAGAGACTACCAAACATTCAGGACTCAGTTCAGAAGGACCTGTGATTTTCCTCTTCCTGAATATCCCCTCCCCATTGAGTTCACCTCAACGTTCAGCCTCATTTAGATCCCACCCATATGAATCCAGTTCTCACCTGCTGGCCCTCTCTGCTCTGGCCCACACTCCCTTTTCTTGTGTCAGAATTAACACAGTTAAACTTCTGCTCTTTCGGAGTCTGGGGCACCCTTCATTTCCACTCTCCACTGCTGCAGCCAGAGGGCTATCTTTGTGTCTACACACACCAAAAAGTTATGACCAACCTAGACAGCATATTAAAAAGCAGAGACATTACTTTGCCAACAAAGATCCGATTAGTCAAGGCTATGGTTTTTCCAGTAGTCATGTATGGATGTGAGAGTTGGACTATAAAGAAAGCTGAGTGCCGAAGAATGGATGCTTTGGAACTGTGGTGTTGGAGAAGACCCTTGAGAGTCCCTTGGACTGCAAGGAAATCCAACCAGTCCATCCTAAAGGAAGTAAGTCCTGAATATTCATTGGAAGGACTGATGCTGAAGCTGAACCAATACTTTGGCCACCTGATGCGAAGAGCTGACTCATTTGAAGAGACCCTGATGCTAGGAAAGATTGAAGGTGGGAGGAGAAGGAGATGACAGAGGATGAGATGATTGGATGGCATCACCGACTCAATGGACATGATTTTGAGTAAACTCTTGGAGTTGGTGATAGTCAGGGAGGCCTGGCGTGCTGCAGTCCATGGGGTCGCAAAGAGCTGGACATGACTGAGCAACTGAAGTGACGGAACACACACCAAGTCCATCACCATCACCAACAGCTCCTCCTCTCCTGCTGTGGGTCTCAGGGTTAGCCCATACTTTCCCCTCCAGGCTTACTTCACAACACTCTCCCTCTCATTCTGTGTTCCAACCTCCAGAGCCTCCCTTCCACTGCTCGGACACATCATACTCATCCCTACCTCAAGCACCTGCAGACTTCCATTCTATTTCCCTTCACTGTCTTCTCTCCGCTCCACTGCCCTTTCCCTGGCCTTTGCCGACTACCTTCTAAATTTCACTGAAGGCCTCCCCGGTGGCTCAGCGTTAAAGAATCCACCTGCAATGCAGGAGACACAGGAGACTGGTGTTCCGATCCCTGAGTTAGGAAGATCCCCTGAAGGAGGGTGTGGCAACCCACTCCAGTATTCTTGCCTGGAGAATCCCCATGGAAAGAGGAGCCTGGCGGGCTACAGTCTATAGGGTCGCAAGAGTCAGAAAGGACTGACACGACTGAGCACACAAGCACGGGTACCTTCTTAGGGAGTCCTTGCCTGAACTTCCAGCCTGGAGCGTGTTCTGTTGTTAGGTGTTTCCTGCCTTTCTACAACACTGTCTTTTCCTTCTGAGCACTAGCCTCGGTCTCTGATTATACATTCACTTCTTTGAGTGTTTTGTTGGAAGTCCTGCTTTTTCCATCCACTGATTGTCAGCACCGTGAGCTCAGAGACCACATCCAGCTGTCCTCATTATGTCAGTCAACTCTGTCCGTTCAGTTCAGTCGCTCAGTCGTGTCCGACTCTTTGCAACCCCATGAACCGCAGCACGCCAGGCCTCCCTGTCCATCACCAACTCCCAGAGCTTACCCAAACTCATGTCCATTGAGTCAGTGATACCATCCAATCATCTCATACTCTGTTGTCCCCTTCTCCTCCTGCCCTCAGTCTTTCCCAGCATCAGGGTCTTTTCCAATGAGTCAGTTCTTCACATCAGGTGACCAAAGGGTTAGACTTTCAGCTTCAACATCTATACCTGCCACATATGCAGAGTTTGCAGCCTGAATGAATGGTTTCAGCTCAGAATCACAGCAAACCTAATTGTTGGGCCATGAGGACACACAGCTAGTGTAGCCACAAGCTCTGGCCCCAGTTTTAGAAACCAGCTTACTCAAACCTGACTGGCATGGTTTTCTATACCCCCCGTACCACCACCTCCATCCAGACAAAAGCTGACCCTCATTTCTACAGAGTCATAGGAAGGCAGTTGGTTTGCAAAATCAGATTTTTTTCTGGGTACCAAAGACTCGCTTGGCTACTGGATCCCTGTAAATGCAATTTTGTTGTTAAAGAAGTGAGATAATTAGGAAAGATGCGTTTTTGATACATTATAATTGAAGGAAATTTCTACGCCTCTTCTAAAAAAAAAAAAAACCACCATCTGGTACAAATATAAAGAAAACTCACCCTGCTAATGACATGTGCAAACATGAATAATGAAACCTCTAGGGGAGCAGAAAATCTTCTCTCTGTGGGTAAGGATTTTTAGGAAGTCTGCCTTCTTTGAGGAAAGTCTTCCAGGGAAAAGGAAGAGTGACTTTTCATTCTCAGTACCTCAATCTTTATTTGAATTAAATGAGAAGACAAAAGAAAGTCCTCCAAGCCATTAGAGATTTCCAATTGCTAAATTTCCTCCAAACTGCATGAAGATAAACAGAACCAGAGTATATGATATTCATCACAGAAGTTGGCCTCACAGAGCCAAAGAAGACGCCACTAGAAAGCAAACACTGTCAGGAAAAATAGAACTTCCATCAAAAGCAATAGGCACTGCACTAGGGGTATTGAGACGAGAAATGCTATTCACATAGCTGCCCAGGGTTTGCAGGGACAGACAGCGAGCTGGTGCAGCTTTCGTGGATGGCTGCCACCAGGCGGTCACCGTGGGTATTACAGCTACTTGAAATGCTTTAACTCCAAATTTCCCCCAGAGAAAACTACCTGTGAAAATTCTCAAATCTAGAGATCACGTCCTGGTATGACCACTCTATCAAACCGAACTCTGAAAATTGTATTTTTTCCCCTTAAAAATGGACTGGGGAACAAAATAGAGCTCTATTACAGCTAAGCTGAACAAGCTTGTCTCATAAAATGTAACTCTACTTTTGTCCCCCCACTCTCTCTTAGAATTTATTCAATGAGGCTGGTTTTTATATTCCTGTTTCAGGATGAAAATTCAGGCAGCCTCCTACACTGGTGGTGGGAATGTAAATTGTGGTGCAGCCATTATGGAAAACAGAACAAAGATTCCTTTAAAAACTAAAAATAGAGTTACTATATGATTCAGCAATCCCACTTCTGGACATATATTTGGAAAAGATGAAAACTTTAATTCAGAAACATACATGCACCCCAATGTTCAAAACGGCACTATTTACAATAGCCAAGCAACCTAAATGTTCATCAATAGATGGATGGAGAAAAGAGATGTGGTATACTGCTGCTGCTAAGTGGTTTCAGTCATGTCTGACTCTTTGTGACCCTATGAACCATAGCCCACCAGACTTCTCCTTCCGTAGGATTCTCCAGGCAAGAATACTGGAGTGAGTTGCCATTTCCTCCTCCCTGAGATCTTCCTGACCCAGGGATCAAACCCACATCTCTTACATACAAGTTCATTTGTATCATATTTTAGATTCCATGTGTGATATCATATGACAATTATCTTTCTCTGCCTGACACACTTCACTTAGTATGACAATTTCTAGGTCCATTCATGTTGCTACAAATGGTATTACTTCATTCTTTTTTATAGTTGAGTACACAATATTCCATGATAGCTCAGTTGGTAAAGAATCCACCTCCAATGCGAGAGACCCCAGTTCGTTTCCTGGGTCGGAAGATCCACTGGAGAAGGGATAGCTATCCACTCCAGTATTCTTGAGCTTCCCTTGTGGCTCAGTTGGTAAGAATCCACCTGCAATGCAGGAGAACTGGGTTTGATCCCTCAGTTGGGAAGATCCCCTGGAGGAGGAAAGGCTACCCACTCCAGTATTCTGGCCTTTAGAACTCAATGGACTATATAGTCCATGGGGTCACAAAGAGTCAGACAGGACTGAGCAACATTCACTTTATACAATATTACATTGTGAATATATGGGAACTTCCTAGGTAGCGCTAGTGGTAAAGAACTTGCCTGCCAATGCAGGAGACTAAGAAATGCTGGTTTGATCCCTAGGTTGGGAAGATCTCCTGGAAAACGAAATGGTAACCCACTCCAGTATTCTTGTCTGGAGAATGCCAGGAATAGAGGAGACTGATGTGTTATAGTCCATGGGGCCACAAAGAGTCAGAACAATTGAAGTGACATGGCATGCATGTACTGGTCAGAATTTCAATCTTGCATTAAGCATTAGCCCATTCTAGCTTATCTAGAATCCAGCAGAAAACTGATGTTGGGGAAGGAGAGGGTGTGTTGTCTCTTTTCTAGCTTAGCATTTCTAACCCCTAAGTGATGACAGAGATACCAAGTGAATATTTCATGCAAAAATGGGCACAATAAAAGGACAGGAATGATATGGACCTAACAGAAACAGAAGATATTAAGAAGAGGTGGCAAGAATACACAGAAGAACTGTACAAAAAAGATCTTCATGACCCAGATAATCACGATGGTGTGGTCACTCACCTAGAGCCAGATATCCTGGAATGGGAAATCAAGTGGGCCTTAGGAAGCATCACTACAAACAAAGCTAATGGAGGTCATGGAATTCCAGCTAATGTACTTCACATCCTAAAAGATGATGCTGTGAAAGTGCTGCAATCAGTATGTCACCAAATTTGGAAAACTCAGCAATGGCCACAGGACTGAAAAAGGTCAGTTTTCATTCCAATCCCAAAGAAAGGCAATGCCAAAGAATGTTCAAACTACCACACAATTGCACTCATCTCACACGCTAGCAAAGTAATGCTCAAAATTCTCCAAGCCAGGCTCCAACAGTACATGAACCATGAACTTCCAGATGTTCAAGCTGGTTTTAGAAAAGGCAGAGGAACCAGAGATCAAATTGCCAACATCCGTTGCATCCTAGAAAAAGCAAGATAATTCCAGAAAAACATCTACTTCTATTTCATTGACTACAAAAAAGCCTTTGATAGTGTGGATCACAACAAACTGCAGAAGATTCTTCAAGAGATGGGAATATGAGTCCACCTTACCTGCCTCCTGAAAAACTTGTATACAGGTCAAGAAGCAATAGTTAGAACCAGACATGGAACAATGGACTGGTTCCAAATAGGAAAAGGAGTACATTAAGGCTGTATATTGTCACCCTGCTTATTTAGCTTATATGCAGAGTACAACACGCAAAATGCCAGGCTGGATGAAGCACCAGCTGGAATCAAGATTGCCAGGAGAAATATCAATAACTTCAGATATGCAGATGACACCACCCTTATGGCAGAAAGTGAAGAAGAACTAAAGAGCCTCTTGATGAAATTGAAAGAGGAGAGTGAAAAAGCTACCTTAAAACTCAACAATTAAAAAAGAAAGATCATGGCATTCAGTCATCACTTCATGGCAAATGGATGCAGAAACAATGGAAACAGTAACAGACCGTATTTTCTTGGGCTTCAAAATCACTGCAGATGGTGGCTGCAGCCATGAAATTAAAAGACTCTTGCTTCTTGGAAGAAAAGCTATGACCAACCTAGATAGCATATTAAAAAGCAGAGACATTACTTTGCCGACAAAAGTCCATCTAGTCAAAGCTATAGTTTTTTCAGTAGCCATGTATGGATGTGAGAGCTGGAAGGCTGAGTGCTGAAGAATTGATGCTTTTGAACTGTGGTGTTGGAGAAGACTCTTGAGAGTCCCTTGGACTGCAAGGAGATCCAAACAGTCAATCTTAAAGGAAATCAACCCTGAATATTCATTAGAAGGACTGATGCTGAAGCTGAAGCTCCAATACCTTGACCTCTTGATGTGAAGAGTGGACTCATTAGAAAAGACCCTGATGCTGGGAAAGATTGAAGGCAGGAGGAGAAGGGGATGACAGAGGATGAGATGGTTGGATGGCATCACCAAGGCAATGCCCATGAGTTTGAGCAAGCTCTGGGAGATGTTGAAGAAAAGGAAAGCCTGGCATGCTGCAGTCATGGGTTCAAGGAACTCAGACACGACTGAGCAACTGAACAACAATTGCAAGTGATGACACTTGAAATGGAGCCTTTGGCGAGTAATGAGGATTAGGTGAGACCTTGAGGGTGGAATCCTTACAATGGGGATTAGAGCCCTTCTGGGAAGAGACACCAAAGGACTTGCTCACTTTGTCTTTCCATGAGCAGGCTCTGAGTAGAGGCCACATGAGAACACAGCAAGAAGGTGGTCGTCTGCAAATCAAAAAGAGAGTCGTCCATGCTAGTACCCTGATCTCAGACTTCCACTCTCCAGATGTATGAGAAAACAAATTTCTGTTGTTCAAGCCACCCAGATTATTTGTTGTTTGTTCAGTTGCTTAGTCATGTCAGACCCTTTCCGACCCCATGGACTGCAGCATACCAGGCTTCCCTGTCCTTCACTATCTCCTATGGTTTGCTCAAACTCACGTCCATTGGGTTGGTGATGCTATCCAACCAACTCATCCTCTGTCACTCCTTTCTCCTCCTGCCCACAATCTTTTTCAGCATCAGGGTCTTTTCTTGTGAATCAGCTCATTGCATCAAGTGGACAAAGTATTAGAGTTTGAGCGTCCGCCCTTCCAGTGAATATTCAGGGTTGATTTCCCTTACAATTGACAGGTTTGATCTCCTTGCTATCCAAGGGATTCTTAAGAGTCTTCTCCAGCACCAAAATTCAAAAGCATCAGTTCTTCCTACTAGTAATGGCAGGCTGAGCTAACAAAGAGACTGAGCACATAGCAACTGTAAGAAATAGCACAAGCGACCCAGCTCACACCTGTAGGAGAGTGCAAGCTGCTCTGACAAACAGCCCAGCAGGCCTGCAGATCTAGAGTTATACATAATTAGACTCCAGTGCAATTGGTTAGGTCAGCCATGACTGTCTTGTTTCCTTTGTTTATATACTCCATCTTCCAGATTCTCAAGCAGTTTTCAGAAACACTTGGCCAGGTCACAACATTCTAATCACAGAGATGAAAAAGGATGTCTTTTTGAAATAATGTTTCTTCACTGATGTGAGAACAGAGAGCCACAGGAGGGGTTCTCTTCCTGCCTGCCCTCTCTTATCCTCAAGTCCCATCTTGAGGCCTAGAATACTTCTGTAGGATGGCAGACATCTTGCAACAAATAAGCACCAAGTTAAAAAGTCCATTGACTGAAGATGGAGAAGTAGAGGGCTTGCCCAGTGGCTTAGCAGTAAAGAATCCACGTGCAATGCAGGAGAGGCAGGAGACTTGGGTTTGACCCCTGAGTAGGGAAGATCCCCTGGAGGAGGGCATGGCAACCCACTCCAGTATTCTTGCCTGGAGAATCCCATGGACAGAGGAGCCTGGCGGGCTACAGTCCATGGAGCTGCAAAGAGTCAGACACGACTGAAGTGACTGAGCATGTGTGCACCCATGGAGAATTAGTAGGATAGAAATGGTCTCTGTCTTTTTTGACATTTCTGAGCAACTGTCCCACACCTGGATGCACCTGTGTCTAGAGAAATTGTTGTGGGAGATAACTGCTAATCCTTATTGATCAGAATTTCAGTGGCTCCCAGAGGAATAACTACATATCCTTATTGATTAGAGTTTCAGTTGCTCCCAGGGGAATGCATTTTCATCCAGTTGGAAAGGACAAGTGACAATGGGCACAGAACAAAAGTACATCACTGAGTACGTCCAAGCTCCATCTTGCAGGAAGTTAGAGACACATGCAGGCTCCAATTTTTAGTAGTAATCTGACCACTGTTATTGGCACCTCCCAGCTCATCTTGACTTCTCTGGTGGAAAGACACACTAGACAACTTAGTAGATACTTCATCTTCAAATAGCCTTTAATGTAGATGCTCCTGTCTTATAGGAAAGAGTTGCTAAGTCATCATTTGCCCCTCATAACATGCCTGTTGGTATGCAAATATCCAACAAGAAGGGAAAGTTTAGCAAAATGCCAAATAATAATTCTGATAACAATGAGGAAAATACTTACTAGTTCACACAAAGATTCCCAAGGTATAGAAAGTACTTAGGAGTTTATTTCTATCATCACAATAGATCTTGGGGAATCTAGTTTTGTCGAGTTTGAGAATTCATATATTGGCAGATCCTGACTTTTATACATCAGACTTAAAGTTCATTTTCATGCATTATGCATTAATCTGACTAGATCAGCTTTTATATGACACATAGAGACTCCTTGGAAAAGACCCTGATGGTGGGAAAGACTGAAGACAAAGGAGAAGAAGATGGCAGAGGATGAGGTGGTTGGATAGCATCACCAACATAGTGGACATGAATTTGAGCAAACTCCGAGAGATAGTGGATGACAGGGAAGCCTGGCGTGCTGCAGGCCATGGGGTCTCAAAGAGTCGGACATAACTGAGCAACTGAACAATAACAACAGGGACTGACCTATGTCTCCTGATCAGTGAGAATACGGCTTAAGCCTGCCTGCCAACAGGTCAGTTCTACCAAGGGTATCATCTTCATCAAAACTACTAAGGTCATCAGAGTATCTTGAATTCTGCTTTACTGGATTTGTTACAGTATGACTTATTCAACATTATTTGTTACATTATGAATTATTCTACATTATTGCATTTGTTACACTGCATAAGGTCTTCTCTGGTGGTTCAGACAGTAAAGCATCTGCCTGCAATGCGGGAGACCTGGGTTTGATCCCTAGGTTGGGAAGATCCCCTGGAGGAGGGCATTGCAACCCACTCCAGTATTTTTGCCTGGAGAATCCCCATGGGCAGAGGATCCTGGTGGGCTACAGTCCACAAGGCCACAAAGAGTCGGACACAACTGAGCAACTAAGCACAGCACAGACCTTACTCCCTACCCACCACTCATAATATATGAATCTATTGCTATGACTTTATTCATAGATTTTAACACACATCTTTGTCAATACATTCCATAAGTAAGAGACTACTTACACTAGGCATTGTGTTCATCAAAATCTTTGATGTCAGAGTGATATACAATCTCATTAGCTCTTCCAAATATTTGCAGTTAAATTAAGTTCCACTCCAACATTTGCTGTCTTTTAGAAACCGGACTACGAAGGAGAGTCACAGGGTGTCTCAGTCATTTCTCCCTGCTTCCCTAATAAACAGAAGTTCCACATGTACAGAAATTATATATCTGATCCCATAAGCCATTAATGAGCACCCCCACCCATGCATCAGTGTCTGGCCATGGCAGTGTTCTCCTCCTAACAATCTCCCAGGAGACCAACCTCTGACTGATTATAAGCCCGTGATAGGGACATGGCCACACTCTCCTTGTTATTTACTAATAAATGCCCTTGGCCTTGCACTCCGCCATAAATTCAGCTCATTACAGAGATACTTGAGATCATCCATTTCAGCCGGTCTTTCCATTCCTGCATCCAGGAGATGGACCATTCACTCATCAACTGCTTGCAGATTTGCCTTCTGCCTCCACACACTCCTCTACTCACAAGGGTCAAAACCCCCTTCAATTTTGTGTGAAATTCACTTCTGATTGTGAACAATGATGATCTGGATTTTTTTTGCGGGGGGGCGGGGGAGGCGCTTAACTTTAGCCCCTCCTATCCAATTACTCTTGGCTTATCTCTCTGGTTGCTGTGAGGGTGTGCTGGGCAGGCTTCTCAGGGCAGTGGTTTTTCTTGTGGTTCATGGGCTCTAGGCATGCGGACTTCAGTTCAATGAAGCTTGAGGGCATAGTTGTCCCCCAGCATGTGGAATCTTCCCAGACCAGGGATTGAATCAGTGTCTCCTGCACTGATAGGCAGATTCCTAACCACTGGACTGCCAAGGGATGTCCCTCCTCCTTCTTATAATAGAGCAATTCATAGTCCTTCTACCTAGTCCCACAGATATTCCCTTCCACAAGACTCTTGTAAAAGTGTCTTCTATTAAATTTTTACATCCATATCTTTGGACACTATCTGTTCAAATATTTTATAAATATTTATAAGAAATCCTAAAGGAAATCAACCCTGAATATTCATTGGAAAGACTGATGCTAAAGATGAAGCTCCAATACTTTGGCTACCTGATGCCAAGAGCTGACTCATTGGAAAAAATCCTGATGCTGGGGAAGATTGAAGACAAAAGGAGAAGAGGGCAACAGAGGATGTGATGGTTTAATTACATCAGTTCAGTTCAGTCACTCAGTCGTGTCTGACTCTTTGCAACCCCATGGACTGCAGCATGCCAGACCTCCCTGCCCATCACCAACTACTGGAGTTTACCCAAACTCATGCCCACTGAGTCGGTGATGCCAACCAGCCATCTCATCCTCTGTCATCCCCTTCTCCTCCTGCCCTCACTCTTTCCCAGCATCAGGGGTCTTTTCCAATGAGTCAGTTCTTCACATCAGGTAGCCAAAGTATTGGAGTTTCAGCTTCAACATCAGTCCTTCCAATGAATATTCAGGACTGATTTCCTTTAGGATGGACTGGCCTTGATCTCCTTGCAGTCCAAGGGACTCTCAAGAGTCTTCTCCAAACCACACTTCAAAAGCATCAATTCTTTGGCACTCAGCTTTCTTTAATGGCATCACCAACTCAATAAACATGAGTTTGAGCAAAGTGTGGGAGATAGTGAAGAACAGTTAAGCCTGGTGTGCTGCAATCCATGGGGTTATAAAGAGTTGGACATGACTTAGTGACTGATCAACAACAATTTATAAATATGAGCCTAACAATAAAATTTGACATGGACTTCCCTGGTGGTCTAGTGGTTAAGAATACACCTGCCAATGCAGGGGACAGGAGTCCCATCCCTGGTCTAGGAAGTTTCCACATGCCACGGAGCAACTAAGCCAGTGTATCACAACTACTGAAGCTCACACCCCCAGAGCCTGCGCTCTGCAAAAAGAGAAGCCACAATCAGCAACGCGAAGCCCACGGACCACTACATAGAGTAGTCCCTCACTCACTGCAATCAGAGAAATCCCACACACAGCAACAAAGATCCAGTGTAGCCAAACACACAATAACAATAAATACATTTTAAAAAGAAAATGCTTTAAAATTAACATGATAAAGGATCATTTTAAAGAACTGATTTTTTAAAATGATAAAGACAAACTTTGTTTGATGGGTTTAATAAAAGACTTAGGATTTCAAATACATGATTTTACTATAAACTCATAACTTTATGGAAATTATAACCAACCACTTACCTTTTGGAGAAGGCAATGGCAACCCACTCCAGTACTCTTGCCTGGAAAATCCCATGGATGGAGGAGCCTGGTAGGCTGCAGTCCATGGGGTCACTAGGAGTCAGACTCTACTGAGTGACTTCACTTTCACTTCTCACTTTCATGCATTGGAGAAGGAAATGGCAACCCACTCCAGTGTTCTTGCCTGGAGAATCCCAGGGACGGGGAAGCCTGATGGGCTGCCATCTTTGGGGTCACACAGAGTTGGACATGACTGAAGCAACTTAGCAGCAGCAGCAGCAGCAGCAGCAACGTACCTTTTACCTCAAGGTTTGAAAGAACATAAAATGACCAAAGGCGTTTCAGCTGTATTATTTGTGAGAAAAGAAATCCTGGCATAAAATGTTGTTAAATATTTAAATGGCTTGCCAGAAGAGATGGTGAAGTTCCTAACCTCGAATAGATGAAGTTTCAAAATGAATTCTTAATTGCCTGAAAGGAAGCAAAAGGTGATTTTAATGACCTCTCCAAGTCTGATTCTATCCAATATCATGCCCAAGTCATATACCAATATTTTTAAGAATCAAAATGTGTTGTAGAAAGCATGAAAGTGACTGAATTACAAATGCAAAGTATCTTCAGGAAAATATATCTCTGGATAAAATGCTGCAAGAAACTTACATAATCCTCTTTACATGTCAGTAATGATTTCTGTTTGAGATTCATTCTGTTTATACATCCATGAGGAATGGCACAGTTTATTTAGGGGAGTGATAAAAAATTAACAACCACTTCTCATTTTATTAGAGGAAAAGTATCAGTCAAACATTTTAATGTATATGATTGCAAAGACTTAGAAGCAAATTAATGAAATAGTCCCTGGTCATTCATTCAGAAGTATATTCTACCCTGCTGCTGCTACTGCTAAGTCACTTCAGTCGTGTCCGACTCTGTGTGACCCCATAGACATCAGCCCACCAGGCTCCCCCATCCCTGGGATTCTCCAGGCAAGAACACTGGAGTGGGTTGCCATTTCCTTCTCCAATGCAGGAAAGTGAAAAAGTCAAAGTGAAGTCGCTCAGTCGTGTCCAACTCTTCGCGACCCCATGGACTGCAGCCTACCAGGCTCCTCCATCCATGGGATTTTCCAGGCAAGAGTACTGGAGTGGGGTGCCATTGTCCTACTGCGGATGTATTTATTTCACTTAGTGAAACAGCCAACAAAGATTCATAACTTCTTGTAATCAAAAAGCAGCAATTTGGGATTAAGGAAGGATGCTGTGTGAATATACAGAGAAAGTAGAAAAAAATTAGAGAGCAATGTTTCAATGAAAACTTGAGAAGGAAGAGACGTTGAAGGAATGAGAATTTGCCACATTGCATGCTGTCTCTCTCTTAGTCACTTACAGGTTCTAAAGGCTCATTTTGAAATCTCTCATTTAGAATTCAGAGCACATGTGTATTCCCACACAATCACAACATCTGCAGGTTGGAAAGAGCCTCAAAGATCATTTAGGTCAAGTGCTTCTCTGAGACTTAATCACCTCTTACATCATCCCTGCCAAACAAATCAGGTTATAAATGGCAATTAAGCCTTCAGAAGACACGGCAAAGTTGTGTTTATATCATAAAGTACCCTAACATATGCAATAAACAGTAAACAAATAACTCATTGTTCCATTTTGCATTATGACTAAGGAACGGCAGCCCACTCCAGTATTTTTGCCTGGGAAATCCCATGAACAGGGGAGCCTGGCAGGCTACAGAACATGGGATTGCAAAGAGCTGGACACAGCTGAGCAACTCAGCACGTTTAAAAAGTAGGATGGAATCACAGTACCAATTTGGGGGTACCAGCTACACAGACACATCTCCTGTAGTCCCAAGACTCAATCAGGAATATTCCCTGTCTCCCCATCGTGTGCAGACACCAGAGAGTTGAGGACTAGATGAGAGCAGGAATGTGAGGAGAAGGATGAGGATTTGTGTTGCAAGGCAACAGAAGCATGGCCAAAGGTCAGGGGAGAGCAAAGAAAGATACCAGAGGTAGTGAAGAGTGATGAGGCTTGCAACTCCTGCACCTGTCTTAGGGAATCCCTGGGAGTTCAGCTGGTAAATTTGTGCAGGAGACCCTGGTTCCATTCCTGGGTCAGGAATATCCCCTAGAGAAGAGATAGGCTACCCACTCTAGTATTCATGGGCTTCCCTGGTGGCTCAGATGGTAAAGAATCCACCAGCAATGCCGGAGACCTGGGTTCGATTCCTCGGTTGGGAAGATCCCCTGGAGGAGGGCATGGCAACCCACTCCAGTATTCTTGCCTGGAGAATTCCATGGGCAGAGGAGCCTGGCAGGCTATAGTCCATGGGGTCACAAAGAGTCGGACACGACTGAGTGACTAAGCACATGCAGCATTTCTCTTTGCCCTTCCCTGCTCACCTTCAGACTCAGTGCTGCCCCACAGCAAGGCTCCTCCTCGGGGCTCCTCCTTTCTTCACACAAGGTGGAAGCATTAAATCAGTCATTTATGCACTCACTTGGTTTTTTAAAGTTTATTTCTACTTTGCACTCTGTCACTCTGTCACTTTGCAGCTCTCGGCGTTCACCAGCGAGCCAAGAGTCCTAGAGCTCAGGTGTGACCAAACGGTGCATTTCTGGATACAGTGGGCTTCCCTGGTGGCTCAGCTGGTAAAGAATCTGCCTGCTATGAGGGAGACCTGCGTTCTATCCCTGGGTTGGGAAGATCCCCTAAAGAAGGGAATGGCTACCCATGCCAGTATTCTGGCCTGGAGAATCCCATGGACTGTATACTCCCTAGGGTTGCACTGGGGCTCAGGTGCCCTCATAATGTGCATTTCTGGATACCCAATACCCTTTGACAGCAAGGAAAGCCAACCAGTCGCTCCTAAAGGAAATCAGTCTTGAATATTCATTGGAAGGACTGATCCTGAAACTGAAACTCCAATACTTTGGCCACCCGATGCTAAAAGCTGACTCCTTGGAAAAGATCCTGATGCTGGGAAAGATTGAGGGCAGGAGGAGAAGGGGACGACAGAGGATGAGATGGCTGGATGGCATCACCAACTCAATGGGCATGAGTTTGGGTAAACTCCAGTAGTTGGTGATGGCCAGGGAGGTCTGCCATGCTGCAGTCCATGGGTTTGCAAACAGTCGGACATGACTGAACAACTGAACTGACTGAACTGAATGCCTGTTCATGACTAGCTCACAGAATGTGCTAAAATATGTGTTTAGGGGATAAGAATTTTTTCCTGGAATATAATTGCTTCACAATGGTGTGGGGGTTTCTGCTATGCAATTAAGTCAATTATCCACTTGTATACATATATCCCCTCCTTCCTGAACCTCCTTCCTATGCCCTCATGCCATCCATCAAGGTCGTCACAGAGGATCAGACTGAGCTCCGGTGCTTTATGGCAGGTTCCCACGAGCTATCTAATTTACACGTGGTAGCAAGTCTAATGCCAGTCTCAGTCTTCCAGTTTGCCCCACCCTCCTTGTATCCACCTGTCCCTTCTCCATGTCTGCCTCTCTATTCCGCCTCGATAAAGGGAAAAGAAAGGGACTTGAAGGAGAACAAATAACCGAGGTCCCTTAAAGGAAATAGAATGGAATTCTCTCTTTTCTCTCCAATCTCCTTCCCACTGCAACCATCAGCCAGACCTGGGTTATGACAGCTGGAGATGGTTCCCATATCTCCTCTCTTTCCTCTCCCTTTCTTACTTTTCTGCTTCTTCACCCACCCTTCTAGACATCTCCTTTAGTCTGAACTGACTGCTTAAAGAGGGGGAATCTAAAATCTTAAGGATATTGTTTCATGAAACAAGAAGTCTGAAGGAGTAAGAAGAAAGATAGGAGGTGAGAAATTCCTAGAGAAAACAGAAGAAAAAACTTAAACCTTGTGTGGCTCAGATGAGAGGTACTCACTAAATATCCATGCGTTTCTCACAGTTCACAAGCCCACACATCAGAGTGGCTTCAGGTGACTAATTCTTATCAGTAGAACATGAGCAGAAACAATATACAGGTTCCCATCTGAGAAAAGTAAGAACGGATGTTCCTTTTCTGAGATTGTTCTTTTCCCCTGATACATTGACCTGGAGGTTATTTGCTCCAGGGGGCATTACTACAAGTTGAAAGAGCTGTGAGGGACAATCAGACTTTACATGAGGGTAAGAATTTTTTTGTACAAAGCCACTGAAGTTCAGAGACTTACAGAATACAATAGCATTACCTATTGTATTGGTAATGCTAATACAATAACATCATTGTTTTTTTTTTTTACTTTTTAGTACAGTCTTCAATTGGAAAAGTAGGTTTATTAGTCATGCTTACAGGTCAAATGTTACCACGTTTAGACACTGGCATCTAATCCACAGTTTCCAACCCAAAGTCAAAGTCAACACTTCCTATTTCTCCCTGTCATTCAGTTAGAAGATGAAATATTTTTTTTCTGAAGATGCAATATTTTTAAAGAATTGTCTACAGAATTTTCAACACTGAATTATTCTAGATACTCCTAAATCTACCCCCAAGTGAATCTATACCAAAAGAGCCTTATTTATTGGCCACCTTGTAGAATCATTCTGTGCTCAGCATGAGGCCATTAGATAAAGGGATGCTACAAAGACAAATGGGAAATTCACTTCAGGATCCACTGATCAGATATATGAGCACTATTGCTCATTTATTCCACAGTATCATCTTTATCCCCTTAATGGATCACAGCCTTGCTGTGACCAAAGGGGCTTGTGTAACTCAGTGAAGTTATGAACCTTGTCATGTAGGACCACATAAGATGGAAGGGTCATAGTGGAGAGTTCTGACAAAATGTGATCCACTGAAGGAGGGAATGGCAAACCACTCCAGTGTTCTTGCTGTGAGAACCTCATGAACAGTATGAAAAGGCAAAAATATATGACACCAGAAGAAAAACACTCCCTCCCCCCACCAGGACAGAAGGTGTCCAATATGCTACTAGGGAAGAGCAGACAGTTATTGTGTAAGAAGCTAAAGTTGAACAGTTCTATGAAGACTTACAAGACCTTTTAAAACTAATGCCAAAAAAAGATGTCTTTTTCATCATAGAAGATTTTAATGCAAGCATAGAAAGTCAAGAGATAACTTGAAGAAATAAGCAAGTTTGGTCCTGAAACAAAATGAAGCAGGGCAAAGACTAACAGAATTCTGTCAAACACCCTCTTCCAACAACACAAGAGAAGACTCTACACATGGACATCACCAGATGGTCAATACCAAAGTCAAATTGATTATGTTCTTTGCAACCAAAGATGGAGAAGCTCTATACAGTTAGGAAAAAAAAAGAAGACCTGGAGCTGACTGTGGACCAGATCACCAGCTCCTTATTGCAAAATTCATGGTTAAATTGAAGAAAGTAGGGAAAACCACTAAACCATTCAGGTACGACCTAAATCAAATCCTTTATGATCATACAGTGGAGGTGATAAATAGATTCAAGGGATTAGATCTGGTAGACAGAGTGCCTGAAGAAATATGAATGGAGGTTCATAACATTGCACAGGAAGTGATGACCAAAATCATCCCAAAGAAAAAGAAATGCAATAGGCAAAGTAGTTGTCTGGGGAGATTTTACAATTAGCTGAGAAAAGAAGAGAAGTGAAAAGCAAGGAAGAAAGGGAAATATATACCCTAGTGAATGCACAGTTTCAGAGAAAGTAAGGAGAGATAAGGAGGCCTTCTTAAATGCAAATGAAAAGAGAGGAAAACAACAGAATGGGAAAGACTAAGGAGCTCTTCAAGAAAATTGGAGAGTTCAAGGGAATATTTCACGCAAGGATGGGCATAACAAAAGACAGGAACAGTAAGGACCTAACAGAAGCAGAAGAGTTTAAGAAATGGTGGCAAGATACACAGAAGAACTATACAGAATCTTTATGACCTGGATTGCCACAATGGTGTGATCACTCACCTAGAGCCAGACATCCTGGAATGCAAAGTCAAGTGGGCCTTAGGACACATTACCAAGAACAAAGCTAGTGGAGGTGATAGAATTCCAGCTGAGCTATTTTAAATCTTAAAAGATGATGCTGTTAAAGTACTGTACTCAGTATGCCAGCAAATTTGGAAAATGCAACAATGGCCACCAGACTGGAAAATGTCAGTATTCATTCCAATCCCAAAGGAGGGCAATGCCAAAGAATGTTCAAACTACTGTTCAGTTTCACTCATTTCACATGCTAGCAAGGTTATACTCAAAATCCTTCAAACTAGACTTCAGCAGTATGTGAAATGAGAAGTTCCAGATGTACAAGCTGGATTTAGAAAAAAACAGATTAAATTGCCAACATTCATTGGATCATAGAGAAAACAAGGGAATTCCAGGAGAACATCTAATTCTGCTTCATTGACTACACTAAAGCCTTTGTGTGGTTCACAACAAACTGTGGACAATTTTTAAAGAGATAGGAATACCAGATCACCTTACCTGTCTCCGGAGAAACCTGTATGCAGTTCAAGAAGCAACAGTTAGAACCAGACATGGAGCAATGGACTGGTTCAAAATTGGGAAAGGAATACAAGAAGGCTGTATATTGTCTCCCTTTTTATTTAACTTACATGTAGAGTACATCATGTGAAATGCCAGGCCGAATGAATCACAAGCTAGAATCAAGATTGCTGGGAGAAATATCAACAACCTCAGATATGCAGATGTATCACCCTAAAAGCAGAAAGTGAAGAGAAACTAAATTACCTCTTGATAAGAGTGAAAGAGGAGAGTGAAAAAGCTGGCTTTAAAACTCAGCATTCAGAAAACTAAGATCATGGCATCCAGTCCCATAACTTCATGAAAAATAGATGGGGGAAAAGTGGAAACAGTGTCAGATTTTATTTTCTTGGGCTCCAAAAATCACTGCAGATGATGACTGCAGCCATGAAATTAAAAGATGCTTGCTCTTTGGAGGGAGAGATATGGCAAACCTAGACAGTATATAAAAAAGCATAGACATCACTTTGCCAGCAAAGGTCCATATAGTCAAAGCTATGGTTTTTCCAGTAGTCATGTAGGAATTGAGAGTTGGATCATAAAGAAGGTTGGGCATCAAAGAACTGATGCTTTCCAACTGTGGTGCTGGAGAAGACTCTTGAGAGTTCCTTGGACTGCAGGGAGATCAAACCAATCAATCCTAAAGGAAATCAAATCTGAATATTCATTGGAAGGACTGGTGCTGAAGCTGAAGCTCCAATACTTTGGCCACCAAACGAGAAAAGCCAACTCATTGGAAAGGATCCTGATGCTGGGCAAAATGTAAGACAAAAGGTATCGGGGGTGGCAGAGGATGAGATGGTTAGATAGCATCATTGACTCAATGGACATGAATTTGAGCAAACTCTGGGAGATAGTGAAGGACAGGGAAGGCTTGCGTGATGCAGTCCATGGGGTCTCAAGGAGTCAGACATGACTTAGCAAATGAACAACAACAACAAAAATCATCTTTATAAGAATATTCTCCACAATTTCCTTTCTTGTCTTAATATCAGTAATAGCCATTCTCATTCTGTAAAATAGAATTGTATTAGTGCCTATCTCATCAAATATGTTCATCATCTGCAAGGCCTAAATAGTGCATTTTTAAAAGCTTAACATGGTGACTGGAACAGAATAAACACCAAATATATTTTTGCTATTGTAATGAATTTTTAAAATCCTAATTGAATGGCAAATTTATGTTAATGTTCAATACGTTTTCTAATAGATAAGAGCCCAGACTGGAGCCTATTGATAGCAAGTCTATCATACGTCTCCAACTTTGTTCTGCGCTGCGTTTCTTTCTCATACTTTCCCAACGTATGTAACTTTGCAGCACTTTATGTATTCCTTTAAGCTGGTCTAAATTCTTTTCAGAGTCACGAAGACTATAAATAAAAAAAAATTCACGACTGAACCCTAAGTTCTTGACTTACCTTTTATTAGCATTTGGAGAGGGAAAATGAAACAACAATGAAAAGCCTATACATATAAATAGAATTCTCTCCATTAGAGCATCCTCTTTCTTTCCTACTGGTGTAAAAGATGTAAATCTTAGCACTTGTGACTGGAGAACACACAAGCTCCAACTAGGCTCCATCTACTAGTTTGACTTTGACACCTCGGTCAAAACTTTACAAAGGATATCCCTTTCAGCAAAACTTATTTTCAGACATTCATGCTAAGGATGAGAGTCTATTCTGTGCATGGACCTGAGACATGTAAAGAATCTCTGGACAAAAGCTATAAGTGTGACGGCCAGTTTCCGAACAAATTCTCAAGAACCCCAAGGTGTGACAATATATTCATAGAAAGAGAGTTTTTTAAATATGAAATTGTTGGGAAAATCTGCCTCTATGGTCATCATAATAAACAGCCTTAAAAACATTATTGCCCCAACCTCAAAATCAATTTATTCTATTCAGTTCAGTAAACATATACTGCAACTTGTTTCCTGACCAGTACACTAGATTCTGAAGACCTAGAGATAAGTAAAGCAAGGACCAAACTCTCAAAGTTTCTGCAATTGGGTAAGACATACTTAAATAATTAGTCTTGATGAATCAATGCATTTCACTGTCTTCTTAGCATTGATCATAAATTAGTCATTTATTTGTTTGCTTCTATATTTACTTTACTGCCTCCTCCACTAAGTTCACTAGGGGTGCATGACTATTTTGTAGGCAATGAATTCAGCTCTTGTACAGAAGTCATTACATTTTAGGCACTCAATAAATATTTTCTAAATAGTACTGTAGTCATGGGTAAAATGAACGCAAATCAATAGCTTTCATATATGCAAATAGCAGCACTTAGAAGATGTAATGGAAAAGATCCATTTCTAATGGCAACAACAATAATTCTGAGAAAAGATAAAATACCTAGGTATAAATCTAACAAGGGATGTGGAAAAACAATTCCAGAAAAATGGATAGATTCCTGAATGACTCAGAAGAATAATCAAATGAATGGAAAGATATGCCAAGTTTATTGATAAAAAAAACTTAAGATTACAAAAATGTCATTCTCCCTAAGTTAATACATAAATTTAACAATCCCAATAAGAACATTAAAAAAAAAAACTTTGTTCAGAAACTAAACAAGCAAATTCTAAATTTCATATGGAAAAATATACTAGTAGTTATAATCAGGAAATGTCTGAAATACAAAAACCTCACGAGCTAATAAATACACTATAAAACTTCAGTTATTAAATGTGTGGTATTGGGACACATATAACAGACAAAATGAGAGAAGATAAATTCTTTCCACTTCTTTGGTTTAGTACATGATAAAGAAAGAAAAGAAAGAAAGTGAAGTCACTCAGTTTTGTCCGACTCTGCAACCCATGGACTGTAGCCTACCAGGATTCTCCATCCATGGGATTCACCAGGCAAGAGTATTGGAGTGGGTTGCCATTCCCTTCTCCAAGGGATCTTCCTGACCCAGGGATCAAACCCAGGTCTCCACATTGTAGGCAGATGCTTTACTGTCTGAGCCACCAGGGAAGTCCACAATAAAAGTGGTGTTCAAATCTGTACTGATAAACATGAATTTCAGTATGTAATGTTGGGGACAAGCAAATAGCCATCTGGAAAAATGATACTATTGAATTCATAAATAATACCATATACAAAGAAAAATTCCAAATAGATTTAGGTGTAAAAAATAAAATCATAACATGGTTGAATTCTTTTAAAGCCACAAAATGGAAGTAGACTTTATCTCAGTGACTCAGAAGCAAGAAATGAAAAGTAGAAGATTGATCATTTCAACCACATACAATTTATAGATTTTACATTCTACAACAGCATAAGAACAAGCTGGAGGGAAATATTTGAAATCCATATCACCATCAAAGGACTAAATTCACTAATATGTAGAGAGCTCCTAGACATTTAGAAGAAAAATAACAAAAAACTAAGAGAAATAAGGACAGAGAACATAAACAGGCAGTACACAAAAAAAAGAAAAAATGGCCATTAAACATATAAAATACTCATAATTTTTAAAATGCAAATTAAAACTACATTTCTCACTGTGATGTGTAGAATTCTATGGAGGTCCCATAATCTCCATTCTCTAATGTTTGGACTACATGATCCCCTTCCCTTCAGTGTGACTGGGTCCATGACTTGCTTCCTTTTTTCCTTTTTAATGTTTTATTTTATATTGGAGTATAGCCAGTTAACAATGTTGTGATCCTTTCAGGGAAACACCAAAAGGCCTCAGCCATACATGCACATGTATCCATGCTCCCCCAAGCTCCCCTCCCGTCCAGGCTGCCCCATGGCATTGAGCAGAGCTCCTGGTGTTATATAATAGTTTGTTATCCATTTTAAATACAACAGTGTGTACATGTCCATCCCAAACTCCTTAACTGTCCATTTCCCCTCATTCTCTAAAACTGGAGTCTGTTTCTGTTTTGTAACAGAAAACTGCTTCTAACCAATAGCAGTTCTAAACAATAGCTTCTATTGCTATAGAACCAATAGCTTCTAATCAAAGCAGTCTGAGCTCAGACTGCTAACTGCCCTGAGTAGGCTATGTTATATGACGAACAGGATGATATGGCATTCCATGATTATATCACATAAAATAAGATTGTATCTTCTTAAAAAATTAATTTAATTGAAGGCTAATTACTTTACAATATTGTGGTGGGTTTTGCCATACAGTGACATGAATCAGCCATGGGTGTACATATGTTCCCCATCCTGAATCCCTCTTCCACCTCCCTTCCCACCCCATCCCTCCGGGTTGTCCCAGTGCACCAGCTTTGAGTGCCCTGTTTCACGCATCGAACTTGGACTGGTCATCTATAAGATTGCATCTTAAGAGGCTACAGTAAGAAAATCTCCTGCTGGCCATGAAGGAGCAAGCTGACGTGATGTGAACTGCCTGTAAAGAGGGTCACATGGCTGAGAACTATATGGGATATGAAGATACTGAGAGCATCAATTCTACAAATATAAATACTAACATCTTCTAACAATCACGTGAACTTGAAAGAAGAGTTCAAGCCTCAGATGAGATTGCAGTCCCAGACAGCACTTTAATTGCAGCCTTAGTCCCTGCACAGAGGATGCTTAGTTAGGACTGTGGGGCTGTTGGTCCACAGAAATAGTGAGGTAACAAATGTGTTTTGTATTAAGCCACTAAGTTTTTGGCAATTTGTTATGCAGCGATAGGAAACTACTACATTCACCAATCATGTGGGCAAAAATATAAGAGCACAGCATGGTGTGTTGCTGAGTTATGTCCACCAGCCAACTTCTATGTTGCCAGCAGGACACAAGATGGTTCAGTGCCTGTGGGGGAACCTGGCAATGTCTAGCACGGTCACATTTACACGTGCCATTTGCCCTAACAAACTTCTCACTTCTGGAAATCTATCAGACACTTGCATAAGTTTGAAATGATATATGTACAAAACTTTTCATTAGAGCAATATGTATAATAATAAATAATGGCAGCAAACCGAAGGTCCAACAATCGGGGGCTGGTCAAGTTACCCAGGGTCATCTACTTAACAAAGCATGATGTATCCCCAAAGGAGAAAAATGATGAAGATCTCTGTATAATGATATGGAAAAAAATCTCTAGGATACATTACAAAGTGAAAAAAAGTAAAGTGCAGAACAATATGTATAGTGTACTTCCTTTTGATAATGAACACTTATGCTTAAGCAAACACGTTATTTTAGAGCAATTACCTGTAGGGAATGGGAAGAAACAAGATGGATGGGGATACTAATAGGAGTAAGTCTTCTCCAAGAATACTTTTAATCATTTTTTCTTTTTGCAACATATACATGTATTACCTATTAAAATTTATGTAATTTTTTTAAATTACTGAATGGATGGATGTCAAAAAGCACTGTGTTATACAGGTATATCAGATGCAGAGGTGACGATGGATAAGCAGTGAGGGATGGAATAGCATCAGTCTTATATTTTCATGTGGGCAGGGACTCTGCATAGGATTCTGAAAGGTATTCAAGAGTTACAGCAGATAGCCAAGCCTCAGAAGGACAACAAGGACCCTGATCAAACACACAACGGGATGAAACTGGCAGTACATCTAGGGAACAAAGGAGTCTGGTCTCATTAAATATAACGGGCATAACCGAGAGCTACAAAGGGAGAAGGGCAACAGAGAATAAATCAAGGCGTCCATGGAAGCGCTTCTAAAGAACTTGAACATAAGGCTTATGTCTTAAGATCATTCTAATGATGGCTTGGAGGATGTATCAGAGGGGATCTGAATTTGTTTCCTGTGGCTGTCATAAACAATTAGCATGTAATTAGTGGCTTACAAAAACAGAAAAGTATTCTCCCCCAGTTCTAGAGGCCAGGAATCTGAGCCAGAAGTCTGAAATCACAGTCCTGAAATCACAGGACAGGGCCCCGTGCCCATGGAAGCTCTAGAGGAAAATCTATTCTTTGCTGCTTCCAGGTTCTTGGCTATGGCTGTGTCACTCCACTCTCTGCCTTCATCTTCACATGGACTTTTCCCCCATCTGTCCGAGTCCTCTCTTCTGTCGCTTCTAAAGATATTTGCCACTGGATTTGGGGCAGACTTGGGTAATCCAAAATGATACCATATCAAGATCTTAACTTAATTACATTGGCAAAGAGCTTTTTTCCAAATAAATTCACATTCACAGATCCCAGGAATTAGAACATGGAATTTTGGGGATGACCACTATGGTCAATGCTAAGGACAGGAGACTATTTTAGAGGTGATTGTAATTGATCATGTAAGAGATGTTCAACAAAATTTAACTTTTCTGATTAAAACGTTCTGAGGCCAAAAAACCTACAAGTCATTTTAATTTTCCAGAAATTTACTCCACATATTTCTTTCTAAGCTCACCCTTCTTGCCTTGATTTTTATTCAAGTAATTGAAGGCACATTTGCAGCAACACCCCCTTATCTCTTCTAAGTCTTCCATTATACCATAACCACTGCGTGGCATTTTATATTGTAGGGATGCTTCTGGGCTTCCTATTCTGGAGTGGCAGGTCTCAGGGAGATACCTTCCTTTAAAAAGACAGCTAGCTAGAGGCAGACAGAAGGCTCTACAATGAATATTTCCAGACAAGAAAGCCTGAGGCATGTGGCATTAAAGTTTCTATAAGGTCTATGTGGAAACACACCGATCTTCATAAAAACTAGATATGAGAATTTCAAGAGTAGGAGGGAGCATATTAAAAAGAATGCAGAAGAAGAAGCAAATCTTTAAACTTGACATCAGAGTCAAGAGAGGGGTTTCTAAATGAAGGAGAAAAACAAGTCAAAGCTCCCAACTTCTCTTCCTCCATAAAAAGACACTTTCTGCCAGCTTTAGGTCAACAGTTAAGCAGAAAAGAGCAATCCTCCCAGAATGTGATCTGGTCTCCCCCTTGTGGTGCCTGAAGCCAAATTTTAGCTATTGACCCTCTATCTAACCAATGCTCCAGCGAATCCCTAATTTCTAATCAGAAATTACTCACTTTCCAACACTCAAGGCTCTGATTCTAAACCGCTACTGTCCAAAAGAACCTTCTGTAAAGATAGAATTTTCTGTATCTGCCTTATCTAATATGGTATCTGCCAGCCATAGGTGGGTATTGATCACTTGAACTGTGGATGATATGAGAGGGAGCTAATTTTCAATTATCTTACATTTTGATTTCTTTACATTGAAATAGCCATATGTGTCCATTGACTACCATACTGGACAGCACATTTGTAACACTGCTGGACGCAGGACCTGACCCATCTTTCTTTTTGAACAGGATCAAGTTCTATCTCAGTAACAATGTATGTCTTGTCCCATTTTTATAGTTACTACAACTCCTAGAAAACCATCTAGCAGACCTGTTGGAGCCCATGGCCAACAATTATTTTTCATGATACAAATTAGAACGTTGTTTTCTTCTCTCTTGTATTGGTTCAAAATCTTACAGGAAAAGACCTAAGATGCTGACTAGATATTTTCAAAGACATGGTCATAACTGTGGGACCCTCTAAGAGCCACAGTCTCACACTGTGTGTATGATAAAAATCACCCTTTCGTTCTAGCCTCTCTTTCCACACAAATTAACAAAGACTCTTTAGCTCTTGGATTTAATTTCTATTATGTGATTGGAATGTGTACAGTTACAGACACTATCATTGTAAGGATGAAGTTGCAAACATGTCTTATGCTGTTTTCATGTCCCAAGCTACCAACTTTCATATGGAGTGAAATTGGCAACCCATCGAAAGAATGCTTATAAGGCATTTAGGTCCAGACTCATTCTCTTTCAAGGAAATCCTACAGATGCCTCCAAGAAAATGAACAAGAAACCATTGTTTCAGTGGATGATTTTGCCACATCTATACTCTAAAGCATTAAAATATTGCTGGAGCTTTTAATAAGTCAACTAGGCTTCATGAAACTGGATTCTTTATTCCCAAAGAAGGGGGAACATTTCAACAACTATCCCCTTCTCTTCCCGCCCTCAATCTTTCCCAGCATCAGGGTCTTTCCCAAAGAGTCAGCTCTTCGTATCAGGCAGCCAAAATATTGGAGCTTCAGCTTCAGCATTGCTCCTTCCAATGAATATTCACAGTTGATTTCCTTTAAGATTGACTGTTTTGATCTCCTTGCAGTCTAAGGGACTCTCAAGTCTTCTCCAGCACCACAGTTCAAAAGCATCAATTCTTCGGGGCTCAGCCTTCTTTATGGTCACATCCATACATGACTGCTGGAAAAACCATAGTTTGACTATCTGGATCATTGTTGGAAAAGTAATGTCTCTGCTGTTTAATACGCTGTCTAGGTTCGTCATAGCTTTTCTTCCAAGGAGCAAGCATCTTTTAATTTCATGGCTGCAGTCACTGTGCAGAGTGAGTTTGGAGACCAAGAAAATAAAACATGATGGTAAGCCCACAACTTAGAGAAAATAAGAAAGAACAAGGCCAAATCAATATATAATCTATAAATAATAAAGATAACCTAAGAATGAATGAGGTCAAATTTATACAGCACTCAGTCTCTCAGAGAAAAACGGTTTCAAAACTATATATCATTACCCATCATTGGTGCTTTAATGGAGCTGATTGCCCTGCGATTCTTTGTGTTGTTGTTTTCTCTTAAATAAAAGTTATTTTTGTGACACCAAGAGCCATTAGAGGGGAAATGATTTGACACAGTGGTGGTTAGCAACAGGGCGTAATTAATCATTTCTATTGAGAGCCTTCATTTAGGGACTAGAATTTTGAGAGCAGCTTGAGCAAATTGATTCCAAGTTAACTTTTATTTAAAAATACTTATTTATTTGGCTGCACCAGGTCTTAATTGTGGCACGTGGGATCCTGAATCTTCTTTGCAGCACATGGGATCCTGAAGTACTGCATGAAAATTCTTATTTGTGGCCTGTGGGATCCAGTTCCCTGACCCAGGAATCAAACCAGGGCCTCCTGTATTGGGAGTGCTGAGTCTTAGCCACTGGACCACCAGGGAAGTTTCCCAAGTTAACTCTTAAAGTAGATGTTAGGTAGGTAATAGATAGATAGATGATATAGATATGTATTTTTGAAACACAAACTATTTATGGTTGTGGTTATTAAATAGCCTTCAAGTGCACTGGAATACATCAGTTAACCTATTTTTTCACATTGTGAGATTTCTATAAAATAGAACCCTAGATTTAGAATGGACTTTAGCCACTGCCAAGAGCAAGAGCTCCAGGTCAGTCTACACGATTCAAACATTTCCTTGGTCGTGTGACCTTAAGAAACATATGTATCCTTTTTGTAGGGCTTCCCCAGTGGTTTAAGTGGTAAAGAATCCACTTGCAATGCAGGAAAACAAGAGTCACAGCTTTGATTCCTGGGTTGGGAAGATCCCCTGGAGAAGAGGATCTGTAAAATCATTAAACACAGTACCTACTTCATTAGGATGTCGTAAAGGTTAAGTGAGCTCATTATTGTTAAGCACATAGGATACTCCCTGGCACCTGGTAAGTGGTAAATGTTAGTTCTTATCATCTTCATTATAATCATTTTACAGATGGAAAACAGCAATGTCCAGGTAGGGAAAGTGATGTGTCCAAGTCACACAACTAATAGTAAACACACAGAAGAGCCAGAGTCTCTTGGCAAGTAGCCTATGTTTCTTCCACCCTGCCGTGCTACCTGTGCTGTTTTGTGCTACATTATTCTGTGCTCCCAGAGAAGGCAATGGCACCCCACTCCAGTACTCTTGGCCTGGAAAATCCCATGGATGGAGGAGCCTGGTAGGCTGCAGTCCATGGGCTCGCTAGGAGTCAGACACGACTGAGCGATTTCACTTTCACTTTTCACTTTCCTGCATTGGAGAAGGAAATGGCAACCCACTCCAGTGTTCTTGCCTGGAGAATCCCAGGGATGGGGGAGCCTGGTAGGCTGCCGTCTATGGGGTCGCACAGAGTCGGACACGACTGAAGTGACTTAGAATAGCATAGCATTCTATGCTCCACTTCCTTCTGCATGAAGTACTTATCAGGAACATAACAAATAGGAAAGAAGCCAGAAAGGAGGAAGCCTAACGGTGCTGGTACTAGAGCTCTCAAGGCAAAGCCATACAGATCGAGCTAGCTGCTGAAACCAGTCAGCTCAGTGTCACTGCTAAAGTTCCCTACACCCAAGCTTCTCTCCAGCTGGTGCTATTTCAAACATTTCTTTTTATGATGAACAACTTTCCACTGCATAATTCAAATACATCATAAATAGCATTGTTTTGTGGTGCCATGGTAAAGAATCCTCCTGCCAATGCAAGAGACACAGGAAACACAGGTTCCATCTCTGGGTTGCAAAGATTCCCTGGAGTTGGAAATGGCAACCCACTCCAGAAATTCCATGGACAGAGGAGCCTGGTGGGCTACAGTCCATGGCGTCGCAAAGAGTGACTAAGCACATATGCACACTCGATTATAAAAAACACACACTGGCTTACATTTACATTATTCATGTCAAATGCTACTTTTAATAACTTTCAAAAACTTACTTATTCTTTTTTATTTGGGTATAATTGCTTTACAATATTGTGTTAGTGTCATTGTTTCTATACAATAAAGTGAATCAGCTATATGTATGCATATATCCCCTCCCTCTTGGGCCTCCCTTTCACACCCCCAACCCACCTTTCTAGGTCATCACAGAGCAACAATATTTTTAATATCTATAAGATAAAATATGCAAATATTTAATAATAATATTAACTTGTATGGATGTGAGAGTTGGACTGTGAAGAAGGCTGAGCACCGAAGAATTGACGCTTTTGAACTGTGGTGTTGGAGAAGACTCTTGAGAGTCCCTTGGACTGCAAGGAGATCCAACCAGTCCATTCTGAAGGAGATCAGCCCTGGGATTTCTTTGGAAGGAATGATGCTAAAGCTGAAACTCCAGTACTTGGCCACCTCATGCGAAGAGTTGACTCATTGGAAAAGACTCCGATGCTGGGAGGGATTGGGGGCAGGAGGAGAAAGGGGACGACAGAGGGTGAGATGGCTGGATGGCATCACTGACTCGATGGACGTGAGTCTCAGTGAACTCCGGGAGTTGGTGATGGACAGGGAGGCCTGGCGTGCTGTGATTCATGGGGTCGCAAAGAGTTGGACACGATTGAGTGACTGATCTGATCTGATCTGAATAAATAAGAACATAAGAGCATTAACTAGGGAGCAGGGGATATTGAGGTGTGGGATGGACTGGAACAAACTGAATGCTCTGGGTACTGAAAGCAAACTTCCCTTTCCTCACCATTTGCCAAGAGCTAGGAGCGGAGCACAGCTCCATCATGAGCCATTTCATAAACAATGAAGAAAGACACATGAAGGGCATGAACTTACTTGCTCCTTCCATGAAATACCAATGCCACTGAAGATCCAAATCAAGGCAGTCTATTACCGTGAAAGAAAATGACTATCCAGGGGACCCTGAAGGAGAGCCAACAACACATTTGATGTCACATTTCCTGATTCCTGTGGACATTTAGAGAAAAAAGAAACAGGCTCGTGTATAGACATGTGTTCTAATCCAAATTTTTACAAAGCATGAAAAAGAAAGGAAAAAAGAAGCCACCGGCAAATTGGCCATCTTTCCCCGCATTCCACAGGAATAACACTTTGCTTCTGCCCAAAGTGCTTTAAACATAATTCCTCTTTGTATTGAAAGCTTAAAGTGTAAAGGCCATCTTGACTATAAAAGCTTCATAGAATCCATATATTTAAGTTCAGAATGACTTTTCTTTCATTCCCATGTAGTGTCTGCAAACCACATTGATGCATTTTATCAGGAGTCACACTGGCTCAAAGTAGAGTGGTAAAAACCATATGAACATAAAATCTTATTTTTAAGTTCTTAGCTTTAAATATGCATCAGCAGGATGGAAGCTGTTATTTTCTCCACATTAGCCTTAATCACTGTGCAAAGCATTTGAAGATTACTCTTCTTGAAAAGTGGGCTTGGCCATTGTCACGCTGTCTCTGTCACCAAAGCTTTCACTTTTGTAAAAAAAAAAAAAAAGAAAGAAAGAAAGAAAGAAATTATTTGTCTAGCGCTTCTTCCCCCTGGTGCTACATGGAACATTTCAAATCATTGATTAATTAGGGCAGTTGTTTTAATGAAGAAGATTGATTTTGTCACGTTTGCAATATCTTCTCTTTTCTTGACCGCATTTTCCTCTGGGACATCAGTTATTATTCAAAGTCTCTACAGCTTGCTTGAAACTCCTCTGGGAGTGTCAGTTTACCAACCTACCTCATGGAAAAATATTGTTATCTGCTTTACCGTATGTATGTATAAATATATACACATTCGTAAGGGAGTGTCTTGGTCCATCTGGGCTACTATAACAAAATACCACAGTCTGGGTAGTTGATGTTAGTAGCTTAGTCATGTCCTTTCTCTTTATGACTCCATGGACTGTAGCCCACCAGGCTCCTCTGTCCTCAGATTTTCCAGGCAAGAATACCAGAGTGTGTAGCCATTCTCTTCTCCAGGGAATCTTCCTGACCCAGGAATTAAAGTCCATCTCCCGCACTGCAGGCAGATTTTTTATTGTCTGAGCCACCAGAGCAGCCCGGGGTTATAGAAACAATAGAAACTCATTTCTCACAGTCTAAAGCCTGGACGTCTGAGATCAGGGTGCTGGCAGCATTGAATGAGAGCCCTCTTTCAGCCTGTAGACTTTTTGTTATATTCTGATATGGCAGAAGAAGGAAGGGATCTCTCTGAAGCCTCTTTCAAAGGCACTTTTGTAAGGCTCCACCCTCCTGACTTAAACCACTTGCCAAAGGTTCTACCTGCTAATACCACCACCTGTGGGGATCAGGATTTCAGCATACGAACCTGAGGGGAACACAAACATTCAGACCACAGCAAGGCGAATGCATATATTCTCCAGGGAAGCTCCCCAACCCAGGGATCAAAGCCGGCTCTCCCACATTGCAGGCAGATTCTTTACTGTCTGAGCCACCAGGGAAGCCCACAATTTGCACTCTTCTAAATGTATTCCTCACTTCTTGCCTTCCTCACAGGCCATCAAAGCACCCACTTCTTGAATTATATGCACTTTTCTAGCTGGAAGGAAAAACCCCAGTGATCAAATAACACTATCTCATTTGCTCACGGAATAGCCAATTAATATACAAGAAACAACATCGAGGTTAAATAAACATGAAACATAGGTAAGGACCACAGAGTAAACCACAGCTCAAAAGGACAGCAAACGACTAGACATATAGCAGATCGTCAGTAAATGGGCACGTAATTGATCTTGTTCTTTGCCCAGAAGCAATTTTAATTTTCTAAGAGAACTTATAATAAATTCTTAGTGGTAGAATTTAAGATCATGTGGAAGACAATAAAGATTTTGTTTTAGTTTTGTATCCATTAAATTGCATCATGTAGTTGATCACTTAATTTTTATCTAAATGCAAATTTGACCTTATATTTGTCTTTTTGTACCATATAATTTTTAAAAATATTGATATGAAATGAAGTAGATTCTCAAATGAGGTCCCTGATTTAGTGTTGATCTGATTGGTGCTGAAATAAAAACCATTCTTGGTTGGAAGTGGAGAGTGAAATTTTTTAACTTTCTCAATTTTAACAACAATAATTTTTTATTGTTTCATTGATCCTTGAACTGGGTAGAGACAGAAAGCAAGACCCACTTTGCAATTAATGACAAGCTCACCAGATTAACCCAAACTAGTTTGTGAAAGGCCAATAGATTTCTTCATAAATCTTAGTTTCCCTTACTATTATCAACCAAGAGAAGGATAAATGAGGCTAACATTTTTAAGAATAAAGGAAGCCTTAATGTACAAATAGACCAAAAATAATAGGATCTTTGGGGAGAAATAGTTTTTGTAAAGATATCCAAAAGGACAATATAAATATCTGAATGTTGAGATATGTGTGTGTGTATGTGTGTGTATGCACCTACATATTCACTGAAATCAACATGCATGTTTCAATAAACACCAAGATTTATTATGCCTTTGAGAAATATTGACTTGGGTAAAAGTCAATACATCTTGATGTTCACTGCAACAAAATCAATAGTTGCTTAATAATTTACCAAGATTCAGGGGATTTAATGTATCTGATGACTGTGAAGTAAAGTAAAACCACTATACTTCCTTCCAGGAATATTGATAAAGGATATAATACCAGTATCGGACATTCGGAATCAAAAGTTATGCCCCCTCCTTTCTGAATGAAAGCAAGTGATACATCATCTTTCCCAGAATTAAAGAAGAAGACTGAAATTTGAGCAAGGAGCAGAGAGGAAGAGGAAGAAATCTCAGGGAAAACAACTCTCATTGGAAAATAGATTCAATGTCAATTCAATGTCACAGATGAATGCGGGTGTCTGTACTTGTGAATTGAAGAACAGCATCCTCCTGATAAATATCATCCCATCCACTTTGTTAGGCCCTAAACTTGCCTTATGTTGACTGTACATTTGTCTCTTCCTAGTTTCCCACTTAACTCCAGAGATTCATAAATGCAGGTAATTCAAATGCCTTGACAATCTACCCCCAGTTCAAAAGGGTCTTAGTGACAGACTTAGAAAAAAAAAAGTGCTGGAACAGTTTCTATCCTTCTTAGGATCACTTTAATGTTTGTTTCCAAATCTTAAGGAACATGGACATTAGAAGATGGCCAACCCTCCAGTGGTGATATAACCATTCATCTATAAATCAGAAGCCAGGCCAATATGACCAGTCATTAACTTTGCATCACTCAGGTTAAGTCCAAAACAGGGAAACTCTATACAGTGAATTGTGGGGATGAGTGAACAGTCTGACAAACATACAGAATGGATGCTTCCTAGTGCTTCTAGACGGTATTAATAAGTTGAGCTTTGGGAATAAAACTCGAGGTTAAAGCAGCCAGCAGACTAAATAAAAACTGAGCTCCCTCCAGGAAAAAAAAAAAAATTTTAATGATTAATTTCTCTAGAAAATTGTCAAACTACCTTTAGCTGAAAGCACAGAAAAGAGACCTGGCTCCCATTCTGTAAGGTTCACAAAGGAAAATAATAAACAAGCATGGACTCCAGAAAATAATGGCTAATAATATTCCCCTAAAGAAAACAGAGCTATGAGTCATTCTTTGCAGGCATTGCCAATAGATAAGGCAGGATATGTAATAAAAGAATGGGGGTGGTGGAACAAGATGCATCTACAAAGATTAAAGATGTCAAGTAACCACTGAACTGAAATGGTTCTGTGTGCAAAACTGTCCCATTCTCTTGCATTCACAGCAGAGAACATCTGTGATGAGTGAACTCTTCTAAGGTATCATAATTTGTTTTTCAGAAAGCTTGCCCATAAATTATCCTAATTGAGCCTCACAATAAAAACTTGAAGGACTTGGAAAGGTGTTACAATACCCTCTTAACAGATAAGGGTGCCTTCAAGAAGAAACCTGTAACTAGTCCAAGATCACACAACAATTAAAGGGCAGAAATGAGTTTGAATCTGTATCTTCTACTTCCAAACCCAGGGCATTTCTTTGCATGTCAAAAAGACGCTTTTATATAACAACAACAAAAGTTGCTACCATTCGTGTTAGTCAGCATTCTCCAGAGAAGCAAAAACAACAGGAAATGTGTGTGTGTGTGTATACATGGAGAGAGAGAAATTTTAAGAAACTGACTCACAATTGTGGGACAAAGGCAATCTGCAAGGCAGTCCTGTAGGCTGGAAACTCAAGCAGGATTTACATGTTGCAGCCTCAAGACAGAACTTCTTCAAGAAACCTCAGTCTTTGCTCTTAAGGTCTTCAACTGATTGGATGAGGCCCAGCCACGTTCAATTCAGTTCAGTTCAGTCGCTCAGTCATGTCTGACTCTTTGCGACCCCATGAGCTGCCACATGCCAGGCCTCTGTGTCCATCACCAACTCCCGGAGTCCACCCAAACTCACGTTCGTGAGGCAGTGATGCCATCTAACCATCTCATCCTCTGTCGTCCCCTTCTCCTCCTGCTCTCAATCTTACCCAGCATCAGGGTCTTTTCTAATGAGTCAGCTCTTCGCATCAGGCGGCCAAAGTATTAGAGTTTCAGCTTCAACATCAGACCTTCCAATGAACACCCAGGACTGATCTCCTTTAGGATGGACTGGTTGGATCTCCTTGCAGTCCAAGGGACTCTCAAGAGTCTTCTCCAACACCACAGTTCAAAAGCATCAATTCTTCGGTGCTCAACTTTCTTTATAGTCCAACTCTCACATCCATACATGACTACTGGAAAAACCATAGCCTTGACTAGATGAACCTTTGTTGGCAAAGTAATGTCTCTGCTTTTTAATATGCTGTCTAGGTTGGTCATACCTTTCCTTCCAAGGAGTAAGCGTATTTTAATTTCATGGCTGCAATCACCATCTGCAGTGATTTTGGAGCCCCCCAAAATAAAGTCTGACACTGTTTCCACTGTTTCTCCATCTATTTGCCATGAAGTGATGGGACTGGATGCCATGATCTTAGTTTTCTGAACGTTGAGCTTTAAGTTAACTTTTTCACTCTCCTCTTTCACTTTCAAGAGGCTCTTTAGTTCTTCACTTTCTGCCATATATGGAGGGTAATCTGCTTTACTTAACATCAACTGATTACAAGTGTTAATCAGAGATAAAAAAAAAATTTTTCACAACATCAGAACTAGTGTTTGTCCAAACAAACAGGCACCACAACCTAGCCAAGAGTGACATATAAAAGTAAATTAAAACCTTTGTTATCAATAATATTCTTTGTTTGTTGTTGGAGTATAATTGCTTTACAATGTGCTAGTTTCTACTGTACAACAAAGTGAATCTGCTATATGTGTGATAGAGGTTAGTTGCTACATTGTGTCCAACTCTTATAACTGCATGAACTGCAGTTCACCAGGCTCCTCTGTCCATGAGAATCTCCCAGGCAAGATACTGGAGTGGGTTGCCATTTCCTTCTATAAGCTATGTGTATACATGTCAATAATATTCTTATAACTTCTTTTGTACATTTTCCAGAGCAAGTTAGTGAAATTAAGATCAAATTATTAGATCAAATTTTTCATTCAAATGTCTATTTCTAATATTCCTATTTTAAATCCCACATTCTCCTTTTATATAACTTACAGCCCCATTTTGTGTCAGGTTTCTATTCATTAGGGCAATTGCAAAACATGAAGAATAGTTACTTCTCTGATAACCAGAGTGAGAAAAGAGTTCCTAGGTTAACCAGATTCTAACTCTTAAGTGATCTAAAGTGGTATTTCTAAAAAAACTGGGTGATGGACTATCTTCCTTTGAAATCATCTGTGGACTTTGTTAAAAGCAGATTCCTGAGTCCCACCCTAATGCTTTTGAATCAGAATTTCTATGGTGGGCCCACACTATGTTTTAGCAAGCATCCTAGGCAGCACTTGGGCATAATACAGTATAAGAATCACTGAACCAGAAGATTAAAGCTGCACGTATACAAATAAGACTCAAGCACTAACACAAAACCCTCTTCACATTATACACAGGAACAGCCCAACCCTAACCCTAATCCTAACCCCAGCCGAGTAGAGATCAAGAGAGGAAACAAAAACAAAACCTCCCAGCTTTGGCAGAAATAAAGACATTGGTTCCTGTCGTATTCTCACAAACAAATGCCCCAGTGCTCAGTAAAAATGGGAAACAAACACATCACTGCCTGTAGAAAATGACTTTGGGAAAATGGGAGTAGATCCGTAACGTGGAATGATCGCCGGGAGCTGTAAACAGTGAAAGAGAACGGTGCTGCGTGTGGCACCCACCGAATGACGCAGAAGGCGCTTCATCAACGCAAGGCACAGCTTCAGCTGGTCAAGCACCCTGAACTCTGAGAAGCTTTTGATCTAGAATCTGTATAAAATAGCTGAATAAATGTGAAGAAACAAAACGCAGTGTCACTCTGAGAAGTGAGAATCTAAAATCTTGAGAAGTCTGCTTTCTGAAGGAAGTATAGACCTAGAACAAATTTGTACTATGGAGTCTATTCCCTTGGTCTTCAGTTTCCCATAAACTATTACAGCAAGATGACATTTCACCCTGGTTTAAATTCTTTCGTGGGAGATTTTGCAAAACTTCTTGGTAACTTCTGATACGAGTGTGCTTCATTCTATAAATACAACAAAACCAATTGCATATTTTTAAAATCAACTCCCCAGAACTTAATTCAAATTTTCACATGTCTTCTACAGGGTTATTTTAGCAGTGAGCACATAGCGTGTAGGGAAAAGGGAACCAGTGCTCTGTTGGTGGGAATGTAAACTGGTAAAAATTATTACAGGAAAAGCAACCTGAAATTTTCTCAAAAAATTAAAAATAGAGCTCCCATCTACATCTGGGTATTTACCCAAAGGGATTAGAAACATGATATCATAGAGATACCTGCACTTCCATGTTTATTGAAGCATTATTCACAACAGCCAAAATGTGGCAACAATCTAAGTGTCAATTAGTTGATGAATGAATAAAGAAGATGTGGTATATATTTGCAATGGAATATTATTCAGCCATGAGAGAGGAGGCTATCCTACCATTTACAGCAACCTGTATGTATGTTGAGGGCATTATGCTAAGTGAAATAAGTCAGACAGAGAAAGACAAATGCATCACTTATGTGTAGAATCTAAAAAGCAAAGTAGAGCAGTGGTTACAAGGATTGGGGAATGGGGAGATATTAGTCACAGGTACAAACCTTCAGCTACAAAATTAGGAAGTTCTAGAGAACTAAGTTACAGCATGATGATTATAAGTAACACTGCATCAGATGGGTGAATGCTGCTAAGTATTCTCATCACATAAAAAAAAATGCTAACTATGTAATTCGATGGAGGTTGTAGCTAATTCACCATGACAATCATTTTGCAACAAAAAATGTGTCCAGTGGTTCAGGATGGGGGGACACATGTACTCCCCTGGCTGATTGATGTCAATATATGGCAAAAACCACCACAATATTGTAAAGTAATTAGCCTCCAATTAAAATAAATTAATTAATTTTTAAAAAACCAAGTTGTACAGCTTAAGTTTATACAATTTTATGTGTCAATTATATCCCAGTAAATCTGGGGAGAAATAAATAAGTAAATAGTGACCACAGTGTTCATTTTAAATATACCATCCAGAAGAGTTAATTTTACACACAGCTGGTTGGTAATGTGCCTATTGAATAAACAGAAATAACCTTGCAGTTCTTTTCCAAATTACCCTTCAACTTGTAATTGAAATCTTGTAAAAACATGCCAAGCATAGTAAAACAATATGCAGATATTTATATAAATTATGTAAATATTTATATTTTAATTATACATACATATTTGCTTAAATAATTAAATGACCTGATGTTTAGGGGATACTAGGGTAAAGAAGCAATGGTCTTGAATGAAAAGAAATTGGCTTGATGTATGGTCCTTCCACTTATTAATTTATATGTTCATAAGCATATTATTAACAACTCTAGGTCTCTCTGCAGGCTGGGTATGTCAATACCCTCTTCACAGCATCATGAATAGCATGCTTAGCAGGATTTCTGGATAAACAAAAATTTAAACTGCAACACAGGACTTCTCTCCCCTGATATCTAAGAAGCAGAGGAAAAAGAATTGCATCAGCCAAAAAAAAAAAATTATTAAACTAGGAATGTACATTTTTTAAAGTAATGAAAGAAAAGCTACAGGTGACTCAAGAGTAGAAAGAGGGACACAGGACCGCTTCACACCCCTCCTACAAGAGTCCACCGTTTCCCAGGGGTGTCAATGAGTTTATGAAGTCCTGAAATATTTCACTATTATCCCCAAGCCTGAACAGAAGCAGACTGAATGCACATTTTAATTTTTTTCCTCTTTTAAGAGAGGAATTGGAGAAGGAAATGGCAACCCACTCCAGTGTTCTTGCCTGGAAAATCCCAGGGACAGAGGAGCCTGGTGGGCTACCATCTATGGGGTCGCACAGAGTCAGACAAAACTGAGGCAACTTAGCAGCAGCAGCAACAACAACAGAGAAATAATGGAATGGTTCCTGGAGTGAACCATTAAATGAAGAAAGTTAAATGAAGGAAGCCATGTTGACTTGAAGTGAAGATTAAGCTGAAGTTCCAAGATATCCCTGCCGCATGGAAACATGAATGTCTCCTAGCTAGCTGTATCAAACATAAATGGTTTAAAAATTGTGGGGGCAGAACAGATCCTAGGCATCTTTGTGGACATATCAGGGGAAGGAAAGGATGGGATGAATTGAGAAAGTAGTATTGATACATATACACTATCATGTGTAAAATAGATAGCTAGTGGGAAGCTGCAGTGTAACAGAGGGAGTCCAGCCTGGCACTATGTGATGACCTAGAGAGATACGATGGTGGGGGAGGGGAGGGAGGAAATATATATATATAATTATGACTGATTTGCGTTGTTGTACAGCAGAAATCAAGACAATATTGTAAAGCAACTTTCTTCCAATTAAAAGATAAATTAAAAAAAGAGAGAGAGAGCTCCACAACTGACCAAATAGAATGTCCGCACAGAACTGCCAAAGTGTAAGCAAAGTGAAAAGAAACAGCACGTGGCAACTCTGCAAACATGTAACAGCAAATGAGTGGGAGTAGTAATAGGAGCAGAATATCCGAGAGCCAAAGACCCAAGACCAGGAGGGAAAAATTACTCAGTGAACAGAAGGAAATTGCAAATCGCTGCAAATTGTGTTCCACTATAAAATAGCTTAATTATTTAATGGATAGAGAGAGATGATAAAAGGAGAGACTGAGACGAAAAGGGAGATTGCATAGCTAAGGCAATAAATTGAAGCCCAAATCAACATCACTCCTGAACTAAAAAAAAAAAAAAAATTGTATTAGAACTAGCAAGGAGTTGAATACACATTACTAAAGAGCAAATTATTGGCATGTGGAAAGTAGAGGCCCTGAATGCAGATTAAAAAAAGATGAAATTTAAACAATTAGAGAGCAAGTAGATTAAACCAGTCAATCCTATAGGAAATCAACCCTGAATATTCATTGGAAGGACTGATGCTGAAGCTGAAACTCCAATACTCTGGCCACCTGATGTGAAGAGCCAACTCACTGGAAAAGATCCTGATGCTGGCAAAGATTGAAGACAAGAAGAGAAGGGGACAACAGAGGATGAGACGGTTGGAGGGCATCACCGACTCAACAGACATGAGTTTGAGCAAACTCCAGGAGATGGTGAAGGACAGGGAAGCCTGGCGTGCTGCAGTCCATGGGGCTGCAAAGAGTCGGACACGACTGAGTGACTGAACAACAAAGAGAGGAACTAAATTTTATGAAGGACAGAAGCACTCCATCCTAAGAAGAACTATTGCCTCTGAGGCAGAGAATCCAACAAATTAACCCACAAAATATGTTATAAGTTATAGTACAAGAAAAACAAACCCTGAAATTCTATAGATAAAACTAATGTGTTAGAGTGAAAGAGTGTATCATGACTGGGCATAGCCAGTGTGATAGAGAACTCTCCACACTGACAGACTATCAAACACCAAGAATAAAAAAAAAAAAAAAAATAGGGCTTCCCTGATGACTCAGTGGTAGAGAATCCACCTGCCAATGCAGGAGACATGAGTTCGATCCCTGATCTGGGATCATCCCACATGCCGCGGAGCAACTAACCTGGTATGCCACAACTATTGATCCTGTGCTCTAGAGCCCGGGAGTCACAGCTCCTGAAGCCTGAGCACCCTAGACCCCGTGCTCCACAGAGAAGCCACTGCAAAGAGAAGCCCACACACTGCAGCTAGAGAATAGCCCACACAGCAGTGAAAACTCAGCACAGCCAAAATAAACCAATAAACATTAGACAAGAATTAAGAAACAAACAGGCATCCAGGCAAATTGTGAAAATCGCCCACGAGAGTTAAAATATCACATTGGCCTTCTATTTATCCATTGTGTCAGTGAATGCCAGATGATGATAGAATAAGGCCTATTATGGTCTAAGGGAAATAAAATGGTTTCCCAAGAGGATTATCTCCAGCTAGGAAGCTGTTCACATTTAAAAGCATCAGGCCGACATATAAAAGACATACAAGAAACGAGGCAATGGAAAAGCCATGAAGTCTTTAATCTGGCCAGTAAAGAGCTGAATCAAATTTTTAAACTCAAGAAAAAAGAAACCATGGACCCAAAAAGTTAAGCAATGAATCTATTATACCATTTTGGCAATGTCTGTGTATGTTAGAAAATGCTCACATTAAAATTTTGGAGGAAAAAACACTGAGCTATCACAGGTGATGATGTGTATTTTAATGACCATGTTTTATATCTTTGTAAAGATGGTTGAGCTGTCAATGTCACTGAAAATGTGTGCTTAGCACGTGTCCACTTCCTTAGCAGTAATACTGAGCATTGGGGGAGCTGAGAAGGACCACTCAGCAGCAACTCACACCCCCAGGATGGAGGCAGGTATTTATCTGAAATATATTTCTGAATCATAAACTTTGATAAGAGGGAAAATTAAGAATCTGTGACAGAATCAGGGCCTTGACATCGGATGGGACCATCAATGGGGCCATTATGCCACTCAGTTTAAAAAAAAATATATGGGGCTTCCCCAGTGGCTCAGTGGATAAAGAATCTGTCTGCAATGCAGGAGACACAGGAGATGTGGGTTCGATCTCGGTTGGGACGGTCCCCTGGAGAAGGAAACAGCAACCCACTTCAGTATTCTTGCCTGAAAAATCCCATGGACAGTGGAGACTGGTGGGCTACAGTCCAAAGTGTCACAAAGAATCAGACATGACCTAGCCACTAAGTAATCAAAATACTAAAAATGATACATCATAACAAATTTGTGATTCTCTTCTCCTCTAGGAAAAATAAGAAAGACATGGTCTCTTTCCTTTGAAATATTCTATAGCTTGCATTGTATGGTGTGATGAAAATATCATTTAACCAAATGCCAGGAAACTTGAAGTTACAGTTCAATATATTTGATTATCTATAGAGGTCATAGGTGACACATAGATTAAATAAGAAAAAAAATGCACGTGTGTGGAGAGTTTAGCTGCTTTCTTCTGTGATGTTGCTGCCTCAGCATCCATCTGGTTCAATCTACAGGGACTTAGATGAACACCAGCCCCAAATGCAAGTACATGTCCTCGATGGCAGCCTGGTGGGTCACAAGTGACGGTAAGCTCCTGAAATAACTCCCCAACAGCCTTTGTTCAGCAGCCTCCCCTGTCTCTCATATGGCCTTCCTCTTGTGTGCCCCTTGGATAAGACCCCAGAGGAGTATACCAAGAGGCTGCTCTTTCCTTTGCATTGATCAATTTGGCCTTCACCTAGGAACTCCAAAGCACTCCATTCATAGACCCTAATAGAGGCACATGCCCCTGGTCCTATCTCTCTCTGTCTGCACTCTGTCTTGACCTCTCTCCCACCTTGCTGGACCCTTGAGACACATAGGATCCTTCCTCCAGGATCTGTGAGTAATGAACTTCTCTACTTTAATTTCTCTTGTGATTTGTTGTTGAACTGGGGTTCACCCATCCAACACCCTGTGCTCCACTTAAGAAATGTTCAGTTAACAAAGTCACAATGATAGGATTATTTCAATGGATGCCCCCCAAGTCTAAGAAATTTCAACACCATATACAAAAATTTCAAAGTAACAACAGGAAAACACCTTATTGTAATCATTTATATGAAATCAAAAGTTAAAATATATGTGACATTCGTTTTAAAAACCTGGAAATATCAGGACTTCCCTGGTGATCCAGTGGCTAAGACTTCACACTCCCAATGCAGGCGGCCCTGGTTCAGCCCCTAGTCAGGGAGTAGATCCCACAGCCTTCGACTAAGAGTTCACATTTGCATCTAAAGACCCCGCACACCACAACTGAGACCCCGTGCAGCCAAATAAATAAAAAATTAGTTTTTATAAACAGAGGAATATCAACAACGTCTTAAAAGATTTGGGGTTGTGAGAAACAGAAACGCACAAGAGACAAGCCACAAAAAGAAGGATTTGTTATAGTAGAAGCTAAAATCTAAAAGAGAAACTGCTCCCCATAATAAGCTGAAAGGTATGGAGCAGTTTCTGTTTCTGTCTTTCTGAGGCTGGATGTTGTCTTGGAATGTTTTTAGTGTGTGTGTGTGTGTGTGTGTGAACATCCCAGAGTCAGGACTGCAAGTTCCTGCTTCTGGGGTTTACAGGAGGCTTGGGGTTGCCATGATGTCAACTCCAGCCTCCACAGTACTTACCCCGTGGCTCCCTTAGAATATCATCTAATTCCCAGTCCTTGCTGATCATGGACTGATCAATGAACTACAACTAAGTCTGCAAGTAGAACAGTTAGGAAGGGAGGTTGAACAGACAGGGAAACTAATCAATGTCATTTCCACAGTTGTTTTTGTAATATAAGGTTTGAATAAGAAATAAAATTTATATTGGGAACTGAAAAGTCATTATGCACAATTAGAATAATTACATAACTAAAAGAGCCAAATGAATCTATTAGAAATAAACGATCGACTAGAAATAATAAAAGTGAAATCATAACAATAATGTAATAAAAAAATAATAATAGAAATGGAAGGATAGTACATCTAAAAATTTCATAGAAGTTTTGTATTCCATCAAAGGTAGCTAAAACACAATCATAAAGGAGATTATTTCTCAATAATAATAAAATTATAAAATATTAACGAAAAAGTTTAGTGAAAGCTACACAGAATTATACAATAAAAGAATGTCAAGTAGAAAATACAAAGAAAAACTTCACTAATGAAAAGTTATGACCTAGACCTCAATAAGAGATTAATATTTTCTCCAATTTATATGGGTATTATAATCTCATTCACATTTCCAGTTAGGAGTGGTAGGAAAATAACAAAAAACTTCTAAAATTGATTCTGAAAAAACATTTAAAGTAATTGGAATGTTAAAGAAATATTTTTAAAAAAGGAATCATCACAGGTTTTTTTAAATGCAGGAAAAACAAAGTATTATTTTAGGAGAACTGAGCTTTATCAGATATGAAAACCTTATAGGGACTTCCCTGGTGGTCCACTGGGTAAGAATCCACCTTCCAGTGCAGGGACACAGGTTCCATCCCCGGTTCAGGAAGATCTCAGTGACATGGAGCAACTAAGCCTGTGTGGGGCAGCTACTGGGTCTGCGTGCTCTGGAGCCCCTGTATCACAGTTGGAGAGTCCATGTGCCAAAATGGAAGATCTTTCCTGCTGCAACTAAGACCCAGCACAGCAAAATAAATAAATAAATATTTTGCCCGACTCTTTGCGACCCCATGGACAGTAGCCTGCACCAAGCTCCTCCATCCATGGGATTTTCTAGGCAAGAGTACTGGAGTGGGTTGCCATTTCCTTCTCCAGGGAATCTTCCTGACCCAGGGATTGAACCCAGGTCTCCAACATTGTAGACAGACGCTTTACTGTCTGAGCCACCAGGGAAGTCTCTAAAAAAACCTTACAAAACATCAATAATAAAAATTTAGCTGTCATAAAACTAGAAAATAGAACAAAACAGATAAATCAGAAATTGCAGCAGCATTATATTAAAACTCCATTGGTTAAAATAAAAATTATAAATAAATTATATTGGTAAAATATACCAATTTTAAAAGAAATTAAGTTATATATTTACCTTTTATCATCCCCTAAGTAAAGGCTAGGTCCATAAAAGAATCATTTTTAGCAAATTCATAAATATTAGAATAATTAAGATATCTATTTTACCTGCATAGGAATGATAACTTAATTTTTTTAATGTTTATTTTATTTTTTTAATAGGAGGAAAATTGCTTTACAAGGTACAGTAACTCTCTAGGTCAAAGTACCAAGTAAAATCACAAAGAAAAAATTATGAAATTTATGTTTGTAAAATTTTAAACTTTTACCTTAAAAAATTTACCAAAAACAGAAAATCTCACCTGAAAAGGAAAAAGAGATTGAAACAATATTGATAACAAATACACAAAATATTTCTTTCTATGGCAAATGTTGTTGTTCAACTGCTCAGTCATCTCTGACTCTTGACCCCATAAACTGCAGCATGCCAGGACTCCCTGTTCTTCACTATCTCCTGTAATTTGCTCAAACTCATGTCCATTGAGTCAATGATGCCATTCAACCATCTCATCCTCTGTTGCCCCTTTTTTCTCCTGTCCTCAATCTTTCCCAGCATCAGGGTCTTTTCCAATGAGTCAGTTCTTGGTATCAAGTGGCCAGAGTATTGGAGTTTCGGTTTCAGCATCAGTCCTGCCAGTGAATATTCAGGGTTGATTTCCTTTAATATTGACTGGTTTGACCTCTTTGCTGTGCAGGGGACTTTACAGCATTTAATCTCTCACTAAACTGTACAAGAATAACAATAATACCATTAAAATGGAAATAGGCAGCAATTTATACAAGAAAAAAATACAAATACATTTAAACAAGTGGAAATATGCTCTTTCTCACTAAATATCAAAGATCCGCACATTGAAGCAAACTTGAACAGTATCAAGCAGCTACAAACTAGAAAACATTTTTGGTAATAGTGTAACTGGTATAACTGATTTAAATGGCAACATCACAAAACGAACACCAAGGGTCATAAACTTATTTTTTCCATTCTTACTACACCCATAACACAATAAAATGAGCATAAACTTTGAATTCAATTAGACATGGGCTCCATTTCTGATATTAAATTTCCGGTTCACCTTCTTTATTGATTAAAAGATGATAACAGTAACTACCGCTAAGATTTCCATGAAGATTATGTATGATAATGATGCCCATAAATACCTAGCACTTCATACATACAAAATAGAGCTTAATACCTATGCTTTCTCTCCCCTTCCTGCTGTTCCCACAAAAGATATACATGAGCAGAGACACACCTACACATGAAAAACACATGATGAGGATGTAAATTGGTGCAGCCACTGTGGAGAACAGTGTGGAATTTCCTTAAAACACTACAGATAGAACTACCATATAATCCAGCAATTCCACTCTTGAGCACATATCCAAAGAAAACATTCGTTTGAGAAGATACAAGTGTCCCAATATTCATAAACACTTACTTACAATTGCCATATGGAAGCAATCCAAGTGTCCATCAATGAATGAACTGATACATAAGACATGGTGAATGTCTGTATCAGAGAAGGAAATGGTAGCCCACTCCAGTATTCTTGCCTGGAAAACCCTATGGACAGAGGAGCCTGGTGGGCTACAGTCCATGGGGTCACAGAGAGTTGGTCACGACTTAGTGACCAAACAACAACAAATATGTGTGTACATACACAGTGGAATACTGCTGCTGCTGCTAAGTCGCTTCCGTCGTGTCCGACTCTGTGCAACCCCATAGACGGCAGCCCACCAGGCTCCCTTGTCCCTGGGATTCTCCAGGCAAGAACACTGGAGTGGGTTGCCATTTCCTTCTCCAATGCATGAAAGTGGAAAGTGAAAGTGAAGCCATTCAGTCGTGTCCGACCCTCAGCGACCCCACGGACTGCAGCCCACCAGGCTCCTCCTTCCATGGGATTCTCCAGGCAAGAGTACTACTCAGCCATAAAAAATAAAATTTTTCCATTTGAAGCAACATGGTTGAACCTAGAGAATACTATGCCTAGTGAAATAAATCAGACACAGACAAATACTGTATTTATCACTTATATGTGGAATCTAAAAAAATAAAACAAATCAGTAAATATAACAAAGAAGAAACAAACTCACAGATAAAAGGAACAAACTAGTGGTTACCAGTGGAGAGAAGGAAGTTGGGAGGGACAAGACAGTGGTGGGAGATTAAGAGATACTAACTACTATGCATAAAGTAAATAAGCTGCAAGGGTATATTGTACAGTACAGGAAATACAGCCAAAATTGTAAATGGAGTACAACCTTTAAAAACTGTGAATCATTATCTTGCACACTTGAAATTTATTTAATACTGTAAATCAACTTTTCCTAAATAAAAATAGACACAGATGATCAGATACATACATAAATCTGAACACTTAGGCACATGTATGAATACACACATGCATGAAAAAATTTAGTTTAAGGAAATAATTTAACCAAAGCCTAGCACCATTGAGATCTGAAGGGAAATGGTAGGTCATTCCTAAACCGTTAAAAGGGCTTGGGAGTTCTCCAGCTACAAACTTGTTAGTATGAGGAAGGCAGGATCCAAAGGGACACAAAAGAAGATAGCATTGGGGTAGAATCAAGGACCAGCCCAACCTAGCCCTCACTCATTGCCAAGGGCAACCAACCTCCCTCCAAACACCTGAATTCCAGCTCAGGAAGATAAACTTCTCATAAAACACTGAAAAATCACTCCACAATAGAGTCTTGGTAGTTGCTCGGAAGGGCTATTTAATTCATCCAAGGGGTCTTGGCTTTAAACTGCACATTTAGGTAATATTTTTTCCGTAGTAACTAGAAGATGAGCTCTCCGGGGGAGAAACAGATCAGTTGCAGAAAAAATAATTATTTTCCTCTGCATATCACAATTGCAATGTGTGCTAAAATTTGTAGATGTTGCATGTGAAAACTAAAAAAAAAAAAATGGACAAGCTGATTTAATATATTCTAATTATTAGACATTAATTCTTATTGTTAATAACTGTTATTATTCTTGAAATGGCAGCAAAAGATTATTTATTTCTAGAGGTCCTAACTTATAATCTTCTATTATACGTGAAACCAGGTGTTGAAAATTCGAAAACTCATATGGATCCATACATGACAGTCTCTCCTCTCTCTGCTTACACAGGCATTTAGTAAACACAGATTCTCGTTCTGAATCTACTGCTGCTTTTTTCCAGCTTCTATTGTTTCCTTCAGTTTCTTCCTCTGTTTTCTAATTGCTCACTTGTTTCTTCATCCTATTTATAGCTCTATGTTTTTTCCTTCACTGTTGGAATGATTTCCAGCTGCAACATTCTTTCAAATGTTTCTGTGGGGAAAAAAAGAAATCTCATCTTACACAGAAATAGCCAAGCTCAAAACGATTCATTTTATTGTCCGGGCCTTTTTACGATTAAAAGACCTTTTCATATTATTCATGAGTCTAAACTGATTCATCCATATAATTTAGATTTTTAAGCTTTTAGGTTAAGGACTACAATTTCCTAATGATATTTTCAGTGCTAGGTAGAAAGTCTGCACTGAAATTGATGTTTTTTCCTTAAAAAAGAAATGTTAGCACTTACTCCACCTTTTAACTTAGGCTGCAGAACTAAAGAAATAGGTTTATACTCGTTAAGGTGGGAAGGATTCTTAATAACTGCCTGAAGTGACACATTGTAATAGGAAGTGGGCTTTGGTGCTAATGGATTTCTGTTTAATGAAATCGCACATTTATGTAAATTTAATACAGGGAAACTATTATGTGTGGGTGCATTACTTTTGAAAACTTTCTTGTTTTGTTCATTCTAAAATGAATATATGCTCATTATGGAAAATAGAAAAGAGAGAAAAAAGATCAACCATACTCCCACTATACAAAACACTATCAGTGTTAACACTTGATGACTTGATTTTCTTTTTTTCTGGATCTAAATGGAATTTGGTGCTTTTTTTCTTTTTGGTTTCATATAATCGTGTTCATTTTTATATGTGAAACTTCACATATATATAAGTATATACATATATGCAATATATCAAACTGCCAATATCTGCTAGATCATCGAAAAAGCAAGAGAGTTCCAGAAAAACATCCACTTTTGCTTTATTGACAATGCCAAAGTCTTTGACTGCATGGATGACAACAAACTGTGGAAAATTCTTCAAGAGGTGGGAATACCAGACCACCCTGTGAGCATGCTCACAAGACAGGGCACATACAGAGAATGGGAAGAGATTCTATTTGGCTAAAAATGAAGTCATAAGAGATGTTTCTGGAGAAATCAACAGGGATCCACCATGAAGCGCATGAAAATTAATAAAACTAACTGTGAGGAGATCCTGGATTAACACCAATCTGGTTTAACCATTCATGCTACTAGCCTAAGGGTTAAGTGAGATAATATCTGGTACTCAGATATTTTCAACAGGACATGAACCCTGAACTTCCAGATGTTCAAGATGGTTTTAGAAAAGGCAGAGGAACCAGAGATCGGATTGCCAACATCTGTTCAGTCATCAAAAAGAAAAAGAAAGTTCCAGAAAAACATCTATTTCTGCGTTATTGACTATGCCAAAGACTTTGACTGTGTGGATCACAACAAACTGTGGAAAATTCTTCAAGAGATGGGAATAGCAGACCACCTGACCTGCTTCCTGAGAAACCTGTATGCAGGTTAAGAAGCAACAGTTAGAACTGGACATGGAACAACAGACTGGTTCCAAATAGGAAAAGGAGTACATCAAGGCTGTATAGTGTCACCCTGCTTATTTAACTTATATGCAGAGTCAGATCAGATCAGATCAGTCACTCAGTCGTGTCCGACTCTTTATGACCCCATGAATCGCAGCACACCAGGCCTCCCTGTCCATCACCAACTCCTGGAGTTCACTCAGACTCACGTCCATCGAGTCAGTGATGCCATCCAACCATCTCATCCTCCGTCATCCCCTTCTCCTCTTGCCCCTAATCCCTCCAAGCATCAGAGTCTTTTTCAATGAGTCAACTCTTCGCATGAGGTGGCCAAAGTATTGGAGTTTCAGCTTTAGCATCATTCCTTCCAAAGAAATCCCAGGGCTGATCTCCTTCAGAATGGACTGGTTGGATCTCCTTGCAGTCCAAGGGACTCTCAAGAGTCTTCTCCAACACCACAGTTCAAAAGCATCCATTCTTCGGTGCTCAGCCTTCTTCACAGTCCAACTCTCACATCCATACATGACCACAGTAAAAACCATAGCCTTGACTAGATGAACCTTTGTTGGCAAAATAATGTCTCTGCTTCATGCGAAATGCTGGGCTGGATGAAGCACAGGCTGGAATCAAGATTGGCAGGAGAAATAGCAATAACCTCAGATATGCAGATGACACCACCCTTACGGCAGAAAGCGAAGAACTAAAGAGCCTCTTGATGAAAGCAGAAAGTGAAGAACTAAAGAGCCTCTTGATGAAAGTGAAAGACGAGAGTGAAAAGTTGGCTTAATACTCAACATCCAGAAAAGTAAGATCATGGCATCTGGTCCCATCACTTCTTGCCAAATAGATGGGGAACAGTGACAGACTTTATCTTGTTGGGGCGGGGGAGGGGGCTCCAAAATCATTGCAGATGGTGATTGCAGCCATGAAATTAAAAGACACTTGCTCCTTGGAAGAAAAGCTATGACCAACCTAGACAGCATATTAAAAAGCAGAGACATTACTTTACCGACAAAGGTCCATCTAGTCAAAGCTACAGTTTTTCCAGTAGTCATGTGTGGATATGAGAGTTGGACTGTGAAGAAAGCTGAGCACCGAAGAATTGATGCTTTCGAACTGTGGTATTGGAGAAGACTCTTGAGAGTCCCTTGGACTGCAAGGAGATCCAACCAGTCAATCCTAAAGGAAATCAGTACTGAATATTCAGTGGAAGGACTGATGCTGAAGCTGAAACTCCAATACTTTGGCCACCAGAATCAAAGAACTGACTCATTAGAAAAGACCCTGATACTGTGATAGATTGAAGGCGAGAGGAGAAGGGGATGACAGAGAATGAGATGGTTGGATGTCATCACCAACTCGATTAACATGAGTTTGAGTAAGCTCTGGGAGTTGGTGATGGACAGGGAAGCCCCGTGCTGCAGCCTATGCGGTCACAAAGACCTGACATGACTTAGCAACTGAACTGAACTGAATATATGTGTGTGTGTGTGTGTGTGTGGACATAAAATACCTTACTTTCTTTACTATGGCATATTAATTCTCCTATTATAAATTTTTACAAAATCACCTTAAAACAATTACATAATATCCCATTGAGTGCCAATGCTCAACCCTATTTGGCTTTTAAGTCACATTTTATTGTCATCTTAATTTGCAAGTAAACTCATTACTTATCCTGTTATAAAATTTACCAGTTTTTTCACTGGAGTTTGTTTAGGGTTTCTAAGGGTTTCCCAGGTGGTGCTAGTGGTGTAGGACCTGCCTGTCAATACAGGAGACTTAAGAGACTCAGGTTCAATCCCTGGGTTGGGAAGATTCCCTGGAGAAAGGTGTGGCAACCCACTTTAGTATTCTTGCCTGGAGAATCCCATGGGTAGAGGAGCATACACACACATGCAGGATTTCTAATAATATAATACATTGTAATATAATCCACATATTATAAATAAATATCATATAAGTACACTAATATAATAATGTCAATATATTTAAAGTTTCTAATACTATCACTTTCTCCATCCTTTCATGTATTCATAACCCTTTACTCAAGTTTAACATTTTACAGTGTTAATCAACTATTCTAGATTGCTAGATTTATAGTCCTGAGGTTACAATTTAATTCACTAGAAACTGAATTATTTATGGTCTCAAAAAGCAAGTTATTTCAAATAAAATCAATGATAAATCTCCATTAAGATGCAAAGCATTTGGTGTAAAGTAGAGGATTCTTTTGTAATTCATAAGTCCCATACTTAGTGCTTAAAATGAACCCCATTGTGATATAACATGTAAAATGCCATTTATCAGAGCTATAAATAAATTCTTAAAATTAAAAGTACACCTTCAAAGTCTTTCTTGAACACTTTGATTCCAACTAGTCAGCATCCTTACTATGTATCAGAGTATAAAAATTGCAGTGGTGGGAGCTTGTGAAAAATACTCCTGTTTCAACTTGCTATGAATTGTAACATACATAAAATGTACAGTGTGATTACCTGTTTTGTCAAAATTGGTTTTAATGTTCTTGATATCAGGTGTAATTTATAATAGGCAGAAAATATTCTGGCACCCCCAGGGTACGGGCCAAAACTAGATTTTTTAAAAGAACACATTTTTTAGATAAGCCAGAAAATATATTTGGTAAATGTTGTAAATGTTGCAGAAGGTTGTCATTAGAAAATAATTTTAAAGACACAAAAAGTCACAGAAGGAAACTAGTCTAGCTGGATAGAAGAATTTACAGAATACAGATTTAATATTCTGTATTTTAGGGAAGTTTGTGGGAGGATCTGGGAAAGGTTGTGTGGCAGAATATTAAGACACAACCCTCCTGTCTTCCATTTTCACCTGAGACCCCAAATAGAGAACATTCCCTGCCAAGTATCTTCATGATTCTAAAGAGATATCTGTGAAAGACTTACCATGGAGTAACTAAAACCAGTTATAACAGCTTTGCCAAATACCACCACCCCCCACACTAGGGTATATAAGAGAAAACCAAAAAGAGAGAAATACAAAGAACCTCCTTCTACCAGGGAAAGGGAACATGGCATCAGAGAGTCATGCAGAGGACGCATGTTCCTCAAACTCAGAGAGAACCTAACGGAGAGAGAGACGCCACACCACCTGCCAGGAGGCAGAACCAAAAGGCAGGATCTTGTTGGGAGTAGCCTGTGTGCCTCCACCATTTTTGGATAGTGATAATATATGCGAAGAACCCATTCATTGGAAAAGACCCTGATGCTAGGAAAGATTGAAGGCGGGAGGAGAAGGGGACGACAGAGGATGAGATGGTTGGATGGCATCACGTATGTGATGGACATGAGTTTGAGTAGGCTCCGGGAGTTGGTGATGGACAGGGAGGCCTGGAGTGCTGCAGTCTATGGGGTGGCAAAGAGTCGGGCATGACTGAGCGACTGAACAGAATATATGTAGAGCTTCCCTGGTGGCTCAGGTGGTAAAGAATCTGCCTGCAAAGCAGGAGACCTGGGTTCAATCCCTGGGTCAGGAAGATTCCCTGGAGAAGAGAATAGCTACCCACTCCAGTATATTTGCCGGGAGAATCCAATAGACAGAGGAGCCTGGGGGGCTACAGTCCATGGGGTCGCAAAACAGTTGAACACAACTGAGCAACCAACACTTTCACACTTTTCAACAATATCTAACACGTATATAGTACCTACCACTTGTCATCGCTGCTACAAATCCTTTAAACATAATAACCCTGCAATCTGCAAAACACTATGAAATAGGTGCTCTCCTCATTTCTCCATTTTCCAGGTGAGAAAACAAAGGCATGGAAAGGTCAAAGTCATAAGTGGCAAAGCCAAGATTCAAAACCAGGAAATCTAGTTCTAGAGTCCATAAGTGCTTTGTTGGGTCAGATCAAAAAGTATCAAAAAGAGAGAGAGAGAAATTCAACATTTATTACAGTCTGATCAAATTATGAACTACTGGCTCACATCAATAAAGCCAAGTCACAAAGAACTGTGAACAAGTATTTTTGATTTCCCCAGCATATTAGCTCTGGAAGGACCCCCTGAGATCACCTGGACTTAGGGTAAAAAATGGGCAGCAGACTCCAAGCACCAGCTTTTTTTTCCACATGAACAGTACATTGAGTAGATATTTTAATACTAAAAGTCATCAGAGAAGTTATGGAATCTGACTAAGATTTCTTCCCAAGATGAGGGGGAAAAATGACAAAAGTTGAAATTTTTTTTTGAGATGCAGTGGTGAGTAAGAATAAATTTGGTTTCTTCATGCACTATGCCAACCACCGTTCTCAATAAATTAGTTAGAGAGAGAACCAGTGGGATACTGGAGCCAGCTAGTAAGAGCCGTCTCTGCGTCTCTCCCCAAATACGAGTTCAGTGGTACCACATAGGTAGTTTGAAATCAACCGCAGTGGGAGTATTTACACCGTGGAAATTGCAAATGCCACAGGACAGATTTTTCTTCTGCTTCTAAGAGCTGGCTGCTAAACATTTACCAGCATACCACTGGAAAGAATCTCCCACTTGGAGTTGAGATGAATGTAGAAAACTATTGACCTGGACCAAGGGGTGGAACTAGGAGTCAGCAAGAAAGAAGTGGCATTCCCAAGGATGAAGGCAAAGAAAGAAAATAATAACCTGAAAACAAACCCAAGCATGATCATTTTATAATGACCAACTCTGGACATACCCAGAGTTGGGTGTAATCTGCAAAAGAGGCTGCCGGAATGTATATGTAAACTTGTTTCCATTTCAGCAAATTAAAGAGATTTTGTATATTATGAGATTCTTTTGCTAAGACTGGTTACCTTTTTTGATCATGTGGTCCTTAGCAATATAAGCAAATAAACAATAAAAACATTGTTAGGCTTGCCTCAGATACAGCAAGGTAGGGAAAAGTTAAGGGAAATATGTGCGTAAGGATCCTGGGGAGAAAGCTGGACAGAGGAATGTACATAACAGCAGCTGGAAAATAAAGAAGCAGAACCAAATATCTGAGGAATGGGCCAGCTAGTTTTCTGGTGCATTAGCCAGCAGAAAGATTGCAAAACACTCCTGATTTTTCTGAGCCTCAGATCAACATCTCTCACAGGGATGGTGTCTCTTAGAAAATATACATTCCTCCATCAGGCATCTGGTTAGCTTGTGGATTCACTACAGAGCCCTTTATGTGCTCTTATAGCCATTTTTGAGCCCCTGAACTTTCTCTTATTTTTAGCCATGATTTGATGTGAAATTATAAACCCTACCAAAATGACTTAAATCCCTTAGAAAAGACCAGAAGCTACAGTGATGACATTTGAAGATTAAAAACTAAAATTGTCCAGAATGACTAAATATTCCTTCACTGGTACAGAAACAAATCTTGGCATAATTGATCTTTCAGGGATCAATTTACTGCTAATCATTCTGTCAGAACCATTTCAGTTTTGCATTTCTCCAGCAAAGATAAACCACCCAACTTAGACCTTAATTCCTATAGATGTGTATCTTTTATCATGATGAACTCTGATGAACTGAAGATCATTATGTGTCCTGTTGGAAAGTGATCTAATTTAACCTGTGTATTCTATAGATGTTGTTGTTTAGTCACTAAGTCAAGTCTTACTCTTTGCAACCCCATGGACTGTAGCCCATCAGGCTTCTCTGTCCATGGGATTTCCTAGGCAAGAATACTGGAATGAGTTGCCATTTCCTCCTCCAGGCAATCTTCTGGGCCCAGGGATCAAACCCACATCTCCAGCAGATTCTATTACCGCTGAGCCACCAGGGAAACCCTAACTCTATAACTAAGTAACTTAATAGCCAGATAAACTAAGTGACATCCCAAGATCATACAGTTCGGTAGAATTCCATTGACCTATACATCAGTATAGGATGTATAGGATGACCTATGGATGTGAGAGTTGGACTGTGAAGAAAGTTGAGCACTGAAGAATTGATGCTTTTGAACTGTGGTGCTGGAGAAGACTCTTGAGAGTCCCTTGGACTGCAAGGAGATCCAACCTGTCCATTCTAAAGGAGATCAGTCCTGGGTGTCCTTTGGAAGGACTGATGCTAAAGCTGAAACTCCAGTACTTTGGCCACCTCATGCAAAGGGTTGACTCATTGGAAAAGACCCTGATGCTGGGAGGGATTGAGGGCAGGAGGAGAAGGGGATGACAGAGGATGAGATGGCTGGATGGCATCACTGACTCGATGGACATGAGTTTGGGTGAACTCCGGGAGTTGGTGATGGACAGGGAGGCCTGGCGTGCTACAATTCATGGGGTCACAAGGAGTCAGACACGACTGAGTGACTGAACTGAACTGAACTGAACTGATACATCAGTTAAACACTTAATATTTGGTTAAGGCAAAAGGAGATAAACTGAGAGGCACTGAATATTGGCGTAAGTAAGCAAGTGTTAGTTGCCCAGTCGTGCCCAACTCTTTGCGACCCCATGGACTGCAGCTTACCAGACTCTTCTGTCCATGAGATTTTCCAGTCAAGAATACTGGAAAAGAAGGAAAATTGCCATTTCCTTCTCCAGGGTATCTTCCAGACCCAGGGATCGAACCCAGATCTCCTGCACTGCAGGCAGATTCTTTACTGACTGAGCTACAAGGGAAGCCAGTACACCTTTAAGCAGTATTATATTAAAACCCACAAGATTATGTGATCCTGGAAAATAGACATAACTTATATGAGCCTTGGTTTTATTATCAATTTGTATTGGTTTTATTATCATTTTGAATATTGGAGTAAATGCATCCTATTTTTCTATTCCTAAATTCGTCTAATGCCTCTTTGTAATGATCAATAAATGGCCCTATTGAGACACAGATATTAGATGGTGGCATGTTTATGTAATTTAAGATATAAGAAAAAGAGACCCAGCGGTTACTTAACTAATCATGGCCCCACTGCCCAAAGCCCACAAGGAGCTATCGTTACTGAGAATTAAGTTGTCACACCTCTAAGCAGTGGGCTTCCCCAGTGGCTGAGCAGTAAATGATCTCCCTACAATGCAGGAGACACAGGTTCAATCCCTGGGTTTAGACGATCCCCTGGAGGAGGAAATGGCAACCCACTCCAGTATTCTTGCCTGAGAAATCCTATGGACAAAGGAGCCTTGCAGGCTGTGTACGATCCATGGGGTTGCAAAGAGTCAGACATGACTGAGCAATCAAGCGCACACACACCTCTAAGCAGTATTATATTAAAACCCACAAGATTCTGTGATCCTGGGAAACCGACACAGCTTATATGAGCCTTGGTTTTATTATCATTTTGTAAAATATTGGAGAATAGGTCTTTAAGCTATCTCCCAATTATAAATGTAATAGGAATGAAACTCAGTTGTGCAAAAAAAAAAAAAAATACTATCCATCCATTCTAGGCTACACATTTTTTAAGTTTACATCTTAACATCTCTGAAATGGGAAGGCTTTTTACCATCAAAAGGGTCTTACCATCAATGTCACCATGTGGCAGCTATGGTGAGATGGGAAGTGAGCATCCAGAGACAATGGTGGAACAGCCTTTTTCCCGCTCTCTTTCCTATCTATTTCTTTTTTTAATTGAACATTATATTAATTTCGAGGAACACACTTTTCCTAAATGCTGAATGCCCAATGCTTTCATAGCACAGAGGAAGGTACTGTAAATAAACCATGAACACTGACAAGTCTGCATCAAAATGAAATTCAGAAGAGCATGACTCCAGGTGGGAAAAACTACTATGACTGTGGATTAAAATTGATTTTGCTTATATGTCCCTTTTTATTTATGCATAAGGGTAGTACATGACAGAAGTCTATGCCTAGAGAAATCTAGAAAAAAAAATGTTTTCATCAGTATAAAGTAAAAACACCAAGAAAAATGACAGAATTAAGTCACAATTTAGTAGCAACTTTTTTCTTGGTGGAACACAACTGAATTTGGCATCTCAGAGTTCAAAAACTATACTATCTCATTCCTTAGTTGTCTACAGCTCAGGTCCATTTCAATTCCGAGCCCCTATTCTGACAGCCTGATGGTAAATTCAACCCTAGTTATTCAACAACCTCTAGCCCATAGTTTGATGTGTGTTAATCTTTGAGAAGGCTGGTAAGTCAGGTTCCTGGGGTTCTGCCTCTTTAAATACCCACAACCAGTTATTTCTTCTCAATTCTTCTAGAAGTGCATCCAGGAGCTGAGCACAGAGCTCCTCTATTCCAAAAAAACCACAGATCTCTCCTAGTGCCTACATGGGAATCTCCTCAACATCATTCTTTCTCATGAAGAGATGAATTCCTTCCCCATAGAAAGGGAGTCCAATAGGGAACACTTATGGCTATTTCCTCCTTCTCACCTACCCTGTCCCTAAGAATTGAGAGATAAAATTGTACTTTATTAAAGAATAACAGATAAGAAACTGACTATGCTTCCCAGGCTCTCCTTCATCCTCTCTTAGAGGGAGCTGCTCAAAGGGAGTCAACATCCTTCTGTTATTCCATGATGAATGTCTTACAAAGGCAACCCTATGGGGAGGCCTGTGCTGGTCCAGCATAGCCTGGGACTGAGAGGGTAAGCCTGTCTGTTTCTTGGGTTCAGGGTCAGGACTCCAGTTGCCTACATATATGTCACAACCTTAAGGTCAGCTATAATAGAAATAAAGACAATATTTGGTCTTACTACTTCCGTGTTGGACTGCAAGGAGATCAGACCAGTCAGTCCTAGAGGAAATCAACCCTGAATATTCATTGGAAGGATGGATGCTGAAGCTGAAGCTCCAATATTTGGGCCTCCGGATGTGAAATGCTGGCTCATTGGAAATTACCCTGACACTGGGAAAGATGGAAGGCAAAAGGAGAAGGGGGTGACATTGGAGGAGATGGTTGAATGACAGCATTGACTCGATGAACATGATTTTGAGCAAACTCTGGGAGATAGTGAAGGACAGGGGAGACTGGCATGCTGCAGTACATGGGGTTGCAAAGAGTCAGACACAACTGAAAAACAACAACTTCCTTATCATTAGCTTCAACTGGTCTTGAGCTTGGGAAAGATAAGTACACATCCCAGGTACACATTCTCTCTGCTGAAATACTTTCCTCCCTCTCTTCCTTTTTTGATGGAATCTGATGAAGCTGAAACTCCAGTACTTTGGCCACCTCATGCAAAGAGTTGACTCATTGAAAAAGACTCTGATGCTGGGAGAGATTGGGGACAGGAGGAAAAGGGGACGACAGAGGATGAGATGGCTGGATGGCATCACCGACTCAATGGACGTGAGTCTGAGTGACCTCCGGGAGTTGGTGATGTACAGGGAGGCCTGTTGTGCCACAATTCATGGGGTCACAAAGAGTCGGACACGACTGAGCGACTGAACTGAACTGAACTGAACTGATGGCCCATCAAACTCCATCAGCAACAGCCAAAAAATTAGTCCTCTTTCCCAGAAAATAGATGAGAAATTATCTCCATGCCATCCTTCCTCTACAAGAAAGAAGATGAATTAAAACAGCTAAATTTCCATGTCAAACCAAGGGGAACTTTGTATTGTTATCTGTGATCTACCACCAATGAGTGAATTCCATTGTCAGAATATCTCCCAAAAGTCAGAGTACTGAAAATAGAGTTCTGAGGATTATTACTTACAAGAGAGCTATGTCTTAAGGGAAGGAATTTGGGAGGGAAAGAATTGAAGGCAGACTAAAAACCAGAGAGGGAAGATTTGAGGAAGACCTTTGGGTACCCAGAGGGCATCAAGATGGTGCCAGGAGGCTGTAACATAAGGAACCAAGAACATAAAAAGTGCTATTTTTCCATTACACTAACCCTGATGAGTATTTTCCGGTATGTGTGCTATAATTCAGGGTTTTCATGTGGACCTCGCCCTTTTTAGGCAGTTTTCCTCTGAAAGGTGTACTTTATGACAGCAGCGATTTCTACTGTCCTTCAATAATAACATTTATCTGCTAACCCCACGGCTCATGATAGACTGTCATGGTGGACTCTTATCGAACATTATCATTATGCACTCTGGCTGCCATAAGCGCCACATTAATCTCTGACTCTCTGAGATGGAAATTAAGTTGTGTTCCAAGTTCTTAAGAGTTTACCTGTCATTGCTAAGTGATTGATTCCCTGACAATCAGGGATTTTTAAATTAAGGGTGGATCTTTAATTAATAGACTAGAGAAACTCCCTCAGATATAGGGAGGAGGGTCATAGTCATTTTTATGATACACTAAAATAAACCATGATCTACCTGTCCAATGTCTCATCAAACACCCCAAGACGAAAGGGCAGGCAACCTTCCTTTCCAGGCTTATGCTCCTCACCTACGGGTCCAAGGCTGCATCACTGACTGACTGAGACATAAAAGCTTTGTCTTCAGTGTCTTGCCTCCTAGGTTGGTAATAAATTTTGCCATCCAGACCAAATTACCATTCAGGACAACACTGCAATTCCACTTGTCTAGAGGCAGCTGATTTTCCTTTTAAAGGTGAGTCAGTTCCTAGTTTCTGAAAACAAGCTTCTCTCTTCACATTCAGCTTTCACACATTTGCAGAAACAATTATTGAGGTCTTATTTTGCTTTCTTTCCAACTGTATTAGGAGAAAATTCCTGAATGCAGAGCACACCCAAAACTGAGAAAGGGGGAAGATTTATATTCTCGAGCCTCAAAACCACCATTTAACCCTTCCTGGTACTCTCCCTTTCAAGTCAGTCCATGCCTTCTGTAGTGGCTTTTTTGATGCGTTAACTTGGCTGAGCTATTGTTTCCAGTTATTCAATCAAACACAAACTTAGGCATTGCTATGAAAAGATTTTTGCAGATTTAATTAAAGCCCCTACTCAGTTGACTTTAATTAAGGAAAATTATCTTGGATAATCTGGTAGGCCTGGCTTAATCAGCTGGAAGGCCTTAAAAAGCATGGCAGGATAAAAAAGAATGAAATAATGCCATTTGCAACAACATGAATGGACCTAGAGATTATCAGACTAAGTGAAGTAAGTCAGACAGAGAAAGACAAATACCATATGATATCACTTACATGTGGAATCTCAAAAAAATAATATGAATGACTACAAAACAGACTCACAGACATAGAAAACGAATATGGTTATCAAGGAGGATAGTGGGGGGGGGGGCAGGATAAATTAGGAGTTTGGGATTAATAAATACACACTACTATGTAGAAAATAGATAAACAAGGACTGAATAGCACAGGGAAATCTATTCAATACCTTGCAATAATCTATAAGGGAAAAGAATCTGATAAAGAAGACATAGATAAGTACATGGATAGAGATAGAAATATATATTAATAGATAGGGCTGAGTTATAGAGATAGATAGATATAAAGATATAGATATAGGTATAGATATTTGTTGCTATTGTTGTTCAGTCGCTAAATTGATTCTAACTCTTTGCAACCTCATGGACTGTAGCACAACAGACTCCTCTGTCCTCCATTATCTCCTGGAGTTTTTTCAAATTCATGTCCATCGAGTCAGTGATGCTGTCCTACCATCTCATCCTCTGCTGCCCACTTTTCCTTTTGCTGTAGATCTTTCCCAGCATCAGGGTCTTTTCCAAAGAGTCAGCTCTTTGCATCAAGTTGCCAGAGTATTGGAGCTTCAGCTTTAGCCACAGTCCTTTCAATGAATATCCAGGGTTGATTTCCTTTAGAATTGACTGGTTTGATCTCCTTGCTGTCCAAAGGATGCTCAAGAGTCTTCTCCAGCACCACAATTTGCAAGCATCAATTATTTGACACTCAGCCTTCTTTACGGTCTAACTGGGAAAACCATAGCTTTGACAGGTAAAGATATAAATATATAGATAGGCTGAGGTATGGGTATGCATGCGTGCTAAGTTGCTTCGGTTGTGTCTGACTCTTTGTGATGCTATGGACTGTACATAGCCCTCCAGGCTCCTCTGTCCATGGGATTCTCCAAACAAGAATACTGGAGTGGGTTGCCGTGCCCTCCTTCAGGGGAGCTACAGATCTAAGTACAGATACATAGATACGGTGAGGCTTCCCTGAAAGAAGAAACTCCACCTGTGGATGCCTGTGCCATGGGGATCCATCCTGCCATGATCCTCCCTTCCTACTGGTCCCAATTTTCTGGCTGAATTCTAATATATAATCTCTCTCACCCCACTATACTTTTACCCACCTGGGAATGTCTTTCTGGAGGTCCCCTACTCTAGACCTCCCTTTCTCTCTCCCTTTACTCAAATTTTACTTGTGTGTTAATAGTCATGGTGTTCCTTGAACAAAAATATTGAGACTTGTTGTCTCACAGTAGGTTTTTTAAAATTCTGTGAACATGTTTAAATGAAATGTCTTATGAGCCTAAATATTAAATTGCACTTAATTATTCATATAATGTGGAGAAGGAACCGGCAACCCACTCCAGTACTCTTGCCTGGAAAATCCCATGGACAGAGGAGCATAATAGGCTCCTACAGTCCATGGGGTTGCAAAGAGTCGGACATGACTGAGCGACTTCACTCACTCACTCATGCATATAATGACACATGTTTCTTGAAAGGAATAAAAAAAAAATCTCTCTTCAAATTGGTATATCTGGGCATATGATAATCACACCTATACACAAAACAGCTCTCCTTCAGTTGGAAATAAATATTATCCCAAACATACTAACATGATAGGTGTTTGGATGTTGGATGTTTTTGCCATACAAGCTTAAACAATGAAGTGTAATTCATCTCACAATGTATTTTTATTTTTACAGAATTCTTTCATAGTTCTTCATAGATGAGTGGTTCTGAAAGTGTTCTTCCCTGATCAGCAGCATAAGCATTATTTGGGAAATTTTTAGAAATAGAAATGAAAATTCTTAAGCCCCACCACAGACATGCAGAATCAAAACCTCTGCAGGGGAGAAGTTCCAGAAACCTGGGTTTTAATAAACACTTTGGGGGAGTCTGATGTGATCTGAACTTTGTTGTTGTTGTCATTGTTCTGTTGCTCAGTTGTTTCTAACTCTTTTCGACCCCATGGACTGCAGAATGCCAGGCCTCCCTGTCCATCACCATCTCCTGGAGTTTTCTCAAATCATGTCCATTGAATTGGTGGTGTCATCCAAGCCTCTCATCCTCTGTTGTCCCCTTCTCCTCCTGCCTTCAATCTTTCCCAGCATCAGAGTCTTTTCTAATGAACATCAGATGCCCAAAGTACTGGAACTTCACTCTAAAGAATATTCAGGATTGATTTCATTTAGGATTGACTGGTTTGATCTCCTTGCAGTCCAAGGGACTCTCAAGAGTCTTCTCCAACACCACAGCTCAAAAGCATCAATTCTTGGGTGTTCAGCCTTCTTTATGGTCCAACTCTCACATCCATACATGACTACTAGAAAAACCATAGCTCTGACTAGACGGACCTTTGTCAGCGAAGTAGCGTCTCTGCTTTTTGAGAACCACTTATGGCAATGGCACCCCACTCCAGAACTCTTGCCTGGAAAATCCCATAGACACAGGAGCCTGGTAGGCTGCAGTCCATGGGGTCACTAACAGTCGGACCCAACTGAGTGACTTCACTTTCACTTTCACTTTTCTTAATCCAAAGGAAACAAGTAAAGTCACTGGTAACACTGGGATAGTTTTGAAAAGCAAATGTGTGGGGTGTTAATTAGCTACCGTATATAAGAAGCAAACTGGAAACAGTTTGTGAAACAACTATCAAAAATATTTTATTAGAAAGCACTGGCATATACAGGCATGTATGTGAGCTCTTTCGCTCTGTCTTGTCTGCTTCTTTGGTATTCCATGGACTGTGACCCACCAGGCTCCTCTGTCCATGGGATTTCTCAGGCAAGAATATTAGGGTGGGAAACCATTTTCTCCTCCAGGGGATCTTCCTGACCCAGGAATTGAACCCAAGTCTCTTACAACTCCTGCATTGGCAGGAGAATTATTTACCACTAATACCATCTGGGAAGTTGATATACAAGCATACCTCATTTTTCTGCACTTCACAGATGCTGCATTTTTTACAAATTGAAGGTTTTCTGGAAACACTTTGTCAAGAGATTCTGTTAACACCATTTCTCCAACAGCATTTGCTCACTTCATATCTACTCTATGTCATTCTTATGTTAATTTATTTTGTTTTTTTCCTGTGTCAGGTCTTAGCTGGGGCTCACAGGCCCAGAAGCTGCCACATGGCAATGTGGAATCTCAGTTTCCTGATCAGGGATCCAACCCGTGTTCCCTGCATTGACAGATGGATTCTTAACCACAGGACCACCAGGAAGTCCCTAGTCTATGTCACTTTTAGTAATTCTAGTGATATTTTGAACTTTTCATTATTATTATTATTATATTGTTGTTCAGTTGGTAAATCATGTCCAACTCTTTGAGATCTCATGGACTCCAGCATACCAGGCTTCCCTGTCCTTCACTATTCCCCAGAGTCTGCTGAAACTCATGTCCATTGAGTCGGTGATACCATGCAACCATCTCATCCTCTGTTGTCCCCTTCTCCTCCTGCCTTCAATCTTTCCCAGCATCAGGGTCTTTTCCAATGAGTCAGCTCTTCACATAAAGTGACCCAAGTATTGGAGCTTCAGCTTCAGCATCAGTCCTTCCAAGGAATATTCAGGATTGATTTCCTTTAGGATTGACTGGTTTGATTTCCTTGCAGTCCACAGGACTCTCAAGAGTCTCATCTAGCACCACAGTTCAGAAGCATAAATTATTTGGCATTCAACCTTCTTTATAGTCCAACTCTCACATCCATACATGACTACTAGAAAAACCATAGCTTTGACTAGACAGAACTTTGTTGCCAAAGTAATGTCTCTGCTTTTTAGTATGCTAAGTTGGTTATAGCTTTTCTTCCAAGGAGAAAGCATCTTTTAATTTCATGGCTGCAGTCACTGTCTGCAGTGATTTTGGAGCTCAAGAAAATGAAATCTGCCACTGTTTCCATATGCTTGGATATACCGTGAGGAAAAGTGAAAAAGTGAAAGTTAATCACTAACTCATGTCTGATTCTTTGCAACCCTGTGGACTATAGCCCACCAGGCTCCTCTCTCTATGGAATTCTCCAGGCAAGAGTAGTAGAGTGGGTTGCCATTTCCTTCTCCAGGGGATCTTCCTGACCCAGGGATTGAGCCCGGGGCTCCTGCATTGCAGACAGATTCTTTACCATTTGAGCCACCAGGGAAGCCCATATTATGAAGCATTAATTCATATTCCTACAACCACCCCACTGCATCCATCCCATTCATGCTGCTGGACAAGAGGATTTCAGGGACTGTGTTCCACGTATATGTCATTGCAATGCTCTCAAAGAACTAAGAGGTCATTATTTTAGCTTTGGATTTTAAAAATGTTCCTTTTCCCTGTTATCATCACCCACACCCACTATTTCTCATCCCCAGAGTAGGTAAAAACCTCTCTGTCTGGGAAGGGAGGGAGAAAAAATGCAAAACCATTTAAAAACATCAGTCAAAAAAATAATGTCTTAGTCACAGGAAACAGTTTGCAGGGATGCAGACAATCTTTGTCCATAGTTAAACGACAGAGAGAGAGAGAAAGAGGAACAGAAGGAGAAAGAAGAGGGAGGCGAAAAGGAAAAGGAGAAAAAGGACAGATCTTAATCCTCTGCGATGGGCGCTAACAGGCCTGGCAAGAGCAAATGAGCTTTCCATCAACTCCCCCAGCAACATGCAAGTTGCTTTTACATCCAAGCACTCTAGAACAACACGGGAAAGTGATGTAGAAAACTGGAGAAACAAGGACCAAATTAAGAAAATCTAACCCTCAGAAGAACAACCTCACACTTGAGATTTCTCAAAAGATGACCAGAAACTGACTTCCTTCCTGGAAATGATGTTGTTTTCACACACCTTGGGCTGTCTCTAAATTTAAAGTTGCCCAGCAGTCAGTGTTTTGACCCTATAAACATGGCAACATCCTTGTTAAAGTGAAGGATCAAACACCGTGATTTTTCATTCACTCTTTCCTGCCTCATAGCTCCTTTCTCTACTGGTTTCCATTCCTTTCTTCTCTCCCCACACCAACTATTCTTATCTCCCTCTTTTACTCCTAGTTCCTTATTTCAGTCATATCTGGAATCTAAGAACTCTTTGGACTCATCTCTTACTTGGGTAAGAAACAGTTTCACCCGTCATTCTCCTCTTTGTCCTGATGTTTTTTAGAATTTTTTGTTGGAAGTATTTATTGCTCATTTTTTCTGTACCTTTAGAAAGAAGGCAGGGTAAGATCATTAGAATCACAAAACCTACTTTCCAGCCCCACACTCCTATTTCCTAAATACCTGGGAAGATCACTTTTTTCTAGCCATTAGTCTCTTCAGCTGCAAAATGAGTGAGTTAGGCCAAATTCCATCAAGGTTCCTTCCAGTTTTAAAATACTGCAATTTTCAGCAGAAAAAGACTCATATCTAAATTCAGTTATTCAGGAGAAAGGAATTAATTTTGTTCCAGGCACCAGAAAGATTATTTCATGTTATGAGAAGAAATAATATAAAATGTTCATACCAAATATTCATTCAGAACCACTACAACTAAAAATACATTTTTCTTTGTTGTCTTCTGTCTCACTTTCTCATTCTCCTCTAATGCATTAATTTCTCAACTGGTGAGTGTTTTGTTGTTTTGGTTTTTTTTTTTTTCATGCTTTCTTTCCCCTTTCTGGCTTACAAAATGGGAAGCTGGGTCAGCTTACGTTCAAACCTTGTCTCCTCCACTACCTCCTGTATCGTCCTGCTTTCTTCTCTTAAACAGCCCCTGATGCCACTCACTGTCTTCACTTTCCACCTTATGTCTTCCTTTCTGCCTGACAGTGCCACTGTCTAATCATCTTTCTCTCCACTGATTTCCATGTAAACTTCATATAAGGACAGCTGTTTCTCATTTGTGTTTTTGTCTTTAGTCCCAACTATGCATTGAATAACTCGTGGTCAAATTAATTAATCCTAACAATTGATCAAGCTACAAAAGAGATATGGGGGATCTTATATGTGTTTTGCTAAATAAAAGAACCAATCTTAAAAGGCTTTATATTATACAATTTCAGCTATAGGATATTCTGGAAAAAGCAAAATTACAAAGACAGTAAAAAGTTCAATAGTTGCCAGGGGATGAGAAGGAGAGGGTAAAAAAGAAGTAGGTGGGGCAGTGGAAATTTTTAGGTCAATGAAGCCAATTCTATATGCTGTTTGTTTGATGGATACATGTTATTATTCATTCTACTAAACTCTCAAAACAATATAACACAGAATAAACTCTAATGTCAATTATGGATCTTTAGTTAAAAATAATTCATCAATTGTAACAAAGATGCCACACAATGTGTGTGTGTGTGTGTGTGTGTGTGTGTTTTCCCAGTCGCTCACTTGTGTTGGACTCTTTTTGACCCCATGGACTATAGCCCGCCAGGCTCCTCTGTCCATGGGATTTACCAGGCAAGAATACTGGAGAGGATTGCCACTTCCTTTTCCAAGGGATCTTCCCAACCCAGGGATCAAACCCATGTGTCCTGTATTGGCAGGTGGATTCTTTACTGCTGATCCACCTGGGAAGCCCCACATAGATGTTTAGAGCAGCTTCAGTCATAATTGCCAAAACCTAGAAGCAGCCACGGAGAAGGCAATGGCACCCCACTCCAGTACTCTTGCCTGGAAAATCCCATGGGTGGAGGAGCCTGGTAGGCTGCAGTCCGTGGGGTCGCGAAGAGTCGGACACATCTGAGCGACTTCACTTTCACTTTTCACTTTCATGCATTGGAGAAGGAAATGGCAACCCACTCCAGTGTTCTTGCCTGGAGAATCCCAGGGACGGGGGAGCCTGGTAGGCTGTCGTCCATGGGGTCGTACAGAGTCGGACACGACTGAAGCGACTTAGCAGCAGCAGCAGCAGAAGCAGCCAAGATGTACTTCAGCAGGAGAATGGATCAATAAACTGGTGCCTCCAGATGATACAATGTTATTTAACACTAAAAAGAAATGAGCTGTCAAGGTATGAGTAGACATGCAGGAAAATTATAATAAATGCATATTTCTAAGTGAAAAATTACATACTGCTTGATTTAACAGCATGACCTTCTAGAAAAGATAAAACTTTGGAATCAGTAAAAGGATCATTAGTTCTTAGGGGTTGGGGGAAAGGAGAGGTGAAGAAGTGGCACCCAGAGGATTTTTCAGGGCAGTGACATTAGTCTGTGCATTATAAAAGTGGAGGTATATCATTTGTGGGCTTCCCAGTTGGCTCTAGTGGTTAAAAAAAAAATCCACCTGCCAATGTAAAAGATGTGGTTCAATCCCTGGGTCAAGGCATGGAGGAAGGCATGGAAACCCACTCCAGTATTCTTACCTGTAGGAGCCCTTGGACAGAGGGGCCTGTCAGACTGCAGTCCATAGGGTTGTAAAGAGTCAAGACATGACTGAAGCAACCTAGCACACATGTACATATCATTTATCCATTGTCAAAGCCCATAGGATGTGTGAAAACAAGAGTGAGCCCTAATGTAAGCCATGGACTTCGAATTACAATGAAATATCAATGTGGTTCAACCATTGTGAAAAATGTAAAACTCCCTCTCTGGTTTTGGATTTTGACAGTAGGGAAGATTGTGCATATGTGGACATTGGGGATATATTGGAAATCTCTGTACCTCTTGTTCAATTTTGACGTGAGCCCAGAATTGCTCTCAAAAAGAAAGTCTACTTAAGAAAAAAGAATAAACCCACATCAGACTCTCCAGATCACTTAGTTTTGCCCACAAAATGAATATCCCGGATACGCTCTCAAAGTTCACGCTGGCATTAGAACTAGATACTAGGCCTCCTACTTTCAAGCCCAAGGAGTTTTTCTATAGCTGACTTGGCATTCAGGTCTTGTTTGCCTTTGAGTTGTTTCTGTATTCAGTAGCTTTCCCTCTTTTTTTTTTTTTCATAGCTTTTGTCTGCAACCCGGGCATCGTCTATATCATTTTCTTGTCTGGGTCACTAATTAGCAATTGATTTCTGAAAACTCAGCTCATCATCAATAAACGCTGTTAGGAAGTAGTCAGTTAGAAAAGAAAAAAATGTCTCCCAGAGATTTATGGAGTTATTAAGTCTCAAAGCTAGCCTTGACGAACTCATACATTAAGACCTCATGTCCCAGGAGGATTATCTGTGATGACACCAGCAAGAGGTGAACCTACTCAGCTCAGCCAGGAAGTTCAGCATCAGGCTGGTGAATCCATCTTCCCTGGACCGAGCGCTGTCACGGCGGGCTGACTTATGCTCCAATTAGGTGCCCCTCTCTCGCAACCTCTACAGTTTAATAGGCATCGCATTTGCCTCAGGTCTAATGTCCATTTTTAAATTGACTGGCATGCCATTAGCTTTCAGGTTGGGGGACTTGGTTCTTCCCAGGAAGGGAGTTTGGCAGATACATCCATCGACCTGCTCTTGCCTAATGCATTAAGGAGAGCTTCTTCTTCAATCTTGTCTTCCCACAAAGGCAGGAGCACTTTGTTCTCCTAGCAGAACTCATTTTATGAAACTGCATTCATCACCCACATAAACCCACCTCCTTATGCACCCCTGCCTTCATGCTCCTCCTCTCTGAAGCCCTCCCCAATTGGCAATGAAAGGAAGTTCAGACAAGAAACTGTGGCCTCTTGAAGGACAAAGGCGACTCCTCAGCCAAGTTCTGGTGATTACAGAAATTCATTGCGCAAGGCAGTGAGGAAGGTTAATGTTGATCAGATAACAGGGACTTCAAATGCCTCCTGATGATATACACCAGGCCAAAAATCAACACAAGAAACGCACAGTCTGGGTTCAAGCCACAGCATCAAATGTATTCATTTTAAATCAGATACTTTGATTCCCTGCCTCTCTCTCTCTCTCTCTCTCTCTCTCCCCCTGCAAGCCTATGAGACAGTAGTTAACACAAAGGCAATATATAAATATTTGATCTAAAGAAAGAGACAACCTGTTTTCTCTGGCCAGGTAATAGCTCAATAAAACAGTGAGAATAGAATTTTTGAGGAAATATCATTGAATAGACAATAATTGTTATTGGTTACAATGATATAGAAAAACAATCATCTATTAAGATCTCAAATATATGCTGCAGGAAGAGAACCCCAACTACTAAAAATCATATTTTAAAAGAATATTTATAAGACCATGATGAGATGCCACTACACCTTTAACAGAAGTACTCAAATAAAAAATAGTGATAATACCAAATGCTTATGGGGATGTGACAAAACTGTACCTCTAAAATCTTGCTGGTGAAATGCAAAATGGTACATCTTTACGCCATATGCCTTGGCGTGTTCTTAAACTCATCAGTTTAAGACCTGATAGTTTCTTTAAAGGAAAAAGCTAAACTAAGCATATATTCATCTTGTGACCCAATAATCACACTCCTGAGAATATCCCAGAGAAGTGAAAACTTAGGAGCACAGAAAAACCGGGACAGGATTGTTTGTAGCAGCTTTATTTGCAATAGCAAACAGGCAGAAGCTACTCAAATGTACTTCAACAGGTGGAGGGCTAAACAAACTGATACAGCCTCACCAGGAAATCCTACTCAGCATTTAAAAGATGGAACTTGAAACATGCAACAATTTGGATGAATCTCAAGAATGCCCAGCTGGAAAACAAGCCAACCTCAAAAGGTCACATACTAGATGACTGTATTCATATAACTTTCTCAAAATGACAATGTAATAGAGAAGAAAAACAAACTCGCATTAGCAGGGGTAAGGAATGGTGGAGGACAGAGAGCCATAACTGCAAAAGGGCAGCACGCGTGAGATATCTACAGTGATGGAATAGTTTTGCATTTTGTGAAGGTGATTACACAAATCTGTAACATGGGATGACATGACATACACACATTCTACCAATGTCAATTTCCTGATATTGCCCTTCCACTATAGTTATGTAGATAGAAACAATGCAGAAACTGAATGAATGGTACATGGACTTCTCTTTACCTCTGTGAGTAAATAATTATTTCAAAATATAAATGTTTAAAATAATACTCATTAACAAGAAAATGTTCATTAAAGCAGAACAGTTAATACATATACAGAAAGTCAATGCATACGTATACTACCCCAAAATAGTGGGGGTTTTTACTTTTAAAAAAGTTTAAAAGTAAACTTTTAAAGTTTAAAACCTCTATTGATATGTTTCTGTGCTTAGTGATTGTGCTTGGGTATCAGAGTTTAAATATTATGCTTGCTTTCTTTACATAGTTTCTACATTGAACTCATGAAATCTGTAATCCATTCTCCAAATTCTGGTTTCTTGTGCTCCATCAAAAGGGTGGAACTTTAAAAACAATAAGTTATACATACCTTACTAAAATGAAATGAGCCAGAAGTTGTTCTTGGAAGAAAACTGTAGAAGTAAAAGTTCTCCCCCAAGAGGACCAAATGGTTTCCCAAATGAAAATCAAGCAGAATCTGATAAGAACTATATTTGTGTGTGATATTTTTTAACATAACACATACCCAAAATTGATAAGACAACCAAATAACATGCATGCTTATAATACTAAGCCATATATAGTAATTTTGTAACTATTAAAGCAATGGTAATTTAATTGCAATATATTTCCCTACCTCAACAAGGTATCAATAATACAGGATAACCTACTGTTTATGCTTAACATAAATCATCTGTTATGGCCACTGGAAGAAGACTGACCATGTAGTAACTGGTAAATCAACCTCAGATAAACAAAAAACACTAAAGTCTTTATTGAAGTGTCTTATATTTCATAATTATTATGATGCTGTCCCCTTCATGGATCACAGCCTTGTTGTGGCAAAGGGACTTGCATAACTCAATGAACCTGTGAGCCATGCTGTGCAGGGCTACCCAAGACAGATGGGTCATTGTGAAGAGTTCTGACAAAATGTGGTCCACTGAGAAGGCAATGGCAAATCACGCCAGTATTCTTACTTCAAGAACCCCATGAACCGTATGAAAAGGCCAAAAGTTATGATACTGGAAGATGACCCACCAGGATGGAAGGTCTCCAATATGCTACTGGGGAAGAGCAAAGGGAAATTACTATTAGTTCCAGAAAAAAAGAAGCAACTGGGCCAAAGTGGAAATGTCGCCCAGTTGTGGATGTGTCTGGTGGTGAAAGTAAAGTTCAATGCTGTAAAGAACAATATTGCATAGGAACCTGGAATGTTAGGTCCATGAATCAAGAAAAAATGCACGTGGTCAAGCAGGAGATGGCAAGATTGAACATCAACATCTTAGGAATAAGTGAACTGAAATAGATGGGAATGGACAAATTTAATTCAAATGACCCTTATATCTAATACTGTGGGCAAGAATCCCTTAGAAGAAAAGGAGTAGCCCCCATAGCCAACAAAAGAGTCTGAGGCAGTACTTGGGTGCAATCTCAAAAATAATGGAGTGATCTTGGTTCATTTCCAGGGCAAATCATTCAACATCACAGTAATCCAAGTCTATGCCCCAACCATGAACGCCTAAGAAACTAAAGTTGACCAGTTCTGTGAAGACCTACAATGCCTAGAACTAACACTCAAAAAAGTTTTACTTTTTATCATAGGGGATTGGATTGCGAAAGTAGGGAGCTGAGAGATACCCTGAATAACAGGAAACTTTGGCCTGGAGTACAAAATGAAGCAGGGCAAGAACTAACAGAATTTTGTCAAGAGAACACACTGGTCATAGCAAACACTCCTTTCCAACAACACAAAAGACAACTTTACACATGGACAACACCAGACGGTCAATTCCAAAATCAGACTGATTATGTTCTTTGCAGCCAAAGAGGGAGAAGCTATAAACAGTCGGCAAAAACAAGACCTGGAGCTGACTGCGGCTCCGATCATCAGCTCCTTATTGTAAAATTCAGGCTTACATGAAAGAAAGTAGGGAAACCACTAGGCCATTCATATAGGATTCAACTCCCTTAGAATTATATAGTAGAGGTGATATAGATTCAGGGGATTTGATCTGATGGACAGAGTGCCTAAAGAACTATGGATGGAGCTTCATAACACTGTATAGGAGGCAGTGATCAAAACCATCCCAATGAAAAGAAATGCAAGAAGGCAAAGTGGTTGTCTGCAGGGGCTTTACAAATAGCTGAGGAAAACAGAGAAGCAAAAGGCAAGGGAGAAAGGGAAAGATGTACCCAACTGAATGCAGAGTTCTAGAGAATAACAAGGAGAGATAAGAAGGCCTTCTTAAATGAACAATGCAAAGAAATAGAGGGAAACAACAGAATGGGAAAGACCTCTTCAAGAAAACTGGAGATATCAAGGGAACTTTTCATGCAAGGATGGGCACAAAAAAGGGCAGAAATAGTAGAGAAATGAAGTTGCTCAGTTGTGTACAACTCTTTGTGATCCCATAGACTGTAGCCTACCAGGCACCTCCACCCATGGCATTTTCCAGGCAAGAGTACTGGAGTGGGTTGTCATTTCGTTCTCAGGGGATCTTCCCAACCTGGGGATCAACCCAGGTCTCCTGCATTGCAGGAAGACTCTTAACCCTCTGAGCCACCAGGGAAGCCACCTGATTTTCAACAAAAACATAAAGTATTAAGAAGAGGTGACAAAAATACACAGAACTATACAAGAAAAAGAAAAAGTCTTAATGACCTGGATAACCACGATGGTGTGGTCACTCACGTAGAGCCAGACATTCTGTAATGTGAAGTCAAGTGGGCCTTAGAAAGCATTACTACAAACAAAGCTAGTGAAGGTAAAGGAATTCCAGCTGAGCTATTTCAAACCCTAAAAGATGATGCTGTGAAAGTGCTGCACTCAGTATGTCAGCAAATTTGGAAAACTCAGCAGTGAGCACAGGACTGGAAAAACGTCAGTTTTCATTCCAATCCCAAAGAAAGGCAATGCTAAAGAGTGTTCAAACTACTGCACAGTTACACTCATTTCACATGCTAGCAAGGTAATGCTCAAAATTCTTCAAGCTAAGCTTAAGCAGTCTGTGAACTGAGAACTTCCAGATGTTCAAGCTGAGCTTCAAAGAGGCCAAGGAACCAAAGGTCAAATTGTCAACATCCATTGGATCATAGAGAAAGCAAAGAAATTCCAGAAAAACAACTACTTTTGCTTCATTGACTATGCTAAAACCTTTGACTGTGTGGGTCACAACAAACTGGGAATTCTTAAATTCTTAGAGATGGGAATACCAGCCCACTTTACCTGTCTCCTGAGAAATCTGTATGCAGGTCAAGAAGCAACAGTTAGAACCAGACATGGAACAAATGACTGGTTCAAAATTGGAAATAAGTACAATAAGGTTGTATATTGTCACCCTGCTTTTTTTAACTTATATGCAGAGTACATCATGAGAAATACCAGGTTGGATGAATCACAGTCTGGAATCAAGATTGATGGGAGAAATATCAACAACCTCAGATATGCAGATGATACCACTCTAATGGCAAGAAGTGAAGATAAAGAGCATCTTAATGAGGGTGAAAGAGGAGAATGAAAAAGCTGACTTAAAACATGTATACCTGTGGCGGATTCATTTTGATATTTGGCAAAACTAATACAGTTATGTAAAGTTTAAAAATAAAAAAAAAAAATAAAAATAAAAAAAAAACAAACAAAAAAAAAACAAAAAGCTCAGATCATGGCACCCAGTCCCACCACTTCATGGCAAATAGAAGGTTAAAAAGTGACAGATTTTATTTTCCTGGGCTCCAAAATCACTGAGGATTGTGACTGCAGCCATGAAATAAAAAAATGCTTGCTCCTTGGAAGAAAATCTATGACAAACCTAGACAGCATATTCTAAAGCAGAGACTTCACTTTGCCAACAAAGGTTTGTATAGTCAAAGCTATGATTTTTTTTCCAGTAGCCATGTTCAGGTGAGAGTTGAACTATAAAGAAGGCTGAGTGCCAAATAAGTGATGCTTTCAAATTGTGGTGCTGGAGAAGATTCTTGACGGTCCTTTGGACTGCAAGGAGATCAAACCAGTTAATCCTAGAGGAAATCAACCCCGAGTATTCATTGGAAGAACTGATGCTGAAACTGAAGCTCCAATACTTTGACCACATGATGCAAAGAGCTGACTTATTAGAAAAGACCCTGATGCTGGGAACGATTGAAGGCAAAAGGAGAAGGCAGTGGCAGAGGATGAGATGGTTAGATGAAATCACCAATTCAATGGACATGAATTTGAGCAAACTCCAGGAGATAGTGGAAGACACAGGAACCTAGCATGCAGTAGTTCATAGGGTTTCAGAGCCAGACATGACTTAGCGACTGAGCAGCAACAATGATGCTGTCCTCTATTTCATGCTTCCCTTGTGAGCTTCTCTGTCATTTATACAGAACAAATAATTTATTCATAGTCTCTGTATTTAACGCTTAATGCTTTCTCTTTGGATAATCTACATTTATGAACTTATTTTTGTTAAGTATTTCTAAAGTAGACTCCACACATCTCCAGGATGAGTTTAATGACAGGAGATAACTGAGGTTTATGATTTTCCCCAGCTATTTATGAAAACAAAGAACAGCCTATTTATTATTCAGATGTAAAACCTCTATTCATCAAAAAGGCATTGATTTCATATTTTCAACTAAAAGAATCCTGAATTATTTTAAGTCCTGAAACAAATGCCATCCAAATTGGAATTTCAAGATAGGCTCGCAATCAAAAGGCCTATAGCCTGAAGTTGAAATTCAAATGAATGCTTAGTTTAGTCTCATTTTTTTTCAGCTTAAATAACTAGAATGTGAAAGAGAAAAATACACACATAAGTACAAATAAAGTAAAATTCTCTCAAAGCATTCAACATTCAAAAGAAAATCCTGCCCACTGTTGTGTCAGAAATAGAAACAGACTTAAACGTGAGTATCTGAGTTGAAAGAATAAAACAAATATGCACACAGATATAGGCAGGGTGGTGTAAAGCTGAACAGCAGATGAGCACAGACTGAGGAGCCCTGTTCCCAGGACGCTCATAGCTGAACACTGACCAGGCACAGACCAGGCAACCTCTCAACTTCAGGTTACGGCCTCTGTTTACAGCTGAATTCCTCCAGCCTGCCCCATGGTACCCCAGAGAGGCCCAAGTTCTTGGTGCCATTCACACAAGTGCTACACTCTTGCCTTCAGTGTCCAACTGAACTCTGTAGATTTTTCAAAATTCCTGATCCACATGTCCCAATTTGCAGAAATGGGCAAAATGAAAACGGGTACCTATGCTAGTTTGCTGGGCTTCCCAGGTGGCACAGTGGTAAAGCATCTGCCTGCCGATGCAGATGTGGGTTTGATCCCTGGGTTGGGAAAATCCCCCAGAGAATGAAATGCACTCCAATATTCACGCCTGGGAAATCCCATAGACTGCTGGGCTACAGTCCTTGGGGTTGCAAGAGTCAGACATGACTTAGCAACTGAAGAACAACAACATATTAGTGTGTTAGGTCTGCCGTAACAAATATCACAGACTGGATGCCTCAGACAACACAACTTTCTTTTCTCACGATCACCAGTTCTCACAATCAAGGTGTCAGGAGAGTTGGTTCTTTCTGAGGCCCTCTCCTTGGCCTTTCTCTCCGTGTATCTTCACGTGGTCGTCTCTCTGTAACTGTGTCTTAATCTTCTCTTTTTATAAGAACATCAGTCATAGCAGATTAGAGCGCACCCCAGTGACTCTGTTTTAATTACTTCCCAAATTCTATCTGTAAATACAATCACGTTCTGAAGTTCTAGGGCTGAGACTTTAACAGATGAATTCTGCCCTTAACAATATCTCACTCCTCAGCAGGAGGCTTGAAAAACTGCAGAAATTCTTACTTCCCTGGAGAAGAATACGGTGGAATTGTTCTCTGGAGTGTTTGACGTGGATGTATTAGAATCTAGGGGTGTTTGTTGATGCCTGCTTCCCACTGGAGAAGGTAGAAGATGGAGATGCTGGTAGGAGAGAGGAAAAGAACATCAGAGACAGCCTGAATTTGGAATGGCAAGGAGCCATGCATTTCCCATGGGTTTGGTGATGCAAGCAGATATGCATATAGTGCAGGGCAGAAGACGGCAGACAGGGTCGGAAGAAGCCAACTGTGGAGTGAACTTCCTGCCACACCATTCAGACCCCACGTGATACACACAGCAGATCACTCAGCAGCCCACAGATGAGCCAGAACATGGAGCCCAGCCACACAAATCAATAACAGCCAGGGGAACCCGACAAATAACATGAACTGGGTAAAAATATTTTTCCCCATTTCATTCTAACCCCTTCTTTCTCATGTTCTAGTCCAGGAGGCGTGACTAGCAGGGGGTACAAAGAAGAGAAAGGAGTATAAGAAGGAAAGACCGCACCCCTTTCTTAGATGATAGCTCAAACCTGAGCCAGGGGAAAGGAGAGAAGCTCAGAATTGCACATGAAGCTGAAGTTTCTGTTAAGACTGGACTGGACTGTTTAATAGGTGACAGTAAAATGGGACTTGTCTAGTGAGGCAAAAGGACAAGAAAGCTGTGAGATCTTGCCCAGACTTCATCCAGGGATAATGGGAGAGGATTGGACAGACCATGCTCAAATACAGTAGATGAATTAAAATCGAGTTGTTCCTTATTTCCCTTCTTGTTGAGTTCAGTTCATCCAATAAACCAATAGTATTTCACCTTCTCAGACACAGATTGTTGAAAAAAATATTCTGAACTAGGCTCTTTCCCAGAAATCCTTCAAGTTACACCATACTCAAATCCACATTTTTAGACACCATTTCTGTCCCATTATTCCTCTCTCCAAACTTCTCCATTGACTCTGTGATCTAAAGGATAAAGCTCAGGATTTTCTACTTGACTGTAAAAGCCTTCTCTGCTAATCCACATTTCCAGATGTCTGATGCTTCTTTCTCAGGGAAAACTACATTCCAATCTTAGAGGCTGGAAGGGCTACCTCATTAGTTTCTCAGGGATCCTCCCACCATGCCTGCAGATTATTTGAAATGAAAATTGTCTCAATGATTTGGGATCAGGGAACCCAAAGCATCCACTCCTTCACTCAACTAGAAACAGCCAATGTGGGCTGCCACACATCAGAGTCTATGGCTCTCCCTTGGCCCAGGTTCCTTAAAGAGTCCATGATAGCACTAAATGGTGTTCCGTTATCTTTATATCTAACATTTTCCATTTTGTGAGATGTATATCTGTATCTGATAATGGTGGCTCAGCTGGTAAAGAACACACCTGCCAATGCAGGAGATGCAGGAGACTCGGGTTCAACCCTTGGGTTGGGAAGAGCTCCAGGAAATGGAAGTAGCAACCCACTCCAGTATTCTTGCCTGGGAAATTCCATGGACAGAAGAGATTGGCTGACTATGGTCCATGGGGTCACAAAGAGTCAGACACAATTGAGTTGCATGCACATACACACATGCGTGCACACACACACACACACACACCCCGGATCATGAGTGCTCTTTTGTGTTTTAAACCTTACATAAGAACCTAGAGTCTAACTTGTCACACTTGGTCTTCTTTGATACTCAGTTCAGTCGCTCATTGTGTCCGACTCCTTGCAACCCCATGAACCACAGCATGCCAGGCCTCCCTGTCTATCATCAACTCCTGGAGTTCACTCAAACCCATGTCCATTGAGTCAGTAATGCCATCCAACCATCTCATCCTCTGTCATCCTCTTCTCCTCCTGCCCTCAATCTTTCCCAACATCAGGGTCTTTTCAAATGAGTCAGCTCTTCGCATCAGGTGGCCAAAGTATTGGAGTTTCAGCTTCAACATCAGTCCTTCCAATGAACACCCAGGACTGATCTTTGGTACTAGGTAAGACAAAAAAGCAAAAAGGAGAGAAGATAGAGAAGATAATATAGGCCTTTTTAAATGACCCTGAGTCTGAAACTCATGGTCCCCTCCCACAGAGCGGAAAGGAAAACCTCCATGAATAAGGATGATCATCTACCCCTTGAAGAGATGGGCCCATGTCAAATATGGACCACCAAGGGTTCAGTGTGCTTAGGAAACTCTTGCCAGGTTTGGGGCCATTAGTAACAAAACTTCTGTAGAGTTTCCTTGGACTTGAACATTTTCTTACAACCAATAACACATTTAAAGGGCAATGACTCTTATTCTTTATCAATCAAGAAAATGTATTTGCAAAATCTGGAATCTAGTCTACAGTTAGGATCCACATTTTTCTTTCTGATCCTTTTATTTATTTATTAAGAATTGTTTTATTGTTACCATGCAAGCTTGTGTCTAAACTACAGCCTTTAATAAAGCCATGACAGCTTTATTTCACAGATGCCCCATGACCATATTAACCTCGCCTCAGTGGAGTTATTAAAGGCGTGTTCTGCCCACACTCCCTTTGGTGTGGCTTCCAAGGAGAGTCAGAAGGCTTCTTGGGAAGGGAAGGACATGTTTATAGCCGGACCCATGGGAGTGTCTGCATAATTACTGGAATGATTAAGGAGGTGTTTTTGGACACAGACAAGTGTACCAAGTTTTAATACGTTTCGTGATGATGCATAAGGAGAGTGCATGCTGTACCTGATACCAGACCCTGCCAGTCACCAAAATAAATAAATATGTGCAGACTCTGGAATGAACTCAGTCATGCTTATAAACAGAGACTTCAAGGGGAAATGAGCTTTGATTCTTGACGGGAGAATTGTTTGTGATCTGAACGAGGACAGCTGTATGGAAAAGGTACCAGAGAGCCAGGGGACACAAAGTCTTAGATGGTTTTCTCTAATCCCATGCTGTAAAGACAGCTTAATGGGAGGGAGGGGGTGGCAGAGGGAGCCTTGATTAATTCTGAGATTGGAGTTAAACCTTTTCTAATTTGACTCACCAATATTTAATCTTGTAACTGTGCATCCTTAATCAAAACTCAGAGGGAATCTTTAATCTTGTGTGTATAAAACAGAAGATGATTAGAGACCTATGACCCGCCTGTGCTTCCCAGCTGCTGCTTTCTTTTCTATTTTCTGGGTACTTCTACTGCTCTTCGTATCTCCCAGCAGCCCTAGTTATAGAAAATTGGTATTCTGGAATTTTAGAAGAATGAATATGATGAACATAACAAAGTCTTGTATTTAATCTGTCACCTATTCATTCATTAATGCTTCTCTTCTTTCAATGGGCAAAGAGCATGTATTATGTGGCAGACATTGTTTTACATATGAATAAAGAGAATGAACAAGACCATCACATCTACTTCAGTTTAATTCAGTCACTCAGTCGTGTCCCACTCTTTGCAACCCCATAGACTGCAGCACACCAGGGTTCCCTGTCCATCACTGACTCCGGGAGCTTACTCAAACTCATGTCCATTGAGTCGGTGATGCCATCCAACCATCTCATCCTCTGTCGTCCCCTTCTCCTCCTGCCTTCAATCTTTCCTAGCACCAGGGTCTTTTCCAAGGAGTCAGCTCTTCCCATCAGGTGGCCAAAGTACTGGAGTTTCAGCTTCATCATCAGTCCTTCCAATGAATATTCAGGACTTATTTCCTTTAAGATGGACTGGTTGGATCTCCTTGGAGTCCAAGGGACTCTCAAGAGTCTTCTCCAACAACACAGTTCAAAAGCATCAGTTCTTCAGCACTCAGCTTTCTTTATAGTCCAACTCTCACATCCATACAGGACTACTGGAAAAACCATAGCTTTGACTAGACAGACCTTTGTTGGCAAAGTAACATCTCTGCTTTTGAATATGCTATCTAGGTTGGTCATAGCTTTTCTTCCAAGGAGCAAGTCTTTTTTAATATCATGGCTGCAGGCACCATCTGCAGTGATTTTGGAGCCTCAAAAAATAGTCTGTCACTCTTTCCTCTGTTCCCTGTCTATTTGCCATGAAGTGATGGGACCAGATGCCATGATCTTAGTTTTCTGAATGTTAAATCTTAAACCAACTTTTTCACTCTCCTCTTTCACTTTCATCAAGAGACTCTTTTGTTCTTCTTCACTTTTTGCCCTAACAGTGGTATCATCTGCATATCTGAGGTTATTATATTTCTCCCAGCAATCTTGATTCCAGCTTATGCTTCATCCAGCCCAGAATTTCACATGATGTACTCTGCATATAAGTTAATAAGCAGGGTGACAATATACAGCCTTGACATACTCCTTTTCCTATTTGGAACCAGTCTGTTGTTCCATGTCCAGTTCTAACTGTTGCTTCTTGACCTGCACACACATTTCTCAGGAGGCAGGTAAGGTGGTCTGGTATTCCCATCTCTTTCAGAATTTTCCAGTTTGTGGTAAATTATAAACTGTATGTGTAATCCATACAGTCAAAGACTTTGGCATAAAGCCAATAAAGCAGAAGTAGATGTCTTTCTGGAACTCTCATGGTTTTTCAATGATCCAACAGATGTTGGAAATTTTGATCTCTGGTTCCTCTGCCTTTTCTAAAACCAGCTTGAACATCTGGAAGTTCATGGTTCACGTACTCTTGAAGCCTGACTTGAAGAATTTGAGCATTACTTTACTAGCGTGTGAGATGAGTGCAACTGTGTGGTAGTTCGAAAATTCTTTGGCATTGTCTTTCTTTGGGAATGGAATGAAAACTGACCTTTTCCAGTCCTGTGGCCACTGCTGAGTTTTCCAAATTTGCTGGCATATTGAGTGCAGCACTTTCACAGCATCATCTTTCAGGATTTGAAATAGCTCAACTGGAATTCCATCACCTCCTCTAGCTTTGTTCATAGTGATGCTTCCTAAGGCCCACTTGACTTCCCATTCCAGGTTGTCTGGTTCTAGGTGAGTGATCACACCATTGTGGTTATCTGAGTCATGAAGATCTTTCTTGTATAGTTCTGTGTACTCTGGCCACATCTTCTTAATATCTTCTGCTTCTGTTAGATCCATACCATTTCTGTCCTTAATTGTGCCCATCTTGCATGAAATGTTCCCTTGGTATCTCTAATTTTCTTGAAGAGATCTCTAGTCTTTCCCATTCTATTGTTTTCCTCTATTTCTTTGCACTGATCACTGAGGAAGGCTTTCTTATCTTTCCTTGATATTCCTTGGAACTCTGCATTCAAATAGATATATCTTTCCTTTTCTCCTTTGCCTTTAGATTCTCTTCTTTCCTCAGCTATTCATAAGGCCTCCTCAGACAACCATTTTGCCTTTTTGCATTTCTTTTTCTTGGGGATGGTCTTGATCCCTGTCTCCTGTACAATGTCATGAACCTCCGTCCATAGTTCTTCAGGCACTCTGTCTATCAGATCTCATCCTTCGAATTTATCTCTCACTTCCACTGTATAATCATAAGGGATTTGATATAGGTCATACCTAAATGGTCCCAGAGAAGGCAATGGCACTGCAATCCAGTACTCTTGCCTGGAAAATCCCATGGACAGAGGAGCCTGGTGGGCTGCAGTCCATGGGGTCATGAAGAGTCGGACCAACTGAGTGACTTAACTTTCACTTTTCACTTTCATGCATTGGAGAAGGAAATGGCAACCCGCTCCAGTGTTCTTGCCTGGAGAATCCCAGGGATTGTGGAGCTTGATGGGCTGCCGTCTATAGGGTCGCGCAGAGTCGGACACGACTGATGCGACTTAACAGCAGCAGCAGCAGTAGCAGCATACCTAAATGGTCTAGTGATTTTCCCTACTTTCTTCAATTTCAGTCTGAATTTGACAATAAGGAGTTTATGATCTAAGCCACAGTCAGCTTCCAGTCTTGTTTTTGCTGACTGTATAGAGCTTCTCCATCTTTGGCTGCAAAGAATATAATCAATCTGATTTCAGTGTTGACCATCTGGTGATGTCCATGTGTAGAGTCTTCTCTTGTGTTGTTGGCAGAGGGTGTTTGCTCTCACCAGTGCCTTCTTTTGGCAAATCTTTGTTAGCCTTTGCCCTGCTTCGTTTTGTACTCCAAGGCCAAATTTGGCTGTTACTCCAAATATCTCTTGACTTCCTACTTTTGCATTCCAGTCATTATAATGAAAAGGACATCTTTTTTGGGTGTTAGTTCTAGAAGGTCTTGTAGGTCTTCATAGAACCATTCAACTTCAGCTTCTTCAGCATTACTAGTCAGGGCATAGACTTGCATTACTGTAATATTGAATGGTTTGCCTTGGAAACGAACAGAGATCATTCTGTCATTTTTGAGATTGCATCCAAGAACTGCATTTATGACTCTTTGGTTGACTATGATGGCTACTCCATTTCTTCTAAGGGATTCTTGACCACAGTAGTAGACATAGTGGTCATCTGAGTTAAATTCACCCATTCCAGTCCGTTTTAGTCCACTGATTCCTGAAACATCGATGTTCACTCTTGCCATCTCCTAATTGGCCACTTGCAATTTGCCTAGATCCATGGACCTAACATTCCAGATTCCTATGCAGTATTGCTCTTATAGCATCAGACTTTACTTCCATCACCAGTCACATCCACAACTGGGTGTTGTTTTGCTTTGGCTCCGTCTCTTCGTTTTTTCTGGAGTTATTTCTCCACTGATCTCCAGGAGCATATTGGGCACCTACCAACCTGGGGAGTTCATCTTTCAGTGTCATATCTTTTTGCCTTTCCAAACTGTTCATGGGGTTCTCAAGGCAAGAATACTGAAGTGGTTTGCCATTCCCTTTTCCAGTGGACCATGTTTTGGCAAAACTCTCCACCATGACCTGTCCATTGTGGGTGGCCCTACGCAGCATGATTCATAGTTTCATTGAGTTAGACAATCCTGTGGTCCATGTGATCAGTCTGATTAGTCTTCTGTGATTGTAGTTTTCATTCTGTCTGCCCTCTGATGGAGAAGGATAAGAAGCTTATGGAAGCTTCCTGATGGGAGAGACTGAGTAAATGTTGAGTAAATCTTTAATCCAATTTTCTGTTGGTGGATGGGGCTGTGTACCCTCCCTGTTGTTTGACCTGAGGCCAAACTATGGTGGAGGTAATGAACATAATGGTGACCTCCTTCAAAAGGTCCCATGCATGCACTGCTGCACTCAGTGCCCCCGACCCTGCAGCAGGTCACCACCAACCAATGCCTGCACCAGAGACTCCTGGACACTCACAGGCAAGTCTGGTCAGTCTCTTGGGGGGTCACTATTCCTTTCTCCTGGGTCCTGGTGCACACAAGTTTTTGTTTGTGCCCTCCAAGAGTCCATTTCCCCAATCCTGTGTAAGTTCTGGTGGCCCTCTGGTGGGGTTAATGGCAACCTCGTCCAAGAGGGCTTATGCCACACCCAGGTCTGCTGCACCCAGAGCCTATGCCCCTGTGGCAGGCCACAGCTGACCCATACCTCCACAGGAGACACTCAAACACAGATCTGGCTCAGTCTCTGTTGGGTCTCTGTGTCCTGGTACACACAAAGTTTGTTTGAGCCCTCCAAGCATCTCTGGCGGGTATGGGGTTTGATTCCAAATGTGATTTCGCCCCTCCTACCATCTTGCTGGCGATTCTCCTTTGCCCTTGGACATGAGGTATCTTATTTTGGTGGGATCCAACATTCTCCTGTCAATGGTTGTTCAGCAGCAAGTTGTAATTTTGGAGTTCTCGCAGGAGAAGATGAGCGCACATCCTTCTACCCTGCCATCTCCCTCCGCCACACTACAAACCCCTTAGAACACCTATATTGTGGTGCCACAGCTACAGAAAGTTGGACAATAGCATCCACATTAACAATATATAACCACTCGGCCCGGCCTCCCAGTTCTGCCATGCATCCAGGCATGTCCACCACGTGCTCCATGCCTAACAAGGGCATTTTCATTCATTCTTTGCTAACTAACCAAATGCAAGTGGTCTAGGAAAATAAATATGCTTCTAAGGGTTAAACAATACTATTGGAAAATTCTTCTCACTCAGATGACTGCAAAGTAGAAAGTTTACTGGAGAAATCCAGTCATACATCTGGTAAAATGTTTTTGGATGCTGGTAGAAAATGGATAATCAGGTGATACAATTCAGCATTCCAGAGACTTCTCTGATAGCCCAGTGGTTAAGAATCTGACTTGTAGGGCATATGGGTTTGATCCCTGATTGGGGAAATAAGATCCCACACACCAATGAGCAATCAAGTCCAAGTGCTGCATCCACTGAACCCAACTGCTTTGGAGCCTGTGGGCCACAACTAGAGACTCGGGCGACCCAAGGAAAGATCCCACATGGTGCAACTAAGACCTGAGGCAGCCACATAAATAAATACTTTTCAAAATTCACCATTCCAGCATCACAGGAGTTTAATAACAAGACAAAGGCTTTAAGTGGTATCTAAGACTAGAGACCTCGTCTAGAAAATTAGAGATATCAAGGGAACATTTCATGCAAAGATGGGCTCGATAAAGGACAGAAATGGTATGGACCTAACAGAGCAGAAGATATTAAGAAGAGGTGGCAAGAATATACAGAAGAACTGTACAGAAAAGATCTTCACGACCCAGATAATCACGATGGTGTGATCGCTCAACTAGAGCCAGACATCCTAGAATGTGAAGTCAAGTGGGCCTTAGAAAGCATCACTACAAACAAAGCTAGTGGAAGTAATGCAATTCCAGTTGACCTATTTCAAATCCTGAAAGATAATGCTGTGAAAGTGCTGCACTCCATATGCCAGCAAATTTGGAAAACTCAGCAGTGGCCACAGGACTGGAAAAGGTCAGTTTTCATTCCAATCCCAAAGAAAGGCAATGCCAAAGAATGCTCAAACTACTGCACAATTGCACTCATCTCACACGCTAGAAAAATAATGCTCAAAATTCTCCAAGCCAGACTTCAGCAATACATGAACCGTGAACTTCCAGATGTTCAAGCTGGTTTTAGAAGAGGCAGAGGAACCAGAGATCAAATTGCCAACATCCGATGGATCATCAATTTCCAAATTTGCTGGCATATGGAGTGCAGCACTTTCACAGCATCATCTTTCAGGATTTGAAATAGCTCAACTGGAATTGCATTACTTCCACTAGCTTTGTTTGTAGTGATGCTTTCTAAGGCCCACTTGACTTCACATTCTAGGATGTCTGGCTCTAGTTGAGCGATCACACCATCGTGATTATCTGGGTCGTGAAGATCTTTTCTGTACAGTTCTTCTGTATATTCTTGCCACCTCTTCTTAATATCTTCTGCTCTGTTAGGTCCATACCATTTCTGTCCTTTATCGAGCCCATCTTTGCATGAAATGTTCCCTTGATATCTCTAATTTTCTAGACGAGGTCTCTAGTCTTAGATACCACTTAAAGCCTTTGTCTTGTTATTAAACTCCTGTGATGCTGGAATCAAAAAAGCAAAAGAGTTCCAGAAAAACATCTATTTCTGCTTTATTGACTATGCCAAAGCCTTTGACTGTGTGGATCACAATCTGCTAAGTCTGCTAAGTCACTTCAGTCGTGTCCGACTCTGTGCGACCCCATAGATGGCAGCCCACCAGGCTCCCCCGTCCCTGGGATTCTCCAGGCAAGAGTACCGGAGTGGGTTGCCATTTCCTTCTCCAATGCATGAAAGTGAAAAGTGAAAGTAAAGTCGCTCAGTCATGTCTGACTCTTCACGACCCCATGGACTGCAGCCTACCAGGCTCCTCCACCCATGGGATTTTCCAGGCAAGAGTACTGGAGTGGGGTGCCATTACCTTCTCCAGTGGATCACAATCAACTGTGGAAAATTCTGAAAGAGATGGGAATACCAGACCACCTGACCTGCCTCTTGAGAAACCTATATGCAAGTCAGGAAGCAGCAGTTAGAACAGGACATGGAACAACAGACTGGTTCCAAATAGGAAAAGGAGTACGTCAAGGCTGTATATTGTCACCCTGCTTATTTAACTTATATGCAGAGTACATCATGAGAAACACTGGGCTGGAAGAAGCACAAGCTGGAATCAAGATTGCCGGGAGAAATATCAATAACCTCAGATATACAGATGACACCACCCTTATGGCAGAAAGTGAAGAGGAACTAAAAAGCCTCTTGATGAAAGTGAAAGAGGAGAGTGAAAAAGTTGGCTTAAAGCTCAACATTCAGAAAACTAAGATCATGGCATCCGGTCCCATCACTTCATGGGAAATGGATGGGAAAACAGTGGAAACAGTGTCAGACTTTGTTTTGGGGGGCTCCAAAATCACTGCAGATGGTGATTGCAGCCATGAAATTAAAACACACTTACTCCTTGGAAGGAAAGTTATGACCAACCTAGATAGCATATTCAAAAGCAGAGACATTACTTTGCCAACAATGGTCCGTCTAGTCAAGGCTATGGTTTTTCCAGTGGTCATGTATAGATATGAGAGTTGGACTGTCAAGAAAGCTGAGTGCTGAAGAATTGATGCTTTTGAACTGTGGTGTTGGAGAAGACTCTTGAGAGTCCCTTGGACTGCAAGGAGATCCAACCAGTCCATCCTAAAGGAGATCAGTCCTGGGTGTTCATTGGAAGGAATGATGCTAAAGCTGAAACTCCAGTACTTTGGCCACCTCATGCGAAGAGTTGACTCATTGTAAAAGACTGTGATGCTGGGAGGGATTGGGGGCAGGAGATGAAGGGGACAGAGAATGAGATGGCTTGATGGCATCACTGACTTGATGGACATGAGTTTGGGTAAACTCTGGGAGTTGGTGATGGACAGGGAGGCCTGGAGTGCTGCGATTCATGGGGTCACAAAGAGTCAGACATGACTGAGCAACTGAACTGAACTGAAGATGGTTGGATGGCATCCTTGATGCGGTGGACATGAACTTGGGCAAAGTTTGGCAGATGCTGAGGAGCAGGGAAGCCTGGCATGCTGCAGTCCAATGGGTGGTGAAGAGCTGGAGACAACTTGGCAACTGAAGAATATCAAGGCATTCTTTTATGCATATTAAACAGGATTCCAGGAGCACATCTCCCCCGACCCACACCACATCATAATCGTGACTTTTATAGAGGAATATTCCTGCAGACAAGGAGAACACTCAGCTCATACCTGTTCCTTGATCCCGATCCTACCATATCCAGGCAATACCTCCCTCTTATTACCGCTTTAGAAAGCCATGTATTTTAAGAAGGTTCTTAAAATAGATCTGTCCATTCTTAAGCTCCAAATTCAGTTTCAATAATGGAACCAAATGTAAATGACCAGCAATTGACAAAACCAAAAAATTAAAAACAAAAAAACCTCCTTGAAACAATAAAAAAAATGCTCAATTCCCTGAAAGCCTTTTCCCTGCCACTGTAATCAAAATAATGATTATTATGAAATATAAATTTTCAGGGAAGAGAAAGCATTTTTTTTTCAATTTTTATAATAGTTTTCTAGGTTGGATCCTTTTGAATTCATGTGAACAGAGGGATGGTCGGCTGCTTTTTATTCCTCCCCTTTGTGCTTTGCAAATACTAAAACTGATGGCCAGGATGTTGGTAAGGGGAAAATATTGAAATAACACAAAAAGAATAATGTCTGAACTCAGATTTATTCTATCCACTATACTAAAACACTTGGGTAAAACGTACCGTGGCAAAGTATCAATATTACATGATAACATCCACAATAAAAATGATATTTTCTGTTGATGTTGCTGTACAGAAGAGCATAGAAAACACCAAAACTGTGTGGAAAACACCTGCTTCTTCCCAGCTTTTCCTTTTGGTTGAGACCAAATGGATTCCCAGAGAAATATTATAAGCCCTCCAGAGGCACCAGACACCGAGCTCTTCCATTCTTATTTATGGCTTGTCCAGAAGACCCTTTGGTTGTGCAGAGGAGGAATATTAGCTATATGTCAGTCATACTTTACTTGTGAGAGAATTTGGTCACTTATAGCATGTTAATAAAAAGCACACTTAAAAAACATTCCATCAAAAACAACTTGTCAAATACAGAAGACTAGAAAACACAGTGACTCTGCAAAAAGAAGTACTCACTTGGCAAAGAGCTTGCTGTACCCAAACAGTACCCTATGCAGACCACAAGGAAGGGAATCCTAGGACAGAAACACAAAGAGCCTGGATCTCAGAAAGAGGAAGTCAAAAAATATTCTTAACAGCTTTTATCTTTCATGGAATAAGAGAAGGGAAGAGAGTAGACATCAGAGGAGGCAATGTGGTCACTTCTTGCCTTTTCTGAGCTGAAACCCCAACAACACTTAACATTCAGATGACTTGCCTGCTTTTTACAGCTCTTTTCTCTTAAAAAATTTTTATTTGGGGAAATATTTAAGACATAGAAAAGGAAACAGCAAATAAGTGCCTGTGCACCCACCTTTAGTTTAAGAAATAAAATAACACTTTGTTCTTGCTGTTGTTCAGTCACTAAGTCGTGTCTGACTGTTTGTGACTCCATGGAATATGCCAGGCTTCCCTGTCCTTCACTATCTCCTGGAGTTTGCCGAAGTTCATGTCCAATGAGTTGGTGGTTGATGCTATGCAGCCACCTCATCTCAAAAAACATTAATCCAGTATATTTAATGCTCTGGGTTTACTCATTACAAATATATCCCCATGGCTGCAATCACCATCTGCAGTGATTTTGGAGCCCCAAAAAATAAAGTCTGACACTGTTTCCACTGTTTCCCCATCTATTTCCCATGAAGTGATGGGACCGGATGCCATGATCTTAGTTTTCTGAATGTTGAGCTTTAAGCCAACTTTTTCACTCTCCTCTTTCACTTTCAAGAGGCTTTTTAGTTCCTCTTCACTTTCTGCCATAAGGGTAGTGTCATCTGTATATCTGAGGTTATTGATATTTCTCCCGGCAATCTTGATTCCAGCTTGTGCTTCTTCCAGCCCAGTGTTTCTCATGATGTGCTCTGCATATAAGTTAAATAAGCAGGGTGACAATATACAGCCTTGACATACTCCTTTTCCTATTTGGAACCAGTCTGTTGTTCCATGTCCTGTTCTAACTGCTGCTTCCTGACCTGCATACAAATTTCTCAAGAGGCAGGTCAGGTGGTCTGGTATTCCCATCTCTTTCAGAATTTTCCACAGTTTATTGTGATCCACACAAGCAAAGGCTTTGGCATAGTCAATAAAGCAGGAATAGATGTTTTTCTGGAACTCTCTTGCTTTTTCCATGATCCAGTGGATGTTGGCAATTTGACCTCTGGTTCCTCTGCCTTTTCTAAAACCAGCTTGAACATCTGGAAGTTCACAGTTCATGTATTGCTGAAGTCTGGCTTGGAGAATTTTGAGCATTACTTTACTAGCATGTGAGATGAGTGCAATTGTATGGTACTTTGAGCATTCTTTGGCATTGCCTTTCTTTGGGATTGGAATTGAAAACTGACCTTTTCCAGTCCTGTGGCCACTGCTGAGTTTTCCAAATTTGCTGGCATATTGAGTGCAGCACTTTCACAGCATCATCTTTCAGGATTTGAAATAGCTCAACTGGAATTCCATCACCTCCACTAGCTTTGTTCATAGTGATGCTTTCTAAGGCCCACTTGACTTCACATTCCAGGATGTCTGGCTCTAAGTGAGTGATGGGTTTGTCTTTTCCAATCATTTTTGATAGTTTTATTCTGTGTATATGTAACCTTTAACAATTCTTGAATTGTGTTATATGTTTTTAACTTTTATATACTTTTTTAAATTTGCTAACCATTATATATGTTTTAACTTTTTAGCAATTATATAGTTTTATGTATTTAACTTTTACATAGTCTTCAATTTTCTAAAGTATCACTACGTTTATACGGTTCTTTTATGAATATTCTTGGCTCTAGTTTATTCATCTTCAGTGCTGCATAGTAGTCCTTTGTGTGAATATACCACCGTGAGTTTATCCACTTTTCTGTTGATGACTTAGGTTTGCTATTACAAACACTTTTACAAAACATATTTTGCTGTGAGCATCTCTGTCTCCTGGACAAGTTGCCATGGGGTATATTCCTGTGGGTTGTTGAGTTATAAGGCCAGTAATCTGCAACTTTATTAAATATTGTAAAACTGATCTCCAATGCGGCTCCCCCAATTTACATTCCCCCTGCTGTGTGTAGGACTTGCCACTGCTTTACATCCTTATCATGACGTAGTATTGTCAGGTTTTTTAAATTTCTGTCAATGTGATAGGTGTGAGCTTAAAATCATCTTCTCAAGTGATTATTAGTTATTTCTGTTTCCTCATCAGTGAGGTTCCAAGTCACCATGTTTTTTTGTGTTACTTTTTTATTGTATTGCTTGTCCTTTTCATGGTGATGAGAATGATTTCTTCTGTATACACTGCATACTACGTCTCTGTTGATTGTGCATGCTGCAGATATCTTTTTCACTCTTATTGTGATGTCTTTTGATGAACAAAATTTTCATTGTAGTATATGCCATTCATATTTTTTATAATTTGTACTTTACCAGTTTTATTTATTTCATGTCAGAAGTCTTAAAGATATTCTTCTTCATTTTCTTCTAAATTTTTTCAGTTTTTTATCTTCATAGTCAAATTTTTAATATATCTTAACTCAATTTCTTTATGAAATAGTATGGCATAGCAATTAGGAGCATGGAATCTGAAGCTAGACTGCTTGGGCTCACATCTCAGCTCTATCGCTTTTTAGCCAGTCACTTAACCTTTATGTGCCCTAGTTTCTTAATCTGTAAAATAGGTATAAAAATAACAGTGTCTATTGACAGATAAGTGTGAAGTTGAAACAAGGATAAGCAAAAAATTCTTAGAACCGTACGTTCTAAATGTGTTTAAGTGGTTACTGTTATTACATGAAGTAGGGACCTAATTTTATTTTTGTATGTAGATAGCCAAATTTTTCACTCCTTTATATTATTTAGTCCCTGTCTCTCTCACTTTCTAACAATGCCATTTCTGTCACACATCAGCTTTTATACAGTATGACCATTTTTCTAGCTTCTTTATTCTTCCATTGGTCTATTTGTCTATCCTCTAGAAAAATTTCCAGTCTACTTTTTAAATTCCCTTAGTCCAGAAGTCTGTAGTGGAGGTGATGGAATTCCAGTTGAGCTATTTCAAATCCTGAAAGATGATGCTGTGAAAGTGCTGCACTCAATATGCCAGCAAATTTGGAAAACTCAGCAGTGGCCACATGACTGGAAAAGGTCAGTTTTCATTCCAATCCCAAAGAAAGGCAATGCCAAAGAATGCTCAAACTACCACACAATTGCACTCATCTCACATGCTAGTAAAGTAATGCTCAAAATTCTCCAAGCCAGACTTCAGCAATACGTGAACTGTGAACTTCCTGATGTTCAAGCTGGTTTTAGAAAAGGCAGAGGAACCAGAGATCAAATTGCCAACATCTGCTGGATCATTGAAAAAGCAAGAGAGTTCCAGAAAAACATCTATTTCTGCTTTATTGACTATGCCAAAGCCTTTGACTGTGTGGATCACAATAAACTGTGGAAAATTCTGAAAGAGATGGGAATACCAGACCACCTGACCTGCCTCTTGAAATACCTATATGCAGGTCAGGAAGCACCAGTTAGAACTGGACATGGAACAACATACTGGTTCCAAATAGGAAAAGGAGTATGTCAAGGCTGTATATTGTCACCCTGCTTATTTAACTTACATGCAGATTGCATCATGAGAAATGCTGCACTGGATGAAGCACAAGCTGGAATCAAGATTGCCAGGAGAAATATCAATAACCTCAGATATGCAGATGACACCGCTCTTATGGCAGAAAGTGAAGACTAAAGCCTCTTGATGAAAGTGAAAGAGGAGAGTGAAAAAGTTGGCTTAAAGCTCAACATTCAGAAAACAAAGATCATGGCATCCGGTCCCACCACTTCATGGGAAATAGATGAGGAAACAGTGGAAACAGTGTCAGACTTTATTTTTGGGGGCTCCAAAATCACTGCAGATAGTGACTGCAGCCATGAAATTAAAAGACGCTTACTCCTTGGAAGGAAAGTTATGACCAACCTAGATAGCATATTAAAAAGCAGAGACATTACTTTGCCAACAAAGGTCCGTCTAATCAAGGCTATGGTTTTTCCAGTGTTCATGTATGGATGTGAGAGTTGGACTGTGAAGAAAGCTGAGTGCTGAAGAATTGATGCTTTTGAACTGTGGTGTTGGAGAAGACTCTTGAGAGTCCCTTGGACTGCAAGGAGATCCAACCGGTCCATTCTGAAGGAGATCAGCCCTGGGATTTCTTTGGAAGGAATGATGCTAAAGCTGAAACTCCAATACTTTGGCCACCTCATGCAAAGTGTTGACTCATTGGAAAAGACTCTGATGCTGGGAGGGATTGGGGCAGGAGGAAAAGGGGATGACAGAGAATGAGATGGCTGGATGGCATCACTGACTCGATGGACATGAGTCTGAGTGAACTTCGGGAGTTGGTGATGGACAGGGAGGCCTGGTGTGCTGCGATTCATGGGGTCGCAAAGAGTCGGAGACGACTGAGTGACTGAACTGAACTGAGAAGTCTCTGAAGTTGTTACTCTGGCTTCTTCTTTTATCTACAATCCCACCTCAACAACATTATTTTTTTTTCTTTTTTAAATTCATTTACTTTTTAATTGAAGGATAATTGCTTTACAAAGTTGTTGTTTTTTTCTATCAAACTGCAACATGAATCAGGCACAGATGTACATATGCCCCCTCCCTCTTGAACCTCCCTCCCATCTCCCCACCATCCCATCTCTCTAGGTTGATACAGAGCCCCTGTTTGAGTTCCCTGAGACATATAGCAAATTCCCATTGGCTGTCTATTTTACATATGGTAATATAAGTCTCCATGTCACTCTTTCCATACATCTCACCCTCTCCTCCCCTCTCCCCTTGTCCATAAGTCTGAACAACATTATTTGTAGTTGTTTGATAAATAACTGAAGGACAAGGGCACTCTTGGTTCCCTGGGGCTGCCAAAACAATATACCACAAACTGGGGAACTTAAACTAGTTGTCTCTCATTTCTAGAAGCTGGAAATTTAAAATCAAGATGTTGGCAGAGTCATGGTCCCTCAGGGGCCTATAAAGAAATCCTCCCTTTACTTTCCCTAGCTTCACATGCTTTGCTGACAATTTTTGGTGTCCCTTGGGTTACAGATTCATTGCCAAATCCTCTGTCTTCATGTGGCATTTTTCCTGTGTCCCTGTTTTTACATGAAGTTCTTTTTGTAAGGACATCAATCATGTTGGATTAAAGATCCCACCTACCCCTGTAGGGCCTCATCTTAACTAATTGTGTCTGCAACAACTCTTATTTTCAAACCAGGTAACATTCTGAGGGACTGGGAGTTGGGACTTTCTTTTGTGTGGGGGTACCATTCAACCCATAACAAGAGCACAGCCCAAAATGCTAACTTTTGAATTCAATCACATCTTTCAATCCTCACCTGAACACTGCAATCCACCTGCTGAGAATTCTTGTCTTTCTCTTTCAGTTCCAGTGGTTCAATCCTCCTAGACCCAGTTGTCCTAACTCAGACAAATTTTAAACCAAATAACTGCAAACTTCAAAGAATCATCTATATCAGGAGTTAGCAAAGAATGAAGATTTTAAAATCTTACCCCCAGAGATTCTGATTTAGTGGTTCGAGTTGATCAGTGCCAATGCAGATAGTCAAGGGACCACACTTTGGGAAGCATTAATCCAGACAATAGTGTCATAAGGCACATTTCTACAGAAGGAGCAATCTGTGGCATAGCCCACCTCATTACTCAACATGCAGGCAGCTGCTTATCAAGCCAAAGGTCTTGGAAAAGGCTGTCTGCAGAGAACTTGAGTTTTCTTGATAAGTTCTCTGGAAAGTTAGATTAATACCACTTCAGAGTTTAAATCCCACTCTTAGAGGATCACAGAATTGAACTGGTTTCATTTTTTAATTAGTAATTCAATTGTGTCTTCAATTTTCACAGGCTGCAAATTCCCTCAAGGTCTAAAGTAAGACACTGCAGGAATCTATTCTACATTAATAAAGCTTGGACCAGAGGTTGCTTTTTTATCTGGAAAAATAAAATTAAAAGACAACAGCTGGTATTTGTTAAAATCCCACTACTTGCCAGCATTTTTCTGGCCACTACTGATACAGCATTGAACAAAATAGACATAATCCCAGTTATTGCAGAGCTTTTATTCTCATTAATGGGAGATGATTGAGAAGCAAGACAAATTAGTAAAATATGTGAAAACTCCAGGATGATAGACATTTTCGACTGTTTCACTTAATACTGCATTCCAAGTGCCTAGAATGGTCACTGGCACATAGTTGCAGGTCAACAAATGTATGTGTGGGTGCATGCTAAATTGCTTCATTTGTGTTCAACACTTTGCAATCCGATGGATCCTGGCCCACCAGACTCCTCTGACCATCGGATTCTCCAGGCAACAATACTGGAGTGGGTTACCATGCCCTCCTCCTGGGGATCTTCCTGACTCAGGGATTGAACCCACATCTCTAACATCTCCTGCACTGGCAGGGGGATTCTTTACCACTAGCACCACCTGCATATGTTGACTACCAAATAGTGATAAGTGCAATGGCAAAATAAGGTAGGAATATGGAATAAAGTGTGGGAGGGGATACAATTTTAAATGAGAGAATCAAGAAAAGGTTCATAGAGAAAAGGGTCTTTGGAGTAAAGATCTGAAGGAAGTGAGGATGCAAGCCATGCATGTACCTGAGAAAGAAAGGTGCTAGAACTCAGCCTGTGCAAGGGCCCTGAGGCGGGAGCAAACTTGGTATATTCAAGGAATAGGGTGGAGACAAGGAAAGGAGGGAGAGAGAGGTAGGATCATGGAAAGATAAGGGCATTATGGATGGACAAATTGGGAAGAGCCAAATGTACCCCTGTAATGAGCTTAGCATTTGCTCTGAGAAGGGAAAACACCAAGGGTTTAAGCAATGGAGTCATAGAAACTACTCGTATTTAACAACTGTATATTCAGCTGTTGTGTTTTGAATACACAGAAGTGCATAAGCAGGAAGTCATCACAAAAACCCACAAAAAATTAGAGTGTCTTGGAACAAAATGGTAGTAGTAGTACAATAAGAAGAAATAGAATTCTAGGTGTATTTTGAAGACTTGGGCAACAGGATTTGCTGATGGATAGAATTTCGGATGTGAGAAAAAGAGAGTAATTGAAGATGTAGCCAGGCAAATGGGTGACAAAGGGAGACAGAAAAGTTCTGTATATTGATTGTGGCAGTGGTTTCATGATATATTCTTCAGTTGAAATTCATTGAATTGTGCACTTTAAATGGACAGTCTAATGGGCATAAATTATATCTCAAAAGTTGATTAAAATTTTTTTAAAGAGGATAAAGCTAGGGGTTTTATCTTAAGTGACCAAATAATGGAGTTGCAATTTACATAAATGAGAAGGACAAAAAGAGAAGGCTATTTTGTTGATGGGGAAATAGCAGGAGCTGAAACTCACATTGAGCTTGAAATACCTATAAGATATGGAAGCAGAGATGTTAAATAGACAGTCAGATATAAAAATCTGGGGTTCAGGAAATAAGCCAGGCTGGAAATATACATATGGAAATTATAACACATAGATAAAACCATAAGGCTGTATAAGATTATTACAAGATTGAGTATAGATAGAAAATAGATGAGAGCTAAGGGCCAATCCCTGAGATGCTCCAGCATTAAGAGATGGTGAAGATGAGGAGGAACAGCAAAGATCCTGAGAAGGAGGAGCAGTGATTAAGGAAGACAAGAAGTGGAGTCTGGTACCCAAGAAGGCTAGTGAAGGAAGGTTTCAGAGAGAAAGGAATAATCCTTTGGCAAACACTGCTGATAAAACAGGCTAAATGAAGACTGAGAACTGCTCATTCATGTAGGCAACCTGGAGGTCATTACTAATGGGCTGATAGTGAAGAAAGAGAAAAGAGAAATTAGAGTTAGCCCATATAGTTAATCCATTCATGACGTTTTACTGCAAGAAATGGGAGTGAGTGGTAAGTGAAGGAGAAACTGCGGTCAAGGGAGAGTTTCCTTAAGATGAGAAAAATCACAGCATGTTTTCTCGCTAATGGGAATGACCCAGTAGAGAAAGAAATGTCAGTGCCTTAAAGGAGCTAGGGGGAAATTGTTAGAGCATTGTTTCTGAGTAAGTAAGAGACAATGGAATTGAGAGCATCGGCAGAAGTGGTGGCTTGTGTCAGGAGCCAGAGAGCTCTTTAGTTATAGAAACAAGGAGGAGACTGAAGCACAATAAAGGGAGGTGAGGCCAGGGGAGCTGCTGCTACGTCTTCTCTGATTGGTTCTATTTTCTCAATGAAAGAAACAGCAATATAATCATTGACAGTGAATGTGAGCGAGAGGGATTACCAGGTGGCTCAGTGGTAAAGAATTTGCTTGCCAGTGCAGGAGACACAGGTTCGATCCCTGGGTCAGGAAGATGCCCAGGAGAAGGAAATAGCAACCCACCCCAATATTCTTGCCTGGGAAATCCCTTGGACAGAGGAGCCTGATGGGCTACAGTCCATGGGGTCACAAAGAGTTGGACATGACTTAGCGACTAAGCGCGCACACACATGAGTGAGAAACTGTTGGAGACTTGACAAGAGAGAGCAAACTATGCTAATAGCCAGCTAGTAGAAGGCAATGGCACCCCACTCCAGTCCTCTTGCCTGGAAAATCCCATGGGCGGAGGATCCTGGTGGGCTGCAGTCCATGAAGTCGCTAAAAGTCAGACACGACTGAGCGACTTCACTTTCACTTTTCACTTTCATGCATTGAAAATGCACTTCGGTGTATTCAAAACATAACAGCTGAATATACACTTGTTAAATATGAGTAGTTTCTATGACTCCATTGCTTAAACCCTTGGTGTTTCCCCTCTCAGAGCAAATGCTAGTCAGCTAGTAGAAGGAAATGGCAACCCACTCCAGTGTTCTTGCCTGGAGAATCCCAGGGATGGGGGAGCCTGGTGGGCTGCCATCTATGGGATTGCACAGAGTCGGATATGACTGAAGTGACTTAGCAGCAGCAGCAGCAGCAGCAGAGGGACTGGCAAACCCCAGCCCCTTGGCCCACCTCTTTTTATATGGCCTGTGAGTTAAGAATGGCTTTTACATTTTTTCAAAGTAAAATGTAAAGGTAACTATAGCCTTTTAGTGAGAACAGGTGCATGAAGAGCTCAGGATATTTACTCTCAGCTCACAAAGTCTGTAATATCTACTAATAGCCTTTTAGGAAAAAACTGACTGTCCCTTGATGTAGGAGAATGAGAGAGTAAGTGGGTTGAGGCTGTACAGCAAGACATGCCAGACGACAGGAAGGCGCTGGGCGGGAGCTTGATAGAATGTCAACCCACGGAATCCTCACACAAGCACTGCAAGTGAAATATTAATAACCCAATTTTAGAGATATGCTAATTGGCTTTCAGGGAAGTTCAGTAACTTTCTCAAGGTCACACAAATAGTAAGTGTTGGGATAATGACTTAATTAGCAAATATACAGCTACCTCAAATTCCTGTTTCCTTTCCACTCTGCCATGTCACGTTACAGAAGACTGTGGTCTCTTTCCCTTTACCTAGATTTCTTGCGTCTGCAATGGCAAATTGATGCATAAAGGAAGCAGCACATGCAGCCAATGAGCCACTTCTCAAGCTGGACAGATATAGGGGTAGACCTCTCCCTGCTCTTGGCTTTGTGACCTTGAACAAGCTATATAGCATGTCCAAGTCTCTGATTTTCTCATCTGTAAAATCAGATTAGTAATAATTGCACCATTTGAAGTTGTTGATCAGTTCAGTTCAGTTCAGTCACTCAGTTGTGTCCAACTCTTTGTGACCCCATGGACTGCAGCACACCAGGCTTCCCTGTCCATCACCAACTCCCCAAGGTTATTCAAACTCATGTCCATCGAGTCACTGATGCCATCCAACCATCTAATCCTCTGTCTTTCCCTTCTCCTCCCACCTTCAATTTTCCCCAGCATCAGGGTCTTTTCCAATGAATCAGTTCTTCGCATCAGGTGGCCAAAGTATTGCAGTTTCAGCTTCAGCATCAGGCCCTTCAATGAATATTCAGGACTGATTTCCTTTAGGATAGACTGGCTGGATCTCCTTGCAGTCCAAGGGACTCTCTAGAGTCTACTCCAACACCACAGTTCTAAAGCATCAATTCTTTGGCCCTCAGCTTTGTTTATAGTCCTACTCTCACATCCATACATGACCACTGGAAAAACCACAGCCTTGACTAGACAGACCTTTGTTGGCAAAGTAATATCTCTGCTAGTCAGCCATTTTTTACCTGTAAAAATGATGGTTTCATATGTTTCAAACTATTACCTACCATCCAAGGATACTGTGTGGGTTAAAGTTGTTTTTGTTGTTGCTTAGTTGCTTAGTCATGTCTGACTCTTTGCGACCCCATGGACTGTAGCCAGCCAGCCTCCTTTGTCCATGAAATTTCCTAGGCAAGAATACTGGAATGGGTTGCCATTTCTTCCTCCAGGGGATCTTCCCAACCCAGGGATCAAACTTGCGCCTCCTGTGTCTCTTGCATTGGCAGGCAGATTCTTTATCACTGAGCCACCTGGGAAGCCACTGGATTTAAAGTTAATATACATCTAGCACAAAAGCGACTTAGCAGCAGCACAAATAAAATGCCAGCATTTAAAGAGCAACTATTCTATGAACAATAATAATAGGAGCATCCTTACACCTAAAAAAGTATTTATTTAGAGAGAAGGAACTGCAAAATGACCCCAACTATGTTCACCTGGCCCAGAGGCACAGGGGGGAAATGAAGGGAGGAAGTCTGCCGGAATCCTAGTTGTAGTTAGGCAGCCTCAAATCACACTAACCCTAAGTCTAAAACCATCTTGATAACATTTGGCTTTGAGGAGCCCTGAAGGCCACTTGATGACCACCTTCTAATACTTGGGTGACTCATGGGGTAGTCAGCCATTTGACTGAGACATCTCACTCTGTTGGGCCACAGGGCATAGAAATAGGTATAGTGAGTGGAAGTTACATGGAGACAGTTACAGGACATTGAGTTAAACATTCTGGTAATTAGAATTATTAACCTGGAATGAGCTGCAGTGGGAGGTAGAGAGTTCAAGGGGAGATCAGGAAAGCATTAGATCATGTATCGCTAAAGGAACCACATAATGGGCATGTTCATGCCATAATAAACTAAAAGATCTTCAATCTTTGAGATTCTTTCCAACTCTAAAATAGTATGAGTTAATAGCCCATGACTTCTTGCTCCTTGGAAGAAAAGCTATGACAAACCTAGACATCACATTAAAAAGCAGAGATGTCACTTTGCCAACAAAGGCCCATTTAGTCAAAGTTATGGTTTTTCCAGTAGTCGTGTACATATGTGAGAGCTGGACCATAAAGAAGGCTGAGCCCCAGAGATGCTTTTGAACCATGGTGCTGGAGAAGACTCTTGAGAGTCCCTTGGACTGTAAGGAGATCCAACCAGTCAATCCTAAAGGAAATCAACCCTGAATACTCTTTGGGAGGACTGATGCTGAAGCTGAAGCTCCAAAACTTTGGCCACCTGATACGAAGAACTGACTCATCAGAAAAGACCCTGATGCTGGGAAAGATTTAAGGCAGGAGGAGAAGGGGATGACAGAGGATGAGATGGCTGGATGGCATCACAGACTCGATGGACATGAGTTTGAGCAACTTCTGAGAGATAGTAAAGGACAGGAAAGACTGGCATGCTGCAGTCCATGGGGTCTCAAAGAGTCGGACATGACTTAGTGACTGAACAATAACAGTGGCCCTGACTTTGGGCTAGTAATACTGTAAAGTAAGAACAGCTAGTTAAGCATACCAACCCCACATCCAAGGAGCCGTGGCTGCGTGGGTGCAGGAGGGCCTAGAGGAGCTATCCCACGTTGAAGGTCAGGAAGGGCGGTGGTGAGGAGATACCCCTCGTGCAAGGTAAGGAGCAATGGCTGCGCTTTTGTGGAGCAGCCATGAAGAGATACCCCATGCCCAAGGTAAGAGAAAAGCAAGTAAGATGGTAGGTGTTGCAAGAGGGCATCAGAAGGCAGACACACTGAAACCATACTTACAGAAAACTAGTCAATCTAATCACACTAGGACCACAGCCTTGTCAAACTCAATGACACTAAGCCATGCCCGTGGGGCAACCCAAGATGGGCGGGTCATGGTGGAGAGATCTGACAGAATGTGGTCCACTGGAGAAGGGAATGGCAAACCACTGCAGTATTCTTGCCTTGAGAACCCCATGAACAGTATGAAAAGGCAAAATGATAGGATACTGAAAGAGAAACTCCCCAGGTCAGTAGGTGCCCAATATGCTACTGGAGATCAGTGGAGAAATAACTCCAGAAAGAATGAAGGGATGGAGCCAAAGCAAGAAGAATACGCAGCTGTGGATGTGTCTGGTGATAGAAGCAAGGTCCGATGCTGTAAAGAGCAATATTGCATAGGAACCTGGAATGTCAGGTCCATGAATCAAGGCAAATTGGAAGTGGTCAAACAAGAGATGGCAAGAGTGAATGTCGACATTCTAGGAATCAGCGAACTGAAATGGACTGGAATGGGTGAATTTAACTCAGATGACAATTATATCTACTACTGCGGGCAGGAATCCCTCAGAAGAAATGGAGTGGCCATCATGGTCAACAAAAGAGTCCAAAATGCAGTACTTGGATGCAATCTCAAAAACGACAGAATGATCTCTGTTCGTTTCCAAGGCAAACCATTCAATATCACAGTAATCCAAGTCTATGCCCCAACCAGTAACACTGAAGAAGCTGAAGTTGAACGGTTCTATGAAGACCTACAAGACCTTTTAGAACTAACACCCAAAAAAGATGTCCTTTTCATTATAGGGGACTGGAATGCAAAAGTAGGAAGTCAAGAAACACCTGGAGTGACAGGCAAATTTGGCCTTGGAATACGGAATGAAGCAGGGCAAAGACTGATAGAGTTTTGCCAAGAAAATGCACTGGTCATAACAAACACCCTCTTCCAACAACACAAGAGAAGACTCTATACATGGACATCACCAGATGGTCAACACCGAAATCAGATTGATTATATTCTTTGCACCAAAGATGGAAAAGCTCTATACAGTCAGCAAAAACAAGACCAGGAGCTGACTGGGGCTCAGACCATGAACTCTTATTGCCAAATTCAGACTGAAAATGAGGAAAGTAGGGAAAACCACTAGACCATTCAGGCATGACCTAAATCAAATCCCTTATGATTATACAGTGGAAGTGAGAAATAGATTTAAGGGCCTAGATCTGATAGATAGAGTGCCTGATGGACTATGGAATGAGGTTCGTGACACTGTACAGGAGACAGGCATCAAGACCATCCCCATGGAAAAGAAATGCAAAAAAGCAAAATGGCTGTCTGAGGAGGCCTTACAAATAGCTGTGAAAAGAACAGGAGCGAAAAGCAAAGGAGAAAAGGAAAGATATAAACATCTGAATGCAGAGTTCCAAAGAATAGCAAGAAGAGATAAGAAAGCCTTCTTCAGAGATCAATGCAAAGAAGTAGAGGAAAACAGAGGAAAATAGAGGAAATGGTATGGACCTAACAGAAGCAGAAGATATTAAGAAGAGGTGGCAAGAATACACAGAAGAACTGTACAAAAAAGATCTTCAAGATAATCACGATGGTGTGATCACTGACCTAGAGCCAGACATCCTGGAATGTGAAGTCAAGTGGGCCTTAGAAAGCATCACTACGAACAAAGCTAGTGGAGGTGATGGAATTCCAGTTGAGCTATTTCAAATCCTGTAAGATGATGCTGTGAAAGTGCTACACTCAATATGCCAACAAATTTGGAAAACTCAGCCGTGGCCACAGGACTGGAAAAGGTCAGTTTTCATTCCAATCCCAAAGAAAGGCAATGCCAAAGAATGCTCCAACTACCACACAATTGCACTCATCTCACACACTAGTAAAGTAATGCTCAAAATTCTCCAAGCCAGGCTTCAGCAATATGTGAACCATGAACTTCCAGATGTTCAAGCTGGTTTTAGAAAAGGAAGAGGAACCAGAGATCAAATTGCCAACATCCGCTGGATCATGGAAAAAGCAAGAGAGTTCCAGAAAAACATCTATTCTGCTTTATTGACTATGCCAAAGTCTTTGACTGTGTGGATCACAATAAACTGTGGAAAATTCTGAAAGAGATGGGAATACCAGACCACCTGACCTGCCTCTTGAGAAACCTATATGCAGGTCAGGAAGCACCAGTTAGAACTGGACATGGAACAACAGACTGGTTCCAAATAGGAAAAGGAGTATGTCAAGGCTGTATATTGTCACCCTGTTTATTTAACTTCTATGCAGAGTACATCATGAGAAACGCTGGACTGGAAGAAACACAAGCTGGAATCAAGATTGCCGGGAGAAATATCAGTAACCTCAGATATACAGATGACACCACCCTTATGGCAGAAAGTGAAGAGGAACTAAAAAGCCTCTTGATGAAAGTGAAAGTGGAGAGTGAAAAAGTTGGCTTAAAACTCAACATTCAGAAAACGAAGATCATGGCGTCCGGTCCCATCACTTCATGGGAAATAGATGGGGAAACAGTGTCAGACTTTATTTTTCTGGGCTCCAAAATCACTGAAGATGGTGACTGCAGCCATGAAATTAAAAGACGCTTACTCCTTGGAAGGAAAGTTATGACCAACCTAGATAGCATATTCAAAAGCAGAGACATTACTTTGCCAACAAAAGTTCGTCTAGCCAGGCTATGGTTTTTCCTGTGGTCATGTATGGATGTGAGAGTTGGACTGTGAAGAAGGCTGAGCGCTGAAGAATTGATGCTTTTGAACTGTGGTGTTGGAGAAGACTCTTGAGAGTCCCTTGGACTGCAAGGAGATCCAACCAGTCCATTCTGAAGGAGATCAGCCCTGGGATTTCTTTGGAAGGAATGATGCTAAAGCTGAAACTCCAGTACTTTGGCCACCTCATGTGAAGAGTTGACTCATTGGAAAAGACTCTGATGCTTGGAGGGATTGGGGGCAAGAGGAGAAGGGGACGACAGAGGATGAGATGGCTGGATGGCATCACTGACTCGATGGACATGAGTCTGAGTGAACTCCGGGAGTTGGTGATGGACAGGGAGGCCTGGCGTGCTGCGATTCATGGGGTCGCAAAGAGTCGGACACGACTGAGAGACTGATCTGATCTGATCTGATAGTACCTAATGGGGCTTCCCCAGTGGCTCAGCGGTAAAGAATCTACCTGCAGTGCAGGAGACCTCAGTTCAACCCCTGGGTTGAGAAGTTCCCCTAGAGGAGAGCATGGCAACCCACTCCATTAATCTTGCCTGGAGAATCCCATGAACAGAGGAGCCTGGTGGGCTACAGTCCATAGGGTCACAGAATCAGACACAACTGGAGCAACTGAACATGCAGCAGGCATAGTGACCAATACAGAGCAAGCATCTAAGCAATGTTTGACCCTTTCCTCGTGATTCCTCTGTTCCTGAATGCAGGAAGTCTTACGAGGCTGTCTTATCATTCAGCAGTTGTATTCTATCTCTCCTCTATTTCATTCTGTTTGATTTATCATCTATCTGCTAATTAAGAAACAGAGGAAGGAAGAGCTGATTTTAAAGCAACAAGTTTAAGCTCAAATTTTAATCCAAATCCATTGTCATGAAACTGTTATCATATCACAGTCAGTATTTTATATTTAAACTGGCTTTTCCAAGAATAGATCACTGGGATTTATATCACTATTAGGGAAAGAAATTGTTTTCTGAGAATAGATTGAAAATAAGCAATTGTCATTTGAAAGATATTTAGATCACTCACAGATGGAATAGAATTGCTACCTACTTTAGTCTGATTGATCAGAAAAGCCATCCACGTCAAAGACAATATTTAAGCTGATTTCCAATAGACAAGTCACATGAGTCAACAGTGGAGAGAAAAGAACAGAAGGAGCAGCATGTGAACATCTTGAAGTAGGAAAGATTTGGGTGTGTTTGAAAAAGAGTGACTCTGGTGTAGTGATGGCGTAGTGCAGCCTAAGTTTGGAGAGATCAGCAGAGACAGATCAGGTAGAGCCACAGAGGCAACAAGACTTCCAAGGAGGTTGGATTTGTTACAAATAAAATAAAAAGCCACTGAAGGTTTATGTTCTGGAAGATGATTACTTTTGCCTGTGATGTGGAAATGGATTATAGAGGAGCAAATGTGGAATCAGAGAGACCATCAAGAGATATCAACATAGTCTATGAAAGCTATGACCAAGAATCAAAAAGAGGGAGAAAAGAGAGAGTCTAGACAGTTTGCAGAGTAGAGTCAGTTGAAGTTGACAGTGCTTTGAATAGGGTTATGGGAAAAGAAAATCAGGACTGATTCCGGTTTCTGGATTGAGTGCTCAGTATGTGCGTGCTCAGTCACTTCAGTCATGTCTGACACTTTATGACCCTGTGGACTATAGTCTGCCAGGCTCCTCAGTCCATGGGATTCTCCAGGCAAGAATACTGGAGTGGGTAGCCATGTTCTCCTCCAGGGGATCTTCCCGACACAGGGATTGAACCTGGGCCTCCTGCATTACATGCAGATTCTTTACCATTGAACCACCAGGGAAACCCCTGGATTAACTAAAGGATAATTGTGCCATTTATTGGTATAGAACAGATGGGGGGAGGGGTTCACTTATAGAAAAGAAATGAGAAGTTCTATCTTAGATGTATTCATTGGAAGGACTAATGTTGAAACTGAAGCTCCAATACTTTGGCCACCTGACTCAAAGAGCGGACACATTGGAAAGACCCTCATGCTCAGAAAGATTGAAGGCAAAAGGAGAAGGGAGAGGCAGAGGATGAGATGGTTAGATAGCATCACCGACTCAATGGACATGAATGTGAGCAAAGTCCAAGAAATATTGAAGGACAGAGGAACCTGACATGCTTTGGTCCATGGGGTCACAGAGCCAGGCACAACTTAGCGACTGAACAGCAACAATCTTAGGTGTATATGATTCGAAGTGTCTGTAAGACATACAGAGCCGTCAGGTAAGCAGCGTTGCATATGATGCTCAGAAAAAAAGAAATCATCTAGGTTGGAGATATAAACTTTGGAGTCTTGAGTCATAATGATTTTTAAAAACAGAGAATTAACAGGATCACTCAGGGAGAAAGAGTAAAATGAAAAAGAAAGAGGATCCACAACTTAAACCGGAGGAATGCCAATACTTCAAGGGAGGAATAGGAGCCAGCTGAGAAGAAAACCGACTTAGGAAGCCAGTGCATTTGGAAAATTAGAAAACCATAGTGCAATGAGAGCCAAGAGAAGAGAGTGTTTCAAGAAGCAAATGGCCAACCCCATCACATACCCAAGGGGTGGATAAGAAGACAGAGAAGGAAACGTTGCAAACGGCTGTGTGAGGACTGTCAGCGATCCTGAGACAAGAAATTTCAGTAAAGTGGTGAGGCAGTGTAGGAGCCATACTGGAATATGTTAAAGAAAAGTTCAGGAGGTGGAACCAATACAGTTAACAATCCTTGAGAATTTGGGTTCTACAGAATAATGGAAAATGAGTGAAATCAATCTTCAAGGAGCTATGGAACCACGGTTTGTTTGTTTCTAAGATAAAGATGGAAAATTTGAATATGGTTACAAAATTGATCTGGTAAAGGAACTTCCCTGGTGGGTCCAGTGGCTAAGACTCCACCCTCCCAGTGCAGGGGACCTGGGTCCAGTCCCTGGTCAGGGAACTAAATCTCACATGCTGCAGCTGAAACTTCGCATGCCTCCACTAAAAGTTCACATGTCACAGCTAAGACGCAGTGCAGCCAAAGAAATACATAAATGTTTTTATTTTATTTCTTTCTCAACCTGATCTGGGAAAGAATGGAAAATTTCATAAAAGTGGGAAACCAAAGTGAAATGTTTTAGAAGTCAAAGAGCACTGGATCCAGAGGATAAAGGCAAGACCTGTAACTGGCCCAGATGAACAAAGTGCCCCCATCATGAAGGGAGGGAAAAGGTGAAGTTAGCGACTCCAGCACTCTTGCCTGGAAAATCCCATGGACAGAGGAGCCTGGTGGGCCGCAGTCCGTGGGGTCACGAAGAGTCGGACACGACTGAGTGACTTCACTTTCACTTTTCACTTTCATGCATTGGAGAAGGAAATGGGGACCCACTCCAGTGTTCTTGCCTGGAGAATCCCAGGGACGGGGGAGCCTGGTGGGCTGCCACCTGTGGGGTCGTACAGAGTCGGAGACACGACTGAAGCGACTTAGCAGCAGCAGCAGCGCCTTATGAGGGCTGTTGTTGTTGCTAGTCACTAAGTCGTGTCTGACTCTTTGCAGCCCATGGACTGCAGCACGCCAGACTTCCTTGTCCTTCACCATCTCCTGGAGTTTGCTCAAACTCATGCGCATTGAGTAAGTGATGCCATCCAACCATCTCATCCTTTGTTGTCCCCTTCTCCTGTCCTCAGTCTTTCCCAACATCAGAGTCTTTTCCAATGAGTTGGCTCTTCTCATCAGGTGACCAAAATATTGGAGCTTCAGCTTCAGCATCAGTCCTTCCGATGAATATTCAGGGTTGATTTCCATTAGGATTGACTGGTTTGATCTCCTTGCAGTCCAAGAGACTCTCAAGAGTCTTCTCCAGCACGCTAATTTGAAAGCATCAGTTCTTTGGTGCTCAGCCTTTTTTTATGGTCCAACTCTCTCATCTATACATGACTACTGGACCCCAGAGAATAATCAAACAAATACAGAATGCAGGAAATCAACAGGAAAAATGACTCATCTCTTCAACAAATAAATGGCTTGTTTAAAAACAAAGAGGTGGGAGAGGAGGAAACTGTTAAACAATAATAGAAGCATAAAAGATAAATCAACCAAACTCTATTAAAGAAAAAAAAAAAAACTTGTTTGAGTCCTGATGGAACAAATAGGACAATTAACAAATTTTGAGACAATTGAAAAACTTTCAACATGTATTGGAATAATATTTCAAATAATAATTTTGTTAGATGTGATAATACTATTGTGGGTATGTTGTTTTAAAGTCTTTACGTGTTAGAAATGAGATGCGTGTATGCATGCTGCCCCTTCAGCTGTGTCCAACTCTTCGAGACCCCCCTACCAACTGTAGCCCAACAGTCTCCTCTGTCCATGGGATTCTCCAGGCAAGAATACTGGAGTGGGTTGCCAAGTCCTCCTCCAGGGGATCTTCCTGACCCAGGAATCAAACCTATGTGTCTTATGTCTTTTGCATTGGGAGGCAGGTTCTTTACCACTAGCGCCACCTGAGAAGCCCCAGAAATGAGGTATTTACTAGTAAAGTTACTGCGGCCCAAGAGTGCAGAGTGGTTAAACACAGTTGGCAAAATAATGATAATTATTGCATCTGGGTGATAGCACCATCAAAGTTTATTATACTCTTCTCTCTAATTCCAGATATGCTTGCAATTTTCCATAATAAAATACTTTAAACAAAGTTGAAATGGAAAAGACAATGTGCCGTTAAAATCTGAGCCTTGAGACCTGAAGCTTATAAAGTCCTTTCAGAATCTGAAATCACTTGCAGTTTTATAGTACGCAAGAATGATCCAAATACCAATGTGTACTGTTATTCTGCTGAACTGACATTCACCTGTTTGCAGTGTCTTTATAAGAATCCATAATAGCTGGAGACATCCAGTAATCTGCGAAGAGCTGCTTGTCTTTAGCATTTGGCAGACAATAAACAGGTTACAAGTCTCGCTAAATCATCCATCCACTTCCATCTTTAAGCAGGTGAATGACTATGATGGTGGAATTCAACTTCACAGCCAATTACCCCATCTGACTCAGATTTCTTGAGACAAAACAGGAGAATAAGGAAACATAAATAGTGGCTGTGTGCAGCCAGATGTACAAATATTTATCTAGCTACTCCACCACTGCAGAGAGTTATAATGATGTAGTCTGACAGCATAAACGGCAGATACCAATATTGTATGTGTGTCTGAGATATAACAATGTAGCAGCCCCTCTGGGGTGCTTACACCATTTAGGAGTTTCATTCCAATGAAATCCAAATGCGAGAAGCATCCAGCTGTGAGGAATACATCAGGCTTTCTCTTCCTCTTTTCCCCTCTCCCGAACACCTTTGGGACCTGGACTCATTCCAAAAGCCCTGCAGTTTCCTCACAATGATCTATGTCCCCACGTGGCCCTGGTTAAACTGTACCTCTATACCACCACCGCCATTTCCATCACCACTCACACACACACACACACACACACACAGGAATTCCTGTTTCTCCCACAGGATACAATAGAAATAGATCTCAACGTGTGGTGCTGAGACCTGCAGCATCACCTGGAAACTCCTGAAATTTGCAAAATTCTTGGACTCCCCCCACCCCAGACCTAAGGAAGCAGAAGCTCTGGGCTGGGGGCTAACACTCCAAGTTTTAATAAATCCTCCAGGTGCTTTCTAGGCACGGTGAAGCTTGGGGAAAGTAGAGAAGAGTCATGTCTGTAAATGAAGGGTAAGCTGGGAGGTTAACACTGAAAGTCTTTTTAATCCTTAAAAATCTCAGGCTGGGAATTCCCTGGTGGGACAGTGGATAAGACTCCACCTGCCAATTTATGGGTTCGGTCCTTGGTCCTGGAAGATTCCACATGCCCTGGGGGCAACTAAGCACGCGGGTGCCTAAAGACCATGCTGTGAGATGAGAAGAAGCCACTGCAACGAGAAACCCATGCCTGGCAATGAGCCCCCCACTCACAGCAACTTTAGAAAGCCAGAGGACCGCAGTGAAGACTCAGCGCAGCCACAGATAAGTAAATAAATAAATCTAGGGCTGAGTGAGTACAAGACATTCTCATTTTACACAAGAACAAAAATGAATAATTAAGAAATCAAAAGACGCATCGTCAATGTGAATTCATTAGAGAAATCACAGAAGTGGGTGAAAACAGGCCAGATAATCCAAAACCAGTGTTAACAAAATAAGTGCTAAATGACTGTTATTGTTTCAGCATATCTTCCAAATTGAGGTTAATGTAACATTAGTTTGCGTTGAATCAACTTGTCAACAAGTGCTAATTGAGCACCTCTGATGTCCTTTTCTTCAAAGCACAACCACCAATGGAGACACCCAGAAAGAGAGTCTTTGGGGAATTCCCTGAAGAATGTAGGAATTATGTCATAATATGAGTAATGTGTATAAGAGACATTAGAGTAAACTTTAAAGGGATTATTAGAAAGTGAGAAAATTATCGGGGTATTCTCTCCTCTATCTCTGTCTAGCGTATAGAAGGAAAAAAAATCTATATTTTAAAAGGAACAAATATAATGGAAACTGTGTCCAAAGACATCTACTCCACATCTCAGTTCAATGTGAAGTTTTCCTCCTCCTGACTTATTTCACTCTATATATATTGACAAATATATACAGAATCTAGAAAAATGGTACAGATAAGCCTGTTTGCAGGGCAGACATAGACACAGACATAGAGAACAGATGGGTGAACACAGCGGGGCAAGGGGAGGGTGGGATGAATTTGGAGATAGGATTGACATATATACACCACCATGTGTGAAATAGCCACTGGGAACCTGATATATAGCACAGAGTGTTCTGTTCAGTGTTCTGTGATGACCTAGATGGGTGGGATTGGGGTGCGGGGGTTAGGAGGAAATCCCAAGCGGGAACAGGACATATGTATACCAGATACACTTCGTTGTACAGTAGAAACTAACACAACATCGTAAAGCAATTATACTCCAATAAAACATTTGTTGTTCAGTTGCTGAGTTGTGTTGGACTCTTCGAGACAGCATGGACTACATATAGCCCACCAGGCCCCTCGGTCCAAGAGATTTCCCAGGCATGAATACTGGAGTGGGTTGCCATTCCCTTCTCCAGGGGATCTTCCGGATTGAACCTGGGTCCTCTGCATTGGAGGCAGATTCTTTACCATCGGAGCAACTAGGAAAGCCCAATAAAACTTTTAATTTTTTTTTTTAATGTGAAGTAAATTGTTGCTAAATTCAAACTCAAAACCAGTATGTCTCTTACTGAACTCTGTGTTTATTGGATCCTGCCAAGAAGCCAGTTCATGAAATCCTCTTCTTCAGAAAATCTCCAGGGAGAGAATTTCTGAAATGAGGATTCTGAAGTACAAGTATGTGGGTTATGTCTCTAGTTTCCCAGAATACATGTGATTTCTCATAATTAAAATGCCCAGGGTTTTTCTTTGATTTTTATTAGGTTATAAAACTGGTGGGGTAATTATTCATGTTAAAAAGAATTATTTTCAGTTTTAAGCTATCACCTTATTCCAAACTCTTTTCAATTTCTCTTCATGGTGGTGAGGCTGTATTTATAAATGTAGAATAAAGTCACCCAGATGATAATATTTCAAATACTCCCTGCCTTCTTTTTAATTAATAAACCCAAAAGCCATCTCTTGCAGAAATGACTGCCTTAAGCTTCAAAAAGAGTTTTCAGCTTAAAAGTAGCAAAGTTCAACATTTTACAGTCGGCTGGTCTATTGCAAATTTATGTGGTAGTAGGAAAAACCAGAAAATTGAATCAGGAGATTCAAAAGATGTTAAAGTATGGCAGAAACCAGAACAATATTGTAAAGCAATTATCCTCCAATAAAAATAAATGTAAATATAAATTTTAAAAAAAATGCTAAAGGGGACATTTTCCTCCCTCCATATCACCCTCCTTAAAGTTTTACATAATGCAAAAAAAAAAAATCTTATTTTTCCTTTTTAAATAATTTGCCTAAATTTTACTGAAGGCTTTTATTATCATTATGACATCTAAAGAGTTAGAATTGAATGTATTTCTGTGGAAATAGACAAAGACCAATCAAATGAGAATAATGAAGGGCTATTTATTCAGAACTTGGATAAGAAGTGAGTAGGCCACTGTCCCTGGCATCTTGGCAAAGATGCAAAGGCAGGCAGGAAAGTAGAAAACTTGATGGTACAAAACAGAGAGGCTTCAGGTGTGCTCTGAGTGGAGGCTGTGGGCTCAGGAAAGCTGGAGGAGGGCTAAATCATAGCAGGGTGTCTTCTGTGAGCGGTTAAGGGTACATATTTGGCATTTTCTGGTTGACCCTCAGTTGGAAGTGGGACAAAAAATTGGGAAGCTATTTTTAATCAAGTTCTGGGCATTTGGGGTCGACTGTTACAAAAATTACTGTGTAGCCAATGCTCCCTAGATTGTTATTAGAAATAGTATTCTGACCTCTAACAAGTCAGCAGTCTGACATATTACAGGCTGGCTTCCTGGATAGTTTATTGTCAGTAAAGGGGCTGGTTTCCTGGGCAAGTTTGTTGTAGGTTGTGGGTCAGAGTTCTATTTTTATATAGGGCCTGGCCATTGTCTGTTTCTATGTTTAGTTTCTCCTTTCCAAGTCAATTATAATTTAATGAGTAGCTGCAATACTGATGTAGCTCAGATTCAGAATGGGACGCCTACCTCTGTGGAAATTTAGGCCCAGCAATCAGAGGAGGTGTCGTACAATTCCCACATGTATGAGGACCTGTCCAAGTGATAATAATTTGGGATCTTTGGAGAGACAAATCGAAGTGAACCACCCCAGGACAAAGATGGGGCCACAAAGAAAGGTTTGAAAAAATGTCTGGCACAGGCAGATGGTTTCCAGAAAGCAGAGGTAAGACAAATCAGCAAAGCCAGTAAGCTCTAAGACATGAGACAAGATCAGTTCAGTTCAGTCGCTCAGTCGTGTCCAACTCCTTACTGCAGCACGCCAAGCCTCCCTGTCCATCACCAACTCCCGAGGTTTACTCAGACTCATATTCACTGGGTCGGTGATGCCATCCATCCATCTCATCCTGTCATCCCCTTTTCCTCCTGCCTTCAATCTTCCCCAGTATCAGGGTCTTTTCCAGTGAGTCAGTTCTTCATATCAGGTGGCCTAAGTATTGGAGTTTCAGCCTCAGCATCAGTCCTTTCAATGAATATGCATGACTGGTTTCCTTTAGGATGGACTGGTTGGATCTCCTTGCAGTCCAAGGGACTCTCAAGAGTCTTCTCCAACACCACAGTTCAAAAGCATCAATGCTTCGGGCTTCAGCTTTCTTTATAGTCCAACTTTCACATCCATACATGACTACTGGAAAAACCATAGCTTTGACTAGATGGACCTTTGTTGGCAAAGTAACATCTCTGCTTTTTAATATGCTGTCTAGGTTGGTCATAATTTTTCTTCCAAGAAGCAAGTGTCTTTTAATTTCATGGCTGGAAATGTGAGAGGACATGCATCCTAAAGGCCTAAAGGCTCAGAAACAGAGTCCAAAACCACTCTGCATACCTAACAAAACTCATCCACTGGCAACATGGCCCAAAGGCCTGCCCATTTGGGACCCCTGTCCAATCTGATATTCAGCCTGTGTGCACTGGTTTGACCTAGCAATTAGTCAGTTCCCCATTCCATCACGGTGCCAAGACAACTGGTCATTAAGTATGCATTTTGAATATTATCCCCACTTCAAAGTGAGAGCCAGAATGTGGCCTCAACCAATGGTTACCAAGAATAAACTATTTGGGATGTAGTTTTGTAAGTATACTGTTTCCTTTCTATCTTGTTTTTTAGTCGCTAAGTCATGTCCAACTCTGCAACCACATGGACAGCAGCATGCCATGCTTCCTTGTCCTTCACTATGTCCCAGAGTTTGCTCAGACTCATGTCCTTTCAGTCTAGATGCTGGGTAAATTGTCTCAAGCTTGATCTGAGCTCAGAAGGTATGAGAAGCTGAAAGAAGGAATCAAAGTACCCCTGGTAAAAAGAGGGTACACTTTCCTTGTTGAGTGAGGGCCATAGGAAACCTTGAATTTTGAAATCACACACTCATGTCACCAGGGCAGGTTGAAAGGCAACTCCTTGGGATCTGTGGCCATGGAAGGGATTATGTCAATGCTGCAAATGAAGTCATTGCAGAAGCTTCTGAAATGGAAGCCCAGGGACATCCTTGGTGGTCCGGTGGTTAAGACTCCATGTTACCACTGCAGGGGTCACAAGTTCGATCCCTTGTTGGGGAACTAAGATCCTGCATGGAAAAAAAAAAGAAAGATGGGAGGCCAAGTCAGAGCAGAGAATGAAGAGGATAAAGAAGAGCATTAATTCTGAGAGTTTCAGCAAAAGAATTGCCAGTCCCCCCTGGATCCCATGGACGGAGGAGCCTGGTAGGCTACAGTCCATGGGGTCACAAAGAGTTAGACACGACTGAGTAACTTCACTTCACTTCATTAATAATGTGACTCGGTCAAGAAGTCACGGTGATATACATTGCAGGGGTATTTCTGAGTGTGTGTTCAGAGCAGAGGCGCTGTCTTCCCAACTCATATGTTAATTTGCCCCAGCATCCTCCCAAGTTAGCATCCACCTTAGGTTAAAAAAAAAAGAAGGGTGGACATTTAACAAACAATTTTTATCATTTGAATGTTTCATAATAGTTAAGTCCATTTCTATGGCAGTAAATGAACAGATGCTATTTGGGGAAAAATATCCAAAATTCACACATGACATGCCACAAGGATGGTAAACTAGTTACTAAAATAGCCAAATAATATAAAGGTAGTTTTTAAAATACCTTTGTTTTTCAGGTCAATATTTGAAATCCCACAAATTCTATGATTCCTGAAAATAAAACTGTACTGAGTATAATTATGATGTTATTTTTTTCTAGTTACTTCTATTTAATGGATATGCATTACAGACCAAGATAGATTTGCTTATTCTGGGAAAGGGGAATTCCTCCCCTTCTTTTGTGCATTTTTAGTTTCTGCCATTTAATTTTGAGAAGGATCTGCTGGGGGGGTGGGGTGGGGAGCAGGTTTCCCTGGTAGCTCAGCTGGTAAAAAACCCACCTGCTATGCAGGAAACCCTGATTCAATTCTTGGGTTGGGAAGATCCGCTGGAGAAGGGATAGGCTACCCACTCCGGTATTCTTGGGCTTCCCTGGTGGCTCAGATGGTAAAGAATCCGCCTACAATGTGGGAGACCTAAGTTCAATCGTTGGGTTGGAAAGACGCGCTGGAGGAGGGCATGGCAACCCACTCCAGTATTCTTGCCTGGAGAATCTCCATGGACTGAGGAGCCTGGCAGGCTGCAGTCCATGGGGTTGCAAAGAGTCAGACGCCAGTGAGCGGCTAAGCATGGTACATCTGCTCGGGGACAGCTACCATGTGAAGCAGGTCCAATCCCACGTCCACAAGCCTTTCCAGTCAGAACAGCTTTTCTCTCAAGAAAAGACACCATCTCTTGGCAATATGTTCAGGGATGTTTATAGACATTTCAAAATTTCAGTTTCAGAGCCTTGCAACTTAACTCTTTTTTTTTTTTTAAGGCCCAATTTACTTATTTCTTCCTTTTAATTAACTGTTATTGGAGTGTAGTTTCTTTACAATGCTGTGTTAGTTTCAGGCATACAGCAAAGTGATTCGCTTTTACGTATACATATATCCACTCCTCTTTAGATTTCCTTCCCATTTAGATGCCCACAGATCATGGAGTAAGGTTCCCGGTGCTAAACAGTAAGTTCTCGTTAGCTATTTGTTTTATGCCCGGTATCAATAGTGTATATATGTCAATCCCAGTCTCCCAAGTGATCCCATGCCCCTCTTCCCCCTACCTTAGTGTCCATAAGTTTCTTCCCTACATCTTTGTCTCTGTTTCTGCTTTGTCAGTAAGTTCATCTATACCACTTTTCTGGATTTCACACATAAGGGATATTATATGATATTTGTTTTTCTCTTTCTAATTTACTTCACTCTGTATGAGTGTCTCTATGTCCTTGCCTCTGCAAATGGCACTATTTCATTCGTTTTTATGGCTGAGTCATATTCCACTGTAAAAAATATATATATGAAATGCTTCACAAATTTGCATGTCATCCTTGTGCAGGGGTCATGCTAATCCTCTCTGTATCCTTCCAATTTTAGTATTTGTTATTGTTGTTTTAGTCGCTAAGTCATGTCCAACTGTTTCGAGACCCCACAGACTACATTCCGCCCCAGGCTCCTCTGTGGGCTTTCCAGGCAAGAACACTGAAGTGGGTTGCCATTTCCTTCTCCAGGGCATTTTCCTGACCCAGGGATCGAACCTGTGTCTCCTGCATTGCAGGTGGATTCTTTACTGCTGAGCCACCTGGGAAGCCCTAATTTTAGTGCAAGTGCTGCCAAAGTAAACAACCAACTTAACTCTTTAAAATATGAGTAGAGTAGATGATACAGGTCCCTCATCTCGCACACAGTGGGGTGCTGATGATAGTAATTCTGTTGTCTCAGAATCGTTGACTGAGACCTGGAGCAGAAGGCAGAGACACACCAAGCACCTCCCACTCAAAAGACAGCTGCCAACAGCTGGAGGCGTGAACCCCTGCAGCACATTTTAATAGACCGGAGTCAGCAAGCTGTACTGAGTCAGCCATTCCCCTGCCCTAAGCAAGCACAAGACCACGAAGAGGAGAGGGAGGAGAGGCTGCCTATCATGAGTCATCAGTGAAAAGGTGAGAGCCTCAGTACTTCCCATGGAGGAAGAAAAAAGGGAAACACAGATATTGGGGTGTCAGAAACAAAAAGGGGTGGGCATCTTGATCCCCAGGGGACACGGGCTGATGGGGCGGTCGTGCTGAGCTGCTCACTCTCTGAGCCTCTCTGAGCAGGGGAGAGGAGGACTCAGAGGGCAGAGAGAGAGAGAGACTAGAAGTGGGGAAACCAGCCCTCCTGCTACCTGGCACTCCAGGAAGCCTGAGTCCGCAGTGAGTCATGGTTGACTGCAGCAGATAGCCGGGCTAAAGCCATGCTTACTGTGCTCCAAACAAGAGGTCCACGCACGGGCTGGGTGTCCCCAGTGATGGAAAAAGAACGGCAGGGTGTATCGCTGGTAGTGAAAGCTGCAGTGGGATTCGAAGAACTTCAGCTAGTTAGTCTCCCTTGGTAGGAAACTTGATGGAAACAAGAGATGGAGCTCTGGGTTCATATTAAGAGGTGCGTAAAGAACTCACATGTGTACCCCAAGAAGGAAGCAGCATGGGATGTCCCCCCTCAGGGGCTATCTGTACTTGGTCCATCTCAACCTAAGAAGGAATAGCCAATGGAATTATCTGGAGGTCCAGTGGTTAGGACTCCATGCTTCCATGCAGGGGACATGGGTTTGATGCTCGGTCAGGGAACTAAGATCCCACATGCCATGGCACAGCCATAGATAAATAAACACGTGTTTAAAACAGGAAGCAATAACCAAGGGATGGCCAATGCACAGCGGGAATGACAGATCCATCCTTTTCCATCTCCCCTCTGTAATCAAGAAGAAAAGTGCCCCAAGAAATGAGAGATAAGGAGTAAAAAAGCAGACCAAGTCTTCTTCTTCCTTTAAGACCCCTTGGAAAAGCATGGACAGGGCCAAGAGGAGGAGAGGAAACAGACGGATCTAAAATAGATATTTTAAACTTGACCTGCCATTTTAAAATATTCATAAGTAAATAAAAAATGCATGGAACTCTATATGAGGCAGCATTTTCCTCCCCAAACGAATAAACATTTGCAGGTAGTAAATTGCAAGAAGAGCTCTCCAGCTGTGATGGATGTAGCCCTGAGGTCAGGGAATCACAATGATGAAGCAGGAGCATGGCAGAAGAGACCCCTGCACAGGATTTCAATTCCAGGCCACTGTTTTCTTAGACTTCAGGAGAACTAAAGGTAAGCAGCAAAGTTTAAAGTATTTCACCAAAACTTTAATGAAAGATTTGAAATATGTGAGCAACTGGGTCATAAAAACAAAAAAAAAAAAGGGGGGGAGGAACTGATCCCCAGCAGGCTCGCCATCACCTCTGGGATTTTGCAGAGGTGAGGAGATCACTTTAGAAGGTAACCTGAGGCCAGACTCCCCCACTAGAAGGGCAAGAAGTAGGTACTTGCTTTGACTCAGAAAAGGCTGGGGAGAAAAAAAGCAGCCTGAAGAATAGATAAAGAAGACTTTGCAAAAGCAGAGAAAACTCCCTACCCTAGTGAATACACTAGAACAGTGACTTTCAAACTCCTTGTACCAAAATCCATGATAAAAATAACACACATTGTGCACCAGGACCCTGGCCACCTGGACATGCATAACTAAGATTCGTGAAACAATATTTACTCGCTATGTGCAAAGAAGGGACACTGGACTTTTACATTCTGTTCTCTTTTTTAAATGCTGGTCACAGCTCATATAAATTGTTTTCCAGATCCTAGTAGCCTACCAGTGGCAGTATGAACAACTCTCATTAGGGCGAGATGACTCTTAAGAAGGAATTTGGGTCACAGACCATGGACACCATTTGTTTCTTCTCTCCCAAATACGATTCCCATGTCCACAGCCCCTTCTAATGTCATCAGATTGGAATCATGTATTCCTTTTAAAAATGCTTATTTTTAATTATTTGGCTGTGCCAGGTGTTAGCTGTGGCATGGGGCACATGGGATCTAATTCCCTGACCAGGGATCGAATCTGGGCCCCCTGCACTGGGAGCATGGAGTGGTAACTGCTGAAACACCAGGAAAATCCCTGGAATCATTTACTCCTGATAACCTGCTTTCCAGATGAATTCAAGGTTACATCTCTCTACTGGTTCTCTTACCTAACTATCTTCCATGCCTTTCTAGCTCTCCCGCTTGTAGACATGGATTAGACTACCCAACATTGAAAGTGAAAATGAAAGTCGCTCAGTCGTGTCCGACTCTTTGCAACCCCATGAACTATACAGTCCGTGGAATTCTCTAAGCCAGAATACTGGAGTGGGTAGCCTTTCCCTTCTCCAGGGGATGTTCCATACCCAGCGTTCAAACCCAGGTCTCCCACACTGCAGGCGGATTCTTTATGAGCTGAGCCACAAGGGAAGCCCACCCAATATTATCTCCACTAATTAAACACTTTCCAGTCCCTTGGTGGGTTAGTCACTACATGGTGTCCGACTCTTTGCTATCCTATGGACTGTAGCCCACCAGGCTCCTCTGACCATGGGATTTTTTTCTGGCAAGAATACTGGAGTAGGTTGCCATTTCCTTTTCCAGGGTATCTTCCCGACCCACAAATCAAACCCAGGTCTCCTGCATCGAAGGTGGATTCCTGCACTGCAGGTGGTTTCTTTACCGACTGAGCTACAAGGGAAGCCAATCCCTTAAATATCCAATATGTACAAGTCATCCACAAGGCCTTCTTCATAAGCATGTCTGAATAATAACAATAACAAGTAACATTTATAGATGCCAGGGTGTGTCAATCACTGTCCTCAGCTTTATCAATCTATATCTCTGTATTGGTCATCTTTGTAGTCATCCCATAAATAAGGAAAGACAGGCCCGGGAAGGATAAGTAAGGACACATGGCTGTTAAGTATATACTTTGAATACAGGGGATCTTGGAATATTAGCAGGTCATAGAAAAGCATGACACAAAGAGTAAGTTTGATCTTCTGATGGAGGGAAGAGGGTCATGAGACATGGAACATCAGTGGGTCTTATGCAGAGCCTCTTCCAGGTTTTATGCTCATGGCTCATGGCATAGAATAACCCTTCTGTACCAAAGGGTTCCAACCAAGAGACTTCTTGCTGTCTCAAAAAGACCCACATTTGTTTCAGTTTCAGTCAAAATTTCTACTTTGTAAAGTCAAATCTTGCAATAATTTTATCCCCACAAAACAGAGAAGCAAAATACACATCCTGATAGCATTTGGATGTGTTAACCATCTTTTCCTACCATTTTCACTTGTTTGAAGAATTGTAGATCCTGCGTTACTTGGAATATTGCCTAGAAAAGTCTTTCTCAAGGGAAAGTTCCTCAGAGTGACTGTGCTCATAGGTCCTCAGTTTTCTAGTTTAATGTGAGAGTAGAATCTAGGGGCATACAAATCATGTTTAACAACGCTAGATCCTTCACTTAGGATGATATTCCTTTCCACTCCTCCAGGGGGCACCATTTACATAGAATTCAATACAAATGGCACGCGCGGGGATTAGGCAGGGTGGTGCTCCTGAAAAAATCGTCCTGCTTGAAACCTCTTCAGATATCAGACATCTGGAAAAATAAATTAATCAAATGAGTTAATTGAATTAATGTTCATAAGGTTGCTTGCTTCCCTTGTAGCTCAGTCGGTAAAGAATCTGCCTGCAATGCAGAAGACCCAGGTTCGATTCCTGGGTCTGGAAGATCCTCTGGAGAAGGAAATGGCAAACCACTCTAGTATTCTTGCCTGGAAAAACCCATGGACAGAGGAGCCTGGTAGGCCCCTTGAGTCCGCAAGAGTCAGACATGACTTAGGGACTAAAGAACCACCAAAGTTGCTTAGTGTCCAGAGAATCAGTAGGAAAGGTAGAAACGGACTGTTCCGCCACTTCTTTCTTTCAGAGGGAAACTGTCTGTTCTGTTATTAATAATTAATGCCTCTCTTCCAACTGTTAGGTAGTTAGAATAGGGAAAAAAAAGTCCAGAATGGGGGTGGCTAAAAGACAAAGAAGGGAAAAGCCCGCGAAAATAGAACAAAGGAAGGTCTGAGGACCAGAGTGAGGACCTCAGGTAGAACAAACAGCACTCCTGGCTGGCCCAATTTACATAGGGCAGGCCCAGGGGAGGAAAAGACATATAAAAAGAGGAGCCAAAATTGGGCCAGGGATTTCCCTTCTCTTCGCATCTTTTAGGTCAGCCCACCTTCATACCTCCAGGATGTATTTTCCTTTGCTTTCTAAATAAACTGAGCTGTAACACGGAGCTGTAACACTGGTCCATCCGAGGGCGGTAACACCGGTCCATCCATCGCTTCAAATTTTTGTTGCAACAAGACAGAACCAATGAAATTACAACCTCCCCCATATTCTCTCTAGAATATGTCAGTTTCACTATTGGTCGGGACTTATTCCCAACCATTCTTTCTAAGGTGATCTTGCAGATACCTGATTTCATTCCCATTATGCTGACTGTCACATAAAATTCTCTGAGTTCCTGAGTTCCTGAATGTAGTGCTGGTTCTCACAGTATGGTCCCTGGGTGTCAGCAGCAGCATCACTTGGGAACTTGTCAAAAATGCAAATACTTGAGCCCTAACCCAGACCAGATGAGACACTCTCTAGGTGTGGTACCAGACATCAGTGTGTTTTCTAGTCTTACAGATGATTCTGACACATGCTAAACTTTGAGAACTATTGCCTTAACATATAATTTCCAATTCCACTGACACCAGAAACACCCATGAGGTTTTTTAAACTATGTTGCTGTTGTCATTCAGTCACTAAGTCAGGTCTGACTCTGCAACCCCAAGGACTGCAGCACGCCCCTGTCCTTTACCATCTCCTGAAGTCAGCTCAAACTCATGTCCATTGAGTTGGTGATGCCACCCAACCATCTCATCCTCTGTTGTCCCCTTCTCCTCCTGCCCTCAATTTTTCCCAGCATCAGGGTCTTTTCCAATGAGTCAGCTCTTCATATAAGGTGGCCAAAGTATTGGAGCTTCAGTTTCAGCATCAGTCCCCCAAGTGAATATTCAGGGTTGATTTCCTTTAGAATTGACTGGTTTGATCTCCTTGGGTCCAAGAGACTCTTTTGAAAACATCAGTTCCTCAGTGCTCAACCTTCTCTATAGTCCAACTCTCATATCCATGCATGACTACTGGAAAAACCATAGCTTTGACTATACAGGCCTTTGTCAGCAAAGTGATGTCTCTGCTTTTTCTTACGCTGTCTATAGGTACCCTAGATTCTCTCCGAGCCACTGGGAGAGTAAAAATAACTTTGGAATCAAAAAGATCTGGGTGGAAATTTTAGTTTCATCACTCACCAGTGTGTGCCTGGATAAGGCTGCATTTTCTCATCTCTGAAGTGATGATAGTAGGACCTTCCTCCTAGGAATGTGTTGGAGGTAAAATGTAGCAAATGCCTCATACAGAGATTGACAGTGAATCCTCTTCCTTGGGCTCCATCACAGCTGGAATCTCATTTGCCCAGCCTGTGAGGGTGCAGGTCTCATCTTACCCAGAATCACAAAACAAGAGTTGCCAGAAGCTGTTTCCAAAGTTTCACAAATAGCCTAACATTTTCACAGCAGTTATTGGGGGTTTTGCAATGAATCGGTGGGAACAATACAGCCCTGAGATCCCACGAGCTATTTCAAACTCTAGATTGATGAGTACAGGAGTTCCTAGGAAGTGATATTTACCAACTGAGAGCATTATAATTGTTAAAGTAGCTGTTATGAACCAGATCATATTCCTGCTGACAACAGGGAGGCAAAGAATTTCAATGGTTGCCTAGAAAATTGAGTAAAAGTTCCCCAAGTCACCTGCCACACACAGGTTTGTTTTTCCTTAATTATCTGGGTAATTGCTTTGTGTCTTCTATCTGCCTTTATCAAGAGACACCTGGGCAGAAGAGTAAGCAGTTTGAGTGTTTACTGGGCCACCTGCTGAGAGCAGCTTCAGGCTGCCCATCTCGGTGTGGTGACTTCTCCACTGTCAGTGGGACACGCCTATCAACTCCTCCCACCCCCCCCCGCACCGGAACTAATGAGGCCTTTCTAATTAATCTGGGTCCCTGCTCTGGCAGAATTACATGGTTTGTCCTTTTTTTAATGTACATGAAATTATCTGCCTAAAATCAAATCATTTCATTGGAAAACAATACTCTGATCAATTTGATAATATACATACAAATTTGGGAAGGAGTCAAGACAGAAACAATCAGGTTTCATCAAGGCAGCAATTGTTTTCTTAAATGTCATTTTTGACAAATCTGTACAAATCAAACCAATGTTCATCAAACACTGTCTCTGAATGAGAGTACAGAGCTCACTAGACAGTTATCACTGGAGTTCCTGAATGTAAAATAAAAGGAAAACATTAGAAGCAAAAGTTGAGATTGGAGCTGGTGAGAGAGTTAGCAAATACACCACTTATGGTGAAGAAAAGACATTTTTCAGAGGCACCAAAATATCCTTCTTGGCCTGAACATGGTAGACCAAGTGCAAGTACAAGTCAAAGTTTCACTCAAAGACTCACAGGACTTGAATTGCAGATGCCGAGTAACATAGATCAGCTGTCCCTCCTGGATGACACAGGAGGTTTAGTCTTGCATATGCTACTTCTTTGTGTTTGTGAAAAGTCCCATTGTATGAGTCAGGATAGGCCCGGCTATGCTGCAGTAACAAATAACCCCAAGTCTCAATAACTTATTGCTACAAATGTTTACCTATTGCCTGCTTTGTTAGTCAGGATTTTCCAGAAAAACAAAACAAATTGTAGATAGATAATGAGAAATTGGCTCATGCGATTATGGAGTCTAAGACATCCCCAAAATCTGCAACCTGGAGACCCAGGAAAACTGGCTGTGTAGTTCAGTCCAAGTCTGAAAGCTTGAGAACCAGAGGAGCTCATGGTAGAAATCCCAGCCCAAGCACAGGAGAAGATAAAATGAGATGTCCCAGCTCAAGAAGTGAAACAGAGAAAATCAAGAATTCTTCCTCCTCTGGTTCTGTCCATGCTCTCAACAGGTTGGATGATACCCACCTACACAGAGGAGGTAAATTTACTGAGTCCCATCATTCGAATGCTAATATCATGTGGAAACCCTCTCACAGACACATCTGGGGAAAATATTTAGTTAATATCTGGGCACCCTGTGATCCACTCAAGCTGACATGTAAAATTAACCATCACACCAATGTAACATGTCAAACAAAAGTTGGCTGTGGCTTTGACCCACTCACCTTCACTCAATGAACCACAGTAAGGAGGAGCAGCAACATTCCAGGACCAGTTGGGACGGACTGAGGGAAGGGAGACATGGGAGAAATATGCACTGATTCTTAGTGCTTCTGCCCGGAAGTGGTGCATGATCCTTGCGCACATACCTCACTGGCCGCAGCGAGTCAAATGGGCTCTCCTGAGTTCAGCATGGTGGGAAAGTAAAATCCTTCCGCAGCAAAAGATGGAGGGGGAAAATGAGGTATTGGGCAAACAGAAAAAGATGTTTCTCACTCTACCATACTAACGGAATTCTGATGGGGTCCCCAAATAAACGCTCCTTCTAGGCCATGCTCCAAGGACTTCCCCTCAGTGCCCCACTGCACTTCTTACCACTCTCCATGCAAGCCAGGCTTCTGCTGTACTCGAGGAGAGTTGCAAGCCCCTCCTTCAGTCCCTAAAAGTGCAGCAAATGCCTGGATGAGCATTCAAGACAATTTATTGAAGGCTTGATTATATTCTTTGCAGCCAAATATGGAGAAGCTCTATACAGTCAGCAAAAACAAGACCAGGAGCTGACTGTGGCTCTGATCATGAACTCCTTATTGCCAAATTCAGACCTAAATTGAAGAAAGTAGGGAAAACCACTAGACCATTCAGGTATGACCTAAATCAAATCCCTTATGATTATACAGTGGAAGTGAGAAATAAATTCAAGGAATCTGATAGATAGAGTGCCTGATGAACTATGGATGGAGGTTTGTGACATTGTACAGGAGACAGGGATCAAGACCATCACCACGGAAAAGAAATGCAAAAAAGCAAAATGGCTGTCTGGGGAGGCCTTACAAATAGCTGTGAAAAGAAGAGGAGTGAAAAGCAAAGGAGAAAAGGAAAGATATAAGCATCTGAATGCAGAGTTCCAAAGAATAGCAAGGAGAGATAAGAAAGCCTTCCTCAGCGATCAGTGCAAAGAAATAGAGGAAAACAACAAAATGGGAAGAACTAGACATCTCTTCAAGAAAATTACAGATACCAAGGGAACATTTCATGCAAAGATGGGCTCAATAAAGGACAGAAATGGGATGGACCTAACAGAAGCAGAAGATATTAAGAAGAGGCGGCAAGAATACACAGAAGAACTGTACAAAAAAGATCTTCATGACCAAGATAATCATGATGGTGTGATCACTGACCTAGAGCCAGATATCCTGGAATGTGAAGTCAAGTGGGCCTTAGAAAGCACCACTACGAACAAAGCTAGTGGAGGTGATGGAATTCCAGTGGAGCTATTTCAAATCCTGAAAGATGATGCTGTGAAAGTGCTGCACTCAATATGCCAGCAAATTTGGAAAACTCAGCAGTGGCCACAGGACTGAAAAGGTCAGTTTTCATTCCAATCCCAAAGAAAGGCAATGCCAAAGAATGCTCAAACTACTGCACAATTGCACTCATCTCACACACTAGTAAATTAATGCTCAAAATTCTCCAAGCCAGGCTTCAGCAATATGTGAACTATGAACTTCCAGATGTTCAAGCTGGTTTTAGAAAAGGCAGAGGAATCAGAAATCAAATTGCCAACATCCACTGGATCATGGAAAAAGCAAGAGAGTTCCAGAAAAACATCTATTTCTGCTTTATTGACTATGCCAAAGCCTTTGCTTGTGTGGATCACAATAAACTGTGGAAAATTCTGAAAGAGATGGGCATACCAGACTACCTGACCTGCCTCTTGAGAAACCTATATTCAGGTCAGGAAGCAACAGTTAGAACTGGACATGGAACAACAGACTGGTTCCAAATAGGAAAAGGAGTATGTCAAGGCTGTATATGATCACCCTGCTTATTCAACTTATATGCAGAGTACATCATGAGAAATGCTGGACTGGAAGAAGCACAAGCTGGAATCAAGATTGCCAGGAGAAATATCAATAACCTCAGATATGCAGATGACACCACCCTTATGGCAGAAAGTGAAGAGGAACTCAAAAGCCTCTTGATGAAAGTGAAAGAGGAGAGTGAAAAAGTTGGCTTAAAGCTCAACATTCAGAAAATGAAGATTATGGCATCTGGTCCTATCACTTCATGGGAAATAGATGGGGAAACAGTGGAAACAGTGTCAGACTTTATTTTTGGGGGGCTTCAAAATCACTGCAGATGGTGATTCCAGCCATGAAATTAAAAGACACTTACTCCTTGGAAGGAAAGTTATGACCAACCTAGATAGCATATTCAAAAGCAGAGACATTAGTTTGCAACAAAGGTCCATCTAGTCAAGGCTATGGTTTTTCCAGCAGTTATGTATGGATGTGAGAGTTGGACTGTGAAGAAAGCTGAGCGCTGAAGAATTGATGCTTTTGAACTGTGGTGTTGGAGAGGACTCTTGAGAGTCCCTTGGACTGCAAGGAGATCCAACCAGTCCATGCTAAAGGAGATCAGTCCTGGGTGTTCTTTGGAAGGACTGATGCTAAAGCTGAAACTCCAATACTTTGGCCACCTCATGCGAAGAGTTGACTCATTGGAAAAGACTCTGATGCTGGGAGGGATTGGAGGCAGGAGGAAAAGAGGACGACAGAGGATGAGATGGCTGGATGGCATCACCAACTCGATGGACATGAGTTTGGGTGTACTCCAAGAGTTGGTGATGGACAGGGAGGCCTGGCGTGCTGCGATTCATGGGGTCGCAGTCAGACATGACTGAGCGACTGAACTGAACTGAAAGATAACAAGGACATTACAAAGGAGAAAAATGAAAGAAAACAATAATCCTGGATAGGAAATATACACTGGTCCTTGAATTGAGTCCCTCAGCCATATGCCCTCCACTAGTTTTCCTTCTCTGTGGGCTCCCCAAGCCCACCTGTCACCTTGAGCTCTCAGTCCCCAGGGAATAGTCCTGACCCCGCTTTTTCTCACTGAAAGACATCATTCATCATATCCTCACTCAAACCCCACCATAACCCCACAGAGATTTGATTCTGCTCACAAAATTCAGCTCTGATGATTTTATTCAAAGTTGTTTAGCATCTACAGTTTCAATTTGTTGATTCTAAGATAGAATTTTGACTTTTGCATGAACAATGAGCCCATAGAAGAGTAATTTTACTCAAAGATGATGAGTATCTTCTACCTGAGTAAGAGGAAATTACAGCTAGATTCATAATACAATTTGTCTCCATTGCACTCCAAAAGATAATGACTGTGTGTGTGTGTGTGTGTGTGTTGTGCTTATTGTGGACATAGATATGCATGTGTAAAGCGAGTACTTCTTTTACATTTTACATTTAAAGTCACTCAGTCATGTCCAACTCTTTGAGACCCCATGGACTATACAGTCCGTGGAATTCTCCAGGCCCGAATACTGGAGTGGGTAGCCATTCCCTTCTCCAGGGGATGTCCCCAACCCAGAGATCAAACCCAGGTCTTCCGCATTGCAGGGGGATTCTTTACCAACTGAGCCACCAGGGAAGCCAAAAATCTCACACTTGTAGTTTGTTTCCTCCTGCCGCTTAACAGATAAAAAATGTCTGACAGTTGCAGCCTATTTCCTCTGTTTGGACACCCCTGGCTTTCCTGCCTGTTACCCTCTCATTCTCCCCTTTTCTTTTAGGAGAATTATGTTGCCTAGGGAAAGGGGTGTCGTTCTCATTCTGTAACTGCTTCTGAGCTGAGAAGGGGCATCTTCCCTAAACTGGTGATGCAACATATTCTCCTAACCCTCATATTGAGGATCTCTGATCCAGGGGCCCCAAGTAGTAGTTCGAGGAAGCTGCCGAAGTGGCAAGAGTGTGAGCAACCATTTGTAACTTAAAAGCCTTCATGCGGCTAGAAACAAATCCAGTTACACAGTTACAGATGCAGGGAGCAAACAGCAAAAGCAGAACAATCAGCAAAGTTAGAAGTCACATTATGTCCACAGTTAAGGTACAGAGTGTTGCACCAGTCCATTATAGGATTGTTAGATGTCATCAGATTAAGAAGAGGCATCACATATGATTGTTGTTGTCGAAGGTATTCACAGACTTGGAGGAAGTCCTTTCCTTGAAGTGGAGACGCCCACCATAGGGAAGCCCTCCACTGATGAAGAGGGAAGCACTCTGCAGACCCAGCAGTTAGACTGATTGTGGAAGGCAGCATAGGAATGAGCCCAGGACAGGAAGGCATTGTCTTGAGGATCAAACGGCAGACTCAGGACTTTTGGAGTCAGCAGAAGCAGGCTCACATAGATTATTGGCCTGTCCAGATCAAATTCAAACGAAGTTGTGATGCTCATTGTCCTTGTAGGAGTCCACATGGTGTGAAGAAGCACTGTGGGGAGAGCCAACCTGTCTTGGGTCCTATGGATGCCCCACAGTCTGCAACCCTCCACTCAGCGCTCTGATGTCAATGGGGTGCCAGAGACCCACAGGCAGGGTCTTTCCCAGCCCCCATGCATTAGCTCCAGAGTACTTCCTGGGTGTTGATATATACATAGTTTGAATATTCATGTAAATAATATTTTATGTTTTGCATTTTCACTTAGGTCATAAACATGTTTCAATATTTTATATAATTCTCTTAACATGGTTAAAAACTACACAATACTCCATCCTGATATAATATAATATTCCATCTATACAATATTCCATCTTGAAAAACTGACATAATTTAATAACACATTCTCTTAATTTAGATAGTTTGCTTTATTCAGTTTGCTTTATTTAGTATTATGAATGAGCTTGTCATAAACTGCTTCATGCTTATGAATGTTTGCTTCTGTGAGATTATTTTACTGAGGTAAATTTCCAGGCATAAATTCAATATTTCACATAACTGCCTTAATTAACATGGTTAAAAACTATAACATTCCTGACTTAATAATATAAATATTATTACTTTGTCCTAGTTTTATATGCCTTCCTCAATTTACATTGATTATGAATAATTTTACTGCAGTGTTAGATAATATCTTTATTTGAAACTTGTGTTAGCTCAGTTTAATTTGATCAACTAATAAACTCAATGAAATACACATAGTTTACTTCTAATATGAAGAAATTTAAAAAAAAAAAAAGAAGAAGAAATGTTAACCCCTCCAGAATTGGCCTGTAAATATCTGCACTGGGATAAAGGAAGCTTCTTTTTATATAAAGGCCTTCTGATATACACAAATTATATGTGTATGATAACCTTTTGATTGCAAGTAACAGAAATCAAACTTACACTAATTTATGCAAGAATCAGAAACCAACACAATACTGTAAAGCAATTATCCTCCAATTAAAAATAAATTTTAAAATTAAAAAAAAGAATTGGAATATTATTAAAACTCTCTTCCATCTCCTTCTGTCTAGACCTTGCTTCATCTTCTCCTACTGGAGACAGATGTCTGCACCTGGAGCCATTCCCAACAGTTCTACTCCCAAAGAGAAAACGAGCTGTTTGTTGCATATTGGAAGACTGCTTCCAATTCTTCATCCCTCAATGCAGCCACATATTAGCCATGACCTGATCACAGGCAGTATATTTGTCTGCCCTGGCTTCAGGCTGGTGCAGGTGACTTGCTTTGGCCAATAACATATGGGTGGAGATGACAGTGTGCCACTTCTGAGACGACATCTCTGATACTTTGTATGTTCTTGCTTGCTCTTTTGTGGAACATTCCCCGCTAGTCTGCTGGAAGTTAAGAGACACATGCAACAGATGTGGAAACCTGAAACGTGGACTAGAGATACCCCAGCTGCATGTACTTTTATATTTTTAGTTAAATTTTAAATATTACAGTAATCCATTTTTTTTAAACTAACATAAAAAGTGAGCTTAGTTAATACAGTAAATAATAAGTACCTGTAGACCACCAGGCTCCTCTATCCATGGAATTTTCCAGGCAAGAATACTGGAGTGGACTGCCATTTCCTTCCCCAGGGGATCTTCCTGACCAAGGGATTGAACCCGAGTCTCTCGAGTCTCCAGCATTGACAAGAGGGTTCTTTACTAGCTGAGCCACCAGGGGAAGCCCCAAATACTAAAACTATATGTAATTGGAATCTCCATTATGGCCAGCAATTCTAAAGAAAGAAAAAGGAAAAGAACAAACAAAACGCAATACTTACCAAAAGTCAGAAACAGCCATGTTTCTTTAGATTAAAAAAAGAAAATCTTAAAATGTGTATTTGGTAATAAACATATTTTAAATTCCAAGTGAAAAAGAAGTGGTCTTTTAAAACATCATTTACCACAACTGAGGAAAAACAGGAACTGTTTTCACAGGGAAGTAAAGAGTATTGTCTCTCAAGTCACAGGTTAAAAGGCTGCCTTTAACGTCTTCTTGTTGCCATCTGGCCACCAGCATCAGCTCCCAGCAAGGGTTCAGAGTAAACTGCTGCTGCTGCTGCTGCTGCTAAGTCACTTCAGTCGTGTCCGACTCTGTGTGACCTCATAGATGGCAGCCCACCAGGCTCCCCCGTCCCTGGGATTCTCCAGGCAAGAACACTGGAGTGGGTTGCCATTTCCTTCTCCAGTGCATGAAAGTGAAAAGCAAAAGTGAAGTTGCTCAGTCATGTCCAACTCGTAGCGACCCCATGGACTGCAGCCCACCAGGCTCCTCTGTCCATGGGATTTTCCAGGCAAGAGTACTGGAGCAGGGTGCCATTGCCTTCTCCGCAGAGTAAACTATTTGGTGCCAAATGCAGGTGACCGACTGAGCGGCTGAACACACACAACAGTGCAGGTAAGCTAACCTAGTGGAAGAAGATGCAGAAGGAACCAGCTAGAAAAGCAAGGCAAAGTAGAAAGAAATGGTACCAGGGTTAAACAGAACAAGGGCTGAAACTCACGGCCAGAGAGAGCACAGAGGAGAGCTGCACGCGCACCCTGGTTCCCAGGGCCCAGGAACGACCACAGCGGCGATCTTCGGTGAGCAAGGCAGACCACAACAGAGCAGAGAACCCTGGAACATCGGACAGCTCTTTCTGAAGAAATCCATCCAAAAGCGAAGCAGGATCAACAAGAACAGGATCCAGAGGAATGAAGTTCACAGGAGGGGAGGCAATGCCAGCCCATCTAGGGTAATTACACGCAGGTCTTGAAACCCAAGCATCTAAGAGAACCAAGCCGAAACAGGCTGGGTAAGCAGCCTCGCCTCCCTGCGAAGGGCATTCCGGGGAGCGATCGCTTTCAGTTATGAAGCAGACAAAAATTATTTCCAAATGCCATTATTTCCAAAGATAGTTCTATTGATATGCTCCCCCATGCCTCTCCCGAGATCCATGATGAACTGCAAACGGCCTGCAGATAATAGAGTACAGAGTAGAAACAGCTGGGATGGGCAAGAGCAAAGCAGAGACTGAAAACTGGGTGCCCTTCAGGGCTGTTCCGCTAACGACTTTAAAGATCATGTAACACCTTTATCAAACGACATAGTCATTTGAACTGGGGGAAAAAAATCTGTAACTGGGAGGAGTGGTTCTTTTCATACAGGAAGGTTTTCCTGTAGTTGATTAATTTCAATGCTGGCAGTAGAAAATAGGTTGATATGGGGAGAGTTAAAAGGTAAACTTTCCTCTCTTGAATCATTTTCAGACATTTGAGAATGTATACCTTTTTTTTTAACTTCCTCTTGGAAGGGTTTAAGGATGATAAGAGGCTGAAAAGGGAATTTGTGTTAGAAAAGGAGGAGGTTTATGACAGAAAGCACCTCTCTTTTCTTGGTTGGGCTCAAAATACCTTGAAATAACTTTGTAGTTCCCATAAACCTGTCCATGCCTTCTTTAATCCAAAGAGAGACCAGTTAGGTGTCCCCTGAGAAGGTTCCATGATAAAAGAATCCACCTGCAGGGGATGAAGTTTCAATCTTAGGGTCTTGAAGATCCCCTGGAGGAGGAGATGTCAACCCACTCCAGTATTCTTACCTAGAAAATCCCACGGACAGAGGGGCCTGGTGGGATACTGTCAAAGAGTCAGACATGACTTAGTGACTGACAATTTCACTTCACTTCAACATCTCTATAGGGCGTCCCTGGTGGCTCAGAGGTAAAGAATCCACCTACGGATGCAGGAGACAAGACGTAGGCTCAATCCCATCAAGAAGATCCCCTGGAGAAGGAAATGGCAACCTACTCCAGTATTCTTGCCTGGGGAATCCTATGGACAGAAGCACCTGGTGGGATACTGTCCATGGGGTCACAAAGAGTCAGACATAACTTAGTGATTAAACAACAATAACATCTTTACAACTATGGACATATGTTGATCCAACTTGTGATATCTGCAGCAGGAAATCAGGCTAAATGCGAAAGGTCTCCTCCCTTGTCTTTTATCTTTTTAAGTATTTATGAGCACTTGCCAAGAATTAACCAGAACAATGGTTATATCAATCAGGGTTCTCCAGAGAAACAGAGATAGACTAAAAGAATATGTGTGTGTGTGCACATGTATATCCACACACACTGGGACCCGTTCCTAGAGATAGGGTGGGATCCATGTCACCCACAGCACCTGGTCTGTGAGTGGGAGAGGGGATGCTTCTGGGGGAGGGGGGTGCTTCTGCACTGGCTGGAGACAGGTACCTTACAGACTAGAGAGACAACCAATAGAAGACCACCCCTGCCAGATGGCAAAAAAGAGTCAGGGCCTTTTCCCCATGAATTTATTTTCCTCCTGTAAAGTGGGGAGCTCAGATAATTACAGGGAGAAGAAATTAAAATAATTTGAAAACCATTCATCCCATCTACAAAATGCTCATTCTCATCTATACAGTTATTTATGGTTTTCGAAAGCACTTTGTGGATCAGTACTTTGACTTGCACAACAGCAGCTCTAGGGGGCCACCTGGAGCTCTAGAGGCTTCCCAGATGGCTCAGTGGTAAAGAATCTGCCTGCCAAAGCAGGAGACATAGGGGACGCGGGCTTGATCCCTGGGTCAGGAAGATCCCCTGGAGAGGGAAATGGCAGCCCCCTCCAGTATTCTTGCCTGGAAAAATCCCACAGACCAAGGGGCCTGGTGGGCTACAGTTCGTGGGGTCGCCAAAGAGTCGGACATGACTTAGCAACAAAACAACAACGGGGGCACCATCTAGTGGGTAACAGGACCCCCGCTGGACACCTGACGTGAACCAGGCTTCTGTGCCACCACTCAGGGTGTGTCCCTCTCATGCTTAATGAACAGGAAACTCCCAGCCTACATGTCTGCTGGGAGGGAGATTCTCGGAGGTTCCATGAGAGGGTGCTCAGAGGCTGAGTGAGAGCAGAGGAGGAGGTGCAGAAAGAAAAGAAGAGGTTCAAGGCAAGAGAAGGAAAGCTCAGAACAAAGTGCCCACTGCCAACAGCATGAGCGGTATTTGTTTTCACAACTGGGTGACGAACAAACAGAAATGGATTGTCTCACATATCTGGAAGCTAAAAGTCCATGATCAAGGTGATGGCAGGGTTAGTTCCTTCTGAGGAGTGTGAGGAAGAGTCCACCCTTTTTAGTTTTTGTTTGTCAGCAATCTTTGGTGCTCCTTGGCTTGTAGGCACATCAGTCATCTCTGTCTTCATCTTTACATGGCGCTCTCCCTGCATGTGAGTCTGTCTTCTCCAGAGGTCCTCGTTGCATAAGTACATCAGTTATGCTGGATTAGGATGCATTCTGCACTGTTGTGTGCTTGTGTGCCTAGTCGTAGCCAATCTTTACGACACCATAGACTGTAGCCCACCAGGCTTCTCTGTACATAGGATTCTCCAGTCAAGAAGACTGCACTGGGTTGCCATTTCCTCCTCCAGGGGACCTCCTCGACTCAGGGATCAAACTTGTGTCTCCTGTGTCTCCTGCATTGCAGGCAGGTTCTTTACCAAGCAGCCATTGAGGAGGTTCAGTTCAGATCAGTTCAGCTCAGTCGTTCAGTTGTGTCTGACTCTTTGCAACCGCATGAACCACAGCACACCAGGCCTCCCTGTCCATCACCAACTCCCAGAGTTTACCCAAACTCATGTCCATTGAGTCGGTGATGCCATCCAACCATCTCACCCTCTCTCATTCCCTTCTCCTTCTACCTTCAATCTTTCCCAGCATCAGGGTCTTTTCCAATGAATCAGCTCTTCGCATCAGGTGGCCAAAGTACTGGAGTTTCAGTTTCAGCATCAGTCCTTCCAATGAACACTCAGGACTGATCTCCTTTAGGATGGACTGGTAGGATCTCCTTGCAGTCCAAGGGACTCTCAAGAGTCTTCTCCAATACCACAGTTCAAAAGCATCAGTTCTTCGGCACTCAGCTTTCTTTATAGTACAATTCACATACATACATGACCACTGGAAAAACCATAGCCTTGACTAGATGGACCTTTGCTCAGATGCATCCTAAAGGCTTCATTTTAACTTGATTACTTCTATAAAGACTTCAGCTCCAAATCAGGTCACTTTCTGAGGTACTGGGGTTTAGGTCTTCAACATCTGAATTTTGAGGAAACATGTTTCAATCCATAACAGATACTAGGTGTTTAGAGCTGAGCCCATCGACCACAGGTGAATATTGAGCATTTGAAATGTGGCTAGATGGAACAGAGATGAGCTGTGAATGTAAAAAAAGACACCAGAGTTCAAATACGCAGAGTGAAAAAAAAGAATGTAGGATACCTCCATAATCTTTATACTGATTACCTGCTAAATACTTTTGACATATTGGGTTAAATACACTATAACACAGAATGAAGATTAATTTCCTCTCTTTATTTTTACATTTTTCAATCTATGCGGCATCAAGAAAATTTAAAATTGCACATGCAGTTTGCATGTGTGGCTTGCCTTAGATTTCTATTGCACAGCACTATTCTAGAACCTGAAATTCACCAGGTCCCTGATACCTGGACACTTTGTGAGAAGATATTCTGAGCTTCTCATACAATTCTCTGACAATGAAGGCAAAATTAAGCATTTGATTCACTTAAAATGTGACATGAAGTAGATGGTAAACACTAAGCATTATACCTGTGCAACCTACTCTAAATGTGAAATAAGGCTTTGTCTAATCTAAGTGACAAAGGCTGTATATTGTCACCCTGCTTATTTAACTTATATGCAGAGCTGCTATTGCTAAGTCGCTTCAGTCGTGTCTGACTCTGTGCAACCCCATAGACCGCAACCCACCAGGCTCCCCTGTCCCTGGGATTCTCCAGGCAAGAACACTGGAGTGGGTTGCCATTTCCTTCTCCAATGCATGAAAGTGAAAAGTGAAAGTGAAGTTGCTCAGTCATGTCCGACCCTCAGCGACCCCATGGACTGCAGCCTTCCAGGCTCCTCCATCCATGGGATTTTCCCGGCAAGAGTACTGGAGTGGGGTGCCATTGCCTTCTCCGTATATGCAGAGTACATCATGCAAAATGCCAGGCTGGATGAAGCACAAGCTGGAATTAAGATTGCTGGGAAAAACAGCAATAACCTCAGATATGCAGACAGCACCACCCTTATGGCGAAGAAAAGCTAAGAAAGGGAAGAGGAACTAAAGAGCCTCTTGATGAAAGTCAAAGAGGAGAGTAAAAAACCTGGCTTAAAACTCAATATTCAAAAAACTAAGATCATGGCATCCAATCCCATCACTTCACGGCAGATAGATGGGGAAACAGTGGGAACAGTGATGGACTTTATTTTCTTGGGCTCCAGAATCACTGCAGATGGTGACTGAATCCATGAAATTAAAAGACACTTGCTCCTCAGAAGAAAAGCTATGACAAGCTTAGCATACTAAAAAGCAGAGACATTACTTGGCCAACAAAGGTTCATATAGTCAAAGCGATGGTTTCTCCAGTGGTCATGTATGGATGTGAGAGTTGGACCATAAAGAAGGCTGAGCATCGAAGAATTGATGCTTTTGAACTGTGTTGTTGGAGAAGACTCTTGAGAGGCCTTTGGACTGCAAGGAGATCAAACCAGTCAATCCTGAATATTCATTGGAAGGGCTGATGCTGAAACTGAAGCTCCAGTCCTTTGGCCACCTGATGCAAAAAGCTGATTCATTGGAAAAGACTCTGATGCTGGGGAAGATTGAAGGCAAGAGGAAAAGGGGGTGAAAGAGGATCAGATGTTTGGATGGCATCATCAACTCAATGGACATGACTTTGAGCAAGTTCTGGGAGATGGTAAAGGACAGGAAAGCCTGGCATGCTGCAGTCCATGGGGTCACAAAGAGTCAGACACAACTGAGAGACTGAACAACAAAAGTGACAGAAGATATATTTGATCAATAAGGATCACACTTTATTTTTATTACTAAGAACTCAATTTGGAACAGGCCACCCAATATCATCTTATAATAGTGGTTCCTGTTTAAGGTAATCACTTTTTCATTTACCTCGTATGAGAAAAATGAGGCGACCTAGCAAGGGTGCCTTTTATTAATGATTACCTCAGAATGGTACCAGTCATTATAAAAGACGGTTTTCCAAGTGAGATTTTGCATGTGCTCCTTGCCGATAAATCATGGGTTCCTTAGTGGAGTCACATCAATGCAGATGGATTTTGCTTTATGAAATGCACTGGGTTGTAAATACTCTGACCTTGTTTATAAAGGGAACCGGTTAGCTCACTTAATAAAGACATTAATTTGCCATGCAGCTTGGACTGATTACTCGTTACCTGCTCTCTCCTGAGCAGCAGCTCTGACTAACAAGCGCGGTTGCTCTAATTGTAGGCAGTGGTGTGCTGCCACCTACGGCTGGAAAGAAAAAGGATCCTGTGCGGACTCCTGCCAAAGCCCCACTATTGAAAAGAGTTAGAGTGGGGGGAAAAAAAGGTTAGAACAAAATGCATTAAAAAATATACAACTTCAAGAGGGAGGGGCCATATGTGTACCTGTGACAGATTCATGTTGATGTATGGCAGAAACTAAGGCAATACTGTGAAGCAATTACCCTTCAATTACAAATAAATATATTTTTTGGACCTTCCTCATGGACCTTTCCCATGTTAAAATCATTGTAAAACATTACCTTCCAGCAAAGAAAGCCTCGATGAAGCAGGTCATATAATATCACAATTGCAAAGCCTTAACCCAATTATTCTTGGTGGGGCTGGTGCAATTCTGATACATCAAACAGTGTGCGGTCTACTATAATCACTTCCCAAGTAGGACACTGTTTCTGTTTCCCAGAACTCACCTTGGGATCTCCACAAACACGACTTCAAAAGTGGATCGTATGTTAAAGGCAGAAATGTAAAGCTTTGGTGCAAATCTTCCTCCTTGACCCAAGCCTTATGTATCAACCACGCACTAGACCGCTCCACACAGAAGCACACGCTGTGCCTTGCACACTGCACGGTCATCGCTGAAGCCTTCCTCAAACCCGCTTTCATCTTTCTGAACAGCCTCACTGACTAGCAACCACTTCTACTCCGTCATTCAAGAAGGAAAGCTGGGAATAGTCCACGATTCTTCTGTCCTTTTTTACCAATCCTCCTTCCCACCTAACAGCAGTCTCCCTTTTCCTACCTGTTTCAGGCATCTGGCTCCTGCTCACTTGCCTTCCAGCACTTTCTTAGTCCAGCCCACCATGATCCCTCCTCTGACTATAGCCCTGGTCTCTTATTCATCTTCCTACCTGTTTCATGCATCTGGCTCCTGCTTACTTGCCAACCCAGACTTTCTTAGTCCAGCCCACCATGATCCCTTGTCTGATTATAGCCATGATCTCTTATCCATCTCCTCCATTCCATTCTTTCTCTCCACAATCAGCTCTCCTCACAACGGCCAAAGCAAACTTCCTCAAACACAGGACTGATCATATTACGTCTTTCAGAAGTTTCCTGCTGTCTTTAAGATAAATTCCAGATCCCATCACATACTTACCAGGGCCTGGACTCCTCAGCCCTCTCCTGGCTCATCGCGTGCCCCTCCTCCAACCTGGAATCCTCATCACAGGGACCACACACAGAGCATTCAGTCATGCTAGACACACATTTCAGGTCTACAGACAAACCAGGCGCTCTCTCGCCCCTCAGCTTTCCCAGGCGCGGTCATCTAGGCTCAGAACACTCCTCTCCAGCCCCCTTAAACAGTTTCCTGTTCACCTTCCAGAACTTCACTGGTTAGCTCCTTGCAATCCCTCCTCAGTGTCTGTGCGTGCGTGGCTCAGTCGTGTCTGACACTGTGCGACACCTATAGACTGTAGCCCGCCAGGCTCCTCTGTCCATGGGGTTCTCCAGGCAAGGATACCGGAGTGGGTTGCCATTTCCTTCTCCAGGGGATCTTCCAGACCCAGAGATCAAACCCGCATCTCTTACATGTCTCCTGCATTGGCAGGTGGGTTCTTTATCACTAGCACCATGTGGGATCCCCAGTTTCTGTACCTGAGGGTAAATCTCAGGAAGGCAGCTGGAGTCTAGAGTCCAGATATTCTAGCATTCATTCCAGTTATCTATTGCTATGTAACCACCCCCTAAACTTTGTGACATAACTATAATTTTTCTTTGTGTTCATGGAATCTGTGCCTGCCCAGTTGCTTCAGTCAAGTCTGACTCTTTGTGACCCCATGGACTGTAGCCCACCAGGTTCCTCTGTCCATGGGATTCTCCAGGCAAGAATACTGGAGTGGGTTGCCATGCCCTTCTCTAGGGGATCTTCCCAACTGAGGGATCGAACCAGTGTCTCTTATGATTCCTGCATTGGCAGGCAGGTTCTTTACCACTAGTGCCAGCTGGGAAATCCTATGGAATCTGTGAGTCATGGACAAAGATGGTTTGTCTCTGTTCCATGGTATCTGAGATCTCAGTTGGGGAGACTCAAACAGCTGGATATGGCTTCAATGACTGGGGATTAGGGTCATCTGAAGGCTTCTTTACTGTGGCTTTGAGCCTGGATCCAGCCAGTACCATCAATGGACATGCCTAACATAGGGTCTTTCTGTGTGACCAGGGCCTCCTCACAGCCTGAGGGCCTTGAATATCTGGGCTTGTTCATGGTGACCAAGGGTTCCAAAAACAAGTATTCTGGTATATTAAAAAAAAAAAAAAAATAGGAGCTGCATGGCCTTTTGAGAGCTAGGTTCAGAAGTCTCATAGAATGAGTTCTATTGGACTTCCCTGGCAGCTCAGATGGTAAAGAATCCACCCACAATGCAGGAGGCCAGGATTCGATCCCTGGGTTGGGAAGATCCCCTGCAAAGGGAAATGGCAACCCACTCCAATATTCTTGCCTGGAGAATTCCATGGACAGAGGAGCCTGGCGGGGCTACACAGTTCATGGGGTCACAAAGGACACGACTCAGCAACTGACACGAACTATTGGTGAATGCAGCCACAAGTCCACCCAGATTGAAGAAGAGGGGCCATGACATCGATCCCATCTGTCAATGGAGGAGTGTCAGAGAATCTGTGGGCAGCCCGAGTCCCTGCTGGATGGTGGAGGCTAGAAGAGCAAGCAAGAACAGATCATTTAAGAGTGACTCCCAGAAACCAGCTCCATGAGGGGTAGATGGAGAGAAAAGTCAGACCGCAAGACTTCAATCAGGGAACAGATAAGAAAATCTGCACACTTTAGTAGCAAATGCGTCTGTGCAATGATATATGCCGGACCTGGAAATAAAAACTAAACCTTTTAGTTAAATATTGTACATACCTGGTGCATTAAATGGGCCAGATTCAGAAAAGACAGTCCTGTAACGTCTGCTCTTCTTCCACCACTTGTGATACTCTGCGACGTCTCTTCTCTACCCCCTGGTGGCAGCTCGGGAAAATCTCAAAACTGTACCATCATTTTTGACTCAAAGAATAGTTTTTATTTTTAGGTGTTCAAAAACCCGGAAGAGAATCTATTCAAAATGTACATTGTGTTTCAAAAATGGCATAGCTTCACACCAAAATCCAGCGGTCTGGCTTCTTTTGAAAACCTGGGGACTTCCTGGCGGTCCCGTGGTTGAGACCACCTTCCAGCACACGAGGTGTGAGCTGAATCTCTGGTCGGGGAGCTGAGACCCCACGTGCCTTGCGGCCAAAAGAACAAAGCATAAAAAGGAAGCCACACGGTCATGAATTCAGTAAAGAGTTTCAAAATGATTTACATCCAAAAAAAAGAAAGAAAAGAAAACCTGAAGATCTGGTAACAGCTGACCTGCCCTGCAACAAACGGCAGGCGCAGAGGAGTGCTTGCCCCTTTCGGACGAGTTGAACGCCACAGCCCTGCTCGTCCGGTTCTGTGAATTGCCTTAAGCACGTCTACTTGGTCTCCTGGCTCTGGGACCCGCCCCAGAATGGGCACACGGCATCTTCTTTACTCCCTGACTCCCGTTCCTCCTCCTTGGCCCCTGTTTTTAGTTCTCTATACTGTTGATCTGTTTCATCCAGGGAGGCAACCAGACAGCAGCTTTCCCCTGGGGGTGGGGGGGTGCATCTCTGTGGTCCCCTCAGGGATCTCCCACAGGGACATGGGTGAGGCACCTTCCAAGCGACATCTGACAGTTACTGCTCCATCTGACACTCGCCTTCACCGTACCAACGTCTTGTCCCTTATGAGGGACGACGTTTCTTTCTTTTTTTTGAAGGGGACAACAGAGGATGAGATGGCTGGATGGCCTCACCAACTCAATGGACATGAGTTTGAGTAAACTCCAGGAGTTGGTGATGGACAGGGAAGCTTGGCGTGCTGCAGTCCATGGGGTCACAAAGAGTTGGACACGACTGAACGACTGAATGAAGGATGAAGGCAGGTCCTTACAGGGCTTCAGCCTACTTACCTGCCATGGCACACACTTGGCAGCAAGGTGGGCCCCTCTGTGGTAATGGGACAGGCTGCCTTGCTATCTCTCTGCCCAGCCCATCCTCTCCTGCAGCTCAGCCAGCCTCCCCATCATTAGACCTCTCCACTGAGGACGCGGGACCTCTCCTTTCACACAGATAGCAGGCTCCCCACTGCAAATTATTAAGAGTACACATCAGGTTCTTTATGTTCCGTGCACAGGTCAGAAAAGAACTTCCAGACACAAGACAGAATGAAGGAGAACAGAGTTTATTAGAGCAGGAGATGCTGTGAGCAGGCCAGCTTTTCCAGTGGTGAGGGAGTGTGTGTGCTAAGTCACTTCGGTTGTGTCTGACCCTTTGTGATCCCATGAACTCCTCCGTCCATGAGATTTTCCAGGCAAGGATACTGGAGTGGGTTGTCATGCCTTCTTCCAGAGGATCTTCCGGACCCAGGGATCGAACCCACGTTTCACGTTTCTTGATTTGGCACATGGGTTCTTCACCAGTAGCGCCACCTGGAAGCCCATGACAAATATGGGTCACCTGCCTGTTTTGGTCGCCAGGGAACAAAGGAATGGAGTAGGAAGCTTGTGAGTCATTTGCTGATTGGGTGGGATACGTGTAATTTCCTTATACAGGGAAGGAGAAGAACATGTTTCCTAACATGGGACAGGAAGGGACGAGCCAGGTGGCCGGGGAGCGCTCAAAAATTCCACAACAGTTCCAACACGGCAGGAAGGGTGATGAGGATCTGGTACTTTATGTTCCTGCGTCTACGGCCCCTTGAGCTCATCTCATACTTTTGGCCTCTGGGCACCACAAGGTTCCTTAAGAACCCTTTCTTACTTGCCTCAGAGAGCAGCCCAGGGGGAAACACACCAGTATCTCGGGTCAGACGCATCCAGCTGGGAGCAGATGTTGGCCTCCCCTTCCAGAGACACGCCATCTGGGTGAGGTTCTCCTGGTAGGCCCCCTTTCACTGAACTGGGAGGATCAGAAACTCCCCATCTGTGCCCCACAGCAGCCTCCACTCTAATGAATTCACCTGAAAGAATCTAGTCTCTCAATAGACCTTGAGGCTTCTCTTATCTAGACTGGAGACCAGACACTGGCCAAAATTCTCATCCAGCCTCTGCTAGTAAACCCTGGAGGTGCTTCCCAAGTGATTCTATGGTAAAGAATCTGCTTACCAGTGCAGGAGATGCAGAAGATGCAGGTTCGATGCCTGGGTTGGGATGATCCCCTGGAGGAGGAAATGGCTACCCACTCCAGTATTCTTGCCCGGGAAACTTCATGGACAGAGGAGCCTGATGGGCTATAGTCCACAGAGTCGCAAGGTGTCAGACACAACTGAGCACACACATGCGTGCAGTAAGCCCTGTACAAATGTGTCTATGCTGACGTCTCTCTTTAATATGTGGGATCAATGTCTCCCACTGTCCTCAGCTATGAGGCTTAAGCTGAAATTCTAAGACAACAATGTCCCATGACACTCCTGTTATATATGAGACTGTATTTTCCTTGATGTATCAACATTAGACTCTATATTTAGCAGTATGCAATAGAACTTTCTACAGTGATAGAAATGGTCCATGTCTGCACTGTGCAAAGTGGCAGCCAGCAGCAACATGTGGCTGTTGAGAATTTGAAATGTCACTAGTGAGGCTGAGAAATTGAATTTTTATTACTACTTCATTTGAATTCACATAAGTTTAAACAGCTTCTTCTGGCTAGCAGGTACTGTATTAGAGGGCACCACTCTATATAATAACAAGACTAAAATTTATTATATGCTAGCTATGTACTAATTGGGCTTCCCTGGTGACTCAGGCAGTAAAGAATCCACTTGCAAGGTGGGAGACCTGGGTTCAAGCCCTGGGTTGGGAAGATTCCCTGGAGGAGGGAACGGCTACCCACTCCAGAATTCTTGCCTGGAGAATTCCTTGGACAGAGAAGCCTGGTGGGCTACAGTCCATGGGGTGGCAGAGTCGAACACAACTGAACAACTTTCGCTTTATGTACTAACTGGTTTTCTAAAAGGAATTATTCCAAACATTGTTTTATTTGATTCTTACTATAGCCATGCAAGATTGATCTCTTCTCCATTTTTTACTTCATAACTTAAGTCAAAAAAGAATCTTCAAAGTATAACCAACTAAAGCTCACTTAACTTCCCTCAGTTCTTTATTCAAATGGCATCTTCTCAGATGACTTTCCTTTGCCACCTTGTACAAAGCTCCCACTCTGCTCTTCTGCTTCTGTGCTTATTTTTCTCAAGGTCTTTTTCACCTTCTAATATACTCAATGCTTTATATTTCTGCTTCTGGTCCCTTTGTCTGGACTAGAATGTAAACTCGGTGAGGATAGAGATTTTCATCTCTCTCTTTCTCTCATGGGTCCCTGGAGCCAAAACAGTGTTTAGTGGTTCCTCCTGGAGCTTACTAGGATTTTGTTGAATGAATGAATGAGCTGCCTTCTAGAAGAGACAGTCCTGCTCCACGAAATCCCCACTGTTCTGCTGAGCCCTTGTCGGAGTTTGCAAGTGAGATGGTCCAAAGCAATCCTCGGAGACTGAGAGAGGAGGGAGCTGCGCGTGGGCTCCCCAGGGCAATCGGGGGGAGAAGGGAAGAGGCAAGAGTAGGTGAGCTGGCATGAGGCCGAGACCCCACGTGAAGCCGGGCAGGCTGTGAAAATCTCCCAGGGAGGGGGAGACCTCAAGATGGAGCTATCTCAGTGTTCACACTGAAGCTGTCTGTATTATACTGAAATAAATATATTCCCCCAAATTGCAATAAAGCCTACTCTACCCATTCAGCTCTAGTGCCAGAGGCAGTTTTTTATTGAAGTATAGTTGATGTACAATATTATATTTTATAGGTATATAATAGAGTGACACAATTTTAAAGGTTATTCTCTATTTACAGTTATTATAAAATACTGGCTACACTTCCTCTGCTGTACAATATATCCTTGTAGCTTATTTTAATATATTATAGTTTGTACCTCTTAATCCCGTACCCAGGGAGTATTTTGTTTGCTTACTTAACTTACCTGCTTACTTATTCATTTGGGTGAAATTAAAGGAAGCTATTGACTTTAATGACTTTATCAACAATGTCTAAAATATAGCACAAGAAACAATAAGGTGAACTATTTGGATGGAAGAAACTGCCTAAGACAGCAAGGAGATCAAACCAGTCAATCTTAAAGGAAATCAACCTTGAATTCATTGGAAGGACTGATGCTGAAGCTGAAGCTCCAATACTCTGGCCAGCTGATGCAAAGAACTGACTCATCAGAAAAGACCCTGATGCTGGGAAAGACTGAGGGCAGGAGGAGAAGGGGACAACAGAGGATGAGGTGGTTGGATGGCATCACCGACTCGATGGACGTGAGTTTGAGCAAGCTCCAGGAGTTGGTGATGGACCAGGAAGCCTGGTGTGCTGCAGTCCATAGGGTCACAAAACATCAGATGCAACTGAGCAACTGAAATGAACTGAATTGAAGTACCTACGACAGAGTCACCATAAGACTCTAAGCCAATCGCACCACAAATATCCACGTTCACTCTCCAGAAATCCACCCTTCCTTCCCAATTTAAGGAGAGTATTCACTCACTATGTGTCAAATAGCTGACTAGGACTTTAAAAGAATATGAATGAAAGTTTGAGTCAATCTGACTCTGGTCTCAAGGGCCAGAAGACCCAGTATGGCATATGTACAGATAAAGAAGCTACAGGAGAAATCAAGTGGACTCTCCTACAGCTGTTCAGTAATGAAGTGTCAGAACCTGGCTTAAAAACTCAGTGTCTTCACTCCAGGCCCACGTTCCTTCTGTCCCCATCGTCCTCTTTCTGAAAAGATCTGGACTTTTGCCTGAGTCATTACTTAAATCTGTGCAATTCCTTTAATCCTGAAGTGCATACTTCCTTTTTTGCCTATTTAAAACACATTTGCAGCTGTCAGGTCTGCCAGACCCTAGTGAACACAAGGCCCGTCTATGAAGTGCTTGGACTAGCAAAATTCCCCTATTTTATCTTAGCAGCTTGAACTCTTTTAATTTATACATGCTCCACTCCTCATTCTTGTCAGTTTCAAACTCCATTCTTGATTCCACACCAAGCTCCCCTCTCAGGTTATACTAATTTATCTGGTAGGCCAAAACAGGGCTGTCTGAGCAGATACCCAAATTTCTAGGCATGGTACGAAGGATTTCTTGGCAGACTAAATTTACCACAACAGACACCTCAAATATCAGATGTTGAGCACAGTAGATGAGGTCTTCTAAAAAAAAAAAGCAAATAAAAATCTCAAAGAAGCCTGAAACACGATGTTAAAAAAAAAATTCCTTTTTTTTTTTTTTAAAGAAAAATTTATTTCAAAGGTACTGGTAGTGGTCCTGTTCATTTAAGGTTGTTATCGTTTAAATCAAAGCAAACCAAACAGAAGTTTAGTGATTTTACAAAAGAAAATTCTTTGAAATTAATAGTCCAAAGCAAAAAGACTCAAAGTTTCTGAGGTGGATCAAAGAGGTATTATTTTAGAAAGATTAAATTACAGTGAATATTTCCATATTTAATCGTGCTCTGGGTATTATTTGCAAGACTTGCCTCGAAAGAGATTAATATCACATCAGAAACCTGCCTAACAAGACCGTATCTAGAAAATTATTTAGGTCCAGTCTCCAGAAAGAAGGAAGTTAACTGTTTAGGAAACAGTGGCTTTCCAGACAGTGAGTAAATGGAAGCTAAAGGGGGAGAAGGGAAACAGTGTCTGCTGAAAAGACCAAGAACAAGTGAAGTCGCTCAGTCGTGTCTGACTCTTTGCAATCCCATGGACTGTAGCCTACCACACTCCTCCATCCATGGGATTTTCCAGGCAAGAGTACCAGAGTGAATTGCCATTTCCTTCTCCAAAGGACCTTCCCGACCCAGGGATCGAACCCCGGTCTCCTGCATTGTAGGCAGACGCTTTACCGTCTGCTGCTGCTAAGTCACTTCAGTTGTGTCTGACTCTGTGCGACCCCATAGATGGCAGCCCACCAAGCTCCCCTGTCCCTGGGATTCTCCAGGCAAGAACACTGGAGTGGGTTGCCATTTCCTTCTCCAATGCATGAAAGTGAAAAGTGAAAAGTGAAAGTGAAGTCGCTCAGTCGTGTCCAACCCTCAGCGACCCCATGGACTGCAGCCTTCCAGGCTCCTCCGTCCATGGGATTTTCCAGACAAGAGTACTGGAGTGGGGTGCCATTGCCTTCTCTGTTACCATCTGAGTTCTTTCTAAATGAAAAGAGGATATGTGACAATCAGTTTTTAAAATCCTTTCCATTCTCTTTTCACTTACACTTCTAGAACAGTAAGACTTCCCTGGTGGTCCAGTGGTTAAGACCCCACCTCCCAGTGCAGGGGCCGTGGGTTCAGTCCCTGATGGGGAAACTAAGCCCGTGGACCACAACTAGAGAAGGCCCTGCCCACCACGAAAAGACCCAGTGCAGCCAGAATAAAAAGTAACTTAAAAATGAACATAAACGTCCAAAATCTAGAACAGTGTAGATAACAGAGGTGAAGGGGAGAAAAAGAAGTGCTTGGGCTTAAGCACAAGGTAATACTTTGTTTTTAACCCTGAACCTACAGCTGCCTCTAGAAGCAGAGGAGGAAGTGGGGAGGCTAGGAACGTGAGTTCATGACCTTCACTGAGGCCTGCTTCTCTCTATACCTTGCTGTTTCTCTTCTTGTAAGCTCTCCATAAGGTCACAAACAGTCCGACACGACTGAGTACACACCCAGTAATAGTGTAAGCCTTCCAAAGTCACCCGAGTCACTGCCTCCAGATAATTCCTTCCCACATTTCCCCTTTAATCTCCTACGCTCTGGTTTCTGGGAGATCATTCGTTAACCTCTTTACCCCTTCCATCTCTGGAGAGCTGGGAGTTGATTCATGAATTTGGAAAAAATAACTGGCTATTCTCCGCTTGGGCATGGACCTTCTTCCTCCTGGGATACGCATGCAGCACCTCTCGTGTTCAGCCCACTGCACAACCACGCAAATGAAGCAGAAGCAGTGTGCGCGGTGCGCTGCTGCTCAGAGGGAAATCTCTCAAAATCTCTCTTCGTGGAAACCAGGAGCAGGGAAACGTTCATTTCCTCCAACAGGGAACAAACTGATGACACAAACGTGCCTCATCCCGGAGTTCACACCCACATCTCTCTCTAAGCTACATCTTCAACTACAGTTTATTGTTTCCTTTTGGTTTTCCACCCACCATTCCTTTATTTCTCTACTTGCTCATCACCCAGGAAGGGACTCCCCAGATACCAAATATTTGGTGGGGGCGTGGCGAGGGGGAGGGCAGTGTTTAGAGATACTGAGAAACCACAATCAGAATAGAATTGGGTGGTGAGGACCCATGTGATCTGGAACCTCACGGCACCACGGTGCACAGTGGAAGCCAGGGGATCTTAACTTTGGTGTTGCCTGGGGGCTTGCACTGGGCCCAGTGGGTTTTCACAGTAGCTAGCGCAAGTGGCTTGGGTAAGAGGTTTTAAACCAGACTGTCACCCTTTTGAATTTGGACGGTCATTGTCGTTTATGTTTCACTTGTAAAATATGACTTTCTGTGGGGTTCTAACTGCCTCTGTGGGCTTTTGAAAAGGCTCAGCGGGCATCTTTAAGCCATAGGTGCCAGGACCTCAGCAGAAGTGTGGGTCACCCTTCACAGGATCAACAGCACTCCTTTGGAGACTCAGAAGTGGTAATGGCTCCATGCCAAGACTCTAAAGTGACTCAGAGTTAATCATGACACACACAACAGTAGCACGTATTTGTGCCACTTGGTTTGAAATTGAGCCAATATCCAACCATTTGCACAGCTACATGCCCAGAACACATACCCAGTGTGCCCAAAGGCTGTGGCAGACGACGAGTACCCCGGAGAGTCTCCTCATCAGTGCCCACTTGCCAGATTCTACTGCCTATGGACCTAAATTCAGCTGACAGAAATACCCCTGCCCACAGAAAAAGCAAGGGAATTCCAGAAAAATATCTGCTTCTGCTTCACTGGCTATGCTAAAGCCTCTGACTGTGTGGATCACAATAAACCGTGGGAAATTCTTAAAAGAGATAGGAATACCAGACCACCCTACCTGGCTCCTAAGACACAGGTATGCAGGTCAATAAGCAACAGTTAGACCGGGCATGAAGTAATGGACTGGGAAAGGAGCTGTATTTTCTCACCCTGTTTAACTTATATGCGGAGCACATAATGCAAAATGCCAGACCAGATGAGTCACAAGCTGGAATCAAGATTGCCAGGAGAAACAGCAACTAGTTCAGACATGCAGATGATACCACTCAAGTGCAGAAAGCAAAGAGGAACTAAAGAGCCTCTTGATGAAAGTGAAAGAGTGAAATGTTGAAAACTCAACATTCAAAAAAGTGAGTATCATGGTATCTGGTCCCATCGCTTCATGGCAAACAGAAAGGGGAAAAGTGGAAAAAGCGACAGATTTTATTTTCTTGGGCTCCAAAATCACTGCAGATGGTGACCGCATCCATGAAATTAAAAGACGCTTACTCCTTGGAAGGAAAGCTATGACGAACCTAGACAACATATTAAAAAGCAGAGACATCACTTTGCCAAAATAGGTCAGTATAGTCAAAGCTATTGTTTTCCCAGTAGTTATATATGGATGTGAGAGTTGGACCATAAAGGCTGAGTACCAAGGAATTGATGTTTTTGAACTGTGGTGTTGGAAAAGACTCTTGAGACTCCTTTGGACTGCAAGGAGATCCAACCAGTCAATCATAAAGGAAATCAGTCCTGAATATTCATTGGAAGGTCTGCTGCTGAAGCTGAAGCTCCAATACTCTGGCCACCTGATGCAAAGAGCTGACTCATCAGAAAAGACCCTGATGCTGGGAAAGATTGAAGGCGGGAGAAGAAGGGGGCAACAGAAGAAGAGATGGTTAGACAGCATCAATGACTTGATGGACATGAGTTTGAGCAAGCTCCGGGAGATGGTGAAGGATAGGGAAGCCTGGCGTGCTGCAGTCTACGGGGTTGAAAAGAGTTAGACACGACTTAGCAACTGCAAAACAGCAAAAGGACCTCAGAAAATGTGTGCAACATGGAATAAATGAACTTGCAGCAGCACGACTGTAGGGGCCCCGCGCAACACCAAGAGCACAACAGCCTTGCGAGCACAGCCCAGCAGCATGAGCCCTCAGCCTGGGCAGGCAACCTCAAGGCATGACCTCCAGAAAGGACTTCACAGGGCTGTTAGAACTGGGAAACATGTGCGCTGCTTTCCTGCTTTTTTCAAGGCAGCTGGGTCCCAATGCATTACAGTGTGCTGGTAAGGTTCTAGCTTTTAACTGGCAGTGCCAGGCCAGTGTCACTGACCCACGCTTGCCAGCCAATTCCAGTCTGTATGCAGGACCAAGGATCCAAGGCTGGTCCCTCAACAATCCCAAGTGGCTTGTCTTTAGGTGCCTCTGGATTGCTTACGTCCATGTAAAGGAGAAAACATCCTCGGGAAGGCAACTTTCTTAGCTCTAAACATTGCTTTGCAAGGGGCAGCCTACTCATCTCTGAGACTCCAATCTGAATATGCCTGTTGACATAGGGATGTGGCCTCCAACCCCCTAGGGGGAGCTCTCACTCAATCCATCCTGGGTGCCAGAAACCCCTTGGAAGCATAAGAGCACATGAAGGTATTATGCAATGGTGAAGTCTCTCCCCCAGAAAGAGTCAATGTCTAAGGTCAAAACTAAGCCCCCACCCACCATGCAACATTACACGCAGACGAGACTCACAAAATAACTAGACCAGCAGACCTTGATCTGGATTGCCGGTAACTCTGAGCAGCTGCCCAAAGCATGATTACAAAGGCCTGGTTAGAAGTTGAACGTAACATGGTTGATTTGATCCTGCAGATAAATTTTTCAAAACTGAGGACTGAAAGAGATACCCCTTAACCCTACAGCTCTAGCCGAAGACTAAAATTAAATCAGAAACAAGGTTAAAACCTGTGCTTCTTTAAACACCTGGTGATTGCTGAGAACCTTCTTTTCAGGCATGATAATCAACTAATGAAAAAGACTCCTTCATACAGATGCCAGAGCCATACTGTTTATTGACCAAAAGACCAAAATTAGTAAATTCGTATGAGAGGTGAGAAAATGGAAATGGAATGTACAAATCTAGTCAATCAGAAGCAGTTTTCGAGACTTTTATTAAACTGTCATTTTATTACCAACATCTAACATTCCTAGTTTTGCTACATTTGGGTAAGCACAATAGGAAGAAAATGTAAATTAAATACTATGAAAGTTCACCTTTAATGAAACATGATCTTGATAGGATATGGATATATAAATTTAGTGGTTTTATTGCATTGTTAGAAAATTATATTATGAAAGATACAAAAAAAAATCAATAGCTGTTATTATTTCTGTTTATTTTACAATCAGTATGCCATCTTTTGCCATTATGGCTTTAAATTTTCATTCTGCCCAACAGGTTTCAAAGAATAGTTTATTACATGCTTTAATAAAACAGTTAAAATATTTACAAATTCAAAATAGATGTTTCATAACTGAAAAAAAGTTCACCTGAGAATTCATTATAACATTGCCATTTTTTGATTTTTTTTTCTCCAAGTTGTTAATGTGGCTGAGTGTCCACATGCAACCTGTATCGTCTACTGTGTCAAATATATTTGATTCCTTATTTTAAATTAGTTAAGCATTAAGCTATAGTAAATTATAAGATGTACAGATGTAGTACTTAGATTTATATCCATGTTTGTTCTGAATATAGCAACTTAACAAATTATTTGCTACAGCTGCAGGATTCAAATAATGAGAAACACTTTAAGGTATGGTTATTTTACTGAGTTAGACCTAACAGCTTTTAAAAATCATCAAGCAGTGAGAAGGCTAACTCATAAAATAAGGAACCATAATCGTGTAAATACACCATATACAAACTGAAAATCACCTTTGCAAAGTTCTGCATGAAGGAAAAGATATACACTGTATACACATAATCCTGTCATTTGTCTTCGGCAGCATCAAAAAAAAATCAATTTAAAACAAATTTTCTTAGAAAAAACTTCTTTAGAAGTTAATGTTAAAATAGGCATAAATGTGTAATGCTATGCAATATATAAAAAACTTCCCCACTTTATGGCCAAAAGACAAAGATAAAAAAATTTTTATCTCTCTGTTCCTCTGGATTACAACTTGAAAATCATGTAGGTATGAGGTAGTGTAGTTACTTGTATTACATGCTGGTTATTAAAAGTAATGCTCTATTTTATGAAGTAATACACTTGGCCGATAATTAGAATATCATTAAAATAAACCTTAATGCTAAACTGTTTATATGTAGCAAGAAATTTAATCCAAGTGCCTTAAAAACTGTATTTAAACTCTGGAGACAGCTAGGTTTCATCATAAAATAGGAAGTAATCTTTCAAAGCAGTTATTTACAGTAGCAATTAAAGTACGAGACTGACATTTGCACATACACAGACCGGTGCGAAAAACAGCCGAGTGCACACTGAGGTAGGAAATGAAGGAGTCCGTCGGCTTGGGTAAGATTTTACACACTGTAAACCAGAAAAGGTTTTATATTATTTTATATTTTGAATTTAAAATTACAAGTATCAAAGAAATAGCTAGATGGAATACACACACACACACACACACACACACACACACACACACACACCATTGATCACTGTTTTGTAGTATGGGATTCGTTATCATAGAATTAAATTCTCCCTGACAAATTCTTAGGTGTACTTATAAAAGCCTCTAGAAAATAAACAAGTCCAACTAGTTTTTTCCTACAACAGATAAGCTGATAATAGAAATAACATACAAACCACTGAAAAGATAGTGGTAATAGCTCCCGCAACACCGGCCCCCATGGAAAAGGGTAACATTAGACGAATTACTCTGAAATGGGAAGCCTGGTCCCCACGTCGCCTCACAGGCCTACTGGCTTCAGACCCATTCCCACACGTTAACTACACAAGCCCTCTGCCAGACTCAAGATGCACTCTACACAAGTCAGGTGTCTAACCTCAGTGAAATGAAGTACTTTCCAATCCAAACTCTAAAAATTACTTTCTGTACCCTTTCAAACTGGATTCTGCAAATGTTTCTCTGAATGCAAATATTCAATGTTGCTTTCATCACTGACAGGTCCACAGCTTTCTATACCAGCAGAATGGCTAAGAACCATTGCATAATGGCATGGGATAAGGGTTCCGATTATTAGAAAACTATCTTAAAACAGGATTGAATAAATACAAAGACTGATTTTAAAATGCCCAAGTCCAAAATGATGGGTGTGCCCTTACGTGCTAGATTTGGGGAGGAGAGCAAGACTAAATCAGGCTTCCAAATTCAAACCCACAATGGTACAAAATTATGTTTTTAGCCTATCTCACAAACCTACATGGTTGTTGTGGACACATTTTGATCTATCGTAATGCTTTTTACAAAGAAACCACAGACCTTCAGAGACAGGATGGGAAATGAACTGCCACTCCTGATAAACGCAGGCCATCTTTCCCTGCGACAGCAGGTTCCCTTGTATGAGTGGCCTCTGGCGGGCACGCCCCCAGCCTTGTCCCAGGTGAGCACTCCAGGATTCCAGAGAGGCTAAGACAAGGCTGCCATCACAGGAGCTCACGTCACTGTGTCCTGAGTTTTATTTCTCCTCCCAAAAGGACGAGAATGTGAGCAAACAGAAAGATCATGCTGGACCCAGATGTAGAAGAGATGAAGAGGAAAAGAGGGAAATGACACTTATCTACTGCTGATGCAGCCAGGACTCTTAAAGTCGACATTGAGGAGGATCAGGAGCCTCTGCCAGAGGCTGGCCTCCTGCCCGGGGTTCCTAACTGTTTCCAACGTAGCCGAGGATCACAGCTACAGGCCAACCAGTCTCCACTTTCAGCAAGAGCTGAAAGAGCAACACGCCAGGGTTCAGGCGAGATGGGCTCTACGTGTTCCCACTTCAGGCCTACAGCACTGTGCCCGAGGAGGTGACACCTCACTTCCCAGTAGCATGGAACTCTGTCAGCATTACTTGGAAGAAAATTTTCTTTTAAACCAGTATGTTGTAAGAAGGCCAGATGATTAATCTTTTGCAGGCTACTTCTTTAGAGCAGGAAGTGTCTGCAGAGGTTTCAACCTGTTTAACTGTTGTCTGATACGCTACAGTTTTTCACTTTCTTATTTACTTTGAACACTGGGAAGAATCATTGCCAATAGCTGTTATTCTTTAAAACTGAGCAGTTTTCAGTACCCTTGCTGGAAAATCCCATGGACAGAGGAGCATGGTATATGCTACAGTCCACGGGGTCACAAAAAGTCAGACATGACTGAGCGACTTCACTTTCTTTCTTTCTTTCAAAGCCTTACTGCATTTCCATGTGGGAGTTTTCAGCATCCAGGTGGCAGATCATTTCTGCCCCTCCTGTGGAAATGAAGGAAAAGTCAAGGCTGACATCAAAGGAATTCCCTTAACAGCAAAGTATGAGGGAAGACAAACCATACTGTCAAGAGACAGGTGGCCATATCAGGCTTTTAAGACAATGTCAAGATGTCAGTAGGAAATAGCCGGAGGTGCGTTTACTCATCAGTAGTACACTTGTCGGTCATCTGTTGACAGAAGTCTGAGATGCCCCCACTCTGTCGACAGGGCTCCCTCGGCTCCGAGAGGGTGCTGGCGGCCGTCTGGGACTCCTGGCCCCGCACACCACCCACCTCGCCTCCCTTGGTGCTGGGGTAACATAGGCTGGGCTCCCCGGCAGGCAGTCCAGCCGCAGGCCTTTCAGACAGACTCAGGATCGAGGGTAACACGAGCTCACTATCAGGAGTGCTCTTGCCTTTCTCGGAAATTAACAGGGAGAGCGGGCAGTCAGAGGCTGAGTACTTGGCGAGGATCTGTATCTGTTCTTGACTCAGAGCCGCTTCTTTACAGACTTGCTGGCAGAGCCCGGTCAGGTTCTGCTTGGTCTCGCCCAGCGTGGACAAAATGTGATCCCTCTCCTTCAACAAGCTCTCCTTTTCGTTTTGCTGTAGGCGAGAAAGAGAGTACGGTGAGCTGTGTTGATGAGCTTGTCAACATGGCTAGGGTGTGCATTCATTCATATCCATGGCGCCTCCTCATCATGTAAGGTCATGGGGAATTTTTCCTGCCAATTCCATTCAAAAATATACTCAATCCTGAGGCTCATAAGCCCTCATCCCTAACAGGCCTACACATATCTTGGAGTTCAGAAGTACTTAGATTCTAGAGACAAAGTATAGATGCACACATAATTCCTCCAGCAGCATCTGAAGCAGCACCCAACTCTCAGACACCTTCCCATTTCTAAATAAGACACACGAAAGCGTCAATAGACAAAGTAGGATACATAACAACTGTGTACCCTGATCTAGCTTTGTGTCAGTTTTTTGGCCAAAATAGTTGCAACAGACTTGCACAGTTTTCAGAGTTTTTTGGATCTGTGGACTGCAGATAAACCCGTGCAGACTCTGGGGATGAAATACAACCTCCACAAAAGCTCAAGTGAAGTGATCATAACTCCAAAGATTCTAATCACGACTGGACATTAGCTGTGCCAGACACTGTGCTAAATGTTTCCAAACATACCATTTCAACTATGTAATCCTCACGATGACTACTGATTTCAGGAATATCAAACACATTTTACAGATGGGGTTCAGATTTTAACATGCCCAGAGTCAGAAAGCTAGTAGGTGAGTGACTGACATGTGAAGAATGGAGGGGGAGGGGAACTGTGTTTATTAATTACTATTATTGCTATTTAGTTGCTAAGTCATGTCCAACTCTTTTGCGACCCTGTGGGCTTTCCACAGGACTTACTAGACACACTGGAGTGGGTTGCTATTTCCTTGTCCAGGGGATCTTCCTGACTCAGGAACTGAACCCAAGGCTCCTGCCACGTCTCTTACACTGCAGGTGGGTTCTTTACCACTGAGCCACCATGGTTTCCCAGGTGGCACTAGTGGTCAAGAATCTGCCTGACAAGGCAGGAGACGTCAACAGACTCGGGTTCAATCCTTGGGTCAGGAAATCCCTTGGAGGAGGAAATGGCAACCCACTCCAGTATTCTCACCTGGAAAATCCCATGGGCAGAGGAGCCTGGCGGGCTACAATCTGTGCAGACACAGAGAGTCAGACACGACTGAGCACAATTATTACCCCTATTGGTACTGTTATTATTTTCATGTTAAATGATTATCCCTGTAAGAAAGCCTACCGTGAAGTTTTGGTCAGGTTTTCCCGGTCCCGGCCACCCTGTCCACCATCACTGGTCACTGCGGACAGCGTCTTTTTTCCTATCATTGTGCCACCTCATCCTTCCGATTCTACCACTGCACTGTGCCTAATCTAGTATGAGCTAGAAAACCAAATCATCAAGCTGGTTATAAGGTAAGAGAAAATAAGTGTTGACAGAGGGTCAAAGATTTCTCTTGTGAAATCTATGATAAATCTCCTGGCCTTCTGCTCTTGGGCAACTTCAGGGGAGCCTGAGCTGTTAAATGTTGCCAGTTAACATTTAGACAGGTTGCTTCACAGTAGCCATCTGCAATGGCCAACCTTTAAATAGATGCTCTTCCGGGACTAAAATAAAATAGTTAAAAGGTTAAAAAAGAAACCTGCTTTGCACAAAAGTACTGCTGTGGTTTTATATTAAAGTTTTCCTACAAAACTGCGGGTGACTCCAACTATGGGTAGTCAGGTTTTAAATATTTCAGGGCCATCTAAGACTTTGAAAAACTTTGCACTGAATAAGAAACACTAAACTTTTCTATTGCAAGGTACATACTTCTATTTACTGAAAGTGAAAGTGAAGTCGCTTAGTCGTGTCCCACTCTTTGTGACCCCATGGACTGTAGCCTACCAGGCTGCTCAGTCCATGGGATTTTCCAGGCAAGAGTACTGGAGTGGGTTGCCATTTCCTTCTCTAGAGCATCCTTCTGACCCAGGGATCAAACCCCAGTCTCCTGCATTGCAGAAAGATGCTTTACCGTCTGAGCCGCCAGGAAAGCCCCTATTTACTGAAGCATGATGTATATCCTGAATGAACACATGATATTTCACACACACACACACACAGAAGGAGCAACTCTCCAGCAGCAAGCATGCATTCTGGAGCCTAATACCTGCTATAAGAGACTAGGGATTTTTACAGAAAGGGGTGGCTCCCCATCTCTAAACAAGAGGCGGCTTCCCAGGTGGCTCAGAATCCCAGGTAAAGAGAAGGCTTTACCCAGGTGGTAAAGAATCTGCCTGTCAGCGCAGGAGACACAGGAGACTTGGGTTTGATCCCTGGGTCGGGAAGAGCCCCGGGAGGACAGCATGGCAACCCAGTCCAGTCTTCTTGCCTGGAGAATCTCATGGACAGAGGAGCCTGGTGGGCCACAGCTCACAGGGTGGCAAAGCGTCAACCAGACTGAGCACGCACACAGACGCACGGTAAGCCTGAGGCGCCTCCGTAAATGGCGCAGGCACACCGACCGCGCCGCGTCAACAGCGCGCGCCGGCTGAGGAGGCTGGCTCTCCCCTGCGAGCCCGGGAAAACACCGGCATCGGGAAGACCAACGGCTATTATCAGTTCTAAGAAATTAAACTAGAAAAAGATTAATCCATGGGTCCACTGTGATACTACAAGGATGTGGTCGGACGGAGGAAGAAGAGGAGGGAAGGAAAGTTCTTTTTAAAGAGGAATGCCAATAAATGTAAGTGGAATGACAAAATTGGAAAAATCCCGATTTTGCAGTCCCCGTTGTAAAGGCCATCATCGCATGCTTAAAACCAAAGGACAAAGGAGTGTTGGGGAACCAGATACTCACAAAGTGCCTAATTAACAGTCCACAGAAAGCAATCACAAAGGCAAAAAAAAAAAAAAATTTGGAGATGATCTGCCCCCGTGCACTCAAGTGGAACAACACCCTGACACGGTGTCTCCCCAAGTGACCCAGTATGAATGTTTAATCTCAGTCTAAGAACACACACTTCCACAGTTTACATGAAATACAAAGACTGAAGGAAGGAGTTACATAAAACCAAGGGCAAATGATCAGACACACATTAAAAGTGTGACACTTCATGAGAACGCTGGCCTGGACTCTTAAAAACCTATTATCATTAAAAAATAGAAGGGGGAGGGGGGGTACTTGGCATATACCCTGAGGGAACCATAACTGAAAAGGATACAGGTACCCCAATGTTCATCACAGCACTATTCACAATAGCTAGGACGTGGACGTAACCTAGATGTCCATCCACAGATGAATGGATAAAAGAAGTTGTGGAATGGAACACAATGGACTATTACTCACCATAAAAAGGAATGCATTTGACTCAGTTCTTTTATATATATATATACACACACACACACACACAGTGGAATATTACTCAGCCATACTGACATGTCCTGGAGGAGGAAACGGCGACCCACTCCAGCATTCTTGCCTGAGAATCCCCACAGAGGAGCCTGGCGGGCTCTAGTCCATGCGGTCGCAAAGAGTCAGACACAACTGAGTAAGCAAGCGATTGACACGTACCCACTGCTATACTTAAAACTAACACAACACTGTTAATCAACTAGACTCTCCTAGAAAACAAAATTTTTTTTTAATTAAAAAAAAATGGAGGGAGAAGGGGGAGGATTTGTTCTAGACTGAGAGACTAAAGACAAAACTAAAAACATCGTGTGAGAATTGGCTCCTACTTTGCAAAGAAAAAAATATATATAAAGTATGCCTAGGGACAATAAGGGTAATTTGAATAGGAACTACATATGTTATTTAAGATTTATTAATTTTCTCAGGTATGACAAAGATATTGGTAAATATATTTGATAAAGATATCAAAAAATGTCATTTTAGAAGATTCATATTTAAGCATTTAGGGGTGAAATGTCATAATGTGGTAGGTTTCAAATGATTCAGAAAACAAAACAAGAGGCATAAAGACGGACAGGGAGTATAGTGAGAACATCGCCCAACTGTAGTTACAAAGAATCCAACACTGGCTAATAGGGACAGACGGACAAAGACCCACAGGCCAACCAAGCGGGGCTGGGGACACAGACCTGGCCAGAGAGACAGAGACCAACCAAGCGGGGCGGGGGACACAGACCTGGCCAGAAAGACAGAGACCAACCAAGCAGGGCTGGGGACACAGACCTGGCCAGAGAGACAGAGACCAGGACCCACAGGAAGAGGCAGAGAGCAATGATGGCAAGATGTTGGTGACTGGTGAATCCACCACAAGTATATGGTTGTCTACCTCACTATTCATTTAACTCTCCTGCAAGCTTAGAATGGGGAGGAGGAAGATGATTCTCAAGAACAAATGAAAACACATCAAGCGGGCTCCCTATGAGACTCTAAGCATTTTACTGGCAAGCGCTATGTCTCACTGATCTTTGCTTCCCCTGGTACCCAGTACATTTAATATGAATGAAAAGCAGATACTCACAGAAAACCTAACTACTAATTTTTACTGAGCCCTGAACATGTGTGCGGCAGGACAAAGAGCCTTCCATCTCTAGCTGAATCTCATCCTTGCACCAGACCTGAGGGAGATACTACTCTTATCTACTTGTTATTGATGAGGGGATTGAGTTTTGGAGAGGCAATGACCTCTCCAAAGCCATCAAGGGGCCAGGCAGAGTTTTCAGCTGTTTGACTCCAAAGCCTCCATCTGACTTCTGTGTTCTAGTGCAGCAGGTTCTAGAAACTTAGTGTGCATAATAAAGACTCACACTGGAAACTTGCAGAATGCATGTTCCTGGGCCCCTCCCACAGGTCTGGGATGGGGCTCCAGAGGGAGCATTTTGAAGGCGGACTCCTGGGTAACTCTGATGCCAATTGTACACAGGTCACATTTCAAGACACACTGCTCAAAGGCCTCACAGAGTGGCAGTGGGGAGGCCCCAGAGGGCCCACAGCAGGGTGTGGAGATGGCAGTGCCCATGTGACTAGAGCAGTAGTTAGACTGTGACCAGAAAAGGGTTGTTGTTAATACAATAATTTTTACGACCAAATTCAAAACAGTAAAGACAGACTGGGCTTCCCTGCTGGCTCAGACTGCCTTCAATGCAGAGAGATCTGGGTTCGATCCCTGGGTTGGGAAGATCCACTGGAGTAGGGAAAGGCTACTAGCCACTCCAGTATTCTTGCCTGGAGACATGCCACAGGAGTGCATATAGTCGGACATGACTGAGCGACTAACACTTCCCCTTCACAAAGACAGGTGAGGTCATTTGACTCCTACACCATCATCCTGGACAAGGGCAGTGAAATGAAACCATGTGTGATCATCTCAACCCCGAGTTCCAGAACTTTGTGAATACTGTGATTTCTGATCACTTATAAGTTGATATCAATCAATATCTGATTTCTTCTAAGAGAGAATTACACTTTAGCAATTTATTATTTTTCTTTAAAAAGCAAAGTTTACTTCAAGGTTACCTTTGTTTGAGACCACAATGGTATCAGAGACACATATTTTCTAACTTCTGATTTCATCTTACAGAAAAGAATAAACATAGACCTTGAGAAGAATCCTATAAAGATGACAGCTTTGTAAGTCAAACACGTTAACAAGTTGAATGATTCTTGAACTTTGCTCAAGATTTTATATTTATTGGCAAAAGCAAAGTCATGATTTTGGTTTGTAAATTATAGATATTCAATTCTTACAGTAAAAGCAATCCTGAATTAATACCTAACCTTTAACATACTATCAAATTTTAAATTAAGATTAAAAGTCAATACCATCAATTAAATATCCGCCTTTTTTTTTTATTCAAAGGTTACTGACAGACTCCAACAGGACATTCAAATTAACATCTCCCTTTGGCTTTCCCAGCATATAAAGACCACCTGAAGCATGCTTAAAAGACATTTACTCCTTGGAAGAAAAGCTACAAACCTAGACAGCGTATTAAAAAGCAGAGACGTTACTTTGCTGACAAAGGTCCATCTAGTCAAAGCTACAGTTTTTCCAGTAGTCATGTATGGATGTGAGAGTTGGACGATAAAGAAAGCTGAGTGCCAAAGAATTGATGCTTTTGAGCTGTGGTGTTGGAGAAGACTCTTGAGAGTTCCTTGGACTGCAAGGAGATCTAACCAGTCAATCCTAAAGGAAATCAACCCTGATTATTCACTGGAAGCACTGATACTGAAGCTGAAGCTCTAATACTCTGGCTACCTGACGTGAAGAATTGACTCATTGGAAAAGACCCTGATGCTGGGAAAAGACTGAAGGCGGGAGGAGAAGGGGACGACAGAGGATGAGATGGCTGGATGGCATCACTGAGTCGATGTACGTTGAGTTGGAGCAAGCTCCGGGAGTTGGTAATGGACAGCGAGGCCTGGAGTGCTGCAGTCCATGAGTCAGACAAAGAGCCAGACATGACTGAGCGACTGAACTGAACTGAAGCATGCTTCACACATGGTTTTTATCTCACTGACCCACCTTAAAAATAGTATTTTCAAATCATTATTCGTTTTGTAATCAAAATACTTTTTTTCACGTGCTGATCCATCCACAGTCTATTAGGCTATTACTCTTAGAAGCAACTACAAAAGTTTCCTAAGAACCATGGGAAAACCAAATATTCCCTTCTATTGAAAATTAACCAAGAGTTATTCCACCGACGACATGAAAGGAATCTTTCTATAATGAGAGGCAATATAAACAGTGAGGTCCAAACCCAGAGTCTACAGAGTAGGCAGAGACATTATGAAAGGAACAATCAAGGGAGAGAAAACTGAAAATTGATAAATAATAGTACAGCAATAAGAAGAAGAAAGTAATATTTATTGAGTACTATGTGCCAGGCATTTTTCTAAAGACTTGGATGTATTAGCTCATTTAATCTTCATAAACTGGAGAAGGAAATGCAACCCACTCCAGTATTCTTGCCTGGAAAATCCCACAGATGGAGGAGCCTGGCAGGCTACAGTCCATGGGGTTGCAAAGAGTCGGACACGACTGAGACACTTCACTTCACTTCACTTCACTTCCAGTGTTTTTGCCTAGGGAATCCTATGGACAGAGAAGCCTGGCAGGCTACATACAGTCCATGGGGGTCACAAAAGAGCTGGACACGACTTAGAGACTAAACAACAATAATCTTCATAAATGAATACTCATTTCTGTTAAGTAAGAAATGGTATTATCCCATCTTATAGAGGAGAAAACTGAGGGACAAAGGTATGACATAGCCTGCCCAGAGTTACACGGGCTTCCCTGATAACTCAGACAGTAAAGAATCTACCTGCAATGCAGGAGCTGCAGGAGATGTGGGTTCGACCCCTGGGTGGGGAAGATCCCCTGGAGCAGGGCATGGCAACCCACTCCGGTATTCTTGCCTAGAGCACGCCATGGAGAGAGGAAGCTGGTGGGCTACATTTTAGGGCATCGAAAGGAGTCAGACACAACTTAGTGACACCGTGCACACACAGAAAACAGAACATTCAATGAACGTTTTTACTGCATCTAGACACTGTCTCTGCTGTCGTCTCTAACCAGGGTTTTAGCTCTAGCTGGCCTGCACTATTATCTTTCTTCACACAACGCTTCCTTCTATTAGTACCAACCACTACCGTACAAAGAAAACACTGGTAAAAATTAATCCATTTTTTAGTTAATTTCTCTTTTGATGTCGGAATAAAAAATAAGATGTAACAAAGTAGGCATTCTTATCCCTGAGGATCTCATTAGGTATTAAAATTTTCTATTTATATTAGCACATGAATTTTTCCCTTAGATGAAAGATTCAAGTTGGCTGGCTCACTTTGCTATCAACCAAAACAAGTTACTGGTTCATTAAAACCAACAACTGAAACATTAGCATTTACAGACACCAAGCACAACACAAAGAGATTAAAGTGTTTTATCATTTCTTTCATTTTTACTCAACCACCAGAATTAGATAGTGAAATTATCTTTAATCTATAAATCACTTTTTACAAAGATACACAGAAATAGTTCAACTTACATATGACAGTATCCCACTATATACATAAAATACTTGCTTAGGTAAAATTATGAAAATCCTCATTGCTTTTCATCTCCTTATTTTTCTGAAAATGTCACATAGTTTATTTTTTAATATTAATTGGCAAATTTTAAAATAATTGAACATTATATCTGACTTAGGAATTGAAACAGCTATTTCCTTATAAAAAAGAAAGACAGAATGAACTGTTGGAATTAGAATAAGAAGAAACTTCTAGACTCACCAGCTTCTCAATTTCTGATTCAAGATTCTGTATACAGTCAAGCTTCCTCTTGCGACAGCGTTGTGCAGCAATTCTGTTTTTACTTCTTCTCCGAATATCATGGATGCAATCCAGCTGTTCTGGAGTCAGTTTGTGCATTTTCAACAAAGATTGAAAATCATTTCGAGAGAGTGAAATTATTCGTTGTGCATTAAATGGCAATTTTACCTAGAAGGTGAAATAAACATTAGCAATTATTGCTGCATTTTTTGGTTTTACTTAAATCCAGGAAGAGGAAAATATGCATCTATGTTTTCCAGGGAACTTTATTTAGACTAAAAAAAAGCCCTCTATCATCTCCAATCTCGATACATTCTTTTTTTTTTCCTTCATTATTTCTGTTCTATTTTCGAGCGGGTTTAGAAGATAAATTGAGAAGCAGATTTTTTTCGCAAATCAAACATCATAAACATAAATATTAATGTACTTACAATGAAAAAACAGAATTTAAATTATTTTACTAGGGCATGTCAATACCCCACAGAGATCTTTAAGGCATTTTCTAAAGTGTTTTAAATGTATTTTTACCCAAACCAAAAAAATTCTGTTTTGTTCTCTGACTTCTATTACTGTGTAGCACTGACTTAATATTGTGTATAACACCACCAATAATTTCTAAAGCATTCCTGAAAATTTATTTCTCTGTCAGAAAAATGGCAGTTTCACATAATTCATTTTACTTGCCAATGCAGAAATGGTTAGAAAAACCTTATGAATATTTTACAGTCATTTTCAACATATTTAAATTTCAAATAATAATAATAAGATAATCTTTAAAAAATAATACTGTGGGAAAGTTTAATTATCAAAAAGAAATGAAACATTTGTCAGTTTCTCTGGCTACCTACTTAGTCTTTCAAGCTTACAGAAATTAGTTACATAAAATATTCTAAAATTTCTTAAATGTTTCATTTAAATACTTTGTCATAGTTTCAAGCACTGCATTTACAAATGTCATACAAAAATCAATATATATAACTTCATGCTTACATATTACTTCTTAAATAATGAAACACTTCCTTCCAAAGCCAAGGGGGGGGAAAAAAACCTCATTGTTTCAAACTATTTTATACCTGTTTTAACAGATATAAAAACAAAGAGTATGATAAAGAACTAATGAACCTTTATTATTACTGGAACTATAGTCAAGTTTTACAAAAAAGCATCTATCAAATACCAACATTTATACACAAAGTACACAGATCAAGAGTAGTATGATTAATAACAAACTGGATACATGTAGTTCATACTAAATTATTAAGACATTCTTTAATAGATGAAATGACTAAGGAAAACTAAGAAAAAATTTTATAGCTATGAGAAACTAGTATAAAGAAAACTCTGGACCGGAAGCCACATTCCTGCAACTGGTCATTGCTAAGTCATTGCTAAGTGACTAAGTCCCACGTCTAGACGTCCTTGTGGCAGTGAATAAGACTGAATATATGCTGTATTTAACCAGGAGTTAATCATCAAATGATTAGAGAATCATTATTCTTTTTCCTCTCGGGACCTGGCACTTGATTTAAACAGTTACATGGCCAATGCAGGAATCCACTCCCTGCTTAACAGAACAAAATACACCTACTTGAAATAAAGGAACACAGCAGTCCTTCCAACTTCATCACCCACTCCTGGTATGTATTATACCGTGGTATACTTAACTGAGTATGGGTTTCCTCCTCCCTCCCTGAGCCAGATCACATTCCCAAAAGGAGCAGACATAGTCAGCCCAGTTAACGGTGGTCAATGACTTGAGCACACTCTTTCCGCTCACCTCACACTCTTGTTCTCGGGCTGAACAGGGCTCACTGTCCCCTTCGGTATCCGTCTCCGAGTCGTCTCCCAAGCTGATCACGCAAGCGTAGGGACAAGGCTCCTGCTGGGGCTCTGAAGCGTAGTCATCAGTTCCGATTTCCAGGCTGCTGGAACAGCCCTCGGGACTCAGAGTGCTTATAAAAGGGCAACTGACAGAACTCAAGGTCGTGAAAGTCCTCTGGCCCGGTTCAGGGCTCTCGCTGATCCTGATGCCTAACCAGGGACACTCAGACCGCTTCTGGGGGTAGTTCTGCTCTGGGCTGTCTTTGGCCACGGCAGGTGACAACTGCATTTGGCAGGCAGCGTCCGTGTTGCAGATGTCACTCCAGAAGCCCTTCGCGAGGTGCTCCGCCACCTCTCGCTCCACGCTGCTCAGATCACTTGCGGCAAGGCCACTCTCCTTCCTGGGGCCGGAGTCTGATTTCACATCTGGACTCTCACCGAAAGCCTTCTCTTCTCGCACATCGGAACCCGACGAAGGCTTTTCCGTTAACACGGTGGTGTTCTGCGTGCCAGCAAAATTCAAGTCACCGTACTGGTCGTACGTGTGTAAGACAGACAGAGAGTAGAACCCGTGGGGGTCTGCAGAACTGGGGGGGCAGGGAGTTGTTTCTGTTTTTCCGGATGAGCCCTGGGAAGCGGGATCTTTCTTCTTGGCTTCTTCATGTTCCATCGCTGACTTTTTTTCTTCACATTTTAAAATCACCTGCAAGTCTGCACAGTCCTGGATTCCTCCTAGACACTCATTTTCCGACGGCTCGTGCGGCTGAACAGAAGCAGCCTGAATGTCTTTGACGCTGGACTCCACAGTTCGGACTCTGTCAGTTCCAAATGCTTTCTGGAATTTTCGGTATTTGGGGCATAAAGACGGCAGAGCCAGGGCAGCATCCTTTTCTAAGCACATGGATTCACACGTTTGGCTGGCACTGTCCTGCAGAGGAGGAGTCGCTTTTGCACTGCCTTGATACCTACGCAGTTTACAGTGAGGGGTTTGGACATTTTTGTTGTCCAGAAATTCCTCCACCTCATCAATTTCTAAATCCTTCTGGTCCAAGAGCGAAAACTTAAAATCTGGTTTCTGGCAAGGTGAGGAGAAGCATTTTTTTCTGGGGCATTCCTGCTGGTCTGCAGTGGAGTCCAGAAACTTGTATTTGAGAAACTGAAAGCAGGATTCCTCAATATCAGGTACGCCTAAAAATTCCACACACTTATACACCTCATCCACATTGTCCTTACTGAGTATCAGTTTAGCAGTGTAGGCAAACTGAATCAAAGGTTCAAATCCTTTAACTGTCACCTGTTAATATACAAAACAAAAACAAAGACATCACATGAAAAGCTGTCTAGCAGATAAGGACGAGAGAAGTAGCAGGGTGGCAAGATGAAAACCTCTTAGTGATACTTATAAAACAGGGATTTTAATTTGGTTGGAAAAAAATATTCCTCTCAGAAATGTAAAGCTAAGGGAATCTAGAAAAGCTTGCTTCTCACATCCTGTTCACTGGGACCACACCCTCCACTTTATAGATTTCCACTCATGATGATCCGTGGAGTATGATTTACTCATATGAGATAAAGATATAACCATTACCACAACTTTCTGCATTAGTGGAAAGAAGGCATCTATGGAATAAAGCAACGTGGATAAACGTTCAACACCCTGTTTCAAGTGCTGGGGTCTGCTGCCATCCTAGATCTGCGTGGTTACCATATTCCAAACAACTCCTCAACCGTGATAAACTACTGAAGTGGAATAGTCAATGCTGGAGAACAGTATAGCTAAAGCAATGAAAGTATTCCTAACCATGGTGGACAGTAAATGGCTACCTATCAATTATCTTAGAGTTTCTAATAAAATTTTTTAAAGATTCAGATTTACAAAGTGATCTACGTGAAGACCTAAAACTTGTGCCTAGTACAGTCTCAGCAAAGAATTCAAGGACTCTAGCTAATAAAACCTTTAAGCTCAAAATTGCACATTCACACTGAACCTGCCTCTGCAGAGAGAGGGGGAGATGACCCCTACTGAGGGCTGGAAAGCTTCACTCCCGACTCAAAACACAAAAATTAATTTTAAAACACTGAATTCCAATGAGAGTGATCAAGATGTAATTTTTCTGTGATCCTCTTAAACACCTGCTAAACTGGGCATACTTAATTAGCTTTTAAATGGCTAAAAAAATAAAATAAAAATAGCAACATCAAATACTGGTGAAGATGTGGAGAAACGGGAAAACTCACACATTGCTGGTAGGAACATAAAATGGTGCAGCTGCTCTGCAAACCAGTTTGGCAGTTTCTTAAAAACATGCAACCACCATATGTCCCAGCAACCGCACTCCTATTCTTTTATGCCAGAAAAATGAAAACTCATCTTGCACAAGCACTCACTGCAATGTTATTTGTAACAGCCCAAAATTGGAATTAGCCTGATTTCCTTCAATAGGTGTACAGCTAAATAAAAACCGGTACACCCACAGTATGGAATGCTCAGCAATAAAATAGAATACACTGAGGATGCCTAAGACTTGGGTAAATCTCAGAGAAATTACGGGAAGAGGAAAAAGGCCAATCCCAAAAGGTCACCTACTGAATGATTCCATTTATGTGACATTTTTCAGATGACAAAACTTTAAGAAAGGGGGACAGATTAGTGGTTGCCAGGGATTAGGAATGGAGGGAGGGGTGAGGGAGAATGGAGGGAAACCAGGAAGGGAGTGAGTGGGATTATAAAAGGGCAACACAAGGGATTCTCGGGTGGGTGTGAAACTGTTCCGTTTCCTTACTGTGGCAGTGGATACATGGACCCACCCAGAAAATGAAACTGTAGAGAATTTCACAGCATACTCAATTTAGTACAAGTAAAACCAGGAAAGCCTGAGACGGGTGAATTGTATTACTGTCAAAATTCTGGTTGTGATACACAATTTCGCAAAAACACTCTACCATTGGAAGAAACTGAGCAGAGTGCAGCAAAGGGGTTCTCCGCCTTATGTCTTACAGCTGCATGTAAATTTACAATGATCTCAATAAATGTTTCAATTGGGAATTTTTAAATAAAATAATCAAGAGGCTTTAAAGACAGCTACACAATGATCTTTTCAATCTGTCATTATGATGAGACACTTCAAATATTTGAAAATGTGTATCTTATATTCAAATTAGAATGAATGAATGTATACATACACACGTGCATGCAGATACTTTTCCTTCCATATACAGGAATCAAATTTTTTTCTGCTTGGAAAGTCTTTTTAAGTAATTTGAAACTACAGATCATAATGAGGATATCTCGATTAGGATATGTGTTGCTACTTGTTAAAGAACAACAGCTGACCAATAGCTGGCCCTTCTTGCCACTGCCTTAGTACTATATTATTTGCTCCAACTTCTGCCACAGAACTGACAACCTGTAGCTGCCATGTCATGGATGTATGTATGCACGGCCAGCAATAAGCTGAACTGTAGACTCAGTGTCATCACAGAACAGCCCACACAAACCTGTTGTACACAGACAGATTCTATATACTTTGTCCAAATTCCTTTTAACAACTTCTAATGTGTGCTGGAGAAGACTCTTGAGAGTGCCTTGGACTGCAAGGAGATCAAACCAGTCAATCCTAAAGGAAATCAGTCCTGAATATTCACTGGAAGGACTGATGCTGAAACTGAAGCTCCAATACTTTGGCCACTTGATGTGAAAAACTGACTCATTTGAAAAGACACTGATGCTGGGAAAGACTGAAGGCAGGAGGAGAAGGGGATGACAGAGGATGAGATGGTTGGATGGCATCACCAACTCAATGGACATCTGAGTTTAAGCAAACTCTGAGAGACAGTGAAGGACCCAGAAGCCTGGCCTGCTGCAGTCCATGGGGTCACAAATTGTCAGATACAACTTAACAATGAACAAAATGTGTGTCCCAATGCCACAAGGCTCAGCACTCTTCTAGTTGTAGTCACTAATGAAGCCAAACAAACTGTTAAAACAGCCAGTGTACCCAGCACTCCTGCCCTAAGAGTCGTCTCTTAGAGGTAGGATGGTAACAAGAACCTAAGTGTCTAGGTGTGGGAGCTCCATAATAGGCTTGGGGGAAAAGGTGTGTAAGAACAAGGCTCTATAAATATGACACAAAAATCACCTTTCTTCTACCCAAGCACTGTCTCAATCTCAAGAAAGAAGAAAGGGAGAGAACCCTTCTGGAGTATCTAACAGCCACGTGCAGTCAAAATGAGGAGGCTGGAATGCATGATCTTTTAGGTTTCCTCCAAATTGTAAAACATCCGGCTTGAAAACCGAATAGATCTGGCAACTCGGACTCATAGCTAAAACAATAAAACTGAGCAGCACAGGGAGGCTGTCCCCAGTAACTCCCTTTCAGCCCCGTCCATGAGGGCAGGTCGGTCATAGCCAAATTCAGGCTTGGGAGGATCCTAATCCCTGTCACAGCTGTCCATCACAGAAAAAGATCCAAAGGGGGAGTCCCGCCCAGGTGTGCGACCTCTCCAAATGCCCGTGTCCACTGGTGAGGCATTTCATTAAAACATAACAGAGGGTCGAGCTATTCAACAGCCCAACAGATATTAACTAACATCCAAAGTTATCAGAGACTTCCCTGGCAGTCCAGGAGTTAAGTAAGACTCTGCACTTCCACTGCCGGGGACAGGGGTTCGATCCCTGGTGGGGGAACTATGGTTCCGCCTGCCTTGAGGTGCGGCCAAAAAAATAAAGGAAACCAGTTGACACAGAAAATGCCAGGATGCCTACGAAGCAAGTTAAATGTGCGGCTGCAGAAGCACGGGCAAGGGATGACGGGGAAGACGGGGTTTTGCCCTAACGGGATCAACCAGGGGAGACTTAGTTGGTTGCATGAACGCGGGGCGAGCTCTCCCACCTCTCCAGGCAGCGTGATGCGCGGCTCACTGCCGGCTGTGCCGGCGAGCCGGGCGTGGAAGTAGGCACTGCAGGCGGCCAGCACGGCGCGGTGCGCGCGGAAGGGCCGGCCCTCCACCAGCACCGTCAAGTCGCACAGCTCGTCCTTCCGCCGCTGCTCGTCCAGGCAGCGCAGCACGTGCGCGCCGTGCACCGACGACTCGTAGGCGAACACTGCGTTCTCACCCAGCCACATTCTGCGTCCGGGGCGGCGTCGGGAGGGTCCGAGAGAGCATGCTTCTGACGGTCGTCAACCCTGCAGAGACACAGGCCGCGGTCACTCATGGAACGGCTTGGGAAAGAGGTCTGTCCCGGCGGCCCCGGCAGGTACCCATCAACATGTGGCTGCTGTTGAATCGCTCAGTCGTGTCCGACTCTCTGCGACCTCATGGACTGGGGCCCTCCAGGCTCCTCCGTCCATGGGGTTTGCCAGGCAAGAATACTGGAGTGGGGTTTGCCTATGTTACACATAATAAAAAGAAATCTTTTAAAAGAAAAAAGGCTCCTGAGAGCCTGGAAGCATTTATTCACTTCACTTCATTTAATAGAGATTTTTGATAAGCAATTTTTATAATAATAGGAAACATATTCTTGGGGTGAAGGGGGGGGAAGACCTTTTGAAGCAAGGATTTTATGGCTCTGAAATGAGGCATTTTGTACAAAGAAAACAGCTCCAATGAGCAAACCGGGAAGGCTGAGAAGTTTCTGGGTGGCATCCCAATCTGTTGCTTTAAGACATTAATGGGTGCGTGTAGGTCACCAGAGGTCCCACTCTGGGCTGGGCTAAACGGTGGAACAGGCAGACAGCACTTCACATGCTCTGCGTCCCCCATTTCCCAATACTTGACGGCAGGCAGGAGGGCGTGGCGCTCCAAAACAAGGGACGCGTTCTACAAAAGGCAAAGCTCATCCAACACTTAGAGGAGAAGGATTTCCTTGATTTAAAGACTCAGGTCTGCCAGGCCAAATCTTAGTAATGAATCTTTTTACATAACAAGTCTTACTTAACACTATAAAATGTAGGTAACAAATAGGACTACTCCATCATTAACAACACGGTTACCACACAGAGGAACTCTTCGTTTTCTCAAAATGCTAAAACAAAAGAGAAGATTATCAAAAATGTATGTTTTAAAAAACACATACTAACATATGTGCATGCGTGCCTGCTAAATTGCTTCAGTCATGTCCATCTCCTTGCGACCCTATGGACTGTAACTCACCAGACTTCTCTGTCCATGGGATTCTCCAGGCAAGAATACTGGAGTGGGTTGCCATGCCCTTTTCCAGGGGATCTTCCCAACCCAGGGATCGAACCCACGTCTCTTACGTCTCCTGCACTGGCAGGCAAGTTCTTTACCACTAGTGCCACCTGGGAGGCCCATACTAATACAGAGTAGCCTCCAAACATCTTTTGATCATATATATACCCAACATACATACTAACAACTATGGGCCTCCCTGGTGGCTCAGTCGGTAAAGACTCTGCCTGCAATGCAGGAGACCTGGGTTCAATCTCTGGGTCAGGAAGATCCCCTGGAGAAGGGAATGGCAACCCACTCCAGTATTCTTGCCTGGAGAATTCCATAACAGAGGAGCCCGGTGGGCTATAGTCCATTGGGTTGCAAAAAGTGGGACAAGGCTGAGCAACTGAAGTGACCCAGCCCTGCCCCCCCCCCAAAAAAGGACAGTTTAGTTGCTACATTGTGTCTATCTGACCCATGCACTGGAGCCCACCTGGCTCTTCTGTCCATGCAATTTCCCAGGCAAGAATACGGAGTGGGCTGCAATTTCCTGCTCCAAGGGACCTTCCTGACCCAGGGACCACAAGCTCCTCTTCTGAACCTTACTCATGTCCCAAAACATGAAGGTCCTCAAATGTTACATGACTGAATAAACATTACTGTTTTCACAGTTGCTATAGGCCAAACAAAAATGAAAGGAGAAATAAAAACTACTAAATCCAGACAGACTAGGCCCAAAGTTGTGTCCCAGTCTCTGCGATCCTGTGGACTGTAGCCCGTCAGGCTCCTCTGTCCATGGGATTCTCCAAGCAAGAATATTGGAGTAGGTTGCCATTTCTTCCTCCAGGGGATCTTCCCAACCCAGGGATCAAACCAGCATCTCTTACATCTTCTGCACTGGCAGGTGGGTTCTTTACCACCAGCGCCAGCTGGGAAGCCCCAATCATAGGTGAATTCCACCTCAAAGACACGATGTCTCAGTAACCACACAAGACATGCATCTATGAGTTCTATTCTACTTATGTGTTCATTTTTAAGGTGCTCATTATAGCTGAAATATTAAGTTCCTCAAACAGTCAATGAAAATAAAATCTCTCACTATGTGGTTAAACATTTCCCAAGGTCAAGGATCACAACCTATCATTTATTTACTGATTCAGCATACCGCATGAAATCATGGCAACTCGAAAACCACGTCCAAGGACTAACTTGACTTTCGGGTTGTGCCCACGTTGAAAGGGTAGTAAATTCCCTTTCGCAACTGGTGTTGGTATTTCAATTATCAACATAAGGAACTGTTAAGAGTAGTGGGGAGGAGCTATCATTCAATGAAACTGTGTATCTGGTGTGTGTGGTACTGCAGGGACCACTGCCTTCCACTTTATCCAAGACTGTCCACCTCCCCAGCCAAGCCGGATTCAACAGTGCCCGTGCACCTTGCAGTGGCCCTGGGCAAGTCCCCAGCCTTCTCATTCTGTCCTACCATCTGCCCTGACGATGATACACAACTACAGAAATCCTGCCCTCATATTCTGTGAGGCCACCATGGAAAACTGGGGAAATTCCTCAAAAAAATGAAGACCAGAACTACTGTATAATCCAACCATTCCACTTCAGGGTAGTAATCCAAAGAATACGAAAACACCAACTATAAAACAAACACACCCTCATGTTCAATGAAGCATTATTTATCATAGCCAAGATGTGAAAATAACATAAATGCCTATCAACGGATGAATGGATAAAGATATGATGTACATTTACACTACTTCACCATAAAAAAATGAAATCTTCCAATTTTGACAGTATAACGTTAAGTGAAATAAGTCAGATGGAGACAGATAACTATTGTGTAATCCTTACTCATATATGGAGTCTAAAGAAAACAAACAAAACAAAATAAAATTCATATACACAGAGACTAGACTGCTGGTTACTAGAGGGGAACGGGCTTCCTGGTGGCTCAGACGGTAAAGAATCAGCCTGCAGTGCAGGAGACACGGGTTCAATCCCTGGGTCAGGAAGATCCTCTGGAGAAGGAAATGGCAACTCATTCCTGTATTCTTGCCTGGAGAATTCCATGAACAGAGGAGCCAGGCGGGCTGCAGGGCATGCGGTCGCAAAGAATCAAATGCCACCGAGCAACTAACACTTTCACTTTTACTTACTAGAAGGGAACAGGGTTCAGGATGAGTAAAATAGACGAAAGGCGTCAACTGTATGCGTGGTGATGAATGGTAACATTTGGTGGTTATGACTTTGTAATGTATACAGATGTGGAATTGTAATGGTGAACACCTGAAGGTTATACATATATAATTGGTATATAATGTTTATATACCAATTTTACCTGAATTAAAAAAAAAAAAAAACTATACTGAAAGACACTGAAGAACACAGAATAAACGGAGAGGGACTTTGACCTAAAACAAGCGAGGCGCAGTCCCCACAGAGCTGCTGTCCGCCCACATGCAATCCAGCCATTGCATGTTGCTCCAACTAGTCTGTTCACTACTCGCCTCAAGAGAGAGTTTATTTTTGGCTCAGTCCCCTGCTCAGGCAGTTCTGGCTGACAGGCTACCTCATAAATTCATGGCCAGCTTACAGCTTTGGACCGTATGCCAACACCAAGTTCCAACAGCTACAGCTGAGAGAAGCTAGAAAATCAGGGAGTCAAACAGCCACCTGGGACGATGCCTCTTAAAAGGCTCAGGTCTCCCTTTAAGTGGACTGACCTGACTCCTCCCAGAAACCTGGGCCTCGTCCCTGAGACCTCCCACGCTCGGCCCTGGGGTCCAGTCTCCCCCCAAGCCCTGGTGCCTCTGTCCCTTGCAGCTAAGACCCACCTGTGTCCATCTGTCCTGCCACAACTCCAGTCCAAGCCACACTGGCTCTTGCCTAGACAAATGCTGTTTATCCTCTTGCAAGGCCTCACAAGCTCACACATGTACAAATATAATTATGTAAATAAAAAGTGACACAAATATTCACAGAGCAATATTTTATCCTTACTAGTGCAACATAGTCTAATTTCTACTCTATTAGAAAAAAAAATCCAGTTGTGATCCACTCAAATTTTAAGAACCAATAATGGACCATGACCTCACACACTGAAAACATAAGACCACTGGCTACCAGAACAGGGTCTAAGCAGGTTGCCAGGGCCTTGCTGGGTTGGGTCTTGGTTTCAAACAAGGTTAACAACAGCACCTCACTGGGTTGTTGTGGGGTTTACGTGAAGACGATTAGGGTAAAGGGTTGAGCACAGTGTCTGGCCCAAAGCCAACAAATTTTAAATATTAGTGGCTGTTAACGATGATAATAATAAAAATAACAAAAGCCTCAGTCCTCCGAATCCCCTCATGATCCCCTCCAATTTATTCCCCTCCATCAAAGTTATAGCTCCCTTGCTAAAAACCCCACAATGTCTTCCAAATTCCTTATGATCAATTCTAAATCCTTAGCATGTCCTCCAGACCTGCATGGTCGGGTTGCCCATTAATCCAGCCTTGCCTCAAAGCCTTCGTCTCCCTCTCTCGCTGTTCTCCAGCCTGACCATCCTTCCTTCCCACTCCACAAGCACCAAGCTCCTTCCAGCCTCAGGACCTCTGCACATGCTGTCCCCACCCCCTGGACTTCTACTCTTCAGCCGGCCAACTCCTCACCTGTTAGGTCTCAGCTTAAATGTCAGCACCTTGCCTGACCTGTTCTCTGCCACAGCTCAAGCTTGTAACAGAGTACCTGGCCCAATGCAGGTACCTGCTTCTGAATGAATGACGGCATTTTTAGTATAAACCCAAAATGCAGATCGTCTAACTTCATCTTCCAGACACAGCACAGTCAGCCACTCCAACACACAGAGGAACAATGCGCTGAGCCAAGTACTCAGAGAAAAGTCCTTGGATAGCTTTTCCAGAGTCAGAAATACAATTACCCAACCCTGGCCTCACTAGTGTGGAGCCCTACATCAAGTTATTCTGAAATTCAAATTCAACTTTCCTCATTCTGAAAACCATCTAGGTGGTCAGTAATCTATTTTTACCAAGTAACATTAACTAAGGAATGACTAAATTAGCTAAGAATGGCACACTCAGTCACCTTCTGACATTTTTCAAACATAAACAGTAAGCTATAACATCCCCACCGAGTCTTCCGGGCCTAAATTTCTGTGAATTTATTAACTCCAAATTTAGATTCCTATGTTACACCTGAATTTTTCTATGTTCTTAGAAATAGAAACCATTGTTGTAATTCAAAACAAAGGTTCACTGACCTGAGCAAATTGCTGATTCATTCTGTAATGCTGATAAAGGATGAAGAGGCATTTTAAAGCTTCCTGCATCTCAATTTGGAAATAACTTCTGCTCTCTGCTCAGTACACAATTTAAATTTTAAGTCACTTCTTGATATTTTGCTTTCCAAGTCATTTTTTTTAAATGAAACAAATTCCTGTGGCTTTACCACATTTTAATAACTTTAAGGTAATTTATCTAAAAAAAATATACAAACTTTTAAAATCCTGAGGTGAATATTCCATCATGGAAGCAGATCTATAATGCTTCAGAACAGAAATTCAGAATGAAGATGAAGTTCCCTGTGCACAAAAGAGCTAGACTTTATTCACTTCAGTGCAAAGTCTCACAACTTGGTTGTTTAATTCTCAGTGTAGAAGGGCATGGGAAGTAACCTAACACCAAGGACTCATAAGAGAGAAGGACCATCATCCAAACATCCTTCATCTTTCACTTGAGGATGACAAATGTTCTTTCTACAAGTGCCTACCTGTGCCATACAGCAGACTGGTGCCCTGAAAACACACACAAAAAAGACAGTCCATACATTTAAGAAGAATATAGCCTGGAAATGTTTGAAAATGATACCTTGGAGTGAAAGATATGACAATGATCACTATAATCAACTTACACAGGAATGTGGGCAGTTCCTAAAGGTATCTGCAGTAAGACTTCAAATAAAAACTACTTTCTGGTCAATTCTCATTTAACCATAATGTTCAATTAATTGGAAGGGGAATATAGGAAAAGGAGGCAGCAAAGGATGAGATGCTTAAATAGCACCACTGACTCAAAGCCATGAATTTGAGGAAACTCTGGGAGACAGTGAAGGACAGAGGAGCCTGGCATGCTGCAGTCCTTGGGGTCACAAAGAGTCAGACATGCCTTACAGACTCAAGGACAACAACAAAGGAAGAAAGAACATAGGAAATCCAAGTTTCAGAACCAAAAGAAGAGCAGCAGATTCTTCTGTTATATCCTCTTACTACAACAAATGTAAGAAACAATGAAGCCTCTGATGTGTGTAACATGTGTGGCAGCTATTTGATTGTTAATGGGACTGTTATATCTCGATGGAGTATAACTACGTTTTAAAAACAAGAACCAGCAACTAGAATTGGCTCATACCAATACGGTGTATTTACTGAATTATGTATTGTCTACAATGCACTTGTCACTCACTATTTTATTTACCAACTTAGAGGCAGGATTTACACTGAATGAACGCAATGAGTTTTAAATTTAAAATACAGAATTCAGTGAGTTTTGATACTTGTATGTGTGGATGAAACCACCACCACAATCAGGATACATTTCCATCCTTCTCAAAATTCCATATGCCTTTTTGAGGTCTCTCCTTCCCTGGTCCCCTGGTCCCAGGTAACCAATGATTTGCTTTACGTCACTGTTGATCAGTGTGCATTTTCCATGATTTTTGTGTAAACAGAATAACACATACTATCTACGTAAACAGAATGTACTCTGGCCTTCGGTTTCTTTCGCTCAGTTTAATGACAATCAGGATGCGTACATTCGATGTTTGGGTTCTTTATTGCTGAACAGTATTCCATTATATGTACACACCACCATATGTTTATCCATTTAACTGTGGATGCACTATTGTAATAAAGACGTGTGCTTGTGTGCTAAATCACTTCAGTCGTGGCTGACTCTTTGCCACCCCACGGGCAGTAGCCCACCAGGCTCCTCTGTCCATGGGACTCTCCAGGCAAGAATACTGGAGTGGGTTGTCCTACTCTCCTCCAGGGGATCTTCCCGACCCAGGGATCGAACCTGTGTCTGATACGTCTACCTGCACTGGCCAGCAAGTTCTTTACCACTAGCGCCGCCTGTGAAACCGGTAATAAAGATGTACTGTTTCCAGTTTGGGGGTTGCTCTAATAAAGCTTCAGGGAACATCTTCACAGACGTATACTTTATTTCTCTTGGGTAACTAAATACCTAGGAGTGGTGAAGCTGAGTGATATGGTGCTGCTGCTGCTGAGTCGCTTCAGTCATGTCCGACTCTGCGTGACCCCACAGATGGCAGCCCACCAGGCTCCCCCATCCCTGGGATTCTCCAGGCAAGAACACTGGAGTAGGTTGCCATTTCCTTCTCCAGTGCATGAAAGTGAAAAGTGAAAGTGAAGTTGCTCAGTCGTGTCCGACTCAGCAACCCCATGGACTGCAGCCCACCAGGCTCCTCCGTCCATGGGATCTCCAGGCAAGAGTACTGGAGTGGGTCGCCATTGCCTTCTCCTGAGTGATATGGTGAGTTTCTGTTTAACTTCTTAGAAACTGCTAAACACTTTTCCAAAGTAATTGTATCCTTTTCTTGCTACCAGCAGTGTGTGGGAACTCCAGGTGCTCCACGTTCTCACCAACCTTGGTAATGTCAGTCTTTTTAATCTTAGCTATCCTAACATATACAGTGGTACAGCAGGAGACGGTGAAGGACAGGGAAGCCTGGCCTGCTGCAGCCCACGGGGCTGCAAAGAGTCGAACACGACTGGACAATTCAACAGCAGCGCTGTGGCTTTAGTTTGCATTTCTTGATGGCTAATCATGTTGAGCATCTCTATATATGCTTGTTAGCCATCTGTATATCTTCTTCTGTGAAATGTCTGTCCAATTATTCTGTCCATTTTTAACTGGACTATCTTCTTCTCGAGTTGAAAGGGCCAGCAGAATTTTGATCAAGATAGCAGTGAATCTAAACACCAATTTTGGGAGAACTGCCATCTAACAAACCGAGTCTTCTGAGGCATGAACATGGCATATCTCCCCATTTACTTAGGTCTTCCTTAATTCTCTCAGCATTATTCTGAAGTTTCTTAGGAAAGAGATCTTGTACTCTTTTGTTAAACTTATTCTTAAGTATTTTGGTTTTTGTTTTTTTTTATATAGTTACTATAAACGGACTTGTTTGTTAAACTTCACTTTCTGGTTCTCTTCGATAGTATAGACATAAAATTGATGTTTTTAAATGTTAACCTTGAATTCTCCACAACCGTACTTCATTTATTAGATCTGTTTCTTTGTAGATTCCTTAGTATTTCTATGTACACAATCATGTCATCTGCATAGAGATAGTTTTACTTCTTTCCATCTTTACACTTTTTCGCCCTTACTGCAATGATTTGGTAGTGAGAGTAGTGAGAAAGGGCATCCTTGCCTTATTTCCCTTTAAAGAAAGTGTTCCGTATTTCATCATGAAATATGACATTAACTATGGTTTTTCTAAGATAGGCAACTGATGGGCAGAAAGGGAGGTGTAGTAGTTACTATGCCAGTTAACTTAGGACTCCTGTAAGATACTCAAAGGGAAAATGAAAAGAAAAAGCAGAGTGAAAACTTCCAACAGTTCCCCCTGAGGAGTAAAATTCCCAAATTCACTCAGCCTCTTCCAAGGGGCTTCGTTCCTACACCACTTTCAAAGTATCTGCCCCAGACATCTATAAGACTGCACAACCAGGGACTAGAGATCAGTCATCAGAGGGCACAGCTAAGACTAACGCTCTCAGAACTTTGCACATATGGTCGCTGTCTGCTCTAGAGATCAGCAGAGGTGGACAGCACGGAACAGTATTCTATAACTGGAGGACAACCCTGCCAGTGGGCCAACTGCGTACCTCTAACAATTCCTTTTTTTAGAGGGAGGGGGAGAAGGGACAAGAATAGTACGTTACATTGTTGTTCTTCAGTCGCTTAGTCCTGTCCGACTGCTAGGAGGATCAAATGAAATAATATACCTAATGCCCTTAGGAGCACCTGACACATACCAGTGTTCCGTAATTGTTAGTGATTATTTGAATTTGATGTTAGAAGTGTTTTTGTAAACATAAAAGATCCTGAATAGCCAAAGCAACCTTGAAAAAGAAAAACAGAGCTGGAGCAGTCAGGCTCCCGGACTTCAGACTACACTACAAAGCTACAGTATTCAATGCGGTACAGTACAGGCACAAAAAAAGAAATATAGATCAATGGAACAGGAGCAAAAACACAGAAATAAACCATGCACCTATGGTCAATTAATCTAAGACAAAGCAGACAGAAGAAAGAGTCTCTTCAGTAAGTGGTGCTAGGAAAACTGAACAGCTCAATGTAAAATTAACTTAGAACATTTTCTAACACCATACACAAAAATAAATGCAAAATGGATTAAAGACCTAAATTTAAGAATGGATACTATAAAACTCTGAGGAAAACACAAGCAGAACACCCTTTGACAAAAATTAGAGCATATCTTTTTTAATTCATCTCCCAGAGTAATGGAAATTAAAAAAAAAAAAAAAAACAAGACCTAATGAAAGTTAAAAGCTTTTGCACTGCAAAGGAAACGTTAAACAAAATGAAAAGACAATCTACGAATGGGAAAAAACATTGCAAATGATGCAACCAACAAGGGATTAGTCTCCAAAACACACAAACAGTTCATACAGCTTAATAACAAAAACACGAACAACCCAATCAAAAAAACAGGCAGAAGACCTAACAGACATTTCTCCAAAGAAGACAAACAGATGCCCAAGAGGCACATGAAAAGATGCTCAACATTACAAATGATTAAAGAGAAATGCAAATCAAAACTATAATAGGTATCACCTCACACTAGTCAGAAGGGCCATCATCAAAAAAAATCTACAAATGATAAATGCTGAAGAGAGTGTGGAGAAAAAGGAACCCTCCTTCAGTGTTGGTGGGAATGTAAATTCATATAGTCACTGTGGAGAACAGTATGGGGGTTCCTTAAAAAACTAAAAACAGAGCTATGATACAATCCGACAATCTTTTTCCCAGAGAAAACCATAATTTAAAGACATATATGCAGCCCAACGTTCACTGCAGCACTACTTTCAATAACCAAGACACTGAAGCAACCTAAATATCCATCGGCAGATAAACGGATAAAGATGTGGTATATATATGTGTACACACACACACACACACACACACTGGATTACTCAGCCTTAAAAAGTGAATGAAATAATACCATTTACAACAAGTATGAACCTAAATAGTATCATACTAAGTAAGCCAGACAAATGTCATATGATATCACTTATATGTGGAATTTTAAAATAAAGATACACATAAATTTACATTGAAATAGAAATAGACCCATAGACATATAAAACAAACATGCTTACAAAAGGGGAAAGGAGGGGCAGGGAGAGGGATAACTTAGGAGTTTGAGATTAACATATACACATTACTACACAGAAAACCAACCAGGATGTACTATATAGCACAGGGTGCTGTACTCAAAATTCTCAAATAATCTATAAAAAAAAATAATAATAATCTGAATGTGTGTGTGTGTGTATCTGAATCACTTTGCTACACACCTGAAACTAACACAACATTGTAAATCAACTATATTTCACTAAAAAATAAATGTTTTTGAGTGGCATCGAGTGACTTTGAAACTGTAAGGAGAGAAATGTAATAGCATGTTACTTAGCTTTCCAGTGTTCAATATTGACACAGGTATAATAACAAGAACACTGCTAACTGGTTTTCATTTTTCAGAACAAATAATGGGAGACTTAATCATGGTTATTAAATGAAATGTAATTATTGACCTTGACAAATAAAGGGGACAGGGTGAGAGATAGAATCAGACAGAACCCAAAGGAAAAGCAGTATTTCTTTATGACGTATACTGAGTCAAAAGATACTGCCTTAAATACTGTTATCTGCAAACAGATAACATCTTAGGTTCATAAATATAATGAGGGCATAAACAAACTAGAAACAGAGGTAACCACCAAAGAACATTAAATAGCAGAAACGGGTAAAGATGAATATTATCTCTGAAGCCAAACTAGGTGTGTGATAGATGAGACTGCTTTACGATAAATCTATTGTTTTTAAATCAAAAACATGTAATACTTTGTAAAAACATGAGCCTAAAAGATGTTTAAACAGACAATAAACAAAATAAAAAAAACAGTGAAACTCAGTTAAAGTCTAAACTGCTGATAACTTAGCTGTGAGTCTTATTGCAACTTTTTAAAGATTCCTCAAACAGAAAAGGAATTTGATAAAGAGAAAAATCTATCTTTAACCAAAATCTTAGATTACTTTGACAAAACTAGGAGATAGTCAGGGAAGAAAAATATAATAAGATTTCTTCTTGTTTGGGAACAATGTTATACATACTGTTTAATATTCCATATTGACAAAGATATTAATTCAAATAGATTCTTTAAAAATTTAAGGGCATCCTTCAGGGAAACAAGCTGTTAAACTGCCTAATTGACTCACTGGAAGAAACCCTGATGCTGGGAAAGATTGAAGACAGGAGAGGAAGGGGATGACAGAGGATGAGATGGTTGGAGGGCATCACTGACTCGACGGACATGAGTTTGAGCGAGCTCTGGGAGTTGGTGATGGACAGGGAAGCCTGGCGTGCTGCAGTCCATGGGTCGCAAAGAGTCGGACACGACTGAGCGACTGAACTGAGAGCACTGATTCTCTGAAAGCTGTTTTATTTCTGCCAAGAAAACCACTCACATAACAAAATTTGGCAGCTGCTTTTGATAACACTGATGATTTAAACCACGAGCTGATTCTTTAAGGAGACCAATAAAATTGACAACCTTCTGCAGTCTCACCAAGGAAAATTGTGAGAAAAAGAGGAATTCACAACATTTCCATTGTTATACAAAAATACTGCAGTGGCTCTTAAAATTTCTTGACCCTCCACACATCCTTCGAACCACAGTAAAATTTACTGCTCTCCTTTATAGTGCTGCTGTGCTGTGGTCAGTTGTGTCCGACTCGTTGCAACTCCACGGACTAGAGCACCCCAGGCTGCTCTGTCTACGAGATTTCTCTGGTAAGCATATGCGAGTGGGTTGTCATTTACTTCTCCAGGGGATCTTCCCAACCCAGAGATCAAACCTGCATCTCTTGCATCTCCTGCATTAGCAGGTGGAGTCTTTACCACTGCACCACCTGGGGAGCAGGCCTTTATGGTAAAATTCCTCAAAAAAAAAAAAAAAAAAGAAAACTATTTATAGTCACACTGTCTCCCAACTCTTCCCTCTCTCTCTTCATTTGAGCCCACTAAAATCAAGCCTTCTCCCCTCCACTCCCTGGGAATTACTCTGTGAGGATCAGGGGCCTTCACATCGCCAAATGGGAAATTTTGAGTCTTCTCAGATAGCATCTTAGCAACACTGACCAGGTTGATCATTCCCTCCCTGAAATCCTTTCTTCACTTGGCTTCCTGAATACCACGGCCTTATGATTTACTGCCTCACAAGCACCCCTTTGTCAACCTGGTGGATTCCCCCTCTCCTCCAGAGCTCTAAGTGCTGGGGAACCAGGACTTGGTCCTCCCATCGCTCCTTCTCTTTGTAACACTCCCTACGAGAATTCATCCAGACCCACAGAGCAGACACGATCATTGATGGATTTGGTGTATACTTTCATATTTACATTTGGTCTAATCTCGCCTATTCTCGAACTCTGTACGCACGTATCCAACCGCATGCTCAAATTACTACCTGTATGTGTCTAGCAGACATCTCACATTGAACATGTCCACAAACCTTGGTTCCTCGACCTCCAGCTAGGATATACATCAAAATATTAACAATGGTTACATTTAGGTAATTTTTCCTTGTTTCTGCCTTCAAATTCTTAACTATAAACACATATTACTTTAGAATCAGAAAAATGTTCAGACAACAAACTATAAACAAAAATATGTGCCTTCAGAAAAAAAAGGCAGTTCCATTTCAGTTGTCTTTAGGGCTCCCAAGGAATGTCAGTTATTTTTTCCCCCTTTATAATGGATATTTTCTCTAGTCATCAGTAGATACAGATTTATCACTGACCGGAAAATTCATGGGTAACTCTAAAACACTGTTTTAAATCAGGCTCCATTGATATCTTCACAGTAATTACAAAATAATTAAATTTCATAGAAATTTTAAAAGATGCTTTGATGTGGGAAAAGACCTTGTTACAGGAAAATAAGAAGAAAAGATCCATCAAGTCCAGTCTAGCTCTGTGAATACAGGCAAATGTGCGTCCTTGTGACTTAAGCGGGGAGTCCCCGCCCTACGTGTGTCCCAAAGGTCTTTGAAAAAGATAAAGTATTACACACAAAATACAAAGAATTATGAAATGCATAAGAAAATCAATTTTAGCACCACCAGCAGCATGATATTGGAAAGAACAAGTAGTGGGATATAATTAAGGTAATGCAGATATTTCCAACAGCGTTATCTCTAAAATCTTAACCTCACCCTACAGGTTCCCCATAAGGAAAACAACACCAACACTTACATCAAGGGCTGAATGGTTGGCTGCTTTTAACAGCACAGTGCCTGGCATAAGACTTATCGTTATTATGCCCAACTTTATGCAAGTGACCAAAAGAAAACTACATTTTCCAAGGTTCTACAAACCCAAAAAGTTAAGCTACAAAACACAGCGATTCCGGAACCTCTAAAAATGAAAGTATGAGTAAGCCTACTAGTGATCTCAACAAGATAAAAAGAAAGTACTAAGATTACACAAGTCTGCTCAAGAGAATGGATAATCTTATAGACCCAAAGAATTGCCAACTAAAAGATGACACTCATCCAATACAACACACTTCCGTTACAGATGAGGAAACTGAAGTCCCGAGACGGTAGTATCTTAAGGTTAAAAAGGTCTTCTTCAATGTAATTGAAATATTAACATTTCAATTCATATTACATGATCTAAATAGTGATGCTGTGTTGAGGACAAGGGTAAAAGTGAGGAGGAAGAAAACAAAGAATAGAGGGAAATGCCTCAAGTGTCCTCTGCGTGTAATGAGAACGTTAGACAAAGATTAAAAGGACATTTAGGGAGTAGACATTTCCCCTTGTTACGCAGTATTCGGTTTATTAATTTCTGATCAACACTTCTTGAATCACATAGATTAAAAATCTCATAGATCATTAAAAAGAATCTGACACTAAACTAGGCTGAACTTAAACCAAAGTCAAGTTATACCCAATGAAATATCCATAGAAATTTAAAAGAAGGACACAGTGCTGGAGATATTTCACCAAAAGTTACTTTCAATACAGAATAATAAGTGTTCCTATCCTACATTCATAATGAAATATTCACGGCATTTGTTTTCAAGCTGTAAAAATTACAGCCGTGATTTACATTATTTCTAATTGCCTAGAGGAAGTGAAAACCTTAAAACTAGACCTCGGTCAGAATGACCTTCTGTAGGTCTAAGACTTGACAAATATACTATGCAAAGCAACTGAAAACACAAGCAAACCACGGAAAAGGGGCCCTTGAAATTCCCAACCGCTCCAGAAACACCTTCTCATCCCGACTCCTAATAAACCTGAGTCAAAACAAACAAACAAACAGATTAAGAGGAAAAAACATTAAGTAACAATGTTAATTATATAAGGCAACAGTTACAGTAGGTCTTCCCTGGTGGGTCAGTCCATAAAGAATCTGCCTGCAATGCAGGAGACCCAGGTTCAATCACTGGGTAGGGAAGATCCTTTGGAGAAGGGAATGGCTACCCACTCTTGCTTGGAAAATTCCATGGACAGAGGAGCCTGGCGGGCTGCAGTTCACAGGGTCACAAGAGTCCGACACAACTTAGCAACTACCAGCACCAACCACCACTGCAGCTGCAGTAGAGCAATTATAATATGAATCACAGATATGAAACTTGCTAATTTTAGTAGAGGAACTAAATTGAAATGCTTTATTGAAAGATAACCTAATCCACTAAGCCCTGGTAGGCAGTACAGTGCTAGGTATCTCAATAAACATAGCTACAACTAAAATTTTAAAATCTGTTTCTCATTATTGATGTTAACTTGGAAGTCAAAATTACCATCTCTAAAATGGAAAATAATCAAGCTGTAGGCTTTCCATCTAGCCTTCAAAGAGCTAGTTTCCAACACATAATCCCAAGATTTAGTCAGCTAAGTTAATATTAATTTGAGGCCTATTTTTAAAAAAGCTAAAATATTCCTCAGTTCAAATATTATTTGAGGAACAACTGACTAGGCAAATACTATTGTTTTTCATCTGAGATGGAAAGTGTTTCGGCAGTACCGTCTTTCTAAATTCTACCCGAAAAAGTAATACCCTTTCAGAAGCCTCCCCTAACCATCTATCACAGCTATTCATTATTCTCGATTAGGAAAAAAAAAAAAAAAAACCTATTAACAATTACTCTCTATTTGATAAATTCACAACACTAAGTGTTTCTTTACTTCTGCTGTTTGTTTGCCCTTCCTATGGGAAGGGCTGTGCTGTGCGCTGTGCTTAGTCGCTCAGTCGTGTCTCTTTGCGACCCCATAGACTGTAGCCCACCAGGCTCCTCTGTCCATGCGGATTCTCCAGGCAAGAGTACTGGAGTGGGCTGCCATTTCCTTCTCCAGGGGATCTTCCTAACCCAGGATCAAACCCAGGTCTCTCACATTGCAGACGGATTCTTTACCATCTGAGCCACCAGGGAAGCCCAAACAAAGCACCAAAAATGGGGACTAAGAAGAAGGAACAAGAAGGAAACCAAGTCCTCTGAACACACATCAGAGTGCTGTGAGCAGTTTAGAGTGTAACAGAAACACTGCAAAACTGAAGTGGAATTATTTTTGAAGTCTAAAAAGTATGGCAAACAAGCTGACCACAGGACAGCTTTCCCTCCGACAAGAATGAGTGTGTAAAGAGGGACTGACAGATCTGTTTGTATCCCAGATTCAAGGACATGGGTTCCAAAGGGTCCTGGCCGATCCAGGCAATGAACCAACTACCCAAGCTGGACTAGCCTCACCACTCACAGCCACAGACATCACCCTAACCCTACAGAGGCCGAGAGAGAGTGGTTCCTCTTGGGTTAGATACAATCGGAAGCTACAAGATACACTTATGTATTCTCCTTTCCCTGCAAGCAGGAGGAGGATCACAGAGAACTGTAGAACTGTTCAGAGGACCGAAAGAAATATATTCCTTCTACACCTAATTTTTGGGGTAGAATGGGCAAATTTTCACAACTTAAAAAGTTAAAAGTTTAACGTGATTTAAAATCACGTTAAAATAAAACATTTATATGTGATCTGATGGTAAAAATAATACTTGATCATCGTAGGAAATAAGAGGGGGAAAAAATCACCTAAAACCCCAAATCCAAAGATAACCACATATTCTCTCTCTACTCAGAAGTATGTGCCTACAGAGTAGCAATGACATCTATATGCTGCGGCTGCTAAGTCACTTCAGTCGTGTCTGACTCTGTGTGACCCCACAGACGGCAGCCCACCAGGCTCCGCCATCCCTGGGATTCTCCAGGCGAGGACACTGAAGTGGGTTGCCATTTCCTTCTCCAATGCATGAAAGTGAAAAGTGAAAGTGAAGTCGCTCAGTCGTGTCCGACCCTCAGCGACCCCATGGACTGCAGCCCACCAGGATCCTCCGTCCATGGGATTTTCCAGGCAAAAGTACCGGAGTGGGGTGCCATTGCCTTCTCTATATGCTACCACGTGTAATACAGATAGCTAGTGGGAAGCTGCTGTGTAACACAGGGAGCTCAGCTCGGTGCTCTGCAATGACCTAGAGGGGTGGATTGGTGGGGCTTGGGGGAGGGGGTAGGCTTAAGAGGTAAAGGATGTATGTGTACATACAGCTGATTCACTTTGCTGTCCAGCAGAAATACACTCCAATTGTAAAGCAAATATACTCCAATTAAAAAAAAAAGTATCCGTCTGCCTGTAGTGTTGGCGTAAGTAGCAGGCAAGCACGACCCTGCGGGCCATCCAGCTATCATTCGCCCCCCTCGTTTTCTAACCAAATCCTGACTGTGCCTACAAGTCTACTCCACCTGAGGCCATGCGTTTCTGGGGAACAAACCCTAGTCCCAACCTAAGACGGATCACAATCCATTTCAGCCAGTCACTGTGGTCCCCCTTCCCTTGACACTGACTTGTTTAGACATAAACTTATGCAACGCTGACTCAACAGAGGAGAGGCTGGGGTGGCATCTACTATGAGGTCTTTGGGAAAGGCTTTTATCACTGATAGAGAGACATCACAGAAAAAAAAAAAGGCTTCTTCCAAGAAACTTAGTCATACTTACGTGTACACTTGAACTTGTGGCAGTCATCTTGCAACCATAAGAGGAACTAGCCGTGGGCAAAATAAACACATATCCTGCATTTTCAACTTTTTCGCACTGACATTACTTTTAAAAACATACACACACAGACACATCTTTCTGACCCAACCTCCCCCTACTAAAACCGCTCTCTCTTCTCTACTCTTCTCAAAAAAGCTATCAAAACAAGCTGTTTCCTCCCCTAAACTATGCACTCATCATTGACATTTCTAGACTTTTTAAATTTCCCAAACCTTAAGCTTCTTCTACCCTACGTTTTCAAGGCACATTTGACATGTTGCTATTTTGGCAATGAACACACGCTACAGTAATGGTTTGCCCTGCAGATTATAATCTCTGAAAACACTGCCAATATCTAGAAAAGTTCCTGGCATATAAAGCACAAATATTTGTTTCATAAATGAAATGGAAATCCAATGCCTAACAAACAGGCATATCCCGAATGTTGAAATGAGTGTAGCAACCCTACGATCTACAAGCACAAGAATATGCCTTTGTGTGTGTTAAGCTGGGAAGAACAAATGCACAGGAAAACAAGAGAGCAAAGTGCCTTGAAACCTGAAGACACAATTCTTCTTTACTCTCCAGGAATCAGAGGGCTGGTCAGAGTTAACTCAGTAGCAGACGGGAGGGTGTTTCCACACCCTGAGATACCATTGGTATTTCAGAACCAATGGCGGGAAGGCGTGCCAGGATCTGGGCGACTCTGCCACTGCTGCCAACCTGCGCCAGGGAGGAAGGGGCATCCCAGCCCTCCCGGGGCCTGGAGCTGGCGACGCATCTGACCAGTGACAACCGGCACACCTCCAAGGCCAACCGTGCATGTGCGCACGTGCGCGCGCGCACACACACACACCCCCCAAAGAAATACATTTAGAGCTTAAACTGTACTTGCAACAGTCCAAGAGACAAGGAAGCAGGCAAAGTTAGTGGCAGTTCCAGATTCAGCCCTACCCAGCACTTCCTTTGGTATGACAACTAGGAATGAAGGGATGTAAGCAAAGAACTCTACTCAGTTAAGCAAAAATGCTTTTCTACTTCAAAAGTCACTTCCGAGTGTGAAAGAACTGACTAAAAGAGCAATGGTTTTTTCTTACTTCCCTTTCTTATTTTATTAGTAAATCCTATCTAGAGGAGAGTCCTGGGCCATGCTGGGAACACTCCTCAGAAAAACAGTAAAGAGACACTAGATATTTTTCAATAGTCATGTATGGATGTGAGAGCTGGACCATAAAGAAGGCTGAGCACCAAAGAATTGATGCTTTTGAACTGTGGTACTGGAGAAGACTCTTGAGAGTCCCTTGGACTGCAAGGAGATCAAATCACTCGATCCTAAAGGAAATCAATCCTGAATATTCATTGGAGGGACTGATGCTGAAGCTGAAGTTCCAATACTTTGGCCACCTGATGCAAAGAGCCAACTCATTGGAAAAGACCCTGATGCTGGGCAAGACTGAAGGCAAAAGGAGAAGGGGATGACAGAGGATGAGATGGTTGGATGGCATCACCGACTCAATGGACATGAGTTTAAGCAAGCTCCAGGAGATGGTAAAGGACAGGGAAGCCTGATGTGCTACAGTCCATGGGGTCGCAAAGAGCTGGACACAGCTGAGACTGAACAACAAGATACTTTGAAAATGAAAAGTGTCTTGGGCCAAGATCTGACAACCATAGTTTATAATACAGTTCAGTGCAAAATACTAATGAAATCAGTGATGAAATTACAAATGAAATTACTAATCTTACCAAACCCCACTTACTCCAAAAAAACAACCTAATCATTGAAACCTAATCAATTCATTGAAAGACTAATAAATCTTTTATTGCTGCCCATTTTATAGCTAACTCTCTGAAGGACAAGTACATCTCCTCACTGATTTAACTGACTTCCAAAAGACGTTGGCACACTTTAGAGGAGAATAAGGTATTAAGTATATGAAGATAGTAGCAAGTAGGAAGTGAAGTGGATGGGTCGTACCATTCCAACAAGGTCCTAGGAGGTCACCTCCTTAGGCAAAAACATCTCCCTTGGGAATCCTACAGGCTGATCAGTCAGTAAAAAGAGAGATCAGTGTGTGTGTTGAGGAAGAGGGAGGCAGAAGGAGAAGGCAAGACATTCCCTATATGCATACCATGGTTAGTCTATAACCTTAGAGGTGGGATACTGCCAATGTCCAGGAAACAAACAAATGGAAAAAATGACCCCACCATATAAAGCACTTTTTAATGTAATTTGACTTTAACGGGGGATGGGCAAATGGAGTGCAACTGACCACGATGACTAAGATCCAATCTAAGAAATGACAAAGTAAAAATGACTTTACCAGATAGTACTTGGGGGACTGTTATTTCCTTACAAAAATATCCTTTGATTACTAAGTTTCCTAAGCCATTAAGAAAATGACTTACGTTTATTTTTTAAAAGGCCGTGACTTGCACAGAGCTTCAGCTGCATGGAGGTACCATTCTCTAAACGGTGTCAGGACTGAGAAAGGAGCCAGCAGCCTGCTGACTCCATGGCATGCCCGCTGTGCTTCTAGGACAGTCATTAACAACCAAGATCCTGGCAGCCGCTCTGTCTTTGTTCCTTATATTTGCTTGGGGACAATTTTTATGATGCTATTAATATTCTCTAAACTGGCCCTGATCCTCAATAACACAAAGGATCGGTTCTAGAGGAGTGATCATATTACAGGAGAATAGTACCCAGACAACCCAAATTATCTTTTGCCCAATCTAGTCCTAAGTCTATTACAAGGACAAAGAAGTCACAAGATAAATTTTCTTTCTATCTTAGGAGATGAACTAAAAGAATGATTTAAATCCAGCTGCTTCCTCAATCCTCACACCCATGATGGGAACAGAAAGCAGAATTCTCAATGATCGAGAATTTTAATTTGGTACACATTTCAAGTAACTTAAGAGTGCAGCAAACACTCTTTTCTCTTTCACTCTTTCGAAAATTCCCAATTTCCAAAGCACAGAACTAAAATGAATCCACATTATACCACCAATGCAGCATCTGACAGTTTACTGAACACACACAGCCAAACCACATTCAATGTTCCAAGGAGATAAAATAGAAGACATATATCATTATCAGAAAGAAACTGACACATTCTAATCAAAAGGATGGTCAAAACCCTTGACATGACCTTTCTGAACTAATAGATGCAAGAAGCTATGTGCTAAATACATCCACTGTTCATCATGGATACCTCTCTATATTAATACAGGGACGTCATTTTGTAAAAAGTACACCACCTAGATGTAACTGGCAGGTAAATTTACATTGAAAATGTTTACGACATACCAGCCGTAAATGAGAATCAATATTAATAAATCAGTTCTGTCTTGATATTAATAAGCAGGAAGAGACCGAACAGGTTACTAACCTGCCGGACCACAGCATCCTCAACCATAAGGGGAGGAATAAATAGATTAGATGCAGGATGGCAGGTGTCTTCATTTATTAAAAAGCCAATTCCAATTAACTGTAATAACAGCCTCTAGAGCATTTGGCTGAGACTGTTTAATCGGCTGATCCCTTTAATAAAAAGCCATGTCCTGTGCTCCTTGCCCTCAGAAGTGGTCTCTGTTTGAGATGCTGCTAGTGATTTGTCAGGATGTTCACTTGAGTTGTTTTCCCAGTAGCAGCCATGTGCAGCACACCCACGCGCTTCTCTTCACTCTCTCCTCTGATCAATGGTTGAAAGCAGGTCAAGGAGGCGACAAGACAGGACTGTAACCAAGTATTTCAATGAACTAAAGAACAGACAATCACAACCAACCACACTGATGTTTAATGTGGAGCCAGCACTGTTCTACACTTAACACATATCAATGTACCTAATCCGCAACCACCTCTATGACGCAGATTATAGTATCATCAATCATTTTACAGATGAGAAAAGGAGACACGACTAAATGAAGTAACCTGTCTGAGGCGTCACAGCAGGTAAGTAACGGAGCAAGAACTTGACCTTCAGCAGTCTGGCTTTAGGTGACTCACTGTCAGTAACTCTGCTTACTGCTTCTCTGTCAACTGAACAGTGATCAGACCCACCACTTCAGTTCTGTCAATACTATGGCAGCCAGAAGCCCAGGTTTCACAGTGGGTGTACGGCTCTATTTTATCTGCAGTCATGAAACGTTTGCTTTCTCCAAGGGGCCTGGATCCAGGCAATTAGTGCTCAAACTACCCATACCTTGGGCTTGGGCAGATTACCTTATTTGGCATATTTTTTTTTTAATTAAAATAGTTTCATAAGTCATCCATTCCACCACATAAAATACACCATTTAGTAGTGCATGCGTGTACTAAGTCATGTCCAACTCTTTGTGACCCACGGACTGTACAGCTCTTCTGTCCATGCAGATTCTCTAGGCAAGAATACTGGAGCGGGTTGCGATTCCCCTCTCCAGGAAATCTTCCCAACCCAGGGATCAAACCTGCGTCTCTTATGTCTCCTATGTAGAAGCCTCAGGAAATCGAGTTTAGGGTTAGGACGATTCTCCCATTAACAGAACATTGGTCAGAAAGCTGGGAGGAAGAGATGATTCCTTAAACCTAAGTCTTGGAGAGGATCAGCATTGTAATGAGAATCTCTGACAACTGGCCATTTTAAGGGGTTTTGTGACCATTATTCTCAACATCATTTCTCACAGTACAGGAGTGCAAAAGGCATACATACGGCCTATAAGATTTTAACTGACTGGTAAATACTCACCATCCCCCAGCATGCCTAGAAGGCTGATTTTCTGAGTAAATCACATTCTCCTAAGGGGAGAAATGCCACTTTCCAAGTGATCTGCTCAATATGTAGTCTTCTTAATCCTTGTTAAAGGGGCCCCTTGTAAACTTGGCCCCCTAAAAATGCAGACTTTGAGGAATAACAGCACAGAGTAATTGTTCAAAGAATATGTTAAATACAAATTATACTCCAGTGTGCAGATTCTTTTCCGGTGGTCCCATTATACTCTTTCACTTATTACTACACTTCAGATCCTATCCATGAAACAAACCAACCTCCTGACTTGTCTCCAAATTCAAAATACATGGTATCATGCTGCTGCTGCTAAGTCGCTTCAGTCGTGTCCGACTCTGTGCGACCCCATAGACGGCTGCCCACAAGGCTCCCCCGTCCCTGGGATTCTCCAGGCAAGAACACTGGAGTGGGTTGCCATTGCCTTCTCCAATGCAGGAAAGTGAAAACTGAAAGTGAAGTCGCTGAGTCTTGTCTGAAGGTAATGGGCAACTCGGCATTTTTTGTTCTTCCCATTCTCAACATCAACAGTGTAATGATGAAATGTTTAATATACGGGATTTAAAAAAAAAACTACATGTGAAATAAAAATTTATATTAAGAACATCTGAAAGAATGATAGCTTCTAAGAGGAAATCACAAGTTTAAAAAAAAAAAAAAAACAACAAAAACCCTAGTTGTTGAAAGAGTACTATTGGCAGTGGTTAACAAACTATGTTCCCAATGGGGGGGGGGGGGGGGGGGGGGCGGATGCAAAAAATCTACGTTATAAAACATGCATGTACTACTGTTAGTCTGTATCTTGAAGATTAATGTCTTTCTTATTTTATAGAAGTGATGTTTTAAAAAAACCAAGGGCTTATTGTTTTCTTCCAAATGAATCATCTGGCACCCACCTTAGAAACCCAAATCCCTAAAAAATTCATGATTTCTAATCTCTTCTAGTTGCAAAAGTAAAGCTCCATTTTCCACTACAAAATATCTTAGATAAAAGCCCATCAAAAAGAAAAAAGATTCATTCTTGTGACCACAGATAAGGGCCAGCTGCTCCCAGTTCACATTCCCCATCCCTAAACTTTGTAGACAATAGGGACTGTATGCTTGGGTCTCGGGCGTTTTTTAAAGCAAGAAGTAATGATCCAACTTGGAAAGACACCAGCATCATCACTCCTAAGACAATAAGACAGACAGCCATATGGTTTGCCTTCCATCAGTCAGCACTTTCTAGACTTGACCCAAAGAGACCTGTTAATTCCACCCACGTTCTCCTCTCCACCACCAGAAACTACTACTGTGTGCCTGAAAAGCCACTGTCCATGAAAAACCAAGAGGCAGGCTCCTTTGGCGTTCTCCTAAAGAAATCTTTATGAAGAACAGAGTAAATGCGTTTTCTGAGATGTATACACCACACAACAGCAAAACCACAGGGAAACAAAAAAAACCCTGAGTGCAGTAAGAGAAATGAATATTTCTGTTACAGTACTGTTGGGAGGTGACTCCTAGCTGCACATTTCTTCCTCTGTTTTAGCTCTCACTGGCACAAACTTCTCAGGCAGTAGGTCACGAGGCTGCTCTGTGTTTAAACACCACCTCAGCATTAGTTGGCCGCTTCCTAAGAGTGCTGGCACCTCACCCACTGATTACCTGCATCCACACACACACAACCCCAGCTTCAGGCCTCTGAGGCAACCCTTCTGGAGTGCTCCTTGGCCTTTTATAGTGGAGGCATGTGATGAGCGTACCGGCACCAGCTGTTTCTAATTACCTCTCCGGCTGGGGCGAATGACTCAGCAGCCCAACTTTCTTTTTAAGGAGTCATTTACCTTGCGAGCCAACCAACAAACTGAACAATGGTAAAGCACTTGACACGGCTATAGGTTAAACAACAACAATCACGCACGATGCCAGGCTATCACTTAAACCAAGGCCGTCCTACAGCAGGCTGACACCAGGTGTCTCCCCCACCCCCAGCCCGCCCCGTCCCCAGGCTTCCCTAGTGGTTCAGACGGTAACGAATCTGCCTTTAAAGTGGGAGACCCAGGTTCGATCCCTGGGTGAGGAAGATTCCCCTGGAGAAGGGAATGGCAACCCACTCCAGTATTCTTGCCTGGAGAATTCCACGGACAGAGGAGTCTGGCGGGCTACAGACCACGGGGTACAAGAGAGTTAGACAAGACTGAACGACTAACGTCTTTCTTTACTCCAAAGGCTGAAATAGGAAGCCTTTTCCAGTCCAGCCAGCCCTTGCACCACTACCCAAGACCAGGAAGAAGCCAGCCGGCCTCTTCCCACTTCTCTGCTTGACCATGTGAAGCGCTCAACCGCGCTCCGTCACTCGCACGCCCGGGTGTTTCCACCCCCTTTACCATTCGGAACTGCAGCCGGAAAGGCAAACCCCTCCTGGCTACAAGGAGTGTCAAAACACAGGAACCCAAGATCTAGCCCTCCACACCCGATACTGACAGAATTCTCCCCCAAAAGACAAGGCGTCCCTACAAAACAGCCTTTGTTCCTCCGAGCCTGACCTCGCAGCTTGTTCCCCCCCCGCCCCCGCCCCCACGCAATTTCTTCCACAATGACTACTACGCTCTACCTCGGAATCAGCCCGAACCCAACCCACACTTTGCACAAAAGCCTTTCTGCACGATTCTACTCAATGACACAAAACTGCCGCGCAAGGACGCGCAAGCGACGGCACTCGCCTGAAACACGCACCAAGCTGGCGTCTCTACGAGCAACACCCACTCTCACCCGACTGTGGGAGCCTTTGATTACAGCGTGCTGAGCAAAACTCCCAACAAAGAGGATGGGGTGTGGGGTGGGGAGGGGATCCTGGGATCCCCTGGGGGCTCCCCCCCAAACCAGTCTTGGCGAAACCCAGCCAGCTCCTCAAGGTGGTGGTTGTGCTCCAGCCACCGACTCGGCCTTTCTGAGTCCGCGATCACAAGCGCCACCTACACCCTCCGGCTCTCTCCCACCAGGCTGGGCAGACGGGAGGCCGACAGCTCGCGGGCCGCGGCGGCCGAGGGTGGGCGGGAGAACAATACGGAGCCGGGCCGGCCGCGCGGGCGCTGCTGAGGTGTCACAGCCTGGCGCACCGCGCGCGGCATCAGGGCGGGGGTGAGGTGCGCCCGGGAGGCGGCGGAGGGCCCCCCCCAAGCCCCGCGGCGCCGGGTAAAGTACAGAGCCGGCCCGTAAACAGCGGCGCTGGTGGCGGCGCTGGTGGCGGCGCGCGGGGCCGCTCGCCCCTTCCGGCGGACGCGGCCCCTTCCAGGAACCCGAGCCCGAGCCCGAGCCGCCCCGCGCGGGCCCCGCTCAGAGGCCCCCCGCGCCCGCCGCCCAGACCAGTGAGCCGCCGCCCCGAGTCCTCCCCTCCGCCGCCACCCCCAGACCCGCCCGAAGACCGCCGACGGCCCCGACCGCGCGCCTCCGCCGCGCCGAACGCTCCCAGCGAACGGCGCCCGGGACGGGCGAGCCACTCACCACAGCCGAGGCGCGGCGCGGCCCGACTGACGGCGGCGAGCGAGCCCGACGGGCCGCGCGGGCAGCGATCAGGTGACTCACTCCCTCCCAGCGGCCAGCCACCCCCTCCGCGCCCCACCCCTCCCTTCGCTCCTAAACCGCGGCTGCCACCGCCCCGCCCCCTCCCGGTCCCGAAGCCCCGCCCACCCACTTCACGAGGCCCCGCCCCGTAGGCCAACCTCACGAGGCCCCGCCCCTCCCGCTCCTGCGCGCCTAAACCCCGCCCTCCCGAAAAGCCCGCCCTATACGCCGGCCGCGAATCCCGACTCTGCGGATGCCTGCAGCTCGCTCCCTGCTGCCAGAAGCCCACCCGACGGGAATGCAGGCAGGGACCGTACGCCGGTACCGGGCAGGGCAGGCTAGTGCAGGCGATGATGTCTTTGCAACCTCCGCGGACGGCGCCCCGTTGCAGGCACAGCCCACTGTCTGAACGAAAAAAAAAAAACACCTGAGGACCATCATCTCCTCCTTTCCTGCTTCAAGAGGAAAGGAAAAGCCTGATGGCCTGCTCGCTCGGAGTGTTGCCTGGACACCCGGAGTCGAGTGCCAGCGGACACCAGGAGGGGAAGACGAGCGCCGGCCCACGTCCCTCTCCCCAGACCAGACCCCATCAGAGGTAGCTTCTGGCAGCACGCTCCTCTGCCTTCTCCTGGGTGTGGCAGGGCGCCCAGGTTCGCAGGTATTTGAGCTTGCTGATAAAGACGCACAAATGCACCCAGGATTTTGTAGAAAGCTTCTGGCAGCCCTGGTGTCTGACAGTGAAAACAACAGCGTCGGCTGGCAGGTGTCCCCTTTACGCCGTGGCTGCCAGGAAACTTGGAAACGGGTTCAGTGCCCTAGCGGTGTCAGCCAGCTCATCTCGGCCCCAGGTCAGACATCCATCTCTTCTGCTGTTTATTCTGGTGTTTATCCAGTTGTCAGCTTTAAAATTAAGTGCCCAGACTACTTAAGCATCTCTGCAGTTCAAAGCACTGACTGTGGGCAGAGACGCCCCCCTGGCAAAAAGCCTACACTTACCAATCTAACGGGAGACCCGAGTGTCCCTTTCACTGTGCCGATCGGTTGGAGGCCGGATCTTGGGATTTTACGATCGGCTTTTGATTGTTGAAACACAAGTCACTGATGGTTGGACAGCATCAGCACCAGGCGGAGAAGGCAATGGCACCCCACTCCAGTACTCTTGCTTGGAAAATCCCATGGATGGAGGAGCCTGGTGGGCTACAGTCCGTGGGGTCGCTGAGAGTCAGACACGACTGAGCGACTTCACTTTCACTCTTCACTCTTATGCATTGGAGAAGGAAATGGCAACCCACTCCAGTGTTCTTGCAGCACCAGGAAGTGAAGGCTCATTCTGGGGTAGGAAGGAAGACAACTCGGCACCTCCCAGTGCAAAAAAGGCTGCCAAGTTAACAAAAGTCAGGTATTGTCACTTTCGTGACTACATTTGTACTCACAGACTGAGACTGAGGGACATTTGAGTTATATCCAAAATACACGAGAAAATGACGAGTGAAATTGTGCGGAGTCCAAGGGGCTAAGTGATTGACTGTAACCTAGAATTTGGACAGGAGGTGACATTTACATTGACGAATAGGACCCCATAAGCTAAGGAGGGAAGACTGTATGCAACAGTCTAAAGGGAGAAGGCAGATGGCATTTCAGGCTGCCTGAGTTTGTGCATGCATGTGTGCTACATCCCTGACTCTTTGCCACCCTATGGACTGTAGCCCGCCAGGCTCCTCCATCCATGGGATTCTCCAGGCAGGAATACTGGAGTGGGTTGCCATCCTCTTCTCCAGGGGATCCTCCTAATCCAGGAACCAAACCTGCATCTTTTATGTCTCCTGCATTGGCAGGTGGGTTCTCTACTACTAGCGCCATCTGGGAAACCCTTGTGTTTATTTAATATTGAAATGGTAAGTAAGGTGAAAGGAATGTAGTCTCTGACTTGGGATGTTCACAACTTCTGATTTAAAAAAGGCCAAAATAATTTAAAAATAAACTATTAGTATAAGGATATATTGTACAGCACAGCCATATTTATTTTATGATGACAATAAATGAAGTATAACTTTAAAAATTCTGAGTCACTATATTATACACCTGTAACATATAACATATAATATTGTACATCAGCTATACTTCAGTTTTTTAAATGACAGTAATAGAGAAAGAAAGAAGACAATATTGGAGCTGAAGAACTTAATGTGACAGGGGCCAAATTGGTGAAAGAGGTCCTACTGGAATACCAGATTTAATGACAACCTAATTGGTTCAGTGTAGGGTCTGAGTAGGGAAAAATTCCTGTGGCTCCAAAAACCAGTTGGGGATTAAAAATGGCAAAAACTCTGTTGTCACTCTCTCCATCAAGAGGGGAATTTGTTTTCCAACCATTTGAATCTGGACTGATGCTATAACTGCATAGCCAGGAGAACACTGCAGAAATGATGCTCTGTTAATTCTGGGTTTAGTCTTTGAATTGGCATCTCCCACTTCTTCTTTCTTGGGACCCTCCCTCTCAGACAAGTCACCATGCTGTGACAAGCTCAGCATGGGACCTGTGTACCCTCTCTAGTCAACTGCCCCCAGCAGAGCAACCAGCCAATTTGTTGTTTTTCAGTTGCTCAGTCGTGTTCGACTCTTTATGATCCCATGGACTGCAGCACACCAGGCTTCCCTGTCCTTCACCATCTCCTGGAGTCTTCTGAAACTCATCACTCATGAGTCAGTGATGTTATCTAACCATCTCCTCCTCTGTTGCCCCCTTCTCCTCCTGCCCTCAGTCTTTCCCAGGCAGGCTACTGTCCATGTCTCTCAACCAGCCAATATTTGGTATCAAATGTGTCATGAGTGAGTCACCTTTGATGTTCTGTTCTAGTCAAGTTTAAACACGACTCCAACCCCAGCCAAAAACAAAACCAAAAAGCTCCTAATAGAGTCCAATGAATTCATAAAAACATAAGATAATAAAATGATTGCTGTTTTAAGCCACTAAGTCTTGGAGTGGTTTGGTTAAGGAAAATGTCTGGTAATGGAGTAGAGCATGAAAATGTAGTTAAATTTGTGAGAAAACTCACAAGGCCAGTGGTCAAGGCTGAGAGGAAAGTTCAGATAAATAAAACAAGAAATATGTAGAAGAGACTCATTTTAAGCCTGTGTCAATCTCCTTGATCTGAGATGACCCTTGAGATTCTCCTCAATTACAAATTAATTGTGCCCCAAAATTCCTTCAGTCTGCTGTGTTGATAGAATTAAGTAGAGAAATTCTTATTCTCTCAGAAATTAATGCTAAAAATTGTTCTTCACATATATATACTGTACATATGTTTGTTCAGTCACTAAGACGTGTCCAACTCTTGACACTCAGGATGCCCTCTGCCTCTATAAAGTGAAGAAAGTGAAAGTGGCTCAGTTGTGTCCAACCCTTTGCGACCCCATGGACTGTAGCCCACCAGGTTCCTCTGTCCATGGGATTTCCCAGGCAAGAATACTGGAGTGGGTTGCAGTTTCCTACTCCAGGATATCTTCCCGACCCAGGGATCAAACCCTTGTCGTCTGCACTGGCAGGCAGATTCTTTACCAGAGCTACCAGGGAAGCCCAGCCTTTACCTGGAGCTACTGCCAAAGCAACATGATGCTAGGGCTGGTGCTAACCCTCCACCTTGGTTTGCCTCAGGGTGCTGCTGCTGCTGCTGCTGCTAAGTCGTGTCAGTCGTGTCCAACTCTGTGCTACCCCACAGACAGCAACCCACCAGGCGCCCCCATCCCTGGGATTCTCCAGCCAAGAACACTGGAGTGGGTTGCCATTTCCTTCTACAATGCATGAAAGTGAAAAGTGAAAGTGAAGTCGCTCAGTCGTGTCCGACTCTTAGCGGCCCCATGGACTGCAGCCCACGAGGCTCCTCCGCCCATGGGATTTTCCAGCCACGAGTACTGGAGTGGGGTGCCATCGCCTTCTCCAATGCATGAAAGTGAAGTCGCTCAGTCGTGTCCGAATCTTAGCGGCCCCATGGACTGCAACCCACCAGGCTCCTCCGCCCATGGGATTTCCCAGGCAAGAGTGCTGGAGTGGGGTGCCATCGCCTTCTCTGAGCCTCAGGGCGCACTGCTGTCCATTTCCTATCTGTTTCCTGCCAGTCCCCAGATTTATTCACCAAGTCCAGTCTTGGGGATAACCAGAGTGAATATATTAAACACACACGAGGAAAGAATGTAACTGTCAAAAAGAGGAACTCATCAAAATCTGAAGCCAAGAAGAGGGGCGCCAGAGACGCAAACACGGGCAACACATGCTGGCACTGGGGTGTGAGGGTGAGGGTGCATCAGCCAAGGGCGCGGTAACAGGTGTCTCCTGATTTTCAAAAGTTCGCTTAATACCACTTTGATTTTTACAGAACACCTGCATGAGTACTTAGTCTTACTAACCAAAAGAAATCTGAAGAGGGTTTTTATTTTTATGGAAAAAAGTGAAAATAGCACTCAGCTTTTGTTTCTGAGAGAGAGGCATGGCAACCCACTCCAGTATTCTTGCCTGGAGAATCCCATGTACAGAGGAGCCTGGCAGGCTGCAGTCCATGGGATCTCGAAGACTGAGCGACTAACACTTGGTTTTGCAGTGAGCCTTCGTAGAGGAAGGGCTGCCCTGGTGCCTCAGACAGTAAAGACTCTGCCTGCCATGAAGGATTTCCGGGTTCGATCCCTGGGTCCGGAAGATCCCCTGGAGAAGGGAATGGCTACCCACTCCAGTGTTCTTGCCTGGAGAATTCCACGGACAGGAACCTGGCAGACTGTATAGTCCATGAGGTCGCAAAGAGTCAGACACGACTGAGCGACTAACACTTTTATTTTATAGAGGCAGCGCACATCCTGCGCGCCAAGAGTGGCGCCACTCAGCTCATCCCCTGAGAACTGCACTCAGCATCTGTGTTAAGTTGCCACAGCTCTGAATTGTATCCGAGCATCTGTGTTTTATCTCAATTTATTTTGAGCATTCATTAGCAATATATATCCTAAGGTAATTACTTCTTAACTTTATGCCATTTCAGCTTATGAAAGCTTTCATAGGAACACTCTACTTTCTCTCAGAAGGTGAGGAAAACTGTATTTTATTCCCAGGTACTGTTACACACATGTTGCGGGGAGGATGGGAGCTGAGAGCTACCGTGTCAGTTCCACTAGATTAGCCGCCAAGGTCACCCCATTTACATCGCCATTTGATTTCATTCTAATGATTTGCTTCACATATACATCTGCCTACGGGGAAAGATTATTTCATTAGTGAGCATCAACAGTTGGTATGTTTGCTGGCAATATTCTCATCATAAACTAATAAATCATCTTTCTGGTTGTCTTCCTGCCTCTACAGCTTCGAGTGAGTGAGTATTCAAAAGACAGAGTCACTGAGAGGAGTAGAGTTCAGGTTTTCTGTCTACAAGCATAGAATCGTACTGAGTGTGACAAGGTAAAGCCCAGGGTGACCTGTCCCTGGTCCCCTACTTCACAGGAACTCTCTTTGTATTCATCGCTAGTGAGCTTTAGATCAGGGGCACTATGTCACCCATTCACTTCTCTTTCCCTAAATCCCTGTTTGGCAGACACGGCTAGTTGTCTACTCAATATCCGTCGCCCCTTCTTCTTTCTATTCTGGTTGAAAATGAAGTCGCTCAGCCGTGTCTGACTCTTTGCAACCCCGTGGGTTGTAACTTATCAGGATCCTTCATCCATGGGGTTCTCCAGGCAAGAATACTGGAGTGGGTTGCCATTTCCTTCTCCAGGGGATCTTCACAACCCAGGAATCCAACCTGGGTCTCCCTCATTGCAGGCAGACGCTTTATCCTCTGAGCCACCAGAGAATTCTGATTGAATGTGTGCTTAACAACACTGAAAACACCGCCCCAGACTCCCATAGCCATGTGACCTAGGTCTTGGTCAACCAGATATAAGTGTGTATACACTCAGTAGAAGTTCCAGGAAAGCACTTACTTTTCTGATAACAGAAGACAAAATCAGCCAACGTGCAGTTTTGCCTTGTGCCTCCCTGCCTTGCGTGATTGGAGGTGGGGCTCTTTTCTTTCATCCCTGAAGATGAGAACCACACTCTAAGGATAGCAGACCAGGAAGCTAGTAAAAAGCTCAAGTCTTGGCAGTTTTCTTGAGCAGCTGACCAGTCCTGGTTGTGGGGTTCACTCTTCTTATCATACCAGAAAAAAAAAAAAAACAAACCCTATTCTGTCAGGCTTGTAGAGGCTTCTGTCAATTCAATGAAGCCAAAGGCAGCCTTAATAGATAAATTTTCTTTATTTCCAGGCTTTGCCAGGCCCCCCATATTTTCTGTTTGAAGCACACCGTGAGAACCCTGAAGTCACATATACTAAGTTATGTGGGATTGAATAAGTTGTTATGATCATATGCAAACTATACATATGACCCCTAACTAGCAAAAAAACAGCAGTGAAGAGTAGTATGATTGTGTTGAGAGTACTAAAAGGACAAAAAATTGATTTCATCATGAAATTTCAGAGTATCATTATTGACTTCTGGATTGCCATATCCTCTTATATATAACTAGGTCACAATAAGAAAAGAGAGATGCAGTTAAGTCAGTAAAAGTTCTCTGATAAAATTCCAGGAAATGGCTCTTCTAAAACGTGGGGTGTTTGCCAAAGAGGGGTAAGAAGGAAGTTAAAATTGTTCAGAACAATGGATTTTAGCTCCTCAAAAACATTGGGAAGCATAAGGAATTGTAGGGAGTTATTTTGATAATTGAAACTCTTCCTCTTTTAATATGCATTTTATAACTGAACCATCAAAGTCTGCATTGCAGTTAGATTACACGAATTGAAAGAAGCATATCAACTTACAGCAGCCAAAATAAAGAAATCCACATCTATGCCATGAAGCTGTAAGAATTAGGAGATGTTGAATCCCATTTAGTCAAAATGTCTTTTCACACTAATAATTTGAGAATTTTTTCCTAAGTAAAGGGAGACTTTAGAATTAATATTAAGTTTAGAGTTCTAAAAGCATCCATTTAAACTGATGAGAGCATTAAAAAAAAATTGCCTCCTGGCTAAATAAGATTTCCAAAAGAAACTCTATTGGGATGTGTTTTATATCCCTTAGGATAAATGAGGAAAGGAAACCTAGGGCATATCTCTAATTAACTACATGTGCCCCATGGGTTTCCCAAAACAAGCTCTAATATAGTTTAATTCTTTATCCTTAGCAATGAGAAGTCAAGCATAAAGCCATGTGCAAGCACCACATGATGTGCGATAGAAAGGAAGCAAAAATAAACATAGACTTTTTAAATCATCTTTAATAGGCAAAATCCATACTTCTGTTACCAGATCCAGAGAGATCAAGTTTTGTCCTTTGTACTTCTCTATTTGGTGTCTGAAATCCCTTGGAAATTAATTTGGGGAGGATAAAGGTTTTGCACATTCAGAAGTTCTCTGTTAAAATAAAAATTGCTTCAAAGGACAAGTACATCAAGCTGCCTTCAAGGACGATCACAATTAACTCTAGAAAGAATAAACTTATAAAAATACTCATGGTGTATGGGGTTGAAATGCATTTCGATAGGAAAATAGGAGTAAGTAGAAGAAAATTGGAAGCTATACCTGGGAGCCATGCCACTTACAGAACTGTGATGCAGTCAGGAAAAGCAATTGAGGGGCATTGAATTCAAAATAGTAGGATACTGACAGAAACCAATTCAGAATTATTGCCAGGAGCCGGCACAGCTTTGGGGAACTAATGTTTCCTATTCAGTAAATAGGAGGTGAACAAAGTTTTGCCAAGAGAATGCACTGGTCATAGCAAACACCCTCTGCCAACAACACAGGAGATGATTCTACACATGGACATCACCAGATGGTCAATACCAAAATCAGATTGATTATATTCTTTGCAGCCAAAGATGGAGAAGCTGTATACCAGTCAGCAAAAACAAGACAGGAAACTGACTGTGGCTCAGATCATGAACTTCTTATTGCAAAATTTAGACTTAAATTGAAGAAAGTAGGGAAAAACCATTAGACCATTCAGGTATGACCTAAATCAAATCCCTTATGATTACACAGTGGAAGTGACAAATAGATTCAAAGGATTGGATTTGATAGAGTGCCTGAAGAACTATGGATGGAGGTTCATGACATTCTACAGGAGGCAGTGACCAAGACCACTCCAAAGAAAAAGAAATGCAAAAAGGCAAAATGGTTGTCTGAGGAGGCCTTACAAATAGCTAAGAAAAGAAGAGAAGTGAAAGGCAAAGGAGAAAAGGAAAGATATACCTGTTTGAATGCAGAGTTCCAAAGAATAGCAAGGACATATAAGAAAGACTTCCTCAGTGATCAACGCAAAGAAATAGAGGGGAACAATAGAATAGGAAAGACTAGCGATTTCTTCAAGAAAATTAGAGATACCAAGGGAACATTTCATGCACAGAGGAGCACAATAAAGGACAGAAATGGTATAGACCTGCAGAAGATATTAAGAAGAGCTGGCAAGAATACACAGAACTACACAAAAAAGATCTTCACAACCCACATAACCACGATAGTGATGTGATCACTCACCTAGAGCCAGACATCCTGGAATGTGAAGTCAAGTGGGACTTAGGAAGCATTACTATGAACACAGCTAGTGCAGGTGACGGAATTCCAGTTGAGCTATTTCAAATCCTAAAGGATGATGCTGTGAAAGCGCTGCACTCAATATGCCACCAAATATGGAAAACTCAGCAGTGGCCACAGGACTGCAAAAGGTCAGTTTTCATTCCAATCCCAAAGACAGGCAATGCCAAAGAATGCTCAAACTACTGCACAGTTGCACTCATCTCACACACTAGCAAAGTAATGCTCAAAATTCTCCAAGCTGGTTTCAACAGTATGTGAACCCGTGAACTCCCAGATGTTCAAACTGCATTTAGAAAAGGCAGAGGAACCAGAGATCAAATTGCCAACATCCACTGGATCATCAAAAAAGCAAGAGAGTTCCAGAAAAACATCTACTTCTGCTTTATTAACTGTGCCAAACTTTGACTTTGTGGATCACAACAAACTGTGGAAAATTCTTCAAGAGATGGGAATACCAGACCACCTGATCTGCCTCTTGAGAAATGTGTATGCAGGTCAGGAAGCACCAGTTAGAACCGGACATGGAACAACAGACTGGTTCCAACTGGGTAAAGGAGTACATCAGGGCTGTATATCGTCACCTTGCTTGTTTAACTTACATGCCAAGTACATTATGCAAAATGCAGGGCTGGATGAAGCACAAGATGGAATCAAGGTTGCTGGGAGAAATATCAATAACTTAAGATATGCAGATGACACTACCCTTATGGCAGAACGTGAAGAGCCTCTTGATGAAAGTGAAAGAGGAGAGTGAAAAAGTTGGCTTAAAGCTCAACATTCAGAAAACTAAGATCAAGGCATCTGGTCCCATCACTTCATGGGAAATAGATGGGGAACAGTGGAAACAGTGACAGACTTTATTTTGGGGGGCTCCAAAATCACTGCAGATGATGCCTGCAGCCATGAAATTAAAAGAGACTTGCTCCTTAAAAGAAAAGCTATGACCAACCTAGATGGCATATTAAAAAGCAGAGACATTACTTTGCCAACAAAGGTCTGTCTAGTCAAAGCTATGGTTTTTCCAGTAGTCCTGTATGGATGTGAGAGTTGGACTGTGAAGAAGGCTGAGCACTGAAGAATTGATGCTTTTGAACTGTGGTGTTGGAGAAGACTCTTGCGAGTCCCTTGGACTGCAAGGAGATCCAACCAGGCCATTCTAAAGCAAATCAGTCCTGGGTGTTCATTGGAAGGAACGATGCTAAAGCTGAAACTGCAGTACTTTGGCCACCTCATGCGAAGAGTTGACTCATTGGAAAAGACTCTGATGCTGGGAGGGATTGGGGGCAGGAGGAGAAGGGGACAACAGAGGATGAGATGGCTGGATGGCATCACCAACTCAATGGACGTGAGTTTGAGTGAACTCCAGGAGTTGGTGATAGACAGGGAGGCCTTGCATGCTGCAATTCATGGGGTCGCAAAGAGTCGGACACGACTGAGTGACTGAACTGAACTGAACTGAACTGATATGGCAATAAAATGGATAACCTGGAAGAAATGGACAGATCCTTAGAAAAGTTCAATCTTCCAAGACTGAACCAGGAAGAAATAGAAATTATTTCTAGAATAACCCAACTACAAGCACCGAAATTAAAGCTGTGACCAAAAATCTCCCAAAAATCAAACGTCCAGGACCAAATGGCTTCACTGGAGAATTCTATCAAACATTTAGAGAAGGGCTAATGCCTATCCTTCTAAAACTGTTTCAAAAAATTGCAGAGGAAGTAATACTTTCAAACTCATTTTACGAGGCCAACATCACCTTTATACCAAAACCAGAGAAAGGCAACACACAAATCAGGCCAATATCACTGGTGACCATAGATGCAAAAATCCTCAACAAAATTTTAGCAAACAGAATTCAGCAACACATCAAAAAGCTCATACATCATTATCAAGTTGGGTTTATTCCAGGCATTCAAGGATTCTTCAATACAAGCAAATAAATCAATGTTACACCACATATTAACAAATTGAAAGATAAAAACCATAAGATATTCTCAATAGATGCAGAAAAAGTCTTTGACAAAATTCAGCACCCATTTATAATTAAAACTTCAAAATATGGACATAGAAGGAACCTACCTCAACATAATAAAGGCTATATATGATAAGCCTACAACAAAATTATTCTCAGTGGTGAAAAACTGAAAGCATTCCCCCTAAGACCATGGACAAGACAAGGGTGTCCACTTTCACCACTGTTATTCAGCATAATTCTGGAAGTCCTAGGTACAGCAATTAGAGAAGAAAAAGAAATAAAAGGCATCCAGATTGGAAAAAAAGAAGTAAAGCTCTCACTGTTTTCAGATGACATGATACTGTACATAGAGAACCCTAAAGATAGTATCATAAAATTACTAGAGCTAATCAGTGAATTTAGCAAAGCTGCAGGATACAAAATCAATACACAGAAATCACTTGCATTTCTATATACTAACAATGAAAAACCAGAAAGAGAAATTAAGGAATCAATCCCATTCATCACTGAAACAAAAAGAATTAAATATCTAGGAATAAACTTACCTAAGGAGACAAAAGAACTGCACACATAAAATTATAAGGCACTGATGAAAGAAATCAAAAATGACATAAACAGATGGAGAGATATTCCATGTTCCTGGGTAGGAAGAAGCAATATTGTGAAAATGACTATACTAGCAAATGCAATCTACAGATTCAATGCGATCCCTATCAAATTACCAATGGCATTTTTCACAGAACTAGAACAAAATGTTTCACACTTCATATGGGAACACAAAAGACCTCAAATAGCCAAGGCAGTCTTGAGGAAGAAGAATGGAGCTGGCGGAATCAACCTTCCTGACTTGAGATTATATTACAAATACAGTCATCAAGACAGTATGGTACTGACACAAAATCAGAAATATAGACCAATGGAACAAGATAGAAAGCCCAGAAATAAACCCATGCACCTATGGGTACCTTACTTTCGACATAGGAGGTAAGATATACAATGGGGCAAAGACAGCCTCTTCAATAAATGGTGTTGGGAAACCTGGATAGCTACATGTAAAAGAATGAAATTAGAACACTTCCTAACACCATACACAAAGACAAGCTCAAAATGGATTAAAAACCTAAATGTAATACCTGAAACTATAAAACTTAGAGGAAAACATAGGCAGAACACTCAATGACATAAATCAAAGCAAGATCCTCTATGACCCACCTCCTAGGGTAACGGAAATAAAAATAAAAGTAAACAAGTGGGGCTTGATTAAATTTAAAAGTTTTTACACAGCAAAGGAAACTATAAGCAAGGTGAAAAGACAACCCTCAGAAGGGGAGAAAATAATAGCAAATTAAAAACTGACAAAGGATTAATTTCCAAAATATACAAGCAGCTCATAGAACTCAATACCAGAAAAACAAAAAACCCAATCAAAAAGTGGGGAAAAGACCTAAACAGACATTTCTCCAAAGAAGACATACAGATGGCTAACAAACACATGAAAAGATGCTCAACATCACTCATTGTTAGAGAAATGCAAACCAACACTACAATGAGATATCACCTCACACCAGTCAGAATGGCCATCATTAAAAAGTCTACAAACAATAAATGCTGGAGAGGGTGTGGAGGAAAGGGAATGCTCTTGCACTGTTGGTGGGAATGTAAATTGATACAGTCACTATGGAAGGCAGTATGGAGACTCCTTACAAAACTAGGAATGAAACCACCATCAGAACAGATCAGATCAGATCAGATCAGTCGCTCAATCGTGTCTGACTCTTTGCGACTCCATGAATCGCAGCATACCAGACCTCCCTGTCCATCACCAACTCCCAGAGTCCACTGAGACTCACGTCCATCGAGTCAGTGATGCCAACCAGCCATCTCATCCTCTGTCGTCCCCTTCTCCTCTTGCCCCCAATCCCTCCAAGCATCAGAGTCTTTTCCAATGAGTCAACTCTTCGCATGAGGTGGCCAAAGTACTGCAGTTTCAGCTTTAGCATCATTCCTTCCAAAGAAATCCCAGGGCTGATCTCCTTCAGAATGGACTGGTTGGATCTCCTTGCAGTCCAAGGGACTCTCAAGAGTCTTCTCCAACACCACAGTTCAAAAGCATCAATTCTTTGGCGCTCAGCCTTCTTCACAGTCCAACTCTCACATCCATACATGACCACAGGAAAAATCATGGCCTTGACTAGATGGACCTTTGTTGGCAAAGTAATGTCTCTGCTTTTGAATATGCTATCTGGGTTGGTCATAACTTTCCTTCCAAGGAGTATGCGTCTTTTAATTTCATGGCTGCAGTCACCATCTGCAGTGATTTTGGAACCCAAAAAAATAAAGTCTGACACTGTTTCCACTGTTTCCCCATCCATTTCCCATGAAGTGATGGGACCGGACGCCATGATCTTCGTTTTCTGAATGTTGAGCTTTAAGCCAACTTTTTCACTCTCCTCTTTCACTTTCATCAAGAAGCTTTTTAGTTCCTCTTCACTTTCTGCCATAAGTGTGGTGTCATCTGCATATCTGAGGTTATTGATATTTCTCCCAGCAATCTTGATTCCAGCTTGTGCTTCTTCCAGTCCAGCGTTTCTCATGATGTCTTCTGCATATAAGTTAAATAAACAGGGTGACAATATATAGCCTTGATGAACTCCTTTTCCTATTTGGAACCAGTCTGTTGTTCCATGTCCAGTTCTAACTGGTGCTTCCTGACCTGCATACAAATTTCTCAAGAGGCAGATCAGGTGGTCTGCTATTCCCATCTCTTTCAGAATTTTCCACAGTTTCTGGTGATCCACACAGTCAAAGGCTTTGGCATAGTCAATACAGCAGAAATAGATGTTTTTCTGGAACTCTCTTGCTTTTTCCATGATCCAGCAGATGTTGGCAATTTGATCTCTGGTTCTTCTGCCTCTTATAAAACCAGCTTGAACATCAGGAAGTTCACAGTTCACATATTGCTGAAGCCTGGCTTGGAGAATTTTGAGCATTACTTTACTAGCGTGTGAGATGAGTGCAATTGTGTGGTAGTTGGAGCATTCTTTGGCATTGCCTTTCTTTGGGATTGGAATGAAAACTGACTTTTCCAGTCCTGTGGCCACTGCTGAGTTTTCCAAATTTGCTGGCATATTGAGTGCAGCACTTTCACAGCATCATCTTTCAGGATTTGGAATAGCTCAACTGGAATTCCATCACCATATGACCCAGCAATCCCACTCCTAGGCATAAACCCTGAGGAAACCAAAGTTGAAAAAGACACATGTATCCCATTGCTCATTGCAGCACTTTTTACAATAGCTAGAACATGGAAGCAACCTAGATGTCCATCGACAGATGAGTGGATAAAAAAGTTGTGGTACATATACATAATGGAATATTACTCAGCCATAAAAAGGAATATACTTTAGTCAGTTCTGATGAGGTGGATGAACCTAGAACCTATTATACAGAGTGAAGTGAGTCAGAAAAAGAAAGATAAATATCATATTCTAATGCACATATACAGAATCCAGAAAAATGGTACTGAAGAATTTATTTACAGGGCAGCAATGGAGAAACAGACATAGAGAATAGACTTATGGCCATGGGGAGAGGGGAGGAGAGGGTGAGATGTATGGAAAAGCGTAACATGGAAACTTACATTACCATATGCAAAATAGATAGCCAACAGGAATTTGCTGTATGGCTCAGGAAACTCAAACAGGGGCTCTGTATCAAACTAGAGGGGTGGGATAGGAAGGGAGATGGGAGGAAGGTTCAAAAGGGAGGAGATATATGTACTGCTTGCTTGCTTGCTAAGTCGCATCAGTCGTGTCAGACTCTGTGCGACCCCATAGACGACAGCCCATGAGGCTCCCCCGTCCCTGGGATTCTCCAGGCAAGAACACTGGAGTGGGTTGCCATTTCCTTCTCCAATGCATGAAAGTGAAAAGTGAAAAGTGAAGACGCTCAGTCGTATCCGACTCTTAGCGACCCCATGGACTGCAGCCCACCCGGCTCCTCAGTCCATGGGATTTTCCAGACAAGAGTACTGGAGTGGGTTGCCGTTGCCTTCTCCGGATATATGTATACCTATGGCTGATTCATGTTGAGGTTTGACAGAAAACAATAAAATTCTGTAAAGCAATTATCCTTTAAAAAAAATTTTTTAAATATATATATTTGGCTGCTATCAAAGAAAAGCATAATTGGGGTATTCAATCACATAATAATTATCTTATTTTAAGATAATTTTCCTCCCATGGGAATTTTCTATTTCATCAATTATGTGGCTGCTGTAATTTTTTAGAAAACAAGCTTTGGTTAGGCTTTAAGTAGAAATCAATTATATTAACATATGTGCATATGTCTTTAGATAAAAATAGTAAAGATGAAGAAATAAATGTGCCTATTTTCCCAAGTGTAAACCCTTTCAACTCTTTGAGACAGTGGAAGAGAAACATGCTGAGAAATAAAATTCTTCAATCACAAAAAAAATTATTTTAAGTTGAGAAGGTACAAAGGTATAGGAAGCAGACCCCACTGAACAGTCTACTAAAGGATGGCAATTAAAACTTTCCAGGAGAGAGAGAAAAGGGAATGGATGGAGACTGGTCTACTAAGTATAACTAGCAAGAAGAAAAATCAGATAAGGATGTATTTTGAGGGGAGGGGAATCTCAGTGTTAAAATATGGAAGGAAATTAATGGATGAAGTCAAAGGAACCATTGGAGGAATGGAGAGAAACTTCTAAGGAGAATAGTAGAGACCATTTCCTGAGATTTGGGGTCAGGAAAAACTCTCTGCAAGTTGTGATTAGAATAATTACCAGGGTAAATCAAACATGAACTCAAGTGAGTCCATACAGGCCCTCCAAAAAGCAGACTCCAAGATGAGATTAAACATGCAGATATTCAATCAGGAGGAATGCCTATGAGAAAAGGAGCAAGGAGAGATCCAGAAGAGACTTGTTCATTTGCTCAGTCATGTCTGACTCTTTTCATCCCCATGGACTGCAGCATTCCAGGGTTCCCTGTCCTTCATCATTTCCCAGAGCTTGCTTAAACTCATGTCCATTGAGTTGGTAATGCCATCCAACCATCTCATCTTCTGTTGTCCCCTTCTCCTCCTCCCTTCAATCTTTCCCAGCATCAGGGTCCTTTCCAATGAGTCAGTTCTTCACATCAGGTTGCCGAAGTATTGAACCTTCAGCTGCAACATCAGTCCTTCCAATGAATGTTCAGGGTTGATTTCCTTTAGGATTGACTGATTTGATCTCCTTGCTAGCCAAGGCTCTCTTACAAGTCTTCTCCAGCACCACAGTTTGAAGGCATCAATTCTTTGGAGCTCAGCCTTTTCATTGTCCAGCTCTCACATCCATACGTTACTACTGGAAAGAATCCCTGTGCAATGTGGGAGACCTGGGTTCAATCCCTGGGTTAGATAGATTCCCCTGGAGAAGGGAAAGGCTACCCATTCCATTATTCCGGTCTGGAGAATTCCATGGACTGTATAGGCCATGGGGTCACAGGGTTGGACACGACTGAGTGACTTTCACTTTCACTTTTGTGAGTTTCCATTGTGTAGTGGTCATCATGCTTGCCTAACTTGTGAGAAGTCCTCGGTTTGAAACCAAGTGGAAACAAGTGCTACTATTTAGGGCTTCCCTGGTGGCTCAGACAGTAAAGACTCTGCCTGCAATACGGGAGATCCGGGTTCAATCCCTGGGTTGGGAAGATCCCCTGGAGAAGGAAATGCAACCCACTCCAGTACTCTTGCCTAGAAAAGTCCATGGATGGAGGAATCCTGTAGGCTATAGTCCATGGGGTCTCAAAGAGTCAGACACGACTGAGCAACTTCACTTTCACTTTCTTTTGACTAAATGGACCTTTGTGGGCAAAGTAATGTCTCTGCGTTTTAATATGCTGTTTATGTTGTTCCTAACTTTTCTTCTAAGGAGCAAGGGTCTTTTAATTTCATGGCTGCAGTCACCATCCCCAGTGATTTTGGAGCCCAAGAAAATAAAGTCTGTCACTGTTTCCTTTGTTTCCCCATTATTTGCCATTAAGTGATGGAACCAGATGCCATGATCTTCATTTTTTGAATGTTAAGTTTTAAGCCAGCGTTTCACTCTCCCCTTTAACCTTCATCAAGAGGCTCTCTAGTTCTTCGCTTTCTGCCATAAGGGTGGTGTCATCTGCATATCTGAGGTTATTGATATTTCTCCTGGCAATCTTGATTCCAGCTTCTGCTTCATCCAGCCCAGGATTTCACTTGATATATTCTGCATAGAAGTTAAAGAAGCAGGGTGACAATATATAGTCTTGACGTATTCCTTTCCCAGTTTGGAACCAATCTGTTCCATGCCCTGCTCTAACTGTTGCTTCTTGACCTGCATACAGATTTCTCAAGAGACAAGTCAGGTGGCCTGGTATTCCCATTGCTTTAAGAATTTTCCACGTTTGTTGTGAACCATACAGTCAAACGCTTTAGCATCATCAGTGAAGCAGAAGTAGATGTTTTTATGGAATTCTCTTGCTTTTTCAATGATCTAACAGATGTTGGCAATTTGATCTCTGGTTCCTCTGCCTTTCCTAAATCCAGTTTGTACATCTTGAAATTCTCAGTTCACTCACTGCTGAAACCTAGCTTGAAGGATTTTGAGCATTATTTTGCTAGCATGTGTGGTAGCTTGAACATTCTTTGATATTGCCCTTCTTTGGGATTGAAATGAAAACTGACCTTTTCCATTCCTATGGCCACTGCTGAGTTTTTCAAATTTGCTGACATATTGAGTGCAGCACTTGAACAGTATTATCTTTTGGGATTTGAAATAGCTCAGCTGGAATTCCATCACCTTCACTAGCCTTGTCTGAAGTGATGCTTCCTAAGGTCCACTTGACTTCATGCTCCAGGATGTCTGGCTCTAGGTGAATGGTCACACCATTGTGGTTATCTGAGTCATTAAGATCTTTTTTGCATAGTTTTCCTGTGTATTCTTGCCAGCTTTTCTTAATACCTTCTGCTTCTGTTAGGTCCATACCTTTCCTGTCCTTTATTGTGTCTATCTTAGCATGAAGTATTCCCTTCAGTCAGTTCAGTCGCTCAGTCATGTTGACTCTTCGCAACCAATGTTACCTTGGTATCTCTAATTTTCTTGAAGAGATCTCAGTCTTCCCCATTCTAATGTTTTCCTCTATTTCTTTGCATTGTTCACTTAAAAAGGCTTTATTATCTCTCCTTGCTATTCTTTGGAACTCTGCATTCAGGTGGGTGTATCTTTCCTTCTCCTCTGCCTTTCACCTCAGTCCAAACTATAAGGAGGGGAAACAGCCCAATTTATCAGCACAAAATTGGATTAAATACCTAATCCAATGGCCTTACTGAGCAGGTGGGCTTGCTGCAGTCCATGGGGTGGCAAAGAGTCTGACACAACTGAGCGACTGACCTAAACTGAATTGAGTGTGGCCTTGCCAACCAAAACAAGACCCAGTTTCCCCACAGCCATTCCCTCCCATCAGGAAGCTTGCACAGACCTCTTTTCCTCATCCATCTGAGGGCAGACAGAATGAAAACTGCAATCACAGAAAACTAACCAAACTGATTGCAATGGATCACACCCTTGCCTAACTCAGTGAACTATAAGCCATGCTTTATAAGGCCACCCAAGATGGACAGGTCATGGTGGAGAGTTCTGACAAAATATGGTCCACTGGAGAAGGCAATGGCAAACCACTTCAGCATTTTGCTGAACCACTCTTTTGCAACCAGCATTTTGCAACCACTCTTGCCTTGAGAACCCCATGAACAGAAGAGACTAGCAGAGTCATAACTCTTCAAAAGTCTGACCTCGAGCAAAGGAGAGCAGGAGAGATAATTGCATGGAAGTGTTCTAGAAATGTGGTACAGTCTAATGAGGGTTCAATGAAGCCATCGGGATATCCCTGAATTGACACTGGTAGGAGTCTGGTGGTTCCATGAATAGATTTACCTTAGTATTTCTACACTCCATCACTGGCAGAAGCAGCCCATGGGAAGGGTGGTCTTGAACAAAGGTATCTTCGCATTTCAAAGCTTCACAGATGAGGCCCTTGAGCCATTGCAGATAATGCTGTGTAGTTCAAGGTCTAAGAAGTACATTCTCATGGCCACTTTCAGATCAGATCAGATCAGTCACTCAGTTGTGTCCGACTCTTTGCGACCCCATGAATCTCAGCATGCCAGGCATCCCTGTCCATCACCAACTCCCGGAGTTCACTCAGATTCATGGCCATCAAGTTATTGATGCCATCCAGCCATCTCATCCTCTGTCATCCCCTTCTCCTCTTGCCCCCAATCCCTCCCAGCATCACAGTCTTTTCCAATGAGTCAACTCTTCGCATGAGGTGGCCAAAGTACTGCAGTTTCAGCTTTAGCATCATTCCTTCCAAAGAAATCCCAGGGCTGATCTCCTTCAGAATGGACTGGTTGGATCTCCTCGCAGTCCAAGGGACTCTCAAGAGTCTTCTCCAACACCACAGTTCAAAAGCATCAATTCTTCGGCGCTCAGCCTTCTTCACAGTCCAACTCTCACATCCATACATGACCACAGGAAAAACCATAGCCTTGACTAGACGAACCTTTGTTGGCAAAGTAATGTCTCTGCTTTTGAATATGCTATCTGGGTTGGTCATAACTTTCCTTCCAAGGAGTATGCGTCTTTTAATTTCATGGCTGCAGTCACCATCTGCAGTGATTTTGGAGCCCAGAAAAATAAAGTCTGACACTGTTTCCACTGTTTCCCCATCCATTTCCCATGAAGTGATGGGACCAGATGCCATGATCTTCGTTTTCTGAATGTTGAGCTTTAAAGCCAACTTTTTCACTCTCCACTTTCACTTTCATCAAGAGGCTTTTGAGTTCCTCTTCACTTTCTGCCATAAGTGTGGTGTCATCTGCATATCTGAGGTGATTGATATTTCTCCCGGCAATCTTGATTCCAGCTTGTGCTTCTTCCAGCCCAGCTTTTCTCATGATGTACTCTGCATAGAAGTTAAATAAACAGGGTGACAATATACAGCCTTGATGTACTCCTTTTCCTATTTGGAACCAGTCTGTTGTTCCATGTCCAGTTCTAACTGTTGCTTCCTGACCTGCATACAGATTTCTCAAGAGGCAGATCAGGTGGTCTGGTATTCCCATCTCTTTCAGAATTTTCCACAGTTTCTGGTGATCCACACAGTCAAAGGCTTTGGCATAGTCAATACAGCAGAAATAGATGTTTTTCTGGAACTCTCTTGCTTTTTCCATGATCCAGCAGATGTTGGCAATTTGATCTCTGGTTCCTCTGCCTCTTATAAAACCAGCTTGAACATCTGGAAGTTCATGGTTCACATATTGCTGAAGCCTGGCTTGGAGAATTTTGAGCATTACTTTACTAGCGTGTGAGATGAGCGCAACTGTGCGGTAGTTTGAGCATTCTTTGGCATTGCCTTTCTTTGGGATTGGAATGAAAACTGACTTTTCCAGTCCTGTGGCCACTGCTGAGTTTTCCAAATTTGCTGGCATATTGAATGCAGCACTTTCACAGCATCATCTTTCAGGATATGAAATAAGTCAACTGGAATTCCATCACCTCCACTAGCTTTGTTCGTAGTGATGCTTTCTAAGGCCTACTTGACTTCACATTCCAGGATGTCTGGCTCTAGGTCAGTGATCACACCATCATGATTATGATCTTTTTTGTACAGTTCTTCTGTGTATTCTTGCCATCTCTTCTTTATATCTTTTGCTTCTGTTAGGTCCATACCGTTTCTGTCCTTTATCGAGCCCATCTTTGCATGAAATGTTCCTTTGGTATCTCTTATTTTCTTGAAGAGATCTCTTTACTGAGTTTCAAAAAAATATCTGAATATTATAAAGTAACATCCCTTTTATTTTCAGCATTTCACAGAAAAATAATACAACTAGTCACCTTTTATTGAGCACTTGTGTACAGTTTGCTAAACACCTCATATATTTTTTTCTCTTATATTCCTCAGAGCAACTCCATGAGGTTAAATGCCTCCCCCAATAATACAAAATTAGTAAGGCGTAATGCCAGGATTCAGCACAGGCATTTCAACTCCTGATCACCATTTTGCAACTTCTAATTATAATACTAACTTTGATATTAGGTAACACTGTCTTGAGAATTAAGGGAAATAATTCCTGTTAAAGCCCTCAACCCGGTGCCTGCCCAGGTATTAAGAGACCAAAGCATGTTACTGTTATTGGATCGTTGAGGCAGGACTTAGATTCAACCCTGACTGAAGCCAGCATCTGCACTCTTAGCTACTCCATCAGTGTAAATTCAGTATTTCAACCAGATAGTATTGGGAGCACCTGAAAGGCACTGAAAACAAAAAAGGAAGGATAGAGCTAAACATACTTTCAAAAAGTAGTATCAGTAACACAGATAGAATTCAATGATAGGAGATACTAGAAATGTAAGGTACACCTCCTCTGGTTCCCCAGGGAAGAAAGTCACATAGGCGTGGCCTGTTTACTGCTTATTCTTAAATAGAAATATGTAAAGCTTATGAGACTGCCAATGGGAAAAGGATGAGACAAGTTACTCTCTACATTCTTTCAAAGGAAAGCAGAAAGGAAACAAACACATTTGCAAAAGAAGGCATCTGGATTTCTGCTTATGACCGAGTTGGAGTAATAGAGACAAGATTTACCCTCCCACCAGAAACAACCACGAAACCTGAAAACAGTATGAATCCATGGCTTTTAGACGTTGGATTCTGACAACATCGGACAGTGCTCGCTGAGAGAGGAGAAACACACAAGACGAGGCCCAGACTACGACCTAGAAAGCATCAGCGGAGGTGGAGCCTCATGGTCAACATGAGTTGTGGAGATGGAGCTGGAGGGAGGTAGGCTGGAGAAACCAAGGCAGCTGGAACTCACAGCGCAGAATGCTGAAGGCTGGGAGCTATACAGAGAGAGAACTCCAGTGATCTACATATAGTCACCATCAAGTTCTCAGCTTAGTAATGGTTGGGGCATGCTTGTGAGGAAAATGCTGGAGGGTGGGGGAAAGCCACCCACAAGGAGCAAAAGGAGCAAATACTGAACCTCATGCAGGACTGAGAATAGTTCAGTTTTCTACAGGCCCGAGGAGAAAATCTCATAATTCGTGGGGCCTTGAGTAGAGCACTCAGGAAGTTATTGCCTCAGTAAGTAAGAAAGTGATAGTTGCTCAGTCGTGCCCGACTCTCTATGACCCCATAGACTGCAGCCCACCAGGCTCCTCTGTCCATGAGATTTTCCAGGCAAGGATATTGGAGTGGGTTGCCATTTCCTTCTCCAGGGCATCTTACCAACCCAAGGATCTCCTGCACTGCAGGCAGATTCTTTACCGACTGAGCTACAAGGGAAGCCGAAGACTGCTCTTGTCTCACTTAACAAATCTTGAAAGCAAGACTTGAAAAGATCAGACGAACTGAATACATGTATGTAACCACCAACTAGATTAATATATCAAATTTTTCCAGGACCCCAGATGAATCCTTGGTGTCAACTCCCAATAATTACCTCTTTCCTAAACTAACACCATAAATTTTGCCTCTTTTTTGAATTGCATATAGGCGAGACTGTATGGTATACAATCTTGTCTCTGGCTTCTTTATCTGTATGCTATTTTGCAAAATTTGCCCCTGTTATTAGAAGTAGCTGTAATGTACGTATTTCATTCAGTTTGGTTCAGTTCAGTCACTCAATCGTGTCTGACTCTTTGTGACCCCATGGACTGCAGCATGCCAGGCCTCCATGTCCATCACCAACTCCCAGAGTTTACTCAAACTCATGTCCACTGAGTCGGTGACGCCATCCAACCATCTCATCCTCTGTCGTCCCCTTTTCCTCTGCCTTCAATCTTTCCCAGCATCAGGGTCTTTTCAAATGAGTCAGTTCTTCGTATCAGGTGGCCAAAGTATTGGAGTTTCAGCTTCAGCATCAGGCCTTCTGATGAATATTCAGGACTGATTTCCTTTAGAATGGACTGGTTTGATCTCCTCGCAGTCCAAGGGACTCTCAAGAGTCTTCTCCAACACCACAGTTCAAAAGCATCAATTCTTCGGCACTCAGCTTTCTTTATAGTCCAACTCACATCCATACATAACTACTGGTAAAACTATAGCTTTGACTAGATGGACCTTTGTTGGCAAAGTAATGTCTCTGTTTTTTAATATGCTGTCTAGGTTGGTCATAACTTTTCTTCCAAGGAGGAAGCGTCTTTTAATTTCATGGCTGCAGTCACCATCTGCAGTGATTTTGGACCCCCAAAAATAAAGTCTGTCACTGTTTCCATTGTTTCCCCATCTATTTGCCATGTATTAATTTTACTGTTGGTGGGCATGTGGGTTGTTTCTACTTTGGGTCTATTATGAGTAAAGTTACCATGAACAACTGTGTAAAGTTTTCTGGTGAATGAATAAACACATTTGTATTGAGTGTACAACTAAGAGTAGAATTGCTAGGTCAGAGGGAATGCAAATGTTCAGTGTTAGTAGATATTGCCGAACAATTTTCCAAAATGGTTGTTTAATGCACATTCCTACTAGTGATGCATAGGAGTTTCAATTGCTTCACATCCCTTGAAACACTTGGTATTGTCCATTTTTAAAGTTTTACCCATTCTGTTAGTCTTGTAATGATATTTCTTTGTGGTTTTAAGTTGCATTTTCATGATGTTAATCCCATTTCATAAATATATTTACCACTTCAAAGTCCTATTATAAAGTTTCATTTTAGTCTTTTGTTATTTTCTATTGAATTGTGTGGATTTTTCTTAAGGAGTCCTAAGAAGATTTTTTTTCAAGTGTGTTATTCTGGGCATATGTCTTTGTTTTTTTTGTTTGTTTTTGTTTTTTCCTTCATCCTGTGGCTTGCCTTTCAATCTCTTAATTGAGTTTGGTTTTGGTCAAATAACTTTAAGGAGGTAAAATTTATGCATGGCACAGATTTTAAGTGTGCAGTCCTATGATTTTTGACAATGTATGCACATGTGTAATACCAACAGTCTAGAACATTTCCAGCATGTCAAAAATTCCTGCATGCTCTTTTACCTTACCCTCCTCTTCCAGGCAACACTGATAAGATTTCTGTTATCACAGCTTAATTTTGTCTGATCTTAAGCTTTATGTAAAGGAATAAGAAAGTAGATTCAACGATGTTATTGTGTGTGAGTAACTTATTCAATTTATTGCTGAGTGTACATTTGTATTTCTGAAACACAATTTGTTTATCTTTTCACCTGTTGAAAGACCTTTGGGTTGCTTCAGTTTTGGACTGTTGTAGATAGTGAAGTGAAAATTGCTCAGTCATGTCCGACTCTTTGCAATCCCATGGACTGTAGCCTGCCAGGTTCCTCTGTCCATGGAATTCTCCAGGCCAGTATACCCGAGTGGGTAGCTGTTCCCTTCTCCAGGGGATCTTCCCAACCCAGGGATTGAACCCAGGTCTCTCGCATTGCAGGCGGATTCTTTGCCATCTGAGCCACCAGGGAGGCTGTAGATAAAGCTACTATAAATATTCCTGTACATGTTTTTTTTTTTTTTTTTTTTTTTTTTTGGTGGATATATATTTTTAGCTCCCTTATTCTCTAGAAATGGAATTGCTGGGGATAGGATAGGTGTATATGAAACTTGATAAGAAATTGCCAAACTTGCCAAACATTTTCAAAGTTTTGCAACATTTTACACTTCCATCAGCAATGTATGAACATTTCATTTGCCACATATACCCTCCAATACTTAATACTGTCAATCTATTAAACAGAGAGAACATTTGATTCCAGTCTTGTCTGTGGTTTGCCTTTTAATTTGTTTTTAGTTGGTGTATTACTCTGAAGTCCAATCTATCAGGTTTTTTTTTATGATTAGTGTTTTTTGATTCTCATCTTAGAAATCTATGCCAACCGCAAAATCATGAAGTTGTTTTCTCCTTTATCTCTTCTGGAAGTTTTATCATCTTAGCTTTTACATTGGGATCTATTTTCCATCTTAAATAGATTTTTGTGGATGGCATGAGGTAGAGATCAAGGTTAATTTTTTCCCTGTGTGTGTGTTAGTCACTCAGTTGTGTCCAGCTCTTTGCAAGCCCTTGGACTGTAACCCACAGGGGCTCCTCTGCCCATGGAATTCTCCAAACAAGAATACTGGCGTGGGCTGCCATTCCTTTCTCCAGGGGATCTTCCTGACCCAGGGATCGAATCCCAGTCTCCTGCATTGCAGGCAGATTCTTTATTGTCTGAGCCACCAGGGAAACCCTTTTCCCCCATACAGATATCCAAATTTTCCACACCAATTATTGAAATTATTTCCCCCATTGATTTGGCTTGGCATTTTGTCAAGAATTGATTACCATATAACAGTGGAACAATTTCTAGGCTATTCTCTCCTTCAGTTCTTTAGGTCTATCCTTACACTGATATTATACTATTTCAATTATGGTAGCATTATTTTATTTTATTTTTTAATTTAATTTTATTTATTTTAATTGGAGGCTAATTACTTTACAATATTGTATTGGTTTTGCCATACATCAACATGAATCTGCCACAGGTGTACATGTGTTCCCCATCCTGAACCCCCCTCCCACCTCCCTCCCCATACCATCCCTCTGGGTCGTCCCAGCACACCAGCCCCAAGCATCCTGTATCCTGCATCAAACCTGGACTGGCAATTTGTTTCTTATATGATATTATACATGTTTCAATGCCATTCTCCCAAATCATCCCACCCTCTCCCTCTCCCACAAAGTCCAAAAGACTGTTCTATACATTTGTGTCTCTTTTGCTGTCTCACATACAGGGTTATCGTTACCATCTTTCAAAATTCCATATATATGCATTAATATACTGTATGGGTGTTTTTCTTTCTGGCTTACTTCACTCTGTATAATAGGCTCCAGTTTTATCCACCTCATTAGAACTGATTCAAATGTACTTTTTTTAATGGCTGAGAATCAATATAGTGAAAATGAGTATACTACCCAAAGCAATCTATAGATTCAGTGCAATCCCTATCAAGCTACCAACGGTATTTTTCACAGAGCTAGAACAAATAATTTCACAATTTCTATGGAAATACAAAAAAAACTCAAATAGCCAAAGCAATCTTGAGAAAGAAGAATGGAACTGGAGGAATCAACCTGCCTGACTTCAGGTTCTACTACAAAGCCACAGTCATCAAGACAGTATGGTACTGGCACAAAGACAGAAATATAGATCAGTGGAACAAAATAGAAAGCCCAGAGAGAAATCCACACACCTATGGACACCTTATCTTTGACAATTATGGTAGCTTTAAAGTGCACTTTAAAATCAGGTATGTAACTCTCCAATGCTTTTCTTCTTTTTCAGAACTGTTTGGCTATTCTTGGTCCTTTACAGTACATAAGAATTTTAGAATGTAAAAGAAGAGTGTTTAAAGCATTCTGAAATTTTATTCTGAATAGGAGAAGGCAATGGCACCCCACTCCAGTACTCTTGCCTGGAAAATCCCATGGGCGGAGGAGCCTGGTAGGCTGCAGTCCATGGGGTCGCTAAGAGTCGGACACGACTGAGTGACTTCACTTTCATTTTTCACTTTTATGCACTGGAGAAGGAAATGGCAAGCCACTCCAGTGTTCTTGCTTGGAGAATCCCAGGGACAGGGGAGCCAGGGAGCTGCCGTCTATGAGGTCGCACAGAGTCAGACACGACTGAAGTGATGCAGCAGCAGCAGCAGCAGTGTTAAGTCTATAGATCATTTCTGGGGATAAGTGATAGCTTAATCTTGATTCTTGCAATACATGAACATGACATATTTCATATTTACTTAAATATATTTCAGTATTTCACTGCAATGGTTTGTAGTTTACAATATACCAGTTCAATAAAGCAAGAAAAATAAACAAAAGGAATGAAAAATGGATAGACTTAAAATGTTAAGCTAACAGTTAACATGCTTTTTATGTAGAGAAGACCTTCCCTGGTGGCTCAGATAGTAAAGAGTTTTCCTGAAATGCAAGACACCCAAGTTCGATCCCTGAGTCAGGAAGAAGATCCCCTGGAAAAGGAAATGGCAACCCACTCCAGTATTCTTGCTTGGAAAATCCCATGGACAGAGAGGAGCCTGGCAGGCTACAGTCCATGGGGTCACACAGAGTTGGACACGACTGAGCAATTTCACTTTCTTTTTATAATGAGAAAGGTAAGAAAAAAAAATTTAGCTTACTAAAATTAATGAATAAATTTAGGACTTCCCTGGTGGCTCAGTGGTAAAGCATCTGCCTGCCAATGCTGGAGACACAGGTTCAATCACTGGTCCAGGAGGATCTCACGTGCCATGGAGCAACTAAGCCCATGTGCCACAACAGTTGAGCCTGCGTTCTACAGCCTGGGAGCCGCAACTACTGAAGCCCTCGCACTCTACAGCCCATGCTCTGCAACAAGAGAAGCCACTGCAATGAGAAGCCCAGACACCACAACTAGAGAGTAGCCTCCACTCATCACAACTAGAAAAAACCTGAGCAGCGACAAAGACACAGCACAGCCAAAAATAAATAAATAAATAAATTTTGTAATAAATTTAGTGAGGTCACAGAATACAGGATTAATAGCCAAAAATCAATTGTCTCATACACATTTTGTCAAATTTATTCTTCCTGTATTATGATACTTGATGGTATTATAAATGGTATTATTTTTTCTTTTTCAGTTTATTGCTACTATAGAGACAATCAGCTCGTGCTTTTACACCTACTATTGGTGGTGGTGGTGGTGTAGTTGCTAAGTTGTGTTCGGCTCTTGCGACCCCATGGACTATATAGCCTGCCAAGCTCCCCGGTCCATGGGATCCTCCAGGAAAGAATACTCGAGTGGGTTGCCATTTCCTTCTCCAGGGATCTTTCCGACCCAGAAATCAACTCAGGCCTCCTGCATTGCAGGCAGATTCACCTACTATTATCTCACCCTAAATAGCATTACCCTCAAGGCAGTCCTTTATCTCTTCTTTGCTGACTCAGTTCAGTTCAGTTCAGTTGCTCAGTCATGTCCGACTCTTTGCAACCCCATGGACTGCAGCACGCCAGGCTTCCCTATCCACTGCTGATTAATAATCTTTAAGAAATTTACTCTTTACCATGCTAAAACAAAACTTGAACTTTCACAGTATATGAAAAAATATTAGCATTGTAAAGATAATTTTTAAAATGTAAACTACAAATTACTAGTTACAGTGAAATATATTTTAAACTTAGTGAACTTCCTGCTAAGTGACAAAATGCTTCCAAGTATTTCAATTAAGAAAAATGAAATATAAAATTAAATATATTTTGATGGAGCAGTATAAATGCCCTTCAAGGAGCCATCAAAAATAAAGAAAGCATAAATAATGTAATTTGACATGCATCTTTTATTTGATCCTGGCTTCTGGATAATGCGTCTTCCTTTCTATAGGTCTAGCTCTTCTCATTCTTCTAATTAAATGAAGAGATGAGTCTTTAGGGCTTAGCACAATCTTTACCCCTGGTGAGTGCTCAAAAAATGCCAGCTATTATTCATTATATAAATAATTTCTAGAAACCAAGACTTCTGGTAAGGCAGAACCATGGATAATCTAGAGGTATTAAGCAATCAGTTTGAAACATGAGAAATAGAAAACCCTTTAGGAGTATTCACTAAAAATACAAATCCAATAATTTGTAGCCATCCTAGCTCAAAAATGGTGAAGTCTTTTGGTTCTTTTTAATAGAAGTTTTAAATGGCTAAAGGAAAGGTACTTGTGTTACAGTCAGATATTTAATCTAAATCCTTTCGTTTCCTTGATCTGTTGTATAGAAATTAAACTCATTGTCATATTTAAATATTTTAGTAATGTTTATAAACTATGCACATAATGTGTATAAACATAACAAAGCAAGAGGTATTTTGAAACAACTCATTATTAATATGTGAACACCAGGTGCTGGGTATGAAAAAAAACAACACTGGAAGCAAGGGCTTAAAAGAATAATAACTAGTTAACTTCATATCAGGCATGTATTGTTGTGTAACAAATTACTGTAAATCACAGCAGCTCATCATAGCAATAAACATTTATTATCTCACAGTTTCTGTAGGTCAGGACTTAGGGAGCAGTTAGTTGGGGCTCTGACAGATGATTTCTCTTGAAGCTGTAGTCCAGATATTGTCCAGTGTCACGGTCACATTTAAAGGCTTGGATGGGGGTTAGGATTCTTTCCAAGATGGTTCACTCACCTACTACTATTTCTTGGCAAGAAGCTTCACATACTCCAATTCTGGAATTCTCCATGGACAGCTTGAATAGTCTCATGACATAGCATTTAGGGGGCTACTTCCCCCAAAGGTGAGCCATCCAAGAGAGCAGGACAGAAGCCACATTGTTTTTATAATCTAGCCTCAGAAGTCATACACACTTATTTCACAACATCCTGTGGGTTGCACAACACCATCCTAATCAAAGTGGGAGAAGACTATAAAAGAACATGAAGAGTTGAGGGTCATTAGGTATCATCTTCGAGGCTGGCAACCATGAACTTTAATTAAAATCTAATGCTGTACTAGTTTGCATTCCCACAGATGTAAAGAACAGACTTTTGGACTTTGCGGGAGAAGGTGAGGGTGGGATGATTTGAGAGATTGAAACATGTATATTACCATATGTGAAATAGATCACCAGTACAGCTTTGATGCATGAGACCGGTGCCCCGAGATGACCCTGAGAGATGGGATGGGGAGGGAGGTGAGAGGGGGGTTCAGGATGGGGAACACATGTACACCCATGGCTGATTCATGTCAATGTATGGCAAAAACCACTACAATACTGTAAAGTAATTAGCCTGCAATTAAAATACATAAATTAATTTACCAAAAAAATCCAATGCTAATATAGTACTACATGAAAAAAATCAGTTTTAAAATTATGTTACATTCAACAATATTTTTTAACTTTTAATCTGTATGTATTTCTAAAACATATATACTTCATTTTGTTTTCACCTTTATTTTTAAAAAAGATAGCATGCTGTAGATAATCTCTTGGCACTTGGTATTTTCCACTTGATATTACATTTGTGGTATTTATCCTGTTGTAAGTGTTGCAGCATTATATTAGTTAAGAATGCTGTATAATATTCTATTGTGTGGTTATACAATAGTTCTTTAATCCACTCTCCTGTTGAGCACTGGGGCTGTTTCCAGGCTTTCTCTATTGTGAACAATACTGCCAGGAATATTCTTACAGGGAATTCTTACCTTGCTCATCATATATGGGCAAGAGTTTCTCTTGGATATATTCCTGAAGGTAAAATGGCCAGATTACCTGATATATGTATTAATTCAGCATTAATATATAATGCCAGTCTATTTTCCAAAGTGATAACATCTGTATATATACCCAGTAGTAACACATAAAACATTCAACAGCTAGTCAAGACTTTCTTTTTTTTTTTTTAATTAGAAATTGATATGACCTTAATATTTTCCTTAAAAGCAAGTGAGAAATACAGCCCTGTCTTGGAGAAAAACACAATCTAAGTGAGAAGAAAAATCATATCTAAAACAATTAGAGAGCAATTCTAAGATATTATTAATATATAAATGTCATGATAACTCCTTACAGGGCAACAATAAAACTCAACTTTTTTTTAATTTTAAACTTCTCTTTTTTATTTTTTTGGTCTTGCCACCTTGAGGCGTGTGGGATCTTAGTTCGCTGACCAGGGATCAAACTCGTGCCCCTGCAATGGAAGCGAGCATGGAGTCTTAAACACTGGACGACCAGAGAACTCCCTCAAACATTATTTTTATTGTACCCATGATGTCACAAGAAATTGGACATGCAGTAGTCCCTCTTACACTTCCTTCCCAACCCTTCTTATCAAGGCTGGGAACATGGTACAGATTTCATTTGAAGTTTGATATTTCATTGTAATTTTTTGCCATCACTCCAAAAATATAATCATTTTGCTCCAATATAAAGTATATTTTTATCACTGATCTTCGAGCACAATTGATAATACAAAATTATGTGACATATTTATTCTGTGTTAATCTGTTCTTACTAACATATTCATAAGTACGTGTACTTTCATTTAATAAGCACTATTTAGTGATGGGTGTGTCTTGGATTTTCTTGTGTGATCTCAATATCCATTTCGGGAATAAAATAATTTCACATTGGAAATGTTTTCACACTGTTTCAAAAGACTTTTTTTCATATCACACATTTCTTTTAAAAAACACTTTCATAATGTAGAAATGTCATATTTACTTTGAAGGGACAAGTTAAGTGTGTGTGTTTGTCAAAAGTCTGCTAAATAGCATGATTCTAAGTGCAACGGCACCCCACTCCAGTACTCTTGCCTGGAAAATCCCATGGACGGAGGAGCCTGGTGGGCTGCAGTCCATGGGGTCGCTAAGAGTCGGACACGACTGAGCGACTTCACTTTCACTTTTCACCTTCATGCATTGGAGAAGGAAATGGCAACCCACTCCAGTGTTCTTGCCTGGAGAATCCCAGGGACAGGGGAGCCTGGCGGGCTGCCGTCTCTGGGGTCGTGCAGAGTCAGACACGACTGAAGCAACTTAGCAGCAGCAGCAACTGCCATTTATCTTTACAGGAAAACTCAGTGAATCTCTATTGTTTGTTTTATGTGTGCCATATTTTAATACATCTTTTAATTACTTTGGCAAAAATTAAGCCAGGAACTTCTGTGGTGTTAATCTGTATATTGTTCATGGTCATACTCAGTCTTGTACAATTCCTGGTGACTCCATAGACTGTAGCCCTTCAGGCTCCTCCATCCGGAGGATGCCCAGGCGAGAATACTGGAGTGGGTTGCCATTCCCTTCTCCAGGGGATCTTCCTAACCCAGGAATCAAACCCAAGTCTCCTGCATTGGCAGGCGGGTCCTTTACCACCGAGCCACCAAGAAAGCCCACTACATATGAGTAAAGCTGAGTTTATATTTTTTTTTTAGTTTTTGGCAAACTAGCTAAATAAAACTGGACTATCTAATATTTTCTTAATTTACCTCTAGCTTGGAGCCCAGTTGTCTGGTGAATAATTAATATTATGCTTATTTTTCTGCTTTTTTTTCTTCTCTTTCTCTCAAACAGGCTACACCACAGTATTAAGAAAGGGAAGAAAGGGATGGCAATTTCTATATTTTTTTCCCAAAATATTTGTTCTATTCATTTGATACTATTAAATTATAATTTATACTATTTGATATTGAATTTTAACTCTTTTGGGGGTTTCACTGAAATTAGCAAAATAAAATACAATATTGTGCTCACAATTTTGTAATTGTAGTGTTGAAATTCATTTTTAGTTTTATTTTTAAGTGACCTCAGTTCAGTTTAGTTCAGTGGCTTTGCAACCCTGTGGACTGCAGCACGCCAGACCTCCCTGTCCATCACCAACTCCCAGAGTTTCCCCAAACTCATGTCCATTGAGTTGGTGATGCCATCCAACCATCTCATCCTCTGTCATACCCTTCTCCTCCTGCCTTCAATCTTTCCCAGCATCACGGTCTTTTCCAATGAGTCAACTCTTCGCATCAGATGGCCAAAGTATTAGAGTTTCAGCTTCAGCATCAGTCCTTCCAATGAACACCCAGGACTGATCTCCTTTAGGATGGACTGGTTGGATCTCCTTGCAGTCCAAGGGAATCTCAAAAGTCTTCTCCAACACCACAGTTCAAAAGCATCAATTCTTCAGCACTCAGCTTTCTTTATAGTCCAACTCTCACATCCATACAGGACTACTGGAAAAATCATAGCTTTGACTAGATGGACCTTTGTTGGCAAAGTAATGTCTCTGCTTTTTAATATGCTGTCTGCTGCTGCTGCTGCTGCTAAGTCACATCAGTCGTGTCCAACTCTGTGTGCTGTCTAGGTTGGTCATAACTTTGAGCAACCAATCATCTCAATTTTCCAGGGACTGAGAGGATTCCTGGCATTTGGGATAGTCCGTGCTAGACAGTCAGGGAAAGCCCTGGGTAAACTGGGTTGAGGGGGTTCCTCTCACTGATGACTGTCTAGCTAGCTCTTAAATGACATAGTACCTTGGTACTTTTTGCCCAGTGGTTTTTGTCTTTTTTTACATGAAAGCTCAGAGGAAACTGGGGAGTAGGCAATGCAAAGATGAGGGATGTTGGGTAGTTTTCAGTTTTCTAAATGATTTTGGTAAGAAACAAGGCACAAATCTTTCCTGAAGCAATGCTTCTATATTCTTCTATATTTCTAAACATTAGAAACTCTAATGTTTCTAATACCCCTAAGGTAATTGGTTTGACTCTGAACATTACTTATTATAGGGAATTTTCCTCAGGAAAAAAAATAACATTGTATAAACATAAATAAAATTGGATGTTTTTTAAAGTGATCTGGAAAATTATGACTCTTCCCTTCAAAATGCGAACAGTCATTTAATTAAATGCTTAAATAATGCTTATAATTGGCATATTAATTTAGAGCAAATTTATATTGGAGTCATTTCTATATACTACATATTTTGCAGCAAATTGAAGTTCTTTATATAATTAATGTTATGGTATATTTTAATTGGAATTGGAGCATTAAATTGCATATTTTAAAGAGGGTTCTAGAAATTTTACTTACAGCTTTTCTTTTATGATGTTTTTAATCAGAGCTATGAGTCATTTCAAGTTGAATCAGCAACATAACCCCCAATTATATCATTAGACCTATGACAAAGTACTATTTTTAAAGGATGAAGTTTCTGAAAATACAGTGCAAACAAAGCAGGAATGTTTTTATTTTATAACATGATATTTCAAAAGGCAAAGTCTACATTATCCTTTTATATATATGTGTGTGTGTGTGTGTAAGAGTGTGTGCACGCATCAGAAAGGGAAGAGGAAAAAATGAATCCTGGCCACTAAGCAACAGAAACCTGCTGTCGAGTTTACTGTACACACGAGTCACCTGGGGAGCAGTCGCGTGGATGTGCAGATTCTGATTCTGGGGTAGGTCTGGGTGATTGCCAAGTTTCTGTCTTTCCAGCCAACTCTCAGATGACATGGATGCTCCCAGCTGCTGTCCTAGTCACTGAAGCAGCGAGTTCTAGTGATCTTAGTTTTACCCTGCTGTACATTTTTTTTAATAAATATTTATTTGTTTATTTGGCTATGTTGGGTCTTAGTTGCATCATGCAAGATCTTTTGCTGCAGTGCACAAACTCTCTTGGTTGTGACGCGCAGACTCAGTAGCGGCCGTGCACTGGACTAGTTGCTCCACGGGCTTGTGGGATCTTAGTTCCCCGACCAGGGATGGAACCCACATCCCCTGCATTGTAAGGTTTTTAACCCCTGGACCACCAGGGATGTCCCTTTACTGTACATTTTTAGTAGAGTCATTCCCTACCCAAATCATCTTATTTCCTTTTTATTTGCAGAGGGTCCATGAGGCCAGTTACCTCTTCAGTCTTCCTCACTCCTGTATCTCCAGCATCTACAACATGATAAGCTATTACTTCTAGAGATTTATTAGTTAAACAATGTATTGCACATGGTGTATGTGTGCTGTCGCTCAGTCGTGTCCGACTCTTTGCAACCCCATGGACTGTAGCCCACCAGGCTCCTCTGTCCACAGGATTTCCTGGGCAAGAACACTGGAATGGGTTGCCATTTCCTTCTCCAGGAGATCTTCCTGACCCAGGGATCAAACTCACGTCTCCTGCACTGGCAGATGGATTCTTTACCACTTGAGCGACCAGGGAAATCCATTTGCAAAAAGACAAGGCATATGTGCTGTATATATTATCAGATGCACACCATGAACATATCAGGCAGAGGATTGGTGTTTAAGAGCATGACTTGTATCTGCAATCCCTGGCTGTGTGACACCAGCAAGTGACATAAGGTCTCCTGCTTCGATGTCCTGGTCCATAAAGCAGGAGTAGTAATAACCACTCTCACAGTACTGTCATGAGGACTGAATAAGTTGCTACCTGTGACATGCTTAAGAGAGTGCCTGGCACATAATAAACATAATATAACTACCACTGATAGGTATCTTTATTTACAAAACCTAGCAGCTTCCTGAAGGCAGCAGGCATATCCTGTTTTCTATCAGAAAGGGGTCTAGATGAGTGATTTTAAACTGTGCTTCTCAGAAAGCTACCTCTGAGGGGATGGTGGCCAGAAAGATGGGCAGAAACAGCAATCAGCCTTCCATCACCACCACCACTCAAAGCAGCCCCACCATCTCTTTCACTACTGACATTTCAAAGAGAAGTGTTGCTTTAAAAAACAAAAACCAAAAAACTTGAGAACTGGAGTATAAGATAGTGTCCAAAGCTTTATTCTGTGTTATAATCCTATTGATCATTAAAATGGCACAGCTGGGCTTCCCTGGTGGCTCAGTGGTAGAGAATTCACCTGCCAATGCAGGCGACACGGGTTCAATGCTTGACCCAGGAAGATCCCACATGCTGTGGAGCAACTTAGTCTGTGTAGCACAACTATAGAGCCTGTGCTCGAGAGCCTGGGAGCCAAAACTACTGAGCCCACGACCCTAGAACCCATGCTCTGCAATAAGAGAAGCTACTGAAGTGAGAAACCCACACACCCAACTAGAGAGTAGCCCTCGCAGCAACAAAGACCCAGCACAACCAGAATCAAATAATTCTTTTAAAAAAGTAAGGAAATCTGAATAGAGTATAAAGTTTTGTTTTAAAAAAAATACTACAACTTATGACCCATAGCGGTTTTCAAGTATGTGCTCAGTTGCTCAGTCGTATCTGACTCTTTGAGACCCCATGGACTGTAGCCCTTCGGGCTCCTCTGTCTATGGGATTTCCCAGGCAAGAATGGAGTGGGTTGCCATTCCCTTCTCCAGGGGATCTTCCCGACTTAGGGATTGAACGTGTGTCTCCTGCATCCCTTGCCCTGGCAGGCTGCTTCCTTACCACTGTGCCACCTGGGAAATATTCAGGTAGGTGTGCAATATATATTGATATTATCATATATTATGCTTTGGTTATGCTATTATGTATAATGTATTGATGATATATTGACAGAGGCTCAGTAAGTTAAGGTTCAGGAGGGTGGAGATCATGGTTGCTGGCTTAAGAGGGGTTGAGAAGTGAGTTAATAAGACCAGAGTGGCCTCTGCTGTTAAGAGACAAGTATCTGAAGGAAGTAAATAGCATCTGAAGAGGATTCAAGATCAAAGGAGGATTCTAATGAATGCTTGACAGATGTGGCTTTTGATTTTGTTTTTTAGCCCTGTGTACTTACTTCAGCACATTTTTATTGTCCTGTTCAATTATGAGCTTCTACTTTTCCTTTAGACTAGAGTCTCAGCCCTGACTGCCCATTAGAATTACCTGGGGAAATTCCAAACAATGCCTATTCTTCCACTGTGAAAACACATACTTCAGAGGAGGGTCTGGGGTTGGCATGGTGGGTTTTTTTGCAATTGTCAACTCAGAGCTCCTTAAGGCAATCCTAACTTTTGAATTGTTTCAGACTTTGTTGCAAAACTGTTTTAGACTTTTAAGCTTTGTTTCAAACCAAAATGTCTAGGATTTACATCAATAAGTTTCTGACTTGTTAAAATGTATTCAATTTACCTCTTAAATAGTTGTTGCTAGCAGTTTTGTGTCTGCTTGAATGTGCTGTGCTTGGTCTCTCAGTCATGTCTGCCTCTTTCGGAGCCCATGGACTGTAGCCCACCAGGCTCCTCTGTCTATGGGATTCTCCAGGTGAGAATACTGGAATGGGTTGCCATGCCCTCCTCCAAGGATCTTTCCAACCCAGGGATTGAAACCAGGTCTCAGATTCTTTACCATCTGCACTGTCAGGGAAGCCCAATGTAGTTGAATGTGATGTATATTACACTGTGTGGTGAGAATATTTAATGAACAGATATTATCATGAAATCCCAAGAAAGACATAATTTGATTAATGAAACTTACTTTAATGAAAGTATATACTTGCCTTTGGGACAAAGTATAAGTGTATATGCCTGCCAGGTGGCACTGCCAATGCAGGAGATGCAGGAGACGTGGAGATGGAAATGGCAACCCACTCCAGTATCCTTGTCTGAGAGAGCCCATGGACAGAGGAGCCTGGTGGGCTACAGTCCATGGAGTCTCAAAGAGTCGGACAAGACTGCATACTGAGCACTAACACTATAACTATATATAACATGAATTTCACTAATCAGGTTCTCCAAATACAAAACCTGGAAACCAGAGGTTGAACAGAAGAATAGTTTTCTATGGCACCCTCATACTAAAGTCTGCATAGCCTCCTTGGAAATGCAGACATCAGTGCGAGAGTGGCTACGATGTGTGGACCAATCTGGCTTAAATGCCTGTTCAATTCCTAAATAGCTACACATGCTTTAAATTTCTATTAAAAAGGAAGTTCAGCTCAGTTCAATCGCTCAGTCATATCCGATTCTGTGACCCCATGGACTGCAGCCCACCAGACTTCCCTGTCATCACCAACTCCGGGAGCTTGCTCAAACTCATGTCCATCTAGCCACGGATGCCATCCAACTATCTCATCCTCTGTCGTCCCCTTCTCCTCCTGCCTTCATTCTTTCCCAGCATCAGTTTCTTTTCTAATGAGTCAGCTCTTTGCATCAGGTGGCCAAAGTATTGGAGTTTCAGATTCAGCATCAGTCCTTCCAATAAATATTCAGGACTGATTTCCTTTAGGATTGACTGATTGGATCTCCTTGCAGGCCAAGGGAATCTCAAGAGTCTTCTCTAACACCACAGTTCAAAAGCATCAATTCTTTGGTGCTCAGCTTTCTTTATAGTCCAACTCTCAAATCCATACATGACCACTGGAAAAACCACAGCTTTGACCAGACGGACCTTTGTTGGCAAAGTAATATCTCTGCTTTTTAGTATGGTGTCTAGGATGATCATAGCTTTTCTTCCAAGGAACAAGCATCTTTTAATTTCACGGCTGTGGTCACCATCTGTAGTGATTTTGAAGCCCAAAAAAATAAAGTCTCTCACTGTTTCCATTGTTAGAGATCATCACAATTATGACATGTACAAAATTGAGTATATTTTTGGGCTTAGTTTTATAAATGTATCATCAATGAAGTTGGAAGCATCCTTTTAATTCATTGGCTTACAGTAAAATGCAAACGCAGGACATCCTACTGCAGTGTATCTAACCACTGCCCGACCCTGCCTCAAGGCAAGTACAGAATTTCTTACTTGTTCATTCATGGAGCTGGTGTTCTATTGAACACGGCCTTCCCACTGAAAAAGCTGTTTCCTAAAACAGACATAATTAAGCCCAAGACAATGTAATAGCATATTATTTTCATTTTCTTGACGTTTTTTTCCAAAATAACCAAGATATAAATTTTAAAGAACATTACACTCAACCATTCAATATCATTGATGTTATTACCTAGGTATAGTTATCTCAGTAACCTCTAACATTGCTGAATCATTGCTGAATTGAATTCTGCTTTTCTTCCCCCACCCCCCACCCCCTGGTTTAAGCAACTCAAATTTGTGCTGAATCTCTTAATTTGGAGAACTAGTTTTCCAAAGCTTATCTGTCTTCTTGGCTTCTTTGTGTTTAGAGACTTAACAAGCAGTTTCAGCCAACCTTTGATCACCTTAAAAACTCTGGTTTGTAGCTAGATTCTATACTTCGTGATGAAAATATTCTTTCCATGTCTCTCTTTCTCTCTCCTTCCCTCTGTCCTCCCCTCCCTGCCTTTCTCCTTCTCCTTTGTCTCTCATTTCTCCATGCACTGAAACAAGAAATATTAGTCACACCATCACCGCTAACTTCAGTGAAACATGATCTCTCTCCAGTTTATGAGCTCCCTGACAGTTTTCCTCTAAGATTTCATCAGTGTTTCACATCTGAAAAATTCTGTAGCTTCCTCTAGCCAAGTTTTGATCAGTATCTCAAATACTGTTTGCAGAGAAAGACCCCTAATATATAACTCTTTCTGCCATCAAGACTGCATTACTATAGTTTAGCTTATGGTAGATCCTAATTCCTTACAGCATATTTAACCAGTATGTATTAAAACTTCCCCTTCATGGATCACAGCCTTGTCATGCTGAAAAGGCTTGAGTAACTCAATGAAGTTATGAGCTATGCCATGCAAGGCCACCCAAGACAGATCATAGTGAAGAGTTCTGACAAAATGCAGTCCCCTGGAGGAGGGAATGACAAACCAGTCCAGTATTCTTGTGGTTTAAGCAAAGATATGACATACCTTCTCCATAATTTATGACATACCTTCTCCATAATTACAATATTAAATTATAATATACAACATCAACATCATAGGTTACAGTTAATCATTTGCAGCAGGCTATGGTTTTTCCAGTCGTCATGTATGGATGTGAGAGTTGGACTGTGAAGAAGGCTGAGCGCCAAAGAATTGATGCTTTTGAACTGTGGTGTTGGAGAAGACTCTTGAGAGCCCCTTGGACTGCAAGGAGATCCAACCAGTCCATTCTGAAGGAGATCAGCCCTGGGATTTCTTTGGAAGGAATGATGCTAAAGCTGAAACTGCAGTACTTTGGCCACCTCATATGAAGAGTTGACTCATTGGAAAAGACTCTGATGCTGGGAGGGATTGGGGGCAGGAGGAGAAGGGGACGACAGAGGATGAGATGGCTGGATGGCATCACTGACATGATGGACGTGAGTCTGAGTGAACTCCGGGATTTGGTGATGGACAGGGAGGCCTGGCATGCTGCGATTCATGGGGTCACAAAGAGTCGGACACAAATGAGTGACTGAAATGAACTGAACTGAACTGATGTTGTAGAAATCCAACATTTTATAAATCAGTTCTCATGAACTCTTCCAGAGCTAAGTAGACAATTTCTAATAGACCACAGAGAAGCTGGGTCTTCTACTTTGGCTACTAAGTTGCCAGAAGAAAGCTGCTGCTGCTACTGCTACTGCTGCTAAGTCACTTCAGTCGTGTCCGACTCTGTGCGACCCCATAGATGGCAGCCCACCAGGCTCCGCCGTCCCTGGGATTCTCCAGGCAAGAACACTGGAGTGGGTTGCCATTTCCTTCTCCAATGCATGAAAGTGAAAAGTGAAAGGGAAGTCGCTCAGTCATGTCTAATAAATGCGACCCCATGGACTGCAGCCTACCAGGCTCCTCTGTCCATGGGATTTTCCAGGCAAGAGTACTGGAGTGGGGTGCCATTGCTTTCTCCGAGAAGAAAGCTAGGGAATAATAAATAAAACTAACTTAAAACATCCTGGGCCCTTACCATTCTGTTTATACCTGTTAACATCTAATGGTTACAATAATCTGACCAGATGTTTCCTATTCTTATCCCTATTTCACTCACTAAGAAACTTAGGTGACTTGCTAGAGATCACACGCCTAGTTAGGATGGAGCCAGGAGCCAGACTCTAGTCTGGCTTTACCCTCTTCCTTACCCTCTGGTCCACACTGCTTCCAGGCACTGTCTTCATTCATTGACTCAGTCATGTAGCACATATTTATTTGGTGCCTACCTCATGAGGCTGGCTTCCTGGTGTCTCAGCAATGCAGAAGACTCAGGTTCAATCCCTGGGTAGAGAAGATCTCTTGGAGAAGGAAATGGCAACCCACTCTGATAGTCTTGCCTGGAGAATCCCATGGACAGAGGAGCCTGGCAGGCTACAGTCCATGAGGTCACGAAGAGTCTGACATGACTGAAGCGACTAAGCATGAAAGCACCTCTTAAGGCAGGGACTCTACTTTGATGGGGAAGTCAAATAATTTGAAAGGAGTATGGTGTCATGACAGGCATAGCCAAAAGGATTGATGAAAAATTGCATAACCCATTCTGGAGGACATGAGATAAAGTCCCCAGTGAGACATGGGGTTTTGAACAAGCAGGAAAAAAAGAAGCTGCAGGCTAAGGGTGAACTTCCCAAGGCAGAGAGAATTATAGGGGCAGAGAGCAGGAGGTGAGAGAGGAAGATAAAATGTCTAAAGGTAATTCTTAAGTGGACGGGGTAACCAGGACATAGAATAGAGGTGAACATGCATGAGAGCGGCAGGAAGCCCAGGCAAAGGCCAGATCATGCTCCCCGAGTCTGAGGATGCCCTTAAAAGATACTAAGCAAATAAGAGCATTTTCTATTCTAAAGTAGATTGTTCTGGCTTACATGTGTTAAAAGACTGGAAAGTGAGGACCAACGAGAACAGCTAGGAGGCTGATCTGGTCATTGGAGCAAAAGATTTTAACGGTCTGAACTGAACTGACTGTGCTGGAGTTAACAAGAAGTGGCAGATTATCACTTTGTGATGTAACACTGGGACACAGAAATAATGAACCACAGATACTAAATGTATGATGAACAATATTTGTAGCACATACACACTATGGATATATTTAATTACTCAAAAGCATCTAAGAGAAAAGCAGTCAAGAACAAAGGGATTGTATTCAAGAATGGAAAAAAAAAAAGAGGATAAATTCGGAGAAAATCATCAAGAATTCATCAAACTGTAGTTGCTGCAAATAGTCGTATCCCAGAGGAAATCTCAAGGGATCAGTTTTTCCTGCTAGGGATAAAGCAGAGGAAACCCTAAGGAAAACAAACAAGAAAGGATTGCATAATTTGCTTCAATTAAAAAAGAGAGAGATGATTGATTTGAGGTTTATAATAGGCAAAATCACGTAGGCATAGCCTCCAGAAATTGAAGCGCAGGATAAACACATGCCAGGAGGCTGCACCCAAATTCCAGCTACCCCTGTTACATAAATTTAATTCCACCTTCCACTGACTCATTTCAGAAGAAAACAGAACTCCTGAAATCAGTCACGAGCCCCTGGTTTGCCTCGTCCTCTAGCATCCATGTCTCTTCATGTCTCTTCCCTCCTACACTTTTGGAATTGTATCTTATCTTTTTTAATTTATTTATTTAATTGAATTGAAGGATAACTGCTTCACAGAATTTTGTTGTTTTCTGCCAAATATCAACATGAATAAGTCATAGGTATACATTTGTCCCCTCCCTCGTGAACCTCCCTCCAACCTCCCTCCCCAATCACCCCTCTAGGTTGATACAGAGCCCCGTTTGAGTTCCCTGAGTCATACAGCAAATTCCCATTGGCATCTATTTTACATATGGCAACGTTCCGTGTTACTCCCTCCATACGTTTCACCCTATCCTTCCTCCCTTCCCTCCCCTCCCACCATGTCCATAAGTCTGTTCTCTATGTCTGTTTCTCCATTGCTGCCCTGCAAATAAATTCATCCGTAACATCTTTCTAGATTGGAACTGTATTTTAAATGCTTAGTAAATTATGTTGGTTTGAGATGTTCCACATTTGTAAATACCACTGCACAGCATCACTTTATGTTTAAATGGTCAGAACAGGACTAGCTCTTTTTTATCTTTTATAATATCTTCTTTATAACTATTATTGTTGTTATTTTTGCTGAAGTTGTTTTACAATGTTGTGTTAATTTCTTGCTGTACAGCAAAGTGAATCAGTGATACATATACAGGTACCCCCATTTTTTTAAGTTTCCTTCCCATTTGGGTCATCACAGAGGACTGAGCAGAGCTCCCCATTCTATATGGTAGGTTCCCATTAGTTGTCTGTTTCATATGTAGTAGTCTATACATGTCAATCCCAATCCCCCAATTCATCTCACCCCCTCTTCCTCCCTTGCTAACCATAAGTTTGTTTTCTACAGCTGTGAGTCTATTTCTGCTTTGCAAAGAAGTTCATCTCTACTATTCTTCCAGATTCCACATATAAGTGGTATTATACAATATTTAATTGTGTTTTTTGCTTCTTGTTTGTTTTTTGGCTGCACCACGCAACATGTGGGATCTTAGTTCCCTGATCAGAGGTCAAAAAACAGGACTAGCTCTTAGCATCTTTCCTTTGTGCTTCATCCTCATTCCCCCTGGAATATCTGTGTTAGTGAGATAAGCGTGGCTACAAAAGGAAGCACAGTGGAAGGACCAACATGTACTGAACATCTCCTATGCACTAGGCTTTGAGATTGATACTCTTCATATGGTGTCTTGTTGGTTTAATTTTTATATCCTGCAAAGGAAATGGGATTGTCTCCATTTTACAGTTGAGGGTATCATTTAGAAGCTTTCCCCAAAGTACTTGAAGTATTAAAGTCAAGTATAAAGTCTCAGTCCAATTCCAAAGTCTACATTTTTTTCTGCTACATCTCATTCTAAAGTCCTTCAGTCTAAAGTCTTTGGGAAAAAAAGAATATTTTCTTCCTTCATACTTTGCAAAGACAGCAGTAGGGTTAAAGAAAAACTTTAAAGAAATAATCTCCAAGAAATATGAAATATTTTATGAAGGTTATTTCCTTTGAAAAATCTTCAAAACTCTGCATTTTATTCATGTTGCAATTTAGTAAAAAGGTGTTTTCAAAACTTTCATTAAGAATTCATACATGCTCAGTTGTCTGACTCTTTGTGACCCTATGGACTGTAGCCCGCCAGGCTCCTCTGTCCATGAGATTCTCCAGGCAAGAATATTGGAGTAGGTTGCCATGCTGTCCTCCAGGGAATCTTCCCAAGCCAAGGATGGAACTTGCATCTCTTACATCTTCTGCATTGGTAGGCAGGTTCTTTACCACTAGCACCACCTGGGAAGCCCTAAGAATTCATAACTGTATTTTTAAAACACCATAACCCATTGGAAGAATATTAGTATTCTTGAACAGAGCCAGTGGTACAGAAAAATGACAAGAGGTTTTGTGGTCAGACAGAAATTCTGCAATCTTGACTTTGCAACTTATGAACTCCATATCTATGGGCCAGTTATTCAAATTCCTAGACCATTAATGTCCAGTTCTGAAAGGTGTAGATAATGAAACTTCTTTGCATGTTTGTTGTGAAGAGTAAATAATAGAAGTAAAGAGCGTAGCATAGTCTCAGCATACTATATATTCATAAATTATAGGCAAAAGTTGAATATTATTATTTTTTAATAGCAAGTGATTCAAATGTGCAGCCAAGTTTAAACAGTGGCAGCCTGAACAAACACATATAGAATGGATGGGCAACCAGTTCCTACTGTATGGCACAGAGAACTATATTCAATGCTCTGGGATAAACCATAATGAAAAAGAACATGAAAAAGGATGTTTATATATGTATAACTGAGTCATGTGGTATACAGCTATAAAACAACATTGAAACTACAGTTCAATTTCTTTAAATTTATTTTTAATTGAAAGATAATTGCTTTAAAATAATGCTTTGGTTTCTGCCATACATCAACATGAACTAGTCATAGGTATACATATGTCCCTCGTTTTTGAACCTCCCTCCCATCACCCACCCTTTCCCATTCCTCTACGTTGTTACAGAGCCTCCCTTTGAGTTCCCTGAGTCAAACAACAATTTTTAAAAAAAAGAAAAGAAAAAAGAATTTTATTAAAAAGTGGATGCCTGGCTCAGTGGTTTAAAAAAATATTGATCCCTTGATGCGCATTCAAGAAAGGTTGATTTAGTTGATATTAGATGAGGCCTGAGCCTTGAAATCTTGACAACGTCCCCCATGCAATTCTGCCTGTGAGCTCAGTCGTGTCTGACTCTTAGTGACCCCATGGACTGTAGCCCGCCAGGCTCCTCTGTCCATGGGATTTCTCCAACAAGAATACTGGAGTGGGTTGCCAATTCCTTCTCCAAGGGATCTTCCTGACCCAGGGATGGAACACTCATCTCTTGCGTCTCCTGCAGCGGCAGATATATTTTTTACCAGCTGAGCCCCTGGGGAGGTCTAATGTCTTCATGTGATTCTAATGTCCTGCAAAGTGGAGGCTGTCTGGGCTAGAACACTGGTGATGGTAAATAGTGGTGGTGGAGGGGGAGGAGTGGAGACTCAAAGCCCTCCTAATGGCTTTGGCACTTCTTGGGGGACATAACACATGGAAACCGGTTACACAGGAGACGTTGCTCCTCCGTCAGTGTTAGCCAGAGGTGCCGTGGCAATCAACCAAAAAGAAGCCTGCAGCCACCCTCATCCCGTGTAGGGAGACCAGCCTCCACTCTCCCTTTCTGCTGGCCCAGACCAGAGGAAAGAGCAGGAATTAAAAAAAAAAAATGTGCGGAGAAGAGTATTTCTTCATTTTTTCCTCTAAGTCATAAAGAAACATTCCTGGGAGGATAAACATTACACCAAATTTGAAATTTTAAAGTGAATAAGACCAAGGTGTTTTTTGGGGGGGAGAGGGGGTGGGAGTGGGGGTGGGGAACTGCTCTGGGTCTTAATTGCAGCACGTGGGCTCTTTAATATTCATAGCATCATGAGAACTCATAGTTGAAGCTTGTGGGATTTAGGGATGAAACCTGGGTTCCCTGTACTGGGAGCAAAGAGTTCTAGCCACCGTACATTTGCATTTCCCACAGTTGGAAAGTGATCCTCAGCTTATGCCTATAATCACATATGAAACTCAGTCCCCCAAGACTGAGCTTTATGTGATTCTGATTATCCACCGCTGTGTACTGTATCATTCTAAAACACAGTGGCATAAAAAATAACCATTTTATTACCCTTGCATTAGTGGGCCAAGAATTCAGAAAAGCATAACAAGTGCAATTCTCCTCTCCACAGTGTCTGGGGCCTCAGCTGGAAAGTCTCAGTTGGATATTTTCACTGACATAACTGATAACTTCCCTGGTGGCTTGGTGGTAAAGAACCCATTTGCCAATATAGAAACCCAATGCAGATTCGACCCCTGGGTCAGAAGGATAACCTGGAGAAGGAAATGGCAACCCCCTCTAGTATTCTTGCCTGGAAAATCCCATGGACAGAGGAACCTGGTTGGCCATAGTCCATGAGGTCTCAAGAGTAGGACAGGACATAGCTACTAAACCACAAAGCCAGGGATAATTTAATGACTCAATTTTTGACCAGAGTTAAATATGGCTTCTCCCTGTTACTTGAGCTTCCTCACAGCATGGCAGCTTCCAGCCAATCAAACTCATTACATGGTCCAGGACTCCAAGGAAAAAAAATGTCACCTGGTATTTTATGACCCTGACTCAGAAATCACTAGCAATTTCTTCTGGCTTCTCTGATGGTTAAAGCAGTCCCAAGATCACTCAGATTCAGGGAGAGGGAACAGGAACGATGCCTCTCAGTGGTGGGAGAGTCTCAGAAAATTTTCTGACACCTCAATAGGTATGAGCTAATGCCTAGAATGACAGGAAGTTACAGATTCTCAACCAAGATGTTGGTAAGAAACAGCATACACAGCAGTACAGACCATGATTATATTTTACAGTTGGGGAGGAAGAAGTTATTGAGACAAAAGCTTTGTGTTTATGCCATATCATTAAAAATCCTTGATAAAACCATTTACAACAATACTTCATATGCATGAATAAACAGAGTCTGTACACTAATGTGAAGAGCAAAACCAAGATATAATTTAAATATGGTGCTGTTGTTCAGTTGCTTAGTCGTGTCCGATTCTTTGCAACCCCAATGGAGACTGAAATCTGTCAGGCTTCCCTGTCATTCACTACCTCCCAGAGTTTACCAAACTCATGTCCATTGAGTTGATGATGCTATCTAACAATCTCATCCTCTGCCACACGTTTTGCCTTCAATCTTTCCTAGCATTAGGGTCTTTTCCAATGAATCAGCTCTTCTCATCATGTGGCCAAAGTGTTGGAACTTCAGCTTCAGCCTCAGTCCTTCCAATGAATATTTAGGGTTGATTTCCTTTAGGATTGACTGGTTTGATCTCCTTGCTATCCAAGGACCTCTTGAGAGTCTTCTCTAGCACCATGATTCAGAAGTATCCGTTTTTCAGAGCTTAGTATTCTTTATGGTCCAACTCTCACATCTGTACATTACTGCAAAAACCATAGCTTTGACTGTATGGACCTTTGTTGGCAAAGAGATGTCTCTGCTTTTTAATACACTATCTGGGTTTGTCATAGCTTTCCTTCCAAAAAGCAAGCATCTTTTAATTTCATGGCTACAGTCACCATCTGCAGTGATTTTGGAGCCTAAGAAAATAAATTTTATCACTGTTTTCACTTTCTCCCCTTCTGTTTGTCATGAAGTGATGGGACCAGATGGCATGATCTTAGTTTTTTGAATGTTGTGTTTTAAACCAGTTTTTTCACTCTCCTCTTTCACCCTCATCAGGAGGCTCTTTAGTTCCTCTTCACTTTCTGCCATTACAGTGGTATCTTCTGCAAATCAAAGGCTGTTGATATTTCTCCCAGCTGGAACCAAGATTGCTAGGAGTGGGAGACATTTAAATATGACCTGTTCCTATATACTTACCTCTCAGATTAAGAGTCAGTTTCCTCCAAAACATTGACTAAATAAGAATATTCTGAATTGGGTGTCTTTTCAAAATTAAAATAGAAAAAAACTTATATCTAGTAAGAATTTTTATTTATACATTTCTTTATAATTCTTGGTAGTACATAACCATGCCAAATATACTGTGATGCATTGGCATAATTTATCCCCTTTCTCAAATTTTAGGAAAATAAGTGTCTCTCTCAGGATCACAAAATGAACTTTTGCAAGCCTTGTATTTTAGCGTATGGCCCAAGACAGGTGCTGCTTAGAAAGCAATGAATACTTCCTGAATAGTGTATCTTGTTAAAAAAAACATTTTGAACAGTCCTTTACAACTGAAATAGCCAGGGAAAGTAGGTCATTCCATGCCTTCTTCTATAGCTAGTAGTTCCAATCTGTTGCACTCTTTTTTCCTAGAGAGATAAAAACTGTGAATCATACCAGTTCCTGCTTTGAACACAGTCCACAGACACTGTGAGCAGATGGGCTTTTTGGCCTCCAAACCATTCTTTGCTGTCTGCCACAGGTAAGTAGTAGATACCCTCTTAAATTAGCCCAACTGCTAAGTCAAGAACTAGCCAGTTATAAACATGATAGACAACTTATGACAACATTCTGTATATATTTAAAGAAAGCTGACAGTCTTTGGACTCAAAGAGTTGACACACACTGGTAGCCAATTCCTGTACCAATAATCACGCCAGTTTTCGTATTTGTATGTTACCTACAAAGCAAGTTAGTGATACTGTCTTCAGATAGGCAAACATTGCAAATGAAATTATAAGATTTTTCATTATGGTTGTAGCAGAAAACATTGTGTCATAACAAAAGAAAGAACTAGGAACATGAGAAAACACTCAAAGAGAGAAGTATGTGTGTGTGCTCAGTTGTGTCTGACTCTTTGCAACCCTGTGGACTGTAGCCCAGCGGGCTCCTGTCCATGGGATTTTCCAGGCAAGAATACCGCAGTGCCTTGCCATTTCCACCTCTAGGGGAGGTTCCGGACCCAGGGATTGAACCAGGGTCTCCTGCATTGCAGGCAGATACTATCTGAGCCACCAAGGACACCCTAAAGAGATTTGTTAAAGAGGAATTTTTAAAAGTAAAAACTGGTTTGCACAAAAGTGGAAGCTATAATGCCTTTACCTGATGGAATATTTTGGAGTCATTACGTGCACTGCAGAATGTTACAGAACCTGTTAGTATAAATTGTAGTGTTATTAGTTCACATGAGAAAAATCAGGTAAATATCTCAACGAATCCAAAAAATAAAATGACATAAAATCCAATATCTTTTCCTTATATAAAGTAAAAAAGATCAATTCTTGTATTTAATCACATCAAAAAGTATCATCAAACAATGATCAGACTTCGAATTTTCCATTTAAATTTCACAAACAAAGGTGCTATCAACACTACATATTGCTCTGGAAGTAAAATTCAATGTAATAAAATAAGAAAAATAAATAAGGAGTCTACATACTGAAAAAGAGTATACAAGATTGTCATTATTAGAGATTGTGTGCATGTGTGCATGCTAAGTTATTTCAGTTGTGCCTGACTCTTTGCAACCACATGGACTACAGCGCTCAAGGCTCCTCTGTCCATGGAATTCTTCAGGCAAGAACACTGGAGTAGGTTGCTATGCCCTCCTCCAGGGGATCTTCCCAACCCAGGAATTGAACCCATGTCTCTTATGTCTCCTGCATTGCAAGTAGGTTCTTTTACCACAGCACCGCCGGGGAAGCCCCATTAGAGATTATTTGATGGCATTAAAGGTTGAACCATAGTGACTGGTTAAAAAATGTAACTTGTAAAAATAGACACTTTTCCCATATAGAAATACTATTGAGAGAAAAAAGTAATTAAGCAATTTCTCAAAGAGCAAAACAGATAAATAGAAATCATCTTAAGAGTGAATGTGCAGAACAAATATGAAGAAAATATTGCAACTTTCTGAGGAGACATAAAAGAAAAGTTGAATAAATGGTCCTGTATCATTATCAATTCAACCTTCAAATAAAATCACCTGAAAAAAACAACAAGATTTTGGGAAGTATTTGACAAAACTGTATTCAATTCTGGGCTTCTCCAGTGGCTCAATGGTAAAGAATCTGCTTGCAATGAGGGAGATGCAGGAGATGCAGGTTCAATTCCTGGGTCAGAAAGATCCACTGGAGGAGGGCATGGCAACCCACTCCAGTATTCTTGTCTGGAGAATCCCATGGACAGAGGAGCCTAACGGGCTACAGTCCATGGGGTTGCAAAGAGTCAGACATGACTGAAGCGACTGAGCACACACACACATATCAAATTCATCTAAAATATTAAATACACTAGAAATAGCCCAGGAAATTTTTCAGAGTAAATAAAATGAGAAAGGACTTATTTTATCAAAAGTTAAAACATAAAATTCCAGAAGCTAAAACATTTGTGGCAGGACTAGGGTATCAGGGATCTATTGTTGCATAATCAGTTCAGTTCAGTCGCTCAGTCGTGTCCAGTGCTTTGCGACCCCATGAACTGCAGCACGCCAGGCCTCCCTGTCCATCACCAACTGCCGGAGTCTACCCAAATCCATGCCCACTGAGTCAGTGATGCCATCCTCTGTGGTCCCCTTCTCCTCCTGCCCTCAATCTTTCCCAGCATCAGCGTCTTTTCAAATGTTGCATAATAAATTTCCCCAAAATATATCAGCTTATGAAAAAGGATTGAAGAGAGTCAGACATGACTGAGGTGACTCAGCATGCACACAGGGTTGTCTTAAGGCCTAGCTAGGGAAGCCTAGTTCCTTAACCTGCTTCCAAGCTCAGTCACTTGGTTGTTGGAAAGATTCAGCTCCTCACAGGCTGTTGGTCAGAGATCATCCTCATTTCCTTGCCATATGCCTTCGCCAGAGGGCAGCTCACAAATGGCAGGTGGCTTCACCAAAGCAAGCCAAGGAAAAGGAGAGGGAGGGAGTGCAGGGGGTGGGGGCGGGTGGGGGAGAGGGACACTAGCAAGATGGAAGTCATGGTTTTGTAATGTAATTGCTGATCTAACATGCCATCACTTTCCTTAGAAAAGAGTCCACTTCCTTAGAAGCAAGTCACTAGGTCCAACCCACATTCAAGGGAAAGGAATTACACAAGAGCATGAATACCAGGATACCATGAACACCAGGATCAGTGGGGATCGTCTTTCAAACCTTCCCACCACAGCTAGAGAGACAAATCAATGCAAGAATGTGAAGAATATTTTTTAAAAAGACCCCAATTCCTTTGAGAATTTAGTATGTCATAAATATAGCATTCCATATGAATGATGAAAAGCTCTATTGATGATCATGTCATTGCCAAATCAAATTATCACCTAAGAATTATTTCTGGATAAGCAGTTAGTGATCTGGAAAACAAAATCTGGACACCAATCTCTCGTTGTTGTTGTTGTTCAGTTCCTAAGACGCACCCAACTCTTTGTGACCCCATGGACTGCAGCATGCCAGGCTTTCTCGTCCTCCCCAACTCCCGGAGTTTGTTCACATTCATATCCATTGAGTTGGTGATGCCATCCAACCATTCCATCCTCTGTTGCCCCCTTTCCCCTCCTGCCCTAATCTTTCCCAGCATCAGATCTTTTCCAATGAGTAGGCTCTTTGCATCAGGTGGCCAAAGTTTTGGAGCTTCAGTTTCAACATCAGTCCTTCCAATGAATATTCAGAGTTGATTTCCTTTAGGATGGACTGGTTGGATCTCTTAGTGCTATCCAATGGTCTCTCAAGAGTCTTCTCCAGCACCACAGTTTGAAAACATCAATTCTTCAGTGCTCAATCTTCTTTATAGTCCAACTCACATCCATACATGACTACTGGAAAAACCATAGCTTTGACTCTATGGACCATAGTCAAAAAAGTGATGTCCCTGCTTTTTAATACACTGTTTAGGTTTGTCATAGCTTTTCTTCGAAACAAGCGTCTTTTAATTACATGACTGCAGTCACCATCCGCAGTGATTTTGGAGCCCCAAAAAATAAAATCTATCACTGTTTCTACTTTTTCACCATTTATTAGCTATGAACTGATGGGACTGGATTCCATAATCTTGGTTTTTTGAATGTTGAATTTTAAGCCAGCTTTATAAAGGAACATTTCATGCAAAGATGGGCTCGATAAAGGACAGAAATGGTATGGACCTAACAGAAGCAGAAGATATTAAGAAGAGATGGCAAGAATACACAGAAGAACTGTACAAAAAAGATCTTCACGATCCAGATAATCACGATGGTGTGATCACTGACCTAGAGCCAGACATCCTGGAATGTGAAGTCAAGTGAGTCTTAGAAAGCATCACTATGAACAAAGCTCGTGGAGGTGATGGAATTCCAGTTGAGCTATTCCAAATCCTGAAAGATGATGCTGTGAAAGTGCTCCACTCAATATGCCAGCAAATTTGGAAAACTCAGCAGTGGCCACAGGACTGGAAAAGGTCAGTTTTCATTCCAATCCCAAAGAAAGGCAATGCCAAAGAACACTCAAACTACCACACAATTGCACTCATTTCACATGCTAGTAAAGTAATGCTCAAAATTCTCCAAGCCAGGCTTCAGCAATATGTGAACCGTGAACTTCCTGATGTTCAAGCTGGTTTTAGAAAAGGCAGAGGAACCAGAGATCAAATTGCCAACATCCACTGGATCATGGAAAAAGCAAGAGAGTTCCAGAAAAATATCTATTTCTGCTGTATTGACTATGCCAAAGCCTTTGACTGTGTGGATCACAATTAACTGTAGAAAATTCTTCAAGAGATGGGAATACCAGACCACCTGATCTGCCTCTTGAGAAATCTGTATGCAGGTCAGGAAGCAACAGTTAGAACTGGACATGGAACAACAGACTGGTTCCAAATAGGAAAAGGAGTTCGTCAAGGCTATATATTGTCACCCTGTTTATTTAACTTCTATGCAGAGTACATCATGAGAAACGCTGGACTGAAAGAAACACAAGCTGGAATCAAGATTGCCGGGAGAAATATCAATCACCTCAAATATGCAGATGACACCACCCTTATGGCAGAAAGTGAAGAGGAACTCAAAAGCCTCTTGATGAAAGTGAAAGTGGAGAGTGAAAAAGTTGGCTTTAAAGCTCAACATTCAGAAAACCAAGATCATGGCATCTGGTCCCATCACTTCATGGGAAATAAATGGGGAAACAGTGGAAACAGTGTCAGACTTTATTTTTCTGGGCTCCAAAATCACTGCAGATGGTAACTGCAGCCATGAAATTAAAAGACGCGTACTCCTTGGAAGGAAAGTTATGACCAACCTAGATAGCATATTCAAAAGCAGAGACATTACTTTGCCAACAAAGGTCTGTCTAGTCAAGGCTATGGTTTTTCCTGTGGTCATGTATGGATGTGAGAGTTGGACTGTGAAGAAGGCTGAGTGCCAAAGAATTGATGCTTTTGAACTGTGGTGTTGGAGAAGACTCTTGCGAGTGCCTTGGACTGCAAGGAGATCCAACCAGTCCATTCTGAAGGAGATCAGCCCTGGGATTTCTTTGGAAGGAATGATGCTAAAGCTGAAACTGCAGTACTTTGGCCACCTCATGCGAAGAGTTGACTCATTGGAAAAGACTCTGATGCTGGGAGGGATTGAGGACAAGAGGAGAAGGGGACGACAGAGGATAAAATGGCTGGAGGGCATCACTGAGTCGATGGACATGAGTCTGAGTGAACTCCAGGAGTTGGTGATGGACAGGGAGGCCTGGCGTGCTGCGGCTCATGGGGTCGCAAAGAGTACAACACGACTGAGCGACTGATCTGATCTGATCTGAATATACAAAATTAATCCTTGATGGATTAAAATGTACATGTAAGAAGAATAATAAGTACTAGTAGCAGGATTTTTAATAATTACTATGTCAGAGTGAGTAAAGCATTTTTAATCTGACACAAAACCCAGAAGCCATGAAAATAATTTTTATCATTTGCCTATATGAAAACATTTAAGCATCCACATGGAATGAAAAGTTGGAAAAGAACGTGTGCTATATATTTGACAAAGAATTTATTTCCTTAATATAAAAAGAGTACTTTTAAATAAGCAAACAGTAACCTAATAGAAAAATTGATGAATATGTAAAGATCTAACATACATATGAAAAGCTGCCCAGCTGACCTACTAAAGAAATGTAATGTTAGAAAAATGAGATACCATTTTTAACTATAAAAATAGCAAATATTTTAAAGTTTTACAACCCACAGTTGGCAAAAGTGCAGAGAGAATGTAAATTTAGGCTGTGTTTTTGGATTGGTAAATTACTTCATAGTTAAAAAGTGTGTGTAAGTGTAACCTTTAACCCAACAACTCCAATACTAAGAATTTATCCTAGAGAATTCATGAAAGCATACAAAGATCACACACATAAATATAACTCTGGCTGCAATCAAGGCTACCATGTATCATCTTGGTTGTGCCCTGCATTGGTCACTCAGACAAAGTTGCCAGAGGGGGAAGAGCTCCAGCCAAACAAATCAAACATCATTGTGTGGAGCTATATCTGTCAAGGAAAAACAAGTATCATTTTGAGTCCCAGTAGGAAACTGATGGTGCATTCAATTGGGTGATTTGAGTAGAGTTCAATAAATAGGCTGTTTACAGAGGTAGAGCATGGTGTAGAGAAACGAGGAAGGCTAGTAATGCGATGTCCTAGTACTCAAAGGGCAGGAAAAGGAAGAGGTATCAGATGAGAAATGCAGGACCTTGGGAAAGAGAGAGAAAATTTGAAAGAGGAAGCCAGCCTCCAGCAAGCAGACCAGAAGGAGTCGGAGGAATAAATACCACAACCTCTTCTTTTTTCCTCTTCCCAATTTCCTGCAGCTGCTCCTATTGGCTGAACTCAACAAAAAGGTTAAAACACATTGATATGATCCATATGCAGATCAGGAAACAAGCAAAGTGGAGACAGGTAGAGAGTGGAGCTGGAGGGGTCTGTGGAAAACATCCCAGTATCATTTTCTAACCCACGCAAAGGTGTCACACAATTGACAGCTATCTTAGTACGCAAGTTTTATAATGGCAAGAAAACAGAGTTCAAATTTTCATTGCTGAATTAATGTACATTACACAATAGAATGCTACTGAGCTTTTTAAAAAGAAATTATAAAGTTATTTGTTTTATTTTATTTATTCATTTTTTAATTTTATTGAAATATGGTTGATTTACAATATTGTATTGGTTTCAGGGGTACAGCAAAGTGATTCATTTATATATATATGTATTCATATATGCTGCTAAGTCATTTCAGTCGTGTCCAACTCTTTGCGACCCATGGACTGTAACCCACCAGGCTCCTCTGTCCATGGAATTCTCCAGGCAAGAATACTGGAGTGGGTGGCCATTTCCTTCTCCAAAATATTCATATATATATATATATATATATGTATGTATGTATATGTCAATTCTTTTCTAGATTCTTTTCTATTACAGGTAATAACAAGGTTTGAGTACAGTTCCCTACACTATACATCAGGTCTTTGTTGGTTATCTATTTTATACAGTACTGTGTATATTTTAATCCCAAACTCCTAACTTATCCCCTGTACCTTTCCCCTTTGGGAGCCATAAGTTTGTTTTCTGTGTCTATGAGTTCTATTTTTGATATTACACAATAGAATATTACTCAGCCATAAAAAATGAAAGCCATTTGCAGCAACATGGATGGATCTAAGGATTATCATATTAAGTCAAGTAAGTCAGACAGAGAAAGACAAATATGAGATCACTTATATGTGAAATCTAAAAAAAAATGATACAAGTGAGCTATTGAGCTTTTATTTTAAAAATGAGGAATATGTACATAGAGTGGTCTGAAAAATAAACCAAAGCATTTTAATACATTAAATACAGTCTGAATGATTCTCTCAATGTTTGTGTGCATGTCTAATAAGCTGTAACGTGGAAAATGTTACATTATCTAAGAACACACTTTCATATGACCAAGAATTTCTGATAGAACATCTGACACTCTTAAAACAGATTCTCTTTAGGGAGTGACAGAAGGGGGGAAGGAAGAACAGAGAACAGGAGCCTTCATATTTTTATTTTATATTATTCATAATACCAAAACAAAACTTAAAAGTTTACTTTGGAAAATACTATTTTTAATATTCTTTACCAGGGATGTAACAATACTGTGAAAATGCAGTTTATATTAAAGCATGGCAAAATTTTGTACACAATACAATTATAAAAATATTTTTTAAATATATACAGGGGAGAAAACTTTTTAAAAAGGAAAGGAAGCATCAGACATTACCATGGTTGAATAAAGGAGGGGGGATTATTGGCATATTTTAACCCTTTGCATTTCCTAAATATTTTTAATCAGAATATGATACTTTTACAGTGGAGAAAGGAAATAATTCTTAAATTATGGTTTTGAACTTTTAAAGTGGAAATCACTTTCAGATGAATTCTAATGCAGAACCTCAATCACAAGGACAACATTTAGATATTTTCTAGATGAATTTTTTAAAGTGGCTTGCTTTTTCTTAATTCAAAAATTTTAAAAAAGAAAATTTTTTTTTTGCCCTATGTGGAATGTGGGATCTTAGATGTCTGACCAGGGATCAAACTCATGTCCTCTGCACTGAAAACATAGAGTCTTAACTGAGAGACTACCAAGGAAGTCCTCTAGATGAATTTTGAATGTTCAAAATTAAGCATAGTTGGGAACATCCAGTATAATCAAATATTAAAGCATCTTCAACCTCATTACACAAAGATACAGAAAAGTGGGTACTGTTATCAGTCATCACTGAATTATCAGTATTTTTTTAAACCAAGTTCTGAGTTCTTAGTTTTGTTCTTCATTGGACAAAGAAACAGACTATAGAAAACATTTGAAAGCTGGAAATGTCAACTTTAAAAGGAGGATAAATAGAACTTTTAGTTCTAGCACAAGGTGACTGAGTAGTTTTGTTCCAGAAATCTCTACATGCAGTCTTCTTATCAGGAGAGACGAGATAGATAAAAATGACACAGTTTCAAGAGTTTGGATGGAACCCCAGATTTCTAGAATCTGGAGCAGGAGGACAAAGGAATATTTGTCTTTAGTGATGCTGACTCCTACCCACATAGCTTTCTGCAAAAACGAAAGGCATATTAAAATTCCTTTTCTCATTTACGACTAAATGAGACATAAGAACACTTGCCGTAAGATATAATTTTAAGGGAAAGTTAGCCAATCTTCTTGGAAGAAGAAATGAAATCATCCAAAAAAAGCACTTTGGGAACTATGATAAAAACGGGGAAACAAGTCCTTCCTCTTGTGTCTAAAGATTTAGTGTTCAGTATCTAGTAATGAATACACTGGAAATAGAAACTGTTTAGGAAGGAGACTGATGTCTGTTAACATAATAAAAATAAGTTCTATAAATTTCACGACTCTAACTAGAAGTTCATGTGACCAAAAGACAAAAATTCTATTGGGAAAGAAAAATCATTCTATAGTATGTGTCCTACTCTGTGCTGACTATTTCCTTCATGCAAACAAGAATCATGATGCAGTAAAAAGGGAAATGGCTATCTGGGCTCTGCATGAAATAGCATTGGATAAATTTTATTTTTTACCAATTCATGCACTGTAGAGTTATAAGGAATTGAGAGGTCCAGCATAAACCAAAATTTTTCCATTGGGAAATGGTAAAACCCACATTCTGAATAGAGATCAAAACAAAGTTTACTGCCTACATTTCCTTACCTTCTTCATCAAAAGGACTTTAAAAAATTTATTTATTTATTTATTTATTTGGCTGCATGAGGTCTTACGAGATCTTTCATTAAAGCTCATGGACTCCCTAGTTGTGGTGCACGGGCTTTAGTTTCTCTGAGATATGTGAGATTTTAGTTCCCCAACCAGGGATCGAACCCATGTCCACTGCTTTGCAAAGTGGTTTTTTAACCACTGGTCCACCAAGGAAGTCTCCTTTAGCATAAGGATTTTGAAGTGTGAGAAAGCTTCATGTGAACATTCTTAAGGAAGGTGAAAGATGTTTTTCATTTTTCCTCTTGTACAATCAATTAAAAATGAATTTTAAATGTAAAATGTGAATGTAGCTACAAGTTCTGATGTTTGCAAAATTATTTCAATGGGCTTTATATTGTAGAGAAGTTCTAGGTTCACAGCAAAAGAAGGTGCAGATATTTCTCATATATTCCCCACCCCCACTCATTATAGCCCCTAGCTTCTCCATTATCAACATCCCACCTACCCCCCAAGAACGTACATTTGTCATCCATTGTTGAACATTAACACTTAACCATCAGAAGTCCATAGTTTACACTAGGATTCATTCTCAGTGTTGTACGTTCTGTGAATTTGAATAAATGTATAGGCACATATTCTCCATTTTGGTATCATGTAGAGTGTGTTTTAGTTACTTGATCATGTCCAATTCTTGTGACTCCATGGACTATGGCCCACCAGGCTCTTCTATCCATGGAATTCTCCAGGCAAGAATACTGGAGTGGGTAGCCATTCCCTTCTCCAGGGGATCTTCCCCACACAGGGATCAAACCTGCATCGCCCGCATTGCACCCAGATTCTTTACCACTGAGCCATCTGGGTTGTCTAAAAATTCTATGAAGCCCATCTATTCATTCCTTCCCCTCCCACCCCATTCCCTAACAACCAATAATCCTTTATTGTCGACATAATTTTGCCTTTTCCAGAATGTCATACAGTTCAAATCACATAGTATGTAACCTTTTCAAGCTGGCTTCTTTCAATCAATAAAATCCGTATAAGTTTCCTCCATGTGTTTTCATAGCTTGATAGATTTTCTTTTTCTTTTTATACACTGACTAATATTCCATTGTCTCAATGTACCATAGTTATTTATCTATTAGATTACCAAAGAACATCTTGGTTAGCTTTTAATTTTGACAGTTATGAATAAAGCTGATTTAAATATCTGCAAGTTTTTGTGTGAATGTTAAGTTTTCAGTTTCTTTGGGTGAATACTGAAGAGTGTGACTGCTGGATTGTATGGTAAGAGTGTGTTTAGTTTTGTAAGAAATCACCAAACTGTCTTCCAGAGTGACTATGCCATTTTGCATTTCTACCAGCCTAGAATGAAGGTTCCTTTTGCCTCACATCTTTGTCAGCATTTGGAGTTGTCAGTGTTCCAGATTTTGGCCATTTTTCAAAAGTGTGTAGTAGTATCTCACTATTGTTTTCAGTTCATTTTCCTGATGACATATAATGTGGAGCATCTTTTCTTATGCTCATTTACTGTATCTTCTTGGATGAGGTGTCCAGTGTTAGTTCTTTTTTTTTTAATTAAATTATATTTGATTTACAATGTTGTGTTTTAACTCTTGTTAGTGTTTGCTAGGGAAAATATTCCTCAGAAGCATAGTCAAATCCTTTTCTGCAGAAGTACAGCCTTGACAGTGGTCAGCCTCAAATTCACATCCCTGAATAAATTTTGCAAAGCTTTCAGGTGAAGAAATTCTTTCCTTTAGAAGAGAATCTGGGGTTTGCTGAGCCAGTAAATGGCTTGAAATCAGAAAGCATGGATTTCAGACTTTGCACACTTTTAGGAGCTTTGAGCAAGAGACAACTTCACTTGGTCTCAGTGGTTTCATTTCTAAAATCAACAGGTCCCATATGGCCATCACATCCCATAATTCCCACTGGACATCATCCCACAAATACTAGTTCTAACAAACCCAGGTTCAAGTGAAGACTGCACTATAGCCTGGTTCTGTGTTTCCTCTTAACATCTTTCCCCTCAAGATTACTTATTTAAACATTTTGGCTTATTCAAGATAATGTCCTACGATAAACATGTAAAAAAGTCATTTCTCTTATAATTAAGCATTCTAAACAGATACCATTTAGCTAACAAAGTAGCCTACACACCATTAGTTTTTTATAAACGTTTGCTAAAATGCATTGAAGAGTACAGTCTGGGACTTCCCTAGTGATCCAGTGGTTTAGATCCGCCTACCAATGCAGGGAACACAGGTTCAATCCCTAGTCCAGGAAGATTCCACATGCCATCGGGCAACTAAGCCCATGACCTACAGCTACTGAGCCCACTCTCTTATGTGCCACAACCATAGAAGCCCACACACTCTAGAGCCCATGTTCTGCAACAAGAAAAGCCACCACATAGACATGTGTGTTCTTGCCTGGATAATCCCAGGGACGGGGGAGCCTGTTGGGCTGCCGTCTATGGGGTCGCACAGAGTCGGACACAACTGCCACGACTTAGCAGCAGCAGCAGCAGCAGACATGTGTACCCCAGTGTTCATCGCAGCACTGTTTACAATAGCCAGGACATGGAACCAACCTAGATGTCCATCAGCAGATGAATGGATAAGAAAGCTGTGGTACATATGCACAATGGAATATTACTCAGCCATTAAAAAGAATGCCATTGAATCAGTTCTAATGAGGTGGATGAAACTGGAGCCTACTATACAGAGTGAAGTAAGTCAGAAAGAAAAACACCAATACAGTATATTAATGCATATATATAATATATACAGAATTTAGAAAGATGGTAATGGTGACCCTATATGCGAGACAGCAAAAGAGACACAGATATAAAGAACAGACTTTTGGACTCTGTGGGAGAAGGCAAGGGTGGGATGAATTGAGAGAATAGCATTGAAGCATATATATTACCATGTGAAATGGATCGGCAGTCCAAGTTGATGCATGAGACAGGGTGCTCAGGGCTGGTGCACTGGGACAGCCCAGGGGGATGGGATGGGGAGGGAGGTGGGAGGGGGCATTCAGGATGGGGGACGCATGTACACCCATGGCTGATTCATGTCAATGTATGGCAAAAACCACCACAATATTGTAAAGTAATTAGCCTCCAATTAAAATAAATCAATTAATTTTAAAACAAAAGAAGAGTAGCCGCCACAATGAGAAGGCCGTGCACTGCAGCTCGAGTAGCCCACACTCACTGCAGCTAGAGAAAAGCTCCCACAGCAACAAAGACCCAGCACAGCCAAGAAAAGACTACAGTCTGGACATTCTCCTCAACTGTTTTGCCTTCATAATTATCAAAAAGCATCAAATTAAGTTATGGGTTATAATTTCCTAAACCATTTCTCATTAATATAAAATTTGAATTAGGTGGAAATAATACATTTTAGGCATATTCGTGAAACATTTCTCAAAATCATTTGCAAGTCACAATGTGAGGATATCTTCATAGCATACAGTCACTCAACTGTAGTAACATAATATGACCCTTAATTAGGAGTAGTATTCTTACCATAAAATTTGACTAAGTATCTACAAAAAAAAAAAAAACCTCAAAATTCTAGGTTGAAAACATTTGTAGAACTAAATTTGTGTGTCTGTTATTAACATTCGACTGACACCATTTGGAATGAAAGAATATAGGATTTACTGACCAGCTTTGTCACTATAAGCTGTAACTTTGAGCAGCTGATTTTAACTTTGGCTTTTTTATCCATAAAATGGGCATCACTTTATGAAGGTCCTCATAGTTTGGTGTGTGGCTAGGAGAACACACGTACAACCCCGATTTAACTCAAATTTTGGTGCTAATGGTACAGGAGGCTTGGTTCTTTTGTGACAGCTTAGGAATGGCACTGAACCACAGCGATGTGTTTTGTTACAATGGAGGTGGTGGAGGTGTTTGTGGTTTCAATGCCTGAGTTTGCAGATAAGGGGCCAGAGAACAAAAGGCCACCAAAATTTATCTGCCCAAGATCTTCTAGAAGGAGAAAGTTTATAAGCTTGTTTGAAGTTGCAAGCCTGAGACCACCTGCTGCTATGGCCAAGTCGGTTCAGGTCCATGCTTCCAACAGTGGATCTTTTGGTTGTTCACAGAAACATTTGCCTGAAATGAGTTCACCGTCTTCAGCTGCCAGGACTAATGCCCCCGTGGAGCAGGTCTGAGCTGTTTTTAGGAGCGTGGCTCAGGCAAGCTGTTGAGAAATGTGGCCGAGTGAGCACAGGATCTCAACATAGTTAATTAGAGGCTGATGGTCCAGTTTGCAAAACTCTCCAAAATTACAGAGGAGGCTTGCGTTGGGTCTGGGCTTGTCCTGCTCTGTCATCATCATTTCCTGTCTCTCTGGTAAAGGGCTGGAGGAGATGCTTGCCAAGATGAGCACATGAAGAGACCAACTTACCCTAGTAGCTGCCAGATGAGAAACAGAAACTCGGTTGCCTGAGAGTCATCTAGCCTATTTCCCAGCCAACACTTCAACAGAGTAAATAAACCCTGGCTATTTATTCATTTGACTATAAAAATACTATTTTACATCTTCTACTGGATCCATACAGTATGCATCAACACAGAACTTTTTGCCATATGCTCTGGTTTGTGTGGGCTTTCCTGGTAGCTCAGTTGGTAAAGAATCTGCCTGCAAAGCAGGAGACCTGAGTTTGATCTCTGGATCGGGAAGATCCCCTGGAGAAAGACATGGCTACTCACTCAAATATTTTGGCCTGGAGAATTCCATGAACAGAGGATCCTGGAGGGCTACAGTCCATGGGATCCCAAAGACTTTGGACATGACTAAGTGATGGACACGGAGGCCTGGCGTGCTGCGGTTCATGGGGTCAAAAAGAGTCAGACACGACTGAGGGACTGAACTAAACTGAACTGACGTGACTAACACTTTTCTGGTCTGTGTACAGTCTGGCCACAGACTTCTTTTGGAAGCTCCTAGTTTAGTGTCTCTCAATTTACAAAATATCCACGTGGATATTCCCGAGGAGCCATGTGTTAGAGGTGTATATGTCAGTTTCATTCATCGTGAGCTCCCAACACTTGGAAATGTCCCTTGGACTATGAGGAGATCCAACCTGTCAATCTTAAAGGAAATCAGTCCTGAATATTTATTGGAAGGACTGATGCTGAAGCTGAAACTCCAATACTTTGGTCACCTGATGCAAAGAACCGACTCATTGGAAAAGACCCTGACACTGGGAAAGATTGAAGGTGGGAGGAGAAGGGGATGACAGAGGATGAGATGGTTGGATGGCATCCCCAACGTGATGGACATGTGTTTGAGGAGGCTCCAGGAGTTGGTGATGGACAGGGAAACCTGGTGTGCTGCAGTCCATGGGGTCACAAAGAGCTGGACACAACTGAGCAACTGAACCGAACATTGAAAGTGAACATGTTAGTCGCTCAGTCATGTCCAGCTCTTTCATGGACTGTAGCCAGTGCCTTCTCCAGGGACGTAGAAAGCATTCACTAGATATTTTTAAATGGATGCTACCATAACTTGGAAAAAGGGTTACTCTGATGTGCTAGTGAGATAATCAGCAACTCATCAGAATGTGGAACATCTGAGCGAAATCCCTAGTGCTTCTTGCTCAAGGATGGGTTGCTTAACAAGAGTCTGGCCATGTAAGTTATCAAGAAATGAATCAAATGTGTCAGCTTAACAAAGACACCTTGGTGAGTTATCTTGGGGATTCATCTTCTGCATGTCTAAGGAAACAACCCATTTTGACAGAGAGTCACAATTCATGGTTTCATGATATAATTGACATAATTGCAGCACCGCCCCTAAGGTTTTCTTACTTTGGGCAAGATCTTACCATTCTCTAATACACAGTGTGTATTTTTAGAAGAGGGTATAAACAACGAAGAACAAACATCATAATTATACAAGCGTGTCAGTGTCATTCTTTTTAGAGGACAACTTCCTCATTGTAAGTTATTGTCAAATATATTTATATTGTAGAAGCCTAATTCTGAGAGGCTGCTCCTTTCAATGGAAAAACAAGAAGAGTACTAATGAAGACTAATGATTTATAGAGAAACTGAAAAAGTGGAGCATATTAGGAGTTAAAACAAGACAGAGGAACCCAAGCTTTGGGTTTCTATGGTATCAATAACCACTGCTTTGCAGTTAGAGGTGGAGACGCTCCACCTGCCCGACATACTTTCTGGGAAAGCCCAGGCTGAGTGGGGGAGAGTGAGGTATGTAAGTAGGGACCCCAGATAAAAATTATGAAGAAGAGCTGTGTTCATTTCGAAACAGAGCCATGTGTAGATCATAGAAGAGCTACTGGTGAAGGCATGGACAGAAAACCCAGGCAACTTGTCCGTAAAAATGCCAACCCGAGTGGCTGAATCTTAAAGAGAATTTTAGGCTAAGTCAACCTCTTTGGCACATAAATATGAATCATTTTTTCTTAGCGATGTCTTTTTTTTTTTTCCAAGCATGAGTTGCAGAGTCAAATAACCATTGTTCTCATCTGAGTCTCACCAGTGCTGCGTGTTGGGCAAGTAATAGCTCTCCGGGGCCTTCAGTTCTGCCTCTCCAAAGCAGAGAAGACAGTTCCTCTTCTCACTTCTGGAGGGGTCTTTGCACAGGGCCTGGCATACAGGAAGCCATCAGTCAGTGTCAGCTACTCTTTTTCACCTTTTTTATGAAGGGGTGTGGAAATTGTTTCCCATTTCTTTTTATATTTTCCTTTGGTATTTTAATCAATTCTTCTTTAAAATATTGAGCTCTACCCAGCGTGCTGCTGCTGCTGCTGCGCCTGCTAAGTCGCTTCAGCCGCGTCCGACGCTGTGCGAACCCGTACACGGCAGCCCACCAGGCTCCCTGCTCCCTGGCATTCTCCAGGCAAGAACACTGGAGTGGGTTGCCATTTCGGGTAAGAAAAGGTGATGTTGTCATTGCTTGCATTTGAAAGAGAGCGGCAAATGCAGAGAGTCCTGGCACAAAAGCTGCATTTCCATGAGGTGTCCCAGCAGGAAAGGCAGAGACACCCAGGCAAGGAGCTAGGCAACCTGAGACAGTTAGTCCCCTGTTTATTAACTGGTCTGCATTAGGTGTTCTTTTCTTTTCTGGCCCTAGACTGTGTGTTTTGTTCATTCAGGTGTTTAGTTACTCATTCCATTCAACACAAATGTCAGGCATGGTACTAACTGTGGGGGAGGGGACAGATAAGGGCTAGGAGCCCAAGCAAACACTTTCATATCCCAAGATCCAGGAGGGAACCAGATAAGGAACAGACTAGGAAACAGATAAACATAACTCTGGATGATGGAAATAAAGGGTTTAAGGAAATGCTCCCAGGCAATTCCGTCTCTGGCTTTGGTGCCCACACACACGTAGATAATGGTAACATATTTGACTGATGTTAGGTTTTATAATAGTCATTGTTTTTCAAAGAAGCCAATAAAAATAAGTACAGGAGGGTTTGTTTTATTCTATTAGCAAAGATAGTTTTGCATATGCCAAAAACCATTTTCATTTTTGAAAGAGAGGCAAATTCTCTGATCATTCTATGCTGAAATCAGACTTTTCTTCTATTTCAAGTTTTACTATAGAATTCAATTACTGCCACAGATCAGAGCGCCCATCCTCCAAGAAAGTCTAAAAGTCAAGAAAACTAGTTGTAACCATGGTGCATGAAATTCTTGGAAGTCATGCCAGGCTCCTCTGTCCATGGGATTTCCCAGGCAAGAATACTGGAGTGGGTTTCCATTTCCTCCTCCAGGGGATCTTCCCCACCCAGGGATTGAATCCGCCGAGAAGGATTGAACCCGTGTCTCCTGCGCCCCCTGCATTGGTAGGTTCTTTACCACTGGAAGTCCCCTTACCACGGTAAATTAATTAATCAAGTAATCAGTTAAAATCATACAAATAGATGCATTTATTCTTACATCTCACTTTTCTTCCCTCTTTTACTTCCTGAAGTCATCTTGATGCCCAGGTCTCTGTTTATGTCGATTCCTGCATCTTCTGCCCTGGCTCCAAACCACAGTGATTTTGCAGCTGCAAGAGCACTGTTACAGGGTCAGCCCAAAGAAGAGCAAAGTGGACTTTTGTAAACACCAGAAACACCACATGAAACAGAGAGACGAAGCCAAACACAAATGGAAGCAGCTTATGGTATAGGAGACAGGCCTAAGGCAGGAATCAGGAGACCTCAGGGAACTAGACTCAGGCTTCATCTTATAAAAGGAGTACTGGGGAGACACGCCTAAGGCAGGAATCAGGAAACCTCAGGGAACTAGATAGACTTCATCCTATGAAAGGAATACTGGAGAGGACTTTCTTGGCAGTCCAGTGGTTAAAATTTCACCTTCAATGCAGAGAGTGTATGTTAAATCTCTGGTTGGTGCGCTAAGAGCCTATATGCCTTGCCACCAAAAAACCAAAATACAAAACAAAAGCAATATTGTAACAAATTCAATAAAGACTTTTAAAATGGTCCACATCAAAAAACAAACAACACCACCAAAAAACAAAATCTTTTGGGACTTCTCTGGTGACATAGTGGATAAGAATCTGCCTCAGAGCAATTAAGCCTGTGTACCACAACCACTGACGCCCACACACTCTAGGGCCCTCCAGCCACAACTGAGCCCATATGTTGCAACTTCTGAAACGCTCGAGACTTAGAGCCTGTGCTTCACAACAAGAGAAGCCACTACAATGAAAAGCCTGTGCGTCACAGAAAAGAGTGGCCCCCACTCACCGCAACTAGAGAAAGCCTGTGCAAAGCAACAAAGATCCGGTGGAGCCCCAAATTAATCAACCAATCAATAAAATTATAAAAAAGAATCTTTTTTAAAAAATAAAAGGAATACTGGTATAGGCCTTCTCAAATGGGAAAACCAAAGAGATCTCTGTCACCTTTATATGACAGCCCTCAAGGACAGGAAAGATGGATCAGAGGGTTCTGTAGAGACCCTCACTTTTCTTGTGAACTTACATGTCTGGTATGTCACCCTGATGGGATGAATTAAGGTATTGTTCCCCACATTGGCTCTCTTCCCTGGAGAGTGATGATGCATCCCAGCCCATTTCCAGGTGACTTGCCGTGCCTCTCTATAAGTAAAGTACACTTTTCCATCATGTTACCAGATCTGGCCATATGACTTATCTGAGCCAATGAAATGCAAGCAGAGATGTCAGTTCCAAGCAAACACTTTGAAGAATCACATTTTTCAGCCTATTCATTTTTTTTCTCTCTGTCACAAAAATAGCATGTTCCAGCTAACCACTGTTCTTTTGCTGGTTCCTGGAAAGAAGAAACACTTGGAGGGGAATTGTAACCACAGATACACAAGCACCACCATGTAATGAGTGGGAAATGAAAATGTGCTATTGTGAGCCCCTGGGATGCGGAGACTGTGCATTACTGCAGTTAAACTGAATAGTATATCTGATAGCCCAAAATAGTAGCACAACTCCATTGGGATAAGCACCTCATCTCTTAAAGCATCCCATCCCTAAAGGAGCTTGGATTTTATTCTAAAGATGAGCCAAAGGAGATTAGATAGGATCTGTTCAAGCCCTATGTTGTCATTTATAGTCTGAAAGTACCAGGGATCAAAGAACAATTGTTGTACCATCTTAGAAGAGCTGGGATGCTGAGGTAAGCCATAGGGATCCTGACAAGTCACAATGAGCTCTTCCACAATTCTGGGAGCGAACAGGAAATAGATCAACCTTGAAGGGGTGAGGAACAGCATAGGTTTATATTTGCCCCACTATGACCCATTTCTTAGGATCCACAGCAAATCAATTTGTCCTCCATTCTTGGAGTCTAGATGGGCTTCTGAGATGGTGCCGTAGTAAAGTATCTGCCTGCCAGTGCAGAAGATGCAGGAGACGCAGGTTCGATCCCTGATTAGGGAAGATCCCCGAGAAGAGGAAATGGCAACCCACTCCAGTATTCTTGTCTGAAGAATCCCATGAGCAGAGGAGCCCAATGGGCTACAGTCCTTCGAGTTACAAAGAGTCAGACATGACTGAGTGACTGAGCACGCACGCGTGCGCGCGCACACACACACACACACGCATACACAGAATAAACACACACGGTCGGGGTGATCAGAAGGTCACTAAACAGAAACTATACCTTTGGGCTCCCTATTCTGTGCCTGTCTTGATGGCCCCTCCTCTTCATTTTCATTTGTCTGTTCATGGGCTGTTTGACAACTCTGCTGCTAAGTCAGTGGCTTTGCAGTGCAATTCCAGATACTTTAAAACTCAAAGTTGGCATGTTTTTGAAATGAATTGAAAGCATTTAAAAATATCTAGAGAAGAAGCCAAGAGCAACTGAAGTCCTAACCACCTGAACAGGAACTGACAAACCCGGGTCCTGCCAGGACCAGCAGGGAGGGGAGAAGGACTGTAATTCAGAACAAGAGTTGGGTGGCAGAGATGCAGGGCTAGGCAGAGGGGGTTTGTTCCTAGAACGCTGCTGCCTAATCCAGGAAGGACAGACAGGGCTGGGAAGCCAACCACAAGCACAGCTATGCCCCAATCCTTGGCAAGCTCAACTTGGTGGAGGGGCGCAGGGCTCCTTGAGAGCAGCCCGTGACGAGCTGACTAGGGCAATTAAAGATGAGGTCTACTGTCCCTGAAGTGATCCTTCAGATGAGTGGCTAGGAAGATTCATTCTTCAGCTACACCCACTTGAGTGGATGACTCAGCCTCAGGGACATAAAAGTCTGGGAAGGATGAGCAGAAGGCACTCATGGGAGGCAGAGCTCAACAGGAGTGAAACAAAGATTTTCCAGGGATGTCCTATCACGGAGCGGCCACAGCTGGCAAGCACGGAGGAGCCTGCTTCCTCCATGAGGCCAGTCCTTTTCTGTGACTGATGAGGAAACTGAGCCCAAGGAGGTGAAATGACCCACCCGACACCATAGCCAATGAATGCATGGGCCAAATTTCCCATCTTCTGGTGAAAGCTCTTTCTTAGTCCCCACACTGGCCTGTCCACAATAAATATAAGGGCTTTGCCGGAACTCCTAATGTTCAGGTCAGGTCAGCAGAAAGAAGTTGTGACCACAACAGGAAGAGCTTATGAATCTTGTTGCAATTGACAAGTGATGAGGCTAGGACAATGACCTTTCTGCTCTAAATTTCCAAAAAGGTATGAAATACCATTGTATCAGTTCAGTTCAGTTCAGTCGCTCAGTCATGTCCGACTCTTTGCAACCCCATGAATCGCAGCACGCCAGGCCTCCCTGTCCATCACCAACTCCCGTTGTATAGACTCACAGAAAACAAGCTTATGGTTGCCAGGGGAAAGGGTGGGCAGAAGGGATAGTTAGGGAATTTGGGATCAACATGGACACTGTACTATATTTAAAATGGATAACCAACAAGGACCTACTGAATAGCACAGGGAACTCTGCTCAATGTTATGTGGCAGCCTGGATGGGACGGGTGTTGGGGGAGAATGAATACACGTATATGTATGGCTGAGTCCCTTCACAGTCACCTGAAACTACCACAACGTGGTTAATCAGCTCTACTTCAATCTAAAATAAAAAGCTTAAAAAAGATACTGTTATATAATTATTATCTTCATGTGGAGGGGGAAAAAAAAAATCAAACCATGTAATGCCCAAACTATTGAAACTTCATATTTTAGAATTCTACAAGTCATCCATATGGTTGGGGTTAAGGGGCCTCCTTAATGAGAATTTCATAAGGCATATGTAAGACATATTACACTCCATTTGGGGCTGGGGGTAGGGAAGGCAGGTGGGTGGAGTGGAAAGGGCCCAGAAGAGGAAGGAAGATGAGGGAAGTGCTTACCAAAAACACTTGCTGACAAATAATGAAAACAAAGAACTTGGCTGGGGTGGGTGCAGTTAAATTAGGTTTTCATTTGAGAAACAGATCAAAGAACTCATTTAAAACACTTGTAGAGAGATAAGAGTGTTCCTTTAAAACACTGGACTGACCCAAAGATCTTAGAAATACATAGGAAAGGTGCAAATTTCTGTAGGTCTCCCTCACTCTTGCCGGTCGCCATACTTTCATTTCCTCCCTAATCAGATTCAAAAGCCCATTCAGCAAAATTAATGCATGAGATCCTAAAGAGAAATCTTCAGCTCTCAAAAGAGCAACTTAACCTCATTCTGCGATCACTGTCAGGCTCCAGCGGAAGACGCTCTTCTTTTTATCGCTTGCTCTGTGCTGTCGTTGGTCAGTCACTAAGTCGTGACTGACTCTTTGAGACCCCACGGACTGCATTGTGCCAGGCTTTCCTGTCCTTCACCATCTCCTGGAGTTTGCTCAGGTTCATGTCCATTGAGTCAGTGATGCTGTCTAACCATCTCCTCTTGCATTCAGATGTCACCAAATGATGAAGTTCACGGGAGGAAATATTTCCCTGGTACTTGCTAGCTTCGTTTACTCATTTCTTCGGACGGCCTCTCACAGTGCCTATTTTTGCTATGTGGGACAGACTGTGACCAGAGTTTCTCTTTGCATAAACCACACAGTAACCATAACCTCAGAATAGCTTTCAGGGCTTACTGAGCTGTGACAAAACTCAAACAGTGGGAGTTAAAGGGTTTCAAAGAATCACTGAGGCATCTGATCCTTCTGAAAGTGATTCTGTCACCAGATTATCTAATAGGGGCCACAAGCTGCTTGAAAATTAAAATTGAGAATGAGAAAACAGATAGGCAACGTGATGTCATGTAACTTGGGCTTTTCCTCTGCAAAGAAAGTCAAAGCAGACACAAGAGGGCACTTGAGCCCATACTCATTTTGGAAGCAAATTCCTTGTAACTCCTTCCACTCTATTAGTCTCCTCACCTCGGGTCCCCATCCGAGTCTATGAACCTATTCCTTAAAGGAGCTAAAACCCACCTACCAAACGGAAAATATGAAGTGGGTTGATTTTAAGTTTCATATAATAATGCATCAACTACCAGAGCAATACTGATGCTAAGATTGATATTAGCATGGAAATTTAGTCTTTGTCTACAGCAGTAACTTTATTTCCCACTCTTGATCACAAGGCATGATGGGGTCGCAGAGATAGCATGGCTCACCCTTAATCCAATAGCCTTTTCTCGTTTCAAAATCACCCTTCCCAAGAAGGGTGAGCAAGGCTCATGTCAGAGAAACCAAACTGGCCAGTTGCAGTTTCATTTCCCTCCATTCAAGAAGCCATGATGAAACACCACAAAAGTAACGGCTTTAAAAATCACCTAGATTCCCCAAGCTATTTTAGATTACCTGGGGGTAATCTTTGCTATTACCATGGGGAATAGCAAAATATACATGTGCTTGTTTATGAAAACAAAAACTTTAACAAATACTAAAGTATAGATTTTATAGGCAATATTATCTGATCTTAATTAATAAAATTATAAGTAAATAATAAAAAGATGTGGTGCTAGTGGTAAAGAATCCGCCTAACAATGCAGGAGATGCAAGAGACCTGGGTTGGGAAGATCCCATGAAGAAGGGAATGGCTAACCACTCCAGTATTCTTGCCTGGAAAATTCCATGGACAGAGGAGCCTGGTGAATTTCATGAGTCAATGGAACCGCAAATGAGTGAACACACAGTAAAAAAGATGAGAGAAAATATCTTAATTTATCTGGGTATTAAGAAATAGCCTCCAAACTAATCCTACATTAGTTTTTTTTTTTTTTTTTTTTTTCCCCCACTAGTTAAGACTTCAGGTAGGGTATATGCTGGGAGCTGAATTACATCCTCCTCAAAATCCATATATCTGGGATCCTTAACCCTTAGTATTTCATAATGTGACTGATTTGGAAGAAAAACAGTCTTGATTTACACAGATGATTAAGGTAAACTGAGGTTGTTAGGGCAAATCCTAATCCAATGTGACTGATGTCCTCATAATAAAAGGAGATGAGAACATGAACCAACACAGAGGAAAGACCACATGAAGACACAGGAAAAAGACAGCCTTCTACAAGCCAAGGGGAAAGGCCTTAGGAGAAACCCCACACTGCCAACACCTTAATTTCAAACCTGCAGAACTGTTAGGAAATAAATTTCCCTTGTTTAAGCCAGCCAGTCTTTGTTAGGGCAGCTCTAGCGAACTAATAGAGTGTATTAACTCTTCCACAGTTTATGTACATACCCCAGCGTATTTGTTAGTAAATAAAAAATTCACCATTAGAGAGTCACTTCAAAGCTAAGGATAATTTGTCTCTCTCACATTTCATGTTTTGCTTTTGTGCACAATTCACTGGAAGCACGTCTGAATTCTGGAAATTATGACAAGATCAGCTTGGAATTTAGGCCATAAATCCTTAACACTTGATCCAACTAGATTACTATCATCTCCATTTTACAGATGTGAAAAATGAAGCCTTGAAAGGCTAATCAACCTGATCATGTGCAGTTGGAAAAGGGAAGGGCTAGGATTTGAGCCTAGGTAGTCAGGGTCAGAGCTGTGTTTATAACTATTGTGGGATTTTACCTCTCCAAGCAGGGAGAAAAGGGACACAGATAAATTCTGAGCTTTAATGGCTGACAGAGAAGATTTCAAAGTTTTGAGGAAAAAGATAATGAGTTAAATATTAAACCTGTTAATTCCCATAGGGACTTGGGACAAAGAGCTGAGAGGGGAATAATGCGGCTCCTTCATGTAGAGAAAAGAGAACTCTCCTACACTGTTGATGGGAATGTAAATTGGTGCAGACACTATGGAGAACAATATGGAGGTTCCTTAAAAAACTAAAAATAGAGTTACCATATGATCCAGGAATCCCACTCCTGGGTATATATCCAGAAAGGACAGAAGATCAGATCAGATCAGTCGATCAGTCGTGTCCGACTTCTTGCGACCCCATGAATCGCAGCACGCCAGGCATCCCTGTCCAACACCAATTCCCGGTTTTCACTCAGACTCACATCCATCGACTCAGTGATGCCATCCAGCCATCTCATCCTCTGTCGTCCCCTTTTCCTCCTGACCCCGATCCCTTCCAGCATCAGAGTCTTTTCCAATGAGTCAACTCTTCGCATGAGGTGGCCAAAGTACTGCGGTTTCAGCTTTAGCATCATTCCTTCCAAAGAAATCCCAGGGCTGATCTCCTTCAGAATGGACTGGTTGGATCTCCTTGCAGTCCAAAGGACTCTCAAGAGTCTTCTCCAACACCACAGTTCAAAAGCATCAATTCTTTGGTGCTCAGCCTTCTTCACAGTCCAACTCTCACATCCACACATGACCACAGGAAAAACCATAGCCTTGACTAGACGAAACTTTGTTGGCAAAGTAATGTCTCTGCTTTTGAATATGCTATCTAGGTTGGTCATAACTTTCCTTCCAAGGAGGAAGCATCTTTTAATTTCATGGCTGCAGTCACCATCTTCAGTGATTTTGGAGCCCAGAAAAATAAAGTCTGACACTGTTTCCACTGTTTCCCCATCTATTTCCCATGAAGTGATGGGAACGGATGCCATGATCTTGGTTTTCTGAATGTTGAGCTTTAAACCAACTTTTTCACTCTCCACTTTCACTTCCATCAAGAGGCTTTTGAGTTCCTCTTCACTTTCTGCCATAAGGGTGGTGTCATCTGCATATCTGAGGTGATTGATATTTCTCCCGGCAACCTTGATTCCAGCTTGTGTTTCTTCCAGTCCAGCGTTTGTCATGATGTACTCTGCATATAAGTTAAATAAACAGGGTGAAAATATACAGCCTTGACGAATTCCTTTTCCTATTTGGAATCAGTCTGTTGTTCCATGTCCAGTTCTAACTGTTGCTTCCTGACCTGCATACAGATTTCTCAAGAGGCAGGTCAGGTGGTCTGGTATTCCTATCTCTTTCAAAATTTTCCACGGTTGATTGTGATCCACACAGTCAAAGGCTTTGGCATAGTCAATACAGCAGAAATAGATGTTTCTTTCTGGAACTCTCTTGCTTTTTCCATGATCCAGTGGATGTTGGCAATTTGATCTCTGGTTCTTCTGCCTTTTCTAAAACCAGCTTGAACATCAGGAAGTTCACGGTTCACATATTGCTGAAGCCTGGCTTGGAGAATTTTGAGCATTACTTTACTAGCGTGTGAGATGAGTGCAATTGTGTGGTAGTTTGAGCATTCTTTGGCATTGCCTTTCTTTGGGATTGGAATGACAACTGACTTTTCCAGTCCTGTGGCCACTGCTGAGTTTTCCAAATTTGCTGGCATATTGAGTGCAGCACTTTCACAGCATCATCTTTCAGGATTTGAAATAAGTCAACTGGAATTCCATCACCTCCACTAGCTTTGTTCGTAGTGATGCTTTCTAAGGCCCACTTGACTTCGCATTCCAGGATGTCTGGCTCTAGGTCAATGATCACACCATTGTGATTATCTGGGTTGTAAAGACTCTTAGTTACCCCACATCCGAGGTCAGGGGCAGCAGCCAAGAGTACCAGACTGAGATGGCGCAGGAACTGCCGAGAGGAGCTACCATGCTTCCGAGGTTGGGGCGGGGCAGCCGAGAGGAGATACCAAGCGTCCGAGGTCAGGGGTGGCGATGAGAGGAGTTACCCCGCGTCCAAGGTCGGGGTGGCGGCCGGGAGGAGAAACCCATGCCTGAGGCCAGGGGTGGTGGCCGGGAGGACCAATCCCACGTCCAAGGAGCCATGGCTGCGCGGGCGCAGGAGGGCCTAGAGGTGCTATCCCACGTTGAAGGTCAGGAAGGGCGACGGTGAGGATATACCCCTCGTCCAAGGTAAGGAGCAATGCCTGAGCTTTGCTGGACCAGCCGTGAAGAGATACCCCATGCCCAAGGTAAGAGAAACCCAAGTAAGATGGTAGGTGTTGCAAGAGGGCATCAGAGGGCAAACACACTGAAACCATACTCACAGAAAACTAGTCAATCTAATCACACTAGGACCACAGCCTTGTCAAACTCAATGAAACTAAGCCATGCCCGTGGGGCAACCCAAGATGGGTGGGTCATGGTGGAGAGATCTGACAGAATGTGGTCCACTGGAGAAGGGAATGGCAAACCATTTCAGTATTCTTGCCTTGAGAACGCCATGAACAGTATGAAAAGGCAAAATGATAGGATACTGAAAGAGAAACTCCCCAGGTCAGTAGGGGCCCAATATGCTACTGGAGATCAGTGGAGAAATAACTCCAGGAAGAATGAAAGGATGGAGCCAAAGCAAAAACAATACCCAGCTATGGATGTGACTGGTGATAGAAGCAAGGTCCGATGCTGTAAAGAGCAATATTTCATAGGAACCTGGAATGTCAGGTCCATGAATCAAGGCAAATTGGAAGTGGTCAAACAAGAGATGGCAAGAGTGAATGTCAACATTCTAGGAATCAGCGAACTGAAATGGACTGCAAAGGGTGAATTTAACTCAGATGACCATTATATCTACTACTGCGGGCAGGAATCCCTCAGAAGAAATGGAGTGGCCATCATGGTCAACAAAAGAGTCCAAAATGCAGTACTTGGATGCAATCTCAAAAAAGACAGAATGATCTCTGTTTGTTTCCAAGGCAAACCATTCAATATCACAGTAATCCAAGCCTATGCCCCAACCAGTAATGCTGAAGAAGCTGAAGTTGAACAGTTCTATGAATACCTACAAGACCTTTTAGAACTAACACCCAAAAAAGATGTCCTTTTCATTATAGGGGAAAAAAGATCTTCATGAACCAGATAATCATGATGGTGTGATCACTCACCTAGAGCCAGACATCCTGGAATGTGAAGTCAAGTGGACCTTAGAAAGCATCACTACGAACAAAGCTAGTGGAGGTGATGGAATTCCAGTTGAGCTATTCCAAATCCTGAAAGATGATGCTGTGAAAGTGCTGCACTCAATATGCCAGCAAATTTGGAAAACTCAGCAGTGGCCACAGGACTGGAAAAGTCAGTTGTCATTCCAATCCCAAAGAAAGGCAATGCCAAAGAATGCTCAAACTACCACACAATTGCACTCATCTCACACGCTAGTAAAGTAATGCTCAAAATTCTCCAAGCTAGGCTTCAGCAATACATGAACCGTGAACAACCAGATGTTCAAGCTGGTTTTAGAAAAGGCAGAGGAACCAGAGATCAAATTGCCAACATCCACTGGATCATGGAAAAAGCAAGAGAGTTCCAGAAAAATATCTATTTCCGCTTTATTGACTGTGCCAAAGCCTTTGACTGTGTGGATCACAATCAACTGTGGAAAATTCTGAAAGAGATGGGAATACCAGACCACCTGACCTGCCTCTTGAGAAATCTGTATGCAGGTCAGGAAGCAACAGTTAGAACTGGACATGGAACAACACACTGGTTCCAGATAGGAAAAGGAGTTCGTCAAGGCTGTATATTTTCACCCTGTTTATTTAACTTATATGCAGAGTACATCATGACAAACGCTGGACTGGAAGAAACACAAGCTGGAATCAAGGTTGCCGGGAGAAATATCAATCACCTCAGATATGCAGATGACACCACCCTTATGGCAGAAAGTGAAGAGGAACTCAAAAGCCTCTTGATGGAAGTGAAAGTGGAGAGTGAAAAAGTTGGTTTAAAGCTCAACATTCAGAAAACCAAGATCATGGCATCCGTTCCCATCACTTCATGGGAGATAGATGGGGAAACAGTGGAAACAGTGTCAGACTTTATTTTCCTGGGCTCCAAAATCACTGAAGATGGTGACTGCAGCCATGAAATTAAAAGACGCTTCCTCCTTGGAAGGAAAGTTATGACCAACCTAGATAGCATATTCAAAAGCAGAGACATTACTTTGCCAACAAAGTTTCGTCTAGTCAAGGCTATGGTTTTTCCTGTGGTCATGTGTGGATGTGAGAGTTGGACTGTGAAGAAAGCTGAGCACCAAAGAATTGATGCTTTTAAACTGGTGTTGGAGAAGACTCTTGAGAGTCCCTTGGACTGCAAGGAGATCCAACCAGTCCATTCTGAAGGAGATCAGCCCTGGGATTTCTTTGGAAGGAATGATGCTAAAGCTGAAACTGCAGTACTTTGGCCACCTCATGCGAAGAGTTGACTCATTGGAAAAGACTCTGATGCTGGGAGGGATTGGGGGCAGGAGGAGAAGTGGTCGACAGAGGATGAGATGGCTGGATGGCATCACTGACCTGATGGACGTGAGTCTGAGTTAACTCCGGAAGTTGGTGATGGACAGGGAGGCCTGGTGTGCTGCGATTCATGGGGTTGCAAAGAGTCGGACACGACTGATCGACTGATCTGATCTGATCTGGAATGCAAAAGTAGGAAGTCAAGAAACACCTGGAGTAACAGGCAAATTTGGCCTTGGAATACTCAATGAAGCAGGGCAAACACTAATAGAGTTTTGCCAAGAAAATGCACTGGTCATAAAAAACACCCTCTTCCAACAACAGGAGAGAAGACTCTATACATGGACATCACCAGATGGTCAACACCGAAATCAGATTGATTATATTCTTTGCAGCCAAAGATGGAGAAGCTCTATACAGTCAGCAAAAACAAAACCAGGAGCTGACTATGGCTCAGACCATGAACTCCTTATTGCCAAATTCAGACTTAAAATGAAGAAAGTAGGGAAAACCACTAGACCATTCAGGTATGACCTAAATCAAATCCCTTATGATTATACAGTGGAAGTGAGAAATAGATTTAAGGGCCTAGATCTGATAGATAGAGTGCCTGATGAACTATGGAATGAGGTTCGTGACATTGTACAGGAGACAGGGATCAAGACCATCCCCATGGAAAAGAAATGCAAAAAAGCAAAATGGCTGTCTGGGGAGGCCTTACAAATAGCTGTGAAAAGAAGAGAAGCGAAAAGCAAAGGAGAAAAGGAAAGATATAGGCATCTGAATGCAGAGTTCCAAAGAATAGCAAGAAGAGATAAGAAAGCCTTCTTCAGCGATCAATGCAAAGAAATAGAGGAAAACAACAGAATGGGAAAGACTAGGGATCTCTTCAAGAAAATCAGAGATACCAAAGGAACATTTCATGCAAAGATGGGCTCGATAAAGGACAGACATGGTATGGACCTTACAGAAGCAGAAGATATTAAGAAGAGATGGCAAGAATACACAGAAGAACTGTACAAAAAAGATCTTCACGACCCAGATAATCACGATGGTGTGATCACTGACCTAGAGCCAGACATCCTGGAATATGAAAGGACAGAAACCTTAATTCAAAAAGATATATGCACCCCAATATTCATAGCCGCATTCCTTAGAATAGCTAAGACATGGAAGCAACCTAAATGTCCAGTGACAGATGAATGGATAAAGATGTGGTACATAAATACAATGGAAATTACTTAGCCATGTGAAAGAACAAAAAATTCCATTTGCAGCAGCATGAATGGACCTAGAAGTTATCATATTGAGTGAAGTAAGCCAGACAGAAAAAGACAAATATATGACATCATTTATATGTAGAATCTAAAAAGTAATACAGATGAATCTATACACAAAACAGAAATAGACTCACAGACATAGAGAACAAATTTGTGTTTACCAAAGGAGAAAAGGGAGGACAAAGATAAATTAAGAGTATGAGATTAACAGATGCGTGTCGTTGCTCAGTCGTGTCCGACACTTTGCAACCCCATGGACTGTAGCCCACCAGGCTCCTCTGTCCATGGGATTTTCCAGGCAAGAGTACTGGAGTGGGTTGCCATTTCCTTCTCCAGGGGATCTTCCAGACCCAGGGATCTAACCCAGGTCTCCCGCATTGCAGGCAGACGCTTTACCCTCTAAGCCACCAGGGAGGAAAATAGATAAACAACAATAATTTAAAGTATAGCAGAGGAAACAGCATTCAATATATTATAATAACCTATAATGGAAAAGAACCAGAAATATATATATGTATTTCTGGTTCTGAATCACTTTGCTGTACAATTGAAATTTTAAATCAGCTATTTACTTCAATTTAAAAAAATAATAATAGGGCTCCTCCGCAGACCACATGGAAGTAGATAAGACCTCAAAGAAGAAGATCATGGAGAGACAAGAGAATGAAAAAGACTTTGTCTGAGTAGGGACACAATTACGATGAGAATGGGGGAAAGGTGTTTGAAACGAAGCCAGAAAGGCAGAGCAGAACCAGAAAACAGTGTCTCAGGGATCAAGTTTAAAATAATGTTAAGACTACGATGGTAAATATATTAAATAACAAAATGCTGATTTGTGTTGTTAGCAAATTGAAGTGTGTTATATTAAACTGTTATGATAGCAGGCAAGTGATTGGACTCAACTTTCTGTTATTATTTGGGTCACTATATGATAAACTAGCATTTTTTAAATGTTTGTTTATTTGGCTGTGCCTGGTCTTAGATGAGGCATGCGGGATCATCAGTCTTCATTGCAGCAAAATTTTGGCATGTGGAATCTTTTAATTGCAGCATATGGAATCTTTAGTTGTAGCACAAGAAGTCTTAGTTGCGGCATGTGGGATCCAGTTCCCTGACCAGGGATCGAATGGAGTCTCAGCCATTGGACCACGAGAAAGTCCCAATAAACTAGCATTTTTAAAAACTTAAATGTTAGTGTTCGCTTAACTATGAAAAAATGTGAAATATAGAAATAGAAACATACTACCAGGCTTGAAAATAATCACAATGATCTGAATATGAAAGAAAGCTGTAAAATCACTTCTTAAATTCAGAAAAATATTTCAGGGCTCAAAAAACCAAGACAGAAAGCTAGTTACATTTTGATAAAAGAATGGGTATTAGTAATATAAATATCTGGTGATCCCTCATTGAGAAAATAAAACTGTAGTTTTACTAAGAAAGAGATAGAAACCCCATGACTTGGCTAAATTCATGAAAATAAAAGGTCTTTCAATGAAGTATTATTGTTAATAGAAAAATACATATATCCCACATGTTTACTATCATTTTTCAAAAATTAGACTAAATCTTACTATTTGACATAGAAACCCTGAGTTAGAAATGTCATTTAAGTTTAATTGCCACATCATATATATCAGCAGGAATTCCCTCTGCTCCATCCCTAACAAAGGGTCGTTCAATAGTCCACATCTTTGCTTCCATTGATTATAGAAGATATAGAAAGTTCTTCTTAATATTGAGTTTAAAGCTGCCTCCCTATAGCATCGATCAAATTCTTCTCTAGAGACAAGATAAAACAAGTTTGGACCAAAATATTTAGCCTGTTTCTCATTAATCTTCTCTTCTGCACATTCTAATTCTTCCATTAGATCTACCAAGTACATATTTTCAGACCCTCCCACTGGGTCATCATTATTTGTGGGCATTCCAGCTTAGCAACTGACCCTTAAACTGTGAGAGCCAAATTTTAACGCAACACTCCAGCTATGTCCGACCATCACAGCTGTCATTCAACAATGACTGAGAAGCTGTTAAATTCAAGACACTGGGAATATAAAGGAATATAAAACACAGCATTTACAATTCAGATCTTCTGGGGAAAGTCTACACTATAAGAGTATGTTTTTTTGGCAGCCATGTGGTATTTTGGTCTCACAGAAAATTCACAGTTGATTAATTTGTCCATGTTTTTTATTTTTGTTTTCTCAAAAACTGCTGTCAAAGAAAGGTTTGGGGTATCTTATTATTGTAAAACTGACCAACAGGAACTAATTTATTTCATGTCATTTTATAGTCAGTTGTCCAGCTTAGTGAGATCATTGCAAGCTTTTCATCTTTTACCCCCTACTTTGTAAAGTGGACATTTGTAAATTTTATACACTTGACTTTTGTGTTGATGTCAGGGTCACTGATAAAAATTTTCACGAGAAAAGTCCACGAACAAAGAACTGTGGCATGCCTGGAGAAATTTCCTGGTGGGTTGAACTCTCTTGATTTTGTGATTGTCCAACTACCTGAAATGTCATCTACTTTAGCATCAGCCATCCAGCATTCCTCTATCTTGTACCTAAGATCATTTAGATAGGCTTCTTCCAATGTAATACAATAATAAATACAATACAATAATAATGAATGTAATAAAATAATAATGAATGTAATAAAATAATAAAGATTGCCAAGCGTTTATTTGTGCTGTTTATAATTACTTCTATAAGAAGAAGAAAAAGAAGAACTTTACAGATAGCTAACTGATAAGAAAGCCAAAGGAGGAACCAACCACACAAACAACAGCAGAAATGGTGAGTAAGGAAACTGCAGAGCTCCAATAGTGGGTTGTTGCTGTTCAGTCACTGACTCTTTGCGATCCCATGGACTGCAGCATGCCAGGCTTCCCTGTCCTTCACTGTCTCCCGGAATTTGCTCATACTCATTTCCATTGAGTCAATGCCATCCAACCATCTCATCCTCCAGCACCTCCTTCCCCTCCTGCCCTTTATCTTTCCTAACATCAGGGTCTTTTCCAACAAGTCGGCTCTTCACAGCAGGTAGCCAAAGTATTGGAGCTTCTCCTTCAGCATCAGTCTTTTCCATGAATATTCAAGAGTTGATTTCCTTTAGGATTGACTGGTTTGATCTCCTTGCTTTCCAAGGGATTCTCAAGATTCCTCTCCAGCACCACATTTTGAAAGCATTAAGTCTTTGGTGCTTGGTCTTCTTCACGGTCCAGCTCTCACATCTGTACATGACTACTGGAAAAGCCATAACAAATCATTCATAAATGGTCATTAAAACACAGAAAATTTTATCCCCTTAGCAAATGTCCATGTTTTATACATTACCATATGTAAGCCCATGAGGCTCCCCCGTCCCTGGGATTCTCCAGGCAAGAACACTTGAGTGGGTTGCCATTTCCTTCTCCAGTGTAAAATAGATAGCTAATGGAAAATTGCTGTATAACATAGGGAGCTCAATCTGCTACTCTGTTACAACCTAGAGGGGTGGGATGGGTTGGGGAGTAGGAGGGAGGTTGAGGAGGGAGGGGACATACATATACTTACGCTGATTCACGATGCCGTATGGTAAAAACCAACACAACATTGTAAAGCAATTATCCTCCAATTAAAAATAAATTTAAAACAACACATTTGGGGTTTCCATAACACAAAACATTTGAAAAGTTAAGGGATTCAACTACCCCAAAGACAGAAGAGATTCTCACTCTAATATTGAGTAAACTTGAACCTTCTCTCCTATTATTTTGAGAAATTTGTATGCAGGTCAGGAAGCACCAGTTAGAACTGGACATGGAACAGCAGACTGGTTCCAATAGGAAAAGGAGTTCGTCAAGGCTGTATATTGTCACCCTACTTACTTAACTTATATGCAGAGTACATCATGAGAAACGCTGGACTGGAAGAAACACAAGCTGGAATCAAGATTGCCAGAAGAAATATCAATAACCTCAGATATGCAGATGACACCACCCTTATGGCAGAAAGTGAAGAGGAACTAAAAAGCCTCTTGAGAAAAGTGAAAGAGGAGAGTGAAAAAGTTGGCTTAAAGCTCAATATTCAGAAAATGAAGATCATGGCATCCGGTCCCATCACTTCATGGGAAATAGATGGGGAAACAGTGGAAACAGTGTCAGACTTTATTTTTTGGGCTCCAGAATCACTATAGATGGTGACTGCAGCCATGAAATTAAAAGACGCTTACTCCTTGGAAGGAAAGTTATGACCAACCTAGATAGCATATTCAAAAGCAGAGACATTACTTTGCCAACAAAGGTTCATCTAGTCAAGGCTATGGTTTTTCCTGTGGTCATGTATGGATGTGAGAGTTGGACTGTGAAGAAAGCTGAGTGCCGAAGAATTGATGCTTTTGAACTGTGGTGTTGGAGAAGACTCTTGAGAGTCCCTTGGACTGCAAGGAGATCCAACCAGTCCATTCTGAAGGAGATCAGCCCTGGGATTTCTTTGGAAGGAATGATGCTAAAGCTGAAACTGCAGTACTTTGGCCACCTCATGCAAAGAGTTGACTCATTGGAAAAGACTCTGATGCTGGGAGGGATTGGGGGCAGGAGGAGAAAGGGACAACAGAGGATGAGATGGCTGGATGGCATCACTGAGTCTATGGACGTGAGTCTGGGTGAACTCCGGGATTTGGTGATGGACAGGGAGGCCTGGCATGCTGCGATTCATGGGGTCGCAAGGAGTCGGACACGACTGAGAGACTGATCTGATCTGATCTGATTACAAAATTAAAATGTAAATGCTTATTATATAACCTTGTAATAAATATCAATTAACACAAAAAAGAAAATGCCTATGTTTCTAGGAAATATGCTTCTTCATTCCCCTAGGAATATTGTGAAATAATTTAAAATGTGTGAAAGGAAGACACTGGAGAAATGTTAAAGGATGTAGAGGCAATGATTACAGTCATGGAGAATACCTGCCTGGGTCATGGAAAATCAGGTCTTCATGGACTTTGACAAGATCTGTAGAGAGAGACATGTCCATATTAGTTATCAAAGTTAGTTTTAATTTGAAGCTCCTTCCTACTTTAACTTCTCCTATGTGGATTGAGATTCAGTGATGACAACTGGGGGTCCCAGAACCAATAAGTATATACTTTGTCTGCTATTTTATGTTGATCATAATATCTAGGAAATTTAAGATAAAGGAAAATGGGAATCAGTAAACTGACATTAAAAAAAAAAAAAAAAACTATGTCAGTCTCTTTTTAATTACTATCTTCTCTTCCAAGAGTTCAGGGCTTCCCTTGTAGTTCAGTCAATAAAGAATCCACCTGCAGTGCAGAAATCCGCATTCAATGCAAGAGACCCAGGTTCAGTTCATGGGTCAGGAAGATCTCCTGGAGAAGTAAATGGCAACCCACTCCAGTATTCTTGCCAGGAAAATTCCATGGACAGAGGGGCCTGACAGTCTACGGTCCATAGGGTTGCAAGGAGTCGGACACAACTGAGCACACACACAAACATGTGTTAGAACTCACAGAACTCTACAACAAAAGATAAAATTCAACTTTACCATACGCTAATTTGACATTGTTTAATGCTAAAGTGAAAAGACACACTCGAGAATACTTCATTGCTATATCCTTCTCTATAAAATAGAAGTTTTAAACTAACTTTATAGGTTACAATGAAATAACAGGAAAACTATTTATCAATATGGTTTCTGCATTGAGTAGTCAAGTTTCCTCAGGCATAAAAAGTATGGAATAGAGGTAATGATGTATTTTAATTTTGCAAGTTTAATTAAAGTTGCAATACCCCCACCCTCCATGATAAGTGGTATTGAAAGGAGTTGCTTTCCTGAACTGACTCTCCAAATCTTTTTTTTTTTTTAACTTTTTATTTTATACTGTGTGTGCGAGCATTCTTGCTAAGTCGCTTCAGTCCTGTCTGACTCTGTGAAACCCTATGGACTGTAGCACACCAAGCTCCTCTGTCCATGGGAATCTCCAGACAAGAATACTAAAGTGGGTTGCCATACCCTCCTGCAGGGAATCTTCCCTACTGAGTCAAACCCACGTCTCTTATGTCTCCTGCACTGGCAGGCTAATTCTTTACCACTAGCACCACCTGGGAAGCCGTTTAGGATTGGGCTATAGCCAACTAACAATGCTCTGATAGTTTCAGGTAAACAGCAAAGGGCCCTAGTCATACATACACGTGTATCCATTCTCCCCCAAACTCCCCTCCCATCCAGGCTGCCACATAACATCAAGCAGAGTTCCCATGTGCTATACAGTAGGTCCTTGTTAGTTATCCATTTTAAATATAGCAGTGGGTGTACCTGTCCATCCCAAATTCCCTAACTATCCCTTCCCCCATCCTTCTTCCCTGGCAACAAGTTTGTTCTTCAAGTCTATGAGTGTGCTTCTGTTTTGTAAGTTTATTTGTATCATTTCTTTTTAGATTCTACATATAAGGGATGAGTCTCTGAATCTTATTTCTAAGTATAGAAATATTAACTATTTTTGAAACTGCAAAAGAAAATGTTCACCAGTAGTTTCCAAACAAAGTAAGGGCACAACCCAGTGTCCTTAACTTTAATAAATAGAAACAAAAGAGGCAGAAGACTGTGGACACAGCAGAAGAGCATAGCACAGATCCTAATCTCACTTCTATGCCCCAAGAAGCCACTCTGGGCCATAAAAAAAAATTCCTGAGAGTTCTGACTAACATACCCTCACACACATATCTGAAAAGAAGCAAATTTAGTGTATATTATTATCTCTTCCCTCCTCTGACTTGGAAGGGTGAAAAATAGGCACTAAAGAAAAGCAGCCATGAAATTAAAAGCTGCTTGTTCTTTGGAAGAAAAGCAATGACAAACCTAGGCAGCATATTAAAAAGCAGAGACATCACTTTGCCAACAAGGTCCATCTAGTCAAAGCTATGGTTTTTCCAGTAGTCATGTATGGATGTGAGAGTTGACCATAAAGAAGGTTCAGCACTGAGGAACTGATGTTTTTGAATTGTGGTATTGGAGAAGACTCTTGAGAATCCCTTGGACTGCAAGGAGATCAAACCAGTCAATCCTAAAGGAAATCAACTCTGCATATACATTGTAAAGACTTATGCTGAAGCTGAAGCTCCAATACTTTGGGCATCTGAAGTGAAGAGCCAACTCATTGGAAAAACCCTGATGCTGGGAGGGATTGGGGGCAGGAGGAGAAGGCGATGACAGAGGATGAGATGGTTGGATGACATCACTGACTCGATGGACATGAGTTTGAGCAAGCTCCAGGAGTTGGTGATGGACAGGGAAGCCTGGCGTGCTGTATTCCATGGGATCACAAGGAGTTGGACATGATAAATGACTGAACAAGAACAAAGAAAAGCAGGAAATGTAAACAATATGAATGGTTCTCTGAAAAAAAAAAAGTCTTCCCCTAAGATGCTTGTGAATGGAGGACTAATGTGGATCCAGAGTCTAGGCATGAGATACACTCCAACCAGCTGGAGAGAAGCCAGGTGCTTGACAATAAGTGAAGTGAAGTGAAAGTCACTCAGTCATGTCCAACTCTTTGCGACCCCCTTGGAATTCTCCAGGCCAGAATACTGGAGTGGGTAGCCTTTCCCTTCTCCAGGGGATCATCCCAACCCAGGGATCGAACCCAGGTCTCCTGCATTGAAGGGGGATTCTTTACCAGCTGAGCCACCAGGGAAGCCCCGCCTGACAATAAAGACAGCTCAGAAGTGAAAGCACAGACCCGTCCCCGGCCCCACCCACCAAACCCCAAGCACACAGCATGCCCTCCAGTTACAGGATACTGAACAAAACACGGAACTCTGTTGTGGTAGTGATTGGTGGGGCAACAAACAGAAGCCAGGCTAGTCACAAAGTCTAGTCCAGAGACTGGTGAGAATAACTATTCAGATTCTGTTTAAGTTACTTTTAATTGTTTCACTATCAAATCAACAAACAGTAGGGAAGTCCAAGGTTTCAAGTAAGGGGAGTAGATCCTAACGCCTCCCTTTGCTCTTCAGAAAGAATTACCTAGATCCAATGGTATCAGCATCTTAAAAAAAAATAATGCATCTACAGACTAAAGGAGTCAAGACTCATGACCAACAATAAGAATGAATGATCTTTTTAAAAGTAAAAAAATGCTATAACACAGTGAAACAAAACTGTAGGCAAACAGGAGAAGAAAGAAAACATAATATGTAAATAATAATCTAACCTAGGGAAAACGAAGCAAACAAGAAACAGGGAAATTTTTCCAAAGAGCTTTGAGTAATAAAATAAGTCAACAACAGCCTCTTAAATTTGACAATATAAAAGCACAAAGAGACAAAAAATACTATAATCTGAAAAGGCGAAATGTTTTTTCTTGGACTTCAAATAAGGATAAAAACAATATTATTAAATATAAGCAAGTTCAGAACAACAAGAAACAAGTAAATAAGACTTAAAAGTAAGAAACTAAAGAGCACCGAAGAATTGATGCTTTTGAACTGTGGTGTTGGAGAAGACTCTTGAGAGTCCCTTGGACTGCAAGGCAATCCAGCCAGTCCATCCTGAAGGAAATCAGTCTTGAATATTCATTGGAAGGACTGATGCTGAAGCTGAAACTCCAATACTGTGGCCACCTGATGGGAAGAGCTGACTCATTTGAAAAGACCCTGATGCTGGGAAAGATTGAAGGCAGGAGGAGAAGGGGACGACAGAGGATGAGATGGTTGGATGGCATCACCGACTCAATGGACATGAGTTTGAGTAAACTCTGGAGTTGGTGATGGACAGGGAGGCCTGGCGTGCTACAGTCCACGGGATTGCAAAGAGCTGGACACGACTGAGCGACTGAACTGAACTGAAGAACAACAAGAAACAAGTAAGTAAGACTTAAAAGTAAGAAACTAAATCAACTTACCTTTAGAGAAAGATTACGATCATCACAGTAGTGTAAAGGAGCATAGAATACTTAAAGAAACACAGAGAAACTACTAATAGAGAGGACCAAAATAGGCCACTAACAAATGTACAATTGGTGTCCCAAAAGAGAAATAACAAGTGGAACGAGAAAAGAATTGCAAGGACGTATTTATTACAAGACAGTATCCCTGAAATGAAGAACTAAATCTGCACAGTGAATGAATGTGAAAATTAGGCATCAGTTCAGTCACTCAGTCGTATCCGACTCTTTGCGACCCCATGAATCACAGCACGCCAGGCCTCCCTGTCCATCACCAACTCCCAGAGTTCACCCAAATTCATGTCCATCGAGTTGGTGATGCCATCAAGCCATCTTATTCTCTGTCACCCCCTTCTCCTCCTGCCCCCAATCTCTCCCAGCATCAGAGTCTTTTCCAATGAGTCAACTCTTCACATGAGGTCGCTGAAGTATTGAAGTTTCAGCTTCAGCATCAGTCCTTCCAATGAACACTCAGGACTAGAATTCTTTAAATTGATACATGTTGCTGTTAAGTTAATGACTTCAAGAATGAAGAAATAATTATTGTGGCATCAGAAAAAACTAATTGGGACTTTCCTGCTTGTTCATGGGTCAGAACTCCACACTACCAATACAGGGGCCTGGGTTCAATCCCTCGTCAGCCAACTAGATCCACATGCCTCAATTTAAGAGTGCTCATGCCGCAACTAAAGATCCTGCATGCCGCAAGATCGACAGTCTCTCATGCTGAAGACCCCATGTGCTGCAACTAAGACCCTGAAAGACCAAATAAATAAATTAAAAAGAAAAAGCTAATCACCTCCAAAGGGGTTGGGGGGTAAGGGGAATCAGTCCTCAGACTTTGCATGTCAACATGTCATGAAAAGTGAAAGTGAAAGTCACTCAGTCGTGTCCGAATCTTTGTGACCTCATGGACAAATTCTCCAGGCCAGAATGCTGGAGTGCGTAGCTGTTCCCTTCTCCAAGGGATCTTCCCAACTCAGGGATCAAATCTGTGTCTCCTGCTTTCACAGGCAGATTCTTTACCATGGAGCCACTAGAGAAGCCCATATAGTTCTTAAGGAAAGAATAAAATAGACACCCAAGATATTTTAAAGTAATTTTTAACAAGCACACATTTTTTAATATAAAAAAGGAAATTCCAGATCTTATAAACCTTTAATGAAGAAACTCCTTGATGAAATTCAGAAAAGAATCAAAATAAAGGACTCAGAATTGAAAAAGTCATGGTAAAGAGGGCTAGTGGTGAGCTCTGTATCCATTTAAATGTAATGATACCAAAAAGCACATGAATTATGGTTACAAAGCAGATTATAAATAGTATAAAAGTAACAATAACAGGAGTCAACAAATTTCCTGAAAGAAGGCCAAGTAGTAAATATTTTACTATTTATTGGGCTACATGACCTCTGTCAAGACTATTTAATTTCACAGCTATAGCTCAAAAGCAAGACTACACAATACCCCAAAAAACTGAGCATAACAATTGGACAAGTTGCAGTGAAACTTTATTTACAAAAGCAAGCAGAAGGCCAGATTTGGTTGCAGTTCCCTAATTCTAGACAGAAGGGAGGGAAAAGCAAAGTGGTACAATAAAATCCCCATCTTCAGAGTGGCTGTTTAAAAACTGCCATCCAGAGACTTCTCAGGTGTTCAGTGGTTAAGAAGCTGTCTTGCAATGCAGGGCACTCGGCTTCCATCCCGGGTCTGGGAACTAGGATCCCACATGCTGCAGAGCAGCTAAGCCCATGAGCCACAATTAAAGAGTCCACGCACCACAATTAGCTCCCCATGATACAATGAAGATCCTGCATGCCAAATAAATAAATAAATATGAAAAAAATTACCATCTAAAATGGAAATATATCATTTTTTAAAATACACAAAATCCATCTTTAAATTTTATATATTTTTCTTTCAAGAGAACCTTTTATGAAAAATAACTTTTGGGGATTAAGAAATCCATCTAAAATTCATTTATTTCCTTGGTTTCACTTAAGTTTAATTTTATCTATTAGTTCAAGTCAAATAATGTTGAAAAACTTTACTTTAAAAAATTACTCACGGGTTCTTTTCTGCCACAGGATTAACGCCTTTCTTCACTGTTGCTCTTTAACTTTTTTATGACCACATCTCAAAAAATGAGTATGATTCTATTTCTTTAAAATGGTCATTGAAAAATATTTGGTTTCAAAAAATATTTATCCATTGATTTCACTTGGAACTGAAAAACTTCAGAGTATAAAATAAGCAGTTGTGTTACAATTATGACGTGCCTTGCAGGCTTAACATTCTCCAGATTTGACCTGTCAGAACCCTCTCTGCTTCTTCTCTGAGCTCCCTGCTGTTTTCCTATAAAGCGTTAACTATACCTTAAAATAAGCCACTGGTTTTGTTTTTTCAGCTTATTCTCATTGGTCATCCCAGGTCAACTATCCTGATACCGTGTGATCCCCTCTCATATCATCTGACCCTAAAAATATATCCCTCCAAAGTCAAAGAATGTGTTTTTCTTTTCAAGTCATTTTGACAGGTATCCAGTTCCTAAAGCATTGTAACTGATGGAATTTGGGGCATGAAGACTACTTGTGTGAGAAAATCTTTCCATCAAGACCACTGTGTCTAGTCACCATTTGGCTCTAGTTTTACTCCTTTAGTTAGGAAAAAAAAGAGAGTCCTTTCTCTGAAGGTAGAGTGCTGTTCATAGAACAGAGCTAAAATCAAAAGGGACTTCCCAGTTCTCTGAGAAAAGCAGCAACTGGAGCTTCATAAAAAAGTGCCAGTAACTCATAAACAACTCAGATATCTTTTACAAGGGAGATTGATTTTCAAAATGATAAATCTTTTGACTGATGCTTGTTTAAACATGAACTCAAACTGCCTGAACCCTTTATCAGATACTGTCTTTCAGGATAATTTCTTTTTTTAAATACTTGAAAAATCTTCCTATAATTCCAGGCATAGCTAGAGCACTTTGAACCAGATTGATAGCCATTAATTACATGCCAACCATTTAAATGTTAATACTTTTAATAACTTCTACCATACATTTGAACATGAATCTAAATATAATGGTTCAGGCCTAAAAGGAAAAAAAGAAAAGTGTTTTTTCACCCAAATAATCCCCACATACCTCATGAGGAATCTCATCTCAATAATCATTCATTTCTCTGAAAATCGCTCTTACGCTAATAGAACCAGATTTTTGTAGAAAAGAAAAAATGAATTCCCCGTACCGTGCCAGTTACATCTGTGGCCCTCTGATCTCATCTTGGAACCGTGAATTGTAGATTGTAAATTTTTATGATAGGTATATTCTACTCAAGAATCATTCAAATACTTAAAAATAATTTTCTCTTGAAGAGAAAAGTCTATTCTGAACTTCAGATAGGATAATTCTCCCACACTCCTTAAATAGCAAGGTACATCATCAAACCCAAAGTGCCAAACACTCAGGGTCCCTACAGAAATAGTCATCGTGTTTGTTCAGCTGCACATAACCCCACCTATCTCAGCCCCATGCATGCCTGGTATATTTAGTAACCGTTCAAGTTGCTTATCTTTCTTTAGCCTATTCCTTAATAATCCTAAGTAAGAAACTTCTGCCACTCTAAAAATGTATGGCCATTTTGCTTCAAGTCAGTGAATCTTGTGGTTGGAGATTCTTTCACCCACGCTCTGACTCAGAGTTTATCACTTCTCCACAAAATTCCATGAAAGGAGTTTAGATAGGATATGAGACTATATTAGCAATGTAAGAATCATTGGTTGTCTGCATGCACAAGGATAGCATTGTGGTAATTACCCAAAGGCAATATGAGAGGAAGAACGCCTGGGCCCATGGAGCCCCTTGCTCTGCTGCAGGATGTCTTGATTTTTGTATTTTGACCAATGATGATATTGGTCAAAGAATGAGTAAGGCTTATGGTAAATATGTATTAATATACCCAAAATACTGGTAGGTGCTTTCTGGATTCCAAAGTAAAAGAATGAACCACTAAATACTTTCTAATCAAGCCTCAACAAATTTTGGTTCCAGGAAGGCAAGGAGAAGTTGCTGTAATTTTTTTTTTTCAATTATGATTAAAGAAGGAAAATAAAAAGGAAAGCGGGTATTTAAACAGCAATATCCGAGATATGAAAGTGAAAGTCACTCTGTTATGTCCAACTCTTTGTGACCCCATGGACTGTATACTACCACTGGAGTGGGTAGCCTTTTCCCTTCTCCAGGGGATCTACCCAAGCTAGGGATTGAATCCAGGTCTCCCGCATTGCAGGCGGATTTTTTACCAGCTGAGCCACAAGGGAAGCCCAAGAATACTGGAGTGGGTAGCCTATTCAGCAGATCTTCCCCACCCAGGAATCAAACTGGGGTCAGCTGCATTGCAGGCAAATTCTTTACTAACTGAGCTATCAGGGAAACCCCAGATCCAGCCAGTCCATCCTAAAGGAAATCAGTCCTGAATGTTCATTGGAAGGACTGATATTGAAGCTGAAACTCCAATACTTTGGCCACCTGATGGGAAGAACTGACTCATTTGAAAAGACCCTGATGCTGGGAAAGATTGAAGGCAGGAGGAGAAGGGGACGACAGAGGATGAGATGGTTGGATGGCATCACCGACTCAATGGACATGAGTTTGAGTAAACTCCTGGAATTGGTGATGGACAGGGAAGCCTGGTGTGCTCCAGTCCATGGGGTTGCAAAGAGCTGGACACGACTGAGCGACTGAACTGAACTGAACTGACTGATCCGAGATCTAGATTCAATTCTGGAAGGAGTTTTAGAGCCATCATTTAAATATAGAAATGATTTACTGGGTAAGGTTGTAAGCTTGTCACATAGAAAGGTTTTAAGAAGATTCTTAGCAGTCTTTAGAAAACAACCATTTACTCTGGACTTAAAAATAATCTTCTTCTAAAAAATAAATAAATAATAATCATAAGTCCAGAAACTTCAGCATGTCTCCTTCATTAGTATTGATAGTCTGTCTAATATTATGGTTATAAGCATGGCCTCTGAGCCAGACCACCTGAGCTCAAATCTTGGCTGTGCCATTTATGAGCTTGGTCAAGTTATTTATGAGCTTGATCAAGCTGATCTTCTGATGACTCTATTGCCTTGTTTGTAAAAGTATCCACCTCAAAAGACTGTTGTAAAAATTAAATGTCTTAATTTAATGTGCCTGGCACATGGCAAGAACTACGTGTGATACCCGCAATTTATTGCACATCTCACATTTCACTTCTCACCAGGATCAGATAGTTTGCTTAAATCCAATTTGTTTTATGTCTTTATAGATGTAAAGATCTATTTAGCATGGAAACCTGACCTAAAGGCAAAGAGAGGTGAATGATTAAATTCTGTTATTCATTACATGTTCATTCATTTATGCATTCATTTATTCATCTCATGCATATTGAACATCTGTTATGAACCTTGTAGTGTGCAGGACCCTGAGGACACAAAGATAAATAAAATATAATCTTCAGGGAGTTCCAATACTTTGGCCACCTGATACAAAGAGCCAACTCATTGAAAAAGACCCTGATGCTGGGAAAGCCGAGGGCAAGAGGAAAAGGGGGCCACAGAGATTGACATGGTTGGATGGCATCACTGACTCAATGGACATGAGTTTGAGCAAACTCCAGGAGATAGTAAAGGACAAGGGAGCCTGGAGCGCTGCAGTTCATGGGGTCACAAAGAGCTGGATGTGACATAGTGACTGAACAACAATATACAAATCCTCAGGGAACAAGAACAAGTTATGCATACTACTAAGCACATCTGTGTCGAATGTCTTATGGTAGAAGAATGAACAGAACACAGTGGAGATATGAGTGAGGAAGGAAAAATGAATTCTACCCTGGAGAAGAGTTAGGGAAAGTGCCATTGAAGAAGGACCACTTCAGCTGAGTACTGAAAGACGAGCAAAGTTTCCCTGGGGTCTGGGTCAGTTTGAGGACAGATTCTTCCACGTGCCCAGTTTGACAGAAGGAAAAAGGAACAAACCAGAGTTTCAAGACATGAGAGGGAAATCAAATGCAAAGAAGTAAGTCAAGCTGGATTGTCTGTCTCCCAAACAGTTGTCACAGGAGCCTGGTGGGCTACAGTCCATGGGTTTGCACAACAGTTAGACACAACTTAGCAACTAAACAACAACAACAATGCAACATAGTCCGTTTTGATAATTACTTGGAACTCCCCACTCCAGTACTCTTGCCTGGAAAGTCCCATGCATGAAGCAGCCTGGTGGGCTGCAGTCCATGGGGTCGCAAAGAGTCGGACACGACTGAAGGACTTCGCTTTCACTTTTCACTTTCATGTGTTGGAGAAGGAAATGGCAACCCACTCCAGTGTTCTTGCCTGGAGAATCCCAGGGACGGGGAGCCTCATGGGCTGCCATCTCTGGGGTCGCAGAGAGTCGGCCACGACTGAAGCGACTTAGCAGCAGCAGCAGCATCTCTAGGCTGCAGTCCATGGGATCACGAAGAGTCAGACACGAATGAGCGACTTAGCAGCTGCAGCAGCAACATCTCTGAAGTGGGTAGGTGGGTGGTGAGTGGAGATGTGTGGAGTGGAGAGATGTGCGGAGACTGTGTGTACCCGTGGGAATGTGCAGGTGGCCGCGTGTACTGGGTGGGGGGGGGAGGGGATGGGCAAAATGGAGGAGATGCATCAAGAGATAACCCATGAGAGGAAGACAGGATCGAGTTGCACAGGGTCTTGGATGGCATCTGAAAGGTTTGATTTTATCCCTTAACAGAGAGAAGACTGAAAAGTTTTAACCAAGAAAGTAATGAATAGATTTCCTTTAGAATGTTCTCTTTGGCAGTAATTGGAGAATGCTTGAAAAGAAATTAAGAGTAAAAAGATGGGGAAAACTCAGAGGCTTTTTAACACTAGATCATGTCTTTAGTTCCGAGCTGCATTTACAGGCCCAAGGAACATTCATATACACTAACCAGAGCTGATGGCTCAGTTGGTAAAGAATCTGCCTGCAATCCAGGAGACCCGGGTTCAACCCCTGGATCAGGAAGATCCCCTGAAGAACGAAATGGCAACCCACTCCAGTCATCTTGACTGGGAAATTCCACAGACAGAGGAGCCTGGCAGGCTACGGTCCATTGGATCACAAGAGTTGGACACAACTTAGCAACTGGACAACCACAACAACCAGAGTTCCAGACTCAGATAGCCCTGCAAACATCAGCAGAGCTCCAGAAGCTGAAGGCTTGCTCCCAACTTTAATACACATGGAGCATTTACGCTGTCAGACTTTCCAGATATTGAGGATACAGAGAGCAATAAAACATGAGTTCTGTTATTATCCTCCAAGTGGTCACAAACTAAGAAGAGAATGAGACATGTACAAAAATAATGTGATGTATGTAAAAGAGATACAAACAAACCACTAGGAAGGCTGGGGCAGAGGGATGTTGAGAAAGGGATTACAGAGAAGCGGGCGTTTGAATTGAACCCAAGGTTCAAGAAAAATAAGAACATTTAAGGCAGATTTGTAACTGCCAAGACTCATAAATGTGACATCACTGTGGTGTAGTTTCAGGAAGGACTTCCAGTGAACCTCGTATTTTGGTGATACTTTGTCACATGAGTCATCATGTGGTATAAGTCAAGAATAAGCCTTTATCCTCAGGGAGCATCTAATATAATAATACCTCTTTTTTTTTTTTTTTTTTTGCTTCTTTTTAAAATTTTTTTTCTTTTTTTAAATTGAAGTATAATTAATTTACAATATTAAGTTAGTTTCAGGTGTACAGTACAGGGATTCCGTTAATATATACACAATTTTTTTCAGATTCTTTTCCCTTATCAAAATATTTAATATGGTTCCCTGTACTATGTAGTAGGTCCTTGTTGGTTATCTATTTTATATATAGTATTGTGTATATGTTAACTCCAACTTCCTAATGTCTTCTTCCCCACTTTCCCCTTTGGAAACCATAAGTTTGTTTTCTATGCCTATGAGTCTTTTTCTGTTCTGTAAATAAGTTCCTTTGTATCTTTTTTTTCTAGAACCCACATATAAGCAATGCCATATGATATTTGTTTTTCTCTGTCAGGCTTACTTCTCTCAGTATGATAATTTCCATGTCCATCTATGTTGCTGCAAATGGCATTCTTTCTTTTCATGGCTAATATTCCATTGTATATAGGTACTATATCTTCTTTATGAATTCATCTGTTGATAGACATTTAGGTTGCTTCCATGTTCTCTCCATGTTCTCATTATTGTAAATAGAGCTGCAGTGAACATTAGGATGCATATACCTTTTCAAATTATAATTTTCTCCAGATATATGCCCAAGAGTAAGACTGAAGAAGCTTATGGTAATAATTCTTTATTTTCAGTTCAGTTCAATCGCTCAGTCATGTCCGACTCTGCAACCCCATGGACTGCAGCATGCCAGGCCTCCCTGTCCATTACCAACTGCCGGAGTTCACTCAAACTCATGTCCATTGAGTCAGTGATGCCATCCAACCATCTCATCCTCTGTCATCCCCTTCTCCTGCCTTCAATCTTTCCCAGCATCAGGGTCTTTTCAAATGAGTCAGTTCTTCCCATCAGGTGGCCAAAATATTGGAGTTTCAGTTTCAGCATCAGTCCTTCCAATGAATATTCAGGACTGATTTCCTTCAGGATGGACTGGTTGGATCTTCTTGCAGTCCAAGGGACTCTCAAGAGTCTTCTCCAACACTACAGTTCAAAAGCATCAATTCTTCAGTGCCCAGCTTTCTTTATAGTCGAACTCTCACATCCATACATGACTACTGGGAAAGCCATAACTTTGACTAGATGGATCTTTGTTGGCAAAGTAATGTCTCTGCTTTTTTAATATGCTAAGTTGGTCATAGCTTTTCTTCCAAGGAGCAAGCATCTTTTAATTTCACAGCTGCAGTCACCATCTGCAGGGATTTTGGAGCCCAAGAAAATAACTTCTCTCACTGTTTCCATTGTTTCCCTATCTATTTGCCATGAAGTGATGGACCAGATGCCATGATCTTAGTTTTATGAATGTTGAGGTTTAAGCCAACTTTTTACTCTCCTCTTTCACTTTCATAAGAGGCTATTTAGTTCTTCTTTGCTTTCTGCCATAAGTGTGGTGCCATCTGTATATCTGAGGTTATTGATATTTCTCCCAGCAATCTTGATTCCAGCTTGTGCTTCATCTAGCCTAGCATTTCACATGATTCACTCTGCATCTAAGTTAAATAAGCAGGGTGACAATATACAGCCTTGATGTACTCCTTTCCTTATTTGGAACCAGTCTGTTGCTCCATGTCCAGTTCTAACTGTTGCTTCTTGATCTGCAAACAGACTTTTTAGGAGGCAGGTCAGGTGGTCTGGTATTCCCATCTGTTTAAGAATTTTCCACAGTTTGTTGTGATCCATACAGTAAAAGGCTTTCACACAGTCAATAAATCAGAAGTAGGTGTTTTTCTGGAACTCTCTTGCTTTTTTGATGTTCCAGTGGATGTTGGCAATTTGATCTCTGGTTCTTCTACCAAAATTCTTTATTTTGGTATACCATAAGCATTCTACAAGCATTGCACACATTCTGCTAGCTTATTCCTACACTAACTCTGCAAGGTTGGTCTTATTCTATCCATTTTGAGGTGAAGAAATTTATTAACAGAAAAGTAATTGAAAACAAGCCAAACAATGATAGTGGGTCCACCATGGTTTCATCTCACAGAGAAAATCACAACTGTTGCAGGCAGTTCCATCTAAGCCAGGACAGCATATTTTTCTTTCACTCTTCCTGCTCTGACAAGGTGATGCTAGGGTGGCAGAAAATGCCACCCCAAAATATGCCTCTTTGGCATAAGGATTAGTTTTGAGCTGCAAGTGACTGACAAGAAACAGATCTAAGAAAAGGTCTCTACCACCCTCCTCTCTGCACAAAAGCAGGACATAAATTTACAAAGGCATCCCTTCTCCGCTCCCTACCAGGAAGGGAAAAAGTTAATTGCTGAGGCAAGTTAGGCTCCTATCAGCCTGGAGAAGGCACCAGAGGGATCCACATAACAAACTCTACTAATTAGCTTTTCTCTACCATTCGTTTCCCATGTATTTGCCTTCCCACAATTTACTGCCCAGAAGCTCAAAGTCTTTCTCCTTTGTCATGTCACTTTCCTAAAAATGTAGTTAATGTCTCTTTGCTAAGATACTTCCCTGTGTGCATGTTCACTCACGTCCAACTCTTTATGACCCCATGGATTGTAGTATTCAGAGTTCCTCTGTCCATGGGATTTCCCAGGCAAGAATATTGAAGTGAGTTGCCATTTCCTCCTCCAGGGCAATCTTTCCTGATGTAGGGGTCAAACGCACATCTCTTGCATTGCAGGTAGATGCTTTACTGCTGAGTCACTGGGGAAACCCCACTAAAATACTAAAATAAAGTGTTAGTTGGTCAGTTGTATCCAATTCTATGCAACTCCATGGATTGTAAGCCAGATTCCTCTGTCCATGGAATTCTCCAGACAAGACTACTGCAGTGAGTTGCCATTCCCTTTTCTAGGGGATCTTCCCCACCCAGGAATTGAGCCTGGGTCTCCCACACTGTGAGTGGATTCTTACCGTCTAAGCCACAAGCCCAAATTCTACCAGATCTCTGAGTTAGGCACCTCTGAATACTCTAAGTACTGTGTAATTGTGAAATGCATGCAAATAAACTTCTATTCCTTGTTAATCTGTGTTTTGTTGGTCCAATTTACAGATCTCCAGCCAGAAAACCCAAGAGAATAGAACATGAAAAGAAATTTCCCCTCCCATGCAAGTACCCCAAGTCTGTTCAGAGGAGAGATCCAGAACTTTGGGATCATGAGTGGTCCATGGATAACAGGTTACTGAGGGCAAGTTGATCCTAAGAAGAGTGTAGCATTGATGCCCTCCTCATCCTAGTCCTTCCTTCCACTCTCTGGCACCACTCTGATGATTCTACAGCCTTTATACCTTCCTCAGTTTAGTCAGTTCAGTTCAGTCCCTCTGTGGTGTTCGATTCTTTGTGACCCCATGGACTGTGGTGTGCCAGGCCTCCCTGTCCATCACCAAGTCCCAGAGTTTACTCAAACTCATGTCCATTGAGTTGGTGATGCCATCCAACCATCTCATCCTCTGTTGTCCCCTTCTTCTCCTGCTTTCAATCTTTCCCAGCATCAGGATCTGTTCAAAAAAGTCAGCTCTTCGAATCAGGTGGCCAAAGTACTGGAGTTTCAGCTCCAGGATCAGTCCTTCCGAAGAATATTCAGGACTGATTTCCTTTAGGGTGGACTGGTTGGATCTCCTTGCAGTCCAAGGGACTCTCAAGAGTCTTCTCCAACACCACAGTTCAAAAGCATCAATTCTTCAGTGCTCAGCTTTCTTTATGGTCCAGCTCTCACACCCATACGTGACCACTGGAAAAACCACACCAATTGCCCTTCTGCCATGTTCGCCTAATAATCTCAGTCCCAGGCTTATATAGTCTTTATAAGTAAGCATAAGAAACTGCTTATGTGGGTGTTTGATTAGAGACTGGAAATGTTCCTGGGTTCAGGTAAAGGTAAGACACAGATGGAAAGGGAAATACCCAGGTATCAGATTAATGTTCAAAATAACCTTGCTAGATAGGCTGTAGCCTAAAGAGGCAATTGTAGATCAGAGAAGGAAGAGCTAATTTTAACTTAGGAAATGTGTCAAAGCCAGACTGGGCTGAGAGGGAAAAGAGGCATTTGGAGAGGAGCTAGAAGCTTGTGAATCTGAGGACTGGATGGGACTTTAGAGATCTTAGAATCTGTCTTCCTGTCACCCTTGCATCTTGACCTGGTGTATAAGCAAAGATCCAGCTTGGACCACATGGAGCCCTGGGAGGAGGCCAACCTAACAAAAGATGTCCGGAAATGGTGGGAGAAGAGGAGGACTCAGAGAAATAGAAATCTGTGATTAACGAGGACTTCCTTTGATAAACAGAGCCAAAGTTAAAATTTTATTTAGTACATATTTCTTGTCCATTAAAGAGTCCATTCTCCCTCCTGATGACCTGGGAGAGCCTAGGGAACAGATTGTTCTTAAGAATGTACTATTTTCTTGAACAGCTGATATTCCTTGCATTCCATCCACTCACAAGCACATTAGAGTTAGTGGGACTGCTCTGTCTTGGCAGGGGAAGTTTCCTCTCAGTTGTAAATTACACATTTTTGACGGACTATCATATCTGCTAGACCACTAGCAAACTATTGAGAAAATCACTGTCAATTACAAATTGGCTCTTACCAAGAGCACTGCCAATGACTGAACAACAAAGGCATTTGCCATCTGCCTCCACGGAGATTGAACCCCATGCTGCTTGGCTGTTGACCTTCAACTACCCGTGAGAGAGTTCAAGGTGGAGTGAGGCACCCTGTGCTCCAGGGAATCTGGTAGGATGGGTCTTTAGATAGTCGGATGTTTTTAGGAACAGATTTTATGATCTCAGTCTTTGCATCTCCTCATATCTAGAGAAGCACTAAATCCCTTCATGGTGGTATCAGATCCTCATGACCAACAAAAAACCTTTTGTAAAATGAGTGCTTCATGATACTGAACTCCCCCATCACCAAAACCTTATATATTGACTTTCCCCCGCTGTCACTTTGGAGCAGTCTCTTAGAGCTATGTGAGATGCTGCCTCCTGGGCTAGAGTCCTCATTTTGCCCCAAATAAAACTTAACTCACAACTCTCAAGTTGTACATGTTTTTTAGTCGACACCACTATTCCACCAGAATATACTATTAATATCAGTTAAATCTGTAAAATTACTTTTGAGTTCTGGGGAAGAATAGCCATATACAAATACACTCTTGGGGTGGAATTAAATCAGTAAACCACCCTTAGTTTATTGCTGCTGTTTTTGTTATTGTTCAGTTGCTAAGTTGTATCCAACTCTTTGTGACCCCACAGACTGTAGCCCACCAGGCTCCTCTCTCCCTGGGGGCTCTCCAGGCAAAAATACTGCAGTGAGTTGCCATTTCCTTCTCCAGGGGATTGAACCCACATAACCGGAGTCTCCTGCATTGACAAGCAATTATTTACCACAGAGCCATGCAGGAGCTAGCAAACTTGAGATCCCTAAGGCCAGATCTGTGTGCCATCTGTTTTTGTAAATAAAATTGTTAGGGGACGCACACTGACTGAAACCACCCACCCTGGCTGAAAGGTTGTTGCTGAACTGTGAAAGACGCCGGGATTCTTGGCCTCCAGAGGAGAGGAGTTAAATCTGGAGCCAGGGACGAGATTTGATCACTCAGAGCTTTTGTGTAACAAAGGTTTATTAAAGTATAAGAGATAGAGAGAGCTTCTGACATAGACATCAGAAGGGGTCAGAAAGAGTGCCTGCTAGTCTTTAGCCGGATGTTATATAGCTACTAGCAGTCTGCTAATTAGAGAAAGGAAACGTCTCAAAACTCAGAGACTGGCACCAACCCCTCACCCGCAGCATGCATTTTGGGATGACATTGGCACAAGGTGAGTTGTCCCAGGCCATAAAATTGACACGAATCTTGAAGAAAGGCAGGTTTCCAAGTGAATACACAGTCTCATTAACATAGCTTAAGAAAACATTTGCATGAGTAAAACATACTGGTTTGTCAAGTGGGTTCTGAGTCTTAGGCAAACTGACTTGAAGACAGAGTCTAGAGTAAATACATAGTTTATTAACATAGCTTAAGGAAAGCATTTCCATAAGAAAAACTGCATTGGTTAGCTCAAGGCTTGAGTACAGTTAAGTTCAGGTGGAACCAAGTGTTGTTATGGAAACACAGAATTTTAAAAGAAACGCTTGTTAAATTTGTATAGAAAAGGGAAAAAAAAAAATCTAACACTTGTAGTTTGTTTCCTCCTGCTGCTTAAGAGAGAGATAAAAAGTGTCTGACACTTGCAGCCTATTTCCTCCGTTTGGAGACTCCTGGCTTTCCTGCCTGTCACCCTCTCATTCTCCCCTTTTCTTTTAGGAGAATCATGTTGCTTAGGAAAAGGGGCATTGTTCTCATTCTGTAACTGCTTCTGAGCTGAGAAGGGGTGTCTTCCCTAAACTGGTAAGGCAACACATTCTCCTAACCCCTGTATTGAGGGTCTCTAATCCAGGGGCCCCAAGTAGTAGTTGGAGGAAGCTGCCACAGTGGCAGGAGTTTGAGCAACCACTTGTAACTTAAAAGCCTTCATGTGACTAGAAACAAATCCAGCCACACAGCTACAGATGCAGGGAGCAAACAGCAAAAACAGAACAATCAGCAAAGTTAAAAGTCACATTATGTCCAGAGTTAAGGTACAGAGTTAAGGTAAGGAAAGATTGAAGGCAGGAGGAGAAGGGGACAACAGAGGATGAGATGGTTGGATGGCATCAGCAACTCAATGGACATGAGTTTGAGTAAACTGCTGGAGTTGGTGATGGACAGGGAGGCCTGGTGTGCTGCAGTCCATGGGGTCACAAAGAGTCAGGCATGATTGAGCTACTGAACTGAACTGAAGGTACAGGGTGTTGCACCAGTCCATCTTTGGATTGTTAGATGTCATCAGATTAAGAAGAGGCATCACATATGATTGTGGTTGTCGAAGGTATTCACAGACTTGGAGGAAGTCCTTTCCTTGAAGTGGAGATGCCCACCATGGGAAGCCTTCCACTGATGAAGAGGGGAGCACTCTGCAGACCCAGCAGTTAGACTGATTGTGGAAGGCAGCATAGGAATGAGCCCAGGACAGGAAGGCATTTTCTTGAGGATCAAATGGCAGACTCGGGACTTCTGGAGTCAGCAGAAGCAGGCTAACATAGATTATCAGGCCCATCTGAAAAGTACAAAGTCAGAGCATAGAAAGTAAAGACATAAAATGAAGTCACTCTGTTCTGGTCAGGGTGCCACCTCTTATCTCATGTGTGATGTACTCAAGAATCAATTCCTGGCACTTTGACAGCTGTGGGAGAAGAAAGAATAACCTGATAAGGGCCTTCCCAGAGGGGCTCAAAGGACTGGCCCCCAGATCCCAGTGTTTTTAACAGGACCTTGGTTCCTGGCTCAAACAGAGGCTTGTTTGACTCAGAGGCTGGGTCAGGAGTCACATCCCGGGGTTCCTTTAGTGCCTGTTGAAAAGCTGAGAGCTGAGTTACATAATTAGTTAATTCCAAGCCTAGGGGCTATAACAATGTCTGTGCGTAAGAAAGGCCTTCCATAAATACATTCAGAGTCCCTCCTTTTGGGGGACAATTCAAGCCCTCATTAAGGCTATGGGTAGAACTTTAATCCAATTGTCCTGTGTCTCTTGAGTTATTTTGCTCAGAAGATGTCTCTTAATAATGTCATCAGCATTTTCAACCATTCCTGAGGATTGGGGTCTCCAGGAACAGTGTAAGCGACATTCTATTCCTAGAGATTTTGACACCCTCTGAGTTACAGCAGCTTTAAATCCAGAGCTATTGTCACCCTGAAGGCTACATGGCAGCCCAAAACTAAGAATAATTTCATGAATTAAAATTTTTATAACCTCCTTAGCCTTTTCACTACAACAGGGAAAAGCCTCAATCCATCCAGTAAAAGTATCCACCCAAACTTGTAAGCAAGAATATCCACTTGCCTTTGGATATGAATAAAATCAATCTCCCAGTCCGCTCTAGGATATTTTCCACTTCGTTGAAACCCAGATTTTGCTAGCTTTTCAGTCTTTGGGTTATTTTTCAGACAAACCTCACATCTTTTGATAATGTTCTTTAAAGTTTTCATTCCATTTTTACCCTTCAAACAAATGAGAAGCTATCTGGTAAGTACTCTCAACACCTAAATGAAAACTCTGGTGTAAACCCTTAAGAATTTTCCATTGAGCATTTTCAGGAATTATTCATCGTCCATCCTTGGACTGTAACCACCTTATATTAGTAATCTTTGCTCCTCTTTTCTCATATCTTTCTAATTCTTCCTCAGTATATCGTGGTCTTTCCTGTTCCACAGGACCTGTCCAGATCAAAGGCGTCTGCAGTGAAGGGGTTTCCTAAAGCTCTGCCTTTATCGCTTGACAGTCAGCCATCTGATTACCCTTGACTGCTTTACTCCAGACCCTGGTGCGCCCTTTGCAGTGTATAACAGCTACTTCTTTAGGACAATATATAGCAGTTAAAAGTCTCTCGATCTCTCTGAAATGCTTAATAGGTCCTCCCGTTGCCACTTTAAACTGTCTTTCTTTCCATATTTCAGCATGAGCCCGTAAAGTCAAATAAGCATACTTAGAATCAGCGTAGATATTTACCCGTTGCCCTTTGCTTAACTCTAGAGCTCGGGTCAGAGCCACAAGCTCCGCTAGCTGAGCACTCATTCCCTGGGGGAGAAATTTTGCTTCTAAAACCTGTTCAGTCATCACCATGGCGTAACCTGCTTTGCGCTTCCCATCCTGAACAAAAGAACTGCCATTGGTAAATATTTCCATGTCAGGATTGTCTAATGGGATATCCATTAGATCTTCCCAAGCTGCAGAGTTTAAAGTTAGAAACTGGGAACAATCTTGATCAGGTGTTTCATTTTCCTTCTCAGGAAGGAAAGCGGCAGGATTTAAATTTCCACAAACTTTAAGATTAGTTACTGGTCCTTCTAACAACAATGACTGATATTTAAGAAGCCTACTGTCTGTCATCCAAATATTAATCTTAGAGTTTAAGATTCCACTCACATCATGAGAAGTCAGTACAGTAAGATTTTGTCCATTAATAATTTTGAGGACCTGAGGTGTTAATAAAGCAGTTTCCGCAATTAACTCTTAGTGTGGCCACCCACGTGACCCTACATCTAATTCTCTGCTCAGGTACGCTATAGCTTGCTGGTGAGGCCCTTGGGGTTGTGTCAAAAATCCCAAGGCCATACCTGTTCTTTCAGTGACAAACAAATTAAATTCTGACACTTTGACAAGCTCAAAGTGGGAGCCTGCAGAAGAGCAGTCTGAAGAGCCTTAAAAGCCTTTTGAATATCTGGAGACCAAACCAGTTTGTTGGTTTGGGCTTGCTGGGTTTCAGTTATAAGTTTATACAAAGGCCGGGCAAGTTCCCCATAACCTGGAATCCAATGTAGCAGTAGCCTGTGATTCCCAAAAATCCTCTCAATTGTCTTAAAGTCACAGGTAGGGGATGATTTAGTATAGGTTTAATTCTCTTGGGGCCTATGGCCCTAGTCCCTTCTGATATGCTGCTGCTGCTGCTAAGTCGCTTCAGTCGTGTCCGACTCTGTGCTACCCCATAGACTGCAGCCCACCAGGCTCCCCCGTCCCTGGGATTCTCCAGGCAAGAACACTGGAGTGGGGTGCCATTTCCTTCTCCATTGCATGACAGTGAAAAGTGAAAGTGAAGTCACTCAGTTGTGTCCAACTCCCAGCGACCCCATGGACTACAGCCCACCAGGCTCCTCTGTCCGTGGGATTTTCCAGGCAAGAGTACTGGAGTGGGGTGCCATTGCCTTCTCCCCTTCTGATATGATTAGGCCCAAATATTTAACAGATTGTTAACAAAGCTGAGCCTTTTCTCTTGATGCCTTATAACCGTGGCCCGGCACAATAGTTACCATTTGCATGAGTTGTTTTACGACAGGAGGTCCTGGTAAGGAACAGGGAACTAATAAGCCACCACGAACCAGGAGAGTTCAGGAAAGGTCAAAAAGTGACACCACATGTCCAACCACCTCCCAGAATCCTTCTCTCTGGCGTCCATCTTGTCTGAACGAGGCTGCACCACCAGGAAGGACTCTGAGTCAGAATGATTGGCTAAAAACAAGCTGGAAACGAATCCCATCACCATAAAACCTGAGACTGCGAGCCATGTGGCAGAGCTGTTCTCCTGGGTTCCCTTACCCTACTGCTCTCCACCCAGGTGCCCTTTCCCAATAAAATCTCTTGCTTTGTCAGCATGTGTGTCTCCTCGGAAAAGTTATTTCCAAGTGTTAGACAAGAGCCCCCTTTCAGGTCCTGGAAGGGGTCCCCCTTCCTGCAATAAAATTGCATTGGAATACAACCATGCCCAATCATATCATGTATAACTAGTTTCCTGTTACAATGGCAGACAAACTGGATGGCCTGCAAGGGATAAAACATTTACTACCTGATCTTGTACCGAAAGACTTTTCTAGCTCCTGGTGTATTGTAGTTTTTATTGATTGCAAAATATGACTAAGAATACGTCCCAATCCTATTTTCCTCTTCCCAATAAATTTTTATTGAGCACCTATTATGTAATAGGCACTGAAATCAATAGATATTACAGAAGGAGGGGTACAAGGTTGACAAAAAGAAAGTTCCAGCAAGAACTCTCTAAAGGCTAAGAAAATATGAGTAATTTTAATGACTTATCATAAACTGGAGAAGGAATTCAGGAAACCTCAGACCACAGCCAAATGACAAAGTCTGAGTAGAAGTTAGTAAATGAAAGGGCTGAAAAGGAATCAGAGCTTGAGAGCCTATTGTGATCATAAAAAGCCAAAAATTGTCTCTGCATTTTTGTTTAATAAGAGTATAATTGCTTTATAATTTGTGTTAGTTTCTGTTGTACAACAAAGTGAACTAGCTACATGCATACATATATCCCCTCCCTCTGGGGCCTCCCTCCCACCATCCCCCTCACCCCCATCCCACCCCGTGAGGTCTTTACAGAGCACCAAGTTGAGCTCCCTGTGCTACACAGGAGTTTCCCACTAGCTTTCTACTTTACACATGGTAGTGTTCATGTGTCAATGCTACTCTCTCAGCTCGTCGCACCCTCTCTCTCTCCAGGTTCTCGTGTCCACTCTCTATGTCTGCATCTCTATTCCTGCCTTGCAAATAGCTTCATCTGTGCCATGTTTCTAGAGTCCATATGTATGTGTTAATATATGATGTTTGTTGTCTCTTTCTGACTTACTCCTCTCTTTGCATTTCTGCTGTAACAATCTTTACTGAGAAAATGGATACCTCAGGCTGGAAGGTTGGAGGGAAGGGGGCAGTCTTATACATTTCCGTTGCCCTTACAATGATTCACTTCTTAAAGACTAATGAAGAGGAACAAAAGAATGAAAAGCTGGAATATTAAACGGTATAAAAAGAAACTCTTGTCTCCACAAAACTCTAGCTTTATTTTTAAAGGACAGAACTTAATGATAAATAATTCTACTTGCAAAAATTATAAGCAGTGTACTCTTTAATGTGCAGAAATCTGGACAATATCCACTATTGTACAGGGTAGGAAATAAAACTTTTTCTGCCTCATTCTTTGGCTGAGCACCCAAAACCAATTCAATAGGTGACACACAACCTGCAGAATAAATTCTTTATAAACCTGTCTACATGTTGTGAATTGAAGACAAGTTCAGTTCAGTTCAGTCGCTCAGTCATGTCCAACTCTCTGCAACCCCATGAACTGCAGCACGCCATGCTTCCCTGTCCAACACCAACTCCTAGAGCTAGCTCAAACTCATGTCCATTGAGTTGGTGATGCCATCCAACTATCTCATCTTCTGTTGTCCCCTTCTCCTCCTGCCCTCAATCTTTCCCAGCATCAGGGTCTTTTCCAATGAGTCAGTTCTTCTCAACAGGTGGCCAAAGTACTGGAGTTTGAGGTTCAGCATCAGTCATTCCAATGAATATTCAGGACTGATTTCCTCTAGGATGGACTGGTTGGATCTCTTTGCAGTCCAAGGGACTCTCAAGTGTCTTCTCCAACACCACAGTTTAAGAGCATCAGTTCTTCGGCTCTCAGCTTTCTTTATAGTCCATCTCTCACATCCGTAAATGACTACTGAGAAAACCATAGCTTTGACTAGACAGATCTTGTTGGCAAAGTAATGTCTCTGCTTTTTAATATGCTGTCTAGGTTGGTCATAGCTTTTCTTCCAAGGAGCAAGCATCTTTTAATTTCATGGCTGCAGTCACCATCTGCAGTGATTTTGGAGTCCAAAAAAATAGTCTGTCACTGTTTCCATTGTTCCCCATCTATTTGCCCTGAAGGGATGGGACCAGATGCCATGATCTTAGTTTTCTGAATGTTGAGTTTTAAGCCAATTTTTTCATTCTCCTCTCACTTTCATCAAGAGGCACTTCAGTTCTTCTTTGCTTTCTGCCATAAGAGTGGTGTCGTCTGCATATCTGAGGTTATTGATACTTCTCCCAGCAATCTTGATTCCAGCTTGTGCTTCATCCATTCCAGCATTTATCATGATGTACTCTGCATGTAAGTTAAATAAGCAGGGTAACAATATACAGCCTTGATGTACTCCTTTCCTGAAGACAACAAAGAAGGTCCTAAACTCCAAAAGTGTCTCTTCTACCAGCTACCATAGTGCCTTAAATTCTGGGCATTAGAAGCACTCCTGTGGGTTAACATAGCAAAATTTCCAAAGACTGTTTCCAATCCAGTTGTGTATGTTTGGTACTCAAAAGTTATCACACACAAATGTCTTTTCTTTCACCAAAAACACAAGCAGGAATTATTTTTTCCTGAATAGCAAGTGGAAAGGGAAAGCCTAAGACAAAAGACACACAAATCCTGCCAGGGCTTAGAAGGCAAGAAAGAGCTGTAGCTTGAGATATTGCACTGGAAGTTGTCAATGAATTACACGTTATAGAAAGAGGGCCAGAGAACAAATAAGAAGTATGAAGATGGAGGACTTGTTTTTCCATGAAGAGTGTGAATATGTGTCTCTGTGTTTGGCCTCTGTGCATCTGTGTCTGGCAGGGGTCAGGGTCACAGAGGGGACAAAAGGCAGGTAAATATATCCTAAGCCTAGGGAAGGTATTTCTGAAACAATATAGCCATTCAACATTGAGACTTCGATCCACAATCTTCTATTAGGAATCAACTCATCTGGTGTCTGGACTTACTGAGGCTCAGGTTCTTTGGTTGAGCTTTTCATTCTGGAGGCTGCTGGATTATAGTTCTTGCTTCTTCTGTCTGCCTTCTGGTGGATGAGAATAAAAGGTTTGTGCAAGCCTCCTGATGGGAGGGACTTCATGTGGGGGAAATTGGATCTTGCTCTGGTGGGCAGGACAGTAAAACTTTAATCCAATTGTCTGCTGGTGGATGGGGCTGTACTCCCCCCTTGTTAGTTGTTTGGCCTCAGGTGACCCAGTTGGAGTCTACAGGCTGTATGGGAGGGTTAATGGCGACCTCTAAGTGGACTTACTCCAACATGCACCTCCAAGGACTGCTGCTGCCTGTGCCCCTGCTCCTGAGGCAGGCCACTGCCAACCTACGCCTCAAACATTCACAGGTAGATCTGGCCCAGTGCTCTGTGGGGTCACTGCTCCTTTCCCCTGGGTTCTGGTGCACACAAGGTTTTGTTTGTGCCCTCCAAGAGTGGAGTCTCTGTTTCCCCCAGTACTGGGGAAGTCCTGTAATCAAATCCCACTGCTGCTGCTAAGTCGCTTCAGTCGTGTCTGACTCTGTGGGACCCCATAGACGGCAGCCCACCAGGCTCCCCCGTCCCTGGGATTCTCCAGGCAAGAACACTGGAGTGGGTTTCCATTTCCTTCTCCAATGCATGAAAGTGAAAAGTGAAAGTGAAGTCACTCAGTCGTGTCTGATTCCTAGTGACCCCATGGACTGCAGCCCAGCAGGCTCCTCTGTTCATGGGATTTTCCAGGCAAGAATACCGGAGTGGGGTGCCATTGCCTTCTCCACAAATCCCACTGGCCTTCAAATTCAGATCACTGGGGATTCCCAGTCCCTTTGCCAGATCCCCAGGCTGGGAAGCCTGATGTAGGTCCAAGAACCTTCACAACAGTAGAAGAACTTCTTTGGTATTATGGTTCTCCAGATTGTGGATCACCAACCCAGCAGGTATGAGATTTGACTTTATTGTGATTGCACCCCTCCTATCGCTCCTTGGGGCTTCTTCTTTGTCCTTGGACTTGGGGTATCATTTTTTGGTGGGTTCCAGTGGCCTCCTGATGATGGATGTTCAATAGCTAGTTATAATTTCAGTGTTCTCACAGGTGAAGAAAAGCGCACATCCTTCTACTCTGCCATCCTGAACCTGTCTTTCAGTTCTTAGTCAGCTTCCCTACAGGAGGAATAAGGAGATTGCTAAGGATGCCTTGGCATGTTGGTCCTATCTCCCCATGGGATGGTGGGAAGAGTGCTTTGCTCTGTTTCTCAAGCTGTCTTAGTCAGTTCTGGCTTCTATAACAAAAACACTGTAGCCTGGGTGACTTAAACAGCAGAGACTTATTTCCACAGTTCTGGAGGCTGGAAAGTCCAAAATCAAGGTGCTGGGCAATTCAGTGTCTGGCAAGAGCTCTCCTGCTAGTTATATGGTAGATAAAGAGAGAGAAACTGAACTTACTTGTGTCTCTTCTTATTCAGGCACTAATTCCATCATGAGGACCAACCTTCATGACCTAACTACTTCCCAGGGTCACACACTTAAGCCATCACATTAAGGATTAGGGCTTCAACCTAATAAATGTGTGGGGGACATAGTGCATAGCATACACCAAGTGAAGGCCTTTAAAAGAACCACTTATAGAGACCGGGGTGTCTTGCATGAAGGATTATGACATCTCATCACCACTACACTCTCCCCACCATCCCCCACCCCCAGACAGCTGATGCCAACTAAGTTGGAGCAACTCCAGGCCTCACAGTGGCATTGACCCTGAGTGGAGTTTCCAAAAATGAACTAGAGTTTCCTGGATTTGTGGGGAGGTGAACTCATGTAACTCAGATTGGGACTTGAACCCAAATGGCCAGGACTTGAATCAGGCCAAAACCCACAGTGTTCCAATTGAGATCACACACCTTGTCTCAGGAATTAATGAAGCTCGAGTTCTTAATCTTTCATTGCAGAAAGCATTCAGTGAGAGACAAAGTGATAGGTAAGAAGTGGATTTATTTAGAGAGAAACACACACCACAGACAGTGTATGGGCCATCTCAGAAGATGAGAGTGGCCTCAGAATATGGTGCGGTTAGCTTTTATGAGTTGGGTAATCTCATAGGCTAATGACTGGGAGAACTGTTCCAACTACTGTGGGCAAGGGGCAGAAATTTCCAGGAACTGACTTGACTCTATGTCAAGCACTTTTATCACTTATATAACAGCATCTAATGGGCCACTTACGTTATTATTTCCAAGAAAATGTCTCTAAACAATGGTTCCCTGGTGGCTCAGATGGTAAAGAATCTGCCTGCAATGGGGGAGACCTCGGTTCAATCCCTGGGTCAGGAAGATCCCCTGGAGAAGGAAATGGCAACCTACTCCAGTATTCTCGCCTGGAGAATCCCACGGACAGAGGAGCCTGGCCAGGCTACACCGTCCATGGGGTCATGAAGAGTTCATCCCAACTAAGAGTAACACACATACACAAATACTATTGAGTTTGTTCTCATTTGAGGTACAAAAGGGCTTTTTTCCTATATACATAACTAGAGAATAACATTAAGAAATAAAAATATTGCTGTAAATTTTAAGTTAACAAAGGCAAGAACATATTCCTAAGATTTCACTGTTCAACATACTATGTATGCTATTGAAATTTATAATAAAACATAATCTAAAATTTAAAAAATGAAAATAAGGTAGAACGACTAAAATAAGTTAGAAAAACAAGACTGGAAGGTGACTGTGGCTCAGATCATGAACTCGTTATTGCAAAATTCAGACTTAAATTGAAGAAAATAGGAATAACCACTAGGCCATTCAGGTATGACCTAAATCAAATCCCTTACAATTATACAGTAGAAGTGACAACTAGATTCAAGGGATTAGATCTGATAGACAGAGTGCCTGAAGAACTATGGACAGAGGTTCATGACATTGTACAGCAGGCAGTGATCAAGACCACTCCCAAGAAAAAGAAATGTAAAAAGGCAAAATGGTTGTCTGAGAAGGCGTTACAAATCACTGAGAAAAGAAGATAAGCGAAAGGCAAAGGAGAAAAGGAAAGATATATGTGTCAGAATGCAGAGTTCCAAAGACTAGAAAGGAGAGATAAGAAAGCCTTCCTCAGTGATCAATGCAAAAAAATAGAGGAAAACAATAGAATGGGAAAGACTAGAGTCTCTTCAATAAAATTAGAGATACCAAAGGAACATTTCATGCAAAGAGGAGCACAATAAAGGACAGAAATGGTGTGGACCTAACAGAAGTATGAAGAAGAGGTGGCAAGAATGCACAGAAGAACTATACATTGGCAGGTGGGTTCTTTACCGCTAGTGCTACCTGGGAAGCCCTACAGCCTCAAGACCTTTATATTCTGAAAGGCAAGTTATCTCGACTGGAGGCATGACATTTAAGATTGCTTGAGATTCTCTTGGCACCCCACTCCAGTACTCTTGCCTGGAAAATCCCAGGGATGGAGGAGCCTGGTAGGCTGCAGTCAATGGGGTCACTAAGAGTGGGACACGACTAGGCAACTTCACTTTCACTTTTCACTTCCATGCATTGGAGAAGGAAATGGCAACCCACTCCAGTGTTCTTACCTGGAGAATCCCAGGGACGGGGGAGCCTGGTGGGCTACCGTCTATGGGGTCCCACAGAGTCAGACACGACTGAAGTGACTTAGCATAGCATAGCATGCCCTAGCAAAGTAATGCTTAAAATTCTCCAAGCCAGGCTTCAACAGTATGCGAACCATGGACTTCCAGATGTCCAAGCTGGATTTAGAAAAGGCAGAGGAACAAGAGATCAAATTGCCAATATCTGTTGGATCATAGAAAAAGCAAGAGAGTTGGCAGAATGCAAACAACTAAAGAACCTCTTGACGAAAGTAAAAAAGTTGGCTTAAAACTCAGCATTCAGAAAACTAAGATCATGGCATTCAGTCCCATCACTTCATGACAAATAGACGGGGAAACAATGGAAACAGTGAGAGAAGTTATTTTCCTGGGCTCCAAAATCACTGCAGATGGTGACTGCAACCCTGAAATTAAAAGACGCTTGCTCCTTGGAAGAAAAGCTACGACCAACCTAGACAGCATATTAAAAAGCTGAGACATAACTTTGCCAACAAAGGTCTGTCTACTCAAAGCTATGGTTTTTCCAGTAGTCATGTATGGATGTGAGAGCTGGACTATAAAGAAAGCTGAGTGCCGAAGAATTGATACTTTTGAACTGTGGTGTTGGAAAAGACTCTTGAGAGGCCCCTGGACTGCAAGGAGAGCCAATCAGTCCATCCTAGAGGAAATCAGTCCTGAATATTCACTGGAAGGACGGATGCTAAAGCTGAAGCTAGCTCCAATACTTTGGCCACCTGATGCAAAGAACTGACTCATTGGAAAAGACCCAGATGCTGGGAAAGATTGAAGGCAGGAGTAGAAGGGGGCAACAGAGGATGAGATGGATGGATGGCATCACTGACTCAATGGACATGAGTTTGAGTAAGCTCTGGGAGTTGATGATGGACAGGGAAGCCTGGTGTGCTGCAGTCCACGGGGTATCAAAGAGTTGGACATGACTGAGCTACTGAACTGACCATATGATCCAGCAATTCTAATTCTGATCATTAATCTAAAGGAAATAAAATAACCATCTCTAAAAGATAATGCACCCTTTTGTTCATTGCAGCATTATTCATAGTAGCCACGACATGGAAACAACCATCATACCCATCAATAAATGAATGGGTAAAGAAGGTGTGGTGTATATGTATATATAATGGAATATTATTCAGCAATATAAAAAAGAAGGAAATCTGCCAGTTGACACAATATGGAGGGACCTTGAGGGTGTTATGCTAAGTGAAATAAGACAGAGAAAAACAAATACTATATGATATCCCTTACATGTGGAATCTTAAACAATAAAAAAAGAACAAACACAAAAAACCTCATAGATACAGAGAACAGATTTGTGGTTACCAAAGGCAGGAAGTGGGAGGGGTAGACAACATGGGTGAAAGTGGTTAAAAGTTAGACTTTTAGTTTTAAGATACATAAGTCCTAGGGATGTAAGGTGCAGCATAATGGCTCTGGTGAATTATGCTGTACTGTACATCTGGCTAATACTAAGAGAGTGGATCTTGACATTCTCATTGTATGAAAAAAATTGTAACTATGTGGTGATGGATGCCAGAGAAGGCAATGGCACCCCACTCTAGTACTTTTGCCTAGAAAATCCCATGGACGGAGGAGCCTGGTAGGCTGAAGTCCATGGGGTAGCTAAGAGTCGGATACGACTGAGCAACTTCACTTTCACTTTTCACTTTCATGCATTGGAGAAGGAAATGGCAACCCACTCCAGTGTTCTTGCCTGGAGAATCCCAGGGACGGGGGAGCCTGGTGGCTGCCGTCTATGGGGTCGCACAGAGTCGGACACGACTAAAGCGACTTAGCAGCAGCAGCAGCAGGTGATGGATGCTAAATCAATTTATTGTGGTAATCATTTCACAATACATACATATGTCAAGTCATTATGCTGTACGCCTAAAACATAATGTTACATGTCCCTTATATTTCAATTTAAAGAAATGCATTTTTAAAACATTAAATAGTGTCTTGGTCACATGTGGCTAGTGGCTACTATATTGGACTGTGTAGTTGTGGAATATTTTCATCACTTCAGAAGGTTCAGTAGGACAATGCTATTTTAGAGTTTCAGAGCCAACCATTTTTGACACTGAGAAAACATTCCCGTCTCCTCTGCATGACTAGATTCTTAATATTTTAATCTTCAGTGAATTTGAGCTTTTATAAAGTATGAAGATACCTGATATCAGAAGCTTGTAAGAACAGAATATTATTTCTCATTTTAGAGGCAGGCCAAGTTCCCCTGATAACTCTATTTTTAAACAGCCTAACTAGGCCAAAAGACAGGCAGAAATCCAAAGTTGCAAAACTTTTTCCTAGAAGCCTGAATGCCTTTCAGATTGCTTACAGACCATAAAAATTCAGCACTGGGAGGTTCAAAATGTTGAGTTAGTGACCTCATGCATTCAACTTTTTCTCAGAAGTTTTCATGGCTTCTTTTCTAAGCATACAATGCACTTCTTTGTATCACATTCTTTTCCCATATTTGTAACTTTCACTTCCCTTTTACATGATACATAATTTAATGTAATGTAATAAGGTTGTATTATTTACTGATGTGGATACATATTTATGCAAATATTAAAGAAGAGAAAACTTTTAGGAACATTTTTGGAATTCCGTCATCTTAAAAGCTGATAAGGGACTTCCCTGATGATACCGTGGTTAAGAATCCACGTGCCATTGCAGGGGACATGGGTTCGATCCCTGGTCCAGGGAGATTTCCCATGCCGCGGAGCAGCTAAGCCCAGCACCACCACTCCTGAAGCTCGCGCTCCCCAGCAAGAGAAGTCACTGCGGTGAGAAGCCCGCAGATCACAGCAAGGGGTAGCTCCCACGTACTGCGACTAGAGAAAGCCCGCATGAAGCAACTCGGTGCAACCAAAAACAAAACGAACAAATAAATCATACGTTTTTAAAAGCTGATAGAACTAGAGTTTTTTCTTTGCTTGAAATGAGAAAAATTATGAGTTTTGAAAACTTTAGAGTTCATTATACAGCTCTTCTTCTCACCCCTAAGAACAAGCTGAAAAATCAGTTTAAATTTTCTCTAAATGCTTCCTCTGAAAGACTTAAGAGAACAGGGTCATCAAAAAACACATTTGCTGTCTATTGAAGACATGTTCAAAACTCAGAAATTTTATCCAATGTTTAGTCAGAATATGTTATCTATATCTGCCTAGAGTGGGAAAATCTGTTTAACCTATAGAGCCTTATTATGGCTTTTTTTTTTATAAAACTGTCAGAGGATTATAGGGAGACTGAGAAGGCATAGCTTCTTTACAAGCAATATGGCCAACACAGAGCAACACCTTATATCCTCTTGGAGCACTGAAGCCCACAGGGAAACAAACTCACTAGAGAATTCTATATATGTGATGTTTATTGTGGCTACCACTCTAGCGCTGGCACCAAATTTCTGAAAATAAATTATTATGATGAAAAATGTTTTTCATATATGCAGAATTTTTTTTAACTCTTAGGAACATTTTTTAAATGGAAACTGATCATTCATACACGCCCCCTAACCCTTTCTTACAATTAAAGGAAGACAGAGAGACTGACTTTGGAAAACTAATGGATAATGCTCAACAATTTATGAAAAGTTTATTAACTTTCTAAAGTTTACTGCAGTCCTCTTAGAATTATCCCAGACATAGCATGGGTTTATATAAAATGAACCACCAATGATATTAGAAACCAGAGAAAGGAAAGAGTATCAAAGATTTAGATCGAAATGAACTGTCAAGATTTTGAATTTCCAGGAAGGGCAACATTGCAGTGAATTCTAGATGGAGTCGGCAGGGAAAGAAGGTGACAGAAATGAACTAACTTCTCTCAGGGTTTTGTAAGAATGCAAAATGCTGTCTTTGGTGCTTTTTAGACTTTAGAGGACATAAGAATCAAATCTGCCCAGAATGCAGCTTTTAATAGACTAAGTCTAGATTACAGCCCTAGATTCTCCATTTCTAACAGACTCCCAACAAAGGTCCATCTATTCAAAGATATGGTTTTTCCAATAGACATGTACAGATGTGAGATTTGGATCATAAAGAAGGTTGAGCACCAAAGAACTGATGCTTTCCAACTATGGTGTTGGAGAAGACACTTGAGAGTCCCTTGGACTGCAAGGAGATCAAACCACTCAACCCTAAAGGAAATCAACCCTGAATATTCATTGGAAAGACTGGTGTTGAAGTGGAAGCTCCAATACTTTGGCCACATGATGCAAAGAGCGAACTCATTGGAAAAGACCCTGATGCTAAGAAAGATTGAAGGCATGAGGAGAAGGGGGTGACAGAGGAGGAGATGATTGGATGGCATCACAGGCTCAATGGACATGAGTTTCCGCAAACTCCAGGAGATGGTGAAGGACAGGAAAGCCTGGCGTGCTGCAGTCCACAGGGTCTCAAAGAGTCCAACATGACAGAGCAACAGAACAACAGACTCCCAGGTAATCCAATGCCTCATTTCCATGGGCATCATTTTGAGTAACAAAGAAAGTTGTGATAGATTCAGCTATCACAACCAACAAAGAACTCATGTTTATATTGATGCTTTGTTGTCTAAGCCCAGTCCTCATATATTTTGTGTCATTTGATTTTAAACAAATAAAACAGGATTCTGTATCTGCTCTTATATATCACCTCATATATTCTATATTGCCTTTCCAAATTGAATCCAATTAGATATGCCAGCAATAAAAGTGTGCCACACTCAAAGAGGTTAAGAAAATGTTGAGTTAAGCAGTTAGATAAGCTCCTTAACTACTACAGGACTTTCAGAGTCTTTAACCCAAATGTACATTATGCATCTTCAAGAAAGAATTGATCACACATAATGCTTTCTTAGTGAACTTATTCATACTTACTGGAGTAGCTTCCATATGCTGTGAATAGTGAGGTTTTGAATACAAGTTCTGAGGTCTCCTTGGTTCTTATGTTTATAGATACTACTTTGCTCAGCCCAAGTGATGACCTACACTGAACTGAAAGTTGCTGATAAGAGAGTTTTCAAAGATGACTAAGGTATCAGGTTAAAAATAATGATTATCTTTGGACCAATCAGGGCAATCTTTGCGGTCAATCAGATGAGGTTCAGCAAGGAGTGACTTCTGTATTAAACACCAGAAGACATGTTATAGAATTAGGATGTTCCCATTTCATGCATTACGGCAGAGCTCCTATAACCTGTTAAGAAATGATAGTGGCGAACAGGACAGGCCAGTCTTCTGTGTACCGCACAGAAATGGAACAACATGAAAACTACAGCGAGAAAGTGCTCAATTCAGGGATATGGTTTACTCAGAAAGTTTTCCAATCATGCTGCATAGTGCCTTGTAATCACTGCCTTTGCAAATGAAGAGTAAAAGCAAATGTTCTCCAGCACAAAATCTGGGAAGTCTGATCTCACTCCTGCCCACTATGATGACTGGATAAGAAACGTCTAGCTATATAAAGCATGTGAAACTCAAAGCTTCAAGAAATACTTTGACCTTTCCTTGGACTGGTCATGCTGAAATAAATGGTAGACTGAGAGTTTGCCTACAACAAATGGACCCAGGATGCTGACGGGTCCCTCCCTTCTGTGAATTCTGAGTGTATAATGAACTTCCTTTTAACATAAAAAATGAAAAGAGCTTTAACCAAAATTGGCTTTATATTTTACACATATGTAGAATTTCACGCCTTCAAACTTCAGGAGGAAGTAGCAAATACACTTTCATGGCAGCTCGTGAGGCTCCTTGATAACAAAGTTTCATCTCATAGGGGACTAGAGTGTGATGATTCTCAACATTTGACTGCATTAGAATCACCCAGAAAGCTTGTCAAAACTCAGATTACTGCAACTCATCCTGGACTTTCTGATTCAGCAGGACTGGGATAGTGCCTGAGGATTTACATTTATCACAAGATCTCAGATGATGCTGCTGCTTTGAAGAGGGCTACAGGAAAGGAAAAAGCCTTACTGATCAGCTGAAGCATCCCCTTTTCCTTACAGATGCAGAGTCTGAGGCACACATAAGAAGTCAACACCCAAGCTGGGGTCAGTAACAGTCCCTTTGACTACAAGTCACGTGGGCATCCCTGCAGTACACACCCAGATCGCCGCCACTTATTCAGTCTTGTGCAGTTTCTCAGAATGTCACACACCTCCTCCCTACACTCTTCTCCTCTCCATTCCTGAATCAGAAAAAATTGTGAAAGACTTTGATGTGGGCAAAAAAAAAAATCACTGGATGTCCTGTCTCTCTACCCTTCTGGTCTATCTTTGCTTTTTAATGTCTTGCAGCTATTTTATGACTCTAAAAATTGTGGAAAACTATAATGATGCAAATGATTCTTGTCTGTAGAAATGCACATGAACTGGGACTTTTGAAATAAAACTGAGCATTGGGTTATAGGTATTAACCAGGCATGTATCTATTTGCAAAACTACTTCAGCATTCTCAATTGCCTGTGTGTATATGTATGTGTTTCTTTTAATTCTCTCTTGAATCTGTAACATCTTACTGAGTCCCACATTAAGTAATGAGTTAAATAAAATCTTGGCATTGGTTCATTTACTATTTTGTATGATTTGTCTATCACAACTTTACATTTTTTAAAATTATCTTTTAACATCCTAAAAAAGAAGAGTGCTTTTAAGGGTCTTCAAAAACCTGCTCCTTCATAAAAAGCAATAAAAGGAGTGGCAAAAATTGTCCAAATTAACTTTTTCTTGGAGTTTGGAAATTAACTAAAGGATTGCAAAATTTCAAGGAGTGTTTATCAAGAAAAATTGCTGAATTTTGGTAAGAGAAGCTAGCTGCTTTGTGGCATTTTTAACTTGACCTAATCCCATCTTCCTCTTCACATCTCCATGGTAGCCTTGAAAACAAAAGACCTTACAATTATGGTAGTTGTGCAAACGAGCAGTCTAACAACCACTGGAGAGGACAGAATGAATTTGGAACTTCCCCAAAGCCCCATAACTGCTCAGCTTTGACCACTGTGGAGGCTCATTGAAAATACCCATTCTCAGGGTTTATCCTTATTTAACCTGACTCAGAACCTGCTCTGTGCCAACAGCCCCATCTCTAGGTAATTTGCTAGAAAAGAAAAATCAGTGAGAATATTTCAACTACCTAAGATGATGTTTGGAGAAGGCAATGGCACCCTACTCCAGTACTCTTGCCTGGAAAATCCCATGGATGGAGGAGCCTGGTGGGCTGCAGTCCATGGGGTCGCTGAGGGTCAGACACGACTGAGCTTTCACTTTTCACTTCCATGCGTTGGAGAAGGAAATGGCAACCCATTCTAGTGTTTTTGCCTGGAGAATCCCAGGGACGGGGGAGCCTGGTGGGCTGCCGTTTATGGGGTCGCACAGAGTCGGACACGACTGAAGTGACTTAGCTTAGCTAAGATGATGTTACTAGGCTGGGCTAATGAAAACACTTAAAAAGAACAACTGGGAAATGAGAGCTTCATAAAGGACCTTGAAAAGCTCACACCTATTCTTTAGAATCTGTAAGACCGTGAATAGGGCTGTATGTTTGCACAGGAAAAACCTGATAAGGTTTTAACGTCTCATCACCAGATTGCCTTGACACTCTACACAAACAGAAAGTAAAGGCTAAGGCAAAGTTTTAAACTGCCTGCAAGATTGTAGAAGATAACCCCCAGCACACACACAGAGCCAATCAGCAAAGGCTGAGAGAGTTATTGGTTCAAAGCATTTATGGAAATCTCTCTACTCATTCACTGACATTAAGCTAACCAGGCAGACTTCAAAGCCCACACATGACAAAGAATATACTTTATAAAACTGGTCCAGAAAAGTCACCAATGAATAAAAAACAGCAACAATAATAACAAAAAACAGCACAAAAACAAATCCTGGAGAGAAGAGAGTGATTTTCAGAGTCACCACAATATGTTGTTTTAAACGTCTAGTTGTCAGCAACAACAACAAAAAAAATTAAAAATAAGGGACTTCCCTGGTGGTCCAGTGGCTAAGACTGCACTCCCAATGCAGGGTACCTGGGTTTGATCCTTGGTTGGGGAACTAGATCCTACAGGCTGCAACTAAGAATTCCCATGTTCCTGAATGCCCTAAGACTTGGTACAGCCAAATAAATAAAATTAATTAATTATTAATTATTTCAAAAAGCAGCGTGTACTTAAAAAAAAAATGAAGCACACAAAGAAATGTGAATGTATAGCTCATGGAAAAGAAAGTATCCCATCAATTCTCCCTGATGAACTCCAGATTTGGACTTACTAACCAAAGACTTTAAGAAGAACTTTTTAGTTTTTCTAATGAACTAAAGGAAACTGTGTCCAAACAATTAAAAGTATAATAATTCAAAAATGAACTCAAAAAAACAATCCCTTCAAAAGGGTATAAAGATGCAAAATATTTAGAAATAAGTCTTTTTAACCAGAAGACTTGTCCTGAAACTCTGTAAAGCATTACTGAAATAAATAAATAAATGCAAAGGTAGCCCACATGCAAGGATCAGAAGACACTATCAATAGGATGGCAACAGTCCACAAACTGATCTATAGACTCAACTCAATTTCTATCAAAACCACATCTGACCTATTTTTGCAGAAACTGACAAATTGATTACAAATTTACATGGAAATTCATGGAAACCAAAGCAATCTTGAAAAAGATAAAGTTGTAAGATTTAGAATTCCCAGTTTCAAAGTTTATTATGAAGTTATGGTAATTTAGACAATGTGGTACTGGCATAGGATAGACATATAGATCAATGGAGCAAAACTGAGTCCAGAAATACTCACATTGATGGTCAATTGATTTTCAGCAAAACAACTCATTGGATAAACAATAATCCTTTCAACAAATGATGCTGAAACAACTGGGTGCAAAATAATAAAAGCAAACCCCTACCTAACACCATACATAAAAATTAACTTAAAAATGACATTGGGCTCAGCAATGGTTTTTTAGATATGACACTAAAAGCACAAGCAACAAAAGTAAAAATAGATTAATTCAATTTCACAGAAAGTAAAAACGTCTTGTGATTCAAAACAATAAAGTGAAAAGATAGTCCATAAAGGGAAAATATATGTAAATCATACATCTGATAAAGGACTTGTACCGAGAATATATTAAAAAAAAAAAAAAAAAAAAACTCTACAACTCAACAATAAAAAGAGCTCAAAGAAAAAGGAGGATTTTTCTCCTTTAAGTGATACTCATTGTTACTGTTCGGTCATTATGTCATTATGTCATGTCTGACTCTTTGAGACCCCATGGACTGCAGCATACCAGGCTTCCCAGTGCTTCACCATCTCCCGGAGTTTGCTCAGATTTATGTCCATTGAGTTGGCGATGCTATCTAACCATCTCATCCTCTGCTGCCCACTTTCTTGCCTTCAATCTTTCCCAGCATCAGGGTCTTTTCCAATGAGTAGGCTCTTTGCATCAGGTGGCCAAAGTATTGGAGCTTCAGCTTCAGCGTTAGTCCTTCCAATGAATATTCAGAGTTCATTTCCTTTAGGATTGACTAGTTTGATCTCCTTGCAGACCAAGGGACTCTCAAGAGTCTACTTCAACCACTGTTCAAAAGCATCAATTCTTCGGTGTTCAGCCTTCTTTATGGTCCAACTCTCCCATCCACACATGACTACTGGAAAAGCCATAGCTTTCTCTATATAGACCTTTCTCAGCAAAGTAATGTCTCTACTTTTTAATATACTGTCTAGGTTTGTCACATCTTTTCTTCCAAGAAATTTTTTTTTATGACTTTTAATTTCATGACTGCAGTCACCATCCACAGTGATTTGTGAGCACAAGAAAATAAAATCTGTCACTGCTTCTACTATTTCCCCTACTATTTGCCATGAAGTGGTGAGACTAGATGCCATGATAGTAGTTTTTAATGTTAAGTTTCAAGCCAGCTATTTCACTCTCCTCTTTCACCCTCATCAAGAGGCTCTTTAGTTCCTCTTCACTTTTGCCATTAGAGTGGTATCATCTGCATATCTGAGGTTGTTGATATTTCTTCCAGTAATCTTGTTTCCAGCTTATGATTCATTCAGCCCAGCATTTTGCATGATGTACTCTGTACAGAGTAGGAAGTAGGAAGTCAAGAAACACCTGGAGTAACAGGAAAATTTGGACTTGGAATACGGGATGAAGCAGGACAAAGACTAATAGAGTTTTGCCAAGAAAATGCACTGGTCATAGCAAACACCCTCTTCCAACAACACAAGAGAAGACTCTACACATGGACATCACCAGATGGTCAACACCAAAATCAGATTGATTATATTCTTTGCAGCCAAAGATGGAGAAGCTCTATACAGTCAGCAAAAACAAGACCAGGAGCTGACTGTGGCTCAGATCATAAACTCTTTATTGCCAAATTCAGACTGAAAATGAAGAAAGTAGGGAAAACCACGAGACCATTCAGGTATGACCTAAATCAAATCCCTTATGATTATACAGTGGAAGTGAGAAATAGATTTAAGGGCCTAGATCTGATAGATAGAGTGCCTGATGAACTATGGAATGAGGTTCGTGACACTGTACAGGAGAAAGGGACCAAGACCATCCCCATGGAAAAGAAATGCAAAACAGCAAAATGGCTGTCTGGGGAGGCCTTACAAATAGCTGTGAAAAGAAGAGAAGCGAAAAGCAAAGGAGAAAAGGAAAGATAAAAGCATCTGATTGCAGAGTTCCAAAGAATAGAAAGAAGAGATAAGAAAGCCTTCCTCAGCGATCAATGCAAAGAAATAGAGGTAGACAACAGGATGGGAAAGACTAGAGATCTCTTCAAGAAAATTAGAGATATCAAGGGAACATTTCATGCAAAGATGGGCTCGATAAAGGACAGACATGGTATGGACCTAACAGAAGCAGAAGATATTAAGAAGAGATGGCAAGAATACACAGAAGAACTGTACAAAAAAGATCGTCACGACCCAGATAATCACGATGGTGTGATCACTGACCTAGAGCCAGACATCCTGGAATGTGAAGTCAAGTGGGCCTTAGAAAGCATCACTATGAACAAAGCTAGTGGAGGTGATGGAATTTCAGTTGAGCTCTTTCAAATTCTGAAAGATGATGCTGTGAAAGTGCTGCACTCCATATGCCAGAAAATTTGGAAAACTCAGCAGTGGCCACAGGACTGGAAAAGGTCAGTTTTCATTCCAATCCCAAAGAAAGGCAATGCCAAAGAATGCTCAAACTACAGCACAATTGCACTCATCTCACATGCTAGTAAAGTAATGCTCAAAATTCTCCAAGCCAGGCTTCAGCAATATGTGAACCGTGAACTTCCTGATGTTCAAACTGGTTTTAGGAAAGGCAGAGGAACCAGAGATCAAATTGCCAACATCTGCTGGATCATGGAAAAAGCAAAAGAGTTCCAGAAAAACATCTATTTCTGCTTTATTGACTATGTCAAAGCCTTTGACTGTGTGGATCACAATAAACTGTGAAAAATTCTGAAAGAGATGGGAATACCAGACCACCTGACCTGCCTCTTGAGAAACCTATATGCAGGTCAGGAAGCACCAGTTAGAACTGGACATGGAACAACAGACTGGTTCCAAATAGGAAAAGGAAAAGCCTCCAAATAGGAAAAGCCTTCGTCAAGGCTGTATATTATCACCCTGCTTATTTAACTTCTATACAGAGTACATCATGAGAAACGCTGGGCTGGAAGAAGCACAAGCTGGAATCAAGATTGCCGGGAGAATTACCAATAACCTCAGATATGCAGATGACACCAACCTTATGGCAGAAAGTGAAGAGGAACTCAAAAGCCTCTTGATGAAAGTGAAAGTGGAGTGAAAAAGTCGGCTTAAAGCTCAACATCCAGAAAACGAAGATCATGGCATCTGGTTCCATCACTTCATGGGAAATAGATGGGGAAACAGTGGAAACAGTGTCAGACTTTATTTTTGGGGGCTCCAAAATCACTGCAGATGGTGACTGCAGCCATGAAATTAAAAGATCCTTACTCCTTGGAAGGAAAGTTATGACCAAACTAGATAGCATATTGAAAAGCAGAGACATTGCTTTGCCAACAAAGTTTCGTCTAGTCAAGGCTATCGTTTTTCCAGTGGTCATGTATGGATGTGAGAGTTGGACTGTGAAGAAAGCTGAGTGCCGAAGAATTGATGCTTTTGAACTGTGGTGTTGGAGAAGACTCTTGAGAGTCCCTTGGACTGCAAGGAGATCCAACCAGTCCATTCTGAAGGAGATCAGCTCCGGGATTTCTTTGGAAAGAATGATGCTAAAGCTGAAACTGCAGTACTTTGTTCACCTCATGTGAAGAGCTGACTCACTGGAAAAGACTCTGATGCTGGGAGGGATTGGGGGCAGGAGGAGAAGGGAACGACAGAGGATGAGATGGCTGGATGGCATCACTGAGTCGATGGACCTGAGTCTGAGTGAACTCCGGGAGTTGGTGATGGACAGGGAGGCCTGGAGTGCTGCAATTCATGTGGTTGCAAAGAGTTGGACACGATTGAGCGACTGAACTGAAATGACTCTGCACAGAAGTTAACTGATAAAGTGACAAGATACAGCCTTGTCATACTCCTTTCCCAATTTTGAACCAGTCCATTTCTCCATGTCCACTTACAGGTTTCTTAGGAGACAGGTAAGGTGATCTGGTACTCATCTCTTCAAGAATTTTCCAGGAGCTGATGACCTTCATAATGTCTGACAATAAAGGGATCTCTGCTTTCCTTGAATTGGATAACCTTTTCAAATGGGTAGAGACCGTTCATAGAACAGCTGGCACTGAGGTATATGAAGACCTGAGGTATAAGCTGTCCCTGGAGTTCCCCAGGGGCTACTCTTACAAAACTCTCATGGTGAAGTTCCTCACACCCTGCTGCCACCCCAGCGGGGACACCCAGGGCAACATCTGCCTGGACATCCAGAAAGGCAAGTGATCCTCCCTGTGCGACATCAGAGCCACTCTGCTCTCCCGTCCAGAGTCTGCTCAGAACCCAACATCATAGCCCTTTGAACACATACGCTGCTGAGCTTGGGAAAAACACCCACAGCCTTTAAGAAGAGCCTGCAAAAAAACCACTCAAAGCACGTCTCCAGCCAAGAGTCCTGACCTGGGATATCCAGCTGTCCTTGTGTTTTCTTTTTATGGTTTTTCCTTAGGTGGTCTGCCCTTTCCTCGATTTCTGTACAGGACTCTGTATTTTTCTCTGCAGTGTCATTTTCATTTTATTTATGTTTTTTAAATTAAGTGTCAGGTTAAGCCCTTGTGACGACTATATTAAATAAGTACAATTGGGTTTTTTTTTAAAGAACTATTGGGAAGGATGTGAAAAAGTTGAAACCCCAGACATTGCTGGAAGGAATGCAAACTGATACAGTCACATTGGAAAACAGTTCCTCAGACTTAAGCATAAAATTGACCCAGAAATTCCTAGGTATACATCAATTTCTACTCCTACCCAAGAGAACTGAAAACATATGCTCCCCTCAGATTTATAAATTAATATCCACAACATTTTCTTAATAGCTAAAAAGTGAAAATAACTCAAATGTCCATCAGCTACTGAATAGATAAAACTTGGTAAATCTATGTAATGGATTATTATTTAGTATGAAGTACTGACACATGCAACAACATGGAAAAACTGAAAACTTATTTTTGTAAGTGAAAAAAAAATTCAAAAGGCTACAGATTGTATGGCTACATTTATATAAAAAATCCACAGTAGGCAAATCCATAGTAACAGAAAGCAGATTAATGGTTGCTAGGGGTTGAAAAAGGAGGAATGATTGTTAATGACTACAATGTCTTCGGGGGGAGTAATACAACATTCTGAAATTAAATAGTGGTGATTGTTGCACAGCTTTGTGTATTTACTGAAAATTACTGAATTGTATACTCATTTCTTTCAACTTTATTGATATATAATTAACATACAGGATTGTTCAAATTCAAGGTGCACAACGTCTTGATTTGACACCACTTCTGTATTGTAAAAAGATCACCACAGCGGGGTCAGTTGACAACTCCATTACCTCACATTATCACCACTTCTCTTTTATGATGAGAACATTTAAGATGTACTCTCTTAACAACTTACAAGCATATAATATGTTGTTGTTTAGTCGCAAAGTCGTGTCTGACTCTTTGCGACCCAGTGAACTGAAGCCCACCAGGCTCCTCTGTCCATGGGAGTTTTCAGTTAAGAATATTGGAGTGGGCTGCCATTTCCTCCTCTAAGAGATCCTCCTGACCCAAGGATTGAACCTGTGGCTCCTGTATAGAGGTTGACTTGCTTACCGCTGGGCCACAAGGAGAGCCCTTATATAATATGATACTGTTAACTGTAATCACCATGCCGTATGTTAGATTCCCCAGAACTTATTCTTCTCACAACTGAAAGTGTATACTCTTTGACCAATAACTTCTCATTTTCTCTACCCACTACCCCTGATAACCACCATTCCCTGTTTCCACGAGTTTGATTTTTTTTTTTTTAGATTCCACATATAAATGAGATAATACAGTATTTCAAGATCCATCCATGTTGTCACAAATGGCAAAAATTTCCTGCCTTCTCTGGCTAAAGAATACTATATACAAAGGAAATATATAGTGTTTAAGGCTTCTTTGTCCATTCACGTGTAGACAAACACTTGTTTCCTTACCTTGGCTGTTGTGAATAATGTTACAGAGACCATGGGAGTGTAGATATGTCTTCAAGATCCTGATTTCATTTCCTTTGACCATATTACGAGAAGTGGGATAGATGGGTCATATGACGGTTCTATTTTTAATTTTGAGGAACTGCCATGCTGGTTTCCATGGTAACTGCACCATTTTACACTCCCCCCAACAGTACGCAGGGGTTCCCTTTTCTCCACATCCTTGCTAACACCTGTTAGGTCACGTCTTTTGATATCAGCCATTCTAACATGTGTGAAGTGATACCATGGTGGTTTTGAGTTGTAGTTCCTTGATGATTCATGATGTTGAGCATCTTTTCATGTACATGATGGCCATTTGTATATCTTCTTTGGAAAAATATCTATTTGGTTCCTTTGCCCATTTTTTTGATCAGAATTTTTCTTTCTTTTTTTTTTTTTTTGCTATTGAGTTGTATGAGTTTCTTACATATTTTGGATATTAACCCCTTATCAGATATATAGTTTCCACATATTCTATCCTATTTCATAAGTTACCTTCTTATTTTGCTATATATGTCCCTGTTAAACAAACTGGAGAGCTGAATGTGTCTTCCCCACTAAAACAATACTGCATGTACTTCAGCCACTTGGCCGTAGGCTGTGCATGGGTGAGCTAATCCAGGAGTCCTCCTAACTACCTTAGAGGGAAACTACACGTCCGCTTGCAAATAATCAGTTTAATAAATGTTTAAATCAAATCCATTCTTCTGTTCTTCGACCAAAGTTGCTTTTTGTTTTTTGGTTTTTTTAATGTCTGTCCTTCTTTCTGTTTATAAGCAAACTGATGTTGCATTTTTACACAAAACTCCTGAATATGTGTCCTGAAAACTGTAATCCAGGACCTTGGCCAGAGAGAGCAACAGGGGGAAGGTTGAACAGGGGTTTTCCTGAGGGTGTGTCAATAGTAATGACTCATGCTACTTCCTCATCTAACCCTTTCCATCGATGGGGTGGAGAAAGTCCAGCCAGGTCGGGGGGAAGTCGTCTTTATTTAGAGGGTGCTCTTCCTATGTGTGCTAGTTGCTCAGCTGTGTCCGACGTTTTGTGGGGCTTCTCCAGGCAAGAATACTGGAGTGGGTTGCCATGGCCTCCTCCAGGGGATCCTCCCAACCCAGGATTCGAACCCAGGTCTCCCACGTTGCAGGTGGATTCTACACCATCTGAGCCACCAGGGAAGCCTTTGCTATAACGACACGTTTTTGCTTTCCTTGTAGCACAATGCAAAGCAGGGAAATTGAAATGAAGGGCTAGATAGAGTTTAAGGCAACACAAGTCACCTGTAAAATAAAGGTGGCATATACTAAAATTAATTCCTCAGTGTATGCAAAAGAGAAAGGCAAATTCAGCATATTTCTTTTTGTGTGTGTAGTCAGGTACTAAGTGACTCTTGAGTCATGCAAAGCCAGTAAAGAGAAAAGAGACAAAGAAGAAAAAAGAAGAGGAAGGAATGCAAAGAAGAGGAAGGAATGCGAAGAAGAGAAGTGTGAACACAAATTACCTTTCCAATGTGGGCAGTCTAGATAGTATCTCAGTTCCCCAAACAATGTTTGCTTTGTAATTTCATTGCATTACTCATTCAAATGTTTTCTCTCCAGATGGTTCAAAGTCTGCAGTTCCAGACCTGAAATCTGTATGTTAAGGTAAAGCATTCAAGTCCTTTCTAGGACTCTCCACTCATAAAAAGAGGAATAATTGAGGTTTTTATACCTTGAGAGATTTCTCAAAGCACTGCACAGAGATTAAACATCAGCAATTATACAATGCTATCCATCGTTTAAAACTGAGGAGAAAGAAGCCAAGTTGTTGAAGCCAGAGCCAGAAAAGGACTCTTGCTTGGTTTGCTGAGCTGCCTTTGAAATAAAATAATGCAAATCATTCGACAAAACATGTTTGATGAAATTTTTTTCTTCTTTACTGAAAAGAAAGAGTAAGGAAGGCATGAATTGCTATTCCATAAAACAAGTATAATTATACCCACCTATGAAAATTAAAATTTTACAGTTATAGGTAAAACAGCTTAAGAAAAATTAGAGATAAAACACAGTACCTGGCACACGTTATCAGTAAGACTTGGCTGTCATAGGTTTTACTTTTATTGTTCTTATTCACTGGTTACTATTATAGAGGTGGATCTGTGAGTGGCAGAGAGCCTGCGGTAGCCAGATAACTGATCCAAATCATTCATCATGCTTATGTTGAAACTCATGAACCATGTACAGAAAATAGAATGATATTCAGTTTGCATTTGAAAGTATAATTAGTTGATACCAGACCCTCAAAAGAATGCTTATTTTTACGTTATTATCCGAAATGAATTTCAGTGCCAAATTCTGTGTGTGAATCTTCGTTGCTGCTGCTTAGTCATTCAGCCGTGTGTGACTCTTTGTGATCGCATGGACTGTAGCCTGCCAGGCTCCACTGTCCATGGGGATTCTCCAGGCAAGGATACTGGAGCAGGTAGCCATGCGCTCGTCCAGGGGATCTTTCCAACCCAGGGGTCGAACCCAGGTCTCCCACATTGCAGGCAGATTCTCTACCCTCTGAGCCACCTGAGAAGTCCTATGTAAATCTTTAACCCCCATTAATTAACTTTATTCACTAGCTATTTCTGAATCTTGAATTATTTATAAATACAAAGATGTCAGATGCACCAAAAGCACCTTTTAAATAAAAAAATACATGAGAAAAAAAAGTTAAAGATTTTTAAATTTACTAAGTGTCCTGTCCAGCTCATCCATCTGGGTTATCTACGCCTTTGTTTCCCACTAACTGGGCTATTTCAGATCTTTTTAGATACAGAAGTTAACTTAGAGAAAAGTGACTGTAATGCAAGTAATTCTTGTCCATAAAAATGCAAACTGCACTCCTGTGAATATTAACCAGTTTTACCAGTTTTGCATCTATTTATAAAAATTCATTTCACATTCTTTATCCAACTATAAATGTGTACTTCGCTTTTGAACGGGTTGAAGAATCTATTGGTCTCTCGTTAATTCCTGAGTTAAAATATTTGATACATGTTCATTTTATATTTTATGAAAGTCATAATTATCATCATTGAAAATTTATCCTTTAATAAGTATAAACTTCAAATTTATATGACTCCCTGAGGACACATCCAAACAAGTTACCTTCCTTGAAAATTTTCTAGCCAAGGCCAGAATTATCTTCTTCTTATGGTTTCTGAACAGTTGTTATTAGAAAATCTGTCTGTCAAATATGGCTGTGTAAGCTCACTAAGTAAAGAGCAGTGCTCTGGGCATTTTTGAATAGCTTCTTCTACACCCAGAAAAAAAATTTGCAAAGCTTCTAAGGCAACAGACAAAAAGTTTAACCAAAATGAGTTAAGCTTTGTTGAAAGGACTTCCTGAAGAGAGGATGTGGAAGCCCGATTTAAATTGAAACAGCAATATTAGCCCATCTCACAAGAGTATATTCAAGACTAACACTCTGATATTTTAAATGAAAGTTTAATTAATGTCTTGAGATAAAAAAATTGAAAAGCATTTTGTTTTCAAGTTTTATTATTACAGTTGTTTTTTTTTTTTTTTTTAATATAAGAATAGGACTGTTCAGATGTTCTCTAGGGAATAGGTTGCTAAAATACCAGATCTTTTTTTTTACTTATTTCAATCCTACATAACTACAGAATTGAATATTTTACAACTATAATATCATTCCAGTTATGTAAGTAAAATTTTATATAATTGAAATAATTATGTGGGAGGAATTTAGTCAACTCAACTATGGAACTATTCCTGTAGGTTAATTGTAAAGACATTTAAAACATTTCCATGTGAAAGTATAGTGTTTCTAACAAAACTGGTACCAAACTATAATCATAAAAGTAGCTGAAGATTATAAATAATGACCATTTAATGACTATGACTAATGACATTAGTGGGTGTTTCATAGAAAAAGGGAACAAGTATGTAAATTTAAGTGTGTGTCGTCAATGTGGCACACTTAATAGAAGATTACAGAAGCGTGAGAGGTGTTTAGAATGAACTTCCATATCTGTTTTTAGAATTAATTATTAATCCTTCTTTTACTTGTGAGTACTCTTTATACATTTCCTGTCATTAATCTCATTAGAAGGTGAAATAATCTTGTCCATTACTGCTCAAACATCACTCCCCCTGCAAAATGATCCTTGATGTCTACAAGACAGAATTAGATGCTCCCTCCTTTCTGTTCCCACACTGATTGTGCCATAAGGGTTCAGTAATTGTTTATATATGAGTCTATAAGTGTGATAGAGCACTTCCCTGGTGACTCAGACAGTAAGGAATCTGCCTGAAATGTGGGAGGCCTGGGTTTGATTCCTGGATGGGGAACATTTCCTGGAGAAGAGAACGGCTACCCACTCCGGTAGTCATGCATGGAGAAAATTCCGTGGACAGAGGAGCCTGGTGGGCTACAACTCCCAGCAAAGAGTTGGACATGACAATGATTAACACTCTAAGTGTGATATAACGGAAAAAATTTAGATGCTGGATTCAAATCAGATTGAATTCCAAAATAATTAATTGCTAGTTGAATGATCGTGGATAAACAAATAAACCTTTTGAACCTTACCAAGATTTGCATGACAACTTGTTACAGTATTATATGTACTTATACGGGCATGCGTGCATGCTCAGTCATTCAACCATGTCCAACTCTTGACCATAGAGACCCTGTGGACTATGGCCCACTGGGCTACTCTATCCATGGGATTTTCCTCCTCCAGGGGATCTTCCTGACCCAGGGATTGAACCCATGCCTCTTAGACCTCCTGCACCAGCAGGTGGATTCTTTACCACTGAGCCAGCTGAGAAGCCCATGAACTTATATATGCAATAGTATTATAGTATTGTCAAGATTAAGGGAAATTACATATGTTGTTACCTGGAGCATAGTAAGTACTCAATAAGATTATAAAAATAAGACTTCCTTGGTGGTCCAGTGGTTAAGACTCTATACTTCTAATGCAGGGGGCATGAGTTCAATCCCTGGTCAGGGAAATTCTGCATACCTCAGGGTAGGGCCAAAAGCAAAATTCCCAAAGATTATAGAAGTATTGTATTTCCACCTCTTTCCAACATCATGAATAAGCTATTTTTGTCTGTTTCATTATAGATTTGCCATATAGCATATTACTATATTTACTATATAATGCTATTATAAATAAATGTTTTAATAAAAAACATTTGTTAGGTTGGAAAAACCTAACATTACAAATGCCATTGAAGTTGTTAGTATTGTTAGTATTTCCCACGTCATTCTTCTTGTTTTGATAAGTCATTATTAGTGTTCACTTCTTCCTCGCTAGAAATGCTGTTTTAACACCAGTGTTTGAAAAAAATGCAAATGGTTGAGCAATTCATGACCCTTGCAAAATGCTCCTGGTGTTTCTTCTTCATTCTTTAGAAAGAGAGACTAATGCCTAACCCTGCTCATCTGGGTAAGGCTGGAACTTTCGCCCGGGCTCCATTGTGTCTCCTCACAATCTTTGGCCGAGATGAAGGGGGAGTGCTCAGAAGAGTGAGACTTTGACTCCTGTGGAGTCACCCAACCCTACTCAACCATCTAGCTGGGTTTCTCACACTGGCGAAACCAGATTCCAGCCTGTCCTGAATCTCCCCTGTCTTTTCCCCTGAGATGTCTCTGTGGGAACTGCATTCCCTCACATTTTGGCTTGCATCTTTGGCAATTCAACTCAGTCGGTATCTTTTCTAGAAAATCTTTCCTGAATTATCTCTCTTTCTCGAATATACTCCCTTGCATTCCCCCATAAAAATACAAAACTAATCCCTTATAGGCCACATTCCTTTCGCATAAAGTGGATAAAATACACGAGGTCCAGTCAAATCTTAGTGTTAATCAGCAACAACTTTTAGTGGTGTCGTTGTTCAGTTGCTAAGTCCTGTCTGACTGTGCAATCCCAGGGACTGTAGTCCTCCAGGTTCCTCTGCCCATGGGATTTTTCAGGCAAGAATACTGGAGTGGGTTGCCACTTCTCCCCCTCCTCCAGGGGATCTTCCCAACCCAGGAATGGAACCCATGTCTCCTGCATTATTGGCAGGTGGATTCTTTACCACTGAGCCACCAGGGAAGCCCAACTTTGAGTGTTAGTATGTCCCAAATGTTTCATGAGACTTATACATATTACTTGTTGTTTATCTTGAATTCAAATTTAATTGGGCACTCTGTATATTTATTTAGTAAATTGAGCACCTCTAATCTCCTATCTTGCTTTGTCGTAGTGTATTATGTTACTTGTATTACACCATGAGTCACAGGTGTTATCCAGGCTGCAGGCTCTCAAAGGCCAGGAACAGTGTCCAATTCCTCTGTTTCACCACCACTTCTACCTCATCTTTCCTGATGCTTCACACCAAACAGTGTCTCATGCCAGTGAGAGAGCAGGAGTAGGGTCTTCATTCAACCTTTCATTCCTTCCTTCAGCTATCAAATATCCATTAAATTCCCACCAGGTGCCAAGCCCTAAAAAACATTCTGGAGATACAACTTTAAATGAGACACAGCTACTGTCCCCAAGGAGCTCCCAGCTCGTTCAGAAAAACAGGCAGGTCAGGATGGTATCTCCATCGGTATGATAAGTTCTAAAAGAGGATAAGATGAGAAGCCAAGGGTATGGCACCAAACCCAGTCTCCAGGGGTCCAAGGAGACATTTGAGCAGAAATATTATATCAGTGAGGTGGAGACCTAATCATTAATAAGAGTTCAGCAGGGAATGGCAGAGAGAGAAGGCACCCCAGGCAGAGAGAGCAGCATGAACAAACGCATAAAGTAACAATGAATATGGCAGTAACGTCTAAGTAATTAATCAAATCTTCCTCTTAGTTCAAGCTTGCTCTCTCTCATGGATGCCACTGTATCTTGAGGCCTCAAACCTCTTGACAGTTTTTCTCAAAGAATTCAACGATGACAACTCTTCCTTCTCTCTCGCCTCATCACCTCTGTTCTTTCTTTTCTCCTTGTGGTGTAAGCATCTGAGGCCGTTGTAGAGCACAGGTTGTTCAGCTCTGTGCTCTGTGATGACCGAGACAGGTGGAATGGGGAGGTGGTAGGGAGGCTCACAAGAGAGCAGATATATGTATACACATGGCTGATTCATGATGTTGTACAGCAGAAATCAACACAAAGTAAAGCAACTATATCCCAATAAAAAATAATTAAAAAAAAAAGAAGGTAGAACCTATCTGTGATGACCTAGAGGGGTGGGATAAGAAGGGGTGGGAGGGAGGCTCAAAAGGGAGGGGATATATGTATACATATAGCTGATTCATGTTGTTGTAAAGTAGAAACCAACACCGCATCATAAAGCAATTATCCTCCAATTAAAATTAAATTTTAAAAATGTTAATACATTAAAAAAAAAAAAAAAAAGAAAGAACATAGAACCAAAAGTGACCATCTGTCTTGGCTTCCTGACTTTCCTTCTGTCAGTCTCGCTCTCTCTGCTCCATCAAAGATTTTCTTATTTTTCCCTCTGCTTACTCCTTCCAATTCTTGTTACCCCACGGAGACTGATGCCTCTGGCCATCGCTACTTTCTAGTCCTCTTTAGGTGATTTCGCTCACTCCTCATTCTCTCCTTCCTACATAACATAACCATACCCCACACAGTGGTGGCAAGACAATTGTAGGATTCCAACATTTAAAAGTGCAATCACAGGGGAAAAGAAAAGCACATCCCTGGTAAGAGGGATAAAAAGTAAAGGAGGAAGTTCTCAAGTGAAACCCTTTTAAATAAAACTGCTTCTCCACAATGCCTATTTGGATGAACCAACCATTCTTAGTCATTTCCACAGCCCAAGCTTGCAGCACAAAGCAAGCATTCAGTAAACCGTTGATGCAAGAATTTACTTTTTTCTAATTTTCTCATTGACCTTGTTCTAATTAAATCTTCAGTTGTGGCAAGTGGTAGAATTGAACAAATATGACAAATAGTAGCCAGCTCTCTGTACTAAGTGTGAAGCTAGGAACTTGAATATAGAGCTTGTGATGACGGGTATTTGTGATGGTTAGCTTTCTGTGCCAACTTGAGTGAGTCACAGGAAGCCCTGACAGTTGGTGAATCATTATGCATCTGTGTGTCTGTGGGGGTGTTTGGGGGTGAGGGTAACAACATTTAAACTGACAGGGCTTCCCTGGCGGTCCACTGGTAAAGAATCCACGTGCCAATGCCGGAGACATGGATTCAGTCTCTGATCCAGGAAGATCTCACATGCTGTAGAGTAACTAAGCCCGTGCGCCATAGCTACTGAGCCTGTGCTCTGGAGACCAGGACCTGCAACTGCAGAGCTCATGTGCTACAACTGTTGAAGCTCATGCACCCTAGAGCCCAGGCTCCACAACAAGAGGAGCCATGGCAGCAAGGAGCCCAGGCAATGAGAAGCCAGTGCACTGCAAACAGAGAGTATTTCCTGCCCACCCCAACTAGAGAAAAGCCCACACAGCAACGAAGACCCAGCACAGTCAGAAATAATAAACAAATAAAATTATTTTTTTAACGCTAATAAGTAAACCCATAGACTTAGCAAAGCAGATTGCTCTCCCTAAGTTGGTGGGCCTTACTCAATCAGTTGAAAGCATGGATAGAATAAAAAAGCTGACCCTCCACCCAAGTAAGAGATTCTTTCTGCCTAAAAGTTATCCAATTGGAACATCAGCTCCTCCTAGGTCTCAAATATGCTGGCCTTGGACAGTAACAACGCCACTGGCTGTCCTGGTTCTCAGACCTTCAGACTCAGACTGGAATATACACTATCAACTCTCCGAGTCTACAGTTTACAGGCATACCACAAAGACATTGTCATTTGCCTGCCTTCATAACTGCATGAGTATATACACTGTTTCTCTGGAAAGCCCTAACACAGTAGCATAGGAAATAAGACAATCAGAAGCTCCTTTGATTATAATATCTGCCTCTAATTTGCCTCATAAATTTTTCATGACCAGGTACATTTCATCTCCCCAGGTAATTAACTCACTCTTCATTACATGTGAATGATTTGATTCTTATAGGCCATTTTTCCATATTAAATGTCAAGGGCCTTTGAAGAATATTCTTAGTTTACTTGGTAGGATTCAATTCCCTACAAACAGCACCATGTATGTCCACTACTTGCGTATCCATGACGATGAAGCTACCTAAGGTACCGCATCATGTTAGGATCACAAGATAGGGAAGTGTCTGTGAGCTCTGATATTCAGGAATAAAAGGGGGAGAAAAGCTAGGTTAAATCCAATTAATGCTTTCTTATCAGGCAGGTCCCACAATATTATACAAAAGTAAAGATTTCAGAAGTAAGAAAAGAGGCAAGGACATGGGATGGGGGTATGAAGTGAGTTTGGTGGGGACTTCAAGGACTAAAGGACGCTAAAGTGCTGAACATACAATGCTAATCAGGCCCAGCATCATAGACGTGCCGCCTGTTCGGATGCTCGGAGGGGCCCCGCACGCTGGCTCTCTACTGTCACCGTCTGGAGACTCGGAATAATTTTTGAAACAAGGGCCCCCAAATTTTCATTTTGCCCTTGGTCCTGCAAATTATACAACTGGTCCTGATGCTAAACAAATTTTTCTTTCAGTTTGGCAACTAGTTAATTAAAACTACTTTCCACCTACTGATTGTTCTAATGGTCTTATGATAGGATCCAAGAATAACAGCAAACCAAACTGAGATTCCCATCATCCAATATTCTTCCCACAGATGGAAAGAACCGGAGGCAAGAGATGACCTTGAGCAACAACCATCAGGAACTATATACAACTGGTCCTTGAGCAGAGCTTGAGAAGAGTTGCAAGCTAAGTAGCAGTGTTCCTAAGAACTTGAATAACCACTTCTAAAATCAAGGACTAGACCTCTACTAATTGGATGGCACTATGGTGTAACAGTGGTCCCTCCCCAGTGAAATGGCTTGAAAATCCCCAATTTAGGAACTGAGTAAAATAATTCGGCATCATTGTCAAAACCTTCCTTTGACATCCTTCACTCATAACAAACTTTACTTGGTGTAAGGAAGAAAAAACCTGCCTACAATCTGTGAGTGTATTACTTGCTGTAACTAACACTGATTTTCATTTCAAGCATTAAGACAGACAAATAACCTACAAATATGTCCAGGTTTTATAGACACACACATTCATATAAACACAAATGTGCATCAGAGTTTTCCATCTGTAGAAGTATTTGTATCTAACATATTCTGGATAGACGATAAAAGTGAAGGAATCTGTGGAAAAGGAAATGGCAACCCACAACAGTATTCTTGCCTGGAAAAGTTCAGGGAGAGGAGCTGGCAGGCTGCAGTCCATGGGGTTACAAGACTGAGCATGCATGCATGAGGGTGGAGGGAGATGGGTTGGTAGCAATAAACTGGTAGAACTAAAAAAAAACCAAAGTGAAGGCATCTGGATATGATTAATATCTTCCTAAAATTCCCATCTGGTGGGACAGAGGAAAACACGGCCTTCCAATTTGATAAATGGAGAACTTGACCCGCTGATTTGGCAATACCCTTGATCATTTCCCCAAATAAAAAAGACCGTGCCAACATCACTGCTTACTCACAATTGCCCTGAACAGTCTGAGTTTCCCTCCTGTAGCAGAGTATCCTACTTTTACCCACGTGTTTCACCCCGTATACTTCTCTCCTTCGGTCCTAAGTTCCAGGCAATAACATTGTATTAGTCGGAGTTTGCAGAAAACAGCAATAGAGGCATATAGAGAGATAGTTTTATTATTAAAAAATGGCCTCATGTGATTATAGAGGCTGATAAGTCCCAAGATCTGTCATGTGCAAGCTGAAGACTCAGGAAAGCTAGGGGTGTAGTTCCTATCTGAAAGTCAGCAGGCTTGACACTCAGAAAGAGCCAACATTTCTCTTCTCCTCTAAAAGCAGGAAAAACTGATGTCCCAGCTCAGTGCAGCCAGGCAGGAGGAGTTTTCACAGAAAAGTCAGACTTTTTGCTCCATTCAGGCCTTCAACTGATTGAGAGGGGCCCACTCACATTAGGGAGGGCAATCTGCTTTATTCAGTCTTCCTATTTAAATGCAAATCTTATGCAAAAGCACTCTCACAGACTTGTCCAGAATAATGTTTGACAAAATATCTGGGCACTCTGTGGCCCAGTCAGGTTGACACATAAAATGAACCATCTCAGGAATGTCCCTGGAAGCATCTTGTGTTGGCTCCCAGGATAATCAACTCTCTCCTAGACTGCACCCCTTCTTGTCCCTTCCTCCTCTAGCGGCCACTATCATAGACTGTGAAAACAAGGGACATCCCTAAATAATGGCATAAAAATTTCAGGCCCTAAAGAGTTTATTTGGCTTCCCTGATGGCACAGCAGGTAAACAATCCATCTGCAATGCAGGAGACACAGAAGACCCGGGTTTATCCCTGTTTCAGGAAGATCCTCTGGAGGAGGAAATGGCAACCCAGTCCAGCATTCTTGCCTGGAAAATCCCATGGACAGAGGAGCCTGGCAGGCTATAGTCCATGGGACCACAAAGAGTCAGACACAACTTAGAGACTCAACTACAACAACCAAATCTAAACTGCATTTCAATGGAAACTCATGGTCACTGTGGAACCAAAGGATATTGAGCTGTTATCTGTTCACTGTGATTGCTTATAAACATTTATTTATTAGGTTGCACCAGGTTAGTTGGGGCATGTAAATTCTTATCTGTAGCATGTGGGATCTACTTCCGTGACCAAGGATTGAACCCAGGCCCTCTGTATTGGGAGTGCAGTCTTAGCCACTGGGCCAACAGGGAAGTCCCTGCTGTGATGGTTTTTAAATAAAGTGAGAAAATACTATTATTGGTGCCACAATGTATGTTAGTATTAAATGCTAGGAGAAATCCTAAAGCTGCAAAAACTCTTTAATTTAGCCCAGTGTTTCTCAAACATGTATGACTATGAATCAAAGTTTTGATTTGTTTTTTTTTCTGGTTCTGTTTTTTATAAATACTTGACATTTCCAACACTAGTGTTGCAAGAGCATGCTTTCAGAAGTTCTATACCACTTTCTACTTAGAGGGTACTTTCCTTGCACTAAACACGCTGCAGTGAAGGACAAGGTTGGGGGCAAGGGGCAGGGGACAGCAGATTACATGGCTACATTTGCACGGTCTTCACCACCTTTCCCCCTAATTAGGATTGCTGCTGCTGCTAAGTCGCTTCAGTTGTGTCCGACTCTGTGTGACCCCATAGACTTCCCCATCCCTGGGATTATCCAGGCAAGAACACCGGAATGAGTTGCCATTTCCTTCTCCAATGCATGAAAGTGAAAAGTGAAAGTGAAGTCACTCAGTCATGTCCAACTCTTCGCAACCCCATGGACTGCAGCCTACGAGGCTCCTCCATCCATGGGATTTTCCAGGCAAGAGTACTAGTATTATCCAATAAAAATACAGGATTCCCAATTAAAAATTGAGCTTGAGATGAACTGCAAAAAAGAATTTTCTGTGTAAGTATGTCCCAGGTAATGCTTCCCTGGAGAAGGGAATACTAGAACCACTCTAGTATTCTTGCCTGGAGAATCCCATTCCATGGACTGAGGAGCCTGGTGGGCTCAGTGATGCTTGGGACACACTTATATTAAAAATCTATTTATTGTTTATCTGATTTCTGAAATCCAGCTTACCTGGACATCTTGTATTTTGTCTGGCAACCCTACTCCTGCTCCATCTCTAGGGAGGAGGAGCTTCTGGTCCTCCTGGTTCGTATTTGCAGACATTTAATGGGGCTTTATGATATGGGCTTCCCTGGTGGCTTAGACAGTAAAGAATCTGCCTACCATGTAGGAGACCCGGGGTCAGTCCCTGGGTCGGGAAGATCCCCTGGAGAAGGGAATGGCAACCCACTCCAGTATGCTTGCCTGCAGAATCTAGTATGCTCCCCATGGAATTGTAGCCCACCTGGACAGAGGAGACTGGAGGGCTACTGTCCATGGGGTCACAGAGTCAAACACGACTGAGCAACTAACAATTTCACTTTCATGATATGACAAGGAAAGAACACAGGAGTCAAATCGGAAACCTCTGCCCCCAAGTTTGTAAAATAGTCCACCCATGAAGTTCTCTTCTAGCGGCCTCTTTTGGGTGTTCCTTACAAAACCCAGGGAGACTGAGATTTAAGGCAGATGGAGATGCCCTCCCTGAATTTCAATCTCAAACTCAAACCTAGATTTTCAGATAGTCTTGCTTTGGGGGGTTTTGAGCCAACAATAAAGAGATTCCTTTTTAATTTCTGGGCCAGCAAGCTACACATCAATGAATGCTACTCAGTAGGCTTAATATAAGCTATTGCTAGCCCTACCACTATTATTCTTTTAGCACCTTACATTTCTGTATTGATAATATTGCAATGATTGTATAACAGTTTGGGGGTGGGGGGCTGTGTATACAAACTATCAACACTCATCTCTACTTTATAGAGAAAAGGAGAATTTGCACACAGACTACAATGACCCCGTGGTAAGTATTGGGGTTTTTTCCTGCCTGGGGTCTGAGACCTGCTTGCTGTGTTCACTGCATTCATTTCCAGAAATCATAAAACCCCCAAATTTGGCCAACAGGCCAAATGTTCTACGAATACTTAGTGCTGGGCACAATAACAAGTTCAATTTTCAAATTTTTTAAATTAAAAGAAAAAATGAAAATGCCCCAACTTACCCTTGGTCAATTTCTTGCTCTTTTTCTCAGCTATTTTTAAATAACCAAATCACCATAGTCTCTATGGCACTCTGGAGATTGCAGGGTTTGTGAGTCATATCCTTATTTACAGGAATGATGGGGAAAGTCAGCCACTTCAGCATTTACTCCATTTTTGAGAAGTGAGCAGGCAATTAAGAAGCTGGGGGTGGCAGGGCGGGAAGCTGTTTTCATACATAATTTTACCTCTTCCAACTATTTCTCGATCTTTTGCTTTTCAAGGTTCAAACCTTGTGAGAACAGCCACTGCCCAGACATGTCCAAAGACAGATAAAATAGATCAGTGTAGCAGATGGCAGATGCAAAGTCTTCCTCATTTGGCTGTTGAAAAATTTGATTCCTTCTAGAAAAATGAACCTATTTGCAGGGCAGGGGTAGAGACAGAGACGTAGAAGATGGACTTATAGAAACAGCAGGGAATGGAGAAAATGAACAAATTGGGAGATTGGGATTGACATGCATACACAACCTTGTGTAAAATAGATAGCTAGTGGGAAGCTGCTTTATAGCACCGGGAGCTCAGCTCAGTGCACTGTGATGACCTAGGGGGTGGGGTGCGAAGTGGGGGGAGGGGGGAGGAGGAGGAAATATATGTATACACGTAGCTCGACAGATATACCTATATATATATTAGCTATATGTTTATATATGTATAGCTATACATATATTCCTCTCAAAGAGGAGGGAATGTATGCATACATATAACTGATTCACGTTGTTGAACAGCAGAAACCAACACAACATTGTGGACCAATTGTTCTCCAATTAAAAAACAAATTTTAAACAATTAATGAAACGAAACATGATTCCTCCTTTGTTCACACTGGCTCAGTCCTTCTGTTCAGAATTTCTTCTCTTAAACTTCTTAGTCCAGAGGAATGAGAAGGTTTCAAAAGACAAACTCTTAGGGGAAAACTTTGTTTTCCAGCTTGTGTGACTCAGGCCATCACCTCAAAAGCTGCTGCTTTTATCAACCTGCCCCAGAGCACTCTGAGAAACATGCAAATATGAGGACTCGTCAGGAATATGCTCAAAGTTTCAGGGAGCAAATGGAAGTAGATATGATTTTGACACTAGAACTTCAAACTCTCTTGAATATAAGACACTTTTCTTTCAGGGAGTATTTGCTTCTAACCATGAGAAATAATTGGAGAAGGAAATGGCAACCCAGTCCAGTATTCTTGCCTGGAGAATACCATGTACAGAGGAGCCTGGCAGGCTACAGTCCATGGGATCACAAGAGTCAGACACGACTTAGCAACTAAACCACCACCATGGGAAATAATAGATTCCTGGTAAACTGAAACATAGAATGTAAGAACTGGAAGGATGTTCAAAGAAGCTGAAGGTTAAGGCTGTCAGTTTTGTGGGTGATTTCATCTCTGCCCTGCGGACATTTCACATATGTGTGACTCGATCTACACATCCACTTTTTATCATTATCATCCTTTAAAAATAACGTGGCGGGAAGGTGGGATAAACTGGGAGGGTAGCGTTGACATATATACACTGCCATGTGTAAAACACACAGCCAGTGGGAAGCTGCTACATAGCACAAGGAGCTCAGCCCAGTGCTCTGTGATGACCTAGAGGGGTGGGATTGGGGGAAGAGGTGGGAAACACAAGAGGGAGGGGATATCTGTGTATATATGGCTGATTCACTTTGCTGTACAGCAGAAACTAACATAATACCGTAAAGAAATTATACTTCAGTTAAAAAAATAATAAGTAAAAATAACAGACAGGTGAAAAAAATTGTCTCCAAAGTTGTTATTGCTTAAGATTTCCTGGCGGCTAAGACAGTGAAAGGCAATGCCAAAGAAGGCTCAAACTACCGCACAATTGCACTCATCTCACACTCTAGTAAAGTAATGCTCAAAATTCTCCAAGCCAGGCTTCAGCAATATGTGAACCGTGAACTTCCACATGTTCAAGCTGGTTTTAGAAAAGGCAGAGGAACCAGAGACCAAATTGCCAACATCAGCTGGATCATGGAAAAAGCAAGAGAGTTCCAGAAAAACATCTATTTCTGCTTTATTGACTATGCCAAAGCCTTTGACTGTGTGGATCACAATAAACTGTGGAAAATTCTGAAAGAGACGGGAATACCAGACCACCTGACCTGCCTCTTGAGAAATTTGTATACAGGTCAGGAAGTAACAGTTAGAACTGGACATGGAACAACAGACTGGTTCCAAATAGGAAAAGGAGTACGTCAAGGCTGTATATTGTCACCCTGCTTATTTAACTCTATGCAGAGTACATCATGAGAAACGCTGGGCTGGAAGAAGCACAAGCTGGAATCAAGATTGCCAGGAGAAATATCAATCACCTCAGATATGCAGATGTCACCACCCTTATGGCAGAAAGTGAAGAGGAACTAAAAAGCCTCTTGATGAAAGTAAAAGTGGAGAGTGGAAAAGTTGGCTTAAAACTCAACATTCAGAAAACTAAGATCATAGCATCTGGTCCCATCACTTCATGGGAAAAAATGGGGAAACAGTGGAAACAGTGTCAGACTTTATTTTTTGGGGCTCCAAAATCACTGCAGATGGTGACTGCAGCCATGAAATTAAAAGACACTTACTCCTTGGAAGAAAAGTTATGACCAACCTAGATAGCATATTCAAAAGCAGAGACATTACTTTGCCAACAAAGGTCCGTCTAGTCAAGGCTGTGGTTTTCCCTGTAGTCATGTATGGATGTGAGAGTTGGACTGTGAAGAAAGCTGAGTGCCGAAGAATTGATGCTTTTGAACTGTGGTGTTGGAGAAGACTCTTGAGAGTCCCTTGGACTGCAAGGAGATCCAACCAGTCCATTCTGAAGGAGATCAGCCCTGGGATTTCTTTGGAAGGAATGATGATGCTAAAGCTGAAACTCCAGTACTTTGGCCACCTCATGCGAAGAGTTGACTCATTGGAAAAGACCCTGATGCTGGGAGGGATTGGGGGCAGGAGGAGAAGGGGACGACAGAGGATGAGATGGCTGGATGGCATCACTGAGTCGATGGACGTGAGTCTGAGTGAACTCCAGGAGTTGGTGATGGACAGGCAGGCCTGGCGTGCTGCGATTCATGGGGTTGCAAAGAGTCGGACACGACTGAGCGACTGAACTTAAACTGAAGATGTGAAGAATCTTCTTGTAATGTGGGAGACCCATGTTTGATCCCCGCGTCGGAAGATGCCCTGGAGAAGGAAATGGCAACCCACTCCAGTATTCTTGCCTGGAGAATTCCATGGACAGAGGATCCTGGTGGGCTACTGTCCATGGGGTCACAAAGAGTTGGACACGACTGAGCAACTAACATACTCCCAACTTATATTTGTTTATTAGCTCTGAGTTTGGCAACTTTGAATTATGAGTGAAAGTGTTGAAATATGAAGTAAGCGCCCGCCCCCCAAAAAGAACAGGTAGATCACAGAAATCTTGGTGAAAAGCAGGATTTTGAGTGTCATTCAATTATATTTGTTAGTGATGACAGCGGAGGTAGACTGTCTCCTATTCTAAGCCAGGCCACGTGATACCATTAAGGGTTAACTTACTCAAGAAGGAGAAAAATGTTCTCTGAAATGACCTCAAGTTAGAGGTAACCCTATACGAATAATCCTATCATCTGTTTAGCAAGCTAAATCTGTATAGCAAAAATGACTCTTTAAAGTATAGCACTCTAAGCAACTTAAAATGAAGTAACTTAACAAAGAAACTCGTAAAACATGTTTCTCTAGAAGATAATGTGTTAACATGTCACCCCTGTGCTTTAAAGTCTTCATTGTTTCCTACTGTTTTTAGGATTTCAGCCAAAATTCTTAATGTGAACATCAAGGTCCCGCCTTATTCTGCAACATCATCTCATCCCAGACTCTGTATACTTCCCCATGCTCAGCTACACAGGCCTCCATGCAAGTCTTTGAACATGCCAGAGGGCCTTTGCACGTGTTTCACTCCATCTGGACTCCTTCCCCCTCCTGCTTTCTTTGCCTCTCCAGCTCTTACTCATCCACCAGATCTTAGCTCAGTAGTCCCAGCTTAAGGAAAGCATCCCAGACTCCTATCTCGATTAGATTATTTTTCTTACATGAACTCATGTGTATGTGCCTTCTAAGTTGCTTCAGTTCAGTTCAGTCACTCAGTCATGTCCGACTCTTTGCGGCCCCATGAATCGCAGCATGCCAGGCCTCCCTGTCCATCACCAACTCCTGGAGTTCACTCAGACACACGTCCATCGAGTCAGTGATGCCATCCAGCCATCTCATCCTCTGTCGTCCCTTTCTCCTCCTGCCCCCAATCCCTCCCAGCATCAGAGTCTTTTCCAATGAGTCAAGTCTTCGCATGAGGTGGCCAAAGTACTGGAGTTTCAGTCACGGCCAACTCTTCTGTGACCCCATGGAACTGTAGCCTGTCAATCTCCTCTGTCCATGGGATTCTCCAGGCAACAATACTGGAGTGGGTTGCCATGTCTTCCTCCAGGGGAATCTTCCCATCCCTGGGATAGAACCCATGTCTCATGTCTCCTGCTTTGGCAGGCAGGTTCTTTACCACCATCTGCAAAGCCCATATGAACTCATAGACTATATATTTTTTTTCTGGTTGGCACTTACCTCATTTATTTGCTGTATTTTTTATCCATTGCTGCATAACATATCACCCTAAGACCCCATGGCTTAAAACAACATTATCATCTCCAAGATCCTGAGATTCAAGAAACAGGAGCAGCTTGGTGGCTGATTCTGGTTCAGAGTCTTTCATGAGGCTGCAGGCAAGAGGTCAGCCAGGCTGCCGCTATTTGCAGTCTCGCCGGGAACTGGAGGACCTGCTTCCGTGTGGCCTGCTTTTTATCACGTGTGCCTTGCCACGAGCTTCCCAAGTCTCTTCAGAACCAGGCAGCCGGCTTGCCTAGTGCTCCCGATCAAGACAGAGCAGATGAGAAGGAAGCCGTGTTTCTTCATGACCTTGCGTAGAGGACACATACTGCCACTTCTGCTTTATTCTCTTTGTTAGAAACAAGTCATTAAGTCCATCCCACACTCAGTTCAGTTGCTCAGTCAGGTCCGACTCTTTGTGACCCCATGGACTGCAGCATGCCAGACTCCCCTGTCCATCACCAACTCCCGGGGCTTACTCAAACTCATGTCCATTGTGTCGGTGATGCCATCCAACCATCTCATTCTCTGTTGTCCTCTTCTCCTGCCTTCAATTTTTCCCAGCATCATGGTCTTTTCAAATGAGTCAGTTCTTCGCATCAGGTGCCCAAAGTACTGGAGTTTCAGCTTCAGCATCAGTCCTTCCAATGAACACCCAGGACTGATATCCTTTAGGATGGACTGGTTGGATCTCCTTGCTGTCCACGTTCAGGGGGAGGACAGTTAGGTTCTACCTAATGAGGGAATTTTGGGATAGATTTAAGACTACCCAGGGTAAGTATTTTGGGGGCTTCCTAGGTGGCAGTAGAGGTAAAGAACCCACCTGCCAATGCAGGAGATGCAGATTCAATCCCTGGCTTGGCAGGCCACTCCAGCATTCTTTCCTGGAGAATCCCATGGAATGGATAGAGGAGCCTCGTGGGTGCTACAGTCCATGGGGTTACAAAGAGTCGGATGCAACTGAAGTGACTTAGGGCACATGCATGCATCAGTAGGTATTTAAGTAAATGGTTACCTCTTTTACTAGACTAAGGGTTCCTTGAGCACTGGACCCACATTTCTGTAGTTCACTGTGTATCTCTGGCACTTTTCAGAATGCCTGGCAAAGTACAAGGATTCAATTAAAGAGAGAAGGAAAGGAGGAAAGAAAGGGAGAGAAAAAGAAACAAAGAAGGAAGGAAAAGGGAAGGGAAGAAGTGAAGGAACGAGTGGCGAGAGGGAGGGAAGAAGTCAGTTTTCATTTGAATCCCAGCCCTGGTGAACACTGAACACGGTACAAATTCTGGGTCCTTATTTCTGGCTTTGGAGAATGGGGATAATTATGGCTGCCTCTCAGGCTGTTCTGAGAAATAATACAGCCAATGTGATGAACCTGGATGGTTCTGCATGGAAGTCTGCATGGAAGGGGCTCATCAAATGTCACTTCTCTTCACCTTCAGCGACACACGCCTTCCCTCCCAAGGCACCTGGATTCCCCTTCTCACCATGTCTGTCCCAACGCTCCTAGTCTGTGCTGCATCCCTGCTGTTGCCGCCACACACCCTTCCTACTGACCTCCTAACAATTCCCTGTGTCTCTAGTTCCACGCAGTCTGTGCCCCGCAACCCTATTCATTATCTTCAAGTCCAGCCCTGATCATTCACTCCCTTTTGAAAGTGTTTGTTTTGTTGAAACCCTCCCACTAACAGGGCCCAGTGGAACTTCCCAATTTCATTTCTCACTAACGCCCTCGATATACCCTCTGGGAAGACCGCCGCTCCTCAAAGGGTGGAAGGCTGGCATTGAGTCATTCACTTTGGGGTTCCTATTGTGGCTACTCTGCCTTGCACTTGGTAAATAGTAAATTTCTGTGGAACTGAATTTCAGATCCCACTTAGTTCCTTGTTTGTACCAAGTTAATAATACATGCCAGCTCAGGCACCAGAGTGACCGAGACACCAACACCAGTGACTAGAGATTGGACTTTCAGTCACCTGTAACCACATTCTTCTCATGTCTACATAAACTGAACGGCTCACAAACAGCAAATTCTTTAGCAGAGCAATTACAGAGTATAATGTGGGTTACATTTTTCTTGCATTCAAGTACCTTCATTTTAATACTAACAGAACCGCTGTGCTCATTTTTAATGCTCTATAAACTTTTCATTACTGCTAATCACAAGAACATTGCAAATATATTTGAAGAGAGAAAATTCTTAAATGATTCTGTGTTATATAGACGAGAAGCAATGTAAATAAGATTGGGGGGGCGGGAATTGTCAAATGAATGAAAGAACGAAAATGACAATGAGAAATTTTGCCTTTAGATTTCCCTGGCAACGCTACAGAAGTAGATGATGCTTGCATATTTTTTCCTTAATTTTATCTGTTTCTATTTACGGTTGTGCTGGGTCTTCATTGCTGCATGTGGGCTTTCTCTAGTTGTGGTGAGCAGGGGCTACTCCTCGGTTGTGGTACGTGGGCTTCTCATTGAGGCGGCTTCTCTTACTGCCGAGCACAGGGTCCAGAGCGTGTGGGCTCGGTAGTGGCAGCTCCCAGGCTCTAGGACTCACGCAGGCTCGGGAGTCACAACGCACCGGCCAGGTTGCCCTGGGGCATGTGGAATCTTCCTGGACCAGGGATCAGACCTGTGTCCCCTGCACTGGCAGGCGGATTCTTAACCACTGGACCACCAGAGAAATCTTGTTTCCATATTTTTAAATAAAATCTACTTAAAACTCACACTCCTATAACGACTCACTGTGTTGTATACCTGAAACTAACATGACACTGTTAAAAATCAACTATACTTAATTTAAAAAATATTAAAACACATACACGCAAACCTAGAGAGATGCTGGCTTTTGAGTCATGAATAGATATCTTTTGGGAATATAGTAAAATTTCAGGCTGAGACTGACATGAAAACTATTTAGATATGCAGAGATATGAAAATTATTTACTTAGTATCTCCTTAACATAATAACAAGTGTGTTCAAGTATTTTGACCTTGTAAGATTATTTTCATTCTAGTAGAGTGGAGAGATTTTGGAACTTTATTTCCCTGCTCCCCCTTGCAGTTTTCTATAAGGTGCCATGACTGCTTGAATTCTGTAAATATGTGTAACCTTCTTCAGGTGGGCAGTGAACAAAAACTAATCCTTGTATATAAAGATCAGTAACTTATCATTGATCCATTCCATTAACCTTAGAAACATATAAATATAGTGAACAAATCCTCCTCTATATTAGTATTTATGTCTTGAGGTTACTGAAAAAAGAAGATTCTAACAGGATAATAGGGACTTTCACCTTTGGTTAAATGTTTGTTTTGTTGCTGTTGTTTTGCTTTTGCTATCTTTGGCATTTTATTTTTGCTGTTGTTTTAATTGGGGTATAGCTCCCTTACAATGTGGGTTTCTGCTGTACAATGAAGCAGATCAGCCATATGTATACATACATCCCCTCCTTCTTGGACCTCCCTCCCACTCTCTCCCCATCCCACCCACCTAGGTCATCACAGAGCCCCAAGCTGAGCACTCTGCACTCTACAAAGCAGCCTAAGGGTGAATAGGCTCGCATAACATTTCAAATTTGAGATCTGTCAAAAAGCTTCACTTACAAATGAGAAGGCTGAGGCTGAGGATGCTAAGGACCTTATGAAAGCACAGCACAGGACAAGAAACCCATGGCCCTACATCATGTTTCCCCTTGGCATTTGCCCGACCGTCCAGTCATTAGTCTAAGGTACATCAACCTGAGCACTATTGGCACATTGAAAGTGAAAGTCGCTCAGTCGTGTCTGACTCTTTGCAACCCCATGGACTATACAGTCCATGGAATTCTCCAGGCCAGAATACTGGAGCGGGCAGCCTTTCCCTTCTCCAGGGGATCTTCCCAACCCAGGCATTGAACCCAGGACTCCCACATTGCAGGTGGCTTCTTTACCAGCTGAGCCACAAGGGAAGCCCAAGAATACTGGAGTGGGTAGCCTATCCCTTCTCCAGGAGATCTTCCTAACCCAGGAATTGAACCGGAGTTTCCTGCATTGCAGGCAGATTCTTTACCAACTGAGCTATGAGGGAAGCACAAGTGCAAGTGAAAGTCGCTCAGTCATGTCTGACTCTTTGTGACTCCATGGAATACAGTCCATGGAATTCTCCAGGCCAGAATACTGGAGTGGGCAGCCTTTCCCTTCTCCAGGGGATCTTCCCAACCCAGGGATCATACCCAGGTCTCCCACATTGCAGGTGGCTTCTTTACCAGTTGAGCCATAAAGGAAACCTGGGCCAAACAATTCCTCATTGTTGTGATGCTGTCCTGCGCATGGTGGGATGCGCAGCAGCATCCCTGGCCTCTCCTCTCTACATGCAAGTAGCACTCCCCCTTCTAGTCATGACAACAACCAGAATTTGCCAAATGTCCCTTGAGGGCATCAACCCCAGTTAATAACAACTGGTCTACCCCAGGCCATCTTAGTGCTTTAATCAGTTATTCTGTTTTATGTTTTCTGAGCAAATACTTTAAGACATTAATGCATCATTCCAGGATAGAGCTCTAAATTATTTATATGAGAAACCACAATCTTACCAAGAAAAGAGACGTCAGTGCTTTTTTGGCACTTGCAAATACAACTAAGAGCAAATTCTGACTAGGGTTAGCTTATGCCAACTTTTAGCATAAATTAAGGTTAAAAAAAAGGAACAAAATACAGACTGGAGAATTTTGATCCATGTTTAATGAAAAAGAAGTTACAAGAATAGAAATGGACATAAAAGAAAGAGATCAATTTGGGGAAACATTGTGATAGAACAAGGGAAGATCATATTAATCCTGAATTTACTCATGTATTCTTATTAGTCATCATTGACCCAAAACATCTCCTTAAACCCAAAACAGAGGCATAGAATTTTACTGATGTTTACATGGGAACTCACCAAAGTAATGTCTGTTTCCCCCAGAACACACACAAGCAAAGGCAGAAATGTTTACCAGGAGGTAACGTGGCATGAAGAAAATGCACCTTTATCAGTTTTTTATTACAACAGCAAGTTAGCACTGTGAATGTGCGCTCACACAAACATGCTTGCTGCTAATATTTTCATGAGAAAGCTTTTATGATATGCAACAATGTATTCTTAGTGCAATCAATCATTGAGGGATTAAACCTAACTGATGAACATAAATATATGCAGTGAAGTTTCTGACAGTTCACATTGGAGCACAGTTGAAATATTAAAGACATGAAATTTAAAAATACTCCGATGTGAAACTACAGTGAGCATCTTACTAGTCTGTTTCACGGCTGAATTCTGCTCGTGATTCTTAGTAGAAACAGTCAATGTTCTCTATCATTTTCTACCCAGATATATACAGTATGATCATACCTTGCTAAATAAGGGAAAAAAATGTTTTGAAACGAATTATGATCTCTAAAAACATCTGGTAAAGGTTTGCTTTCATTATCTTATTTAAAAGAAAATAGCCCTTCTGTCCAACTAGACTGGCAAGCATGCAATTCATTAGTGTAGACCTTGACCGTGTGTGTAATAAGGAGAAGCAACAGATTTTACTCGCTATCCCTTTAAAATAAAAAATCTTTTGGCCAGTGCACAGCAGTCACCAACCTCTTATGCTCACATTGAATCATGTCGAGTTAGGACGAGCCCTGTCTCTTCTGATACTGTATTCTCAGTTTCTCCAGTTGTTCTACACACTGGGACTGGGCCAGCTTCAGTGTCCAATTCTCCTCCGTCAGTGCCTCGAATTCCCGAGCCAGCTGAGCGGCATCCAGCTTCTCCTTTTCTGCCTGATCCAGCTTGGCAATGAGCTCCTTTCTGAAGATGCACGGGGCAGGTGAGGCAGAAGCACAAAACGTAATGAAACAAATTAAATTACACAGCAACAGCATACCGGAAGCCGAATATGTCATTCCGCTCTGCTAAATCGGACCCATCTCTGCTTCTCCAGTGACTTACGGTCATTTTTCCAGGTTCACAGATGTTAGCTCCCTTTATTTTATCCCAGCACCTCTATTAGGTATATCCCAAATACTTAAAATACACTTTCGAAAAGCTCAATAAGTCCATCAACAGTCAGAAAGGTGATCCTTTAAAGAGTTCAACTAACTGTAAATGTTACCACTATTTTGGAGAAAAAAAGCAGAAAAATTTGTTTACAACTTAAGATGCTACTGTCTTAAGGGTAGGGGGACTATAGTTTGTCCTTTATCTATTAACAAGTTTTGTCCTCCAAGTTCAGATATTACTTCTTTTGTTTTCTGAGTTTAACAAACCTTGACTAAGTTTCTTTGAACTAAGAAATTCCAATTGCTTCCTGCAGGATTTATTTTCCATGTCTTTCTCTAGTCCTTATGTATATCTTGTCACTTTAACTACAAAATGATGTATCCACATTTGGTGGAAGTCTGACTTGAGAATTCAGGAGGCAGGCTAAGGTTATTGGAGGGAGCCTGTGGTGATAACGCCTTGAACAAAATCAGTTTTCAATAAATATTTGTAAGTAATTCATTGATATAAATACACATAATAAGGGGGAGAAGGCAATGGCACCCCACTCCAGTACTCTTGCCTGGAAAATCCCATGGGCAGTGGAGCCTGGTAGGCTGCAGTCCATGGGGTCGCTAAGAGTCGGACACGGCTGAGCGACTTCACTTTCACTTTTCACTTTGATGCATTGGAGAAGGAAATGGCAACCCACTCCAGTGTTCTTGCCTGGAGAATCCCAGGGACGGGAGAGCCTGGTGGGCTTCCATCTATGGCATCGCACAGAGTCGGACACGACTGAAGTGAATTAGCAGCAGCAGCAGCAGTCCATGTTTAGATTTAATAAATTGGGGGTGGGGGGCACACGATCCCATGGACTGTAGCCTGCCAGGCTCCTCCCTCCATGGGATTTCCTAGGTAAGAATCCTGGAGTGGGTTGCCATTTCCTATTGCAGGGGATCTTCCCAATCCAGAGACTGAGCCCGAATCTCTTGCATCTCCGGCATTGGCAGGCGGATTCTTTACCACTAGCGCCACCTAGGAATCCATTAATAAACATGACAACCCAAAACAGGTCCACTCCCCTTATATGTGTCGGTTAATCCTAAACTAGATTTAACTGAATTCTCCTTTACCTCCATATAAGGGTATGTCACATGTCTTCCTCCTCTGTAGGAAAAAGTGCAGAGCCCTGGAACATCACTTGAACCAAGTGATCAAACTTGACATTTCTAGTAAGGAGATCAGTAGATGTTGCATACATCACAAAAGACCCTACATCTTTTCTGTGGTGTGTGCATGCTGTGCTAAGTTGCTTCAGCCGTGGCTGACTCTTTGTGACTCTATGGACTGCAGCCGTGCATGCTCCTCTGTCCATGGGATTCTCCAAGCAAGAATACTGGAGTGGGTTATCATGCTCCTCCAGGGGATCTTCCCCACCCAGGGACTGAACCCACATCTCATCTCCTGCATTAGCAAGCAGATTCTTTACCACTAGCACCACCTGGGTATTCCTTCCAAAAAATGCAAATACCAGACAACCTCAAATTGAGGGAAATGCTAAAAAAAATAGCTAGCCTGTACTCTTCAAAATGTTAAAAACAACTCTTTCACATGTAAAAAAACTACAGAGAAATCAGTATGCAATTCTGGATTGGGAAAAAAAAAAGCTATGAAGGACATTATAGGGAAAGTGATGCAATTTGTTGTTACTGTTGTTTAGTTGCTAAGTCATGTCCAACTTTTTGTGACCCAAGGACTGTAGCCCGCCAGTCTTCTCTGTCCATGGGATTTCCCAGGCAAAAATACCAGAATGGGTAGCCATTTCCTTCTCCAGGGGATCTTCCAGACTCAAGAATCAAACCCGTGTCTCCTGCATTTGCAGATGGGTTCTTTACAGTTGAGCCACTAGGGGATGCAATTTAAATACAGGCTATGAATTAGATAACAGTACTGTGTCAATGCTAAATTTCTTAATTTTAATTATGGTACTGAGGTTCAAGTGACAGGATGTCCTTGTCCTTAGAAAACATCACTGAAGTATTTAGGACAAAGGAGCATAATAGAGATACAGATACTGATATTGACATACACATATATATCTGTATATATATGGGATTCCTTGGTGGTTCAGATGGTAAAGCGTCTGCTCGCACTGCGGGAGGCCCAGGTTTGATCCCCAGGTCAGGAAGATCCCCTGGAGAAGGAAATGGCAACCCACTCCAATACTCTTGCCTAGAAAATTCCACGGATGGAGGAGCCTGGTGGACTACAGTCCATGGGGTCGCAAAGAGTCGGACACGACTGATCGACTTCACTTTCACTTTTCACTATTTATCTGTATATACACATGTGATATAGATAGATATATATCCTACCTCTCTAACAGAGAAAGAACCCCAGCAGTGTGCAGCTTTTGGGAGAGGGAGAATAAAGCACAACTGGGGAAATTTTTAATAACTGCTGCTAAGTCACGTCAGTCATGTCTGACTCTGTGCGAACCCATAGATGGCAGCTCACCAGGCTCCCTGTCCCTGGGATTCTCCAGGCAAGAACACTGGAGTGAGTTGCCATTTCCTTCTCCAACGCATGAAAGTGAAAAGTCAAAGTGAAGTCGCTCAGTCGTGTCTGACTCCTAGCAACCCCATGGACTGCAGCCCACCAGGCTCCTCCGTCCATGGGATTTTCCAGGCAAGAGTACAGAAGTGGGGTGCCATTGCCTTCTCCTTTAATAACTAGTAAATGCAATAAAGGAAATATGGGGGTTCTTTATATCATTTTTGCAACTTTTCTATAAATCTGAAACTGTCAAAATAAAGTTGCCTTAGAAAAAGGGCAAAAAAGCAAATAAGAACAGATGTTCTAGTATTTTCTTCCTGCATTCAATGGACTACCTTGTGTACCCAATTTGGTGACCACTGAGCAAAATCAGGCATTGGAAAGAAACACCCCAACAGGGACAAAGGGAAGATAACCTGAACACTGATACGCATACACACAAAGTTCCTTTGGGCTCTAATTGATCTTTGAATCTTCCATGGTGTTTAGAACACAAAGGCTCCCAAAGACAAATTAGAAGTTTGGGATTAACATATACACACTACCATATATAAAATAGATAAATACCAAGGACCTACTGTAGAGCACAGGGAACCATACTCAAATCTTATAATAACCTATAATGGAAAAGAACTTGAAAAAGAATTTATATGTGTATATATACATAACTGAATAATTTTGCTGTACACCTGAAACTAACCTAACATTGTAAATTAACTGTACTTAAATGGTTTAAAATGGTTTTTAAAAATGGTTTGAAAAAAGAATATGGGGAATTCCCCAGCGATCCAGTGATTAGAACTTCACACTTCCACTGCAGGAGGCGTGGATTTGATCCCTGATCAGATTCAGTGAGGCCAAAGAGGGGAAAAAAAATATAAAGTCTGCAAGAAAATATTTGTTGATTAAATATAATTGGAGAATAAGGTGCCTCAGGGTCAACACATGTTTTAAGATAAATAGAAACTCAAAGTACTTAATCTAATTGGGAAAAGTCACACACCTATTAAGAAACAGATGTGCATCGAACCTATTCTTCCGATTAAATGTTTGAGGTTCTTGCCTCTAAACTTAACTTAAGCAATAAATGTTAATACTTAAATGTTAGTTAAGTTTCTTATGGGCTTCCCATTGGCTCAGCAGTAAAGAATCCACCTGCAATGCAGGAGATGTGGGTTTGATCCCTGGGTTGGGAAGATACCCTAAAGGAGGGCATGGCAACCCACTCCAGTATTTTTGGACATGAACAGAGGAGCCTGGAGGGCTACAGTCCATAGGGTCACAGAGTCAAACACAACTGAAGCAACTGAGCATGCACATACAGTTTCTTATGTAACTATCTTAAAGAAAGTGAAGTGAAGTAGCTCAGTCACGTCCGACTCTTTGCAACCCCATGGACTGTAGCCTACCAGGCTCCCCCGTCCATGGGATTTTCCAGGCAAGAATACTGGAGTGGGTTGCCATTTCCTTCTCCAGGAGATCTTCCCAACCCAGGGATTGAACCCGGGTCTCCTGCATTGTAGGCAGACGCTTTACCGTCTGAGCCACCAGGGAAGTCCTGAAGAAATTTCTTAAAGAAATTGATCAGTAAAACTTATGTAAGTAAAAAGAGACATGCCTTCAAATCCCTCACCCATCAGATCATCTATTCCTGTTCTTTTCATCTCTTCAAATTAACTGTGTCACACAAACAGTGGCTACTGTCCAGGTTCCATATCTGATCTTGTTTAAAACTCCTGAGGACATTTATTACCAGTTTTAACTGGTAGGGAAAATAAATCACAAAATCAAGATTTTACAACTAAAAGGAATGGTCATGATTGTCTAATCCAATCTTCTTGCGTTGGAGAAAGTCAATAATAATTTATTCCTTACTGGAATCAAGAAGACTTGATTGATAGGTTTCTAAATTAGTTTCATGTATTTGATAAGCAGTTATAAATCTATTTAATGAATACTGTCAAAACATCTGTTGCCTCCTGTCCAAGACCTAGTTATATAGACAAGTTGATGCTCATCCATTGTGCTGCGCTATGCTTAGTCACTCAGTCATGTCTGACTCTTTGTGACCCCACAGACTGTAGCCCACCAGGTTCCTCTGTCCATGGGGATTCTGCTGGTAAGAATACTGAAGTGGGTTGCCATGCCTTCTGCCAGGGGATCTTCCCAATCCAGGGATCGAACCCAGGCCTCCCATTTATATAGACAAATTGATGTTCATCCATTAGCAAGTCATAATTAAATCCTGGCACATCAAGCTACAAAGATAATCATAAATAGATGATCTGAAGAACAAGTCAATATGTATAATTGACTAGATAGGGTCTTGCTTTGATTTCTTATTTATCATTTCTATTATTCCCTTCAAAAGAGTTTGATAAAGGTGCAGAAGATCATTATTACAGGAATCTTATTTCTGATGTCAAGAACCTGTAACATAGTTTTCCACATGAGGTACCTCAACAGTGAAAAGGTCATAACCTTGGCTGCACCAGAGATCATCTATTGTCTCCATCCTAAGCTGCATGCCTGGCAAAGGTTTTATTTGCTAAAACAAATAGGAAAAGGGGAAATCCTAGTGAGTTGGTAGAAAAAACTTGAAGACTTTCTGCAAAGTAATTCCAAAATGAAGGATATTCTTTATCTTGTAGGAGGTTAGAAATAGATTCATCATTAGGACAAATATTTCTCTGCTTCTGTGAAGACCACTACTATGGCTCTTTGAACTTTCAAAGCTGACTAAACATTTTTATTTGGAAAAGAAAATCCTGGCAGGTTAGCCCCTAGGAGCTAAAGTATTAATTTTAGATAATAAAGTAATACAATGCTATCTCTATCATGGGGAGATTTAGTTTAAATAAAGATTTAGACTGCACTGGTAGTGATTCTTGAAAGATATGTGCACTTTGCTGTTTAGTATCTAAGTCCAGTTGGATTCTTTTCAATCCCATGGACTGTAGCCTGCCAGGTGCCTCTGTCCATGGATTTCCCAGGCAAGAGTACTGGAGTGGGTTGCCATTTCCTTCTCCAAGGGTGTCTTCCTGACCCAGGGATTGATCCCACATCTCCTGCATCTCCTGCATTTGTAGGAGGATTCTTTAAAGGCCCAAATCTTTATGACTGGGGCACCAGTGGAAAGTGTAACCTCGTAGTCGGATGAAATCTGGGATACTGGGATTTCACATAAAGCTCAGTCCTAAAATGAAAGAATCCCCTTGACCACATCTCCGCCTCTTGGAGCAAAGTGAAAAGTCAAGACACTTCTTTGGCACTTCCACTCATTCACTCAACACATATTTGTTGAAATCCTATTGCAAACCAAGCCCTGTCCTCCATTCTCGATTGCTTAGTTAGCCTCAGGAAGCGTATCTCCCCTGTTGGAAAACGAACGCAAATCCTACAACTTACCAAAAACCATCTTATCTATATTAGAGATCTTAGGAAAGAGGGTCGAATTTCATTCTCTCATTACAACATACCTTGCAAACACTTGTGGAGAAATAGCCTCATTCACTGTTTCTTTATAACCCTGAAAACCTACTTTCTGAGGGCTGTGTAAACATTTCAGGAAAATATGCTGGGAATGAAAAAAAGCGAGGTTTGGTTTTCAGTGTTTGCTAACTGTGGTACTGTGGAAAGAAAACTTCCCTGAAGTCAAGCAAGTAAAACATAAAACTGAACTTCCACCATCTGGCCCTTCCCTGCCCCTCACCCTCTTTGTCCCCAGTCTTTTGAGAGTTTCCCCAGAACACAGGTTAAAAACCTCTGAGTTCCAAAATGTAACACAGGAATGTCCCAAAGAAATAAATGTTTCTGGTGAGACAGAAAAACCTCTTGCTGCTGGAAATTTCAAAACAAATTAAATACCATAACTAAAAACAAATCAAAATAGGGCTGTTTCTAAACTGACTTTACATATTGCTTACACTCCATTTTCCTCCATCCCGATATATTCCCCTCAATGAGATATTGCTCCCTCAAGCATCATTTTAAATACTTTAAAAAGACGTGAAGGGACTTCCTTGGTGATCCAGCAGTTAAGACACTGCACTTCCAATGCAAGGGATGTGGGTTTGATCCCTGGTTGGGGAACTAAGATCCCACATGCCATGCAGAGCAGCAGAAAAAAAAAAAAAGACAAGAACCACAAATGAGATGTTAATTGTGGTATTCGCCCTATGAAAACCCTTTTCTAATGTTTTGCCATTAAAATTGTACATCTTTTTTCCTTCAATTCAATAATAAAAATACAACTCAATTTAAAAATGGGCAAAGGATCCAAATAGACATTTCTCCAAGACGTCATAGAAATGTCACAAAGCACATGAAAAGATGTTCAACATTTTTAGCTATCAGAGAAGTGTAACTCAAAACCACAAAGAAACATCATTTTACAGCCACCAGCATGACTATAACCAAAAAGACATAATAAGTGTTGGCAAAATGTGGAGAAATTGGATCATTCATACATTTCTAATGGGAATATAAAATGGTGCAGCCATTTCAGAAACAGTCTGGCAGCCCCTCAGAAGGTTATGGGGCTTCCCTGTGGCTCAGCTGGTAAAGAATCCTCCTGCAACACCGGAGACCTGGATTCGACCTCTGAGTTGGGAAGATCCCCTGGGGAAGGGAAAGGCTACCCACTCCAGTATTCTGGCCTGGAAAATTCCACAGACTGTATACTGCAGCCATGAAATTAAAAGACACTTACTCTTTGGAAGGAAAGTTATGTCCAACCTAGATAGCATATTGAAAAGCAGAGACATTACTTTGCCAACAAAGGTCCATCTAGTCAAGGCTATGGTTTTTCCTGTGGTCATGTATGGATGTGAGAGTTGGACTGTGAAGAAGGCTGAGCGCCGAAGAATTGATGCTTTTGAACTGTGGTGTTGGAGAAGACTCTTGAGAGTCCCTTGGACTGCAAGGAGATCCAACCAGTCCATTCTGAAGGAGATCAGCCCTGGGATTTCTTTGGAAGGAATGATGCTAAAGCTGAAACTCCAGTACTTTGGCCACCTCATGCAAAGAGTTGCCTCATTGGAAAACACTCTGATGCTGGGAGGGATTGGGGGCAGGAGGAGAAGGGGACGACAGAGGATGAGATGGCTGGATGGCATCACTGACTTGATGGACGTGAGTCTGAGTGAACTCTGGGAGTTGGTGATGGACAGGGAGGCCTGGCGTGCTGCAATTCATGGGACCGCAAAGAGTCGGACACGACTAAGTGACTTTTACTTCAGAAGGTTACACATGAGACTATCACAGGACCCAGCAATTCTACTCCTAGTAAAAGTGAACTGAAAAGATACATCCCCACAAACACTTCTACATGAATGTTTGTAGCAGCATTATTCGTAATAGCCAAAAGTGCAAAGAATCCAAAGGTCCATCAACTGACAAATGGATAAATAAACGTGGTAATACCATACAGTGGAACATTATTTGACAATAAAAAGAAATGAAGCACAGTTTTATCTCATTTTATTGCACTTTGATTTATTGTGCTTCCCAGATACTGTATTTTGCTTTTCTTTTTTTTTTTTTTAACATTTGCTCATTTTGTGTCTCTGTATTACATTTTGGAAATTCTCAAAATATTTCAAGCTTTTTCATTATTACTGTATTTGTAATGGTAACCTGTGATCCATGATCTTCGATGCTATTATGTAAAAAGACCACTATTTTATGAAGGTTAGCATTTATTAGCAATAAAATGTTTTTATATTAAGATATGTACTTTTTTGGGCTTCCCTGGTGGCTCAGCAGTAAAGAATCCACCTGCAGTTCAGAAGCTGCAAGAGATGCGAGTTCAGTATCTGGGTCAGGAAGATCCCCTGGAGAAGGGAAAGGCAACCCACTCCAGTATTCTTGCCTGGAGAATCCCACAGACAAAGGAGACTGGCAGGCTACAGTCCATAGGGTCACAAAGAGTCAGACACGACTGAAGCAACTTAGCATGCACGCATGTACTGTTTTAGACATAATGCTGCTACACATTTAATAGATTACATAGTATACTTAATTAATAGTATAAACATGAAAGTGAAGCGAAAGTGAAAGTTGCTCAGCCTAGTCCGACTCTTTGAGACCCCATGTACTATACAGTCCATGGAATTCTCCAGGCAAGATCACTGGAGTAGGTAGCCTTTCCCTCTTCCAGGGGATCTTCCCAGCCCAGGGGTCTAACCCAGGTCTCCTGCATTGCAGGCGGGTTCTTTCATATTCACTGGGAAACCAAAGAATTTGTGTGACTCTCTGGTGTGATATTCACTTTATTGCCCATGGTCTAGAACCAAACCTGCAATACCTCCTGCGTCTGCCTGCACTGACACATGCCACAACACAGATGAACTTGGAAAATATTACACTAAGTGAGAGAAGCCCGTCACAAAAGACCACATACCATGTCTCTGAATGAGAAATGCATGATTCCATTTCTCTGAAATATCCAGAATAGGCAAACACACAGAGTCAGAAAGTAGATGAGTGGTTGCCAGTGGCTGGCAGGAGGAAGAGGAATGGGGACTGACTACTCAGTGCATCAGGTTCGTTTTTGGGGTGATGAAAATATTCTAAAATTGTGATGATGGTTGCACAGCTCTGAGTCTACCAAAAACCCCTGAATTGTTTCTTTTGTTACATAACATTTTTCTAACCCAAATTTTCTAAGAGTTTACCTCTTTTCCTGATATTCTAAGTCAATCTTCCCACCACCACCACCCCAGCCACACCCCACAGCATGTGGGATATTAGTTCCCCGACCAGGGATCTAACCCTTACCATCCCCTCCCGCATTGAGTGGAAGCTCAGAGTCTTACCCACTGAACCACCAGGGAAGCCCCTCTAAGCCAAACTTTTAAACACTACAGCACCTGACACAATTTCTCATACATAGAGCAACAAGTGGTTTCTCCTCTGAATGAGATAAAACACAAAGCAAATTTTACTATTATAAATTTAAGTTTATTATTTTTTAACATATTTAAAAAATATGTATTTAATAATAGTATTATTAGTATTTAATAATACTAAGTTTGCTACAAACTTTACTATTATAAATTATGTTTAATTTTAGAACTAATTAGAGTTTAACTCTACCTTTTCTTTTTTTTGCTGTGTCGAATGATTTGCAGAATCTTAATTTCTCGACAGGGATTGAACCCAGGCCCCCTGAAGTGGAAGTGCAGAGTCCTAACCACTGGACTGGCAAGGAATTCCCCAAAACACATTTTTAAGACATGCAGACAATTCAGTGATAAATTTCAAATGTCATAAAATATCTGTGGGAGATTTGGGTTGACATACACACATTACTGTATGTAAAAATAGATAGCTAATAAGGATCTACTGTATAGCACAGTATACTACTATACAGACTTCTCAATAAGTCTGTAGTGACCTATATGGGAAAGAATCTAAAAAAGAGTGAATATATGTATGTGTGTATATTTATATATATGAATATATATATATGTATATGTATAACTGACTCACTTTGCTATTGTAAATCAACTATACCACAATAAAAATTCAAAAACAAATACTAAAATAGATAAAAATGAAATCCTAAAAAATGTTCAATTAACCCACAGGATGGCAAGGAAAAAAACAACAGAAATGGCAAGAAAAAAAAAAAAGAGGAAACAAAAAGAAAACAATAACAAAATAACCAACTCAAGTTTATAGCCCAACAAAAAAAATAAAATATCTCATTTCTATGGGTTTCCATTACATACACAAATTTTATATGTGTTCTATAAAAATGTTCATAATATTTATTGAAAAAAGTATGTATATATTTTATGTTACTATATTTGTACTTATATAAATATATTTATTCACATACAAAAGGGTTAGAAAAAAATAGGCAAAAATGATAGTAGGAGTTTTGCAAAGCTGTCAGAATTATTGGTAAATTTTTAAAGCTTTCAGTAAAATTGTCTTTTTGTTTTTCAACTGAGAAGAGAAAATTTTCCAATGAAAGTAAGAAGCAGCTGTTTGTATATCACCGGTCAATAAACCAGAAACTATTCTTTAAATTAAATTCACCCTATTGTGAGTTTGTAATCTTAGAAAATGTTTGATTCTCTTTATCCACCCAACAGACAGGATTTAAAATAATATATAATCAACTCTTCTCTCCCTTCTGTGAAGTCTCTCAAACTAGATCCAGGGAGACCCCCTCTGGAGATGAGAGTGAAGTTCAGTTTAACCTGTGCCCACATGGCTCCAACATGTAAAAACTCTCTCTTAAACACCTGGGTTAATATGGACAGTGCCCTTCTCAGTGTGGTATGGAACATTCACTGCATGACTGAACGCGGTGGCTGTTCTTTTTTTTAACGTTTTATTTTGTACTGGTGTTATAGCCAATTAACAATGTTGTAGAGTTTCAGTGGACAGCAAAGGAACTCAGTCATATATATCCATTCTCTGGATGTATATATATCCAGTCATATATATATAGATATAGATATATCCATTGGGTATATATATCCAATATAGATATATCCATTCTCCGCCAAACTCCCTTCCCATCCAGGCTGCCACATAATACTGAGCAGAGTTCCCTGTGCTATACAGTAAGTCCTTGCTGATTATCCATTTTAAAGATAGCAGTGTGTACGTATCCAACCCAAACTCCCTCACTAGCCTTTCCCCCATCCTTCCCCCCAGCAACCATAAGCTCCTTCTCCAAGTCTGAGTCCATGGCTGTTCTCAGAGGAGGAATTTGGAGAAGTTTTACAGCATGTCTTTATGGCATAAGTTTGCTATCATTTTATCTTGCTTTGTAAGCCATCTTGTGTAGGTTTTTCTTCTATGCAAGACTATAAATTCTGTGAAAGTGAGGACAGCGTAGGACACAGAGTAGATATCTGCTATGTACAGATGGGATAGATAGAACTGAATAAAGTCTTTTGAAAGACACAAAAAATAAATAAAATGTTTAAAAATTAAAATAGAACACCTGGATTAGCATCTCTCTGTGTGTCTAGCTTATGCTAGCCAATCACCAGAAGCAACATAATCAGTCACATTTTATTAAATAATAGGGAAGAAATTCTCATCCAAATGATTGAAAAATGAAGAGCTGATTTATTTCGGTCAAATCCATTTGGTCCCCTCTATTTTGACTAAGTACCAACAACCTCAGACATGCAGATGATACTACTCTAATGGCAGAGAGTAAAGAGGAACTAAAGAGACTCTTTTTTTTTTTTTCTTTAAAGAGCCTCTTGATGAGGGTGAAATAGGAGAATGAAAAAGGTGGCTTAAAATTCAACAATCCAAAAACTAAGATCATGGCATCCGGCTCCATCACTTCATGGCAAAGAGAAGAGAGAAAAGTGGAAATAATGACAGATTTTATTTTCTCAGGCTCCAAAAGCACTGCAGCCACAAAATTAAAAGACAATTGCTCCTTGGAAGAAAAGTTATGACAAACCTAGACAGTGTATTAAAAAGCAGAGATATCACTTTGCTAACAAAGGTCCATCTAGTCAAAACTATGGTTTTTCCAGTAGTCATGTATGAATGTGAGAGTTGAACTATAAAGAAGGCTGAGTGCCAAAGAATTGATGTTTTCAAATTGTGGTGTTGGAGAAGACTCTTGAGAGTCTCTTGGACTGCAAGGAGATCAAGCCAGTCAATCCTAAAGGAAATTAGGGTATTCATTGGAAGAACTGATGCTGAAGCTGAAGCTCCAATTCTTTGGCCACCTGATGCGAAGAGCCAACTCACTGGAAAAGACCCTGAAGCTGGGGAAGATTGAGGGCAGGAGGAGAAGGGGACGACAGAGGATGGGATGGTTGAATAGCATCACCAAATCAATGGACATGAGTTTGACCAAACCCCAGGAGACAGTGAAAGACAAGGAAGCCTGGCATGCTGCCGACCATGGGGTCACAAAGAGTCAGACACAACTTGGCAACTGAACAACAATCTTGCCTAAACACAAAGACCATTTAGGAAAATATCTGTTGCAAAATGAATTTCTACTTCAGTAAAATGAAAGTGAAGTCACTCAGTCGTGTCCGTCTCTTTGTGACCCCATGGACTACAGCCTACCAGGCTCCTCAGTCCATGGAATTTTCGAGGCAAGAGTACTGGAGTGGTTTGCCATTTCCTTGTGCAGGGCATCTTCCCAACCCAGGGATCGAACCCGGGTCTCCTGCACTGCAGGCAGACGCTTTACCATCTGAGCCACCAGGGAAGCCCACTTCAGTAAAGTGTTAAAAAAAAAAACATGAACCGCACAAAGCCTTTGTAGGATCAAGCTCATTTTTCTACAAATATAAAATATAACCATACTTCCAGTTTTAACAATTTATCTTAGCAATTCTTTACTTCTGATACTGACTTCATATTTTAAATACAGACCATACAAATTACAAATAAAAAATGCTACATGGTGGATATAACAATCTCCTATAATCGGCCACTGTAAATCACCCCAACTCATATTTTATCCTATGCTCAACTCCCTATTCAGTGACTGGGATACAAAGAGAGGTTAAAGGGTATCGAGCTCTGCAGGGAGCTAGACAGAATCAGAAAGACAGGACGTACAGTTCGGTGATAGTGATAGTCACTCAGTCGTGTCTGACTCTGTGACCCATGAACTGTAGCCAACTGTAGGCTCCTCTGTCCGTGGGATTTCTCAGGCAAGAATACTGGAGTGGGTTGCCATTTCCTTCTCCAGGGGATCTTCATGATACAGGGATCAAACTCACGTCTCCTGCATTGCAGGCAGATTCTTTACCATCTGAGCCCAGTCAGTGGGTAACTACTGATAACACTAGCCTACAAAAAGTGCCCAAAGAATCATTCCAGTAAGTTTTTCTTCACCCAGGAAAAGCGCTGATCATGGTGGCATGGTTGGGGAGAGATACAGGCTAAGTTCTTTTCAAGGGTAGCATTTGGACAGATGAGGAAGGAAGGAGACTCTAGACTGAGCCTGGTGTGAGCAAGGGCACTGAGGCAGGAAAAGTGAGAATGAGCTGAAACATTCTGCAGAGGAACTAAGACCATACTGAGGCAGATCTCACCATCTAGGCGGAGAACTTCATGTCCTTCTCTAGCAACGTGAAACCACAGGCAGGGAAACCAGTTAGAATATTACACTGACCAAGATTTGAAGTAGTAAGTCCCAATCCCAAATGGCAGAAACTGGAATGAATAAAAAGGACTTTGAGAGACTTACCAAAAAGAAAGGAAAAAAATAATCAAAGAATCTGGCCTTTGTTTAAAATCTAGTGAATTACTTAGGGAGAAAAAAAAAAAAAAGACAACATCATGATTTCAAGAAAACTCCAAACCCTTCCAAATAGGCTTGAGAGAGGAAATGAGAAGAATTTTACAGAAACACCTAGAATATGTTTCAATAAGAGAGCAATGAATCACTCTCATATTGTTGTCCTATTGTATTTTTTGATGCAGCATATAAAAATATACACTTACAAAACATATAATTTAGTGGGCAAGTCTTGTATTGCCATCCCCCAAAAAAGCTACACATGTGGCTAATTTAAATAACACTATACCTTCAGTCCTCCAGTACTGTGGCCACCTCATGCGACGAGCTGACTCATTGGAAAAGACTCTGAGTCTGGGAGGGATTGGGGGCAGGAGGAGAAGGGGATGACAGAGGATGAGATGGCTGGATGGCATCACTGACTCGATGGACGTGAATCTGAGTGAACTCCAGGAGTTGGTGATGGACAGGGAGGCCTGGCGTGCTGCGATTCATGGGGTCGAAAAGAGTCGGACACGACTGAGCAACTGAACTGAACTGAACTGATACCTTCAGTCTAAAATATTTATTATTTACAAATAAATACATAATTTACCTGGGGCTTTTTTTCATATCACAACACCATAGTTAACACACACATCCACACCAACTGGAAGATACACTCATAAGCCACTGATAATACAAGTCCTCTCTTAACTTCATCACTGGTTACATTATTGATAGGCATCTTCAGTTCCTTTATGACACTTTTTGAAGGACTCAGATTGTATGCAAATGTACAATCGAAGCATTCCAACCAATCTGTGAAAACTCTTAGACCAAAAAGAAAGTCTCAGACATACAAAGGAAAAGTTGTGTTTCTCATCTCCTCGTGAGCATCTTTCAATACCCTATAGCCAAAAGTCCAGGTATGACTTTATGTTTGAAGGAAAGTAAGGAAGTAAGAGGGCTTCCCTGGTGGCTCAGAGGTTAAAGCATCTGCCTGCAATGTGGGAGACCTGGGTTCGATCCCTGGGTCGGGAAGATCCCCTGGAGAAGGAAATGGCACCCCACTCCAGTATTCTTGCCTATAGAATCCCATGGACGGAGGAGCCTGGTGGGCTCCATGGGGTCGCAAAGAGTCAGACACGACTGAGCAACTTCACTTCACTTCAAGGAAGTAAGAAGATATTTGCAACATGCCGACTGGTCTTAGCATAAATGACGTCCAACCCTAAAACCAGTGCTGCTCCCCACCATATTATCCTGTCCAGCTACCATTCTGAGGAGTCTTCAAAGGGCCCCAAGAGCTTCATAAATGTCTCAAAACAAAATATGTTTGTTTCCCTTAGAGTCATTTGAAAATTATGCTTTATATAAGTATAAATATAAATATGTTGTGATACCATGTATCACTCCAGTAGGAAGAAGAAGAGCAGAAACTTAAAGACTCACAATATGTTTGGATTATGTGTCACTCATTCACCAAAAATTGATTCAGTATCTACATGCTATGTATTGTGCTTCAGGAAAATGATGGTGGGAAACACTTGACTATCCTCCCTTTTTAGGACACTTACCATTTAGCAGGAGATGCAAATATTCATCAAAAGATCTCCCTAATAAATGTGTGAGTACACACTGACCAAAGCTATGAAGAAAAAGTGTCTGATGCTTTGAAAGGATGAAAGAATGGGGATCACCGAGTTGATATTGGCAGAAGTTAGTGCAATCGAGAAAATGGATACATGTATGGCTGAGTTCCTTTGCTGTCCACCTGAAACTCTCACAACATTGTTAATCGGCTATACTCCAATACGAAGCAAAAAGTTTAATATAAAAAAAGGAGGAGAATTCAGAAGCATAAAGTTATGAGTAGGTAAAGTGAGAATGCTTTAATTAATAAACTGCCTAACTCCCTTCAGCAGAACTTTAATGATAATAGAAGCTGTGAAGATAAAGAAAAAGAAAAAGAAAACTTACTGGACTATTGAGCTATAAAATGCAGTTAATCAACTAATACATTTACCTTATCCCAAGGAGCCATCCCAGTGGCTTCTCTACCTGAGGTGGGCATGCCAGCATTCAAGCATTAATTAAAATCCACCCTAAGACAAAGTGCCCTGGGCCTTTGAGCACGTTCTCAGGGAACACCACGTGGCTCCAGGCGGTATTTTAGCATCTTTGATTTCCTGAATTAAAGAATGCTCATTAAAAAGTTAAGTTTTGAGCAGGACACACTCCCCTGGTTCCTCTGGCCACTCTCTTTCATCTAGCACAGTTCCGCTTGTATCACTCCTAGAATCACAGATGAAAGCACAGAACCCTGAACCACAGAAAGTTCTCCTGCCCACCTGTCTCCTTCCCTCTCGCCCCACGCTCAGCCTGTCCTCCCCTACCGTCCACAGTCCATGAGCAGCAGTCAGCGGTCAGGGATGAGGGTACACGGGGGCGGCACACTGCTTACTTTCTTTCCTCCAGCAGGGCGATCTCCTTTTTCACCTCGCGGTATTCTTCTGCTATCTGGCAGTGCTGCTTGTACACCTGCATGGATTCCATGGAGTCATGACAAGGCGGCAGAGGCTTCACAAAAAAAAAAAAAAAAAAAAAAGAAATCAGTCCATTTCCTTGTAGCAGAATAAATTACCAGCCACCGTGATATCCTGATGATCTTTAGAGGGAGAGGTTTTGCAGGAGAATGGCGTTGTCGATCCACACTGGACAGGGATTGGCTGATTCTATTTGACTACAAATGGAGAAGTGGCCCCATAACTCCCCACCCAACCCCCCCACCCCCTGCCGCATGCGTTGTCCAGTGTTGTTCCAGGGCACCCTCAGGCCCAGGCCAGAGCCCTGAGACCCATGACAGGTCAGTTACCTGCCGTGCACTGAAAAATAAGTCCCCTATAATTCTAAGAATCTTAAACTCTGCTTTAGAGAATATTTCGGTTGTCTGTTTCAATCACCTCTTGATTTCTATTCCTGATGCCCAGAGGCATAAATGCAACTTGTAGAGAGGAGGAGCCCTCCAAGAAAGGAATCCAATAAACTTACTTACAAAAAAAAAAAAATAAATATATAGAGTCACAGAAATAGAAAAGAAACCTATGGTTACCAGGGGAGAATAGGGGGAGGAATAAATTGTGAGATTGGGATGAACATACATACATCACTATACATAAAATAGATAACTAATAAGTGCTTACTGTATAGCACAGGAAACACTATTCAGTAGTCTGTAAGGACTTCTGTGAGAAAAGAACCTTAAAAAAAATAAGATGCGTGTGTATAACTGATTCACTTTGTTGTACACTTGAAACTAACACAACATTGTACATCAGCTATACTCCAAGAGGAAAAAAAAAAAGAGAAAGAAAGGAAGCCAAACTGAAGAAATGATGCTGGCCTGGAAATAATGCTTGCAACAATTAACAAACCATGTGAAGGACCAAATCCCAAATAAAACGATGCTTACAACATGTGCAGGGAAAGAGAACAAGGATTCCTGTCTGTGCTTTTCTCCCATCCTTGAGGGGTACAACAGCCAGCACACAAGTTTTTCTAACCACAACATGCTGACTTCTTTCTAGAATTTATTTTTAAAGAATTGGCTTTCCCTCAGTTCGCAATTCTAATTAGCAGCATGTTATTAAACACATTACTTTGAGAAAAACTAGTTAATATTCTTTTAAAGAGGTTTGTAATCACCCTTTTCAATTATTTAATAGAAAAATGTTGCATAATATCTGAGAAAGTGTTAGTCGCTCAGTTGTGTCTGACTCTTGCAACCCCAAGGACTCGAGCCCGCCAGGCTCCTCTGTCCTTGAGATTCTCCAGGCAAGAATACTGGAGTGAGTTACCATTCCCTTCTCCAGGGATCTTCCCAACCCAGGGATTGAACCCAGGTCTCCTGCATTCTTTACCATCTGAGCTACCAGGGAAGCCCAGTATCTGAGAAAGATGACTTAATTGTTATACAGGCTCTTCTGTCTAATCTTCTCTTCACAGTATTCTTAAATATGTACTCTATGTGTCTGACTAGGTTACAATCTCACTAATTTTATATTAGTAAATGAGAAATAATGAATTCCTTACTACTTGTGCCTCTCATTATATTCTTCAAGGAAACTGATTTCTTTGGGTGTCATATTTAGCAGTCTCACCCAAGATGCCAAAAAAAATTCTAGGAAGTTCTACAAAATTCTATAAAATCTGACTGATAAATAAGATAACCCTTCCTATTTGTCATGTAGCCTTCTGAGTAGACATCTTCTAAAGGAAATAAAATTCAAAGTAGATGTGGATGAAATTAACCTTTATGTGGAACATCTGTTGTATTCTAATCTATGGAAATTCATCCAATAATTCTATTATGTAGTATCTTTCCTCACTGCCCTATGGACACATTCACAGCATAAACTCAGCCTGTTGGAACAATTATGCTTTTTTATAGTGAAATAAATTGCAAAGTAGCGCCCAGGAGTATTACAGTACAACTCACCCCAGGAGATAAAGCCATCGCCAAAGGCATTGAGAACTCCTGGCTCCTCTAGTCCTAGAAATCACCACCCCCTCCTCAATTTTCACCTGTTACACTGGCAAATGACCAGGTGTAAGAGTTAAGAGTAATGAAAGCAATTTACTCTGGGTACCCTTGCCAAGCTGCTATTAAATCACCTGTGCCCTGTTAAAGGATTTGCCTACTGGAAAGCCCTAAGACTCAACGCATCCTATTTCCTGCCCTTATGAACACTCATAAACTATATTCAGCTCAGCCCATAAGCTGCCACATGGAGCTACCTGCACGATGAATTCAGCATAGCCACCTATGTGACAGCCAGAAAATTGTAGGACTCCATGCTTGCATGCCAAAGAGGATACAGATGAGAGAAGTCATGGAAAGGGAGAAATGCCCTTTGCTGCTATGGTTTAAAAGGAACACTGAAAATTACAAATAATAATTTTCTTAAGAGGCAAGAGGCCTGTTTTCCCCCTTGGCTTGCCAACATGAAATGCTTTTTATTAAAGGGGCAAGGTTTTCATGACTTCTTTTTTTATTGGCATTGTTTTTCTAAAAGCTTTTTTTAAACTAATTTATTTAACTTTGTGGCTGCAATGCCTGGCATGTGGAATCTTAGTTCCCTGACCAGGGATCGAAAGTGTGCCCCCTGCATTGGAAGCGAGGAGTCTTAACCATTGGGCCACCAGAAAAGTCCTTAGATTCATTTTTAAATTGTTCAAATATATGTGTCTTCTTGGTTTATCATGACTTTAAGGAAAAAAACCCAGCGGAGTCAGAACTAGGTAATCCATTGTATATTCTAAATGATTTTCTTTTATGTGAACCATTTAAAAAGTCTTTATTGAGTTTGCTGCAAGATTGCTTCTGTTTTATGTTTTGGTTTTTTGGCCACGAGGCATATGGGATCTAGTTCCCTGACCAGGGATTGAATTTGCACCCCCTCGCACTGGAAGGCGAAGTATTAACCACCGGACCACCAGGGAAGTCCCTGTTGGCAGTTTTTAACTGTGGGAAATTTGAAGATGTTTTTATGTCCTGGTAGCATGATCAATCATGCTAAAGGGACATGAGGAAAGGGAGCATTTCAAGATATATTCAATATCCTCACATGCTCTCAGCAGGCTGACCATGCTATATATCACAATATTTTCAAGTCTGCCCACAATTAAGACGTTTTTCTTAACTTTTTAAAAAGCCAAAAATACTTAGTGTTCAGGGTTTTTAGGGAGTAAAATGATGCCAGGGTTCACGTCAATCTCCTGCCCCTAAGAGCTCTGTCTTCACCCAGCCTGACTTGTAACTCAGCACCAATACACATTCTTCCAATTTGCATAAAAGCACTGAAGAGCAAAATAGATTTTTTTTTAAGCAAGGTGAGAAGTGATATTGCACAACCACCACAATATTATAAAATTATCTTTTTAAGTTGCCAGGGGCTGGTGCGTGTAAATGAGGAATTATTGGTTAATGAGAATAGAGTTTCAGTTTTGCAAGATGCAAATGTTCTGATGATTGGTTACACAACAATACAAATATACTTAACACTACTGAACTGTACCCTTAAAACTGATTAAGATGATAATATTTATGTTATGTGTTTTTACCACAATTTTTTTAAAAGTTAATGGAAAAAAAAAAAAGTGTCATTAGATCCTTCTGCTGCCCCCAACCCATCTTCCAAGCATCGCTTGCAGGATTCCCCATCTGAGACTCACTTTGTTCACACCCTATCTTTCTCTCCTTCCCAAATTTCTCCCCAGGGAATTAACATTTCCCACCCCTTTATAACTTGAAACTGTGTACCACTAACCCAAATGTTGCTGGACAAACCGAAGTGCCCTCTGGTCAGCAGGACCCACTGTCTCTGGAATGGCATTTAACATCATTGCTCATTTACCCCATTTCAGGAAACTAATCCAAGAGTTTTCTAAGCACATATTGTTCTCATCCCAACAGGAATTTACCTGATACTAAACAGAACTACAGAGTAATGGGGTGTGTGGCCCAGCATGACATAGCCCACTCTCACTGTTTCATGGCATAATGTGGGTGTGTGTGTGCGCATCATACCAATACGGCCTTCGCCAAACGTGAGTCTCTCTTCCCTTCTGATAAGCCCTCAAAATAGGAGACAATATTTACCCAACAGAGTTCACTGAATCAAGTGTTCGCCTGAGGAAATAGGTTCCTAAAATTCAAGCACAGGAATCAGGTTTCCAATTTTAAAATGGAGCTACTAGCAGGCTTACGTCAGGTGACAGTTAAAACACTGGCACTCATGAATCAATCAGTCACACATTGGTTTAAGATACTATTTAGCAGGTGCTCACATTAAAAGAAATAAAAACCTAAAACATAATGTAAACGAATGCCTGTAGTAACCAGATGAAAAACAGCTATTAATTTCTTGGAATAATAATTAACACATTTTTAAAAAATTTTAAGTGTAGTTGATTTATAATTTTGTGTTAGTTTCAGATGTATACAGCAAAGTGATTTGGTTATATAAGTGTACATATACATATATATACATTCTTTTTCAGATTCTTTTCCATTATAGGTTATTACAATATATTGAATACGTTTCTCTGTGCTATACAGTAAATTCTCATGTATCTATAACACTTTTATTTTTTATTTCAATTCTCTTTGGTTTTGACTATTCTCCGTCAAGAGATTTTCATACTTATATTCCCATGCTAGGAATGGACAGGCAATAAGTAAACTCCATGTTGACAGTGAATTTCTTTTTGCTTCATGAAGAGCAATTTTCCTTGTTACTTTCTCCGCAGTTACCCTAAATTCTCCCTTGGTTTGGATGCATGTATTGCACATTCTTATTTAAAGAACAAAATATGGAATTTCAAAGAAACAGAAGCCAAAGATACCCTATTTGAGTTAGGGACTTTCGGAAGGTCACGTACACACTGCTATATTCAAAATGGATAACCAACAAGGACTTATTGTATAGCACAGGGAACTCTGCTCAATGTTATGTGCCGGCCTGGATTAGAGGGGAGTTTGGGGGAGAATGGATACATGTATATGTACGGCTGAGTCCCTTCATTGTCCACCTGAAACTATCACAACACTGTCAACCAGTTATACCCCAATATAAAATAAAAGATTTAAGTTTGAAAAAAAAAACCCCAAATATACCATCATTTGCAAAGAAGAAAAAATTTAAAAAAGAAAAGAAAATGAAAACATAAAAGTATTCTTCGGGCACTAGAGCACAAACTCTGCAAAACTGCAGAAACAACTTTTCCGATACACTCAATATGTGGTCTCTGGTCTGCTCACAACACAGCCAGTTCTAAGAAGGCTAAATTAAGACCTTCCCTTGACAGTGTCTCAAGCGAACGTTGAAACACACTTTCCCAAGACACAGATTGGGGTTTGGATGAAGTCAGAGCCCAGGAGAAAGCAGTTCCTCCTCACCCCCATCCCCTCCCTCATCCTGCCGCTGCCTAAGGATCGAGTTTGCAAGGGCTTTAAATTACACGGCAGCGTGAGTGAACCACTACGATCTCTGGTATCCACCCCAATCATCAGGACCAATTTAACAAGATGAAGTAAGAGAGAAACCACAGGCTCCTGTTCCAAGAATGCTGGCTTGAGCCACACCATCCTATCCATCGTTTTATAGCTAGCTCCTCCCGAAATGGACTCTGTCCTCTGGAAAGAGCCCCGTGGGAACGGACCAAGCCAAGCATCTCTCCGCAAGGGGCAAAGCCAGCTTAAGCATTTCCGTTTTCTACTTGGCTTCTTCAAATACTACTGGCTCCATCCACTTAAAAAACGTAAGAATTTAATTTTCCTCTCCCAGCTTCCCATACAGAAGATATATTTAGAGAAATAAATATTCTACAGTTGCTGAGCAGACTTCTTATTTATTCCCTGATTCTCGGTGTTATCTTTATTTTGGGGGTAGCACAGGAGGTGTCTGGTTTAAATCTTGTCTCATTTCAATGCCCCCAAATGAGCAAGTGTAATTTGTTATAACTAAGTGGAAAACCACAGTCAGGACTAACTGCCATATTTGAAAACTCTTTTATCTCGGAATTGTAAATATTTTTTTTAGCATTTTAAAAATTGACATTTCCATAGTATCTACATCATGGTCAAAGTCATCACTAAGTAATAATTATAGCATATTTTATACATTATATAATACATTATATCATTATATATTACATATATACAATATTTTAAACACATAAAATTTTATATATTGTTATACATATATAATTTTACATTACACATAAAATTTTATATAACATTATATTATATAATATTGGAATGAAGGATATTTAGGTCAATTCTATCAACATAAGCAGTATTAGAGGGACAGATAAGTCGAGTATCCCAAATGTTTCTGAGAATGCATAGCCTAAAAACTGGGCTGCTCAAAAAATAATAATAATAAAGGTATCATTGTAAAGCTCCAAGTAATCTATATATGTTTTCTGTGTAGTCACAGCAGCCAAAAAAAAAAAGCTGTAATATACTTTTTAATACGTGTGTGAGAGAGAAAATGGCAGAACTTTTTTTAGTGCTTTATCTGGATGTTCAAGAGCACTGTAGTAGAATCCTGGAATGCTCATCCTTCATTTTATACCATCTTTGTTTCCCAGACAGCAAGTGATACACTGATGCAAGACCTAAAAGAAGTTTCAGGAGAGACTGCTAGGATAACAAGACACTATAGTACACAACCAAAGCTAAGAAATTGGTTATTTGTGGAGGTGACATCAGTTTCTGGACTTACCAAACTCTGTCTGAGAAAAAAGCAAGTTCAATGTGTACTGCAGAGACACCTGTTACTGTCTTCTCAGATTAGATGGGAGGACTTTAGAAGGGATTGAAGCTATTGCTCAATTTGATTTAAAAAAAAAAAAGTCTTTGTTTTCCAAATATCTTAAAGAAGAGGGCATTTCTATTCCTAACTTAAAAATCCAAAGAGATGCTTCTCTCATTTCATTTTACACATATGAAGATACTGGTACTTCAATAGTTCATTCAATAAACAATTTCACTAAAGCAGGAAATTAACATTAATTGAGCAATTATTTTGCCAAGTACTGTGCTATATCTATTCATCATCTCATTTAATTTGCACAATGATATGAGATATTTTCTCTACTTTGCAGGTCAAAAAAGTGAGGTTTGGGACTTCCCTGGAAGTCGAGTGTTTAACACCTCGGGGCTTCCAATGCAAGGGACGTGGGTTTGATCCCTGGTTAGGGAACTAAGATCCCACATGTTCCATGGCATGGCCAAAAAAAAAAAAGAGAGAAAGAAACTGAAAAAAAAAATGGGAGGTTTACAGAAAGGAAATAACATGTTCCAAATTACAAAACTAGTAGATGGGGAGCTATGGTCCAAATTCAGGTCAGCCTGATGCCACTGTGCATACCCCGGTGGTTGTCACTCCCCTTAACAAGTTTATTACAATCTAGTTGTTGGCATGTCCTCCACCTGATTATAAAAGCATAATCTTCCCAGGGTGAAAAAGATCACAAAGCTTAGCTTTGGATCTTCCAAAGGTCAAACTACAATCTCCAAAATATAACAACGTGGTTAAATTTTACTAATAAGACAAATTTGGTTCTGACCAGACCCTGGGACTGTAAAAGATTGTGCCATCCTTCAGAAAAGAGAGGGAGGTCAGTCACAGCCTCTTCTTACAAAAGGAAACAGAAGCCTAAAGAAATGTCATGTTTTTCATTCATTCTTACAAGTGGACATAGAGTTGAACCTCCTTTCTTTTGACAGTATGGTCTAAACTAGCTCTGCCCAAACACTGCCCCTAATGGACATGAAGAATTTAGAAACCAAGTTCCAGGAAAGGAATCCACATAAAATAGAATCAACCTACCATCTGCCACTGGGCTGAGGCCTATATAGAGTTGCTCATTTTAACACCTACCTTACCCTCAAGGTCTCTTGCCCAACATTTCGCATTAATAGAGACATCAAGAGAAATGTTTGTCACTGCTATTCTTGCCCAAGGCTTTTTTTGGCTTCTGTGAAAATAGAAGCACCATGAATTACATGCTCAAACATGTCCAGATTCTTGGCAAAGCAACTGAAAAATCTTGGGGGTCAAATTGGTGGTAGAGTAACTACCAAATACTTGATAGCTACATTTTATAAACTATGAAAGAGTGTGTAATGGACATCTGAAAGTCAGAACAGATTTTACAAGTCTGTTCTACAACCACAGTATAGCAACCTCACACAGCAAACATTCTCCACCTATCCATGTAATTTAAGCAGCCCATAGGTTCTGCCACAGTTGAAAAGAAAAAAATATTACCTAGATCCAGAATCAGAGATCTAGTCAGAAATAGCAAATTTATGTAGACCAAAATTTGACTCACATGTTTCATCCTTAAAGCAGAGACATAATAGTTTATACAAGTGTTGCAAGGATCAAATGAGATCATTTGTGGTGAAACATCCCTTGTCCAAGTAACACTCTATATGTATGCTGCTGCTGCTGCTGCTGCTAAGTCGCCTCAGTTGTGTCTGACTCTGTGCGACCCCATAGACGGCAGCCCACCAGGCTCCCCCGTCCCTGGGATTCTCCAGGCAAGAACACTGGAGTGGGTTGCCATTTCCTTCTCCAATGCATGAAAATGAAAAGTGAAAGGGAAGTCTGTGATTTAAATGTGAGGGTATGCAGAGAGCAGGGCTAGCAATCATCACCTAGCATCAATTACTTTTCATATTTATAAGGCTCTAGAGAGTCCCTTGGACTGCAAGGAGATCCAACCAGTCCATTCTGAAGGAGATCAGCCCTGGGATTTCTTTGGAGGGAATGATGCTGAAGCTGAAACTCCAGTACTTTGGCCACCTCATGCGAAGAGTTGACTCATTGGAAATGACTCTGATGCTAGGAGGGATTGGGGGCAGGAGGAGAAGGGGACGACGGAGGATGAGATGGCTGGATGGCATCACTGACTCCATGGATGTGAGTCTTAGTGAACTCCAGGAGTTGGTGATGGACAGGGAGGCCTGGCGTGCTGCGATTCATGGGGTCGCAAAGAGTCGGACACGACTGAGCGACTGAACTGAACTGAACTGAGGGCTTCCCTGGTGGCTCAGATAGTAAAGAATCTGCCTGCAGTACAGAGGCCTGGGTTAGATCGCTGGGTTGGGAAGATTTCCTGAAGAAGGGAATTGCTACCCACTCCAGTATTCTTGCCTGGAGAATTCCACGGTCGGAGGAGCCCAGCAGTTTACAGTCCATAGGGTCATAAAGAGTCAGAAACTTTCACTTACACTTTTTCAGAAACAAGTAAGAATCAGTTCATCCTCAAGCAAACAGTTACAACCACAAAGCATTCATATACCTCTGTAACCTAACTTGTATTCTTCTGTAGAGGATTATGATGGTCGGTAAAATTCCAAGAGCCATTATTATGTGATGAAAGCACAAGGAACTGACTGTAAAGACAGCTTGCTCCACAGAATCGATGGTTCCTTTCATACATAAAGCATTTTTATTGCTTTCAATATAGAGACTTTCTGCTGCAGAGTGGCTTAAATTTATATGCTTATGCTAAGCATGGAAATAAGAATCTGCTTTTAGATATAGCTTTGTGTTATCTTTCCCCTCTCAATGCTTACCTTCTTATATTTTAGTCACTCATACCCTAGAGTGTATAATAAAGGTAACAGACAACAGTCTTAGACAGCGGCAACCCTAACCAAATGGCTTGACTAATGGTAAATGTTTATAACAAACTCAATCAGATCCTTCACCCCAAAAACAAGCCCTTACTTAAATGCTTTTAGTTGTACTGCTGGGAACGTTCTCTCTAGTCATGAAGTGGTAAAACAATACTATAGGGACTTCCCTGATGGTGCAGTGGTTAATTAAGACTTTGCCTTCCAATTCAGGGCCTGTGGGTTTGACCCCTGGTCAGGGAGCTAAGATCTTGTGTGCCTCGTGGCCAAAGAAACAAAATATAAAACAGAAGCAATATTGTAATAAATCCAGTAAAGACTTTAAAATGTTCCACTTCAAAAACTCTTTAAAAAAAATGAAAAAGCAATGCCATATTTTAGGGTGGGAAAGTTGAGGGTGTGAAAGCTGAGGGGTTGGAAAGTTGGGGGTATCATAACCCCTGAAGCAGAAGATAGCCTCTCAACTGACTAATTCATTAAAGCTCAATGAAGATGAAATAGTCTCACTGGATTAAATAATTAAATAGACTTAATTTCTAGTATATGTCAAATGGGATTAAAGCTATAAAATTCAAATGGATCTTGCAATACTTTAACAGAAGACTTATCTGGATAACTTCCAGGGGTGCTATGAATCCTGTGAAGAATGATCCACGAGTCAGAGAAGACCATTAATGTTCCCAAAGGAAAAAAAAATTGTCAATACAAAAAAGTAGAATTCATGATCCACACTATTGATGGGGGAATAAGAATCTGAACCCACATTCACTCTTTTATTTTCAAAACGTGTTAACTCCTTAATTTCAGCTGACTCCTATGATAATAAAATAGCTTTGAGGTAACAGTAAAATAAAGGAGAAAAGCTGTGACTGGGGGAAAAAATAGAGTTATTATTTTGCAATCCCAACTACACCACGAGTAGCACATACACAGGCCTCTGGAAGGACAGAACCTAAGCAAAGGAGGCTGTATGTTATGTGAACGTGCCAGACTGGAAAGCAGAGGAACGGCTGAGTTGTCCTCCACGATGAGAAGAGAGGCTGGGGGGTGGGGTTATATCTCAGGAATCAGGAGAGCTGGGTGGAAGACCCCACATGAGGATGGGAGAAGAAGGAGGCACTGTAGGTAATAGCTGCAGAAGACATTTTAGAGGAGAATGGAGCTGTCTTTTGACAGCTGTGTGGTCATAACCTCCCACCTCCTGGACCACCTTCAGTAATCTCTACATTATTGATATGGCTCTGTTGGCAGCCTTGCTATTGGAGGGCTGGGATGATGCCCAGGACTGTGCAGAGATGAGGTAAGGGCTCCTCCAGGAGGTCTCATCATGCCTGATGTTGACCCATGTTGGGTCAGCACCACGTCTAGTCAACATATACCCATGTTGGGTACATTTTCAGGGGACCACCCCAGCAGTGGGGCACCACTCTTCAGACCCAACCTGGGTGCTTCCAGATTACAAAAAAAGGACCCTATCTCGGGTTGCACAGGACTCATTCTTGGTTCTTTCCACCTCTGTCAAGGGCTGTTCTGGTCTGGGGGTCCCAAATTCAAATGGCATTAGGATACCAGGCACATCCACAAATGGGAAAACTACCAAGTATAAGTCAAGGAGAAACATCAGATGGGAACTAACTGGAGGTGGGAGATCCCCTGCCCCCATCAAAGATTTTCAGAATTGGTATTCAGAGGAAAAAAAGTGGTGACTAAACAAATATCTGTAATGGGATTCTAGACCCCTACTAGACTGGTCTAAATGTGACTGCAAAGTGAAGTACTCAAGAGAACATCTGACCCAAGGCCAGTATCCAGTGTTTTCAGCATAACCTCTTCCTAAAGTCATCTTTCTGAAATCATATATCATCTGAAGAAAATTAATGTGTCATAAATTAGCTCCTTCCAAATAATTCTGGTGTATTAAAAGAGGATATCTTTGATAGAGCATCCATAAATTATGCATACAAAATATCAGGTTGGCCAAAAAGTTCATTAGGGTTTTCCATAAGTACATAAAGTATTCAGAAGATTTAGCTTAAAATAATTACATTCTATTTTTAAGAATTCTCAGAGAACTTGGGAGGAGATAAGGGTGGAGTTGAGAAATGAAAATTATTCTGAATCTTGCCACACATGCCAAGTCTCCCTTGTAGTTTATCACTAAATCACCAACCCACCATGGGCCAAAACTGCAATGGCCCAGAAACATCCACAGGTAACGAGAGCAGGGACCAGACCACCCCCACGCTCCAAAATGCCTTCAAAGGAGGAGCTTGCTATAACAACTTAGAGGGCTGGGAAAGGGTGGGAGGTGGGAGGGAGGTTCACGAGGGAGGGGACATATGTACATCTATAGCTAACTGATGCTGATATATGGCAGAAATGAAACCAACGTTGTAAAGCAATTATCCTTCAGTTAAAATAAATAAATTTTTTTTAAATGTAAGAACTTGTTTATACCCTGAGTTCTTAATATGCTTGTGCTATAGCCAGATAAACAGACAGGGACATTACCTGAGAGTTCATGACCATGGAGTCCTAGAAATACAGACCTCGATGATGTGAAATCTCCACTCTGTCTACAAATCAGTCTCCCAATTAGATGACTTTTCCATTCACTGTATTCTATGAAACTAAGGAGGAAAAGTGAAAGACTCTATAGAAAAATGCTTACCTGTAGTTGCTGCTCTAATTCTGGAAAGACCAGAGGAATGTCATCTTCAGGTGGTGTATCATCTAAAACATGAAAATAAAAATCCTTCACTATGGAGCCCTTTCTCTAGGGAGAGTTGTCCTGCTGTTACGATCTTTGGCCCTGTAAACATCAGTTAGGGACAGAAAGAATGCAGAAGGCAGTTTTGCTCATTTTGGGAACACTGTGCTCTCTCTGTCCCAAAATTTTGCAAGCAGAATCCTCAAATGCTCAGTCTGGTAGTTCCCCAATGAAGCACTGCTTGTCTTTCAATACCCTGACGTTAGCCAAAACCAAAACATATGATATGCAGGAAAGTACTTTATTTAATAAGGTGATAATGAGGTGGCCAATAGAACAGAAGAACGTGTGAGTGAAAAAGAGAAGTGTTACTTCTGCCCTGAAAGACTCCAAGGGCGGCCAGCTTTGATGGGTTTGCCCTCTGCCCTTACCACAACCCACTGCCCTGATGCAGGAAAGTCCACAACTCTCCACTGACTACCCTCCACTGGCTGGCGGCAATAGGCAGGTGTTGGGACTTCCCCAGTGGCCCCGTGCTGAGAATCCACCTTCCAATGCAGGGGATGTGGGTTCAATCCCTGGTCAAGACATTAAGACCCCACATGCCAAAGGGGCCAACTAAGCCCATGACACAACAAGAAAGCCCATGCAGTGCAACTAGAGAAAGCCCAAGCGCCACGAGGAAGACTCAGTACAGCCAAAAACATTTAAAGAGGCAGGTGCTGCTGGATCAAAAGGCGGTTCACAGAAGCATCAGAGGAAACCTGATAAGCTTACCCAAATCTCTTCAAGAATCTGCTGCTGCTATCCTTGCAATAAGGCTAATCTCCTTAGACAAAGAGACTATGGGAATTGTACCAGGCAATCACTGGGCAGGAGGAAAGGTTTTCTACAGCAGAATTTCTGAAAGAATTCATGCCAGTTGGATTCACATGGTAAGAAAAGCTGTGCATAGAGCCAGAAGAAAGTGCTTCTCAAGAATAATATGACCTTGAAGCAGAGCGTTTTGACCCTTACTAGAAAGTTTAAAAGAGTTACGGGATCTAGAGTAGTGAGTAGCTATTGGTGTCCATTCTATTATTCTGTACAGATAAAGACAGAACTATAGGGGACTTCCCTGGCAGTCCAGTGGTTAAGACTCCGAACTTCCAACGCAGGGGGTACAGGTTCAATCCCTGGTTGGAGAGCTAAGATCCCATGAGTCTTGAGGTGTGGACAAAAATAATTAATACATAAAATATAAACAAACAAAAAAATGAGAAAATTCTGAACAGAAAAAATATTTTTTTAAAAAAAGACAGAAGTGTAGTGGTTCCAGTTGAGGCTTAACTAAGTATTTTAGCATTAATAAAGACTGTCTTAAAGGTTTTCTATAACAAAGAACATACTTCTGACCTTTAGCCATGGTTCAAAAGGACACCTCTCTTGTCAGCAGAACCTCTGTATTTCTGGCCCTGTGGGTCCACTCACCATTCATTCCCAGTCCTCTCCTCGCTGACAACACCTAACCCAGGTATGACTATGAGAATAAGATGAAATACAGGCTAAACGAATAATTGAAAAGCCAAGTCTATTTTAAATTATAAGAAAGAAAGATCCTGGGTTTTTTTTTATGTTCTCACTTCCATAACTAAATTCATTTATAAAAACCATTGAAGTTCTGTTTGAAACTCTAGAAGGGATATGGGCCATACACAATGCAAAAGCCAGCATCCTCTATCCACTCCTTGACAACACAATCCAAATAAAATGCAGTAGACAAAGAGCAGACAAAGGCTTCCCATGTAGCTCAGCTGGTAAAGAATCTGCCTGCAATGCGGGAGACCTGGGTTTGATCCCTGGGTTGGGAGGATCCCCTGGAGAAGGGAAAGGCTAGTATTCTGGCCTGGAGTATTCCATGGACTCTATAGTCCACGGCGTCGCAAAGAGTCAGACAAAACTACGTGACTTTCACTTTCATCCAGAAGAAGAGTCCAGGTTTCTGAGGGATTACATTTCCTCCAAGGCACCAAAGATAATCACCAGAAAGATGATTCAAACAAAGACAGGATTCATCCTTGCCAAATGCCTCAGGAGCATCTGGTACATTTTATCCAAAAGTAGTATAAACAACAACGAAAGTGTAACATACCCCCACTTAAGAGTGGCTTCAGACAATAACAATGCGGTACCAACTGTGAATTCAGCTGCGCCTGTACCTACCAGACAATGCCCCCATGTCCACTGACACTATGCAGCTTCAGAGAGCAAGTAGAAATGGGAGGACCTTCTTCCCAAGACCCTCGCTGCAGGCTGGAGGGCCGTCTCACCTTGAAATGAGGACAGTCAATCCCCTGATTCTTCAAATGGACTCTTCCTACTCAGAAGTGACAACTTCTGCCCAATATTTTGTGACTTTTTCAATCCATCTCATCATTCGCAAAGAATTGGACAATAAACAGGGTTTTTAAAAAAAGAAATAGTCCTTGTTTCTATTGACTCTTTGGAGGTAGCCTTTATTATAAAACCTATCGTTTGTAAAACAGATTTTGGTTTAAGGTGCATTTAAATTGACTTCAGTAAAACATCAATAACTCAAAGAGGAAAGTGGTAGTCGCTCAGTCATGTCCGACTGTGATCACATGAACTATAGCCTACCAGACTCTTCTGTCCATGGAATTCTCCAGGCAAGAATACTGAAGTGGGCAGCCATTCCCTTCTCCAGGGGATCTTCCCAACCCAGGGTGCAAACCCAGGCCTCCTGACTGCAGGCAGATTCTTTACTGTCAAAGCCACCAGGGAAGCCCCGCACAGAGATAAAACATCAACAATAACCCAAATCATGATTATTTCAGCTCATTGAGCTCAAGGCCAGCAACACTGTTTGGCATGGGTAAATGGGAACCTACTCTACTTTGGCACCCCAAACCTAATAGTCATAGATGAGCAGGCACTTGTTAGGAGGAGAAACCACTCTTATGAAGTACCAGAGTAGACAGTGCATTCTAGAATTCTAGAAGACAAGCCAGGAATGGAACTCAAGGCTTCCTGGGACTTAATCCCCCTTGTTCCCTGTGAAATCACGCTCCTTCCTACTTAACTATAAAAAGGGGAGAGGGGAATTATTCATCTTTATTACTACAGTAAATAGCAAATACCTGGTGTGATTCAGAATTAATAAAGCCCATTATAAAAATCTGTCATTATTGATACTCACACCATATATAATAGAAGCACATACATGGAACCAAGTTGACAATTTTGTAGATAAGTAAAGGCTTAAGACTGAATTCCTAGAGTTGAAAAAAAAAAAAAGTCTGATTGATTGACATAGAAATAAACACATAAAAAATATTTTAGAAAATAAAGGCAAGATTTTTGTTAAGGAATGGATCAGGTTGGATTAATCCAAGCAGGAAATGGCAGCGGAAACAAGAAAACCAAAGACAGATGTAAGGAATTGGCTGTGTTTGAAAGCCAGTCCTGTATTTCACTGCCTGATGCCATCTGGTTTAGCTGGCATCCCTGCCAGCCAGAAATTTCAGGGCTTGCAAAGCTGCTTACAAAGCTGCTCCAAGTTGATGTGTGGTGTGTTTACTTTTAAACAGTGGCTGCCTTCTCTGACTGGTTTTAAAAATAGGCAAATATTCTAAAAGCAGAATAATGAATCACTGGATCGGGCCAAAATGAAAGAAGAAAAATGACTCAGGCAGACTAGGAGCACAGCTGTTCCACAAACATTTGGCCAAATCATTGTAAAACATTTTGACAGTGATATCAGATCGGAGTTCGTAAGTTCAGTTAGGTTTGTTTTGACAATTCCAGAAGCACAAAGAAGAGTGTACAGTAGCTATGTAAGACGCTACCTTGGCAAATTTGGCTTTTGTTTAAAAAAAAAAAAAAAAAAAAAGGAGAGTAGCTGCTAGATATGTGTATAATGTGATAAAAATCAGAATGTAAGTACATCTTTTAAAATGTATTTGTTTACCAAATATTTATTGAATACCTGTTATATTCAAGGCAGGGACTGAGGTTCTGTGCTCAACTGGCACACCACTTTATCACATTTTTAATGCACTAAGAAAATAATTCATAGGCTTCCTTTTCAAAATGGCACTGTGGGCTTGATGTATCAAGCAAAATGTAGCCCCAGGAATTTATAAAAGGATGAAAGATAAAGGAAAGAATGAAAGAGACTTTTTTTTTTAAAATAAACAGATGTTCACTGCCTGTTTTGCAAGCACAATGTGACTAAGTCAATGGTACTTAAGATAGAACTTTCTGATTGGTATCCCAACCATTATGACATACCATAGTACATTTTATGATGGGCTTGTCTAAGCATCTATTTAGCAGCTGTTGGATTGCTTTGGTGGTTATTCTGTTTCAGATTTCCTTAAATTGTCTGCTCTGTGATTCTCCATGAATGGGATAAGCAAGACCCATTGGGTCTGTAACCCAAATCCTCACTGATATTTAGTAATTAGAGCTATGCGGCCAGAGCTCTCAGAGAATGCTGCAGCTGGAAGGGACTGGGCAATCATCTGGTCCCAGATTCTCAGAGCAGAGCTGAAGACAAAGGGCCCCAAGAAGGGCAAGGAGCCTCATAAGCGGTGCCACCCCACCCAGGGCTCTTCTCATGCTGCCCTGCGCTGCTTCACCTTCCGCTCCACAGTTTCCCATACTTTTGTACTTCATGAGCCAGGAACACATTCCCCAAAACACTGGGAGTCATGCCCTTGTGTGTGGGGTGTGTGTGTGTCTGTCACTCAGTTGTGTCTGACTCTGCGACCCCATGGACTGTAGCCCACCAGGCTCCTCTGGGGACCTTCCCAACGCAGGGATGGAACCCAGGCCTCCTCACTGTAAGCAGATTCTTTGCCATCTGAGCCACCATGGAAGCCCCACGACAACAATAACATTGGAGAAATTTAGCTTTAGAGACACACATAATCACACACACACACTACCATGTTCTTACTTCTCTTAACATCAGAGAGGAAAACTTCATCAAAACCAAAGCATGTCTATGAACCAGTGTTTGAGAACAACTGCTCTAGACAACATCTTGACTGGACTCTGGAGTCAACCATCTCCCCCTACCTCCCAACCCCTGTACCCCCAATCCTACATACAACTAAGTCTATCTAGCCTTCCAAACTCTAAATCCTTGGTAAAACAAGTGTAGCTCTCCACCCAGAGAAGATGACCTCAGGAGAGGAAGAAGTCACGTTCAGAGAATATTCCCAAGCCTTACTCCACTCCCCAACCAAGAAGCTGAGAGACAGCTGGCATAGAATCCATTCAATGCATCTACACGTCCGGCAGTCAGAGCCGGCTTCCTGGGAATGCACCCACGCGATTGCAATTGCCCTTCACCCAGGCGGTCCACACTTGGCTTAATGATCTGGGTACGCTGTCTTGAAATTCTTAGTAATTTTTGAACAAAGAGCCCCAGAATTTTTGTACTGTGCCTCCACAAATTGTTGTCCTACCTACAGGACAACCCCTGGTGCAGAGGCAAGAGTTTGGGCGGTGCCCACAGTGCATAGGCTCATCTAAAACCTTTCCTGGTGACTGTTTGCCTGTGAAGACTCCTAACCACTAAGGACATGGGTCAGTGCCACTCGGTAAGAGAGACACACCTGCATTTAAATCTCGAGTTGGCCACTCTTTAAGTGGTGAAGAGTGGAAGATCAACGTCTCTTGGAGACTCAGTTTTCTCCTCTGCAAAATGGGTGTGACATTCTCTGTCTCAGAAATTTATTATTAGTGAAGGAATTCATATGTCAATCATTTAGCCTAAAGCCTAGCACCTAGGAAATAATCAGTAGTAATAATGAATGCTTAATATAATCACGTTTACTTTCCATCTTTTCACCATAAACTCAGCCAAAGTTGTAACGGTGAGAGCCAAAGTTGTGTGTGTGTGTGTGTGCGTGTGTGTGTGTGTGTGCGTGCAGGCATGTGTGAGTATATGTATAATGGTGGGGATTAAGGGTATTATCTTCATCATTTGAATAATCCAAAGAGAACAGGTAAGATCAAGATCACCCGCTCTAATTACTGAATTAGAGTAATTCAGTACTCTATGTAATTTAACTCACCTGGAATCAAGATTGCCGGGAGAAATATCAATAACCTCAGATATGCAGATGACACCACCCTTATGGCAGAAAGTGAAGAGGAACTCAAAATCCTCTTGATGAAAGTGAAAGTGGAGAGTGAAAAAGTTGGCTTAAAACTCAACATTCAGAAAACAAAGATCATGGCATCTGGTCCCACCACTTCATGGGAAATAGATGGGGAAACAGTGGAAACAGTGTCAGACTTTATTTTGGGGGGCTCCAAAATCACTGCAGATGGTGACTACAGCCATGAAATTAAAAGACACTTACTCCTTGGAAGGAAAGTTATGTCCAACCTAGATAGCATATTCAAAAGCAGAGACATTACTTTGCCAACAAAGGTCCGTCTAGTCAAGGCTATGGTTTTTCCTGTGGTCATGTATGGATGTGAGAGTTGGACTGTGAAGAAAGCTGAGTGCTGAAGAATTGATGCTTTTGAACTGTGGTGTTGGAGAAGACTCTTGAGAGTCCCTTGGACTGCAAGGAGATCCAACCAGTCCATTCTGAAGGAGATCAGCCCTGGGATTTCTTTGGAAGGAATGATGCTAAAGCTGAAACTGCAGTACTTTGGCCACCTCATGCGAAGAGTTGACTCATTGGAAAAGACTCTGATGCTGGAAGGGACTGGGAGCAAGAGGAGAAGGGGACGACAGAGGATGAGATGGCTGGATGGCATCACTGAGTCGATGGACGTGAGTCTGGGTGAACTCTGGGAGTTGGTGATGGACATGGAGGCCTGGCGTGCTGCGATTCATGGGGTCACAAAGAGTTGGACACGACTGAGCGACTGATCTGATCTGATGCCAAGTTAAAGATTTCCCTGGTGTGGCCATAACTTCGCGTCTTTAAGGTTTAATCTCTTCATTCAAATCTGAATTTTAAAAGGGTTTGTCTTTACTTCCCTATCAAAGCAAACATTATATAAAATAATGTTTAAAAAAAATTTTAACTTACACATGAAAAGTCTTTTGAGTACTTTCATTTGAAATCTAAATAAAGATTCACATTATTTTTAGAAATAAGTAAATGACATAGGGCAGCCAACTCACATTACTAATACATCAAAAAGCTATTTTAAGATTTATAGATAGCTTGGTTCTTGTTAGAGCATCATATCATTTTGAAACACTTCATCCTTTTTTTAAACTTTGCTTTCTGCTTGTTAAACTTTCGAGATGAGACTGCTTTAATACACATTGAATTTTCAGGGCCCATAAAATTAGGACTAGAGATACAGATATGGATAAAGGTACAGCTTTGGTATGATATCTAGTAGGTTGTCAATTAGTAAAAATCACCATGTTACCATAACCAGTACCTAAAACTATCAGGCAAACAAGATCATATACCAAATAGACTGAGTGATATTTCTCTGCATGGAAAGACCTTTTTAAGTTTAAACATAGATTTTATGTTTCTATGAAACACTCATCTAGTCACTATTATTGTAGCTATCATTTTGAATCTTATTGATTTATCCTTTTGTAAGAATTTTTGGACTTATTTAGCTTAGAAAGGGGCTTCCCTGGTGGCTCAAACAGTAAAGCTTCTGTCTGCAACGCTGGAGACCCAGGTTTGATCGCTGGGTTGGGAAAATCCCCTGGAGAAGGAAATGGCAACCCACTCCAGTACTCTTGCCTGAAAAATCCCATGGATAGAGGAGCTGGCAGGCTACAGTCCATGGGGTCACAAAGAGTCAGACACGCCTGAGTGATCTGACTTTCACTTTCAGCTTAGAAACATATTCACTCACTCAGAAACCTGTATTCCAAGAACCCTTTGGAAATATATTTATTTCTCAGCACACCACTAAATAGAATTTACCTCTCCCTTTCTTCTTTCCTACTCTAAGAAAACGTATCCGAACGAACTTTCCCTCATCATCTCCCAGGACCACCAGGGAAGCCATCTGCTGACAGGAACACTCATTTGTTTATTACTTGGATTCCTTCTTTTCTTGCTTGTACTCAGGCATGTCTGACTCTTTGTGACCCCATGGACTATAGCCCACCAGGCTCCTCTGTCCATGGAATTTTCCAGGCAAGTATACAGGAGGGGCTTGCCATTTCCTCCTCCAGGGGATCTTCCCGACCCAGGGATCGAACCCTCATCTCTTGTGTCTCCTGCATTGGCAGGCAAATTCTTTACCACTGTGCTACCTGGACCCTACCTCTAAATGGGTAATAAAGTAAAATTAACCCCAAGGGCCTGGCTTTGAATCTTTTCCCATTATTTATCAGAGACTTGATTAGAGTGCCTGCATGCTAAGTCCCTTCAGTCGTGTCCAACTCTTTGCAACCCCATGAACTGTAGCCCACCAGGCTCCTCTGTCCATGGGATTCTCCAGGCAAGAATACTGGAGTGGGTTGCCATGTTCTCCTCCATGGGATCTTCCCTGCCCAGGGATCAAACACGTGCCTCTTCTGTCTGCTGCATTAGCAGGTGATTTCTTTACCACTACTGCCTCCACAAGTTATTTAACCTTCCTTAGCCAACATTTCCACTTCTGTAAAATGGGTATAATAACATCTTTTCAGCAGAGTTGTCACTTGGACTAAATTGATGAGATAGTACAAGCAAAAGCACCAGGAACTCCATAAGCATTCATTTCCACTCTGATCTTTTCTTTACAGCCTTAAGCAACGGATTCCAACCAATAAATCCAGCTGTGTCTCAAAAAATCTTCACCTGGTATCAGAAGCACAAACTCAAAGGGGTTATCGATATTGTATTATAGATTTTATAGTATTCATTAAGTTCTAACTAGGGTTCTCTATGCTGTGCTCTATAGATCAGGGATCCCCAACACCTGGGATCCAAAGCCTCATGATCTGAGATGGAACTAATATAATAATAATAGAAATAAAGTGCACAATAAGTGTGATGTGCTTGAATCATCCCAAAACCTACCCCTCCTTCTGTGGAAATATCGTCTTCCACGAAACTGGTCCCTGGTGCCAAAAAGCTTGGGGACTGCTGCTGAAAAGAATACAAATATAGGAGATCACACCCCCACTTCTAAGAGCTTGAGTGGTTTTCAGCCGATTGTTGTCAGCTCATGCAGAGATGAACTCAAAGTGGGGTCAGAATTGGGACAGAATGTGACTCAGGAAAATGCAAAGAGACTCACCCAGCTCATGTCCTCAAATGCCACCCTTACCAAGTTGGCTGGTAGAATTCCCACAGGAACTTGATCCCTAGGCTTCCTACCGATTCCCCCATGGATACGCACAAACACACCGAGAGAGAGAAAAGGGTCAGTCTTGACATTTACTTATTGCTTAGCATGAATCAGGTTTTCCAGAGTCTTTCCTGAAAACAAGGATTGAAATGTGAAGAGAAGGGAGTATGGAAACTTTGGGACCCTGAGGAGGAAAAGAGAAATAACACCAAAAGATACCAAAGGTAGAAGAAGTCAAAGGAAGGAAACAATGATAAGAGACACTTCATGTGTATCACAGTTTTGCTGAGAGCTAGTTTTGCACGTGTAAATCTTGCTTCCAAAGAGACATTCATATAATATCCAGTTAAATTGGATTCAAGGATAGCTGTTTCAGCTACTCCACATAATTCCCACTGCCACACAAAACACCTGGTTTGTGGGGACAAAACAGTTTACATAAACAGAGTGAGTCTTGATTTTTTTAACTAAATGTCTTCTAATGAAATCATACCCGGATTAAAAAAAAAAAAAATGTTGAAAGCTATGAGCTTGGGCTTATATTTCTTACTCTAAATAATAAGTATCTCTGACTACAATAATAAGAAAATTTTTTTAACACCGAGGCCTAGATTTTCTTCAAAAGTGTGCCAGATTTTGGCTCCACTGAAGATAAGGAAAATTCTCAAGTAATTAACATCAAATCCGCATGTCCATCAGACTCTAAATTCTAATTGGAGAAGGGCCAGGTTATTCTCCCTAATAACCCAAGAGATGTGATCCATATTTCTCTTCTGCACATTTTCTGTTGAGGAAAACTGACTCCGTGAAAGTCCCTATTTAGAAAGTCAACTCTTGGAATTCGAAGTTTGGAGGCAATACAAGTTATATCACTGGTTTATTAAAGACAAGCATTGCTGGGAATTTCCTTGCAGTCCAGTGGTTAGGACTCCAAGCTTTCACTGTACAAGGCCAAGGTTTGATCCCTGGTCTGGGAACTGAGATTCCCAGATCCTACAAAGCCACAGGGTACAGCCAAATAAATTTAAAATTAAATTTTTTTTTAATTCTTTTTTTTTTTTTTAATGTAGACCATTTTTAAAGTCTTTATTGAATTTGTTGCAATATTGCTTCTGTTTTATGACAGGTTTTTTGGCCCAGACCCATGTTAGATCTTAGCTCCCTGACCAGGGATCAAACCCGCACCTTCCGCATCGGAAGACAAAGTCTTAACCACTGTACTGCCAGGGACGTTCCAATAAAATATATTCTTAAAAAAAAAAAGAAAGACAAGCATTGCTGCCTCTGGCAGTTACGGTTAGCTAAATGTTACTTAATAAAGCATTCTAGTCTTAGGCTAGAAATGGTGATTGTATTTTAAAAGGTACTTTTTTCCCCCCTAAAAACGGACTACCTTTATTTAACCCCTAGGAGTCCATAGTCTTTTTGGAGACTTGTGGCTCATTTTGTTATCAATGATCAATTCCCCATCTCCCAGGCCAGTCTGTCACCAAGTCTTTCCAACCCTTCCTTCAAAATGTAGTCTGAATTCAGTCATCCCATCGCATTCTCTAATCCAGGCTTTTACCACTTTATCTGTGTGCCATGATAAGCCTCTTTCATTCTCTCATATCCTCACATTCCAGGCTATATCAATTGAACACTTACCATTTTCATCATATTACTCCCTTGCTCAAGAATTCTTGACACTCTGCTGCTTCTGATCAAAACAAACTCTTTCATTGCACTCTCTTGATTGACTTGGTAATGCTGCTGCTGCTGCTGCTAAGTCACTTCAGTCATGTCCGACTCTGTGCGACCCCATAGACGGCAGCCCACCAGGCTTCCCCGTCCCTGGGATTCTCCAGGCAAAAACACTGGAGTGGGTTGCCATTTCCTTCTCCAACGCATGAAAGTGAAAAGTGAAAGTGAGCGACCCCATGGACTGCAGCCTACCAGGCTCCTCCATCCATGGGATTTTCCAGGCAAAAGTACTGGAGTGGGGTGCCATTGCCTTCTCCGTGGTAATGCTAGTTTGCTACTGCTAAGTCACTTCAGTCGTGTCCGACTCTGTGTGACCCCATAGATGGCAGCCCACCAGGCTCCCTCATCCCTGGGACTGACTCTCCAGGCAAGAACACTGGAGTGGGTTGCCATTTCCTTCTCCAATGAGTGAAAGTGAAAAGTGAAAGTGAAGTCACTCAGTTGTATCCAACTCTTAGAGACCCCATGGACTGCAGCCCACCAGGCTCCTCCGTCCATGGGATTTTCCAGGCAAGTTTACTGCTATCTAAAACAAAGCGAGCGACTGAACTGAACTGCAAACAAACTTTCCACACAAGACTCCAGCAAAATGCCCAGCTCAGAGAGGGGCTTAGTAAATGTTGGTTACTCTTCCACAGTTCAGACCTCTGCTCCAGTTGTAGAGAGTTTAAGCATTTCCTGAACAAATTGTGCTCTTTCTGACTTAGGTTTTGCTAATGATTTCTGTCTGAAGGAGAAAAGAAGAATTGTTAAAAGATGTGTTGTTGTTGTTGTTGTTGTTGTTTAGTCACTAAGTCATGTCCGACTCTTTGCGACCCCCTGGACTATAGCCTACTAGACTCCTCTGCCCCTGGGATTTCCTAGGGAAGAATACTGGAGTGGGTTGCCATTTCCTTCTCCAGCGGATCTTCCCAGCTCAGGGATCAAATCCGCATCATCTGCATTGCAGGCGCATTCTTTACTGCTGAGCCACCAGGGAAGCCCCAGAAGATGTGTAGCTTCCTTTTTTACACCTGATTTCCAGAAATGGTATCTTTCCTACACTCTCTTTCTATACCCTACCTGCCTTCAAGCCCAGGATGACTATCACATCTTCCAAGAAGCTGTACCCATCTGCTCCAGGTGACAGATTTTTCCCCAAATCTCTCTGCCTTTTAAAACCCATAGGAGATCTCATTGTACTTCTCTGTTGCACAGCCCACCCGACTTTGACAGAGCACTAGAAATACAGAAACTAAGTAAAGCTTAGCTAATTAATAAGAGCAGAAGCAGAGACACCCACAATCTTGCATGAAAGTGAAAAGTGAAAGTGAAGTTGCTCAGTCGCGACCGACTCGTGGTGACCCCATGGACTGTAGCCCACCAGGCTCCTCCATCCATGGGATTTTCTAGGCAAGAGTACTGGAGTGGGGTGCCATTATTGCCTTCTCCGACCAAGTGGATAAGGAGTCACTAAATAGTTGCAGCTCATTTATCCTATAAACCCTACCTTGACATGAGGTAGAAGTGTGAGATGTAGGTGAAACATAGAGCTGCTTCGTGGTTTATACTTTGCTTAATTCTCCAGAATCAGTCATCATTAACACAGGGGCTAGTTTAGTCCTTAATTTGTATCAAACATGATGCTAAATGCTTTATCGACATTGCTGTTATTGTTTTAGTCACTAAATCATGTCTGACTCTTTGCAACCCCATGGACTGTAGCCCACCAGGCTCCTCTGTCCAGGGGGACTCCCAGGCTAGAATACAGGAGTAGGTTGTCATTTCCTTCACCAGGGGATCTTCCCCACCCAGGATCGAACCCACATCTCCTGCATTGCAGGTGGATTCTTTACCACTGAGCCACCTGGGAAGCCCCCTTTATCTATATAGTGTTATTTAATTTTTCCAACAACTCTATGAGCTATTACTAAACACATATGGGAAACTGAAGTTCAGAAAAGTTGAGTGATTTATGCAAGATCATAACAGTGATGGAAATGAATCTGGAAACCACCCCTCACTAGTTCCAAAGCCCTAGGCCCTTAACTTTTACACTAAATTGTCTCAGAAAAATATGAAGAAAAATAAAAGATGACTAGAGGAATAAGCACTGCATTAGGCTTATGAGAAATGAACAAGTCAACATTCACAGACAAAGATGTCTCCTTTTCTCGTGGACTCTCCTTACTCCCTATAATAAATTCAGTAATATGGAATTACTTTTTAAAAGTTTACTTGGTTTTCTCACTTATTATAAATGAGATGTTTTCCTTTGTTTCCCCCCTACATGTGTGGTCTATAGACCACATGCACTGGAATTCAAAAGGCATGCACAGTGCGTGTGATGGCAAGTGTTGCGTGGTGTGACACACTCCTTACTCAAGAATTCAGAGGGAGTGTCCCCAAGTGTCTGCAAAGCATCTTTCTGTACATTTGTAACTTCAGGTGCATTAGGAAATACAGATTGTTGGACCTCGGTCGGAACTTACTGCAATAGGAGTAGGGCCATGGAACATACATTTTTGATGAGTGCTCTCCAATGATTATTTTAAGAAAGATTGAGAAACAGGGATCTCTAACTCCTGTCTTGGATTCTCTAGTTAGGTGCTTTATCTAGATCTATGGGAATACGCTGATCCTTTTTAAAATTTAATTTTAGAAGGTTGTTCATAAAACTTCATAAGCGTCCTTCTGTAGGGGTAAAAGGCAGGAATTACTTGCAATAAATGACAACCCTTATTGGAAGCTACCATATCAAAAAACCCCATGAATTTCAGAAGTGGACATTCTTGGGACATTTGAAAGAGACTGGAACAAACCAATCAAAATTGACTGATGAAAAATATGCAGGAATTCTCAGTGCTCAAAAGATGATGGTAAATTAATTACAAGTTGTACATCTTGTATTTCAAGGAAGAATCTATTCATGCAACCCAGAGAGCAAGAGCCTCCTCTCTCCATGGCTCTTTTCTGTACATTACTTTTGTTAAAATGAAAATGAGGGCACATTTATTTGTGTCATCCCAAATTATGACATAATCATACTATTTAGAACAAACAAGCTTTATACACTACAATTTCTCTGGAACTCTGTTGATTATAACAGGACTTGTCTTGCTCATGTGGAACACGAGCACAAGGAAGAAAATTGTACATTTGCTTTCTCCCTGGAGTTTGGGTTTACATGTGTCTGTCTTGAAAGCCAGCCAATCAAGCACTTGTTACTCCTCAAAATCTTGAATTTATAAAGTGCATAAAAACAGAAGGAGCTTTTCTTTTTTTGTTGTTTGGTTTTTCTTTTTGTTTTAACAAGAGACTTTATTCTTCAGAGCAGTTTTAGGTTTATAGATAAATTGAGTAGAAAGTATAAAGAGTTCTTACAGACTCTTTCTCCCTACACATGTAGTTTTCTTTTTCTTCTTAGAGACGCAGCTTGGAATAATGGAGAGGGTTTAAACAGTCCAGTCCAGGGATGAGAGTTTAAATCATTACTCTGTTATTTACTAACAGTGTGGTCTCTGGACTTCAGTCTTTGTCTCTGCAAATTAAGAATACTAATAGGTACATAGCATGGTTATTCCAAAGATCAGAAATAGTATAAATGAAAGTCTAATGAAAAGACACATGCAACTGATAGTCATTGTCATTTCTAAGTTGGGATGGGTTGATTCGCCAGTTGGGTGGATTTCTTTCAGGGCAACACTGAGCGGGAATACAGCATAACAGCAGCCATGAAAAAAGTGTCAGAAGAGTAGGTGATGAAGAATCAAGGCTTCACCTCTTTCACCTCTGGAACAATCCGCCACTGGGGGCTGCACAGTCTAGGAACCCCAGGGTAATTGTGACCACCATAATAATGCAGTCTAATAAAGTCTGATGGGGGAGGAAATGGCAACCCACTCCAGTATCCTTGCCGAGAAAACTCCATGGACAAGGGAGCCTGGTGGGCTGCAGCCGATGGCACTGCAAAGACTGAGCGACTGCGCGCATGTGGTCAAGTCTGAATGGGCTGTATAATGTCACACATCACAGAGCCCAGATCCTTACCTGGTTTTACTTCGTCCCCTTTCAATCACTACTTTTTAAAGTGTTCCTTCCTCCAGGAGCACCGTAAGAAAGAAGGAAGGAAGGAAGAAAAGGAGAGAAGGAAAGAATCAATTCTCAGAAGATCTAAGGTTTCAATGATGATGTGGTTTAAAGTGTATGATTATGTGACTTTAACGGATGACATTAGACTGCAAGCAAAAGCTGATGCCAGTGGAAGAAACCCAAGCCTTCCCTTCCTCACGGCTGTGACCTCACACCACCTGGGGTCCCCTGTCAAAGGGGGTGCAACTGAATATGCGTGTTAAGAGGTCACTGAAGGAAGCCATGACACAGGGCTCTAAGTATGGCAGCCTCACCTCAGACCGAACTATTTCAAGAGGGTCTGCCTCACCTGTCCCATTCATCACTCCCGCTGGAGTCTATTTAGCCGGAAGTGTGGGAGCACCAGCAAGAAACCAGCATTTAGAACTGGGCTTCAGGAAATGCTGCTGGAACCAAGACAGTGATATTTTTATCTTACCTAGCCAATTGCCAGCTCTTAGTACATGTTTCCTCATGCAGTTTGAACAATGACATAATTTGCTCTCCTTTGAAATTGTTATAGCTCCATGAATTTTATAATAAAAGAAAGCGAAAATGGAGAATGTGAAAAAGAAATGTGCTCCAACCACCTAAGGTTTGGAGATGGAAATATCACCAGAGGGATTTCTGGAAGCCATACTTCAACAATGCGTGATAAAAAAAAAAAAATCATACTCCCCATCACTGGGTCATACCAGGCATGCTCTTTTTTAGGTCATGCAGCATGCAAGATCTTAGTTCCCTGACCAAGGATCGAACCTGTGGCCCCTGCAGAGGAAGTGCAGAGTCCTAACCACTGGACTGCCAGGGAAGTCCCCAGGCAAGCATTTTTAAATACCCTTCATGAAAAAGATGATGGTAAGAAGGCAGGAGGCAGGGTGGTGGTAGGGGGGCTCTTTTCCTCAGAGCAGAGCATACCTGCAGCATTATCGAGGCTGAAGGCAATGCGTACTGGCTTATCTGCAGGTACCCTGGCTGTGCTGATCATGTGGGCACCTGAGCCTTGGCCTTCCTCTGGGTCTTCCAGCTGCAAGGACAAGACAGAGCCATGGTCACTTTATCCAACATCGTCCCAAGAGCCCTTTGGAAATTAGAAAAGAAAATTAGTAAGCAATGTTTTCTTATTTTAAAGCTGTTTCTAGCTCCTAGCTTCCTTTCCCTACACCTGCTCCATTTAAAATTCTTTTTCTGGCTTATAAAAAAAATTGCTTTGGAAATACATCTAGAGTGAGATTTACAGGATGGAGCAAAATCTCCACCCACCTCACTTTTTTTAATATCCCCTATACTGACCCATCCAGCCCTGGCCCTTTGAGGTCTTACATAGTGCTTTATTTTTAATTGAGGGGGATTAAGAATCTTAATAAGGCATCAGACAGTTCTTCACACTCAGAAGCCTGAACTGGATCTGAATTATTGATCTGGGAGTGGTAACAAATGAGTATCATATCATGGAATTATTTCATTGACTACTTAATTATTTCAATACCAAAGACTACTTAAAGACATTCCCCCATTATATTATGAATAGTATGTGCTTTAAATATCTGATTACCTATAAGTCTATCAAACATTTCTAAAGCATATATGATAAAAGCAAAAGACAACATATAATATAAGCAAAAGACAAATCCTAAAACATCCTACGCATACTCCACCCCACCAACTAAATTATCATTGAATTAATAAACTAAGATAGAAATGAATGGAAAAACATACTACAGATAAGATGGACTGGGGTGGGTGAAAATATATGAATATTTCTTTGTTAAAATAAGAGAATTTAGCCCAAATACATTTTAGCAAAGATATTTGTTTTTATTCAATGGAACTAGGAAAAGATGTTATTATAAATACACGATATCTTTGTCATTTAAACCCATATATTTAAGGTCTCTATTTTTAATCAAGCATCCCCCTAAGCCTTCTATTTTCCTTCTCATGGAGACAGTAAACCAAAAACTCTGAATGATATTTTAAGGAAAATGTTTCTAAAAATGGCAATATATAAATCATCTATTTACCCATCCTTAGTGAGATTCTGGGAACTGCTGTAGCAGGGCATTTTCTCACAGCAAGGTTTCTGATTCTTTCCCATAACTTTTCTCTATCTAAAAATAGTGTTCTAGAAAACTGAATTTTGTTTTTACAATTATTTATAGAGTCAAAGCAAATGCATATATATATATGTATATTTAGACATACATACATATGGAATCATCTTACCCCGTACATGAAAAGAGAACAGGCTTATATTAAACACCTAGCATAGCTTTGGAGAAAAACCAGCGACTGTTTAACACCCAGTTAGAATCATAGTCGGCCCATTCATTTAACACTACAAGTAGCAATGAACCATAAAGCACTCCAAGTCATGTCATTCTAAGTTAGAAAAAAGTATTAACATGAAACATTCGACTCAAGAAAAGGGTAATATAAAATCACTGTTACTTGACTCAAAATTTGCTTTATCTTAGCTCTGACATACATTTGTGTGTAGTCTCGTCTGGTTAGAATCAACCATCTCGTTAGCCACCTGTTCCTAGGGAATAGAACAGACTGTCTCAAATTAAACAAAACAAACAATAAAAATCCCCTTAAAGTTGCAGCCAAAAGAAAGTCTTATCATCACACCCTGTACCATCACCAAACCATATTATCGGAACATCTGAGGGTGAAAAGCTTCACTCCTCCTTTGGCTAAATCTCCCAGTGCTTTCTTGCACCAAGACAGAAACCACAAGGGGTGGAAATTTGCCTCCAGGGGTTTTGTAGATAGATCCCTGGCAGGGTTTCCAGCCAAGGGGTGGGAGAGAATGAAATTGATCAACACAGCTAATTAGAGCCCCTCCCCTCCACACAACGGAGAACATCTGTCTGCCTCCCAAAGGATGGCGGGCGGCAAAGTTGGGTGGATCTGGAGTTCCACACGGTGTCAGCCCCTGCACCCACTTGCCTTTTCATCACACCGCCTGGGGGAAATGGGCTGATTCCTCCTCGGGGCGGTAGCAGAGCTTTGGTGAAGTTGCTGGTGCTCTGAGCGTTTCGTTGGCCTTTCACACCTGTCGCCTTACCTCACTTAGTCGAGTGTCTGGACTCGTGTAATCCAGGGCCAGCCACTGCCTTGGCCGGTCGCTGCCTTTGTGGAGTAGAGACCTAGTGGCAGACCAGGCTGCACCTGCCACATAGCAGCGTGACAATCTGAGCAGCAGTGACAGCTGGGAGGGCGGCTCGCTGCTACCTGCTGTCCCCCAGACCCCAGCGTCCCACGGGGCCTCTCCCTGTTCCGCTTCCCTCCACGACCCCTCTCTCCTTTCCTTGCCTCTCCCGCAGCCAGGATGTTGTCATGCTTCTAGAAAAAGCAAGCGCAAAAGAAAAACCCTCCTCCTGTCAAGAGGCATTGATAAACAGCAAGTTGCGGAGCGTCCAAATGTTTTAATTCATTAGTCCTGGCAAACCTAAAATACAAACAGACTTGCTTCACAAGACAGGAATGTCTTCAGCGTGACCCAATCGGTGTCTGTGTCTATTCCAGCAAACGGGCCGGGAGAGCATGACTGCAGTCAGCAAAAATGTTTCGGCCGCTCCAATCGGCTCCCCGGGACCCGGCCAACTTGGATGGGCCACCGGCCGACTCGGAGGAGATGATAGAGTGATGATTCCGCGGAAGAACGTGAGGGCTGCGGTTGAGCTGCTGTTGGGCTTGATGACTTGATCCCATCTACGATGCAACTGACCGCGCAACGGAGAGTCGATGGTAAACAGGCCGGGAGAGTTCAAACTGTCCAAACTTTTTAACAGCCATCAACCTGGAGGTCAGAAGTACTTCAGAAGAGGCGGATGTTGGAGTTTAAATGATGAAAGATAAATATTAGGAGGATGCACCAAAACAAATATCGTATATTAAGACGTATATATGGAATCTAGGGAGAAGGCAATGGCACCCCACTCCAGTACACTTGCCTGGAAAATCCCATGGATGGAGGGGCCTGCTGGGCTGCAGTCCATGGGGTCGCTAGGAGTCGGACACGACTGAGCGGACTTCACTTTATTTTTTCATTTTCATGCATTGGAGAAGGAAATGGCAACCCACTCCAGTGTTCTTGCCTGGAGAATCCCAGGGACGGGGGAGCCTGGTGGGCTGCCGTCTATGGGGTCACACAGAGTCGATCATGACTGAAGCGACTTAGCAGAGCAGCAATGGAATCTAGGAAGATGGTACTGATGAACCTATTTGCAGGGCAGCAATAGAGATGAAGACATGGAGAACACACTTGTGGACACAGTGGAGGAAAGAGAGGATGGGACAAATTGAGAGAGGAGCACGGAAACATAGCCATTACCATATGTAAAACAGATAGTCAGTGGGAATTTGTTAACACAAAAAGCTCAGCCTGGTCTCTGTGACAACCCAGAGGGGTGGAATGGGTGGGAGGTGGGAGGAAGGTTCAAGAGGGAGGGGACATATGTATACCTGTGGCTGATTCATGTTGCTGTGTGGCTGATTCATGTTGCTGTTTGGCAGAAACCAACATAACATTGTAAAGCAATTATCCTTCAATTAAAAATAAATAAAAAAGAGAGAATGTACAGACTGGGAGAAAAATCTTTGCAAAATACATACTAGGTAAAGGACAGATATCCAAAACATAAAAAGAACTCTTACAACTCAGCAACAGGAAAACAATCCAGTGGGCAAAATCTCCGAATAGACATCTCACAAACAAAAATATACAGACAGCAAATAATCATGAAAGGATGCTGAATACCATATGTCGTTGCTGCTGCTGCTGCTGCTAAGTCGCTTCAGTCGTGTCCGACTCTGTGCGACCCCATAGACGGCAGCCCACCAGGCTCCCCCGTCCCTGGGATTATCCAGGCAAGAACACTGGAGTGGGTTGCCATTTCCTTCTCCAATGCACTAAAGTGAAAAAATAAAGTGAAGTTGCTCAGTCGTGTCCGGCTCCTAGCGACCCCTAGGAAATTGCAAATTAAGCAAAATGAGATACCCTAATAGATACGCTATTAGAATGGCCAGAATCTAAAAAATAAAACAACAAGACTGACAATGCCAAATACTGCTAAGGGTGAAAAGTGGGGTGGCCACTTGGGAGGCAGTTTGGTAGTTTTCTACAAAACTGAACATAGTCTTAGCATATGATCCAGCAGTCACACTGCTTGGTATTTACTCAAAGGAACTAAAAACTCGTGTCCACATAAACACTTACACACAGGTATTTACGGCAGCTTCATTCATGATTGCCAAAACTTGGAGGCAAACCACACATCCTTTCATAGGTGAATGACTAAACAAACTGTTGTATATCCACACAATGAAATATTAGTCAGTGGTAAAAAGAAATAAGTCTATCAAGACACAAAAAGACACGGAGGAAGCTTAAGTGTGTATAATTAAGTGAGAGAGGCCAGTCTGAAAAGACTACATACTGTATGATTCCCACTACAAGGCATTCTGGAAAAGGCACAGTTATGCAGATAGTACAAAGACCAGCAGTTGACGGTGTTTGGGGAGAGGGGAGAGGGTGGAGAGGGAGAGGGGGATAAATAGATGGCGCGTGGGGTTTTAGGGCAGTGAGACTATTCTGTATGACACTCGAATGATGGCTTTATGTCATTATACATTTGTCACAACCCATAAAATGTACAACACCAACAGTTACAAACTACAGACTTTGGTTAATAATAATGTGTCTATATGGACCCATCAATTGTAACAAATGTACCATACTAATGCAAGATGTTAAGAATTGGGGAAATTAGGGGAGGAGAAGTGGAGGGAGGAGATAGATGGGAGCTGCATGATTTCCTCATTTTTCCCTGTAAACTTTAAATTGCTCAAAAAATGTTAAATAAATAAGTAAAAGGATATAGAAAGTTTCCTTGCTCTAATGAATAAAAGGCTAATTTGTTATGCTATACACAGTGTGTGTGTGTATGCTCAGTTGTGTCTGACTTTTTGCGACCCCCATGGATTTTTGCTCACCGGGCTCCTCTGTCCATAGGAGTTCCCAGGTAAGAATACTGGAGTGGGTTGTCATTTCCTTCTCCAGGGGATCTTCCTGACCCATAGATCCAACCCACATCTCCTGCAATGGCAGGCAGCTTCTTTACCACTGCATCACCTGGGAAGCCCATAAACAGTAATAAGGGGTATAGATGCAAATGATTAAAAGCATTCACATATAAGCCTATTTGCATTTCTAACGGCAAATCTTTCCAGAAATTTTTTATTACTGTTTGATGTTATTTTATGGAAACATCATTTATCTATTGCATTAAAATTTATTAAAGAGTCTTATCCAAAAGAGGTTCATCTTCATCTTCCCAATAATCCTGAAATAAACATGGTCAATACTGTCATCTCTATTTAATGGATGAGCAAACTGAGACTCAGACGATTTAAGTAACAGGTTCAGGGAGAAATGATCATTAGGAAATAATGACCCAGGAAAGATTCAGTTTCTCTCATATTGGGGCTTCCCTGATAAAGAATCTGCCTGCAGTGCAGGAGACCTGGATTCGATCCCCGGGTTCACACTATTTCCACTGTACCAGGAGGCACTCTACAAGAAAGATCAGATTGGGTTGTTTTGTTAACAGTGTCTGACTCTCGAACTTCCTTGGTGGTCCAGTGGTTAAGATACCACCTGCCAATGCAGGGGACACATATTCGATCCCTGGTCCTGGAAGATTCCACAGGTTGCAAGGCAGCTAAGCTTGTGCATCACAACTACTGAGCCCATGCACCTCGAGGCTGTGCTCTGGAATAAAAGAAGCCACCTCAACGAGAAGCCCGCACACCCGAACAAAGAGTAGCCCCGGCTCACCTCAACTAGAGGAAGCCCATGAGCAGCAACGGAGGCCCAGGATGGCCAAAAATAAGCAAGCAAATAACAATGCCTGACTCTCAACTTTGGGTCTGAAGGAGACGAAGGTATACTTTTCTTCATGGTCTAGCATCTAGGTTCCCCCAACACCATCTTTACCGTGACACCTAAGTTCAACCTCAAGGAAACTGAAGTTTGTGGATCCCGTGTGCAATGATGAGGAAGTGGACACCAATTCTGCACGGGCTCCCAAATCCGGGTGTGCCTTCAGGGAAAACTAGTGGCGACAAGGACGTTGCCAAAGGAATCAGTAACTGAAGGCATCTGGAGTCCAGTGAAACTGACCCTTCATAATGGAAGGACTCAGAAGGAGGTAGCATCTTTTTCCTCTGCCCTGATCATCAAAGCCCTTGGTGAGCCAACCAGAGAAAGAAAAAGGCAGTTACACACTAGACACAACAGAAATATCACCTCTTATGATGTTGTCAAAAGCACCTGACAGATGTAACATAGGTTTTTATACAGAGAATTCTCCAGCATCTTTATAGCAGTCCTGGGGACCACCTACTGTGTGGTCTGCTATGTCCAGCTACATTCTCATGACATTAGCAGCAGTGTGATGATGCCCAGTTGGTAAAGAAATACAAAGGAAAAGACGTCATTAAAGGACAATGACAATCACAACAAAGGAACAAAAAGACTACATCTAAATACTCTAAATGTGCTCTGTCCAAGCCCAATCACACAAATTCAAGGCTTTAAATAAGAATATTCACCAGTTCTTCTGTTCCCATGGGAGCAGTGATGTATTTCTTGGCTCTTTATCTAAACACTTCCAAGAGGGTAACAAATCTGAAACCCAAGTGAAATCCCTTCCCACAATTGTAACCCAAAATAACTACATGGTATTTTAAGAATTCAATAGAATTATACTAATTCAATCCAGAAAGAATAGGGTGTGTACCTCAAAATATTAACAGATTAGCAGTATGTCTCTGGCTAGGAGCAACATGTAAAATTTTTGTTTTCTCCTTTTCAGCAGTAGATGGGTTTTTATTGTTACATGGAAAGTTTTTTTTTTTTTGTAAGGTTTTTTGTTTATTTACTTTTTGGTTGTGCTGGGTCTTTGTTGCTACTTGCGGGCTTTCTCTAGTTGCAGCGAGCAGGTGTTACTCTGCATGCGGTGCACAGGCTTCTCATCGCAGTGACTTCTCTTGTTACCGAGCACAGGCTCTAGGCACATGGGCTCAGTAGTTGTGGCACAAGAACTTAGTTGCTCCAAGGCTTGTGGGATCCTCCCAGACCAGGGATAGAGGACCAGGGATCAAAACTCTATCCCCTGCCTTGGCAGGCGGATTCTTATCCACTGTACCACCAAGAAAGTCCTGGAAAGTTATTTTTAACAGAAATCAAGGAGACTTTCAAATAATGAACCCTTGACTTGCTTCTGAATTGTGGTCTATAATACACACGGCAGCTCAGCGTACAGACTGTTGTCACAATTAATGCGATCTCAATTTCTTGATACAATTCAATAGGCATCTTGGGGAGACTTGCTATGTACCAGGCTAGTATTTCCCAAACTTCCTCATTCTGGGTTCATGCCTTTTAAAAATACCCATTCCCATGGCTCTGCAATGGCTAGGATTGGGTCCAGGGTTTTATAAATTTAAACATTTTTAAAAATTTAAAATTTAAACAGAAATTTTAAAAATTTCTGTGCAGCATTTAGAGAATGCCTTAAAAGACATTTTCATCAATAATTTAAAGTTAGCTTCCCCCTGCTATCTGACATATGCAACCTATAATCTCCAAAAAAGAAATGGTTCATGATAGTGAAGTAATTAGTCTTCCCTTAAAACCATCAGTCAGCAATTTTTTCTGTAAAGGATCAAATAAGACATGTCTCACACTGAATGAACTACTGTGATCGCTGCCACAACTCAGCTCTGCTGCTGTAGCACAAAAGCAGCCACAGACAAGATGTGCTTGGGACTTCCCTGTGGTGCAGTGGATGGGAGTCCACCTGCCAACGCAGGGAACACGGGTTCAATCCTTCCTCCGGGAAGAATCCGCATGCCAAGGAGCCGTTAGGCCAGTGCCCCACAACTACGGAACCTGTGCTCTGCCATGGGAGAAGCCACTGCAGTGAGAAGCCTGCACACCACAACTAGAGAAAGCTTGCATGCAGCATCGAAGACCCAGCACAGACAAAAATAAATAATTCTATTTTTTTAAAAAAAGATCTATTTGAATGGAGGACCTCCAACTTGATTTACAAGAGCAGGAAACAAATGGACGTATCTGGGTTCCAATAAAACTTTATTGACAAAAACAGATAGCAGCCTAGATTTGCCCCACAGCCACAGTTTACTTCCCAGTTGGCACTAGTGGCGAAGAACCCGCCTACCAACGCAGGAGACGTAAAGACGCAGGCTCAGATCTTGGGTCGAGAAGATCCCCAGGAGGAAGGCATGGCAACCCACTCCAGTATTCTCGCCTGGAGAATCCCCTTGGACAGAGGAGCCTGGCGGGCTACAGTTCCTGGGGTCGCAAAGAATCGGACACATTGAGCACGCAGGGTATAGTTTACCAGCTCCTGCCTCACCTTACTGCAATCTGAAGCTCCAGGAGACATGGCTCCCCCAGAGTGGCAGGAGCAGTCTCCTTGGAGAAAATTCCTTTTCTTTTTCTGCCACTCTCAGTTGCCTCTCTTCATCCCTCCCAACTCCATCCCCACAAAAAATTCTTGTATGTCAGACTTTTCTTCCATCAATCACACAAAAGCCCCCAAGCTCCTTCTGAACCCTACTGTTCTATAATATAAAGGACTGGTACATCTGCTTGAAACAAACTGAGGGAATAAATACTTAAGTAAGCAAGAGAGTACAAGGATTTTAGCAGGCTGCTTTGAGCTAGTGAATGCAAATCTGTTACGAGACACACAACAATAAAGCTGTAAAGGGACTTCCTGATGGTCCTGTGGCTAAGACTCCACACTCCCAACGCAGGGGGCCCGGGGTTTGATCACTAGTCAGGGAACTAGATTCTGCATGCCACAACTAAGCCCCAGCAGAAGCAAATAAAGAAATAAATATTTAAATTAAAAAAAAAAAACCTGTGTAAGACTCCCGTGGTGGTACAATGGGTAAGAATCCGCCTACCAATGCAGGTTCGATCCCTGGTCCAGGAAGATTCCAAATGCCACAGGGCACTAAGCCCGAGCTCTAGAGCCCACATGCCACAACTGCTGGGCCCACCTCCTGCAACTTCTGAAGCCCATATGCTTCTAGAGCCTGTGCTCCTCCACGAGAGAAGGCGCCAAGGTGAGAACCCTTGCATTGCAACAAAGAACAGTCCCCATTTGCCACAGCTAGAGAAAGCCCGCCGAGCAACAAAGACCCAGCACAACCATTAATTAATTTTTTTTTTAAAGCTGTATAGATTTGTTACCAAGTCCAAGCTCTTCACCCCATGACAGGCCAATGAATTGGAGATGAGGTGTTGGGGCAAGGAATAGAAGAGGGCAGATAAATGTCTCAAACTAACCCTCTTACTGGAGTCTGGAGGCCAGTTTCTTTTACAGATCAGAGATGGGGGGAGGTGAAGAAACAAAGTAAAAAGGCCATTCATCTTGCAAGTATCTCCTAGAATGGCAAGACTCAGGCAAAGGATGTGTTCATTTCCTTCTTCCTGCCATCCACAGGCCTACAGGATTCTGAACAAAGGCATTTTAGTTTAACAGTTGGGTAGTGGGAGAGGACTCTCTGAGGCAGGCCATTATTTATGATTATAATGACAAAGGTTCCGGAAGTTCAGTTCAGTTCAGTTGCTCAGTCATGTCCGACTCTTTGCAACCCCATGGACTGCAGCACGCCAGGCTTCCCTGTCCTTCACCAATTCCTGGAGCTTGCTCAAACTCATGTCTATCCAGTTGGTGATACCATCCAACCATCTCATCTTCTATCGTCCCCTTCTCCTCCTGCCTTCAGTCTTTCCCAGCATCAGGGTCTTTGCCAATGAGTCAGTTCTTGACATCAGGTGGCCAAAGTATTGGAGCTTCAGTCCTTCCAATAAATATTCAGGACTGATCTCCTTGAGGATGGACCGGTTGGATCTCCTTGCAGTCCAAGGGACTCTCAAGATCTTCTCCAATACCACAGTTCAAAAGCGTTTTTCTCATGGAAAGGGACAGGATACTATGCAGTGTTTTTTTCTTTTTATTTTTTTGATTGGAGGATAACTGTTTTACAATGTTGTATTGGTTTCTGCTGTACAGCAAGGTGAATCAGCTATAAGTATACATATATCCCTTCCCTCTTGAGCCTCCTTCCCACTACTCAGTGTTTAAGAGCCAGGCTTCCTGGGTCCCTAATGTGGCTCTGTCTCTTGCTGATGTGGGACTTTCATAAAACTAGTTAACAAATCAAGTATGGGGAATAACTATAGTGCCTATCTTATCAGTGATTTTGATGATTAAAAGACAATATAAGGAAAGTAATTATAACAATGCTGGAAAAATAATAAGCACTATATGAGTAGAAATTATTATTTCAAGGGGGCAAAATATAGGGAAAACCAACAGCACTGGAAGACTTAGAAGATCTAAGTTTGAATTATTATTCTGCCTTCAGAAAGCTGTGCAAGTTGGGACCAAACATTTCTGAGACCTCAGTGTTTTCACCTATGCCAGTGGTCTGCAAAGTTTTGCTGTAAAGGACCAGAGAGTAAATATTTTAGGCTTAGAAAGCCCTACGGTCCCTGTGGCATTTACTGTGGACCCTCTGTATCCATGCATGGATTCAACCTCTGTGGCTCCTTGAATCCATGGATGTATAATTTGGAGATACAGAACTTGTAGATACAGAACACTGTACTACACTACTTCATAGAAGGGGCTAAAGCATCCATGGATTTGGCCATGGGGCTTGCTGGAACCAATCCACCACTGAGTAATGACTACGCTCATCTCTGTCATTTCTATCATGGAAAGCAGCAATAGACAAGATATAAATGGATAGATGGATGCCAATAAAACTTTATTTACAAAAAGAGTAAAAACAGGTTCATCTGTGTTCCCATAAAGCTGTATTTATAGACACTGAAATTAGAATTCATACAATTTCCAAATGTCACCAAATATTATTCTCTTATTAATGTTTGTCAATTATTTAGAAATTTTAAAAATATTCTTAGTTCATTCTGCTGCTAAATCGCTTCAGTCATGTCCGATTCTGTGCAACCGCATACACGGCAGCCCACCAAGCTCCGCCGTCCCTGGGATTCTCCAGGCAAGAACACTGGAGTGGGTTGCCATTTCCTTCTCCAATGCATGAAAATGAAAAGTGAAAGTGAAGTTGCTCAGTCGTGTCTGACTCTGTGCAACCCCATGGACTGCAGCCCACCAGGCTCCTCTGCCCATGGGATTCTCCAGGCAAGAACACTGGAGTGGGGTGCCATTGCCTTCTATATGGACCACGCCAAAACAGGTAGTGGGACAGATTTGAACCAAGGTCCATAGTTTTCACACTATTAACCTATAGAACTAGCCGACAAGCAAGCAAAGGAAAAGTTAAGTTTTCCCAAACTGGGATAATATAGTGTATGTGTTGGGGCAGGGGGGCATTGTTTTGCCTTCCAACCTCATATAGAATTTGAATGGTTTTATATAAGCTTATAATATAAAACCATTCAAATTACAATATATAAGCTTATATATTATAAGGTTATAACAAAAACTATTCAAATTCTATATGAGCTGGCTCAGACAGTAAAGAATCTGCCTGCAACTCAGGAGACCCAGGTTCAATCCCTGGATCAGGAAGATCCCCTGGAGAAGGGAATGCCTACCCACTGCAGTATTCTTGCAGGCATAGAGGAGCCTGACAGGCTACAGTCGTGAAGAGTCAGACACAACTGAATGACTAACACTTCACACTTCACACATATTATTTATAGTTGGCTAGGTTTGATTTGGGCTTCCCTGATGGCTCAGTGGTAAAGAATCCACCTGCCAATGCAGAATACACGGGTTCTATCCCTGGGTGGGGAAGATCCTCTGGAGAAGGAAACGGCAACCCACTCCAGTATTCTTGACTGGGAAATCCCATGGACGGAGGAGCTTGGTGGGCTACCATCCATGGAGTTGCAAAAGAGTCGGCATGACTTAGCAATTAAACAACAGATTTGATTTACATGTTCCCATTTCTAAAGTAACTAAAATAACATCAAGCTCTTGGAGAGAGAATGAAATTTCCTTTAATATTCTTGACTATGAGAAGTCATATTGATCTTGCATTTCAACATTTGCATCTTTTCTAAGAACACAATCTGGAAGGATTGCTGAGACAAAATTTTAAAACTTGTTACTATAGTGTAGATAAATTTAGTTTATCATTTTCATGTTATCTTAAAGAAAACAAAAAGTTATTGTCTGTAAAATTCCCCAACAGGCAAAACCACGCCCCTCTTTCACACAACCAAAGAGTACTCTCATGCCAAACAACACAATGGCAATAACAACACCATCAAACATCCAGACAACATTCAAAACTTCTGGCTTTCTCACGAATGTCGTATATTATTTTTTAGCTTATTGTTTATTTTTAATCAAGGCCCAAACAAGTTTCAAATATAGAACTGATTGCTATTTTTATTGCATTTTAAAAAATCTGTAAGTACCACTCCCAACTAATTTGGGGCAGTTTATTTGTTTCCAAAACCATAGTTTCCCACAACTGTATCCCCATTATGTCATTTATCACACTTCTCTGTCTTCTAGATTACTTGTAAATCAACAATGAGCTCAAGAAACTTGATCAGGTTCAAATTTGATTTTGTTTTTTGGAGGACTACTTCATAGGCAGTGAATATATGTGTGTTTTCTATTCTTAAAGAAAACATTCTCCAATATTAACTTAGATGATTTTGATAACAATGTTACTTAAGGACAGCCTAAAACTGTGTGTAAGCTTCTTAAGGAACTCTTTATATAAAGAGTTTTAGAGTTATAAAAGTTTATGACACTCTTATAAAACTAGGTTTACAAATTGAATACAAGTAAAGTACCAAAGTTAAACTATTGTTTGACCACATTAATTTAACATGACAGATTGCTTTCCTGAGAATAAACAAGTCCACACAGCTTGAACATAGGACTCCTCATTCTCTGGTACTGGTCCATTAGGGTTCTTCCTGTCCACATTGCCACATGCAGGACACTTGATGCGTTGTGGGACTTTCCCCTCTGTGACCTGCTTTGAAACTCATGCTTGAGTGGTGTCCATGACATCCTTGGCCTTCGTGCAGGATTTGAGAAAAATGCTGAACATCTGGCGTCTGTAAATGTTGACCTTTTTTTGTTCTAACCACAACTGCTTCTTTTGTACTCTATTAACCCATGAACACAAGCCTGTTAAAATTTAAAGGCCTAAAGAAATGTATCCTGAGTGGCTTTCACACATTTCTCAAATGAACTTCAATTTTAAGGTCACAACTTCACTAAAATTATTAAGGAAACTTATTGAACTGTTTCTAAAAATCCCAAACACTGAGCTTCATGATGCATTAAGTATAGCGCCTTTCTGCCCTTTGAGTGTATGTCTTCTCTTTGAGAGCCTTCTGGGCAGGAGAAGACCAAAGGCCAGGCAAACCTCCCGTGTGAATGAGAGGAAGGGGAAAAGAAGTTTTAGATCTAAATTAGTCTTCTTATCATTGCAAGAGTCAAAAACTAATGCAATGTTGGCTTGGATAACAAAGAGTATTTATGGGCTCATATCACTAGGAAATCCAAAAGGCTTTTTGCTTCAAAATGGATTTATCCAAAAGCACAAAGACATCAGGTTATTTTCAATGTATTTGTTAAGACTTCTGTCCTTTACCATCCAACCTCCCCTCTGTCACATTTCCACACTTGAGTGGAAATGGAGCAGTTGTGAGAATTTGGCTAAATGGAAGTTGCGTTGGAACTACATTTACCAATCATATATTTATGTGGTTCTCTGTCTCAGTATAAAGTGTGTTGCTGGTCAATCTAGTGTAGAAATCACTTCCAAGATAACCCCACTGCCCACTGTGCTAACTCATATAGTTCACAGATGTAGGGCAATCAATCAGCTTATGGTATGAATGTGTTCTAGAGGGCATTCGTAATTTTGTAGCCTTTATTTCCAACAGTACTTTATGAACTTCAAAAGCTACTAATTAAGATCCATTCATCTATATGCACGGAGAAGGCAATGGCATCCCACTCCAGTACTTTTGCCTAGAAAATCCCATGGACGGAGGAGCCTAGTGGGCTGCAATCTATGGGGTCGCACGGAGTCGGACACGACTGAAGCGACTTAGCAGCAGCAGCAGCATGTATACGCATGGCTGAATCCCTTCAGTGTTCATCTGAAGCTATCACAACATTGTTAATCGGCTACATGCTGCATTATGCTTAGTCACTCAGTCGCGTCTGACTCTCTGTGACCCCATAGACTGTAGCCCACCAGGCTCCTCTGTCCATGGGGATTCTCCAGACAAGGATACTGGAGTGGGTTGCCATTCCCTTCTCCAGGGATCGAACCCAGGTCTCTCACATTATAGACAGATTATTTATTGTCTGAGCCACCATCGGCTATACCTCAAAACAAATTTTTTTAAAAATTTGTTAAAAAGATCCATAGCTCTGTTTCTAAAGAAACTTCCAGGTAAATATGGTGGCCTCAACATATTTCTGTTTTCAAAATCCTTCTACTAAAATAATAAACTTTTTGCTGTTGTATTTTTTGTTTGTTTGGGGTTTTGTTGTGCTTTTAGGTATAAATTCACAAGGAAGTGAAGAATGGAAAAGGAGACAATAGAAACAAAATTATCTGAGCTGGAAAGCAGGTGGGAGAGTGGTAGGAGAGGATTATTAGTAGTAGCCCTGAGAGGGCTGAATCAAACTACAAGCAGGGAAGGCTGAGTATCAAAGCAGATTACACTTCTCAGAAAATGAGGGGAAAAAAATGAATCAGTAGTCAGAAATGTTTTTGTAGTTCTCACAAATATCACTGGAGACTGCAAGGAAATGGAACTAGTCTTCAATACGGCAAGGAGGAAGCTTGAGCCCTGCAGGGTTGTTTTGTTTGTTTGGGTTTTGATTCTTTAATGTAAGTCAAAGTCCATGTACAAGTGAGATAGCAATTAGAATGTTGAAAGATCCCCATGTTGACTCGCTCCCGCCTAGAGGATAACTTTCAGTGTTCAGTCTTGGTGTCAGTTTTGTACTTCTACAGATCAAGGCTATCTCTGCTGTCACCTCCTCTGCATAATCATTCTACTCTTGGTATTCCCAAAGCTCTTTGATCATTTGCATGTAAAGCACTTAGCTGTGCGTAGTGCTGCTCTCAACTCTTTCCCGGTTGACCCACTTCCCGTCTTTGAGTAACTCCCTTTGGTTACAGGGAGACAATAGAGTTTACCCAAAGGGCACAGTCACTTTGGGTTTACACTATTCCTGAATAATGTCACAAAGATGGATAGCTTAAGAAGTTACAGCAATCACCTAAATGAGAAGCTGTTGGTAGGTAAACATTTTATTGTTGAGGTGGTGGTGTTTAATTCATCAAATCACCAACTCAGACTTTGCCATTGGATTATCAGTTTAGACATACTCCATGTTTTCCTAGGCAGGGTCAAAAGTAAAGTGACTCCAAAATGTAGGAGTGGGGAGCATGATGTGGTTTAGCAATTCACCTCTTTGTGGAAAAAGTCACTAACACAAAGATAGAAGAAAGAGGAATCTAGTTGCATAAATTTTATCAAACTGTTTTAGTAACCTTTTCATCTCCATTCTGCCTTTATTTCATTTAGCCACATTGAGATTGCCACTTCACATTTCTGAACAACAGGTTTCTCATCTGTAAGGGAGAGATTTAAAATTGATGCTCTAAAGTTCCTTACAATTCTAAATTTTTTTCATTTTAGGAAATGGAACAACCCCTAATTGAAAAAAGAATTATCCTCAGAATTCATTCCCTAGTTTTGATTCAGTAAAAAGTCAACTGGGGTGTAATGAACCAAAAATATATTTACAGCAATTGTCAGGAAAAGAACAGAAGGGAGATAATCCCTCTTCTTTTCCTGTTGAAGCCAGTTACCAACACCACCCCCAATTTTACTGCCAAACTCCCTGAGTCATCAGATATTTCATACCCGAGCAAAATCCATTCAGTCCTTGATTATACTGTGAACCCTGAGGACGTCCAGAAAAGTGACAAGGAAGAGATCATGTTTGGTTCACCAAAACATTTTACAAATTAAGCCATGACATCCTAAAATAGTGTATTAGAATCACCCAGCAGGACTTCTTCCTGAAAGCATGCAAATGCACCCTCCTTGTTTAGAAGTGGAGTGTCAATTACTTGTGCAGATACAAAAATGACTAATAGCTAAGGCCTAATAAGACACCTGTCAATTTCCCTTTTTTTAGCTTAGCTACTTTCAATTCATGAGAGTTGCTCAACACAGACAGCATTTTGCTGACAGTTCTGAATGTGCCTGAGCAGTGATAGCATTCAGACTAAAATGGAGCTTTCAGCTATTTCCATCCCCTTCTTAAAAATACATTTTAAGAATTACAGTATTAACCACAAATGAATGGCTGCCCAGCCTCTCAAATGAGATACAGAAATAGCATTGTCAAGCCCATCAGAGAAGGAGCAGCTTCCCACCATTGCTCCAGCTATAGGAGAATGAAGATTTCCTAGAAGAGTCTACAAATAGAAATTGACGTTTTCCTGGAACAGACAAATCCCAGTGAAGGACAGGAGATTATCTCCTTTTGAGATTGGAGAATATGTTAAATAAAAGAAATCTATCAATAATTAGGACAGAGTTCACAAGTGCTTTTGTGTATGAAAGGAGAGCTTGCTTTATTAACCAACAAAAAACCTGCTCCAAGGTTACCATGACAGAGATAAGAATCAAAGGGATACTTCATGGGTTGGCAAATTAATCCAAACAATTCAAATTAGACAAGTCTGTACTACAGGGCCCTTTCTGGTCTGAGTTCCGGGAAAATGGCAGAAAAACACTGCTGAACAGGAAAAAAAGTGAATTGCTTTAAAAAGTCCTCTGGACTAACTATAGCTAATTCATACTTTGAGTGGTAAAATTATTTATATATTCAAAATCTTAAAGAATTATCTTCAGAGCCTAATTAGCATGCTTTTAGAATTCTCTTTCCACATTTAGATTCTGAAATTCACAATGAAGAATGACATCCCTTTCTACCAAGAAAAAGTAAATGAAGATGAATCAGAATATCAACTGAATAGTATTTTGTACTCCATTTAGGTTTTTTTTAACTAAGATTTTAAGAAAATTTTATCTGCCATTGATCTGAGATGTTTTAATAATTTTCTTTAAGGGCACATTAAGAATGAAAAATAGAATAATTTTAACTAGGACTTTCAAGTTGTGTCCACATGGGCAGTGAGAAAGAAGAACTGGGATACACGTAATTATATTACTAATGTTAGAACTAGAAGATTTCTTTTGGCTCACCTAAATTATCGCCTGGTTTACCCCATGAGAAAACTCATGTGTAATTTATATTTATATCTACATTTATCTTTTTCTTAATTGGGGTATAGTTGCTTTACAATGTTGCCTTAGTTTCTGTTGTGCAGCAGAGGGAACCAGCTATACATACACATGATTCTCCTCTTTTTTAGATTTCCTTCCCATTTAAGGTTCCACAAAGCATTGAACAGAGTTCCCTGCTGTGCACAGCAGGTTCTCATTAATTATCCATTTTATACATAGTAGTGTGTATATGTCAATCCCAATCTCCCAATATCTTCTTAAAATAATTTATACTCACAAGTTTCATTCATATTTTGATAGCAAGATTGCAACATCATTTTCTTGACTCTTCTAAATTCTTATGGCTTAATAAGGTAAGAATCCCATGTCTTGTCCAATGACAAAGTTGGTATATCTTGAGGTCTATTCTAGAGTTTTACAGCACTTTAAATAAAGAGAACAAGTAAATGAAATAAAACTCATGAGCTACGTATTATCACTGCCTATCACTGTGTAGGGAACATAAAAATCGTTAAAAAAAAAATACTGATTGAATGAACCTCACTGGAGAAAGCATGGAGTATATTATTAATAAATAAATTAGGCAGGGAACCATAGGACCTGGTGGTAAAGAAAATGGCAACCCACTCCAGGATTCTTGCCTGGGAAATCCCATGGACAGAGGAGCTTGTCAGGCTACAGTCCGTGGGATTGTAAAGAATCAGACACCAATGAGCACAACTGCCCTACATAGAACAGAGCCAGACTAAGCCTCACTTTACCTCCAACTCACTGTTTCCTGAGCTGTTAATAAGCTCTTCAGTTCCCATTTCATCCATTGCTTTATTTTTAGATTTAAATAACATTTACAGAGGTTGCATATGTGCCTGACACTGCTTTAAGGACTTTAAATGCAATAATTCATTTAATCCTCACAACTGTGCTAGGAGCAGGGCCAGTTTCCGGGGCAGCGTCAGTCTTCATGATCAGAAGGACCCCACGCTTGGTTTAATGCTCTGCTCCCACCATCCAGAAACTTGGCCCACCATTCTTATAACATTAGAATTTAAATAAGGAGCTCTACAGATTATGAAACCAATTTCGGGTAGGTGATTAACTCTATTCTCACTCCCATTTTACAGGTACAGAAACTAAGGCAAAGAGAGATTAAGCAACTTGCCCAGAGTCAAAAAGCTCGTCATTCCTGATGTGAAGAGCCGACTCATTGGAAAAGACCCTGATGCTGGGAAAGATTTCGGGCAGGATGAGAAAGGGGTGACAGAGGAAGAGATGATTGGATGGCATCACTGACTCAGTGGACATGAGTTAGAGCAAACTCCGGGAGACAGTGAAGGACAGAGGAGCCTGGCATGCTGCAGTCCACTGGGTCACAAAGAGTCAGACACGATTTAGCTACAGATGAGTAACACTCCCATTTTACAGGTGCAGAAACTGAGGCAAAGAGCGGTTAAGTAACTTGCCCAAAGTCAAAAAGCTCGTCATTCCTGGAGCCAGGAGTTACACCCTACATGCCTCTGCAGCCACAGGGGAGATGCTGGAAGCCATTATGATCAGTTCCCAGCTAGTTCTACAATTCCAGCTAAGGTCGTTTACTAAAAGGAGTGTTGATTTCACTCTCTCCTCCCTCAATCAATGCTTTTTATAGATGCAGAATTGCAGTGGATCAAGAAAAAGAGATGTTGTATTCACAAACAAGCCTAATTTGAAAAAAGAACTGCTTAGCTAAATGAAAGGTGAGAGGGTTTTAAATGGCCATGGCAGGGGCTTAGCTATTTAAATGACAAGCTAAACAGGATACCTTTGGGGCTATTTCAAGCTCTGATCCCCAAATTAGAGCTTTTAGGAGTGGGATCCAGAGCCCTTACATGGGGAAGACCAAGTTAGCTGGGAATGGCGAAGCCACAGCAGGGGCGGGTCAGATCAAAGGAAACGCTCTGCACTGCCTTTTATAGACGTGAAAACAGCCCAGCGGCCCTGATGGCCAATGGGTGAACATAAATAAAAGGCTCGCATCAGCTAAGGATCAAATACTAAAGAAAAGAGTCAAGATTTCCTGAAGGCCCAGAGTCAAATGTCAAGTCCCCCGTTGAGAGAAGCATCTTGCCTCCTTTGGCTTTCAGAGTTCCTGCCTGACCCTTCCCATCTCTGTCTTCTATCTAAGGGAACCGTGGGTGTTTTGCTTTGACAAAAATCTATGAGCTCAAGGGGATGGACTGCAGACATTCCTTGTGAGTCCAGGGCCAGAGCCGTATCATGCAGACTCTGAGAGTTATCATCATTATCATCATATTTGCTATTTAGTTTTCTCTCTGCATTCTGCTTTTGACTTTTTAAATATCAGAATAAAAATCTTTTGTTTTTATTAATTGTAAAACTATTTCCCAAATATAGGTCAGTTAAGTTTTAAAAAAATTTTTGAAAAGCTACTCCGAGAATTCCCTGGTGATTCCATGGTTAAAGGGCTTCTCTGATGGCTCAGCGGGTAAAGAATCAGCCTGCAATGTGGGAGACACAGAAGACACAGGTTTGATCCCTGGATCAGGAAGATCCCCTGGAGGAGGAAATGGCAGCCTGTGCCAATGTATTCTTGGCTGGAGAATCCAGGGACAGCGGAGCCTACAGTTAAAAGGGTCGCAAAGAGTCAGACACGACTGAGCAACTAAGCACAGCACAGCCAGTAGTTAAGACTCCACGCTGTCTCTGCAGGGAGTGTGGGTCTGATCCCTGGTCGGGGAACTAAGTGAAAGAAGAGAGTGAAAAAGCTGGCTTAAAACTCACCATTCAGAAAACTAAGATCATGGCATCCAGTTCCATCACTTCATGGCAAATAGTTGGGGAAACAGTGGAAACAGTGACAGACGTTATTTTTGGGGGGGCTCCAAAATCACTTCAGATGGTGACTGCAGCCATGAAATTAAAAGATGCTTGCTCCTTGGAAGAAAAGCTATGACCAACCTAGACAGCATATTAAAAAGCAGAGACGTTATTTTGCCAACAAAGGTCCATCTAGTCAAAGCTATGGTTTTTCCAGTAGTCATGTGTGGATGTGAGAGTTGGACTATAAAGAAAGCTGAGCACAGAAGAATTGATGCTTTTAAACTGTCGTGTTGGAGAAGACTCTCGAGAGTCCCTTGGACTGCAAGGAGATCCAACCAGTCCATTCTAAAGGAAATCAGCCCCTAGATATTCATTGGAAGGACTGATGCTGAAGCTGAAACTCCAATACTTTGGCCACCTGATGCAAAGAACTGACTCATTGGAAAAGACCCTGATGCTTGGAAAGATTGAAGGTAGGAGGAAAAGGGGACGACAGAGGATGAGATGGTTGGATGGCATCACTGACTTGATGGACATGGAGTTTGAGCAAGCTCTGGGAGTTGGTGATGGACAGGGAAGCCTGGCATGGCACAAAGAGTTGGACACAACTGAGCGACTGAAATGAACTGAACTGATTCTCTGATAAACCTGCGTTTGTTGTTGTCATTGTTCAGTTGCTCAGTTGTGTCCAACTCTTTGCAACTCCATGGACTGAAGCATGCCAGGCTTTCTTGTCTTTCACTATAAACCTGCATATTATTTTCTAATTGGATTTGGTAAAGCCAACAGGATCCCAGAGTTCTTAGATTATTATGGTTTTCTGCTTAATCGTATGAGTCTCTATGACTTTAAAGATTTAGTCAGTTAACCAACAAGTCTCCTTTAGAAGGTCTCCCAACCTATCTCCCTGCTTAGAACTGTAAGGGACCAAGTAAGGATTTCAAAGAGTCTTCCCCATCCTCAAATCCATTCTGCCTTTGTCTTTTGTGAGACAAATTGTCCCTCCAATCTGTCCCGAATTCCTTTTAGTGGCATCACTGCTCTATGTGCAACCAAAAGTCAGAAACTCTGACCCTCAAAGGGCAGAGTTGAAGATGCACCTGTTGAAGACTATGGTTGGTAGCAGACAAACATGAGAGAATGGTGTCTGACCTTGACCCCCAAACCCAGGAACCATCTATCACCACACAGCTCACTATCTACATTAACATCCCTCTACTATTCCAGGAAACTGGGAAGATGAAGTTGCAAGTAACTTAGGCATTTCTGGAAACTTCTCCAAAAAAAAAAAAGTCACTTATCCAAGCACTAGACCACTCACCAGACCTCATTAGAGCAAACACCACCTTCTCAGAACAACATTTCCATTAACCAATTTATCAGATGAGTGTGTATGCTTCCTGACTGGCCTTACAACTCTCCTTATGTCTCCCAATTACTATATTACAAACTTTCCCCAAGCCCAGTCAACCTCTGCCATATTGAAAGACCCACCTTACTTCAGACCCTCTAAATATCCCACCCACCTTTACCATCTCACTCCCAGAAAGTGTATATATGTATGTGTATATATATATATATATATATATATATATATATACACACACATGTAGTGTAGCTATACACATATATATCTTGATAATATATATGTACGTGAACAAAGACTTAATATCTAATAATGTGTATAAAAGCATTAATAAGTTAACACTTACTCAACTATAAAAGAAATGCTGTTTTAAGTTCCGGTAATTCAGTAACTAAACATTCACGAAATCCCTTATGAGAACAATACTAATATTAACCCCACTTCACCAAGGAGGAAACTGAAGTGCAGACTGATTAGATTTATTTAACGTGTGACTTTTGCCACACTCACAAGACAGGGAAGGGGCAGAGCCCATATTCAAACCCACATGGTCTGGCTCCAGATCTCATGTTCTTTAAACACAACCCTGAATTGTTCTCATAATGGCACTCTTGAAGAAAAAATATACGAAGAAATTCTAACAGGAGCGCAGAATCAAAAATTCTCCACTATCTCACTGCAAAGTAGTGGAGTTGAGAATGAAAGCTGGGAGGTAGGGAGGATTTGGAGTAAAAGTTCCAAAGGTCTCATTTGCTGGGAGGGAAGATGGAAGGAAGAGTAAAGGTATTCTGGGGGAGTCAGCTACTCAAGATGGGAGGGATGATGGCAAAGTATAAAGGATAAGGGAAATAAGTGGTATCTTGTTTCCAACAATGGTAGAGAAATACATTATATAGTCATGAGGATCAAAATGAGAAGATACAGTGGAAAAGTATAGAAATTATGAAAAAGAAAGAATGAATACCAGACCTACCAAATAAAGGAAAAAGAAAAAAAAAGAAGTCAAAAATAAATTTAAAAATATAAAATCAAATGTGGAATAAACTGAAATGCATTGATCATTAAGGGCTCCCAAGTGGCATTAGTGGTAAAGAACCTACCTGCCAATGCAGGAGATGTAAGAGACCTGGGTTTGATCCCTGGGTGAGGAAGATCCCCTGGAGGAGGGCATGGCAACCAACTCCAGTGTTCTTGCCTGGAGAATCCCATGGAAAGAGGAGTCTGGCGGGCTACAGTCAATAGCGTTGCACAGAGCCAGACACAACTGAAGCGACTATACAGACACACACGATCATTAAACTACAAAGCAGAGATGGTCAGATAGGGTTAAAAAAAGAAATCGTAACTGCATACTAATTACAAGAAAGTCACTTAACACCAAGTGATAATAAAGGTTTGTCTCTGTAAGGATAGAGGATTGAATTTCATTTCAGTTCTTCCAAAACTACAGCAAAAGATTTTTTAATAAATGAGCACAGAACCCTAAGGAGATGGAGACCTGGAGAAGAGACGACGCAGAGTTTGGGTTTGGCAGTATCCAGATGTGAGAATGACAGATGGCTTAGTTCACGGAGGTTGTAAGCCACCAGCAAGGAAGATCAAGGACCGACTTGATACAATGCAAAATCCCCCGGAGACTCAGGAGCTGGTGGCAGCAGATAGCTCTGGAAAACAAAGTGAGAAACTAAACTAATGCGTCCAGGGACTTCCCTGCTGGTCCAGAGCCTGAGAACCCCCACTCCCAGTGCAGGGGGCCTGAGTTCAATGCCTGGTCAGGGGACTAGATCCCACATGCCATAACTAAGAGTTGCAACTAAGATCTGCAACTAAAGATCCCTGCTGCAACTAAGCCCTGCCACAGCCAGTTAGATAGATAGATAACTTTTTAAAGAATAATTAAAAATGAAATAAGGAGGATGTGCTGAAATCTGCTTACATGCATACTCGGTCACATCTGATTGTTTGTGACCCCATGAACTACATGTAGCCTGCCAGGCTCTGCTGTCCACGGAATGTTCCAGGCAAGAATACTGGTGCAGGTTGCCATTTCATCCTGCAGGGGATTTACCCAACCCAGGGTAATACTGAATCTGCATCTCCTGCATTGGCAGGCAGATTCTTTACCACTGAGCCACCAGGGAAGCCCGTTGAAATCAGCTTGAGACACAAACAAGCCTTTAAGTCCCTTTTCCACTCCGAACTCCTACCCTCACCTAGGGGAAGAGCCGGGCTTTGTTCTCTGGAGAAGGGGGAAGAGAAACTGTGTGGGTGCACCAGCTGGAAACAGGGGGGATTAAATGAAAGTGCAATGTTCCTGGCCTTCCTAACCTCCACAAGGCTGATGAGTCTTGCTCTTCAGACCGGCGGGAGACTGGGAGATTCTTCTCGGGGGAACCTCACAGGCCCAGGAAGACAGAGCTAAAGATACTAAAGATATCAGGAGGAGGAGGAGCTCCCAACAAATTCCACAGCCTCATCACCTCCAGTCTACCACCCTATCTGTGCACTCTGACACCCCTCCAGGATTTCAGGTCCTCACTAGGAAGGATTAACAGGCACCCAAGGAACATCTCTAATGTGGAAATAAAGACCAAAGAAAGCATTGTGGAAGAAACAGAGACTGCTGACAGAGGAAAAATTACTTAAAATACATACACACACATATATGTATTTTGCACTTAGTATTGTACGCACGTCAATGCTGCTCTTTCCTTCCCCTACTATGTCTACAAGTGCGTTCTCTACGTCTGCGTCTCTATTCCTGCCCTGCAGACAGGTTCATCAGCACCATTTTTCTATGTTCCATATACACACATTGATACATGATATCTGTTTTTCTGTTTCTAACTTACTTCACTCTATATGACAGATCTAGGTTCATCCACATCACTACAACTGACTCCATTTCATTTTTTTTATGGTCAAGTAATATTCCATTTCCTGAGAAACCCTGTATGCAGGTCAAGAAGCAACAGTTAGAACCAGACATGGAACAATGGACTGGTTCCAAATTGGGAGAGGTGTACGTCAAGGCTGCATATTGTCACCCTGCTTATTTAACTTACATGCAGAGTATATCATGCGAAATGCCAGGCTGGATGAAGCACAAGCTGGAATCAAGATTGCTGGGAGAAATATTAATAACTTCAGATACGCAGATGACACCACCGTTATGGCTAAAAGCAAAGAGGAACTGAAGAGCCTCTTGAAGGTGAAAGAGGAGAGTGAAAAAACTGGCTGAAAATTCAACATTCAAAAAACGAAGATTATGGCATCTGGTCCCATCATTTCGTGGCAAATAGATAGGGAAACAATGGAAACAGTGAGAGACCTTATTTTCTTGGGCTCCAAAATCACTGCAGATTGTGACTGCAGCCGTGAAATTAAAAGACCCTTGCTCCTTGGAAGAAAAGCTATGACAAACCGAGACAGCATATTAAAAAGCAGAGACATTGCTTTGCCAGCAAAGGTCCATCTAGTCAAAGCATTGGTTTTTCCAGTAGTCATGTGTGGATGTGAGAGCTGGACCATAAAGAAAGCTGAGTGTTGAAGAATTGATGCTTTTGAACTGTGGTGTTGGAGAAGAATATTGAGAGTCCCTTGGACTGCAAGGAGATCAAACCAGTCAGTCTTAAAGGAAATCAGTTCTGAATATTCACTGGACTGATGCTGAAGCTCCAAAACTTTGGTCACCTGATGAGAACTGACTCGTTGGAAAAGACCCTGATGCTGGGAAAGATTGAAGGTGGGAGCAGAAGGGGACGACAGAGGATGAGATGATTGGATGGTGTCACCCACTCAATGGACATGCCTTTTGAGCAAGCTCCAGGAGATGGTGAAGGACAGGGAAGCCTGGCATGCTACAGTCCATGGGATGGCAGAGTCAGACGTGACTCAGTGACTGAACAGCAACAACAACAAATATTCCATTGCATATATGTACCATATCTTTATCCATTCATCTATATAATAGATAGCTAGTGGGAAGCTGCTGTATAACACAGGGAGCTCAGTTCAGTGCGCTGTTGCCCCCTAGAGGGGTGGGATGAGGCAGGTGGGAGGGAGGCTCGTGAGGGAGGGGAGATATGTATGCATATAGCTGATTCATCTTGTGCAGCAGAGACTAACACAACATTGTAAAGCAGTTGTCCTCCAATTAAAAACTTAGAAATTAAAAATATGTATACACATTCAGATTATACGTAGAGAGAGAATATTCTGTATATTCACATTTGGATTTAAAAGAAGATATTGCACCCATGAAACAAAATGGGTAGCATAAAGAAAAGAAACATTCAGAGAAGGAAGATTTCTTTCGAAATGAGGAACGTGAAAGTAGAAATGGAAGAACTCAGTTCTGGGGTGGAATAGAAAATTAATTATTTACCAGCAGATAGAGCACAGAGATGGAAATGGAAAGTGGGCCTGGGGGAAGAGGAGAAAATCCAAGAACTACTCCCACTGATTTTGAATAAAAGAGTGAAAGTGAAGATGAAAAAGTAGAAAATGTAACTCAAAGTTAATGATGTTAGTTAAAATTTGTGATTAATACGTGTGATTGACGTATATAATTGGTGTGATATATGAACATATGTTCATATAATGGATGTGCTTTTTAGTGAAGGGATAGATTCCTTTTTGTTTAAAGTAAAGCGTCTTGTTCTAGGATGTAATGGAAAACAGTAACAGGAAACAAATGTGAATGTGTACAAGTAGGAGAAGGTTTGAAGAAAAGTAAAAATATGCTCAAATCTACTGAGCATCAAAGAAATGCAAATTAAATACACAGTACAATATCACTTTATACATCATTGGACAGATAACCTTTTAAAACAGATAACATCTCTTGTTAGCCGGGTTTTGAGGAAAACACACAGCTATGTGTTGCTAGATTAATGTCTTCCTGGAGAGCAATATGACAATATCAATTAAAATTTAAATTCTACCACATTTTGCCCAGAAATTTCACTCCTGGGAGTCTACACTTTGAAGCTGAATGCTGCAGTGCAGAGGATTTATGTGCAGGATAGTTTATTGACGCACAGAACATAATGGCAAAAACAGAAACAAAGTGACTGTCCATCAGTGGTGGAACAGTTGATGCAATGATATTGTTTTCATATGAGAGAATGGCCCACAGACATTCAAAAGAATGAATCCAAGCCATAGAAACTGTCTTGGAGGGATTAGTATATGGAGCTGTTGAGTGAAAAGAAGCATGATGCAAAAAAGCATGATTTCTTTGTACAAAATATTTACCTAGAAATATGTGGGCTTCTGCATGTATATATTTGAGCGGATGGTGTGAGGTTGGAAGAAAATGTTAAAGGACATTTTTGTTAACATGGATTGGGAGGAGAAGTGTGTAATGTGGGGACATTAGAGAGGAGGAGGGGAGAAAGCAAAGAAAAAAAGGAAAGAAATTCTCTTAAAAGAGACAAGATTTGAGCTCATTACCCTGATGGCTCAGATGTTAGAGAATCTGCCTGTAATGTGGGAGACCCAGGTTCGATCCCTGGGTGGAGAAGATCCCCTGGAGAAAGGAATGGCAACCCTCTCCAGTATTCTTGACTGGAGATTCCCAGGGACAGGGGAGCCTGGTGGGCTACAATCCATAGGATCGCAAAGACTCTGACACAACTGAAGCGACATAGGATGCATGCATTGTTATTTTGATATTGAGCTTCATGAGCTGTTTGCATATTTTGGAGATTAATCCTTTGTCAATTGCTTCACTTGCAGATATTCTTCCATTCTGAGAGTTGTCTTTTCATCTTGTTTATGGGAGGGAGGTCCCAGAGGGAGGGGTTTTATATATATACATATAGCTGACTCATTTCATTGTACAGCTGAAACTAACACAACATTGTAAAGCAATTATACTCCAATTGAAGAAAAAAAGAATGTCAGCCTCGTTTGTTACTGTTTGTTGTTTTTGTTGCTAAGTTGTGTCCAACTCTTTTGCATCCCATGTACTGCAGCCCACCAGTATCCTCTGTCCATGGGATTTCCCAGGCATGAATAATGGAGCGGGTTGCCATTTCCTTCTCCAGGGGATCTTCCCAATCCAGGGATCAAACTGGAAATTCCTGCATTGGCAGGAAGATTCTTTACCATGGAGCCACTCTGGAAGCCCATCAACCTCAAAGGAAGATACAAACTAGCGGCACAGGAATACAATTTTGCAATGAAGAATAGGAAATTCATGGACTCTTCTAGGATTAGAAAATGGTTTGGGCCCAGTCTACAATGAATTTAGATTCAACCTGAACTTTGGGACTCTATGTATTTTTGCATATATCATTTTAACTAATTTACATGCAATTTGAGTCCATTTAACACTGCAATATTATTTCAGACTGTTTCATTCAACCTCCAAAACATTCTATACTTCATTCTACTGGGGCAGTAAGATGAATAATAAACATAACCACTATCGCTGGTGTTTTACAGTTTACAAAACGTATTCTTATTCTTCCTCTCACTGACACTGTCAATGGGCCTGTGAGATGGCACCAATAAAGCTGGGATAATCATTGTTATGTTAATTTGATGAGTGGGAACACTGAGACTCAGAGGGGAGAGTGGCTTACCCAGGCGCCGAAAGGTGGACTGCATTCATACTCAGGTCTTCTAAGAGTACATGCAGTATTGGTGTAAGTATTGGCTTCCCAGGTGACTCAGTGGTAAAGAATCCACCTACCAATGCAGGAGACGTGGGTTCAGTCCCCGGGTTGGGAAGATCTCCTGGAGGAAGAAATGGCAACCCACTCCGGTATTCTTGCCTGGAGAATCCCATGGACAGAGGAGCCTGATGGGCTACAGTCCGTAGAGTCAAAAAGATTTGAACACAACTAAGGATGCACAGAGAAGGCAATGGCAACCCACTCCAGTGTTCTTGCCTGGAGAATCTCAGGGACGGGGGAGCCTGGTGGGCTGCCGTCTCTGGGGTCGCACAGAGTTGGACACGACTGAAGCGATTTAGCAGCAGCAGCAGCAGACATGCACATATGGCTGTGTCTACTGGTATAAAAACAAGGAATGTATATTTTTATATGCTACTGATAGGGGTGCCTACTGCTACAATGTTTCTGGAGGATAATTTGGCAGTTGGTATCAAATGCCTTAAAAATAGGTGTCTTGGGGAATTCCCTGGTGGTCCAGTGGTTAGGACTGGGAGCTTTCTCTGAAGAAGCCTGGGTTCTATCCCTGGTCCGGCAACTAAGATCCTGCAAGCCACTCATCATGGCCGAAAGAAGTAAATAAATAAATGTCTTAGCTGAAGCTGCCATAACAAAATACCACCAACTAAGGGGCAACAGAAATCCAGTGTTGTTGTGCAAACACATTATGTTCTGGAATTCAAATTCAAAAAGAACGAGAAGAGCAGTCCATACCGCTTATCTTGTTATGAATATTATGAAGGCCTAGTATAGTACTTGGCAAGCCATAGTTTCCTTATCAGACATTTTCATTAGCCGTTAATAGAACACTCAACAAAAATGGCTTAACCAATGGACATTTATTCTCTCAAATAACAAGAAGTCCAGAAGCAGAATTAGTTTAGCTTCTCAGTAAAGTCAGGGCTTTCTATTAGCTTTCCTATTGTTTTTACTTTTTGGCAGTGTCTTTCAGTATACAGAGTCTTAGCTCCTCAACCAGGGATCAAACCCATGCCTGTTGCAGTGGAAATGCAAAGTCTTAACCACTGGACTGCCAGGGATGTCCCCTTATTGTTTTTATAACTTTATTTCCTCATAGTTTCAAGATGGCTGCTACAACTCTATAGATCACATCCCCACATGACAACTACCAAAGTTAGGTGAGAATGGTGAGGGCAGGAAATTCTCCCTAGAAGTCCTCAGACTTCCTCAGAACTGGGTCACCCAGTTACCCTCAACCGTAGAGCAAAATCCTGCTCAGAGCTGAGTCTGAAGGGGAACTAGTGGCAGGCGAGATCCGACTCCAAATCTCGCGATTCCAGACTCCCCACCAGAGGTTGCGCTTCAGGACTGCCTCGTGTGCTGTGTAGATTGTGATCAGTGCAAGGGCCTTAGACTAAAAGGAGTGCGTGGGTGTTCCTTGCACTCAGTTGCTCAGTAGTATCTGACTGTTTGCCACCCCATGGACTGTAGCCCACCAGGCTCCTCTGTCCCTGAGATTTTCCAGACAAGAATACTGGAGCGGGTTGCCATTTCCTCCTCCAGGGGATCTTCCCCACCCGCAGGGATTGAAATTGCGTCTCCTGTGTCTCCTGCATTGGCAGATGGATTCTTTACCACTGTGCTACCAGGGAAGTGGGAAGGGGCCGAAACCCAGCTCACCTCTGCTCTCCAAGCCGTGACCCTATTTCTGAGCCCCCATCTACCTGAAGAAGTGAGCATCTTCTTCTTCAGAAGGGCCATTTTCTGGCACTCACAAAGCTGCACTGGGCTTGCCAAGCCCTGGACCACCCACGGGAAGGTGCCTATTTAGAATACAAGTGGAGATTCCACCTGGGCTACCTGTAGCCCTGTCTGGCTTGATCCTAGAGCCTGGGGACTGGGATGAGCCTACAGAGGTGAAAGCAAGGAGATGCAGGGACCCCAATTATGGGGAGAAAAGGCCAGGAGCCAGGTAAGGACTGCCTAGAATCTGCTTTCACGAGCTACCTTCAACAATACTTTAAGGAAAAAATTTCTTTCTGGGATATCCTAAAATGGAATCTCCCTTCATGTAGTCTTCTTCCAGCAAAGCTAGAGTGCATGGTCATATGCTTCCCAGCCAAGGGGTAACCAGACAGGATTCACCCTCACTCGTATGTATCAGGGATAGATGATTTAAAGCACTCTTGAATATCACTTCTCCTGTTCTCCCACTGGCCTATCTGCACAGAACTTCCAGAATAAGAGCTACGATAAGAATATCCCTGTAAGGGGTTTCCCTGGTGGCCCAGTGGTTAGGAATCCTTGCAGGGCAGGGGACATGTGTTCAATCCCTGGTTGGGGGACTAAGATCCTACAATCACAACTAAGCCCATGCACAGCAACTAGAGAATCCATGCACCGCAATGGAGATCCTGTGTGCCACAACTAAGATCCTATGCAGCCAAATAAACAAACAAATATTTAAAAAAGAAAAAAAAAGAATGTCCCTGAAGTGAACTTCTTTTAGCTCTTCCAGGTGGCTCAGTGATAAAAGAATCCACCTGTCGTTACAGGAGATGCAAGAGATGTGGGTTCAATCGCTGGGTCAGGAAGATCCCTTGGAGGAGAAAATGGCAACGCACTCCAGGATTCTTGCCTGGGAAAGGCCATGGACAGAGGAGCTTGGCAGGCTAGAACACTGAGTTCCACTTATTTTTCTATCTATGTATTTGATGTTTATCCCCACAACTTGGGATCTCTCCCCGAACCCCACTCCTCCTCCAGGTAAACAATTCCAAGCTCCTTCCTCAAGCATGCAACTTGAATGTCCTTCAGATCATTAACCAGATTTCACTGATATATTACAGGTTTACAGGTATGACTCAACAGAGGAGCAGGAAACTCCTCCCCGGAGCCAAAGACCTCATCCTTATCTTTTCAGCTCAGCTCAGAGCACAAGGAGCTCTCTAGATTGCGCCAGGATCAGCAAGAAGGGCAACACCTCATCTTGGGAAGGTTAATAATCAGCATGGTGTGGGGGAGGGGTGGAAGAGAAAAGATAAACCACCCACAGAAGGACTGAGAAGAATCAGAAAGAAAAACCTCCCTTAGGCCTGAAATCCCCCAGGGCAAGTCCTGCTTCCAGAGGTGGGGTCCTAGAGACAGAAAGCAAAAGATCAGGATAGGCCCAGAGGCTAATCAGCAGCTGCTGTTCTGCTGTTCAATCGCTAAGTCGTGTCCGACTCTTTGCAACCCCATGGACTGCAGCACACCAGGCTTCCCTGTCTTTCACTATCTCCTGGAGTTCGCTCAAACTCCTGTGCATTGAGTCGGGGATGTCATCCAACCATCTCGTCCTCTGTCACCCGCTTCTCCTCCTGCCTTCTATCTTTCCCAGCGTTAGGGTCTTTTCCAATGAGTTGGCTCTTGGCATCCGGTGGCCAAAGTATTGGAATTTCATCTTCAGCATCGGTCCTTCCAATGAATATTCAGGGTTGATTTCTCTTAGGAATGACTGGTTTGATCTCCTGACAGTCCAAGGGACTCTGAAGAGTCTTCTCCAGCACCACAGCGCATGTGTGCTAAGTAGCTTCAGTCATGTCGGACTCTGTCCATGGGATTCTCCAAGTAGGAATACTGGAGTGGGTTGCCATCCTCCAGGGGATCTTCCTGACCCAGGATTTGAACCTGCATCTCCTGTGTCTCCTGTGTTGGCAGGTGGGTTCTTTACCACTAGGGCCACCTGGGAAACCCAATCAGCAGTGGGATCCCACCGATTGGAGTGTGAGTGTGCTAAGTCACTCCAGTCGTGTCCAACTCTTTGCGACCCTGTAGACTGTAGCCCACCAGGCTCCAGAATACTGGAGTGGGTTGCCATGCCCTCCTCCAGGGGATCTGAGACCTGGGTAGAAATCAAATGGCTACAGCTGAGCTGCTTCCCTTCTTGGAAATGGTGCTTCTCACATGAGAAATCCTACCTGGGGCTCTCCAGGCCCCCATGTGTGTGGGACCCAGGGTCTAAGGAGAGCTGTTTATTCACAAAAATGATTGGATAACTGTTGAGTGTATCTGATCAGGGGCAAACCTAGGCCCACATGCCCCCAGAGGATGGCCCAGTGAGCTGCCAAGGCATGAAAGACTGCAGGAAGGGACTTTCCTGCTGGTCCAGTGGTTAATAACCCACCTTGCAATGCAAGGGACGTGGTTCCATCCCTAGTCAGGAAACTAAGATCCCACATGCCGGGTCAGCAACTAAACCCATGTGCCACAGCTAGAGAATCTGGGGGCCGCAATGAAGAACCTGTGTGCTGCAGCTGAGACCTGTCCCACTCAAAATAAATAAATATTGAAAAAAAAAAGACTGCAGGAAGGATACCATTTAGAAGACGGTAGAGACAGAAAGAGAACCTCCATCTCGGTTAATGAAGATTACAAGCACTCGCCCTCTGGGGGTGATGCTTCCGGGACGGCTGTAATTAGAGATGGCCACACACGGATTCTGTCGTGTAGGCAGGTCAACAAATACGCAACCCTTTCCTGTGTGCGAGTGCAAATACTACCAGCCCAGGACAGTGTCAAGTTTCTAATCCAGACAAGCTCTCTCTTTGGGCAAAGGAGGTTCTCAAATTAGCGGTATGTGGGTAAGGCTGCCCGGCACAGCGTGGAGAACAGCAAAGCTCGCCTCCACGTGGAGGATTCGCTGACGGTTCAGTCCGCCCACCGCTGGAAATGCAATGACTGCTGTGGACTTGCCAGCTTCCACGGGGTCGGGCAATGTGAATGCATTCAAAGATGTGGGCGGGGTCTTTCTACTAGTTTAAATGTAAACCACAACTGCTGGGAGGAGCCCTGGAGAATGTTTCTGAATGTTTCCTCTCAGAAGGAAATTTGAGGGGAAAAAAGGTTTTGTTTTGTTTTTTTTTTAAAAGAAATTGAGGTGTAATTGACATATGACATGATGTTAGTTTCAAGCACACAACATGATTTGCTATTTATATATGTTTTGAAATGGTTACCACAGGAAGTCTAGTTAACATCTATCACCTTGCATGGTTACAATTGTTTGTGTGTGACAGAACATTTAAAACCCACTCTTTTAGAAACTTTCCAATTCAAATACACGACACAGTATATGTTTTTTAGTTGCTATGCTGAACATCGCATCTCCGGGCCGTATTTCTTATGTCACTGGAAATTTGTACCTTAGACTACCTTCACCCATTTCAGCCACCTTTCTGCTTCTGCCTCTGGCAACCATCAGTCTGTTCCCTGTATCTATGAACTCAGTTGTTTTTTGGCTTGTTTTTCAGATTCCGCAGAAAAGTGAGATCAAACAGCATTTGTCTTTCTCAGACATTTCATTTAGCATAATGCACTCAGGGTCCATTCATGTTGTCAAAAATGGCAAGATTTCTTTTATTGTTGTCACACTGCCAGGCATGTGGGATTTTACTCCCCTGACCAGGATCAAACCTGCACCCCTTGCAGTGGGAGCATGGAGTCTTAACCACTGGACCGCCACAGATGTCTCCAATATTCCTTCATTTTGTGGCGGAATAATACTCCATTGTATATATCAGTTTCTTTGTCCATTTACCTATCAGTGGGCACTTAGGTTATTTCCATGTCTTGACTATTGTAAATAATGCTGCAAAGAATGTGGGGGCACAGATATCTTTTTGAATTAGTGTTCTCTTTTCCTTCTAATAAATACTCAGAAGTGGAATTATCTGTTGTTTTTAAAGGATCATTCAACTTGATGCTGACACCCTCTGAATAGCATGGCCTTGAAACATACAGAAACATTGGAAAAGACTCTGATGCTGGGAGGGATTGGGGGCAGGAGGAGAAGGGGACGACAGAGGATGAGATGGCTGGATGGCATCACCAACTCGATGGTCGTAAGTTTGAGTGAACTCCTGGAGATGGTGATGGACAGGGAGGCCTGGCGTGCTGCGATTCATGGGGTCACAACGAATTGGACACGACTGAGCGACTAAACTGAACTGAAACATACAGAACCTGAGACTGGCTGGCAGGAAAATGTGCATCAAGAAGAAAAAAAAAAATGTATAAACAACATTATGGCATGAATTTGTGCTGATGGGAACCCTCAACATAAATTGGAGCCGCTGCATGGCCAGAGGGTTAGAAACCTGGGAAGGACGAGAACCTACGTAATACAGAGGAATTTAGCAAAGGGGCCTACAAGAGACGTGCAAAAATATCCTCTTTACCTTGATTTTATCTTGTGACCCCTGGATCTCAGGGTCACTTACTAGGAAAGCAAGCAAGAGATGCCTTATGCAAGAGAAAAGAATCATGGAGCTGTTTTGAGTTAAAATCCAACCCAAGATATGAAGTTCAAAACCTCTGAAGCTCAGGAATCTCCATTGTTAAAGTTGTTGATGCAGACAACTTCCTGTCCATCCCAGTCTGCCATTCAGAGGATAAAAGGGAGGTGAGGTCTATTTCGTAGGAAAAAACAAAGAACCTTCCACTCTGACCAACTGCTATGTGGCAGTCTCTTCACAGAGATTCCCCCAGCAATAACAAAGATAATAAAAGTTTTAAGACTTACATTTTGCTGCAGTCTACATACTCTGAACACAGTGATATGACAGAACATGCCATCCAGTGCAGACACAGGGGTGGCATGGTTTCAGAGAGAAATTCCATGATTGACAGTGTGATAATTGTGGATCTATACTGAGATGTTGTTTTACTTTATTATGCTTCCTTATCATTTTTACTGGCTTTCTATGTGTGTGCTATTTTTACTCTCTCAAGCTCTTTTTGTATGCCTTCTAAAACTCTTGTATTTTAAACTATGACTCAAGCTCCAAAAGGGCGTCTCTGGGTGGTTCAGTGATAAAGAGTCTATTTGCAATACAGGAGACACAAAAGACACGGGTTCAATCCCTGAGTCGGGAAGATCCCCTGGAGGAGGGCATGGCAACCCACTCCAGTATTCTTGCTTGGAGAATCCCCTGGACAGAGGAGCCTGGCAGGGGAACCATAGGGTTGCAAAGAGTCAGACACGACTGAAGCGACGAAACACAGTAAGCCCAAAAAAGTGGGGAGCCACTGCTTTAAAGTCTAGGATAATGTCAGAGAGGGAACCCTTTCAGTATAAGCCACATCAGAACTCACTCAACTCTAATCTGATCAGGAGAGCTCTGTCCTCAACTAAGGATGCAAAGTCCAGATAAATAAACAGAGCAGATAAAGATACAGAGTCCCTCTTTTCCTCAAAAGCAAGAAGCCCAATAACAAATTTCCTTCAGGGTTTAACAATGTTTGGCAAGTCAGTCTCGTTGGAAGCGTGTGGACTTTGCTGTCTGATCATTCACTCATTTCTTCGACAGCTTTGCCACTTGCTAGGTAAACTCAGTAGTTGCGGTGCTGCGGCTTAGTTACTCCAAAGCTTATGGGATCCTAGTTCCCTCGCCTGGGATTGAACCTGCATTCCCTGCATTGCAAGGTGGATTGTTAACCACTGGACCACCAGAGGAGTTCCTCCCTCATGTATTATTATGAAGATTAAAGAAAATAGTTCACTTAACAGCACAGAGTGGTGCAAATAGTAGGAATTCAATACATGTTTGATTTTCTTCTTTTGCATTCTTTTTTTTTAAAGAAATTTAAATTTGATCTATTTTTTAAAAATCACCCCAGCTGCCCTATGGAGACCATATATAAATGGAATGAATGGAACCGAGGTAGGTTCAGGAGGCTACTGCAACTGTACAAATGAGAGATAATAATGACTTCGACTTAGCAGAAAAGGAAAGAAGAGGGTAGATCTGGGAGTGTGTCTTCAAGGTACAGTTGACAGAATTTACTCTGGGGCATGAGAAGAGAGAAAAATCCCATTTAAAAATTTGTATTTAGTTTATTTCGTCCTGAAGAAAGGGAACCTGACCCTTCAATGGTGTCTCGATTAGCTTTGTCCAGTATAACTTTCAGCGATAAAGGGAGTGTTCTGTATAGGTGTTGTCCAATGTGTTAGATAGTAGCCACGTGTGCCTATTAAGCACATGAAGTGTGAGCAGAGTGACTAGGAACTGAATTTTTAATTTTATTTAATATAACAATTCAAATTTATGTATTTATGTTACCATATTAGACAGTGCAAATCTAGATAACAGACCCACCTAGATGTTTTTCCTCCATAATCCTTTCAAATTGTCATTCAATTGATAAGTTATGTGTGACTCTGCGACTTCACAGACTGCAGTACGCCAGGCTTCCCTGTCCATCACCAACTCCCGGAGTTTGCTCAAACTCATGTCCATTGAGTCGGTGATGCCATTCAATCATTTCATCCTCTGTTGTCCCCTTCTCCTGCCCTCAATCTTTCCCAGAGTCAGGGTCTTTTGGCTGTAAAGTTGGCTCTTCGCATAAGGTGGCCAAAGAACTGGAGCTTCGGCTTCAGCAACAGGCCTTACAATGAAAATTCAGGGTTGATTTCCTTAGTTACACAGACACAGTTTGAAGAAACTACAGTTTGCTTTCACATAACGTTTTTATGACTTTATCTAATCTTAACTGCTTGCCTAGTTTCTGGTGACTGAGCTAAAAGCCTGAAAAAAAAAATGATAAAGACTCTTCTGCTTCTATTAATCCCAATGTTATGGCATTAATGGGTAACCCGTTTTGACCAATTGTAAACATCATATAAATTATATCCTTGCATGTTTTAATTAAGTTGGAATGTTGCTGTTCTGCCTAATTCATGTGAAATCAATTGTTGTGGTAACTTATATACCATATACTTGACCATAATGTCTATAGGAGAAATGATAAATTTCAAAAGGACTCAGAAAAAAGCCTATGACCTAAACACTGGTAATAAATCTGACTTTCTTCCAACCTAAGAACTGGAGGTGTCATCAAACCACAGGTATTTAGCAGACATCTCAAGGTCAGCATAAGGGGAATTGCAGGGGTGATATTAAAATAAACTTTAATTTTGTTCTATCTCCTATTTTGTGTGTGATTGTAATATTTTCAATTTGGAAATCTTTATATTTTCTTTTCTTCCTATCTTTTCTTTTCTCATTATCCTTAGGTGAGTTCCAAATAACTGCTGGTTACCACATAGTCTACATACATCTCAACAATGTATTCAAAACTAAACCTTTCATCTAAGCTGTCTTTAGGGAAAAGATCAAGGTCTTATTGTGGCATGCATACTCCCTCCATATTCCAACTAGTTACTTGAAATGAATATCTTTTGGTTCTGTCTGTTCAGCCTCCCTGTGCCCCCTTTTTTTCTGATAAGAGCAACTCTTTTCTCATTTAGGTAATATCCCTTCCCCTACCTGTGAGTTTGGTGGGACAGCCAATCACTGTAACCCTCTGATCCCTCAGCCACAATCATAGGCTAGAATGGCATTAATACATGATGCAATCAGCGTTCTCATCTGAGATTTTGTACATATTCTAGAAGAAAGGAGACCTCATTTCCTTTGTAGTAGCCGCACTGGGATCTGTACATCTTGAGCTGTCTCTAATCATGCCCTTCCATTTCCCATCCATGTGAAGGAAGTGCCTCTGAAATGGAGGAGAGTAAGACCAGAACGCAGGGTTTCCCAGGTGACTCATTGGTAAAGAATCCACCTGAGAAGAAGGAGATGAGTTTTCGATCCCTGGATGGGGAAGATCCCCTGGAAGAGGGCCCAGCAACCCACTCCAGAAGCAGACCTGATGATCTCATTTCACTCGCTTTGAGACCAGCTCCACTCACGGACTTCAACCAGCCAACAATTTCCCTCGTATACTTCAGCTCTACAAGATGGAAGCTTCCCTGGTGGCTCAGATGATAAAGAATCTGCCTGCAATGCAGGATATGTGGGTTCAGTCCCTGGGTTGGGAAGATCCCCTGGAGAAGGGAATGGCCACCCACTCCAGCATTCTTGCCTGGAGAATTCCATGGACAGAGGAATCTGTCCAGCTGCAGTCCATGGGGCTGCAGAGTCGGACATAACTGAGTGACTTTCACTTTTACTGAAAATTGGGCTTCTACCCCCTGTAACCAAATGTGTCCTGAATATAGCACCTAAACAACCTCACAAGGAGCCACACTCTCCTCCTTTCTCCATGCTCCAGCCACACTCAAACGTTCTTTCCGGTTACTATTCTCTTTCACTGCTGGGCCTTTGGACTTATCCTTCTGCCTAGAGTCCTGGCCTTCAAATCTCACCTTGAATATTACATTCTCACAGAGGTCCTCCCTGACTTTCAGATGAAGGGGATTCACCTGCTATGAGCTCCACCAGTAATTTGTGCTTCCTCTGTCATAACACTCACCCAACTTTACTATTATTTCCTCTCTGATGCTTGTTTTCACCACTGGACTCCAAGCTCTATGAGGTCAAGGACTATACCCTTTTTTCATTGATGTATTCCCCAGAACCTAGCATAATTTGGAGCCGAGAGTAGGCATCTAATGCGTAGTTGGTATGAACAAATAAGTGAATGGTGTTTTCTCTCATAGTTTCTCATTTGAAACCAATGACAAATCTTTAAGTGTTGTCAAGCCATAGTATATATGCTGCTGCTGCTGCTGCTAAGTCGCTTCAGTCATGTCCAACACTGTGCGACCCCATAGACGGCAGCCCACCAGGCTCCTCCGTCCCTGGGATTCTCCAGGCAAGAACACTGGAGTCAGTTGCCATTTCCTTCTCCAATGCATGAAAGTGAAAAGTGAAAGTGAAGGTTGAAGTTGCTCAGTCGTGTCTGACTCTTTAGCGACCCCATGGACTGCAGCCCACCAGGCTCCTCCATTCATGGGATTTTCCAGACAAGAGTACTGGAGTGGGGTGCCATTGCCTTCTCCATATGTAGTGTATATATATATTAGATTCACCATTTCTTTGTTTGCCTAGTTTTATTGAAATACAATTGGCATGCTATGTTGTATTAAAGTATACAACATGATGATTTGATGTATGTATGTGAAATGCTCACCATAGTTAGTTTAGTTAACATCCATCACCTCACACAGTTACAAATTTGCTTTCTTACTTTAAGAATTTTTTAAGATACTTAAAAAAAATTACTTATTTTTAATTGGAAGATAATTGCTTGACAATATTGTGTTGGTTTCTGCATGCAGCAACATGAATCACTCGTAGGTATGCATGTGTCCCCTCCTTCTTGAACCTCCCTCTAACCCCGTCCGACCCCTCTAGGTTGTCACAGAGCACTGGATCTGAGCTCCCTGCATCACATGGCAAATTCCCCCTGGCTGTCTACTTTACACACGGTAATGTCCATGTTTCAGTGCTACTCTCCTAATTCACCCTACCCTCTCTTTCCCCCACTGTGTCTGCAAGTCCCTTCACCATGTCTGCGTTTCCACTGCTGCCCTGTATGTAGGTTCATCAGTACCATCTTTCTATATTCCGTAAATGCATTAATAAACAGTATTTGTTTTTCTCTTTCTGACTTTCTTCTCTCTGTGTAATAGGCTTTAGTTTCATCTACCTCATTAGAATGGACTCAAATGCATTCTTTTTTATGGCTGAGTAATATTCCCTTGTATGTATGTACCACAACTTCTTTATCCATTCATCTGTAGATGGACATCTAGGTTTCTTCCATGTCCTAGTCATTGTACATACTGCTGCAATGAATATTGGGGTCCATGTGTCTTTTTTCAATTATGAGTTCCTTGGGATATATGCCCAGTAGTGGGACTGCTGGGTCATATGGTGGTTTTAGTCCTAGTTTTTTAAAGAATATCCATACGGCTCTCCATATGGCTGTATCAATACATTAAGAATTTTTAAGATCTATTCTCTTAGAGACTTTCAAATATATAATAGTGTCATTAACTATATTCATCATGCGCTATGTTACCTCCCAAGAACTGATCCTCTTAGAACTGAAGGTTTGTACCTTTTGACTGCTCCATCATTTCTTTGTAAAAATGCCCCCTGTCTAGAGATCCTCCTTCTTCAGAATCTGCATCCTTCCCTGAGAAGCCCAGGCCTGTGATTTTTGCCCGTGATGGGTAGACGTGAGCTTCTCTAAGAACCCGCAGTTCAAAATGGCAATTACTAATCTGGAACTATGAGATTTCAACTCCTGATTCAGTTTACATCTCACCCTAAACAACTGCTTCCAACATTTCTTTACTAAAAGTTGTAAACTCCTCAGCAGCACCCTGGGTTGAGCAGCACTGTGTCTTATAATTCACCTCATTTTTTCCATCTTAGAAACAGCTGACACCAGAGTGGTATCACTTTAACTGCTTTGCGGGTCTCTGTGTATTTATTCTTATTCTCTTAATGAATTGTTAGTTCCTTGAAACATTAGTCTTGCCACTTAAAATATGATCCCTGGACCAGCAGAGTTGACATCATCTCGGAGTTTTGAAGAAATGAAGAATCTCCAGCTCCACCTCAGATCTAATGAATTAGAAACTGTATTTTAATAAGATCCCTGGGTAGGGCAAAGCCAACATACAGCCAAGGTTGAGAATCACTGCTCTGGAGCAATCACTGACACCAGATATTTTTCACCATCAAATTTGTATTGACAGCACATAGGTTGAGGGGCGATTACAGGTATAGGAAAATTCTTACTACTACTCAATACTTACTGTCAAACAATCAGGTCTCCAGGAGGTCAATGAGGAAAATGCATCAAACTGAGAGTGATAATCAAGGCTTTATTCACTTACACAATAGTGTATGTGTGTGTGTGCTCAGTCGTGTCTGCCTCTTTGCAGCCCTATGGACTCTATCCTCTGTCCCTGGAATTATCCAGGCAAGAATACTGGAGTGGGTCGTCATTCCCTTCTGCAGGGCATCTTCCCGACCCAGGAATCGAACTGGTGACTCCTGTGTTTCCTGCCTTGGCAGGAGGGTTCTTTACCACTGAGCCACCTGGGAAGCCCATACAATAGTGCAAGGAAGAGGCAAAAAATAAAGGCTCCAGTTCCCCCTCGTTCCATTTTCCCTCACAAAAGAGCACACGTGAGCACTCGTAAGCAGACTTAGAGAACGAACTTATGGTTGCCAGAGGGTCAAGTATTGGGGCGAGCAGTGGGTGGGGTAAGGGGGTAGGAATGGTTAGGAAGTTTTGATCAACATGTACATGCTGCTGTATTTAAAATGGATAGCCAGCAAGGCCCTACAGTGTAGCAGAGGGAACTCTGCTCTATGTTATGTGGCAGCCTGGATGGGAGGGGAGTTTAGGGGAAAATGGGTACATGTATACGTATGGCTAGTCACTCTGCTGCGCACCTGAGGCTGTCACAGGGTTGTGAATCAGCTATTATTGTTGTTTAGTCACTAAGTCACATCTGACTCTTGCCACCCCATGGACTGTAGCCCGCCAGGCTCCTCTGTCCATGGGATTTCCCAGGCAAGAATACTGGAGTGGGTAGCCATTTCCTTCTCCAAGGGAAGGGGCTCTTCCTGATCCAGGGATCAAAACTGTGTCTTCTGCATTGGCAGGCAGAGTCTTTACCACTGAGCCACCAGGGAAGCTTGAATTGGCTATACTCCAATATAAAATAAAAATTTTTTTTTTAAAAAAGCAGCGCAGGTCAGTCAGAGAAACCAATCCACAAGCAAAAAGAGCTGTAAACCAAAGGCTCCTCCCCCTTTATGGACCCCATAGGCTGGGGAAACAGGGAAGGGAGAGGGTTAGAAATGGAGACATGAGTCAGGGGGAGAAGCATCTCAGCAAAGGCTCTCAGTAAAGAGGCATCAGCTTGGAAGCAACCAAGGAGCAAGACACAGCTTGGAAGGAGCTAAGTCTATGATCAGGGAGGGGTGGGGGCACCTGAGTCCTTACAAGCCACTCCCTCCGGAAAACCGCAATGTACCAAGTCTGGAGTGCACAGGCCCACTTCCCTCCACAAGGCCCACCAGGCAAAGCTTTGTCATTGCTTCCAGTCACATAAAGACAGATCACACGAGGGATTTGGACCTGGAGTCGGACTCCTCCACTAGCTGGTACAAATTTTGTACCGTGTTTTTTTTTTAATATTTATAAATTTATTTGGCTGTATCGGGTCTTAGTAGTACTGTGGGATCTCTGTCGGGTCATGCAGGATCTTTCATTGAACACATGGACGCTCTAGTTGTGGCCCAAGGACCCAGTATTGGGGCATGTGGCCTTAGTTGCCCCACTGCACGTGGGATCTTAATTCCCTGACCAGGGATCAAACCTGTGCCCCTAGGATTGCAAGGCAGATTCTTAACCACCAGGGAAGTCCCAGTTAGGTGCCATTTAACAAGTAAAAATACTAGCTTGCTCAGTAAGCTAAGCAAAGCAGGCTCTGAAATCAACCAATGCAGATGGATGGAATTGTCTCCGGCAGTGGTTCTCAGAGTGTGGTTCCTGGACCAGCAGCATCATCACCACCTGGAACCATCTTAGAAATGCAAATTCTTGGGCCCCACCCTAGACCTTCTGAATCAGAAAATGTAGGGATGGAATTAAAACACAAGAGCAATTGTGTTTTAACAAGCTTCCCTGGTGACACTGATGGATGCTAAAGTCTGAGAAGTAATGCCCTAAAGGAAGTTTTCTCAGACAGAAAAGTCTTGGATGGGAGTTACCCTGTGCATGGTAGGATGTTTGGATGAGTCTCAGGCCTCTGCCTACTACATTTCCACACCATCTCCCTCATGTGACACTCTAAGACATCTCCATGGACTTCCCTGGTGGTCCAGTGGCTAAGACTCCAAGCTCCCCATGCAGGGGGCCGGGATTCAATTCCTGATCAGGGAACTAGATCCCATGTGCTGCAACAAAGAGTTCACATGCTGCGACTAAAGAGCCCTCCTGCCACAACTAAGACTCAATACAGACATATATAGAGATAAATGATTTTTTAATAAAATAAAAGATCTCTAGACATTGCAGAGCTTCTTTTGTGGCTCAGAGGGTAAAGAGTCTGCCTGCAATGCGGAAGACCCCGGTTCAATCCCTGGGTTGGGAAGATCCCCTGGGGAAGGAAATGGCAACCCATTCCAGTATTCTTGCCTGGAGAATTCCATGGATGGAGGAGCCTGGCAGGCTATAGACCCCATGTCCATGGGTCACAGAGTCAGACACAACTGTGCAACTTCACTTTCACTTTCAGACATTGCTAGACATCCTGAGATACAAACTTGCCCTCAGTTGAGAACCAGTGCTCTAGAGTGATAACTATGACTGAGACTGATCCAAGTCTATATCATGGCATAGAAACAATCACATCTATAACTATATATGCATTCATCTGTTCACAGATAAGTGATAATATGTCATAAACTAAGGTTTGAATGAAAGTGAAAGAGGAGAGTGAAAAAGTTGGCTTAATACTCAACATTCAGAAAACTAAGATCATGGTATCCTGTCCCATCACTTCATGGCAAATAGATGGGGAAACAATGGAAACAGCGACAGACTTTATTTTTGGGGGGGCTCCAAAATCACTGCGGATGGTGACTGCAGCCATGAAATTAAAAAACCCTTGCTCCTTGGAAGAAAAGCTTTGACCAACCTAGCCAGCGTATTAAAAAGCAGAGACATTACTTTGCCAACAAAGGTCCGTCTAGTCAAAGCTATGGGTTTTCTAGTAGTCCTGTATGGATGTGAGAGTTGGACTATAAAGAAAGCTGAGTGCCGAAGAATTGATGGTTTTGAACTGTGGTGTTGGAGAAGACTCTTGAGAGTCCCTTGGACTGCAAGGAGATCCAACCAGTATATTCTAAAGGAGATCAGTCCTGAATATTCATTGGAAGGACTGACACTGAAGCTGAAGCTCCAGTACTTTAGCCACCTGAAGCAAAGAGCTGACTCACTGGAAAAGACCACGATGCTGGGAATGATTGAAGGTGGGAGGAGAAGGGGACAACAGAGGATGAGATGGATGGATGGCATCACCGACTCAGTAGACATGAGTTTGAGTAAGCTCCGGGAGTTGGTGATGGACAGGGAAGCCTGGCGTGCTGCAGTCCATGGGGTCACAAAGAGTTAGACATGACTGAGCAACTGAATTGAGCTGAAGATTTGAATAGTTTATGCTTTACAAAGCACATTCATATGTGTCATTTGCTCTTCGCCTTAATCCTATGAGGAAGGTAACTATCGTCATTCTCATATACCTGGTATACCCGGTAAGGGAAATGAAATTCATAGAGGTCACTCAGTGTGCTCAAGGTCACTGCTGCTAAGTGGCACAGCTGAAACTTAAACCCATATCCTCCCTTTTTATAGATATAGAAAATTATCTTTTTAAGCAGGTGATGGAAAGGATGTGTCTAGCCTTGAACAGTATCATTGTTCTTGGAACAAATTCAAGATTAGCTGAAAAGTTATCATTGTAGGAATACTTCAACATTCTGTTTAATATGAAAAATGTGTCATACATCTAAGATTAGAAGAAGCCTATTTACAGATGTTGGCATGAGCTATTACTTGGAAATAAAAGCTATCTGGGCATTATCATGAGCCTTAGGCAAGATGTCGGGGAGATTTGTACTCAAATCAGAGAAGGAAAAAATAGCACGATTAACCAATTCAAGAATAGTCTTTCTCCTCTAGACCATAACCCCCCGACAGGAAAATGAAAGCAAATCAGAGGATGCTCAGAACACCAGAGAGCTTTCGACCTGCCATGACCCAGGTCCCCACAGTATGAAGTGCTGAATGGCTGGCATCAGGCTTCCAGGCGGCAGGGTGCAGAAAGCCTGCAACGCCCACAACTTCCAGAGAGAAGACGCAATCGTCCTGCAGAGGTGAGCTGGGGATTTCCACGGCACAGTAATAGACTTTGGCTTCTGAGGGAGCATCCCATCGCCAGCAGCCAGCTTGCTGACCTTTGGACGGTCCTCTGACATGGCCAAACTTGTCACAGAGCATAAAACTGAAGTGCTAAATAAAGACCAAGGCCAAATGAAAGTCACCATGAGACGAATGACCTCAAACAAACCTTCTGATATCGGTTCTGTTTCATCCTGACAAGAATTTGAAACCTCTTGCCTCCTTTTGAGAGAGGATGGATAGACTGGGGTCTAACTCTGGAGATATTTTAATCCGAGGAAAGAGCACTGGGCTTGGAGTCAGAAAGCCTAGGTTCCAGACCTGAATAGTCAAAGGAGAAATGACTCAGTCTTCCTCAGCCTCAGGTTTGGGTTCTTGAGTATGTGTATGTGTGTGTTTCCTATAAAACAGAAAACTGATTATAGGAACTCTAGGATTACTTCCATCTGTAGAATTCTACTCTTTACCAGCATCCTAACGTGTTAGTCACTCGGTCAAGTCTGGCTCTTTGCAACCCCATGGACTATATAGCCCACCAGGCTCCTCTGTCCATGGAATTCTCCAGGCAAGGACACTGGAGCAGGTAGTTATTCCTTTCTCCAGGGGATCTTCCCGACCCAGGGATTGAACCCAGGTCTCCCACACTCGGAGCAGATTCTTTACCGTCTGAGCCACATGGGAAGCCCTACCAACAACCTAAACTTGCAGTTAATATACTCACAACTTGGGAAATACCAAGCACAAAGTTAAAGAAGCTGGGATCTGAAGTCCTGCAGATCCAGCGTGAAATCCCTTCTCTGCCATATCCTGGCTGGTCACTTGGGATGACTCCCTAACCCTTCCTGTCCTTAGTCTCCTCATCTTTAAAATAGAAGTAACAATATTAATAATAGTAACTAACCCAAAGGGCTATTGTGACAATTAAATGAATCATCCAGATAAATAATTTGCACCAAGTCCTTGGTACATGAGGGCCTCCCAGGTGACTCAGTGGTAAAGAATCCAATGCAGGAGAGGTGAGTTCAATCCCTGAGGCAGGAAGATCCCCGGGAGTAGAAAATGGCAACTCACTCCAGTATTCTTGCCTGGAAAATCCCATGGACAGAAGAGCCTGATGGGCTACAGTCCATGAGGTCACAAAGAGTCGGACACAACTGAGTGACTGAGCACGCACACCCTGGTTTATAGGTAATACACAATAGATTGTAGTTACATATTTGAAAACAGACACTCAGAAAAATAAAATTGAAGGTTTTGAGTCAAATCTACACCTCCTATTGGAGCCGCTTAAAAAATGACAGGCTAGGAAATATTATTTACTTTCTATTTAAAGATCTCAGAATGCGTAAACGACCGTCACTCAAAGCAATGCAAGTCATTTGTCATGTTTCCTTCGTAGATGATTAGACATAAAGAGTCCTAGCAGACATAGCATCGTTTTGTAATATACTATTTCCTACCAGTTTTGTTAGGGATGGGGAAATGATGAAAGAAACGGGGAAGGTATAGAGTTGGACTGTCCAATACTGTAACCATTGATCACATGTGACTATTGAGCAGTTGAAAGCGATAGGTCAAGTTGAATTGTGCCGTAAGTGTAAAATACACACTGGGTTTAAAAGACTCAGTACCAAAAAATAATAAAAAATGTCTTGTTAATATTTTCATACTGTGGTTTAGTCACTAAGTCATATCCGACTCTTGCGACCCCGTGGACTGTAGCCTACCAGGCTCCTCCAACCATGGGATTTTCCAGGCAAGATTACTGGAGTGGGTTGCCATTTCCTTCTCCAGGGGATCTTCCCAACCCATGAACCAAACCCAGGTCTTCTGCATTCGAGGTGGATTCCTGCATTGCAGGAGGATTCTTTACTGACTGAACTACAAAGGAAGCCCCATTTGTATAATAGCTACACATTAAAATGATAAAAACTGGATTTTTGTTGTTGTCTAGTTGCTCAGTCATGTTTGACTCTTTTTTGACCCCATGGTCATAAAGCTCGTTCTGTCCATGGGATTTCCCAGGCCAGAACACTGGAATAGTTTGCCATTTCCTTCTCCAGGGGATCAACCCAGGGATTGAACCCATCTGTTGCATTGGCAGGCAGATTCTTTACCTTTAAGCCACCAGGGAAGCCCTAAAACTGGATACATTGGAATAAATAAAATATATTTTAAAATTAATTTCACCTGTTTCATTTTACTTTTCTAATGTGACTATGGAAAACTTTTTAAATTATGCATGCAGATTGTATTATCTCTTTTGGACAGTAATGGTATAGGAAGAAGGGAAGAATACACACACACAGGTTGAGGAAACAGGAAGCTCCCGGGATGCAGCAAATTGAAAAATCATCCGTTTACGAGAGAGGAACAGGCTTGATAATCCTAGTTCCACTGAAGAACAGAAACCATCAAGATTAGATTTTTCAATTAGCAAAAAAGCTAAAAGAGACTGCATTTCCTATGCATTTTTATATATTCCATCTTGTAACATTTGGAAGAGGAAAGAAAAGAGAGGTTGTAGGTCCTTCACCTCTTTTCCCTGAAGGACAGTTTTTGGTCTTATAAAGCAATGCCTCACTTTTTGGTTAAGTCGTCGTGGGAAAGACTTAAATTAGGGAAAGAGCACCCTCTGCTGGCTACTTACTAACGTTGTAAGAAAAATAGGCACAGAGGAGTCTAAAAATAACAATGAATGAATGAGTTACATTTCACATTATTGCACTTACAACTTTCACCATGGATTCAGTGAGGATGGAAATTAGGGCAAAGGAACAGGTTTAATAATGTGAAAGCTATTTTTAGGTCATGTCAACTCTTTCTTTTCTTCCCTCTGCTTTTTCTTCCTTCCTTCCTTCCATCCTTCCCTCCATCTTTTTTTCTTTCACCCTTTGAATAGCTCAGAAACACCCTTTTTATAAATCCTATGTGAAGACAGCACAAGGTGAGATTTAATTTAGAGATCTATGCTGTTTGTTTCAGTACGATTTCTTTATGAGGTTAACACTTCGTTCGTGTGTCTAAGACCAACCTAGCAGATGAGGTCAAGAACTTTTAAGACTACAAACGTTCATCAGCTAGAAACTTAATGGTGTCAAGTTCAGAACGATAAGCAGCTGTCGACTTAGGAATGGGTTATCTTCCCAGAGGCAGGTGATATGTTGGTTGTTTAGAATTAGACATCTTTTCTCATTTGTTCCTGGACCAGCTTGCAACTATACAAATATGCATTAACCTAAAATGGATCTGCGACAGACTACTAACAATACAATTATTTCTACTCTATCAAAATAATATGTAACAGTATTTTTATAGGAAAAGGCCCATAATACTTCCAACTTGGAATCTCAGGAGCCCACCTCATTTTCCCCAACGAGAATAAGCAGCCTTCCTCAACTTCTTCATTTAGGGAGAAGAGGTTCCTATGGGATACCCAGGCCCAGTATTCCCAGCACCAGTATCTTGTTAGTTCTCTCTGTTGCAAAAAAAAAGAAAAAGGTAACTGACTCACTGGTACAGTCAGTCACACCCCAAGATTCCAAACTAAAGAAAAAGGAAACGAAGGAAAGTTCACGTCATAATGAGATCCGAGAAAGCAGGATCACAAAAGGCGGACTGGCCCTGCCTTCTTCAACACACACACACACACACACACACACACAGGCACTTTCCCTTGGGTCACCAAAACTCCTTTCCTAAATTGATCAACTGTAGCCTAAGATTGTCTGTAATGATAGTAGTAACTGGGCTTCAGTAGCCTCAAGAAATATAGCATTAGTGTTATGGAATACATTTCCTATTAGCATTTTTATTATTTGCAGCATAATTTATCTTAAAACCAATTTCATTCCTTTTAGACTATCAAATAAAACTAACGTGCTTAGATTAAACTTTGCAGGATGTGAAATAACTTAAGGAGAGCTTATGAGAAGAGCTTACAAGAACCCAGAAATTATATTTATCCCTTACACATAATTCAAAACATGATGAAAATATAATGCAAGTCTGCAAACTTGTTTGCTTTTTGTGAAAAATGGATTACATATTTTAAAATAAACACTTGCAGGAGAGCATAATAAAAAGTGATAGTATTTATTTGATATTTATGCTTATGCTTAACTTTCTTAATCAAGCATATTTAGAACAGCCTGAGTTGTTTGTCTATTTAAACTTCACTTTTCATAGTTAAACTGCTGGAAAAAATAAAAGCATCTATCTTGATCAAAACTATTAGAACAAAATTGAAATATTTTTCCCACTTTGCTCTCTCCTGAGTGCATAGTCTTGAAATTCAGCACTTTTTGAGAAATATGGGCACTATTTAATGCATAGTGGTTCAATAAAGTGGTTCAATAGAGTGGCTCAATAAGTTGACAAATTAACTTAGTTAGTAGATTAAACACAACCGGAATCCCTCTCCTGGGCATCTCAGTTTAGTCTTCACCTCTTACCCCTACATGAGTCCAGGTTTTCTGTAAAGAGATCTCGTAATCAGTGTCTTAAAGTGGGGTGGTTTGAAAAAATTGGCTTTGGAATTAAGCCTGAATAGATACTGCACAAGACTTTAGAAGCTGTGTGGCATAAAACAGATAACTTAACCTCTTTGTGCTTCAGCTTCCTGATCCAAAATTTGGAGTTCATTCATTGATTGAATCCCTACCATGTGCTAAACACTGTTCTAAGATCTGGAAATATAATAATAAAGAACATGTTTGGTCCAAATCCTCAGGAAGATTACATTACATGATGCTGAAACTGAAGCTCCAGTACCGAACTGACTCATTGGAAAAGACCCTGATGCTGGGAAAGATTGACGGCAGGAGGAGAAGGGGATGACAGAGGATGAGATGGTTGGATGGCATCACCAACTCAATGGACATGAGTGTGAGCAAGTTCCAGGAGTTGGTGATGGACAGGGAGGCCTGGGGTGCTGCAGTCCATGGGGTTGCAAAGAGTCGGACACAACTGAGTGATTGAATAATAACAATTCTCATATTACATTGTTGGAGACAGTTTTAATTAATTAACACAAAAATTTTCAGGGAATATTAGATGTCATGATAAAACAGTGTGATGTGAAAGAGGTATTGAGTACATGCTTCAGATGGAGCTGTCAAAGAAACCTTTCCTGGGAGGTGAGATTTAATCCAGGACCCGAATGACAAGAGGAGCCATCCATGCTGAGGTCTAGAAGAGCCATCCAGGCAGAGGGAACAGCTGGTGGAAAGGTGAGAGTGAGCTTGCATGTTCCAAGAACAAAACAGAGCCCTGTGTGACTGTGGCAGAGTGAGTGAAAAGGAAGCAGGACAGGGACTTCCCTGCTGGTCTGGTGGTTAAGACTCTGCGCTGTCAAAGTAGGGGGTGTGTGTTTGATTCCTGGTTAGGGAACTAGGATCCCCCACGCTGCAAGGGAGGCCAAAAATTTGAATGAATGAATAAATAAATGATACATTTAAAAAGCAGAGCAGGACAAGCAGTAGATAGGGACTAGATCATGCTGAGCCTTCGAGGCCCTGTAATAGAGCTTCGTTTTTATTTTAAGTCCAATGTGAAGGCATTAGAGGCTTTCCATTAGGCTGGCTATGATGATTAAATGAGATAAAAATGTGAAGGGCTCAGTACCAAGAAGACATGGCCCAGAGTAAACACTCAGCAAGAGGTGACAACATCACCCTTAAACCCAGGTGTATAATATTGGGAGGTCCAAAATGTTCCTTCTTATAAAATTCAGGGTCAAGATTATTGTAGAAAGAACGAGGCCCAACCAGGGGACGGGGCTCAATTGTCAATCACCATAAAGCCAAATTCTCATCACCGTGGGGCATGTTTTACTGTGATATCTTCCTTATCATCATTATCATCAACTAAACTGAAATCAAATCTTAGGCCAGCCCTGTCCACCATTCTTGATTTTTGCCATCTGCCTATGGCAAAGTGAATTTGAAAGGGCAATCCCAAGCACCATGATCACAAAGGACATAAACATTTCTTACTTTCTCCCGGCGCATCTTTGGGTAAGTGGATTTCCTATTTCCCACACCTGCTGAGACTCCCTCTACCTACTTCCCAAAGCAGGTGAGCAGCCAACACTGAGGTGGGAACATTGAGAAACGCATTTAGGTTGGAACTCACACGGGTGCATCAGGGATTTTTTTTTTTTCCTGGCCACACTTGACCATCTGTGCGCTTCGTTTCTGGGAGAACACCGTATAAAGCAATCCTTACTCCGAGGATCATTTCGTTTACTAAATCATGGTTTATTTTTTCCTCTGGATATCACATGCTACTTTCGAGTCCATTTTCAAAAGGTCTTAAATGGCTTGGCTCAAAATTGGCTTTGTATTAAGGGAAAGAACCAGTGTCCCAGAGTTTCAATCAGCACCTCGGCAAATAGGTGACTGACCTGCCCCGGAGTGCTCGGAGGTTGCCAGTGGCAGTAGCTGGCGCAGAGATTTCCAAGGTTGATTTCTTTCTGCTGCTCTTCTACCTTTTCCCTACCTTATTTTTGATGAAATACAGGACCACAGTTGTCGGTCTTATGGGAAGAGGTTGGAGGAGGGCACGGTGTAATATCTGCTACCACATCCCATGTGACTGCTGACGGTTGAGTTATCCGCACTGTCTAGTCGCCTTGCATTGAAAGAATTTAACTACCGTAGCTGTCTTTCACATAGAGTGATAAAGAGTTATGATCCTGCATCACAGTTGTGACATTACTTCAATCAACATACTAACCATGCCATTTGTTGTTGTTATTATTCCGTATGGTGAGTTGTGTCCAACTCTTTGCAACCCCATGAACTGTAGCCTGCCATGCTCCTCTGTCCATGGGATTTCCCAGGCAAGAATACTGGAGTGGGTTGCCATTTCCTCCTCCAGGGAATCTTCCCAACCCAGGGATCTAACCTGTGTCTCCCGTGTCCCCTTCATTGGCAGGCAAATTCTTTGCCCCTGAGCCACCAGGGAAGCCTGACCATGCCATTAGCATGTAATTAATGGACGGAGGAGCTACAGTCCAGGGGGTCCACAAAGGGTTAGGCACGACTGAGCTACTGAGTGCGCGCGTGCGCGCGCGCGCACACACACACACACACACACACAATGTTAAATATAATGGCCTTTCAGTCATATATAATATGAGAGGAATGAGGTTGTTTTTACAAATGAATTTTCCAGACAAGTGAAGCTCCCCCATCAAGAACCAAAATCAGAAAATGTTCCAAAATTTGCCATTGTTTTTGACAGAACTTAAATGTATTTCATATACTCAATGACCACTTAAAGAAATGCAAGAATTGTTATTTTCTTTATTTATAGCCAATGATCACTTTAAAACACTGATATATGCAATGGCTTCACTAAATAGCCCCAATTATGTTTCTCTAGTTTTTCAAATTTCCTTTAAGTATGTCATGTCCTTGTCTGTCTGGCTGTTATCTGTCACTTGGTCTGACTGTTCTTGGCTTGTGCTTGCCCACACCTGTTGGCATTTATCTGTCTGAGAAACCACAAGATAAAGCTTCTAGGAATGAGCTGCATTATTTCACAATTCTCAGTCCAAAGGCCCCAAGCAAAGGCCTAAGAGTCATTCCAGATTTCAAGTAAGGAGAAAGTGCATAGGCTTGGAGACACGTATTTTCCTTGCTATTTTTTTTTTCCTTTTTCCTTTGTAATTTTTGCGAAGTATGAGAATCATCTTGAGTGATTGTGTGTTTTCACATGCTGCAAACCTTGCCTTGCATGTTCTAACACATATTGCTTTCTAGCCTTTCTAAGTACATTTCCTTATTCATCTCAGGAAGTTAATTTCTAACTGTTGTTAAACTGTTTTCTTAAGTTGTCAAAGATCCCTGGATGATGTCGTAGGGGGACCAAAACAAAAATATATATATGTATATATATTGGAAGGGACTTTTGGTAGCCTGTCTCCTTCTTCTTCATCAAGATTCCTGAAGCAATTTAACTTTCATCTCAGCAGTGCAGCTTGGAATAGATTCAGAAGACTGAATGTCTGTTAAGGAAGAGAAAACAGCTCCGTCAGATAGCAAGGAGAAAATGTAGTTGCTCTACCCAACCATTTCATAAATAGACACATAGATCCTTCTTAATTTTATTTCCCTGAGACTAATGACTGATCCTAATGAAAATCCCAGTAGAAATCATTGTAACAAAAATAGCCAAAACATTAAGAATAGGACCAGTGAGAATGATGATGGCCAATAAGCATTTGAAATATCAAGCAACCTTGCTAATCCAGCCACAGAAATAAGTACTAGCTCATGTGCTAAATAACTAGACAAAATTGGGCCCTGTTTTACATGAATTAATGAATGTGTGTATCTTAAGAAAATAATTCTACAGTCATCCTTGATTCCCTTTACTATTTTTTTTTTTTTTTGGCCACACCCCATGTCGTGTGGGACCTTAATTCTCTGAACAAGGATGGAACCTGCACCTTCCTAAATGGAAGCACGAAGTTTTAACCACTGGACCACCAAGGAAGTCCCAGCCCTTCATTGTTTTCAATGGAATTAATGTATGGTTATGTAAGAAGGTCTCAAGCTTGTTTTACACTTTGGTTTTGTGTTACTTATAGTGTGGTAGTGTTTCTAGCAAAACTGTCAATTTCTCTATTTAAATTAGTAAGAAAAGAAACGAAGGAAGAAAGGGAAAAGGTCATTCTGCAATAAAGCCTCTAACTCCTTTAATCATCCCTAATGTATCTGTAAACCCATAAACTAGCACTTTAAAAAATACTCAGCTCATACCATAAAGGATTTGATGTGACTTATAAAAATAAATAACACTGATAAAGATTTTTTTTTTAAGTTGAGATGGTCTGGGCAAAATAAGAAAGAAGAAGCAAGAAAACAATAAAACCAACTAGTGTGACTACAGAAACGTCACACCATATAGTTGGTAGAGCTGTGCTACACACTGGCTCAAAGTTTCTAGTAATTTAACAGAGAAATGAAGAAGTTGTAAGACTCATTGGGATCATAAGATAAAAACAATGGTTGAATGATTAATTTTCCCCACAGGTCATATAAAAAGGGCTTCCCAGGCGACTCAGTGGTAAAGAATCCACCTGCCAATGCAGGAGCTGCAGGAGCCACAGGTTCAATCCCTGGATTGGAAAGATCCCTTGGAGGAGGAAATGGCAATCCACTCTAGTATTCTTGCCTGAAAGATCCCATGGACAGAGAAGCCTGGTGGGCTACAGTCCATACAGCCAAAAAAAAGTCAGGCACGACTAAACACGCATGCATATAAAAAGGATATTGTGTAATGAAATGCTTGACATCCACAAAAACAGGCCCAGAATAAAGTTAAGAGGCTGTTACAATTGGCTGTTCCTTTACTATTCTTTATTCCTTTGCTACTCCATGATAATATTATGGAAAAAAACCTAACGAACTTTTTGGCCAACCCATATAAGATAATGGTATGATACCAAAAATGCATTTTGTCAGACTCAGTCCTCCAAAGAACTAGAATGCTGATGCTCTGGCTTGATCCCAGGGCAAAACTTATTACCTAAATGGAATTTCCCTCAAATGTTAATTTTTGCAACTAAGCTTTTGATAAGAACTTGATAAAAGATGGTTAAAAGTTATATTCTCAAACAAGAATCCAGGGTGAAGATAGTCTGTGTAGTAAAGTAAAAGCTGAGAAAGTTGAGGAACTAACCAAGGCAAACATCTCAATATCTTCAGGAAGCACCAATATTGGGCCTTCTTAAAAGTTCTGCATCTCTTCAAAATATAAATAAAGGGAAAAGTAAGACTCAAACTACTGCACAACTGCACTCATCTCACATGCTAGTAAAGTAATGCTCAAAATTCTCTAAGCCAGGCTTCAGCAATACGTGAACTGTGAACTTCCAATGTTCAAGCTGGTTCTAGAAAAGGCAGAGGAACCAGAGATCAAATTGCCAACCTCTGCTGGATCATGGAAAAAGCAAGAGAGTTCTGGAAAAACATCTATTTCTGCTTTATTGACTATGCCAAAGCATTTGACTGTGTAGATCACAATAAACTGTGGAAAATTCTGAAAGAGATGGGAATACCAGACCACCTGACCTGCCTCTTGAGAAACCTATATGCAAGTCAGGAAGCAACAGTTAGAACTGGACATGGAACAACAGACTGGCTCCAAATAGGAAAAGGAGTACATCAAGGCTGTATATTGTCACCCTGCTTATTTAACTTATATGCAGAGTACATCATGAGAAATGCTGGGCTAGAAGAATCACAAGCTGGAATCAAGATTGCCAGGAGAAATATCAATAACCTCAGATATGCAGATGACACCACCCTTATGGCAGAAAGTGAAGAGGAACTCAAAAGCCTCTTGATGAAAGTGAAAGAGGGGAGTGAAAAAGTTGGCTTAAAGCTCAACATTCAGAAAACGAAGATCATGGCATCCGGTCCCATCACTTCATGGGAAATAGATGGGGAAACAGTGGAAACAGTGTCAGACTTAATTTTTTGAGCTCCAAAATCACTGCAGATGGTGATTGCAGCCATGAAATTAAAAGACGCTTACTCCTTGGAAGGAAAGTTTTGACCAACCTGGATAGCATATTCAAAAACAGAAACATTACTTTGCCAACAAAGGTCCATCTAGTCAAGGCTATGGTTTTTCCAGCAGTCATATATGGATGTGAGAGTTGGACTGTGAAGAAAGCTGAGCACCGAAGAATTGATGCTTTTGAACTGTGGTGTTGGAGAAGACTCGAGAGTCCCTTGGACTGCAAGGAGATCCAACCAGTCCATTCTAAAAGAGATTAGTCCTGGGTGTTCTTTGGAAGGAATGATGCTAAGGCTGAAACTCCAGTACTTTGGCCACCTCATGCAAACAGTTGACTCATTGGAAAAGTCTCTGATGCTGGGAGGGATTGGAGGCAGGAGGAGAAGGGGACGACAGAGGATGAGATGGCTGGATGGCATCACCGACTTGATGGACATGAGTTTGGGTGAACTCTGGGAGTTGGCGGTGGACAGGGAGGCCTGGCGTGCTGTGATTCATGAGGTCGCAAAGAGTCGGACACAACTGAGTGACTGATCTAAACTGAACTAAGACACCAAAGTTCTACAGTGCAAAGAACTACCACGCTAATTTTCAGGCTTAATCTTTTCAATATAGATGTTATCAGCCGTTCACTGCGGCTCAAGGAAACAAAAAATACCAGTTGTGCACTAAAAGAAAATTTTAATTTAAGCAATGCTGCTTTCCAGTAAATCCTACACAGTAAATTGGTTCCTTTGGTACACTGACTACACGCTTGTCCTCAATTTTCATGCTTCCTTCTGTCTACACCCTTTGAGGCTGCCCTCCTATACTGACCCTGGGCGTGGACCTACTTTGGCCAGTGTGATAGCAGCAGATTTGACAAGGCACTTGCCCATTTCTGCTTGCTTTCTTGGAACCCTCATTTCCAAGATTTTGAATCCTGGTAGCCTCTTGGAGAATAATAATTGTCTCAGTTGAGGACTCCTAACCTATCAGCCCTCGGCACACCCACTATCACAAACACAGCAATTGTTTCCATCTGCATTCCACGTAGGAAACAGAAACCACTCTAAGAATCAGAAACAGAAAAGGTTTTCATATAAGGAATCAGATGCTTCAGAAGTCCACCATGGACGAATGGAGAAGCAAGTTCTCAGGTGGGCCTCCAGGAATAAATCCTAGGTGTCTCAGAACTGACCCACCTTGGGAGCTTATATTTCCTGTATGATCAGAAAGGTTGGAATCAGAACTCACCACTGGACAGCCTGAGATCAAGAACACACCACTGCAGCTGTGATGCAAAGAGCAGGAAGCCAGGATAAGACGCCTTCGCCGTCACCACAGCTGCCCCTGCACGCAGAGTAACTAGTGGACCAGTAACACCAAAACAGCATCGGCTCATGACTCTGCTTGCTGGAAGAACAAAGCAGCATGAAGATAGACTCTGTCTCCCCACCACCTTCCAACCCTCACATAAGGTCTCCGACTGGTGGAGACTTATTTATATCCTGAACCATAACTGCCAGTTGTTGTTCAGTCACTCAGGCTTCCTTGTCCTCCACTATCTCCCAGAGTTTGCTCCAACTCATGTTCTTTGAGTTGGTGGTGCCATCCAACCATCTCATCCTCTGGTGCCCCCTTCTCCACCCTCCCTCAATCTTTCCCAGCATCAGGGTCTTTTCCAGTGAGTCAGCTCTTCCCATCACGGGGCCAAAGTACTGGAGTTTCAGCTTCAGCATCAGTCCTTCCAATGAATATTCAGGATTGATTTCCTTTAGCATGGACTGGTTGGATCTCCTTGCAGTCCAAGGAACTCTCAAGAGTCTTCTCCAGCACCACAGTTCAAAAGCATCAATTCTTCAGTGCTCAGCCTTCTTTATGGTCCAACTCTCACATGTGTATATAACTGCAAGGAAACCTGGACATACAGTTTCCGTTCTCTGGTCTGAGAACCACACCAGTGTGCCAATCTAGCAGAACTAAGGCAGTAACTTCTAATTTTACTAAGAGAGGGACTGATAAACATAGTTTTAGTTTATCAACAATCCATTCATAACAGCTGAAGGGGAACTTCTCTCTCAAGTCATCTAAGAGATTTCATCAATCTCTAGAGATCTAAGGCCTCAGAACAGAATTTAAATACATTGTTTCACTCCATTTCACCTTTCTTATCCCTGTAACTGAACCAGTTCAATTATAAATAGTCATGGGACAACTAAGCCAACATTTACAGTAGAGGGGGAAACGATTACTTTCATCCAGTCCACGAGCTCCATTCTCAGAATGGTAATAACCAAGAAGCGATTAACTGTGTGTTGTGCTGTGTGTGCTGCGTGTCCAGCTCTTTGCAATCCCATGGACTGTAACCCGCCAGGTTCCTCTGTCCATGGAATTTTTCAGGCAAGAATACTGCAGTGGGTTGCCATTTTCTCCTCCAGGGGATCTTCCCAAACCAGGGATTGAACCCTTGTCTCTTGACTCTTCTGGATTGGCAGGTGGATTCTTTACCACTAGCGCCACCTGGGAAGACTACAATTAAATATACATTTCTTTTTACTTTGCTTGGATCCAGAAAGGCTTTAAGGGAGACGCTAACTACAGCCTAGCCTTGGACAAAGTGACTGGACTAGTGATGAAACTCTGAATGTCAGGCACATGCAGAGCTCATTTTCACACAAAGCAGCAGCAAAGCTTTCTTTATACTAAAGTCACAGATGATCCTAGTCCACTGGTCAGCATTAAGTGCACCAGGAAGTCGTGTTTCAGCCTAGGCAGCCACAGAAGCTTGTAGTATCCTTGATGAGAATTCAGTCAAACCTGGGGTGGGGGGAGAGTTGTTAGATAGCAATATATTGAATGAACCAGACCCTTTTTTGGGGATGTTTACGAATGAAACACACAGAGACTCATTCTGAAGGGAGTGGGAAAACTAAAAGACATAGAGAAAAGGATGCCAGCCAAAGCTAAGATGTAGAAAGAAGAAAAATCAGCTGAAAGAGGTAAAGAGAATCAAATGCCAGCTTGGTGGAATGCATAGAAACAGCGATAAACTAAGACATGAGATTGGTAACTCAGAGATACCCTATCTGTATACATGAAAAGTCATCTGGCTCTTAGATATTTGTGAATTTCTTACTTTTTTGTGATTCTTAATAACCACCCCCCCCCAAGTGATCTCAGCATTTTGTTTCCTTGCAACCTCAGAGCCTAACTCATAGACCACTACTCTCAGAATAGAGGGAAGTGACCTCTCCAGGTTCACCTCATGTGAAAAAGCAGCCTCTAGATGCAAATCAAGTTGGTGACAAATTTACCATTCAGCATGCCCGCATAAAAGTGGCTCCTGGTGACTTGGGGCTTAAGGAATGTCTTCATTTGTTCTTTAACAGACCAGATGTTTGAACAGTTCTTCCTACTGTGGGATCCACAGAATAAATTCCTCAAATGACAGAAAGGTGGTCCAATACCTAAGCTGACAGGAGCTGATCCGATAAGGACAATATGTTCATCAAGGCAAATCTCATCTGATTTATCAGCTAAAGTAATCAGGACAAAAATGTTCCTATGAGCACAGAGAATGCTAGGGACCGAACTGTATCTCCCTGGCCTTTGCAAGCTCCTGAGCAAACCCTCTTGATTGCTTTGTGTTGTTTTCTGGTTTCACAGCATGTAGAGATGACTAGAAACCTCATCTCCCAATTCTTTGGTCTTCTCTTCATAAAAAGGAGCAGGATGTGATGGGCCTTCCCCACCCAACCCCGTGTCCTCAGCCTGACTTTTGTTTGTGGAAAATTTTAGTCAAAGCATAAGTTTAATCAGAGAAATGAGAACATGTGGAAACAGGGAAACAGTCAAAGGAGAACAAATAATAATAATACACTCATTAAGCATAGTCAAGGACCTTTAGTTCTTTCTCTAGCACTGTAGAGAAAATTCTGAGCCATATCTTGTGAACTGTCTTATAGATTCTGAAACTCCTACCAGGTGGAGAAGTTAATTACCCGATGACCAGACTGTAGCCATGACATGGGCTGCCACAATTCCAAGAATTGGCCTCAACACAGTGGAAACCAACCCGCCCTAGAACTGAATATTAATTGTACCTAAAACCACCAAGATGACACTAGTCAGACCACTGCTGACCAACTTGAAGATGACTGTCAGAGCTGACTGTGATGTTTCTGTACGTAGCCCTCTTCTTCTGTCTATAAAAGCTCTTGCCCCACCGGCTGCCAGCGAGGTGAGTCGGCCTTGGGATAGAGGTCCACCCTCCTGCCCACCTGTCAGCATCTGAAATAAAGCAAACTTTCCTTTCCACCAACCTGGCCTGTTTACTGGCTTTTGAGCAGTGAGCAGCCAGACCCCACACCTTTCAGTAACACGCAGACACCCATTTAGCCATTTGATAAGTCTCTGCTTCATGCAATGTTCAGTGATATACGCTGGCAATACAGTGCCTACCTACCAGTTGGGAAAGATTGCAACAAATTTTGTCATAACGAGGATAAGTGCTATGAAGGAGAAGCACAGAAGCTGTGAAAATGACTCACAGGGAATGTCTTGGGAGTCATCAAAGGCTTTCTAACGTAAGCGTTTGTTTACTGAAGTAGAACTAACTCAGCCAAAAGGGAGCAGGTGAGCATTCTAGGTAGAGCACAGCAGAGCCTGAGACCTTGAAGCAGAGGAGGTAAAGCAGACAGGATGAACTATTCAGGCTTCTGTGGCCAGAAGACAGAAAGGAAGGCCAACAGGGCAAAGATACAGGTGCCATAAGCAGGGACCAGGACCCAGCCCCCGAGCCATACTGAGTGTGTTTACTTTTTAGTCTGGGCGAGGAATATTTGGCTAACTATTTGGATCCAGTGGAAATTTTGCCCTTGAGCTTTTAATTCCACAATTATGAATACACCATCTACTCCAAGTAACACAAAATGAATTTTTATCTAAAAAGCATTCTTCTTAGCAATTAAATCAATTTAATTCTTGATCAATCACCATACAGAAGATTTTAACTGGTTTAATCCTTCCCATTTCCTTTTTAATTTACTAAAATTAATATCAATTTTCAAACTTTGTTATTATTGTTATTTTTATTATTATTTTTGGCAGTGTTGCTAAGGAATGCAGGTTCTTAGTTCCCTAACAGGAATCAAACCCATGCCCCCTGCAGTCAAAGTGGAGTCTTAATCACTGGACTGACAGGCAAGTCCCCAGATCAATGTTTTATTAAAACTTACCATGAAAATTTGATTCATCAATAGTTTTATCCTCAAATTATCTACCACGGTCTCTACCAAGACCTGATACCTCAATCATTATTAAAATTTTATTGTGTCATCTTTAATCTCTTTCAGTTTTGTTGTTGTTGCTGGTTATGTTTATAAGCAATGGTCTCTTTGAGTTAGATGAATTAGTTTTCATTTATTTATTGGCTAAACCATAAGGAAATCTCCTGTTGTCCTTGGACCACCCTTTGAGGATCGCTGAATGTTTCCCAAAAGGTGGTTCACATACAGTTTGTTTGAGATGGCTGGCAAAAATGTTTTTTAATAATTATGCATTTAAGTGCTAATTAGAAAAAGTTATAGTACATGTAACACACTTGATTATTCCTTAAGACACATTAAATCTGTCCCGATTTAAGGAAAATAAATCATTTGCAAGTGTCTGACCAAGGAACAAAAGACAAGCCAAACGTTCTACTCAGTTGTCTATATTTTCTACTAGGAGAGTGGATTACTTTCACTGTGTGAAATTATTCTTTAAAGTATTCTGTCATCATTCAGTCTTTTGAAATTAGTCATGTGCTGATGTGGGATGACACAGAGGTCAGGTTTTAAAGGATTGTGGGAAAGTAAAAGGGGTTTATATTTCCAAGAAAAAGCAGAAAAGGGATTTTCCAGGTGTTCAGTGGTTAAGACATCATGCTTCCACTGCAGGGGCAGCCAAAAAACAGACGGAAAAGAAAAGGAGGAAAAGAGGAATACAGTTGTCTAACAACGTGCATTTTGCAATCTAATCTGGGTAGAAATCCTAGTTTTAACACTACTAGCGCTGTGTTCTTGTACAAACTACCTTTTGTAAATTGCAAAAGGAAGTAATTAATAAAAGATTGACCACTAGCTAAGATACCGCACATAAAGGAAATAACGGGGCCTGGCACATATGAGCACTCAGTACGTAGTTTTCCTTTCAGCTTTTCATTTATCACCTTCAAGTCCCCAGAGCTGCTACAGGGCCCAAGTCTGAGCGCAAGTTCAACCACAGATTTGGAGGATGAAGGCAGGTGGTCGGACTCGGAAAAAAAGGGGTGCCCAGCTGGCTGATATCGTGGGAAGCTCTGGAAGATTTACACAGAAGCTACTCTTGGAAGGAGTGGCAAAACTCAAGGACAAAACTGACAAAACTCAAAAGTCCCCAGCACAGAGCCTGTGAGTCTAAGCGAAGGGAACAAACCTCCGCCAGCGAGCCACATCCGCCAGGCAGCCTACGCGTGCGTCGGCCGGAAGACAGAAGGTCCAGCCCGATCGAGCCGCCCCATCCATCGACCAGATCGAGAATCGTCAATTCAGTTCTGGCGGCGCGAACTGCTCCTTCTCGCGAGACTTCACAGACTAGGCCGCCGGGGGAAGGGCGGGTCCGGCTGAAGAGAGAGGAGGAGTGTGAGCCGACCGCACGCTACGTTCCCAGGAAGCTGTGCGCGCTTCTCACTTCCTCCAGGATCTTCTGCGAGGGCGCGTGAACGGCTCCCTGCAGACTGGTCATGGCGCTCCACGTCCCCAAGGCCCCGGGCTTTGCCCAGATGCTCAAGGAGGGAGCGAAGGTAAGAAAAGGAAGAAGGGAGAGTGAGGTGGGAGAGCCGCGGCGGCCGCAGCCAAGAAAAACCTACGAACGGGCCCGGCGTGCCCACCCGACATAGCGGTCGGAGGGAAAGAAGATTCCAGAAAGGGAGGTGTTCTCGGGAGCGCTCGGCCGCCGAGGGCCGCGGGCATTTCGGTTTTTTTTTTTTTTTAACGAACCCAGGAGAGGGGACAAGCGGCCAGAAACGGCGAGTGGGCGACGAGGCCTCAGGCAGCGTGTTCTGTGCTTTGTAGCCGCACAGGGTGTGAAGGCCGCTCTTTGCATTTTTCCTCCGTCAGTAAAACGGGAGTGAGGAGGCTCTCCTTTGCCGGGCGCGAAGTAGGTGAAATAACGTAGGTGAAGTTGCTTTGAGTACTGCGAAACGGCTCCAGGAGCGGGTGGTCCGGGGAGGAGAGGGACGAGGCAACTCTTGCAAATGAGAAACGGCGGGCTCCCCATTTAGTTCGCAGAAATAGTGCATTGTAATAGGATAAACCTTAGTTACAATCCCAGTGGGTTCTGGTCTGAACTTAGCCAGCTTGAGGTAAAACTTAATCCTCTGGGTCTTAACTTTCCTCATCTTTCAGTTGGGGAGATTGGACAGAAATAGTTGTAACCAACAGAGTAAGGGACCCCCTGACCTAAGTAAAGCTTTTGTTTTATGGCGAGATCCTGAAAGTAATTTGAACAGCATTTTTTTTTTAATGTCTTAGACACACTATTGTAAGTCTGTCTCTTATGTTCAAATAGTTGTGTTCCCTTATTGTCCCCCGGACTTTCTGTGCTTAAAGGAATGTAGGTAGTGTGGTTCCCTTTGTGGTAACAGTTGGAGGAAGCTAGGTTTCTTGTTGGCAAGGATGCACTTTGGGGATAACGTGACTCTAGTAGGTAAGGAGGTTTACTGTAAGTATTGGTGAAAGAGCTTTGCTGAAAATGACATGAACTCACTTTTATTAAAAGGCTGGGAAGTGTCCATATTTTTTTTTTCTTCTGAGGCAGAAATAACTGACCAAATAAGCAAAAGGATAATTTCAAATAATGATAAAGGAAATTGAAAGTGCGCCTCTAAAAAAAATTTAAAAGGGAAAGTTTGGGGTAGAACAATAAATAAGATGTTAAGGAAAGAACTCTCAGCTCTGTGCTTAGTGGCCAAGATTAAAGGCAGAAATGTTTCAGGCCAAGGGACCAGTAAGGGACCAAACTCAGTGAGGATGAAGTGAGCTTGACTGTTAAAACAGTAAGACAAAAGATGAGACTGAAGCTTAGCAAGGGAAGACAAGAATGGTAAGAGATGAAATTAGAAGAGTTGTTGGCAAGGATTAGAGGGTGTAGGACCTTGTAGCCTTTACAGGGGATTTACATTTTATCCTCAGAGTGAGGGGAAGTCAATGAACTGTTGGGTAGGATCTGATTTATGATCAGAGTGGCTGTTCCTCAGAGAATGGGAGTGAGGGAAAAAAGGAGAGTGTAAGGCAGTTTTGTCTGTCTGCTGTGATGGAAATGTTCTGTATCAGCATTATCCAGTGTGGTATCCACTAGTCACATGTAGGTACTGGGCAATTGAACTGTGTCTAGTGCAATTGTGGGACTGAGTTTTTAATTACTTAAATTTTAAATAACCACTTGTGGCAAATGCCTACTCTTGTCAGGCAAAGCGGCTCTAAAAAATGTTCACATGAACAGTAGGCTCTTGAAATTTATCTGAGACTCACAAGTAAATCCCATGTCTAAAAGAAGTTCATTGTAAAACTTGAAAATTTGAGTACTGTGAGCAGTTCAGTTTTCAGTATATACATGCTGAAATTAATATGTACAAACGAGCAGTTTGTTTCAGTTCAAATAAGAATTCAAAATCTGTATGCTTTAGTTCTAAAAATGTATAAGGCAAATACGTTAATTCCCTTTGAACATAGACCTGTTGACTCTACAGTGCTCAGGTTTTATCACATTCATACCACATTTCAGCTTTTAGAAAGAATTGGTAGACTCTGGAAAGGTATTTTTATCTGCAATGGTTCATATGCTTTCTCTAATCAGTCTTAGCACTCTTCTCTGCACTTTTCACTACACTTGAAAAAAATTAGGCTTTATGTTTTGATGTGTAAGTAGGTACCCATGGTCCCTAAAAATGTCATGCTTTATTCATTCAATTTGTGGACAAATCTATGGATCATAGATTATGATGGTATCTGTGGTATCATAGGAACACCAAACACCATGCTTTACGTACATAAATTTTGCTTGATAATATCAACAGTCTTTTGAGACAGGTACTATTATATTACTCCCATTTTAAAGATGAAGAAATTATTGAGATTCACTGTCCTGCCTAATCAGAAGTTTTCTTCTACAGCATTTTTCAGGATTAGAAGAGGCTGTGTACAGGAACATACAGGCTTGCAAGGAGCTGGCCCAAACAACTCGTACAGCGTATGGACCAAATGGTAATTTCTAAATTCATGTTTTAAAAAATACAGTACTATAATAGAATTTTGTGTAGTAGTTCTTTGAGACTTGTTTGAGGATATTATATGTAAATTGACAGTTTTAGCCATAATACAGTATGGTGTTGAAAACTATTTCACAGTTCAGTAACTTTTGTACAGTTTTCCTAATCTTAAATCAGCAGTTCAGATCTTTTTAGAAAAGTAGGAATCAAAATGTTACTTTTTGTCTTACTGAGAGGATAGAAAAGTTATGGTGCTTTCACCTTTGAGGTAGTACCTAGTGTTCATTGTTAGAGCTGTAGATCAGTTCTCTTATGTAAAATGACATAATTTAAGGGAGAAAAATTCTCTCTTGCTTCCCACCATCAACTGAATTAATTGATACAAATTTATGGAATAAGCAAAACAAATATACTTTCAAGTAAATAATTTTAGTCTTTGTACATGTCAATATAATTTGAATTGATTGAACAAAAATATGATGAAATTGGCAGGAAAGAAATAATATAGGTGTGCAGGCCAGGGGAAGCCATTGGGTTGTGGCTTTAAGCATAGGTAATATGTTTTGAGTTCTTACAAAGTTATTTCAGAGAACGGATAACAAATTTGTGTTTCTTCACTGGATTTTCTTTGGTGTCTGGAGAAGGGTTTGAGTGATGATGGATTTCTTTTTCTAACTATTTTTGAGGAATGAACAAAATGGTTATCAACCACCTGGAGAAATTGTTTGTGACAAATGATGCAGCGACTATTTTAAGAGAGCTAGAAGTAAGTTATTTCTTTTAAAAACCCAAGAAATGTTTTGATGATGTCAAAAATTCAGTGTATTCTAACATCGAATAACCTTTATTTCATTCACATTGGATAATAAGGGTTTTTTTTTATTTCCAACTTGAAAATTCATTATATAGATATTCCTAATTATAGAGAATCTTCTTTATGTTTAACATCTTTGCTCCTGTTAAAATCTCCTATTATTTATGGAGAGGTTGGTTGTGATAAAATATACATATATATTTGCCGATAATATCAAATTGAATGTTGTCTTTAGAGCGTGACACTAAAGTGAAGTATTCTATAATGTAGAAACTGCTGATATTTTAAGATGGGTTTGTTTTAATTGTGTTTGTGAAATCAGTTGGTGGAATTTTGTTCACTTACAGTTTTGATGGTATAGAGTCTGTAGAATAGATAACTGCCAGCGGGTTTATGAGGACAGTCTGGCGCCTGATCACACATGGAGAACCACTCCTCAGCCAGCTGCTGATTGAAGGATATGTTCAGTCTTAGGGAATTTTTCTTAAAGCACCAGGATTAATTCTTTAGTCAGAACTCCATAGATAAGTTAACGTTTCTCCAGCTTCTTAAATAATGATATGAGAGTGTCACTGGCTCAGTTGTATCCGACTGTTTGCGACCCCATGGACTATAGCCCACCAGGCTCCTCTGTCCATGGGATTCTTCAAGCGGGAATACTGGAGTGGGTTGCCATACCCTTCCCCAAGGGATCTTCCCAACCCAGGGATCGAACCTGGGTCTCCCACATGGCAGGCAGATTTCTTTACCATCTGAGCCACAAGGGAAGCGCAAATAATAATATAGTGTTAAAATAATAATATTGAACAAACAGATGGACGAGGTATTTGTAGAGCGACTTGTCATATGAAGGTTAACATTGTACTCCATGATGTTCTCAGGAGTTATTTAAGTATGATGGGGATAGTGTCTTCATAATAAACCAGTGTCAGCTGTTTAGTTTTCTCAGTGCTGTCAGTTGTCACTCCTTGCTTATTTCTTTAAAAAGCTTCTTAAATTCTAGGGAAGGACCACTTAAAATTTTGATACACTTCAAGAAATATTTTATATTTTTCTTTTTTTAGACCATAATTGATAACCCCTTTCAATGAGGAGATACATAAATATTGAGACTTATCACCAAGCTAAATGACATCTACTTTAGCACCCCTTAAGCCTTTTTTTAAAAGTGCCTTAGGTTGGAATTACTTTTTTAATTTAGTGAACCTGTAATAGTGTTAGGAACCTTATGTATACAGTGTACATACTGAGTGACTGACCGTTGAAAGAAAGTGCCCTGCGAAGTTACTGTCATTTATGGTGGTGCATTCGTGCTGATGGGTATAAGGGGACCTGGATTGTCTTTTTGTGACCACACTATAGGTGAGATCAGAAGAGTTACTTCACCCATAGGAGATTGGAGTCTGTTAGTTTAAGAAGAAATGGAAAGGAAAATTTTCATATTGCTCTAAGGGTCAAATGTTTAACTTACTATTTAAATTCGAACCCCTTCTACCAGGTACAGCATCCTGCTGCAAAAATGATTGTAATGGCCTCTCACATGCAAGAGCAAGAGGTTGGAGATGGCACAAACTTTGTTCTGGTTTTTGCTGGAGCTCTTCTGGAATTAGCTGAAGAGCTTCTCAGACTTGGCCTGTCAGTTTCAGAGGTGACTGTCCATTTTATAACCTACCCCTGTTTCAAATTTGTGTATGTATACCTACTGTTTGAAACTTAAGTCAGTACTATAGGAATAGCTAGTACTGTGCACTTTTCTCTGTGTCAGGGTTTGTAGTACATGTGCTTCCCATGCAATGTCTCATTCTGTCCTTACAAGAACCCTGTGAGTGGGGCCTATTAAAAGTAATCCCAATTTGTTTCAGATAAGGAAAGTGAGCCTTAAGTTAGAAAAACCTTGCTCGAGTAGCTAATAATGGCATTTGGGGTTCAAATGTGGGCTGTCACCAAAGCCTGTGCTCTTAAATAGTAGGCTTTGCCATGAATGTTACTCTGAGAGCGTGCTTTGTCTTTTTCTATTGAAAATACCGTATCCATTGGGTTACCAAAATGAGATACTTTAAGACACGTCAAAATTATGTCCTTTGAGGAAGTATTTTTGCTCTTTACATTTAAGGTCATTGAAGGTTATGAAATAGCCTGCAAAAAAGCTCATGAGATTCTTCCTGACTTGGTATGTTGTTCTGCAAAAAATCTACGGGATGTTGATGAAGTGTCGTCTCTACTTCATACCTCTGTAATGAGTAAACAATATGGTAATGAAGTGTTTCTGGCCAAGCTTATAGCTCAGGCATGTGGTGAGTATATATCAGTAAATGAAAAAATCCAAAATTAAAATGTTTTCATGTGGCTAAGATATTTTCTCTGTTTTCCCAATATATCTTTTGATATGTCTTTGTTTTCTTAACAGTATCCATTTTTCCTGACTCTGGCCATTTCAATGTTGATAACATCAGAGTTTGTAAGATTCTGGTAAGTTTAGAAACGCATCAGTGTTACCTAGATAGGTCTTTTTTCCTCCTCCTGCCCCTCCCCAAAAACGATTAATCTAAATTTTACCTTGTAAGTTTTAGACACTTAAAGACTTCCTGGCTTCATTTAAGATTTTGATATTGCTAGATTGTAATACTTTGAATTTAAAAGGATATCAACATACTCTTGTCATCACTTAACAGTTGGAAGGTTTAGTGCATAAACAAAATACTAATATTTGTATTCTTCATATATGCTGACTTATAAAAATGAGCTTAGAAGGAAATTTTGAATGTGGTTCAAGTTTTTCTGTTGCTCTATAATAAAATTCATACTTTTAATATCTAAAAGGTATATACTTGATAAAAATTATGATTGATACAGTAAAACCTGTAACTATTGGTTTTACACATTGACATGTGATTGTTAACATAGTCAAATTTAACTTACATAAAAGTACATGCGCTAGCTGTGTCTGTGATATACATGCTGTGTGTTCTGACCATCTATGCACTGCCTCCCCTTCTCTGTTACCTGGTGTGCGTGTAAAATCAGAAACTTGGCGTTGATCCCTGTTCTGTCCCTGTCGCTGACAGTCCAGCCTGGTATATTGGTGCTGAGTGAATGAATGGCTTTGAGCAGTTGTTCTTTGATTTTTCCCCAAGTATACTGCAGGATCCCGGTCCGTAACTGTGGCTCATTGCCACAGTGATCCCTACAATGGACAGACTGCTGTGCTTTACTGTCCACCACTGTATCATCCCCGAGAGTCCCTGCCTTGCTGTAGTACATTATTTAGTAATGAATATTTTTGGTACATGCAGAAGCAGTCAATTAGCCCTGATGTTATTTTCATGAAATCATTGATGATTTTGATATCTAACTCCTCAGGGCTCTGGTGTGCATTCCTCTTCGGTACTGCATGGCATGGTTTTTAAGAAGGAGACTGAAGGTGATGTAACATCTGTCAAAGATGCAAAAATAGCAGTGTACTCTTGTCCTTTTGATGGCATGATAACAGAAACTAAGGTAGGTAGATTTCAGAATCTTGAAGGTAAAAATTTGGGCTTCCTTTTCAGTAGCATTGAGGTGGAGTTTGCTCTTAATCCAGTGAATATGGCATTCACCAGGTTAAATGTTCAATGAAAAAATGAGTATTTGTGTGCTGTTCATTGCAATTTTTTAAATAACGTTGAAATTCTGGAGCATCCTGAAACAAAAATAGGCTAACATAATTTGAAGTTAGTAACAGTTATAATTGGGAGTTTGTATTTGAAAATACATAGTAAGTCTGAAGTTTATAAGTCACTGTTGATTTCATCCCTGCAATTCTTGAGATCTTGAGCAGTTGGTGGCTTTTAAAATTACACAGGTTTGGGGTGATGGGCCTGGTCATTTAGTCCACATTTTAGAGGAAGTTTGAGAATCACTGTGTTGTTTCAGTACACTAGTTGACATCAGAAGACAGATGGTCAGGACACCTGCTTGATCTCTCATAGTATAGTTTCTCTAATTTTTCCATGAAAAGTGCCTGTCAGAGAGCAAATATATTAGTGCTGAGTGTGGCGGAGGGAGAGGTTGTTGGTCTAGGAGCAAGCTGCATTTCTGTTAGTTTAGTACAGATTTTGTATTCTGTTTCATAATATGTGCATGTTTAAATTGTTTCTTTAATGTTATTCTGTGACTTTGAACACCAAAGTGATGAAATGGTTTTAAAGAAAATCTTTGCTTATTTTGCTAGGGAACGGTGTTGATAAAGAGTGCTGAAGAATTGATGAATTTTAGTAAGGGAGAAGAAAATCTCATGGATGCGCAAGTCAAAGCTATTGCTGATACTGGTGCAAATGTCGTAGTAACAGGTGGCAGAGTGGCAGACATGGCTCTTCACTATGCAAACAAATACAATATCATGTTGGTGAGGTAAGAGAGGACTGCATTCTATTATTCCAGACTGTAAATGACTTTGGGTGGTGAAACAACAAATAAATTCAGCACACCATAAAGACTGTTAAGCATATTAAAAGGGGGGAGTATGAGGTATTAGATAATGTAGCAAGTGGACTTCACTTGGTCTAGGGGAATAGGAAATATCTCTGAGAAAACCTACCTTTAGACTGAGAGCTGAAGGACCAGTTAACAGATGTTAGTTGAAGAGAGCAAGGGAAGAGTGTTCCAGGCAAGAGGAAGAGCTTAAGAGACCAGACACAAATCTGGTACACACTGTTAGCTAGAGTGTGGGGTTAGGAACAAACTTTGTTTATGGATTACAGTGGACAACTTAACCGTTCCCACCTTTCTTAATATAATGGGCAGAGGAAATCACTGTTCTCTTTCTCACAGAACATTCAGTTGCCCAAAGTAAAGCATAAGTTTTCTGTGTGCCAGGGCTTCCTTTGTGTTTTACAACTACAAACCCTTGACATCCTAAGGAGACTTGAAAACTTTCTCAATTCTAGAATAATTCCATAAACATAAGTGGCTGGATTGCACAGTGCAGTCCAAACCTGTTCTGAGCTTGAACCTTCATGGAAGAAAGAAGGTGACTTGAGGCCCTATGAACAGTTTCCTGTTTAATCTCTGGTGTTTTACTATGGTATCTCCTTCTATTAAGGTGTTTGTTTTGTTTTTTAAAGGCTGAACTCAAAATGGGATCTCAGAAGATTATGCAAAACAGTTGGTGCTACAGCTCTTCCTAGATTGGTATGTATTTGGGGCACTATTAAGATAGTTGAACCTATTTAGATTATTACAAGAATCATTTTCTCACAGAATCCTCCTGTCCTTGAAGAAATGGGGCATTGTGACAGTGTTTACCTGTCAGAGGTGGGAGATACACAAGTGGTTGTGTTTAAGCATGGTGAGTAGTCATGGTAAAATGTACATATTTAATGTGTAGGGAGTTCATTTTCTTTTACTAATCTAATACATATTTAATTTATTGACAGAAAAGGAAGATGGTGCCATTTCTACCATAGTGCTTCGAGGCTCCACAGACAACCTGATGGATGATATAGAGAGGGCAGTAGATGATGGTGTTAATACTTTCAAAGTTCTAACAAGGGTCAGTATTAGCATTCATCATAACTTAGTAATTTTAAGTCCTCAAAAACACAGTTGGCAGAGTCCTAAACATCCTGAGAACTTCAAAATGAAAAACATGAGTGGCTTGTGTAAAGCACAGCACCTTTTCCCTTAAGACTCCATTTAAGTGTTTGTTGCTGATGAATTTTCTAAAATGGAATATGAAAAGGAGTAGCTAATCAAGGCTTCCTTTTTTAACTGTCTTTTAAAAGAGTTTATGGTGGTTTTTCTTCCATTGCACTTCAGCTTCTATTCAGTAAATTATTGGTGCTGGATCTGTGAAAATGTAGATAACTGCACAGTTGTTCCCATTCTTCACTTTGATTCTTCTTTTTAGTATGCCAGACCCTACGGTGAGGTAAGATAGCTTGTCCAGACCACTCCATTTTTTAATTGGAATTCAAGTTTTATAAAATTGTAATTGAATCAGATTTAACCCTCTAAGTCTGGTGGAGTGCTGGAATCTGAAAAGATTTAGGAAACTGGACATTGCTTCTTGGTGACTTTTTTTAACCATATCTTATAGGATAAACGTCTTGTACCTGGAGGTGGAGCAACAGAAATTGAATTAGCCAAACAGATCACATCGTATGGAGAGGTACATGGCTTTCTGTGTATAAACTGACTGTCTTGTTTTTGTTTGAATTAAAATTGAGTAATGAGTACATTTTTGTTTTAGACGTGCCCTGGACTTGAACAGTATGCCATTAAGAAGTTTGCAGAGGCATTTGAAGCTATTCCCCGGGCACTGGCAGAAAACTCTGGAGTTAAGGCCAATGAAGTAATCTCTAAACTCTATGCAGTACATCAAGAAGGAAATAAAAACGTTGGATTAGATATTGAGGTATTTGGGAGAAAAAAAAGTGAACTTTATTTTGTGAATGTACAATGTAAAAATAGACATTAAAAGGAAAATCAGAAAATGTTCTGATTTGTGAGCACAGGATTTTCTTAACAGCCTTTTCAGTTTGTCTGATAGAGAATTTAGTTATCCTGCTTTATTGTGTACATAGGGTAGTACTTTGCCTAGCTCTTATTCTAGTTTTATTTAAGTAGCCATGTTTCTGTTATTAAATATAAATATTTTCACATAAACCTTTAGAATGAAAGCATAAAAACAGTTCTGTGTTGACAGGCTGAAGTTCCTGCTGTAAAGGACATGTTGGAAGCTGGTGTTCTAGATACTTACCTGGGAAAATACTGGGCTATTAAACTGGCTACTAATGCTGCTGTCACTGTTCTCCGAGTGGATCAGGTGAGTCAGAAATGAAATATTGATCTTTAAAAATAATAATTTTTATGTAGTTCAAAGTATATGTTAATGGGACTAAAACATGAAAATATATTCTCTTTCTATTCAAAGTAAAGTACTCTTCCTTCCCCCCAAAAAAGTTTTTCTGTTATACATTGTATTGAAATTATTGATTCAGCTAATTTAAAATTATTTTTCCAATGAAAGACTCCTTTGCCACTTGGGAACTGAAACGGGTAAAATAAATCTCATTTAGATTCATAGTTTTCAAGACTTTTTATCTTAAAACCCTTTTTAAGAGAGGAAGTTCCATATGGAATATGGAAGGGTCATAAAACCCTGAAGCAGACATTACAGACTACAGTATTCTCTCCCTTGTTTGCAGTTTTGCTTTCTGTGGTTTCATTTTACCCACAAGTCATCTGTTATGCCAGACTACTGTATGGAAAATTCTAGAAAAATGTAATTCATATATTTCAGATTGCACGCCGTTATCAGTAGCATGATGAAAAATCTCATGCTGTCCTGCTCCAGGACATGAACTGTCCCTTCATCCAGCATATCCACGCTGTGTACACTGTCTCTCAGCCATTTCAGTGATCAGATCAACATATTTTATTTCCTGGTCCCAAAGTTGGAGAAGGAAATGGCAACGCACTCCAGGATTCTTGCCTGGAGAATCCCGTGGGCAGAAGAGCCTGGTGGACTACAGTCCATGGGGTCGCAAAGAGTCAGACATGACTGAAGTGATTTAGCACACAGTCCCAAAGTAGAGGAGTAGTGATGCTGCCAACTTGAATACACTCTTACTGTACCTGATTGATAAACTTGTAAGGGTGAGAAAAAGCAGGGTGTTGTTATGTATAGGGTTCTTACTGTGCTGTTTCAGGCGTCCACTCAGGTTCTTGGAAGGTCTGGACCACTATCTGCACTACCATCAAGGAAATGTGAAGATGACAGGGCCGGCCTGGTGGTTAAGAGCATTCTTCTGTGACAGATGTTGTCTTGGGGGTTTTAAGGTCCTCAGGTGTTAAAATTATCATAGTATTTCTGCTAATATTTTTGAGGAATTAGGCAAAGAAGAAAAGGAGTGAAGACTATTTCGAATTGAGTTAAATCAGAAAACACAATTTTTCAAAAGTGTTTTCTAGTAGACTTAATGAAATTTATTTTTTCTAGAATTCTAGGAGTGATTATTAACCAATGAATAATTTTTAAATACTGAGTTGAAAATTTTAATTGCTAGAGCCATAGTGTAAATCCATTAAATGAAGATCATGCCAAATTAATCTTGGGAGAAGCAAATTTAGGTAGAAATGGAAAGGAAATAGAGTTTTACATAGAAATGGAAAGGAGATGGGACTTACTCTAAGCAAGGACCAGTTGGTTGTAATTATAGCAAAACAGATTTCACTTCAGTAAAGAACTCTTTCCTATGTGAGATGACCAGAAATGGAACTGGATATCCATGGACTGGATTTAGTAACTGCATTTTTACGTCAGTGCATCATACAGTTTTTAGGAAAAAAATGGTTTTGGAGTTTGTAAGCAGAGATAATGGGGGCCCCAAGAAAAAGTAGAAGGGGACAGGAGAAGCTAAATAGACTGAAGCATGAGATAAGCAGAAAGTCTCACAGTAAAAGTTTCTAAGGAATATTTTGCATGCCAGTTAGCCAAGCAAGACAGTAGTATTAATAACAAGTGCCTTTCTCACACAGGTACTTAGATTTGGGGGTTTAACCTAGGAAGGTTGTGTTACCTTTTACCCTAAGGGAGGATGTTCATTGTTTTTGCCGTTAGCACTCTACATACATCTTGAGGAACCCATCCAACTGTAACGAGCTTGTACTCTTAAGTATAGTTGTACCTAATTTTGCATAGTATGGATTTTAGAAAAGAAAAGTTTTCAGCATTGGACAGTGTAGTAGGGCCAGATTAGTGTTTGTTCAGGTGTTTAATTCACTAGTTCTCAAATTGTTCCCTAATCCATAGTATCATCATCAACTCACAACTTGTTAAAAATACAAATTCCCAGATCCACTGAATCAGAAACTCTGAAAAGAGGCCCATCAGTCTGTTTTCTTAACTGAAGTATACTTAGGTTCTAAAATTATACTTACTGCTTTTAATACAATCTGAATTTATCCCCAGTAGTTATAAGGGCTTCCCTTGTAGCTCAGTAGGTAAAGAATCTGCCTGCAGTGCAGAAGACCCAGGTTCAATCCCTGGGTTGGGAAGATCCCCTGGAGAAGGAAATGGCAAGCCACTCCAGTATCCTTGCCTGGAAAATCTCATGGATAGAGGAGCCTGATGGGCTGCAGTCCATGGGGTTGCAAAGAGTTGGACACGACTGAGCAACTAACACTTAACTCACTGGTAAAATGTTATTGCAGGAATTTCAAGTTCTTCATGAAAGCAGCTTCTAAAAAGGGGTGGGGACTCCACTGAAGGTTGTAGTGAAGATACGATTTGTGTTGCATGAGACTCAAGCTAAATTCCTTTATTTATATATATCTCTCTTTCTCTCAGGGTTTTAGAAGTTCTACTCTGTGGAAAGCCAACTAACTTCTACCAAATTCATTTAAGCCCAAAGCTGCAACCACCACCTTTTTTCTATCCAAACATAAATCCTTTAAAAACGCTAGATGGTTATACTTATAAAATGGTGGGTTAGTGCATTCTAGATAAATGAGGCTTCTGGCGTGTAAGTTTCTAGGCAGCTAGGTGCTAGGACTTTTGTTTATGAACACAATTCTTGTACTTGAAGGTTACTAGGAAATACCATTGTTGAACTTTAATATATATATATATATTTTACCTATCGACCACTTTAGATTATAATGGCAAAACTGGCAGGTGGACCTAAAGCTCCTAAACCACAAGGAAATTGGGATAAAGATGGTTGGCAAGATGAATCTCATATATAAATAGCAAATCAGGTGCCAAACTGATTGATGACAGTGATGCATGCAGATGTTGCTCACATTCCGCACATTGGGTTGTTGAAATGCATGTCTTAGAAGGCCTCCCGCTAATGAATGTGAATTTTGTTGAATGTGAATTTTGTCGCTGTTAATGTCCACAAAACAGAAAGCTCACCTGCTGGATGATAACCAACATTACGCTAGTGTTCCATATGCAATGTAATAACAGATTGCTCATTGATGATGATTGCTTAATAACAAAGCAGGCTCAGAAAAATATTCTCTTCATTCTAAAGCTTGAGTTTGTAAGTGTACTCTTGTGAATTTTGTTTTGCAGATCATCATGGCAAAACCAGCGGGTGGGCCCAAGCCTCCAAGTGGGAAGAAAGACTGGGATGAAGACCAAAATGACTGAATGGTTTCATTTTACTGTAGGTGAAGGTTGTATTTGTAGTAGTACTATAGGAATTGCCTGATGTTTTCATATTCTCCTTAAATTAAGAAGTGTTGTGTGTTTGTATCTTGTATCCTTAAATGGATGATGCAATAAACATATTACTATCGAAGCCTCTTTGTCTGAGGACCACTGTTTTTAGATCTTGATGACCTGTTTTGTCTCAGCCTTGTTAATGAAAAACTGTGGCACTTAAGGGAAGTCACCCAAGTTATCAGGGGGTCTGTTTGCAGTATAAATCTGGCCTGCTCTTTGTCTTTTTATGTAAGTTTTATTGGAACACAGATGTGATCAGGTATTTACATCCTGTCTATGACTGCTTTCTACAAGGGAAAGGCAGAGTTGGAGACTTATGACAGAGACGAAGTGGCTTGCAAGGCCTCTGAGACATTTACTAATTATAGGAAGTGCTCTATAGGAAGTCTGTCAGTCCCTGGACTAGATTTTTAGTATTTTTTCACAGCTCAGAAAATCCCTAAGACAAGTAACTTGTTTCACTAGCACTGAATGATGTGTTGAATGGATGACTTAAAATACTTATATTTTAGCAGCAGAGAACAAAAGATACTTAAAATGCAACTGAAAATATGCTTCTTGACGTATAAACTAAGCAAGTCAATTTTTATACCATGGAGGTTTGAAAAAAGCAAAGAACACTGTAAAAAGTAAACTTACTTTACAGAACATGTGCTACTATGTGTTGGTTATATGAGGTCACTGAATAACACTTTTATACTTTTTTTGGCATTTCAAAGGAATTTAGATGCAATATGGCTGACTGGGCCTTATATAAACTCATCAAAAGAAATTCTAATAGAGAACCTTACAGGAAATTTAGACAGTTTTGGTGTTCTTAAGGCTCTATGGGTTGTATGTGCCTTGGAAACTGGCTTGAGTTCAACCAACACCCCAGCGTATGCATACTGCTTGGCATCAGAAGAACTACATGTATGTTATTGCCAAATCAAATATCCTATGGTTATAAAATTAATAGTTTTCATTTTAACTAACACACTTCAAATTTTGTTAGCCAGTCTGGAACTTTTTTTAATGTTTTCTAGTAGTGTATGTCAGTACAACTTAACTGATAAAGCAAATTTTGGGGGTAATTAATTTTATTGATGTGTTGCAAACCACCACGCAGACATATATTATTGAGCACTAAAGTAATTCAGAATCCTTTCCAGAAATTGGAAGCAGGGATAAAAACCACTGTGACAACACAAAACCACTAAATTTTTAGGTATTCTCCTTTCAGTATTTCAGTAAACGTGATTTCTTCTGGCATGTATTTAATTTTAAGTGAACATGATTTACAGTTAGTCTTTACTTTTTTATTATAGCAATTATAAAAGCAATAAATGTTTCCAGAGAAAGCACTTTGAAATTGTTACAGTATTCTCTCATAAAATAGGAGGTAAGCCTGTGAATTTAGTACTTTAGTTGTAGGCACAGCTTGCACGTGAGTGTCGCTGATGTGAAACCACTGCCCTTTGGTTGATTCCATTTCAAAATCTGTCAAAAGAAATGTAAAATTAAATAGAACTGGAAAAATTCAAGTTCAGCCTTTTTTGGTTTTGCCATAAATATCTGCTGAATACTAGAATTCTGTAAAACCTTTTACCTTGTGGAATATCACCATGGAGAACAAGGTTAGAGAGATGAGTGTTTGCAGTTCTTGTCTTGGCGTAGGCAGTATAATGCCCTGACCTCATGGTACCACTGTGTTCGACGACTCCATATAAGGAATACAGTACCCGTGTATGTTCTTCAGCAACATTCTTTAAAGGTGAACAGAATTCAGAAAAGTTATTTCTGGGCAAGATAACTGTAAACTATGCCAAAGGTCTCTAACCTTTGAGAATGCAGAAATCATTGAGTCTGAACTGGAATTTTCTCCCTTTTCTCAGCCTACTCTGTGGAATCACACTTAAGATTTTATTAGAAAGCTGCCACTGCCCTTGCCCTGCTGGAAGAACCATAAACCAGAGGCCACCTGCTATAATCAGTTTCCTGGCCAAATGGGGGTTTAAAAATATATTGAAGAAACAACCTATGTTGAAGATGATTGATCACAGATCTTGAAATTACAAAGGTACAAAGACTCAGTGTACTCAGCAGCTCTTAATCAACTTCATACTTATGTGAGTTACCAATACATAAGTATTTGGTAATAAGCTGATTTCCTCAAAGATTTCCCCAAAAAGGCAAGTTTCACCTACCTTACACTTAAGGGTACAAAAAGGAGCCAAATCTAATATTTCTGGAAATTTTATGTGTTTGTTAACTTTGCGAAGGTTAAAACCAGCCTGAAAAAGAAGGATAGTAGATTTAAGTTCTTTTCCCGGAAAAACTGTACATAAGAGAACTGTCGACCCACCACAATGCCCAGAAGAACAATAACCCAGGCCCAGTTCAGCTGTCTCAGAAAACTCTAGTTCCTCACTGCTGACTTCCAGTTGACTGGTTTTTGCTAAGTGTACCTACACACAGTCCAGATCCACACAGAGTCCAGATTGAGTAAACTGTTCCTGTAAGAACATTCTCAATGTTTCTGCTTCAACCATCCAGAAAAGACAAATTAGACAAGAGACTGAGTGCTTAAAACTCAGCAATAGCAGAATTCTGTGAAGCACACTCTCTCAGCCTCACTCTAACCAAGCCTGGCAAACTATTTGTAAACACGCACCCAGGTAAGTCAAACTCACACCAAGCACAGAAGAGAAAATGCTCTGAAAATACTTAGGGAATCTAGAACTGAATTTACAACTGGAACTGCTCATGGTTAAAAGCCTTTTCAGAAAAGATGGAGTCATCAAAAAGATGGAAATCCAAGGTACTAATGCCTTATTAAGGATCAGTAAAAATAAGATACTACACACATATTGCTAAATTTCCCAAGTGTGAGATACAACTAGTAAAGTGGTCTTTTTTCGTTATACCTGAAATTAAGGTTAGAGTAAGATGCTAATATAATAAAGGACACAGATGGTATGGACCTAACAGAAGCAGAAGATACTAGGAAGAGGTGGCAAAACCACAAAAGAATGATACAAAAAAGATGCTTAATGACCCAGATAACCATGATGGTGTGATCACTCAAAGAGCCAGACATCCTAGAATGCAAAGTCAAGTGGGTCTTAGGAAGCATCACTAGGAACAAAGCTAGCAGAGGTGATGGAATTCCAACTGAACTGTTTCAAATCCTAAAGGATGATGCTGTGAAAGTGCTGCACTCAACATGCCAGCAAATTGGCAAAAGTCAGCAGTGGCCATAGGACTGGAAAAGGTCAGTTTTCATTCCAATACCAAAGAAAGGCAATGCCAAAGAATGCTCAAACTACCGCACAATTGCACTCATCTCACACGCTAGTGGACTTCCCTGGTGGCTCAGACAGTAAAGTGTCTGCCTACAATGCGTGAGACCCGGGTTCAATCCCTGGGTCAGGAAGATCCTCTGGAGAAGGAAGTGGCAACCCACTCCAGTATTCTTGCCTGGAAAATCCCATGGATGGAGGAGCCTGATAGGCTACAGTCTGTGGGGTCACAAAGAGTGGGACACAACTGAGCAACTTCACTTTACTTTCACACACTAGCAAAGTAATGCTCAAAATTGTCCAAGCAAGGCTTCAACAGTACATGAACCGAGAACTTCCAGATGTTCAAGCAGGATTTAGAAAAAACCTGAGGAGAAGAACCCGAAAGGAACCCAAAATCAAACTGCCAACATCTTTTGCATCACAGAAAAAGCAAGGGAGTTCCAGAAAAACATCTGCTTTATTGACTACAACAAAGCCTCTGTGTGGATGACAACAAACTGGAAAATTCTTCAAGAGATGGGAATACCAGAGCACCTTACCTCTCTCCTGAGAAATCTGTATGCAGGTCAAGAAGCAACTGGACATGGAACAATGGACTGGTTCAAAACTGGGAAAGGAGTACATCAAGACTATATACTGTCACCCTGCTTATTTAACTTATATATACAGAGTATGTCATGTGAAATGCCGGGCTGGATGAAGCACAAGCTGGAATCAAGACTGCTGGGAGAAATACCAATAACCTCAGAGAGGCAGATGACACCACCCTTATGGCAAAAAGTGAAGAAGAACTAAAGAGCCTCTTGATGAAAGTGAAAGGAGAGTGAAAAAGCTGGCTTAAAACTCAACATTCAGAAAACTAAGATTATGGCATCTGGTCCCATCACTTCATGGCAAATAGATGGGGAAACAGTGGAAACAGTGGCTGGCTTTATTTTGGGGGCTCCAAAATCACTGCAGATGATGACTGGAGTCATGAAATTAAAAGACACTTGCTCCTTGGAAGAAAAGCTTTGACCAACCTAGACAGCATATTAAAAAGCAGAGACATTACTTGGCCAACAAAGGTCCACGTAGTCAAAGCTATCGTTTTTCCAGCGGTCATGTATGGATGTGAGAGTTGGACCATAAAGAAAGCTGAGCGCCGAAGAATTGATGCTTTTGAACTGTGGTGTTGGAGAAGACTCTTGAAAGGCCCTTGGGCTGCAAGGAGATCCAACCAGTCCATCATAAAGAGATCAGACCTGAGTGTTCATTGGAAGGAGTGATGCTGAAGAGGAAATTCCAATACTTTGGCCACTTGATGCAAAGAACTGACTCAATGGAAAAGACCCTGATGCTGGGAAAGATTGAAGGCAGGAGGAGAAGGAGATGACAGAGGATGAGATGGTTGGATGGCATCACCGACTCAATGGACATGAGTTTGAGCAAACTCCGGCAGTTGGTGATAGACAGGGAGGCCTGGTGTGCTGCAGTCCATGGGGTCACAAAGAGTCGGACACAACTGAGCGACTGAACTGAACTGATATCTAAAAAGAGCAACATGTAGTAAGACTGAGGAGGGACTGTGCCTAAATTTCTCTTCCAACTTGACATTATCTTCATCAAACCCTTTTGTGTTACCCATATGTATACTGTTTTGGCTTCCCAGGTGGCTCAGTGGTAAACAATCCACCTGCTAATGTAGGAGTCAGGAGACTCAGTTTCAATCCCTGGGGTGGGAAGATGCCCTGGAGGAGGAAATGGCAACCCACTCCAGTCTTCTTGCCAGAATAAGCCCATGGACAGAGGACCCTGATGGGCTACAGTCTATGGGGTCACAAAAAGTCAGACAAGACTGAGCAATTAGCACGCACACATAAGTACTGTTTTACTTTCCTACCTCTTTGAAGTCAGAACTAAGAATAACAGAAAACAAAAACCACACACCACACTTAACGTGTAGAGACAATAACAGATAAAGCAGGTGTTACATATCTGAAACAAAGTTTTTGTAAGAAAACAAGGGGTACCTGCTGAAATCTCTTGAAATGAAGAGTGAGAACTGGAGGAGCAAGAGAAATTAGCATCTGCTTCTTAGCATTGGTGTAAATATGCTTCCTTTCGCCTATAGAAAGAACCAAATGTTAGCAGTGTGAGCATCATTTTAGACTTCTTTAGCATTCTTCACCTTCTATAAAATCATTTCAAAACATTTAAATCAAAGATTAGTGAGCTTTCTGGAAAGAACCAAATAATAAATATTTTAGGTTTTTGGACCAAGAAGCAAAAATCAAGGATATTTTATATGTATTAATACACAAGAGAAAATTTCCACAAATTTTTACTATTATAATTGAGTAGAATTGCAGTCTACTGAAAAGAAGAATAGACTTATTTTTGGAGAGGTAATTAACTGGAGTTCAAAGTTAACGTTTTCTATCAAAATCATTTTCAAATGTTCTATAAAAAATATTTTTAGCTCAGAGATCACAAAAAAAGGTGAGCCAAGTTTAGAATACAATCCATAGTCCACTGACACCAGCATTAAAGCATTCTTCACCTTATTCTTCATGCTTTTTGCACTAAAGCAAAAAGAAATGCTGTAAAATCAACACAATTCACTGTTTGTAAATAAATAAAACAAAAACAACATAGAGAAAAAGACTTGTCAAGTGTTTCAACAATTCAAGTGAGAATCCTTAGGCATCTATGGTCCCTCCCTGTCCTACTTACCCTATCCATAAAAACAAAATAAGGTGGGGGCTGGGGTAGGAGAGGAATTACTAGTATCTTTCTGTCTGTATCTGAAGCAGCCTGTAAGAAGGAAGCACTGCGCCTCAGGACCGTGCACTGGGATGTCACCACACTCAAGAGTTCAGGTGTGTTTTCCTGGGCGCGGGGGCATGAGGGCCATCACAATGAGAGGGAGCCGAGGACACACAGAAACAGCCCCTGGTGAGGGGCCTGTGAGACACCTCAGCGGGACGCCTTCCTCACAGGGAGCGGCTGCTGGCAGAGTGCGGACTGCCCCACCCAACTGCTGGGACGCCAGTGAGCTCCGCTTACCCACCCTTCTGTGAAAATGTTTACACAGGAAAGGACTTAAGTGACTCCATCCAAATCCCGACACAATTAAAACAGGAACAGTCTACTCATGCAGTGCAAACTGTTCCCCTGAACGTTAACTTTACTTTCTGTGAAACCATCTAAATACCTTTCATATTTGCCTTTGGTCCACTGTATTGTCTCCGCGTGCACACTTCACAAAGCAGTTTATTAGCATCCCGAAGTTTCTCGTTTCGAGTGAACTGATACAAACAATGTTGGACTGAACACTCATCGGTGTTGAAAGCCTCCCTATTTGCGAGTGTACAGAAAGCAGTCTCTGGATCTTCGTTTACAACCTCATATACCTTCGTCCCGGGAGTAGGATTGTCATCCAGAATCTCTATATTTATTTCGTCAGGTTGCAGAGCAGCATTCAAGTTAAGGTTCTCAAAACCACTGGAAATGTCCACTTCTCCATTGCTCCCTTCCTTCAGGTAGGCACCGTTTAAATTCCTAGGACATTCAGTGGCAGACGATGCCAAAACCTCCAGATCATTATCCACACTGACATTTTTCATAGCTGCTTCCTCTGTGGATTTTTGATTGTCAGTTATACTTTCTATCATTTTTTCATGGCCATTCAAATCTTTCTGATTAACACAATATTCTTTAGGTGCAACTTCCTCTTGTGAGATATGGTTGGATTTAGTATCTGCTTCTCCCTGAAGTGACATTTCAACTTCACATTCATTATCTTCAGGATGGTCAATGGCACAGACATCATTTAAATGAAGAACTTTCCCTTGAATTTTCTGTTGTCTTCGTTGGTTCTGTGTAAAAAGTACAAAACATTAAAAAAGAGAGAGAGAAAAAAAGCATACATGTACCACATTAGATTTCTTATTTATCAATCAAAAATAAATAATAAGGAAGAGTTCACTCCCAGAAAAGTTCCTTTACTGTCAGAGATTAAATAATTATGAAGAAAAGTTCTTTGAAAGGAGGGGTAAACCATCACCAATATTCAAAAAACTGTCACACAGGGGCAAATAAAAATGGGCACGATTTAGACAGAGCAGTCTAGATCTAAACAGAGCAGCGAGGCTGCTGAACCCAAGCAGCCATGTGTGAAGGCGGGGGGCAAGTGACGACACATACATCAGGAAGGGATGTATCCATGTGAGTTATAATTACACAATCAAGGCTTCACTTAAGAGATAAAAAACAAACTGAAAACTCAAGGACAAGCAGAGGGATGGAGGATAAAATTCCAGGAAACAAACAGCCCCAAATCAGAGGAGAAGCAAGGAAACGACACGTGCAGAGGACATTTAAAGCACTACCCACTTAACCACCTTCTTTGCTGTTTGCTGCCTCTGTCCCAGCACGGGGGTGTGGGGTTGCTGGAGGGAGGGTTTCACTGAGATTCCTGTTACTGGAATGGCTGAAGACTCAAAGGGTTAGCACTTGAGCTGTCATAAAAGGACAGTCCCATGAGGCTAATTTGTAATACCAGAAAGTTAAAGGGCCACATCCAGGGCCCTGGACACAAACATTTTCTGAGACGCTTCAGTTAAAAATAGTTACACATGAAAGAAAAATGAAGAAAGGAGATGAGCGAATACTTCAAAGGAATAGAAACACAAATGGCCCTTAAACATAAAAATATGCTTAACTTCACTTTCATATGTTGCTGGTGGGAACATAAATTGGTACAGCTTTTGTGGAGGGCAATTATTTTAGCAAAACTACAAATACAATCCCTCTTCTCAAAATATACCCTATAGATGACATATGTATAGGGTTATTCAGAGAAGCACTGGCCATTATAGCAAAAGAGTATACGTGTTTGTACATCTAAATCAATAAAGAAATGGTTAGATGAACTATAGCACATCCTTTAAGAGTACATCTTTTAAACTGTATTTTGTAGAAGGCTGAGTGCTGAAGAATTGATGCTTTTGAACTGTGGTGTTGGAGAAGACTCGTGAGAGTCCCTTGGACTGCAAGGAGATCAAACCAGTCAATCCTAAAGGAAATCAACCCTGAATATTCACTGGAAGGACTGATGCTGATGATAAAGCTCCAAGACTTTGGCTACCTGATGCAAACAGCCAATTCATTGGAAAAGACCCTGATGCTGGGAAAGATTGAAGGCAGGAGAAGGGGATGACAGAGGATGAGATGGTTGGATGGCATCACTGATTCAATGGACGTGAGTTTGAGTAAACTCCAGGAGATAGTGAAGGACAGGGAAGCCTAGCATGCTGCAGTCCGTGGGGTTGCAAAGAGTTGGACATGACTGAGTGACTGAACAACATTTACTACTAAAACAGAATTCTACATAACTTTTTAAAAAGAAATTTATTGGGGTATAGTAGCTTTATAATGTTGGGTTAGTTTTAATCCTACAGCAAAGTGAATCAGCTATACATATATCTCTTTTTTCTGGATTTCCTTCCTATTTAGGTCACCACAGAGCATCAAGTAGTTTCTTTATATGATTGTTTAAAAAAAAGAATCGTTGCGTCCTGAAACATGAAGAAATGTAAAGATCTCCAAGAATCTAATTAAGTAGGAAAAAAAAGGACCAGAACAGTATGCATAATTTTTAAAACCAGGAAAACACAAAACCACGTATTTGTACTTGATTGTATTTTCCCAAAAAATCTCCAGCACAAATAAGACACTAATGAGAGTAATATTATATCATACAAGGAGGAAGACCTTTATTGTACACCTTTATATATTTTTAAATGTTAATGTATTAGAAACTTAAAAAATTCTTGAAAATAAATTTTTTTTAAATCATAACAAGTAATGCAGTTTTTTTTTAAAGCACAACATTTTCTTCACATATTCTCAAAGAAATTCACTGCAGAGAATATCACATGAGCTAATTCTATAACTGCCAAATCGAGTAAAAGTGAAAGTCACGTCGTGTCTGACTGTTTGTGATCCCATGGACTACAGCCTGCCAGGCTCCTCTGTCCATGGGATTCTCCAGGCCAGAATACTGGAGTGGGTTGCCATGCCCTCCTCCAAGGGATCTTCCCAACCCAGGTCTCCCGAATTGCAGGCAGATTCTGAGACAACGGGGAAGCCTGTCAAATTAAAGTGCTATATATAAAATAACAGACATGTCTACCACTGTCATTCAGACTTCAAACTCAATAGTCCAAAAGTTAAAATTAGACAAGGATGGTTTTCCTCCTAATTACCCACCTTGGCTTGCTTCTTGGCTTGCTTCTTTGCTTTTTTCTGCAAGTGCTTACTTGTTCCTGAAGGAATATCGTTTCTCTCCTTTAAGTAACTGTCATTATCTTTTTCTTCCTCACTATCTTTATCTTCATCTTCCATTGTCTTTTTCAGATTTTTATCATTTATACTTTTCTTACCACTCTTAAAATATGGAGAGAATATGGACCAAAAATAAAACTTTATTACTGCTTGTAAAGAGATTTCATGTTACCTAAACAGTTTTCTATTCCTAATTTACACCAGATTTACTTTTCATACTGTTTGGAAACATATCCAGGACAAAATTCATTCATCTGAGACACTAGAAAACAATCTTCACATACTGAGAAAACAAGCAAACAAACAAAATGGTAAAAAAAGGCAATTTAACATATGAGTGTAACAGAAAGGAATACAGTGAGTTGTAATAGATACATGCTGTACCATGCTGTAATTACGTCTATTTCTAAATGCACTTTCTGTTGGTAAGTGATTTACATGTTCAACTACAGGTATTCCTTTCTATTCTTTTCTTCTCATGCAAGCGACAGTTTTAAAGAAAAGAAAAAATAGAGTATGTTTGGTAACACATAGTAAATTTGGTAATCACTTAGTAACAGTGATTTAAAGGGACCGCCCCAATTCATATTAAGTTGAATAATGATTTATCCAATACTCATAATGTTATTTTTTTCCCTACTATTACTTGATAAGAACTAAATTTATATGGCTTACTCTGTTAATATTTATGAACTTAAACTTTAAGGGATTTGTGGTTAGTCTTAAATAATGAAAATAATGACTTATATGAAGTAAATACTTCCCTATATACAAACTAACCAAGTTAGTCATCCATAAACAATTCAAAACATAGTCTTTAAAATGCACATATATACACACACATAAAAAATATATATACACACAAATACATATATTTATTCATTATCTTTTCAAATCTTAAAACTCTTCTATCTCACATATATTAAGAAAAGTTTTTTCATGCAAGGCCTAGTAAAGTACCAACCTGGAAACGGTAACAAGCCCTCCCTCACAAAATTTAGCTCAGGAAAGAAAACTATCTACTTACATAAAATAAACTCAATAATCTTACCTGATCATCTAAAACCGGTAGAGACAAATCAAGGAAAGATTCATGAACCAAGGAGACCTTAACCAACCAAAAAAGAAGATGAAAAAAGGAGGAAAAGATTCACTTTAAACATCATATAGTAAAATCTTGGGGAGGGGAGCTAAATTTTAAAATAAAGGCTTAAGAATATGAAAAACTACACAGTGTTGAGGACTTTGGGTTAAGTATAAGCAATTAAAATATTACACTAACTTCTTCCTGATTTAAGGAATGTTCATAGTTCTAGCAAAAAACTATGCATACTTAGTTCAAAAAGAGTATCTTACAAAACTAACCAGATATTTCTGTTTCCAAAAGAAACAACTCATGAACTCCATTAATATGCATAAATCCAGTCTGCACTGCATCTACTTACAGTTCTGCATTCATCACACATGATTGTACTCGTCAGCTCACCACCAAATATTCGGTCCACAAAACTTGGTACTGATTTTTTCTTTTCGTACTCTATAAGGGGAAAAAAGGCTATCAATTACCTGTACACAATTAATGAAGATGAAACTACTTACTTACCTATCTAACCCTGAAATTTTATTTTTAATTTCCTATTGACTTGTTTTTCTCTACTCATAATTACCATAATTTTATTTTTATACTACAGTCGGCAGAATGTACTCCAGCATTCTAAGCAGGATACAATTTAACACATCTTGCACACACACACAAAAATTCTTATCTAAGGTCTAGTCAGTGCAAAATGAATTGTGCAAGTCAGTGAGACTTTCTGTGCATCAATATTTTAACTATCAAAAGTAAAATGAGCAGACTGGGCTACACAGGATAATAATTTAGCTCACTTCTAGCTCTAGTATTCTAACACTGCCAGCAAATTTGAGAGTAACTTGCTTTGTGAACTTCATTCAAAATCAAAACAAAAACAAAAAGCCCTTAGGAAAGTATTTCAGACAAAATCCTCCTTTTCTTTCTCTATGTCCCCAGAAACAACCTTGGTAAGCTTCGCATAAGATGATGGAATTTTACTACCTAGTCATCCAATTTTCTAACTATATGAAATGTATAAGCCTTGTTCAAACGACACGTGTCATTTATACAGAAACACATTTTATGACAGACAGTTGAGCAGGCTAGATTCTCTCCGTTAATGGCCAGGCCAGCACCAAGGGCCCTGAGGAGGCAAACAGTTGCTCTGTGTAGATTCCAAGCTATGCTTCACAATTCAGTAGTTGCTAGTCATTGGAGCCATTTAAACTGGTTAAAATCAAATGAAAATAAAAATTCAGCTCCTTTTGCACCAGTCACATTTCAAGTGCTCAACTGCCACATACGACTACTGTATCGGACAGCAGAAATACTGAAGTAATCCATCATCACAGACAGTTCTACTCAACAAACCTTTCCTAAATCATTAAATGTTACACAACGATAAGAATCAAGTCAGTTCCGTGATTAATAAACCAGCTGACAACTAGCAAAGACAAGTGTAAATCACTAAAAATTAAAGTCTAAGCTTTTGAGGCAATTCTCTGGCAGTCCAGTGGTTAGGACTTGGACCCCTGGCTTTCACTGCTGAGGCCTGGGTTCAGTTCCTGGTTGGAGAACTAAGATCCCTTGAGCCACGTGGCGGGGCCAAATAAATAAAGTCTAAGTTTTTAAAAAATAAAATTGGGATGTCATCTTATCATCTTAGCTCTGTGTTTATAAATTTTACCATAATACTACATAAAAAGAATACACCTAGGTTAAATTCTCCTATTTACCTTTGGAGTACTGAATAATCTTTTTAAATCAACAGAGATAAAGAACAATTATACACTAATAACTGTGGATTTGAAATACATGTGTCAGCAATCCTGTTTTAATGTACACAGGATTTCAACTATACTGTTTTAGTTCAAGAAGTCAGACATTACCTTTAACTTTATTTTTCAGTTCTTCATCCACTTTTTCAGTAGAATTATCAAATGCTTTAAGAATTCCTTTGCTCACTCTCTAAAAGTAATAAAATAAATATATATACTATTAAATATAGTTATTTTCCTTAGAAATATGTAATCAAGTAAAGAAAATGATCAAACATTAGCACCCCAAAATTACCAAATAAAAATTGGTATTTTTTAAATCACATTTTCAAAATTAATTCCAGGAGCTAAAAAGAAATATACTTTAAAAAACAATAACTAACCCTTGAGCAAAAGCATTGTATTATCATTTCAAGATTTTAACCTACTCTAACCAAAGTTTCTCAGAACATGCCCACCTCCTTTGAAAAAGACCACTGAAATATCATGTTCTAGAAGCAGAGTGCACGTGTGCTCAGTTGCTAAGCTGTGTCCGACTCTTTGTGAACCCATGGATTACAGACTGCCAGACTCCTCTGTCCATGGGATTTCCCATGCTAGAATACTTGTGCAAAATTCCCATGCAAAATTTTGCCATCTTCCAGACCCAGGGATCAAACCTGCATCTCTTGCCTCTCCTGCATTGGCAGGCGGATTCCTGAGCCACCTGAAATCCCAGAAGCAGAGAACTATAGGGACAGACTCCAGTGCTCAAAGCCCAGCTCCATCGCTACTGGGTGACCCTGAACCAGGCAATGAACTTCTAGATATCCTAGCTTCAGAATCTATGGAGTGAGAAAAATGACAGTAGCATGTACCTCACAGAATGGCTGTAAGGACTGAGTAAGGTAATTCATAAAATACTGAGAACAGTGCTTAACAAAACATAAAAGCAAAATAAGTATCGTTATCACTGTTATTACTATTACTAATTATATCTACACACACCCTCCCCAAAATTACTTTACATACTGGCAATTAATAAAAATTTTACAATGCAACAAATGCTCCCTGACTCTTACAAAATAAAAATACTTCCCATAATAAAAAGTGTTAAATCACACTCAGAGTAAGAGTAAGGCTGCACTGCAACTGGGAATCGTCTGGGGAGGAATATTTTCCATACCTGTATCTCTCCTGACAGGCTACAATGTCAACCCTTAGAGAACAATAATGATGCAAACAGCGAGCAAAATAAAGCATCATGAAAAGAATCATTTTTAATTCCCTTCATTCATTTAATAATTAAAATATACTAGCCAAGAAAAAGAAAAGAAAAATAAATAAATAAGCAAAGAAAATACACTGGTTGAAAGGCTGGTGAAGAAAAAAAACTTTAATATAATGGCCTCAACAACTAGTTTTCATTGCTCTAATAACCCTTAAAACATCAAATGACAGACAAGTTAATGAAGATGAGATTACAAAATACACTCGTCAAAATGTGCTAACCTGATGTTCTTCTGCTCTCATTCCATCCAATAAATAGCGAAGCAGCTCCTGACTGTCCTGTTGCTGGTAGCCTTTAAATCGCACTGCTCTACAGGGAAGAAAGAAAAACTATGGTGAGTCCACTAAAATGAAACTATTTTTTATAAAATCTTAGGATCATATCCCAAATTTTGGCATGTTTCAGTTTCTCAAAATTTTTGTTTAGTCCAACAACACTCTTGGCAGATTTAATTTTCACACAAAGTATATGTTTTTTAAACCATGCTTTAATATTATCTACTGAATTCACTCTAATCCTATTAATTTTTCATATTATTTCCCAGCTTCTTACTGATGCACTGAAAGCACAATCAATATGGATACTCACTTTTTACAGACCTGAGAAAAGAGTTCTCTAGGTGTCACGATTCCCTTTTTGGTCTCTTGCATCTCGTTAAGAAACTGGCTCATGGCTAACGTAAGAGGGCCTGGTGGCTCAAGATTTATTTCTAAGGGTTCCTGAATATGGGAATAAAAATTACTTTCTTCAGTCAAACTTTAGAATTGTTTATCAAAATGTAACTCGTCAACCTATATTCCTGTTCCTGATAGAGCTGTTCCAATTAAAAGTTCAAAATGTACATCAAAAGATGGAGAAACTTTTTAGTCCTAAACTATTTTGATAAAGAATTCAGTTTTACTGTTTTATCTTATCAGGAACTTACTGCCTAGGAACTGAAAGAGCTAAATCAAAATGTAAATAATAAAAATGGAGAAGGTAAAACTCATTTCGCTACATAGCATATCAGTCACTTTAAAAGAAGTTCAAAATGATAATGCGTGCTCAGAGCTTCATACGCAGCATTCCCCAGAAGGAAGCCAAACACTCAGCACAGCAGAAGGGCTTTCAGGAGCAAACACATGTAAAGGCCCCTCATAAATATCCATTAGCCTGAAAATTTAACTTGGTAGCTTAAAACAAACAAAAAAGGTGAAAATGAGCACCAGTTCTTAAAAATAATTTAAAATGCTGCTACTCAGAGAGGAAAAGAAAAAAAGAAAATTTTAAAGTACATACTGTTAGTGCCAAATCAGGTGGTTCAATTTTTACGATTGTTCCGGACATTTTTACTTCTTTTAATAGTTCTCTAAGCACTGGTGTTTGTGACAAATTCTGGAATGCAGGATGGAAAAGAAAGGAAAAATTATTTACAGGCAAACCAATTCAGTCAAATACTTTTAAGTGTCTATTCTTCCAAAACAGAAAAACACCATCAACACTGCAACTTTTATTGTGTCTGTTACACGCAAAGTAACATCATGCTCTTCCCCCCACTCTAACTGGTTCACAAGTACTTCAGTCCTGAGTTTAGTCATCACGTCAGGTCCTTCTCGCAAGCACCTACTATGATAGCTATCCTACCCCTACCACCACCACCACCCCCCCACATGCAACCAGGAATTTATTTCTGTACTTGGTTCCCTTGTGCTTCTAACACCCAAGTGAGAGTTCTATGAGGGCATGGGCCATGGTTGTTTTGAACCCCTTCGCATGCCAGTGCTTAGCACAGGGTTTTACTGTCATGCAAAGTAAACATTCCCTTGAATTTTCTTTGAAAACACAGGAAGAAACTACGTGTGAGGGAAGAGCTCAATGTCATCAGTAGCAAATATGCAAAAACATCCTAGCGTAATGAGGAAAATACTAAGATCTTTTTAAAGAGGAGAAATATTAACATTGGCACCTGCATAACTGCATTGAAGAAACATGTATTTCCCAAATTACTGAGTCCTTTCACAGTTATTTGGGAAGTCGAATTCATGGAAGGATTTTCTCTCGCCATGTTTTCCTTTTTTTCTCTCTCTTGCTCATTTTTACTCTCCTTTTCTAGCTTTTTGTTTTCAAGTTCAATATTACCATTATCTTCTGCTCCTTAAAAAAAAAAAGAAGAAAAAGAAATATTTAGCAAAATGTGCACGACACCCAAACCAAATGCAAAGATATACTTGGGACCAGAATTTGTGAATTTTACGTAATAACATGATTTGCCACATGTTTGATTTTAAATGTTTTATTACAAATAAATTACCATCAAGAGAAAAAACCAATAAACCAAAAATATTCAGAACTGACATAGGCAAACCAAACAGTATTCAGTATAAATCCCCTTTTACCTGAACAAATGTTTTTTACAAATGAGCAATCTTACCCTGTGAAATCAGAGTATAAAGCAATCAAGCAAAGAACATGGACATAAAGTAAATTTTTAAATGAAGTCTGAGAGTGGAAAACTAACCCTGGAGACTTCCCTGGTGGTTCGTTGGTTAAGAGTCTGCACTCCCAATGCAGGGGCCTGGGTTCAATCCCTGATCAGGAAACTAGATCCCATATGCCAGAACTACAAGTTCCAGCATAGTGCAACCAAGATCAAAGGTGCCATATGCCGCAACTAAGACCCGGTGCAGCCAATTACATTAACTAAAAAAACTAATCTTCAAGTGAGGAACAAACAACTCTGGCTCCACAAAAGATACCTCTGGGAATGTAAAAATCTAAAGAAGCCTTTAAAGTAGATGATGAAAATCAACCCTATTAACTTAATAATGAATGAAAAAAAACCCAAGAAGTATCTGGCCTTTTGAAGGAATCATAGGCACTTTACTTTCACGTCATCCGAACAATGTAGCAGTTCAGTTCAGTTCAATCAGTCCAGTCCTACTCTTCACCACCCCATGAACTACAGCATGCCAGGCTTCCCTGTCCATCACCAACTTTCACATCATCCAAATGATGTAGAAAGAAAAATCCATTATAAAGCAGGTCTGCCTTAAGCCCTGTGCCAGGGTATGGGAGTGTGGCGTTACTGCTCATCACTAACCCAGACTCTTCATCACATATGACTATATTATTTCTCAGATTCCCTTCTAATTCTAACTCCTTATAATTATCTATGTTCTTACTGTTTTACATTGTTAACCAAAGATAGTTTCATAGTTTGAAATCAATCATTAATAATGGTATTCAGCTATATGCAATGATACAGTAAGTGAAACTAAATACCCACAGATAATATATATCAACATTACAGTCTATATTAAGAAACAAATGATTTTACCTGATTCTGGAGTTGTATTGCCAGCCTGCTTTCTAACATAATCAACCACCTGACCCAATCGGTTTGAATTACAATACTGGACTTCATCATCACATAGGTAACACCTGTGTCCCAAAAGATCCCAGAGAAGAAAAGTGACAGACTGACAGCCACAAAAGGAGGCTAATTTTAATAAAGGAGGCCCAAAATGTGTAACCCTCAAACCACTCCAGTAAAGAAACTGAAAATAAAACGCTATGTTTTCTTGAAGAAGACTATACATATTAACTCTGCTGTACTGTTAGAGTTAGCCTGAATTACAACTCCATATAAATACTGTGAAAATACTCCAAACGTGTTATAGAAATGATTGTTTATAACATTAAAGTTTTTTCTAATCATATGTTAAATTACAGATCTACATTATCAAAATTAATAAATTTTACAACTGCCAAATGATGTTCAGTGAATGGACTTCCCAGGTGGCGCTAGTGGTAAAGAAGCTGCCTGCCAAGGCAGTAGACATGAGAGACCTGGGGATGATCTCCTGGAGGAGGGCAAGGCAACCCAGTCCAGTATTCCTGCCTGGAGAATGCCATGGGCAGAAGAGCCTGGTGGGCTACAGTCCACAGGGTCACAGAGTCGGACACGACTGAAGTGACGGCACACGTGCACGTTCAGTGAACAGTGCTATGTAAATGGTTTTTAAAGATGTAAAATTTTAATGATGTTAAAAGACAAAAAATACCAGCCTAACATTTTCATGCAAATTCATTGCCAAAATTTATTATCTCAGTTTATCTGGAATTTGTTCCTAGTGTCCCAACTCTACCATATGCTTTGTAATATCACGAGAGAAAAACAAAGGGTAAAAATTCCTATGTCTTCTACATATTGTAATTGTTGTGTTTGTACAATACTAAGCAAGAGCTTCTCACAACATCACACTCTCTAGCCTTCTGAAAGTGATGCGTGCGTGTCAGCTCAGTAGCTCAGTTGTGTCGCTCTTTGTGGCCCCGTGGACTGCAGCCTGCCAGGCTCCTCTGTCCGTGGGATTTTCCAGGCCAGCATGCTGGAATGGGTTGCCAACTCCTTCTCCAGGGGATTTTCCCAACCCAAGGATCAAACCCAAGTCTCCTGCATCTCCGGCTTGCAGGCAGATTCTTTACCACTGAGCCAATGGGGAAGCCTGAAAGTGACGGTATGTAAACAAATACTAAAAAATTTAAACTTTCTTGCTCTTTAAAACAGTTCAAACACCTCCATTCCCCAACATTTCAAATAATTTCCAGCAAATGGGCACAGGAGTTGAAACTCACCATACACTCCAGTTGTCCAAACTAAGAACCAGGCAATGAGGTTCTGATCTTGGTTTCATGTAGTGCTTCAAAGCATGTTGCTCCTGAGAATTTCTGCCACAGCCCTAGAGAATCATAATCATAAAACTCAAAGCCACAAAAACTCACCAGGAGAGAATTCACAATCTACAATGAATAAGGAAGTGGATCAAGAAATCCTGCCATTCTTACAATTTTAAAATTAAAACTTTAGACTGTGGCCGAGTCCAGACTTCGTTAGAACTTAAATACAAAGAGGCATCTGAGGACATTTAAGGAAGAAGGTACTTAGAAAACCACACACTAGAAGTACTCTCTTGCTCCAGCTTGTCCTTTCCAGTCCTAGCTAAACCATGCTAATGCAATCATTCACTAGTTCTAGTTTAGACTCCTTAACATCTTCCTTAATATTTTCCTAACTTCAACCTTTCTTCACATACTTATTTTTTCAGTTTAATAGTCCTAAAATAAAGTTCTGTTAATATACTCAATTCAAAAGTGATGAACTGCTCTCAGCAAACCTACTCAGCAAACCTGATACCTTCGGACCCCAATCCACCTTTCCAGGGTTAGCGCCCATATTCTCCTATTTGAGTACCATCTAGTAGCTAAAACCACCTCGCTTCCACAATACAGTTTTGTTCACATTATTCCATCTGTCTTGAAATTCTTTACCATTACTGCCGTGGATCAAATCCCACTTGGTCCTCAGGATCTTGCTCAGAGGCCACTTCCTCTTAGAAGCCTATGCCCAGCTTCCCAGATGAGAAAACACTGTTCCTCCTATAGACAAACTCCCACAAAATATGGTGTAGGTTCCTGAGGGCATGCCTTATTTTCTACCTTACAGTGAAGCTGTTAATGTTGCTATCCTTTCTTCCCTTTCACACCCCTTCTGCAGGAGTGTAAATCCTGAAGGCATGAAAAACTGAATGAATCTATTACCAAAGACTAGCAAAATGAGGGAGGTCAACAAGCATTAACTGAACAAGTTAAGCGAGAGACTTCCACCTACATCTGCATAGGCGTATTCACAGGAGAACATGACCAGATTGTTCACCTGCAGCTGATCAGCCACAGCTAAGAAGCACAGCTTCACTGTGTATCTATGTGAACCAGGCCTTCAACTCTCCGACAACACTACCATAAGTGGTCCTGTCTCTACTGCAGCTACTAAAAAATATTACTTTGGGGGTGCAATATCCATCAATGGCTTCTAACCCTTTAACTATGATATCAAACCTACTGATTAATTTATCCCATTCAACATTTAGTTCTAAAATAGATGAACTGCAATTTGGTATTGATTTTGAAAATTCTAATACCAACTGAGGCTATCTGAAACAAACGTGAGGTATCTAATAACTGAGAATCCTGTGCTAACACTGTAAAGCATAACTATTGGGATGAAAGTTAACAGTTAATACCGATACTGTCTTACCCCAAGGAATTAAAAAACTAGCAAAATAAATAAAATTTATAATAGGAAATGCATTATGGAAAATTTGTAGTAGTAAAATATATTCATGCTCATCATAAGTATCAAACAGGTTAAATGACAACTTTTCAAATACAAATAAATAAAAATGCTAACATAAAATTTTGTAACTGTCTGGCCACAGTGAGATCTTACCTATCAGAATGGTAAAATAAAAAACTGTGACAATACTAAATGCTGGCAAGGATGGAGAGAGTGGATCACTCAAACACTACTGGGAGGAATACAAAATGGGACAGCCATTCTGGAAAAGCTTGGAAGTATCTTAAAAACCAAACATTTAATTATCATATTACCCAGCAATTGCAATCTTAGACATTTTCCCCAGAGAAATCAAATCTTAAATTCACACAAAAATGTGTACACAAACGTTCATAGCAGCTTTACTCATGATCACCAAAAACTGAGATCAGCCCAGATGTCCTTCAACGGGTGAACAAACCGTGGTACACCCTACCATGGAATACCACTTAGCAATAAAAAGAAGCAACCATTGAGACACAGGACTTGGGAAAACCTTCAGAAGTGTAAGTAAAAAAAGTCAGTCCCAACACGTTGTGTATCACATGATCCCACTTATGCAGCATTTTTGAAACGACAAAATTTTAGGAATAGGGAACAGACTAGAAGTTGTGAGGGGCTGGGAGGAAGGGTGGCAGTCCAGAGGTGGGCATGATTTTTAAAAGGCAACATGACAGCTCCATGTGATGTCGGAACTTTTCAATGCCTTGACTGTGGTGGTGGATACGAATCTACACAGGTGCCGAACCGAACAGCACTTAATACATACACTACACACATACACCCCCACACAAACTAAGAGCAATAACGCTGGGGAGACCTGATTAAGACTGTTGGATTGTATCTATGTTAATATCCTGGTTGTGATACTACATTGTAGTTTTAGAAAACGTTACCACCGCTCAGTCCAGTTTCCTAACAGGTAAACTTACCACCACCAAGGTTGATTAAGAGGCCCTCTTGACCTTTAGTATCATGATGATACCTGTGAGCCGTTCTGCCACCCAGATACCACCAGACCCAAGGTATTCATTCCCCAGAGGCCAGAAATGTGGCCTGGGGACAGGTCACTGCTCTGTCTGTCCATCCCCAAGAATTATCCTCAGTGGAACGAAGCTGCCTTCCTCACCATCAGTTCCATTCCCCAGAAGCAACCAACATCCAATGACTGGTCTAGGCACAAGGACACAGGCTTCGCCCCGTGCCGCAGTTCAGGACCTCTCTGAAGACCAGACTCCACTGTGGGTTCAGCTGAAGCCCTGAAGCACTGCCTCCGCCTAAGCTTGCTTCTCTCCCTGTTTTCCTGGTACAGTACCAGAGAATACTCCCCAATAAACTCCCTACATACGAGTGAGTCTCAGTACCTATTCCCCAGCGAACACAAACTACACCAACACATATTCTGGCCACCCATACCGTGCTTTTAGGTAATATCTTCTAAAATAAGTTCAGAGAGTTTAATACAATCCCGAATCGATCAGAATCTAAGCATACCTGATGGCCACATTTAAGACACAGCCAAACTGAAGGATTTTCTTCTGTTTCTTCTTCAGATTTATCTTTTACTTTATTGTCCGTCTTACAATCTTGGCAAATATTCCATTCCACATTCACTAAAGCTTTTTTCAAATTACCTTGTTCCAATCCTTTTCTAATGTGTCTGCACACAGGTTCTATTAAAACAAATAACAAATATGAGGTAGAATATGACTTTCTTCAGTTAATCTCAAAACTTACACCTGATTTGAACTTCAAAAATGAATTTACTCTATAAACTAATTGTTAGATAACCTAAAAACTTAAATTTTTGCCTGATATTTGATTATGAGATGATTATGTAAGAAAGATCTTATACAAGCTTTGAAGTTCTAGGTATAACCACCACCACCCTAAATTCACTTCAATTTATTAATTGTATCTATTATCTTCTTTATTTTATAAGGTTGCAGAGAAGGTCACTCATTCAGTCAACAATACAACTGCTGCATGTCTGGCACTGTAATAGACAATACAACTGAAAAAGTGACCAACTCACAGCTCTTTCTTTGAGCAGCTCACATTCTTGCAGAAGCAAATAAGTGAATGCACAAGAATCTCTAGACATGCTCTATACATATGCTTGGGTGTTTAGTTGCTCAATCACGTCCAACTCTTTGCGACCCCTTGAATTGTAGTCTGCCAGGCTCCTCTATCCATGGGATTCTCCAGGCAAGAATACTGGAGTAGGTTGCCATTTCCTTCTCCAGGGGATCTTCCCGACCCAGGGATTGAACACCCATCTCCTATGTCTCCTGCACTGGCAGGCGAATTCTTTACCACCGCACCACCTAGGGAGCAGTGCTATAGACATACTACAGCAGCACAAGAAGAGAAGGCTAAAGTCAACGGAAGTTCACACAAGAGGTAATGACTGTACAATCTGGGGAGATATGTATAGTCATAAAAATTTCTCATACTGATTAGGCAGTTACTATGAGCATGACACTGTGCTAAGCGTTCACACACATTATCTCATTTAATCTACACAACCACCACGAAAAGCAGACTGTACTACCCCCAATGATAGATGAGAAACCTTAAAGTTAGTGCCCAAGGTCACATAACTACTGAGTGGCTGTACTAGAATTTGGATTTAAGTCTTTTTAATTTCAAGCTCATAGTTTAAACTATGACTTCATGGAGTAAACAATCTGAAAAGGCCTTGTGCTTAGTTGCTTAGTCGTGTCTAACTCTTTGCAACCCCATTGACGGTAGCCCATTAGGCTCCTCTGTCCATGGGATTCTCCAGGCAAGAATACTGGAACGTGTTACCATTTCCTCTTCCAGGGGATCTTCCTGACCCAGAAAAGGCCACATCCCATTAACAAAGGGATGGACGTATAAAATGTAAAAGTGCATGCTCTCTTCTCAGAATGGCAGTCACAAGTGAAATAATGAGCAGCAGGACCTGAGACTGAAAACCCCACTGGGGCCAGATCAGTAACAGGCTATGTAAGCCACTCTAAAGGGCTTCAGTTCTTTCAGGGCTCCTAGAGGTTTAGAAACTCATCAAGTGGTACAATTAGCTTTATGTCCAATGAATATGCACCAAGAGAATACAAATGCAAATGAGATCATGTGAAAAACTACTAAAGCCCAGTAAGTTGTCAAAAACAACACAAACTGAAAAAAGAAAATATTCTTTTTCAACTAGCAAATCAGCAAAGATTTTTACAAATGATACCAACCTGTGTCAATAAAGGTTCAGAGAAATGTGTACTCTGTTATGCTGCTAGGGGGCCTCTACATTAGTAATACATCTCTGAATAGCAATAGATCCAAAAGAATCTAGAAAATATTTATACCTCTTAATTCAGCAATTCTAATTATAGGATCTGTACCAAGAAGATAACCAGATGTGCACAGTTTGAGCTACAAAAATATTCAGTATCACTCCATTCATAACACTGAAAAGTTGAAGATTACCTACATTTATAACAGTGGAGGATTGCCCAAATAAATCATGAAATACACACCCACAGTCTTTTATATCAATGGAATAAATATCACGCCATAAAAATGTTGTGCAGACTATTAAATTACATGTCTATACAAACATTAAGTTAAAATGCAAATTACAAAATAACATAATCAAAACACTTTGATCCCATTTTTACGTATTAAAATAGATGTCCATTTAGGGATACAAACATTACTTTAAAGATTTAATTGGTGAAATATACCTAAAGATTCAGAAGAATCATCAATTGGAACAGTTTTTCCCTTTGTCCGTTTCTTTCCCATGTTGGCACTTTAGGGGTTACTTACTGACACAAAATAACAATCTAGAAAACAAGATAAAGTTAGCTTGACCAAAAAAAAAAGTTTTACAGTTCTCTAGGATACAGAAACGTAACTAAACCACATCATTTTGTGTATCTATCATACTTTATAAGTTACAAAGACCATTCATATGTATCATTGTTTTCAATAAGAACCCCGTAAGTAGAGTATTACCTCTGTTTTTCATAGGTTAGGAAACTGATTCTTAGTAATGTTAAGAGGTTTTCAATAAATGTAAAGGTCTGTAAAGAATCTGTATCTTCTTACATAGATCTTGAAGTCTTAACACTTTACACTATTAGGAACTCAACTTCTCACACCATAAATGTGGAATGGTGGTAGCACTTTGAAACTTTAATTTCCCTTTCTTCAAAGCTATCTAAGAAAGTTCTTGCAGGCAATGCAATTAGATCTATAATTTCTCAAAGAAAATTAAAATAATTCTGAAAACAATCTCCTAGAGGGAGTCAGAAAATGTGCAAAATAGTTTCAAAGCCAAGTAACATAGCATGATACACTGTTCTGCATCTTCCCACACCAGAACTTCCTACAGATGTTAACTGAAAACTGACTACATCTGTATTCTTGACCATTTACATTATCATATTCTTGACAAAATCAGTTTGAAATAATGACAAATCTCAAGTGAAGTGAAGTCACTCAGTCGTGTCCAACTCTTTGTGACCCCATGGACTGTAGCCTGCCAGGCTCCTCCATCCATGGGATTTTTCCAGGCAAGAATGACAAATCTAGCTCATATCAAATCACCTCTTTAGTCAACAATTAAAAATCAGAAAACATGAAAAATACTGAAAGTACATATAAGTCTACCTAATAATGATGTTGAAAAGTTATAGTTTACATACATTAGAATAACTTAGTGTCAAAATTACTTAAATGACTATAATAATTATTTTACCTGGGATGCTTTATGAAAATTCTGATTGCATAAGTGGAAAGTAGGATGTGGGACATATATTTTTAAAACACTTCCCAATTATTTCTGAAAGGTAGCTGTCATCTTGCTCTGGCTTACAGTCTTAAAAATATTCCTCCTTTAGTTCTTAATGTGAGGGTAATTCAAGGTAATCCCACAAGGTTTATAAGAAAAATGAGTGCCAAATCATTAACTGTTACCCTTTTCAAAGATAAAACATTAACAAAGTTTCATGTTTACAAAACCAATGTATGTATTAACAGAACACACTATATAGTTATATACAAAATGAGGGTGTATTCTGATTTGGGTGAGCGGGGGGAGGAACAGCACCCAAGTTCTTGCCTCACTCCAATCCAACTCCCTCTAATCTGTGCTGCATTCTAGTACAGACATTATCTTCCAATGATGCCATTTTCATCAAATCACTCTCCTGATTCTAAGCACTTGACAGTTTTTCAACCCACTCTCCTGTGCCGTGCACTCGTGGTCCCTTATAAATTGTCCTCAACACCCTGGTAACCCTGACTCTCATTATGTCTCAGAAAAGAGCCACTAATCTTTAGTCATACAGTGCTTCGGATTTTCAAAGCCTTTTCCTAAATATTATCTCATTTGATTTTCACAAAAGCCTTTACATGAAGTATTGTGCTAAAGAAGTAAACTCAAAACGATGAAAGATCACAGGGTGGCAGAAATGGAACTTAAATCATAGATCTTTTGGTTCCAAAGCAGAATCCTACGGACTCTTCTGTACCCTCCACTCCAAAACACCTTGCCTTCCACCTCTAAGCCTTTACTCTCTAGCTGGGAGTTCGCTCATCTATCCAAATTTTCCCAATTCCTCCAAGATGTTCATTTCAATGGAGCCTTACGCAACCAGTTGACTTTAAATAAACCACTCAACTCGGCTTTCCCAGCGTTCAGTGTGTGCTATTCATCTTGTACCCTAATCAGATACCTAAGTGAGCTGCTTCTTAAATCTTTTCCCTGGACATGTGTCATTTCTCTACCTGGAATCTAAAGTTCTAAGAGCAAGAAAGTGTTTTAGGCCTTACTTCTGAATCACCTACAGCATTTAGAATAGTGTTAACATATAGCAGATCCAGAAATACTTCTTGCATTGAAACAGAAAAAGAGAATAGTACCTGTGGCATTAAGGATGATTATAAGGTGCAAAGGTAGGTATACAAGAATGAAGCACACAAATTCCGGTGAGAAAGAAAAAGGTAAAGAACGAAGAAATCTGCAGCAGTGAAGACAGCACTAGCAAATCTGGTTTTGGACCTGCTAGTCGCTCAGACGCCAAAGGAAAACTTGAAAGACGAACTGTAATTGCTGCAGGCAGAGGACAGTAGGGGGACTGCTTCAATGATGTGGGAAAAAAAGAGCTCCCAATAAATTTCTGACAACTATAAAGGGCATCTAATGAGTTGTGAAAACAGTACTGCATCATCATCTATAAAACATCCATAAATCTCAATTTTTCAGGCGAGTCTTCAGATGAGCGTTACCTTCTGGGCCAAATTACTCTTTGCAGGGCTCCACGCAAAACATAAATCATAGCTGGTCTTGCCGGCTCTCCTATTAACCCAGTTCCCTTCCCTCTCCGCCCTTCAAGTATTTCCCACGCCTGCCTGGGATCCATTAAACATGCATGAGTTTGGAAAACTTCTGTCAGCGGGGCTAAAACAGGGCTTTCAAGTTTCGCGAAGATGTGTCCTACCCTGGGAGCACTGAATCGTCTAGACGACAGCTCCTGCCTGTCCTAATAACCAACAAGCGGACGCGGTGGCAAACTCAGCGCCAACTCGTAAGAAGAGTCCCCGGCCGCGCGAAGTCCGCCACACCTCCCCTTCCCTTTCAACTGCTCCGCACCCACGGGGGGAACCTCGGGGTCCACTGGGTCGAGGAGGGCGCCAGCACCGACAACTCATTGGTCAGCTCCTGGAACTGACAGGACGTGAGGCCAATGAGAACGCGGTACTGGGCCGAGGCCAGGTAACGTGCTTAAAGGCAGAGGGGCCTTCGAGGAGAGAACGAGGTCGGGGCAGGAAAATTCGGGCTCCCGGGCGCGCAGGAAGTCATGCGAGTGGTGACTGCGAAGGCAGTGGGAGCGGAACTCACCCACGGCGACAGCGCCCATTGCTGCATCACCTACTGGGCCCTCGGGCCGGGCAGCCTGCTCCGTCTTCCTCCCCGGTGACGAATTGAGAGCGACGGAGCAGAAGCCAGCGTGACCCCTGGAAAGCAACAACTTCCGGTACGCGGCATTATGGGAAGCGGCTGTGAGGCCCGGCGGAACTGACGCTAGTTAATCGGCGCCTGCGCGGGACTCGCGCCGGAAGTCTGAAAGCGGTGGCTTGTGACTGACTTGGTTCTCAATGATTCCCACCCCCCCCCCCCCGCTTCCGGTAATTAGGTGCATGTGCGCTCAGTCCTGTGGACTCTTTGCGACTCCGTGGACTGCAGTTCACCAGGTTCCTTTCGTCCATGGAATTTTCCAGGCAAGAATACCGAAGTGGTTGCCATTTCCTACTCAAGGGATCTTCCCAATCAAGGAATCAAACCCATGTCTCTTGTGTCTCCGGCATTGGCAGGCGGGTTCTTTACCACTGGCCCCACTGTGGTTATTGAGTTATTTAAATAGTTCTAAAGTATGGGTCGGAGAAGGCAATGGCACCCCACTCCAGTACTCTTGTCTGGAAAATCCCATGGACGGAGGAGCCTGGTAGGCTGCAGTCCATGGGGTCGCTAGGAGTCGGACACGACTGAGCGACTTCACTTTCACTTTTCACTTTCATGCATTGGAGAAGGAAATGGCAACCCACTCCAGCGTTCTTGCCTGGAGAATCCCAGGGACGGGGGAGCCTGATGGGCTGCCGTCTATGGGGTCGCACAGAGTCGGACACGACTGAAGCGACTTAGCAGCAAAGTATGGGTACCTGGGCGTGGTCAGACATTTGTAGTCTCCTGGATGGTTACCTTACTCAAACACGTCACATTTGAAGGGGGACGTTTATATTTTACTCATTTTCTCGAATTCTGACCAGCCGACTTCTAAAGTTAAGTATATAGTCTTGAACTAACCTTGCTGACAAGGTAAAATTTACAAATATTTACTGTTTATGCGTTAGAAATAGGTTAAGTGCCAAGCCCTCTGTAAAGTGAAATAAACATAGGCTTTCGTCGCCTTGGAGTTTAGTCCTATGCAGAAGACACAATAATCGCTAGGGGAAAAGATGCAGGTCCCAATAGAAAAGCAGGCAAAGGATATAAACAAGTAATTCACAATAAAAACATGATACAAATAAATAGTCATCGTTATTAGTAATCTGATAAAAGTAGGTTAAGAAAGTGGCACCCTAACCTGTCGAATTAGCCAGAGTAATGATGGTTAAATTTGGAGGGTAAATGGCTCTCCTGCTCTATACTGCTTATATAATTTTTTAAGTTTTCATCATTTAGCACAAAGGCCTTGTTTTTTTCCCCTCTTTTCTAAAATGGCCTTAGGGCCATTGTACCACACCTAGAATGCCATTCACTTTTGATCTTTTAATTCTGTTCACACTTTAAAAGTCACTTTGACATAAAGAAATTGTCTGAAAAACATAGGTAACATGGCTACCCTATCACTCACATTCTACCCATTAGGTGCCCAAAGCACACACGCTTCCAGTTGTTACAACTCAAAACGTCTTCAGACATTCCAAAAATCCTTTGGGGAGCAAAATCAACTTCCTCCTTCTCCTTTCTTTGTGAATTGCTTCACTGTGAAATTCTCTCAACTTTGCTGTAATGCTTGAAATGTCCCATAAAAGTTGGAGAAAGATTATTGACACTGAAAAATGCTCACAAAACACCATGTAGAAGATGCAGCTATGAAGACCTTTAAACACATTTTTGTAAAAAGAAAAAAAAAATTCAGCAATGATAGTACCTAATATCAATACCAGCTTGTGCTGTACTGGGCTTAGTCGCTGTCGTGTCCAACTCTGCGACCTTATGGACTGTAGCCCGCCAAGCATCTCTGTCTATGTGGTCTCTCCAGGCAAGAATACTGGAGCTCGTTGCCAAGCCCTCCTCCAGGGGATCTTCCCATCCCAGGGATCAAACTCAGGTCCCCAGTATTGCAGGCAAATTCTTTGCCGTTTGAGCCACCAGGGAAGACCCAATATCAGGCGATAAATCTTATTTATGAGATTTCTACAATGAATGTGTAACATAGAGGAAAAGGTACATTGCGTACATTTAGTTGGTTAAGAAAAACATCTTTTAATTACTCTCGTGTTGGGGAGTCAGCTTAAAACTGTCCTTGATTCGCGGAGATAAATTTCTGTGTTGGCACAGGGTCCTTTCTAGAGTCGCCACGGCCACCATCCACGCTCACCTGTCCCTACTGCCTAGCTACTCAGCGTCGTTCAGGGGCCAGCAGGACCGCTACTACCTGGGAAGATCTTAGGAATGCAAAACGTGGGACTCCAAGGCTACCTTGCGAATCCCATCTGCGTTATACCAAGATCCCCGAAGGACTCCGCCGCAAGTTCGAATTTGAGGAGCGTTACTTCAATGGACCATATCCTAACCCAGGAAACTTGCCGGCCATGCTTCTCACTGACAGTGGCAGCAGCTGGGAAACGCGAATAGGCAAAAACAAAAACTATCCGGCTGACAGAAACGAAACCAGGCCCAGGGATCCCGGTTTTCTCAGCTCCGACTTCCGGGACGCGCGGGCTTGAGAACGCGCATGCGGCCGTCCGGGAGGGAGGTGTCTCACTCTACTCAGGCGGCCGGACCTAGGCTGTTTGTCGGATTCCGGTTCGCTAGCCCTGGGATCCTTGAGGGTGTCTCCGAATAAGAATCGAGACGTTTGTGCAGCCAGGAAACGCGGGGTTACAGCACTGAGTGGGTCCATGGCTCGAGGTGAGTCTTCTGTCCACCGGTGGCACCTGCGGACCGGGAGTTCCTGGGCTGCGGCGGCCCAGTCCGTCGCTCGGTAACTCGGCGACTTGGTGGCCCCGACTTCCCACCAACTTCTCACCGCTCATTGGTTAGAACTAGCTTCGCGTTTCCTGGCCCCGCCCACCCTCGTCTCCTCTCCACCGCGCGCCCCACCGCCCCCAACCCCCCGTAATCCCCATTCCGCACCCGCCCCCCCCTCTCCAAACACCCGCCCCGCCCCCCCCCCCCCAAACACAAACACACCACACGCATCCTGAACATGGTCTGTCGTTAAGGTTGGGGTCAGGGGAAACTTTCTAAGTAAGTTAATAGTCAAAATAAAAAGAAAAAAAACTGCAAGGGAAAAAGGAAGGTCGTGTCATTCTACGTTCTTACAGTGATATTCACTAAAACCTTGAGTCAGAATATCCTGTTCAAGGTGTTTCTGGGACTGAAGCCTCGTCTACGAAAACAACTGGACAAATCACTTATTTGTGACATCACTCCGGTAGCTGTCCACCCATGTGTCGCTGAGACCCAGACCTCTAAACTCAATGAGGCCTGTTCCCGAATTAACTCACTCCCTCACTGACTAAACAAACGTGCTTTTAGAGAAATGCTCAGTACTCCCCAAATTACATCTTCAGCCAGATCTCTTATAAACACCGTAGTTGTTCATCTAGCTGCCTGCTGGACGTCTGTACTTACTAGGTGACTTGACAGACATTTCATTACCTAGAATGTCTAAGACCAAGCTTCAGATTTACACCATCTTCCCCATCCAAGTAAATGGTAGGTCCATTCTTCGAGTTTTCTCGAAGCCTCGGAGTTATTCTTACATATCACATATAATTCAAAAATGATCCTGTTGTGTCTACTCTTAATACATGTCTAGAACACGAACAGTTGCTCACCATTTCCACCATACCCTAATCCAAGCCACCATCATCTCTCCTATCATCGTAGTGCCTACCTGCTAACTCTGCTTCCATCCTTCTTCCCAGCAGTGAGTGTGGGCCTTTAATAAGTCAGACCCCTTCAATGGCCTTCCATATCAGTCAGGATAAAACCCCAAATCCTGGGACTTCCTTGGTGATCAAATGCTACAAGATCCCCAGTGCTGCAATTAAGACCTGGCACAGCTGAATAAATAATAGATATATATTTAAAAAAAATCCTAAATCCTAGCCATTCCCTGAGTTCCAACATGACTGCCCCTGATTTCCTCTCTAACGTTTTGTCCTAAAACCCTGCCCCTGGCTCACTGCTCCAGACACCTCGTGTAGCATCATCCTGCTTCCTGGCCTATGGACATGCTGTTCCTTTTGCCTGGAAGACTTTTTGCTCATTTCAACACATGGCTTTCTCCTTCAGTGCCTTCAGGTCTCGTTCCCCCACAGTCACCTTAGCAAAAAGGCTGTCCCTGGCCAGCCTGTGTATAATTGAACCGCTCCCAGCAACTTGCACCTTCTCTTATTTATCTTCTTCATAACAGTTATTCACTGGACATATATGTGGGGTGTGGGGGAGCAATGTATGTGGTGCTTCCCCAGTGCCTCAGTGGTAAAGGATCAACCTGCAATGCAGGAGCTGCAGGAGACGTATGTTCAATCCCTGGGTCGGGAAGATCCCCAGGAAGAGGAAGAGAGCATGGCAATGTGTGTGTGTGTTCTGTTAACATAGGCTGCTCCCACTAGGTTAAATCTCTGACAGCAGAGATTTTTTTGTTGTTGTTACTTTAGTCCATCATTGCAGTCTTAGTGCTTGACATACAATAGGTGCTCAAGAAATATTTGTTGATTGAATATAAAAATAGCAAGCTCTTTATGGCACTTACTCTGTTGCCAGGCATCATTTTAAGTACTTCCCACACATCCTCACTTAATAACTTACAGCAGCCCTGTCATGCCCATTCTGGAGATGGGAAGAGTAAGGCACAGAAAATTAAGCCACCTGCCTCAGGTCACACAGTTGGAAAGTGGCAGAGCCAGGAGTTGCATCTTGGCAGTCTGGCAACAGAGTATACTTAACCACTATGATAAATCCAAAGTAAATTCACCTCCTCTAATAACCATCTAACGAGTTGTTTCCTAGTTCCCCAACTCCAACAGGACTAGAAAAGATAAGGAATTCTAATAATCCAGGGATTTTAAATATTTCTGAAGATATATATATATATTCTGAAGATATATGTGTGTGTGTATTTCCTGGAGAAGGGAATGGCAACCCACTCCACTATTCTTGCATGGAAAATTCCATGGACAAAGGAGCCTGGTGGGCCACAGTCCATGGGGTCACAAAGAGTCAGACATGACTGAGCGACTAAGTGCACACAGACACACACACACACCTACATATATATCTTTTGGCCTTATCACATGGTACGAGCAGAGAAGGCAATGGCACCCCACTCCAGCACTCTTGCCTGGAAAATCCCGTGGACAGAGGAGCCTGGTGGGCTGCAGTCCATGGGGTCACAAAGAGTCAGACACGACTGAGCGACTTCACTTTCACTTTTCACTTTCATGCACTGGAGAAGGAAATGGCAACCCACTCCAGTGTTCTTGCCTGGAGAATCCCAGGGTCAGGGGAGCTGGGTGGGCTGCTGTCCATGGGGTCGCACAGAGTTGGACACGACTGAAGCGACTTAGCAGCAGCAGCAGCAGCAGCACGGTACAAGGGGATCTTAGTTCCCTGACCAGGGATCAAACGTACACCCCCTGCAGTGGAAACACAGAGTCTTAACCACTAGACCACCAGGGGAGGTCCCAAGGTATGGCCAGATTTAAAGGAACTCTGACTTTCTCTAGGCTGAAAGCTCTACTGAAGCTAAAGAAGTGAAGGGCTGCTTGCAGGAGCTTGGTCATAGGTCATTGTCAGAATCCCACCAAAGCAGGGAAAGAATAATGAAGAAATACCCTGGCCTCTTTCTCCTCTCATCCTCCCACTTCCAGCCAGAGCATTGGCCAACCACAAGAAATGCAGAAGACTTGGGTGCTATAGGCTGTGGAGGTCAGCTGTCCAGAGTCCAGGGAAGGGTAAAGAAGGACCAAGGATGGGTTTAGAGGACAAACAGTAAGTAGCATAAGGGAAAATATTCCAAACGATGACTCCCTGAATTATACCTGGGCAGTTGGACTTGGGAAGAAGGGACAGGTTCAGGCTCTTGCTGTTTTTCTTGTGCTTTTTTGCCCTGCACACCTTTCTTCCCTTACCACATTATGCCTCCTCCTCCCTTGTCTAAGTCTTGCTGCTGCTACTGCTAAGTCACTTCAGTCGTGTCTGACTCTGTGCGACCCCATGGATGGCAGCCCACCAGGCTCCCCCGTCCCTGGGATTCTCCAGGCAAGAACACTGGAGTGGGTTGCCAGTTCCTTCTCCAATGCATGAAAGTGAAAAGTGAAAGTGAAGTCACTCAGTCGTGTCCGACTCTTGGCAACCTCATGGACTGCAGCCCACCAGGCTCCTCCACCCATGGGATTTTCCAGGCAAGAGTACTGGAGTGGGGTGCCATTGCCTTCTCCGTGTCTAAGTCTTACCCTTCCTTTAAGACTCAAGTCAAATTGTGCCACTTTCCTCAAATCTTTTTTTGATGACCCATTTTATTGATCATGTCCTCATTTTAATCCTTGTGATAATACTGGTCACTGAACACTTGGCCTTTTTACCTTCACTCTTCTATATTTTATTAGATATAAGTCCTGATCTTCAAACTAAATAGTTCCAGGAAGGAAGGAAGGATGAAGCTCTACAGATAATAGCTGCCCAAACAACCTTTACCAAAGATGAAAAGGAAGTCCATGAAGACACCACCAACTGAAATAATGGTGTTTGATTCCCCAGAGTAAATTCTTGTTGAGAAGGTAAGCCGTGTTTCCTCTGCATCAGTGGGTTTCAGGTTGCCATTCAGAAGCATAACTCTTATTCCTTTCTAGTGAATTTAGAGGTACTACATGCTAATCATGAACTTCAAGCAATATAGAAGCATACAAATTAAAAGGTGAAAATCCTTCTCTTCTTCTGTCAACCCACATTAGCCAATTGTTAATTGTTTTGTGAATTCTCTTTGTGATTTTTTTTTTCATGTATGTGTGATGGTATAAGAAGGAACAGTAATATTATTTATTGATTAAGATTATTTATATTGTTCTACAATCTACTATTTTCATTTTTTTTTATTTTTACAATATACTATTTTAAGTAACCATACATCATGAACATCAATGTCAATACCCATTTTTTAAGTTATTTCATAATATTCTACTGTTTGGGTGTACAGGCATATCTCATTTTATTGCACTTTGCAGATAGTATGTTTTTTTGTTCTTTACAAATTGAAGGTTTGTTGCAACTCTTGAGCACATCTCCTGGTGGTATTTTTCCCACAGCATCTGCTCCCTTTATGTCTTGCTCTCACATTTTGGTAATTCTCACAATATTTAAAACTTTTCATTATTACTATATTGGTTATAGTGATCTGTGACCAGTGATCTTTGATGTCATTATTACAAAAAGATTATCATTAAGGTACGTGCATTGTTTTTTTTTTTTCAGACATAATTCTATTGCATACTTAACAGAATACAGTGTAGTATAAACATGACTTATATGCACTGAGAAATCAAAATATTTGTGTCATTCACTTTATTGTGATACTCACTTTATTATGGTGTTCTAGAATTAAACCTGCAGTATCTCCAAGGTATGCCTATGTATTTACTTAACTACTGTACTGTTGCTGAACAATTAAGCCATTTCTGAAATTTTTTATTATTATTAACAGTGACCATCCTTAGAAACACATATTTATGTGTTTGTTTTTCTTCAGGTCAGCTTCATAAGATTGGCATTTTTAGATCAGCTTTCCTTATAACAACATTTCCCCCTTTTTCTTTTTTTTTAATGCCAACTTGATAAATTAAAAATATTGTGTTAGAGGGACTTCCACTTTTCAGGATATTTTTCCTAGTCTTCCCCAAAAGAATCGTGATATATATATATATATATATATATATATAAAAAACACAAAAATATTCTGAAAGGTGGAGAGAGGGTGGCAGATCAGCAAAGGACCTCAGGACCCAAGAAAGGACATGATGATCACTCCTTTGGATTTTTTTTTTTGCCTCAAATAGCCCAGACTTGACACTGAAGAAGTAGCAACCCACTATAGTCTGCTGGTGTCATATTTTACCGGTGTCAGTAAAATACAGAAACCTTGTCACTTTTAATTCAATGATATAATAATCTTAAATTTTTCTTCTACATACATTTAGAACAACAGTCTTATAATTTGTGATTCAGCCATCAGATATGTAGTGCCAATATTAAGAAACCCTGAAAGAGAGTCTAAAGTCTAGACTCTAGAGTTTCAACAAATTCATGTTTTCTATGGCATACACAGAGCAGCTTTCCAAAGTAGCTGGAGTTGACAGTTCTGAGCCCTTCTGAAGTTCTGCAGTTCCCTTCCCCACCCAACCAAGCAGTTAATAAAGGGAAGAAAGCTGAAATCTAAGTTAGCTGTGATTCATTCACCCCTTTTCCATCTTCCCGTATTTTGTTGACAGCTTTTATCTGTCATTTCCTGTCCCTTTATATTTAAGAATCTATTCCTTTACTCTAATTTTAATGGAGGGAAAAGAGAGAAAGAGAAACAAATACATGTGCTCAGCCTCCATGTTTTATTAGATGGCCCTGCACTTTCTTGCGGAGAAGAAAATGGCAAGCCACTCCAGTGTTCTTGCCTGGAGAATCCCAGGGACAGGGGAGCCTGGTGGGCTGCCGTCTATGGGGTCACATAGAGTCGGACACGACTGAAGTGACTTAGCAGCAGCAGCAGCACTTTCTTGCAAATGAAAATCAAGTTATTAAATTCTAAAAAATGTTTTAAAATCCTATTTTGGTTAGCATCTTGTAATCTTTATAACCTTGGAGTGGGGAAGAATCTTTTCCAACAAAGATTCAAAGTCCAGAAGCTGTGAAAGGAAAGGCTGGTGAGTCTGCCTCCTTAAAAATAAAAACTAATGAATGGCTCACACAGATATGGAACACCATATAAAGACTTTATGCCAAGAATTTTTTTTAAAGCAGGGGACTGTGTGAAAATTTTAAACTTCCATGTAGCAACTTTCTGGAAGGCAACTTGACAATATTCTAAATATTGTCTAAAACTTTTAAATGCCTAAAACTTTTAAAATGCTGTACCAGTCAGCCACCTCTGCAAACTTATTCTTGTGTATATATTATTCACAGCTCACCAAACTGGTGTGTGTTTGTGTGGGTGTGTGTATACATAAAATTCCATTACAGAAGTGTTCGTAATAGCAAAACTGTGGGAAAAAACCCAGTGGCCATCAGTAGATAAGGAATGCAATAAATTATGACATATCTATCTGATTCACTATGATAGTCAACCACCAGAAAGAATGAGATAGATCAATCCATGTGCTGACAGTGAATAGATCTCCAAAATATATTTGGTGGGGAGAGAGTTAGGAAGTAAGGACAAAAGATTTGTAAATATCACCCCTTGTAGATACATTTTAATTATATATTTCATTCTCTACCTTTATTTACACATTATACCACCATGTGTGTTCCATATATGTATATGTGTAATACCTAAAATGTTTCTGAAACACCAAAATCTCTGCCTTGGATAGGGGACTAGCTAGGGGAAGCAGTCACCAGCAGCAAACTGTGTCTTCACTTTTTAAACCTTTCTCCGTCATTTGAATTTTATAATCTTGTAAATTTTTTGCTGTTGTTGACCTGTGTTACTTGAGCTGTGGGATAATTAGCCTTTATTTTCTGTTTTTCACATTCTTCTATTTTTAAAAAACTAATGAATATGAAGAAAAAAAAATGACCACACATCTAACTTTCTTCCTTATTCTTTTAATTCTGAGTTTCCAAGGTAACCAATCAGAGCCTCTCTACTGGTTATATCATTGATATGACTTTTGACTACACAATTAGTTTCAGTTCAGTTCAGTTCAGTTCAGTCGCTCAGTCGTGTCTGACTCTTTGCGACCCCATGAATCGCAGCACGCCAGGCCTCCCTGCCCCGGAGTTCACTCAGATTCATGTCCATCAAGTCAATGATGCCATCCAGCCATCTCATCCTCTGTCGTCCCCTTCTCCTCTTGCCCCCAATCCCTCCCAGCATCAGAGTCTTTTCCAATGAGTCAACTCTTCGCATGAGGTGGCCAAAGTACTGCAGTTTCAGCTTTAGCATCATTCCTTCCAAAGAACACCCAGAACTAATCTCTTAGAATGGACTGGTTGGATCTCCTTGCAGTCCAAGGGACTCTCAAGAGTCCTCTCCAACACCACAGTTCAAAAGCATCAGTTCTTCAGTGCTCAGCCTTCTTCACAGTCCAACTCTTACATCCATATATGACCACAGGAAAAACCATAGCCTTGACTAGACAAACCTTTGTTGGCAAAGTAATATCTCTGCTTTAGAATATGCTATCTAGGTTGGTCATAACTTTTCTTCCAAGGAGTAAGTGTCTTTTAATTTAATGGCTGCAGTCACCATCTGCAGTGATTTTGGAGCCCCAAAAAATAAAGTCTGACACTGTTTCCACTGTTTCCCCATCTATTTCCCATGAAGTGATGGGACCGGATGCCATGATCTTCGTTTTCTGAATGTTGAGCTTTAAGCCAACTTTTTCACTCTCCACTTTCACTTTCATCAAGAGGCTTTTGAGTTCCTCTTCACTTTCTACCATAAGGGTGGTGTCATCTGCATATCTAGGGTTACTGATATTTCTCCCAGCAATCTTGATTCCAGCTTGTGCTTCTTCCAGCCCAGCATTTCTCATGATGTAGTCTGCATATAAGTTAAATAAGCAGGGTGACAATATACAGCCTTGATGTACTCCTTTTCCTATTTGGGACCAGTCTGTTGTTCCATGTTTACTTCCATGTAATTGCTCATTGTGGTATCTCAAGATGCCACATCAACTATCTACATATAGAGAAATTTGGTGCCTGGGTTTCTTTGGAGTTTTATCACTGTCATTGGGTTGTCCTATAGTTTGGATCCTTGGAGGTGGTTTAGTCACTCAATCGCATCCAACTTTTTGCCACCTCATGGATTGTAGCCCGCCAGGCTCCTCTATCCATGGGATTTCCCAGGCAGGAATACTGGAGTAGATTGCTATTCCTTTCTCCAGGGGATCTTCCTGACCCAAGGATCAAACCTGGGTCTCCCGCATTGCAGGCAGATTCTTCACCCACTGAGCTACCAGGGAAACCCCTTTTGATCCTTAGTATATTACATCTGAAAGTAACACAGAAGGTATTCTGATTAAATGTCATATTTTATTAAGAAATCAGATTTTCATTAAGTACCCATATTCAATATGTACCGATGGTGAGTTCTCCCAAGACTGTATTTATAAATGTCTCTCTTATCCTTACCTTCTTAGAAACTTACAGGTACCGCGAAATGACTGAGATTGAACAGGCAGAGGCCCAACTCTCTGAGTTAGACCTGCTGGCCAGTATGTTCCCCAGTGAGAACGAGCTCATCGTGAATGACCAGCTGGCTTTAGCAGAACTGAAAGAATGCATTGAAAAGAGGACCATGGAAGGACGATCTTCAAAAGTTTACTTTACAATCAGTATGAACCTGGACGTATCTGAGGAAGCAATGGTAATTCAGTGTTACTTTTGGAAGCACTGAAATATGTCTCAACTTAAAACAGCACTTAGGGCAATTTTTCTCTCTGTTTTTTTAATCAGGTGATGTTTTCTCTGGCCTGTATTCTTCCTTTTAAATACCCTGCAGTTCTGCCTGAAATTACTGTCAGGTACGTTACAGACCCTGGCCAACTTTAGAGGAAAAACTAATCTGAGAACAAAAGCACTTCTCAAGTTTGTTCTGAGAAAATTGATTTAATGTTTAATCCCATATGTCTTCCATCAGGTCAGAATTATTAAGTAGATCCGAGCAGGCTCGGCTGAATATGGATCTGACTACATACCTACAAAAGAACTGTCTCGGAGATGTCTGTATCCTGAATGCCACAGAGTGGGTTCGAGAACGTGCTTCTGGCTACATCAGCAAAGACGTCACCCCATCCCCTGCTCCAGGAAGTATAGTCCAGCCAGGCGACTGCGTTCTCACAAGGCTCTGGATCTACAGCCATCACATCTACAACAAATACAAAAGAAAGAGTATTCTCGAGTGGGCAAAGGAGCTTTCCCTCTCTGGGTTCAGCATGCCTGGGAAACCTGGTGTTGTTTGTGTGGAAGGCCCACAGAGCACCTGTGAAGAATTCTGGTCAAGGTTGGCTATCACAACCTTTTTTGTTGTTGTTGCGCTGGGTCTTCGTTGCTATGTGCGGGCTTTCTCTCCTCTTATAGCGAGTGGGCACTACTCTCTAGTTGTGGTCTGCTCTCTTGTAGCAGAGCACAGGCTTTAGACACACGGGCTCAGGAGTTGTGACTTGCTGGCTCTAGGGCGCCAGGCAGGGGCTTCAGGAGTTGTGGTTTGCAGGCCCTAAAGCATGCAGGCTTCTGGAGTTGTGCCTCATGGGCTTAGTGGCTTCACAGTACGTGGAATCTCACTGGACCAGCAATCAAACCCATGTCTCCTGCACTGGCAGGTGGATTCTTATCCACTGTATCACCAGAGAAGTCCAAGGTTTTCACAACTTCTGTATGCCTTGTCAATTATTACAGTATGCAACATGATACTCAGTTCAGTTTAGTTCAGTCGCTCAGTCATGTCTGACTCTTTGCGACCCCATGGACTGTAGCACGCCAGGCTTCTCTGTCCATCACCAACTCCTAGAATCTACTCAAACTCACGTTTATAGACCTGGTGATGCCATCCAGCCCTCTCATCCTCTGTCGTCCCCTTCTCCTCCTTCCTTCAATCTTTCCCAGCATCAGGGTCTTTTTCAATGAGTCAGTTCTTTGCATCTGTTGGCCGAAGTATTGGAGCTTCAGCTTCAGCATCCATCCTTCCAATGAATATTCAGGACTGATTTCCTTTAAGATAGACTGGTTGGATCTCCTTGCAGTCCAAGGGACTCTCAAGAGTCTTCTCCAGCACCGCAGTTCCAAAGCATCAATTCTTCAGCACTCAGTTTTCTTTATGGTCCAACTCTCACATTCATACATGACTACTGGAAAAACCATAGCTTTGACTAGACGGACCTTTGTTGGCAAAGTAACGTCTCTGCTTTTCAATATGCTATCTAGGTTGGTCATAGCTTTCCTTCCAAAGAGTAAGTGTCTCTTAATTTCATGCCTGCAGTCACCATCTGCAGTGATTTTGGAGCCCAGGAAAAAAGTCTGTCACTGTGTCATGTATCACATGATACTAGAGATGTGGAAATCTGTGTGTCCCTGAAGTCATAACAGGATTTAGTCTAAAACAGCACTCACATTTGGTCAGCGTACTCACCTCACCTGACACATGGCACAGAGAAGATGTTCTGTAGATAGACATTAAATCCCGCCCCTGCCCACAACACTGTCTACTGTCCCCTCCATTTCTATGGATCTGATTCTTCTCTCATCTTAGCGATGCTGTAAGTTGTGTGTACCCTGTGGAACAAGATTTCTAATTTTATTTCTCTGAAAGTGAGAAATGAAAAGTATCGGTCGCTCAGTCATGTCCGACTCTTAGCGACCCCATGGGCTGTAGCCTGCCAGGCTTCTGCGTCCATGGAATTCTCCAGGCAAGAATACTGGAGTGGGTTGCCATTCCCTTCTCCAGGGAATCTTCCTGACCCAGAAACTGAATCCGGGTCTCCTGCATTGCAGCAAATTCTTTACTGTCTGAGCCACCAGGGAACCTTATTTCTCTACTGATGCCCTAAATGACAAGCCCCTTCAAGAGGTTGAGATTCAGGAATTCGTACATTTGTAAAATGCTGATACCAGGCAGTGATAATAGCAGTAAATGAGTTTGGGGATGGGATATGGAGGAAATGGCAACCCACTCCAGTATTCTTGCCTGGAAAAGCCCTTGGACAGAGGAGCCTGACGGGCTTACAGTCCATAGCATTGCAAAACAGACATGACTGATCATGCATTACTGGAATCATATTAGATTAAAATAAAATCCATGTGAGATTAAAGGACATTTCTTCTAGGAAAAAGCATTGATAAATCTATTTTATAACTTGTACTTTCAGGGCTTTAGAATACACATCTTCACAATTTCTACTCTGAAAATTTCTTTTCAGGCTCAGAAAATTAAACTGGAAGAGAATTTTAATTCGCCATCGAGAAGACATTCCTTTTGATGGTACAAGTGAGGACATGGAGAGACAAAGAAAATTTTCAGGTTTTGAAGAAAAAGTATTCAGTGTCAATGGAGCCAGAGGAAACCACATGGACTTTGGTCAGCTGTATCAGTTTTTGAATGCCAACGAATGTGGGAATGTTTTCCAGATGTTGTTTGGTGTGGAAGGACAGTGAGCAGGGGAGTGGCTGAAAGCGTTTTGCCACTGTTGGTCTTTTGATTTTTCCTCTCTTTTGCTTGAAAGATTAATTTGACTCTAGTCCCACTCTAGAATGTTAGGGAGGAAAAAAAGGAAAAGCAATGTAGTGGAAACGCATCTGTTAAAAATATGTCATGATTAGAACTGTTTTAAGTTATAATCTTAAAATTGTTGATAGACATTTCTTGACTTACAAGCTACCTATTTTGAAAGAGAAGTTAATTATATTTAATTATAACATTGGTGGTCCAACTTGCCACCCATTCCCAACCCCTATCCCCTGTATCTGTCTCCACTAAAGAACCTGGAAAAGCTATAAATGCTCACTGTCTCAGACTCTCTTGCAGCTAGGGTGGCCGGGGGACACAGCTTTGAGCATGGAACCTCTGGGAAGACTTTTGCTTCCCTGATTAAAGTGATAGGTACAACTAGGGCACCTCTTCCCTCTCCTCTGTCACAGGCATCAAAGTGATCACTGGAGCTGCAGTAGTCCTCAGCCATGAAGGAAGGAGGGCTGAAGAGAGCCACAGAGATGCCAGTCCTCAAGCAGTTGAACCACTGATCCAACACGAGCACCTGCCTATCTCTAGACAGCTTATTAGGAAATAAAACCAGTTTTATTTGTATTTCTGTGCCTGTTACTAGCAGCTGAAAGTGAGTTTGCCAGTTAGATTTTTTTCAGAGCATTAGTTTTGCATGTACCCCAGCCATTTGGTACAAAGACAGGGGGGATTTTTCTTAAACAGAGTTTGCAGTTCATCTCTATTTCTGTATGCTCACGCTCTGCCCCTGCTCCTTGGCTTACCTCACAGAAGGCTTTAAAGACTTTTTAATAGGTCTCAAGCGTGCATGGAATTGGTAATTTAGAGCATTCGTTTTTGGCAAATTGGATTTTGACAAATTTTTTTCATTCTGCAAGTGGCTTTCTGTAAATCTACTTTCAGCAAGTTGACCCACTCAAATAAACACACAACCTGGTTTTCGAGACCCTGCATAAACCAGTTTCAAAAGTGATGATTAAATATTTACTAATTGCTACCACTCAGGTTGATCCTGTGTGTTGGGTGTTCCTTGAGGAGTCAGACTCGGATAGAGGAACGGGTGGGAGTTGGGGGCACAATACATTGTTTATCTTAGTAAAACAGTCGGAGGCAACTTATGTGGCCATCACTAAGCCAATCAATAAGTACATTATGCTACATATTACTCAGTGCTAGGTAGAAGACAAAAGGGATAAAGTAGAACTACAAGGAAACGTGGATAGATCTTGGATATACACACAAGGAAGAATCCAAATGTATGCATGGATACAAGTCTTACGTGCCTTCTCAGGTTCCCTCCCTGCTGCCCACCTCCCTGGTGCCCTGTCAGCTGCCTGGAAAATGCCAGGCCCTCCTCTGTTGCCACCACACAGCTGGATGGGCCAGCTGTACCTTAGTTTCTGACTTCCCCAGCCACTTCCAGATTTGGATGCAGTACCCCACCAAACGTGATACCGACATGGCAACAGGCTTTGTCTGTTGCCCCAAGGGGGCCAGCTGATGCCCATGTTACTTTCAGCAGGGCCAAACTGCTAAAACTTCTTTAATCGTTGTATATTATTTTAATGAAAAACACATTGTATATAAATATATAGATCTCAAGTGTAATATAAAAACATAGACTACAATAATGTAGCTTTATAAGCTTTCTTCACAGACAACTGTCAAATTTAGACATTGAACTATTAACACAGTGGCCAAGAGAAGTACAGAGTTTTCAACCTCATAAGTAAGAAATTTTCTTTGAAAATGAATCGAAGTATTAGTCATCAATAAAGAAAACAGCAAGTTAGATAGTCTGCCTACATTATATTATGTAAAAGACACAGTAAAAACTTAAGAAACTAAAGTTAAATGTAATAGGCAATATAGGTTTTTTAGACTTTTACCAATGATTACAGGCTTCCCTGGGTGGCTCAGTGGTAAAGAACCTGCCTGCCAATGCCAAGACAGAGGTGTGATCCCTGGGTTGGAAGGATTCACTGGAGAATGAGATGGCAACCTACTCCAGTGTTCTTGCCTGGGAAGTCTCATGGACAGAGGAGCCTGGCAGGATACAGTCCATGGGGTCACAAGAGTCAGACATGACTTAGTGACTAATCAACCAAACCAATGTACTATGTATATAGACATCCTTAAACGCAATGGAACCCCACTCCAGTACTCTTGCCTGGAAAATCCCATGGACGGAGGAGCCTGGTAGGCTGCAGTCCATGAGGTTGCTAGGAGTCGGACACGACTGAGCGACTTCACTTTCACTTTTCACTTTCATGCATTGGAGAAGGAACTGGCAACCCACTCCAGTGTTCTTGCCTGGAGAATCCCAGGGACGGGGGAGCCTGGCCGGCTGCCATCTCTGGGGTCGCACAGAGTTGGACACGACTGAAGTGACTTGGCAGTAGCAGCAGCAAACATAAAATTATTCAGTATGATTGCATGATGTTTATTCCATAATAAGAGTTTGTCAATGTATTAATCTGAAAAATATCTTGAACTGAAATCATCTATAAAGAAATGATAAATCTTTAAAACAAAGTCTTAGTCTCAAGTTATGTTTAACATAATCGGTAGACTCTATAGAAAGCACCAGTGTTGGCAGGAAACATTGGCTACATAGCCATTTTTATTTGTAAAAGTAATTCTGGTACAAACAATAGTTTTCTTAAGTCAAAACAGAATCAAAAATTCTAAATTTAACCTCATAAAACCAAACTAAGTTTGGATTAACAAAGTCAAAGCCAGCCCTACCCCCTGTATATTAATTTGACAGAGTGCATTAAAAAAAAACAAAACTTATCTGCTGTCCAACAGAACTGATGATTACTTTTGGCACTTATATAGAAGTAACAAGCACAGATTTTTTTCTTAAAGGAAGTTGTATATCAGGGAAATTTCACAGAGTACATTAAAAAAGCAAAAAACTTATCTGCTATCCAGCAGAACTGATGATTACTTTTGGCACCTATATAAAAGTAACAAGCACAGATTTCTTTTTTAAAGAAAATGTATATCAGGGAAACCTAACAATGTATCATTCGTGAAATTCCACTAAAGCTACCAGGCAGCCAAGAGTTAATAGAACATAAAAGGAACTGATGCAATGCCAAAGAATGCTCAAACTACCGCACAATTGCACTCATCTCACACGCCAGTAAAGTAATGCTCAAACTCTCCAAGCCAGGCCTCAGCAATACGTGAACTGTGAACTTGCAGATGTTCAAGCTGATTTTAGAAAAGGCAGAGGAACCAGAGATCAAATTGCCAACATCCGCTGGATCATCAAAAAAGCAAGAATTCCAGAAAAACATCTATTTCTGCTTTATTGACTATGCCAAAGCCTTTGTGTGAATCACCGAAACTGTGGAAAATTCTGAAAGAGATGGGAATACCAGAACACCTGACCGGCCTCTTGAGAAATCTGTATGCAGATCAGGAAGCAACTGGACATGGAACAACAGAATGGTTCCAATTAGGAAAAGGAGTATGTCAAGGCTGTATATTGTCACCCTGCTTATTTGACTTCTGTGCAGAGTACATCATGAGAAACACTGGGCTGGAAGAAGCACAAGCTGGAATCAAGATTGCTGGGAGAAATATCAGTAACCCTAGATATGCAGATGACACCACCCTTATGGTAGAAAGTGAAGAAGAACTAAAGAGCCTCTTGATGAAAGTGAAAGTGGAGAGTGAAAAAGTTGGCTTAAAGCCCAGTATTCAGAAAACGAAGATCATGGCATCTGGTCCCATCACTTCATGGTAAATAGATGGGGAAACAGTGGAAACAGTGTCAGACTTTGTTATTTGGGGCTCCAAAATGACTGTAGATGGTGACTACAGCCATGAAATTAAAAGACGCTTACTCCTTGGAAGGAAAGTTATGACCAACCTAGACAGCATATTAAAAAGCAGAGACATTACTTTGCCAACAAAGGTCTGTCTAGTCAAGGCTATGGTTTTTCCAGTGGTCATGTATGGATGTGAGAGTTGGACTATAAAGAAAGCTGAGCGCCAAAGTATTGATGCTTTTGAACTGTGGTGTTGGAGAAAACTCTTGAGAGTCCCTTGGACTGCAAGGAAATCCAACCAGTCCATCCTAAAGAAGATCAGTCCCGAATATTCAGTCGAAGGACTGATGCTGAAGCTGAAATTCCAATACTTTGGCCACCTGATGGGAAGAGCTGACTCATTTGAAAAGACCGTGATGCTGGGAAAGATTGAAGGCGGGAGGAGAAGGGAACAACAGAGAATGAGATGGTTGGATGGCATCAACGACTCAATGGACATGAGTTTGGGTGAACTCCAGGAGTTGGTGATGGACAGGGAATTGCAAAGAGTCGGACACGACTGAGCGACTGAACTGAACTGAAGGACAGGCACATTACTTGCCAGTCCCCTGTCCCCCTGAAACAATGATCACAACTACTTTAAAAAAGAAAGTGAAGTCGCTTAGTCGTGTCCGACTCGTTGCGACCCCATGGACTGTAGCCCTTCAGGCTCCTCCGTCCATGGGATTTTCCAGGCAAGAATACTGGAGTGGGTTGCCAGTTCCTTCTCCAGGGGATCTTCCCGACCCAGGGATTGAACCCGGCTCTACCCGCATTATAGGCAAACGTTTTACCTCCTGAGCCACCAGGGAAGAGCCAAGCCCACAAAAATTCTGCAAAGGATCACCAGGAGCCTTCCCCTTTAGCACCATCTGGCAATCTGACCCCACCGTGTCGTAGAAGGGATGTACGCCTTCAAGTCCTCTGCCTCTGCCATCTCTACGAAATGTCAAAGGCAGACATCTGCTCCTTGGAGGAGCAGAACCCGGGGAGGGAAGACTCCTGCTCATCGGCGTAAAGCAGGTGACTGGCTACCTACGGACACCAGGGTCCCGAGATGCTCCCAAGTGCACCTGGACAGAGTTCACGCGCTTCGCTCACACGCTCGCAGCGTTCAGTCACCGGACCTCTGCCTGTGCAGCTGCCCCTACGGTGACTTCACGCATGCGCCCCGGAAGCACGCTCCCTCTTAGGGGCAAAGGCGTATTGAGGCTGTCTGGCAGGGGTCGCTGGTTTCTGATCTGTCGGCAGGGTGCTGACCCTGGCTCCTGTCCTGCCTGTGGGCTCGTCCTTCAGGCGGGCATCCTCTAACCCTGCCAGCGGCTTCTCTGATGTTGAGATGCGCTTTTTTTCTTTTTAGTATTTATCTTTTGGGGGAAAAAAATGGCATCGATCCACATTCTCTTGGGATTACCCAGGTGTTGCTAACAGCTGGAATAATTGGAGGCATGATGCTCCAGGGACCTGAATGGGGTCTTCGAGGACCAGGGTGTCCCTAGATCTTAACCAAGGGATTACTGAAATGGAGGCTTAACTATTTTTTTAATATTAAAAATATTTTTATTTCGTTTTAAACTAATACTCTATTGTTTGAAACAAATCGAAGTCGTTTCAGAGAAATTTAAATGACCCGAGTGTTCAACAATATTGTCGTCTTGAGATATTTTGAAGTTTGAATTAATGATTCTTTAAATAACACGAAATTTAATCAAAACTAAAATATGATAGAAAAAAGTAATTTATTTAGAAAAAAAATTCTTGTTTATTGACCTAAAGTTTGTTTTATTGGAGTTCTTTTTAAAAAATTTATCAAAATATAATTGATTTACAATGTGTGAACTCTATTACAGTAAAGTGATACAATTATACAAATATATACTTTCTTAGAAAAAGTAAATTTTGATAGACCATCACTTTTCTTAAAATATTTTCAGACTATCTATTTTCAAATAGTCCCTGAAGAATCATTTGCTTTGGATGATTACATATACAAGTTTTGCTCATGCAATATGGAGACTTAATTTTTTTCCTCTGGGGTATTTGGCATTTTGAGTTTTGTAAACTTGTTTTCTTTTCTCCCCACATCCCAAAATATATGCAAGTAAATCTGTGCAATACATTTTTACTGGAAATGTGACCATTGTATAAAACGTACAAATAACTGGATATAAAACTCACCCATAACCTTGTGCCCTGCAGCTACCGCTAAGTCGCTTCAGTTGTGTCCGACTCTGTGCGACCCCATAGACGGCAGCCCACTAGGCTCCTCCGTCCATGGAATTTTCCAGGCAAGAACACTGGAGCGAGTTGCCATTTCCTTCTCCAATGCATGATAGTGAAAAGTGAAAGTGAAGTCGCTCAGTCGTGCCCGACTCTTAGCGACCCCATGGACTGCAGCCTATCAGGCTCCTCTGTCCATGGGATTCTCCGGCAAGAATACTGGAGTGGGTTGCCATTTCCTTCTCCAATGCATGAAAGTGAAAAGTGAAAGTGAAGTCACTCAGTCATGCCCAACTCTTAGCGACCCCATGGACTGTAGCCTACCAGGCTCCTCCGTCCATGGGATTTTCCAGGCAAGAGTACTGGAGTGGGTTGCCATTGCCTTCTCCGAACCTTGTGCCCAGGAAGAAAAATTTTTGTTTTGTTTTTTTAGTATATTATTTTTGTATATGTGGTCTTTGTTTTATTTACAAAAGTCATAGTGTCTGTGTGTTGCTTTGTTATATGCCTTCTTTGATAAAACAATCAGTTATAAACATTCCCATGAAATTAAATATTTTCAAGAATTGTATTCAGTTGTCTGAGTGTACTGTAATTGATTTCAGCAGTTCACTGGTTTGGTGTAGTTTCAAAAACAAAGCTGCTTTGAGCATCCATTATTATCTTTTCAAGTTAGATTTCAAGAAGTGGAATTTCACTCTGAAATTCTGGATTTGTCTTGCCAATTGTACTTGTGAAAGGTTGAGAAATGAAAATTGCAAAGACATAAAATTTCCTTTGCCCTAGATTTTTACCAACACTGGTTATTATCCTTTTGCCAATAGATGGAAAAAAAATCTATATTGTTTTATGTTATCTTTATTTCACCTAAAGCCAGACATCCTGGAATGTGAAGTCTAGTGGGCCTTAGAAAGCATCACTATGAACAAAGCTAGTGGAGGTGATGGAATTCCAGTGGAGCTATTTCAAATCCTGAAAGATGATGCTGTGAAAGTGCTGCACTCAATACGCCAGCAAATTTGGAAAACTCAGCAGTGGCCACAGGACTGGAAAAGGTCTATTTTCATTCCAATCCCAAAGAAAGGCAATGCCAAAGAATGCTCAAACTGCTGCACAATTGCACTCATCTCACACGCTAGTAAAGTAATGCTCAAAATTTTCCAGGCCAGGCCTCAGCAATACGTGAACCGTGAACTTCCAGATGTTCAAGCTGATTTTAGAAAAGGCAGAGGAACCAGAGATCAAATTCCCAACATCCACTGGATCATGGAAAAAGCAAAAGAGTTCCAGAAAAACATGTATTTCTGCTTTATTTACTATGCCAAAGCCTTTGACTATGTGGATCATAATAAACTGTGGAAAATTCTGAAAGAGATGGGAATACCAGACCACCTGACCAGCCTCTTGAGAAATTGTATGCAGGTCAGGAAGCAAAGTGAGAACTGGACATGAAACAACAGACTGGTTCCAAATAGGAAAAGGAGTACATCAAGGCTGTATATTGTCACACTGCTTATTTAACTTATATGCAGAATACATCATGAGAAACGCTGGACTGGAAGAAACACAAGCTGGAATCAAGATTGCCGGGAGAAATATCAGTAACCTCAGATATGCAGATGACACCACCGTTATGGCAGAAAGTGAAGAGGAACTCAAAAGCCTCTTGATGAAAGTGAAAGAGGAGAGTGAAAAAGTTGGCTTAAAGTTCAACATTCAGAAAACGAAGATCATGGCATCCGGTCCCATCACTTCATGAGAAGTAGATGGGGAAACAGTGGAAACAGTGTCAAACTTTATTTTTTGTGCTCCAAAATCACTGCAGATGGTGACTGCAGCCATGAAATTAAAAGACGCTTACTCCTTGAAAGAAAAGTTATGACCAACCTAGGCAATGGCAACCCACTCCAGTACTCTTGCCTGGAAAATCCCGTGGATATAGGAGCCTGGTAGGCTGCAGTCCATGGGTTCTCGAAGAGTCAGACACAACCGAGCAACTTCACTTTCACTTTTCACTTTCATGCTTTGGAGAAGGAAATGGCAACCCACTCCAATGTTCTTGCCTGGAGAATCCCAGGGACGGGGGAGCCTGGTGGGCTGCCGTCTATGTGGTCGCACAGAGTTGGACACGACTGAAGCGACTTAGCAGCAGCAGCAGCAGATAGCATATTGAAAAGCAGAGACTTTACTTTGCCAACAAAGGTCCATCTAGTCGAGGCTATGGTTTTTCCAGTGGTAATGTATGGATGTGAGAGTTGGACTGTGAAGAAAGCTGAGCACTGAAGAATTGATGCTTTTCAACTGTGGTGTTGGAGAAGACTCTTGAGAGTCCCTTGGACTTCAAGGAGATCCAAACAGTCCATTCTAAAGGAGATCAGCCCTGGGTGTTCTTTGGAAGGAATGATACTAAAGCTGAAACTCCAGTACTTTGGCCACCTCGTGTGAAAAGTTAACTCATTGGGAAAGACTCTGATGCTGGGAGGGATTGGGGGCAGGAGGAAAAGGGGACAACAGAGGATGAGATGGCTGGGTATGGTATCACCGACTCGAGGGATGTGAGTTTGAATGAATTCTGGGAGTTGGTGATGGACAGGGAGGCCTGGAGTGCTGTGATTCATGAGGTCCCAAAGAGTCAGACATGACTGAGTGACTGAACTGAACTGAACTGATTTGACACTTGATCTTGGTCAGGAAGATCACCTGGAGTAGGCCATGGTAACCCACTTCAGTATTCCTTTTTTTTAGTTTTTTAAAAAATTTCTTATTTTTAAATTTAAGGATAATTGCCTTACATAATTTTGTTGTTTTCTGTCAAACATCAACATGATTCAGCAATAGGTATACATATGCCCCCAGGTAAGGTACATATATTCTTGCCTGGAGAATCCCATGGACAGAGGAACCTGGAAGACTGCAGCCCATAGGGTCGCAGAGTCAGACACGAAGGAAGTGACTTAGCACTTCACCTCATTTGACTTTTAGTGTGAGTTAATAACTTTTTATATGTGTACTGGTCAGTTATATTTCTTTTGCTGTGAATTGCCTGTTTATGCCTTACTTAATTTTTATTTAAATGGACAGCCTTAAAATATTTTTTGTAAGAATTTTAAAAATAGAACTATTTTAACCTTAGTTATTTCCTTCTCTTTCAGATTTTCTTTTTACATGTGGACCATTTGTTTTTTCAAGTCTTTATTGAATTCACTACAATATTGCTTCTGTTTTATGTTTTGGTTTTTTAGCCTACAAGTATCTTAGCTCCCCAACCAGGGATTGAACCCAGAGCCTCTGTGTTGGGAGGCCAAGTCTTAAGCCTGGACCACCAGGGAGCTCCCTGTAAGAATTTTTTTAATGGTAAGCCTATTAACAACTAGTTAATGTTACAGATATTCCTCCAAGTTTGTCTATTTTTTTTTTCTGACATAGAAAAAAAAAACTTTCAAATTAATGTTACTAAAATGTATCATTCATTTTCTTTATGGTCTTCTGTCTTTGGCACATTGACTGGGAAGAATACTTCCCTACTCCAGGATAATTTGAAAATGTATCTATAGAACCTCATAATTTTTTGTTTGTTTTAAAAAATCTTATTGTGAATTTGATATGTAACATCCACACTATTTATTTTACTATGAACATTTACCTTATTGAAAAAGGTAAAAAGAAGTAAAAAATGAAGTCATAGTCACCAACTCCTTTAAGAGAACTTTGCCGACAAGCAAAACTTTACCATTCTATTACACAAGTGTGGATGAAAGCCTCTTGTGTACTTTTGCTGATTACAATCATATTCCTTGGCAATATTAACCCCACCCTAAGGAATTTATCATTCCCATATATCTCTTTGTACTTCTATAATGTATGTGTTCCTATGCCATATCTTATGGCTTCATTTTTAAAAAATTATTTATTTAGCTCCATCACGTCTCACCTGCAGCATGTGAATCTAATTCCCTGACCAGGGATCGAACCTGGGCCCCTGCATTGGGAGCTCGGAATCATAGCCACTGGGCCCCCAGGGAAGTCCCTATGGCTTTATGTTTAACATTCAGTCATCAGCAATTCATTTTAGAGTGCTGCATGAAGTAGGTGATGAATCTGCCTACAATGCAGGAGACCTGGGTTTGATTCCTGGGTTGGGAAGATCCCCTGTTGAAGGGAACAGCAACCCACTCCAGTATTCTTGCCTGGAGAATCTCGTGGACAGAGGAGACTGGCAGGCTACATAACAGTCCATGGGGTCGCAAATAGTCAGACAGGACTGAACAACTAACACTTTCATGAAGTACGTACTCAAATTATTTCTTCAAAAGGTAAGCAGTTGTTTCAGTGATATTTTTTTTTGAATAATCTATATTCTTCAGACATAGGACATGCCACTTTCATCAGAGCCTGAGTGTGAGTTCCAGATTTGCTATTCTATTTCAGTTTAGTCCTAACACCACCATTAGGATTGTATTGGCAATATCTTAAGTTTTGAAGTTTATTAGGACAAACCGTTATTATGCCTGATTTCCAAAGTATCTTTCCTTATTCTTTCATATGAGCTTTTGAGATAGTTTTGAGATATCTGAAAACAAAAATCTCACTGAGAATGCTGTTGGGAGTATACAGGTTTCAAACTTAGCTTTTGAGAGTTGACATCTCCGCTACTGTAATTTCCCATCCTCTTTCTACTTATGAGCCTAAGTTTTTGTAGCCTTTTTCCCCTAGGTACTGCATCTACATTGTTTTAATTTTTATGCATTTTGGATTAGACAATTATTTTTAATTAGGTCTTTTACTTTAAAACTTGTTTATTATTTGATAATGTCAAAATAGATGTTATAATCTGACATGGCAAACTTCTGTTACTTACAAAAAATATCCTTTTAATTCTTTTATTCTTCCAAGTAAACTTTTAAATCATATTTCCAAAGTTCATTAATTCTTTGGATTACATTAGTTATGGATATTTTGATTGGAATTGACATAATATTTGGAGAAGGCAATGGCGACCCACTCCAGTATTCTTGCTTGGAGAATCTCATGGACTCTGGGGAGCCTGGGCAACTACAGTCCACGGGGTCGCAAAGAGTTGGACATGATTGAAATGATTGACCATGACATAATATTACCTCTTTTGGTAGGGACTGTTTAGAGAACTCTTTTTTAAAAGGGTCTTTTCTTAAAAAGATTAGGTAATGCTGAAAAAGACGAGCACTGGGAACTGTTACATAATGTAAACTCTTTTCAAACGCTCAAATCAATAATAAAATGGTGCTTTAGGAAAATCAAACAGAGACCTGTCCTGTGTTGGTTGGAATAGTTTGAAGGTCCACATCAAGAGGTATGGATCCTTGTTATGAAATGTGGATAGTGTCAAGGAAATAGAAATAAAATCATTAGTTATTTTGAAGTAAGAATAAGTAGAATTTAGTAAACATAGCTAATCACTCTGGTCCTTTTCAAATTTGAACAAGACCTGGGAACATTGTTAAAAATGCAAAATCTCATTTAATAGCCCCAAAGTGGGCCTGACAGTCTTCATTTCTAAAAACATCCAGATGAGATGGTGATAATTGCATTTTGAAAGGTCTAACATTTTCAAAATGGAAAATTTTCATTGGAAAAGACCCTGATGCTGGAAAGATTGAAGGCAGAAGGGGATGACAGAGGATGAGATGGTTGGATGGCATCACCGACTTGATGGACATGAGTTTGAGCAAGTTCTGGGAGTTGGTGATGGACAGGGAAGCTTGGTGTGCTGCAGTCCATGGGGTCTCAAAATCGGACATGACTGGGTGACTGAACTGAACTGAACATTTTCCCATCTTCCTTCAGCCACTACCATGTCATTCTATTGCTACCCTTGTGTGCAAATACCTCCCGTTTGGCTCCTACTGCTAGTGAAAAGTTGCTTAGTCATGTCCAACTCTTTGCAACCCCGGGGACTATTCAGTCCATGAAATTCTCCAGGTCACAATACTGGAATGGGTAGCCATTACCTTCTCCAGGGGACCTTCCCAACCCAAGGATCGAACCCAGGTCTCCCGCATTATAGACAGATTCTTTACCAGCTGAGCCACGAGGGAAGCCCTCATTTTACTTATAAGTGAGCAGTTATGGAGGATCAAGGGCTCAGACTCTCCTCTAGCAGCTTCCTTTGCTTAAGCAAAAGGGGAAAAGGGAAGGAACACATCCTTACAGAGTGGACGTCACCAGAGTGAACTCCGCCACTGTGATGTGAGGCCACTTGGAAATACAAGTAAGCCCGAGTGGCTCTCAGCCCTGTGTTGCTTGGGACAGGGCGCAGGTAGTTAACATCTAGGAGCAGAGTCAGAAAAAGCTGCATTCGAGTCCTGTCTACACTGTGCATTGGCAGCAGGAGCCAGGGCAAGAGGCTTTACTCTGCTGACCCTCGCTCCGTTTATAAACATGGATGGGATCGTGCTTATCTCAAAGGACGCTGGAAAGATTAAACGAGACGTTTGCAAATGTCCTAAAACTGTACACACACGGCACTCAGCAGGCCTTCAATAAATGGTACCTAGCTTTAGTGTTCAGTTCAGTTCAGTCGCTCAGTCGTGTTCGACTCTTTGTGACCCCATGGCCTCCCTGTCCATCACCAACTCCCAGAATTTACTCAAACTCAGGTCCATCCAGTCAGTGATGCCATCCAACCATCTCATTCTCTGTCGTCCCCTTCTCCTCCCGCCTTCAATCTTTCCCAGCATCAGGGTCTTTTCAAATGTGTCAGCTCTTCGCATCAGGCGGCCAAAGGATTGGAGCTTCAGCTTTAGCACCAGTCCTTCCAATGAATATTCAGGACTGATTTCCTTTAGGATGGACTGATTGGATCTCCTTGTAGTCCAAGGGACTCTCAAGAGTCTTCTCCAACACCACAGTTCAAAAGCATCAATTCTTCAGCGCTCAGCTTTCTTTATGGTCCAACTCTCACATCCATATATGACTACTGGTATGAAACACGTGTTTTCAAGTTCTAAATAAGCAGGAAGCTGGTGGGGATAAGAGAAAGCAAAATTAAATGCAGAACTGACTAGAATCAGAGGAGTTGGGAACATGCAGGAATTTTAGAAATTCTCCTACCGCTAAGGAGGGAACAAATCTTGTCTTAGCAAAGCGAGAATAGCAGCATTTGGAGCCTTGGGTCTCCAAGGCGTGGCTTCCTACTGCGCAGGAATTACGTCACTAGGATGGGCGTGGCTCCAAGTGTGACGTATCCCGCAGCGGATGGTCCCGGAAGCGGCTGGAGGTGGCGGGGGTGGAGTAGGGCGGGAGATGGGCGGGGTGGGTGGCGGAAGGGGCGGGCCGGGGGAGGTTGTTCCTGTGAACCCTTTTCCGGTGCCAGGGGCCGGAAGTTGTGGCCCGGCTGTGTCAACTCGGGAGCTGCGGGCTGAGAGTGCGGCTGAGACCGCGACCATGGGCGGGAAGAACAAGCAGAGGACCAAGGGGAATCTGAGGGTGAGTGCAGGGTGAGCCAGTCGGCGCGGGAATCCTCTCATCGCTGCGGCTGGCTCTGTCTGCCCGGCGCGTGGCCGGAGGTTGTGTGGAGCGCGACTGTGGAGTGGCATGTGTTTGCGTGTCCAGTGTGACCTCTCTGTTGTGTGTGCGTCCCTGCGGGCGGGGTGGGATATCTCTGAGCAGAATGGGGATGTTAAGCAGAGAGGAAAGATGTTACCGTGCCCAGCTGTCCCTAGCTGAGCACACTTCCTAGCCACCCCCCACTCCCCCCCGTTTTCATTAAGAATTGGTTCAGTGTCAGCTTCCCCTGGAAGGTTACCTGGCCAGGGTAGCAGCGGGTAGCATCGTGAACAAGGGAGTGGAGTGGGAGATAGTTAAGGTGAGCCTGGAGTGCACGGAGTCTCGGATCACGTCGCTTCTTCGCTCAAAAATCTGCTGTGGCTCCCCACATCCATCAGGGTATAGGCAAAGCTCTTACGATGATATATATACGGGATATGGAGTCTGCTCCGTCCCCTTTCCATCTCCGACCCCATCTTCAGCTTCCTTGTCTCTCACTCCATCAGGCCACACTGATCTCTTCCAGAACCTTGACCTTGCATGGCAGGCTCCCGACGCTCTTTGCCCGAGACAGCTTAGTGAGGTCTCCCATGATCACCCTATTTTCAGCTATAGCCTTCCCCTCCACCCCCACCCCCTCCACCGCTCCCTGTTCTCTTTTCCTGCTTTATTTTATCCCATTGCATATCTGACTTCTCACATACTATTTGTTGATTGTCCTGCTTCATTTACTGTCTTGCTTCGTTAGAATATTAGTATAGGACATAAGTATTTTATGAAGGTAGGTGTTTTTATCTGCTGCTATTTATTATCTTTGGAACCTAGAACAAGGACTGGCATATAGCAGAAGTTCTCTAAATACTTGTTTAAACTCCAGAGTGGACTAAAGATACAAGACTGAGAATGTCATAATGGTGTATTTTTTATAAAGATTTTTTTATGGTACTTTAGGTTTTTAATGGCGCAGCCTAATTTCATGAAGATGCTTCTTTCTGATCCAGTTCTAGTGATTTCAGTACCACGGTTTCTTTAGATCTGTCAGTCTTCTTTCGTGGTTAATAATATCAACAATAATAACAGTAACTAGCCTGTGTCAGTACTCTTATATACTTTACTTGCATCCTCATTTAATTTTAATTTTTTATTTAAATTTTTTTCTCAATGTTTAGTTTTGAAGTATTCCAAATATGAGGAAAAGTTGCAAGAATATTGGAGCAACAACTCATAAATTCTTTACCTAGAAATACCAATTGGTAGGGCTTCCCAGGTGCCACTGGTGGTAAAGAACCGGCCTTCCAATGGAGGAGCCACAAGAGATGCGGGTTCGATTTCTGGGTAGGAAAGATCCCCTGGAGGAGGGCATGGCAACCCACTCCATTATTCTGGCCTGTGATCCCATGAACAGAGGAGCCTGGCGGACTGCAGTCCATAGGGTTGCAGAGTCGGACACAACTGAAGCAGCTTAAGACACACACACGAACCAGTTGGTAATCTGGTCACGATTGCTTTCTCTTTCTAAATATATGTATTTTGCCTAACCATATGACAATTAGGGGCAGAAATCATGACCCTTAATTCCTAAATACTTCAGCGTGTACATTCTAAAAACAGCAACATTCTTCTTCATAGCCATGAGAAATTATCACATGCAGAAAATTTAATTTCAATATAATACTATTATCTAATAATATACAATAATATATTCACGTTTCTGTAGTCATCTCAGTATTGTTCTCTATAACTTTTATTTTAGATACAACACTTTTAAAAACATTGGAGATCCATTGAAGGATCATTCATTCCATTTAGATCTAGGCATTTTCTTAGTGCCTTTTTTTGGTTTGTTTTTTTGGAGGAGCATTCTTTCATAGTATGAACAATTTGGCAGAATGTAGGCAATTGACTTGTTTAACTTAGATTTGTCTAATTGTTCCTCATAATTAGATTCAGGTTAAACAGTTTTTGACAGAAATACTTCCTTGGTGATGTGTCTTTCTTAGTGCCTCTCACACTGTGGAGACACATGGTGCCTGCCTGTCCCATTATGGGTGGTATATGTTTAGTCACTTGATTAAGCTGATGTTCATTGTATAGGTTTCTTTTTCCACTGACTAACAACAAATAATCTGTGGAATGGTAGTTTGAGATTAGGACTAACCTCTTACAGAATTTCACTTAATGGTTTTGAGCATCCTTTGATGATTCTTGCTGGAATCAATTATTATTATGGTAGTTTGAAAACTTTATGTTTAATCATGGAGTGAAGTGAAGTCGCTCAGTTGTGTCCAACTCTTAGTGACCCCATGGACTGCAGCCTACCAGGCTCCTCCGTCCATGGTCACCCTAAGTAATGATTTAGTTACTGTTACCTCATTTTAAGCCACATTCCCTGGTGGCTCAGAAGGTAAAGAGTCTGCCTGCAATTCAGATGACCTGGCTTTGATCCCTAAGTCGGGAAGATGCCCTGGAGAAGGAAATGGCAACCCACTCCAGTATGCTTGGCTGGAAAAGCCCATGGATGGAGGAGCCTGGCAGGCTACAGTCCATTGGGTCTCGAAGAGTTGAGTCAAAGCTATAGTTTTTCTAGTAGTCATGTATGGATGTGGGAGTTGGACCATAAAGAAAGCTGAGCGCCGAAGAATTGATGCTTTTGAACTGCGGTGTTGGAGAAGACTCTTGAGAGACCCTTAGACTGCAAGGAGATCAAACCAGTCAATCCTCAAGGAAATCAGTCCTGAATATTCATTGGAAGGACTGATGCTGAAGCTGAAGCTCCTATACTTTGGCCACCTGATGTGAAGAACTGACTCATTGGAAAGATTGAAGGGAGAAGGAGAAGGGGAAAACAGAGCATGAGATGGATGGCATCACCGACTTGATGGACATGAGTTTGAGCAAGCTCCCGGAGTTGGTGATGAACAGGAAAGCCTGGCATGCTGCAGTCCTTGGGGCCGCAAAGAGTAGGACACGACTGAGCGAGTAAACTGGATAACCGATTTCCTTTGCTGTATACCTGAAAATGGCAAAACATTGTAAATCATCTATACTCCAATAAAAAAGAATTTTTTTTTTAAGGTTGCTGTTAAGAAAAAAAAAGATCAAATTGTGAAAAGGCATGACATATGCAGGGACCTTTGTATTGAATTTGGGACTGGAACACACATGGTGGGAACAAAATTAAGAGAGGGGAGGAGGGAAGTGGGACGAGGGAAGAAAAGAGTGGCAAGAAGGTGACTGGAGAGGTTGGGTCCAGATGGTGAAAATCTTGAAAGTCATCTTGAATTTGGTCTTTAAACGGTAGACTCCAGGTTGCCACCTCAAATGCCTCTAGAAGCCGGGCACAAAAGAATGAAGTAGGTGTGGTATAAGAAAATGAACTGCCAGAAATAGAATCCCAGTTCTTAATTTTTGAACTGTGGGTACAAGTAGCTAATCCACAATGGAGAAAGTAATGAGAAACAGTAACTACATTTTAAATTCAAAGTAGACCTTGAAAAAGATATAGTTAGTTAAGAATAGTTTGTTATTTTTGAAACTAGACATCTGATACCTTTCCTTCTGCACTGTCAGCTCTGACCTTAAGGTCAGTTCAGCCTTGACTCCTTCAGCTTTTTATACTACTTCATTATTGTGTTTCACAATGAAACTTCACTCATGAGATAATAGAGAAAATTCCAGTGTCTTAGTGTCATCACTGTTGGTTTTCAGAATTGTACTTCACTGACCTCCTCTGTAGGTCTTTTAAAAAATTAATTACTTGTGTTTTCTTTTTGGCTGTGCTGGGGCTTCGCTGCTACACATGGGCTTTTCCCAGTTCTCCCAGGTGGACTTCTCACCGGAGGGTCAGTTGTGGCGCTGAGGCTGGGTTGCCCTGCAGGATGTGGGCTTTTGCTGGACCAGGGCTTGAATGCACGCATGTGCCCTGCACTGGCAGGTGGATGCTTAAGTCCTTCTCTGTAGCTCTTTATTCATGTATCAGTATTGAGAAAGGTGGACTGAATAATGTTAGTTCATTTTAATAAAGTCTCAAAATAGAGAACCTTTTTGAAATTAGTCTTAAATGCTTCTGTTTGGGGGAAAAAAATGAGTCCATCATTTTCATTTCTGGTCACTCATTTCAGTTCAGAAAGTAGTCCAGATAATAATTTCTTGATAAATGAGTTTCCCAAACACAGTTTTTCTGGGTATCAGCAAACTAAATCACATATTTGTATTTTCAGCCATTCTTAACAGAGAAATACACAGATGAGTTTAGATGGGTTGTGATGTCATCCTGGACATTGAACTGAGGCATTTTCTTATTAGATGACAGTGAATATATTAATTTCTTTCATCAGTTTAGATATTTTCTGTATCTGTACAAAGAATCCTACTGGAAGCTACCATACTATGTAGCTTCCAACAAACCACTGACTATCATTCAGAATGAAAGAATGTATCTTATATCCTGACCACTGTATTTATTTTTATGTCCATAACTAATGTACTTTGTAACCATTTTAGCCCATTAGGCTAGGCTTTGGTATGTGGAAATGCCTGTGTCTGCCCACAGGGAACTCCTGGTCTAGAAGTTGCTGTCATTAGACTTGTCCTGTGATAGTTGCTTAGTTATTTCTTGAATGAGTGAATGAATGAAAAGATATAATCCATTTATGAGTTAGTTTTGCATCACTACACAGCACACATATGTGTATACATACTATTTATAAAAAAATTTGAAATAAAAAATTTCACAAAATAGTACTTATCCTTACCACATGTGATGTGTTCTGATTTTTAAAATTTTGTTCTGTTTCTTTAAAATGACGTACGGGCTGTTAAGTTGATATCGGGAACCTCTAATGACTTGGGTATGTGTGCATGCTGAGTCACTTTAGTGTTTCTGACTCTTTACGACCCTATGGACTGTAGCCCACCAGGCTCCTCTGCCCATGGGATTCTTCAGACGAGAATACTGGAGTGGGTTGCTATGCCCTCCTCCAGGGGATATTCCCAGTCCAGGGATCAAACTCATGTCTACCCATGTCTCTTGCATTGCAGGCGGATCCTTTACCCACTGAGCCATCTGGGAAGCCCCTAATGGCTTGTCATAAGTCATAACTTAAAAAACATTGTTCTGATGTTTAGGAAACCGGGAAATAGCTCCTAGGATCATTAAGTACTTGTGACAGAAGTATTCCTCTTTGGGGGACATTACAATAGAGGCATAGGCCAGGGGGAAAATGTCCTCAAATGAGTTTGCTTCCTTGTGGGAATTGTCAGGGAATTATTCTAAAGAACTCAAAGTTAAATTTTGAACTCTTCCTGAACTCTGTTTTTCTCCCTACTCTCTTACCAGCCTTCAAACAGTGGCCGAGCTGCAGAACTCCTTGCCAAGGAACAGGGAACGGTGCCTGGATTTATTGGTTTTGGAACATTTCACAGTGACCTAGGCTATGTTCCTGCTATTCAAGGAGCTGAAGAAATAGACAGTCTTGTGGATTCTGATTTCCGAATGGTGCTGCGGAAACTTTCTAAGAAAGATGTCACAACAAAACTAAAAGCAAGTTTTGTTTTCATTAAAATGATCAAGAAAATCTTTTTGTTAAGATGGCATTGGTTTTTTTTTTTTCCCCCTGGTCAAATTGCACAACCAGACATCTAACCTGTGACCCCTGTATTGGAAGCATGGAGTCCTAACCACTGAACCGCCAGGGAATTTCCATCATTAGCATATGTTATATAAAGAACAGCGAAATCATTTACCACTAATAAATACTTCTACAATTGTACTTTTTTTCTGACACATTTTATACTTGTCTTCTGGATTATAAGTTAGTTTCTTGTTCTGCACTTAGAATCACTTTGGAATTCTGGCTTTACATTTTTTCCTATTAGATAATGTAATTTTGACCCCATAATTGTAAATGGGTTTTTTTGTTTGTATATGTTTTATATTTTTTAAAAAGAGGAAAAAAAAATGAAGTTTCTCTCACAGTAATCTGTGATGGAAGTCCTAAGATTAGTATTATATGGCACAAACAAACAAAGTATTCTCATGTTACATAAAATATTTCTGCAATTTTAAAAACCAGAAATATAATCAGTAGTTAATATTATGGCTGTTGATTCATTGGCTAATGATTTTAATAATTTACTTTTAGGCTATGCAGGAATTTGGAACCATGTGTACAGAGAGAGACACAGAAATTGTAAAAGGAGTTCTTCCATACTGGCCAAGAATTTTCTGCAAAATTTCTCTTGTAAGTATTCAGACTTTCCTATTTTATTTCTGTTGTGTTGATGTTTTGTTTTTGTTTGAAGTTATGAGGACTGTCAAATTTATATGATTCATTTTTGCTGAGGGTTATGGATTGTTATGTCAGTATGGTTAAACAGATTAGATTATGTAGGTTGTGCAAAGGAGTATGTGTTTTCAGAAAATAGGTCGTTACTATAGAATTACCTGGATACTTTTGAAAATGTAAGTCATGTCCAAATCTTTGTTCTCCAGGCCAGAATACTAGAGTGGGTAGCCTTTCCCTTCTCCAAGGGATCTTCCCAGCTTAGGGGTCGAGCCCAGGTCTCCTGCATTCCAGGCGGATTCTTTACCAACTGAGCCACAAGGGGGTCCAAGAATACTGGAGTGGATAGCCTAACCCTTCTCCAGCGGATCTTCCCAACCCTGGCATCAAACTAGGGTATCCTGCATTGCAGGTGGATTCTTTACCAACTGAGCTATCAGGGAAGCCCCCCTAGACACTTTTAAGTCATAGTAAATTTTGACAGGGCTTCCCTGGTGGCTCAGCAGTAAAGAATCCGCCTGCTAATGAAGGAGACTCAGGTTAGATCTCTGGGTCTGAAAGATCCCCTGGAGAATGGCAACCTTATCCAGTATTCATGCTTGGGAAATCCCAAGGACAGGAGAATAGTGGGCTATAGTCCACAGGGTTCAAAAGAGTTGGAGGCAACTTAGTGACTAAACAGCAACAAATTTTGACAATGTAATTTCTTTGTGTACTTGCTCTGGAAGAATGAGAATGAATTATTTCATTATCCCCGGAGTAGCCTTGACTCCATCTTGAATGTAGTTCTTTTTATCTCATTGGGAAAAAGGAAGAATTAATCAATTTTTCTATATAATTATGGATTTTCCTTTAGCTCTGCACATAGGTGAATTCTTATTAATGGGTCTTCATAGCATACCCAGAAATGTCTGTATTTGTTTTTATGGGTTAGAACTGTTTTAAACCTTACTGTGTTTTCAATAGGATCATGACCGCCGGGTTCGAGAAGCCACACAGCAAGCTTTTGAAAAACTTATCCTTAAAGTAAAGAAACACTTGGCTCCTTATTTAAAAAGTTTAATGGGTTATTGGCTGATGGCTCAGTGTGATACTTACACACCAGCTGCCTCTGCAGCAAAAGATGCCTTTGAAGCAGCTTTCCCTCCGAGCAAGCAACCTGAAGCCATAGCATTTTGTAAGGATGAAATCACAAGTGTAAGTCCTGGGAACCATTCCATACCTGTTTTTCAAAGTATTTAAGGGATATGAGGCATATTACAAAGGTACCTCTTTCACCCAGCATTGTGAAGGAATGAGAAATGAAAACATTTTCAGTGGAATATTGCCTTTTTTAAATGGTGTATAACAAAATTGACCATTTTGGCTTTTTAAACTTAATTAACTTTTCAGATTGGACCATTCTTATATTATTTAGGTTTTCCCTTCTTTATTTTAATATCTAACTTACCACGTCTAAAAAACTTGAGGTATGTGCTTTGTAATATATAAACTAAAAAAAGAATCCATCTAAAAACTAAACTTCTTTTCTCCCATATTTTCAAATCAGTACATGTATACAGATATATTTAATCCTGATAATCCTTTGTATTAATATACTACAGTTTATTTAACATCTTTCACATTAGTATACATTTGGGGTTTTTCCCCAGTTTTTTATGGTAGCGAACACTGCTTCAGTGAACATTTTCTAATAGATCTCTTCATACTCTGTAGGGATGGGAGTTACAAGAACTTCTAGTAATTCAATATGTTGGGTCAAAGGATGAGAACATTTAGAATTTTTATGGATATGGATAAACTGCCCTTCAAAAGGCCATCCAAATTTATACTCCCATTAACAGGTATACATTTCTCCAACACTTGGCCAACACCTTTACCAAATTGATAATGGCTGTAGCTTTTGTGACTTCCAGTTCGTGTGTAATACTGTCCCTTTTTTCATTTTTTCCCTCATTTGCCATTCCTAAAATATGAACTAGAAAAAGTAAATTCCAGACTTGTTAGTTTTATAGCAAGAAGTAAGAATGAGCTGTGAGTCCATTGAGGAGAGATGATGTTTAAAAAAAAAATCGTGCTTTCATTCATTCCCCTATTTAGTACTCTTGTTTAGCACCCTGTGTATAATCCTACTTAAACATCCCCCCTCTCCTTACCTCCCTCCCTCCTTCCCTTCCTGCCTTCTTTAAATTAATCAGCCTTTCTGTGGTTCCCAGTACCCTTACAAATTGAAATTGCTTCTCTTGGCCTACAGGATTCTGCATGATCTCTTATTACATATCTGTTCTCTTCACCCAGCATATCTCTACACAGGCACACATATGCATTCTAGTTCCTTATTCTTGGTTCTTCCATTGTTTATTTTTCTGGGGTACCAAAGTTCTTTTTTTAGGATGAGGGTTTGTAGCTTTAATCATATTCTCAAAGGGAGTTCTCTGACCCAACTGTAAGTTAGGAATCATTGGTTTATTTAAAATATCAAGCATAAATGTTATGAGTGAAGTATCATGAGTTTGGACACTTAAGAGTTTTAGAAAATGGGTTTTGAGACAATTAATTTGGCTCTTCATAGTTTTTTTTTTCCTTGGCTTTGTTATGATTGGATAACTGATCATTGAATATGTGGATTAGCTCCTGTATTATTTCACCTTTAGTTGGTTGTGTCACAGCTATACGGATATTGGTTTGAACTTTTCTGAGTTCAGAATCAGTGTATTAGAGAGGAGTAAGACAGTGTCTGGCAGAGGTCATGGGCTCTGGCTCACACCATTGGGCCCTGCCCCTCTCTGCCGTTAGCTGGGGTGTTTGGCCACGAGCAAGTGTCTGTGCCTCCATTTCCTCATCTGTTAAAGTAGGAATTCACTGGTACTTCACTGAGTTGCTGTGAGGATTCATTTAGTTAATGCGTGGGCTACAAGGTGGGTGGAAAACCTCAGTAAATTTAGCTGGCTATTGTTATTGCTGATAAAACTGATACTGGAGCAGTGGACTTGCCTGTACTCCACCCCAGAAATAAGCAGCCTTCCTCTGCATTTCAAATAGAACCTTAGGTCTTCCTCTGTGATGGAGCAGGACACGATGTGTGTTCTTTCCTGGGAGGAGGGAGGTGTTCAAAAAAGCGGGGCGAGGGAAGCAAAGCCTGATTCTGTCCCAGACCTGCTCATCGGGGGTCCTTTCACCTCACAGCTCCGTGCAGAGAGGAATGAAAACGCAAGAGGACAAGAGTATTTAGGGAGAAAGTCCTCTTGGCAGAAACTAGAGATGTTTGAAAGAAGTACCTTATCCTTCTTCACCCTAACAGCTGCCAACCTTGGGAATTAGTAAGGGGAAAAAATTGGTGAAATTCAGACCTTTTAGTTTTGCTTCTTTTGTGAGGAAGAGGATTAAGAACTTTTATGTAAGATGTGGTTTATACTCTTGTCTCTTCACCATCGACAGTTCAATAAGATCTCAATCCCCCTCTGTAGGTGCTACAGGATCATCTTATCAAAGAAACACCTGCTACCCTCAGTGACCCACAGTAAGTTGTATTGTGTCTGTGTGACTCAGGTTAAGTGAAACTCTGTTGCACTCATAGGTAACACGAGGATAATTTCAATGTGAAGTTGAAAAAAGGGATTCTTTAAAAAAAGAAAAAGGATTCGGAATGTAGAGATGAAGATACTTAATGCAATACTATTTGTCAGGTGCAATTTTAAGTGTTTTTACTTGCAAGTTGTCCCTGTATTTAATTTGAATTATCTGGGAGCTCACACGTTTGGTTCTTTTACGAAGAGATGTTTTTAGATTTTTTTTTTTTTCCACATCTGCCTTTTGACAGTCATAGCAGGAATCATTTTAAGGTCTGGATGAAAATAACTGAAGAACTGTGAATAGTTCTATTGAAAGGATACTGAGATGTTCCATTTACTTTTTACTCTTGTGTTCTAATCAAGCTATTAAGAGTCTGTAAGGGAGAGCAACCTTAGATACAGTATTATTTATTCTCCAGAAACATCCAGTTAACTGCTGCTGAGAGTGATATATACATATACACTTATATCAGGCCACTCCTTTTCATCTGCTTTAACCTGGTATTATTAAAAAAATATGTGATTAAAATTGCATGTGTATTTGTATTTTGTGTGGGGGTTTGACACAGGGAGAATGAATATAGAAATAAAGTAACTTTGGTAGATATTCAGTGATAAAACATTTAAAATAGAAGTGCTGCATACATAGCTTGTCTTATCCTCAGTCCTTATGTATATTTATTTTCTTTTTACATTAAGAACTGTTCCAGAGGAAGAGAGAGATGCTAAATTCTATCGAGTCGTAACTTGTTCCTTACTGGCGTTAAAGAAATTGCTTTGCCTGTTACCTGATAATGAGCTTGACTCGCTGGAGGAGAAATTTAAGTCTCTTTTATCACAGAATAAGTTTTGGAAGTATGGAAAACATAGTATACCTCAGGTATCTTAAACTTTTGGTTTTAAGACATTTCTCTGATTCCTTTTTCTCCCCTGATCTTGTTAGTTTTTATTTATGCTTAATGTTTATTGTTTATGTTTAAAACTCTGCAAACACATTTTTGTGCTGGGACTGAATCGCCTCTCTTACTAGAATGTTAATTGTATTTTCATTTTTTTACTTAGTTATTTGGACCTCAGATGCAGAGTTGAATCATCGTTTTCCTCTGTTCATGGCACCTTAAAACTTTTATGTGTGTGTGTGTAAGGCTTTTTCATTTAATGTATTTTTTTTTTCCTTTTTGTCTTTCTCCATTCTCCGCCTCCACCAGCTGACCATTCTAACTGTGATTAATCTGTGTGCTTTTGCTTGGGTAGTTGTCTCATTGTTTATGATAATTACATTCTGTGAAGTGCACAAACCCTGAATACTGAAGTATTGGTCTTAGGGTTCCTGTGAGTCTCTGGTCACAAAAGTTTTGGTAATTGTTCAGTACATTACCTTATTTTATATTTGTCTGTTTAAAGACACCTTAATTAATATACATTGTTAGTTTGCTAACTTTGAACTCCCTCACAGCATTCATGCCTGAATGAAGTTTATCTAATCTTTGTTAGGCATGTCCCAACCTATGTGTTTTTAATTCACATGAACGATTTCTGTGTTATATTTCATCTCGTTTATTGCTTTTTACTTAGTAATTTTTTTTAAAGTACTGGACTATTTCACATTCCTGTATGTGTATAGTTGGTCCGTGGCTTCTCACTGATGGGAAGTACTCAGAAGTTTGCATTTGTTCCATTTTACACCTATTCACTTCCGCAGTGATAGACACCCTGGTTGCCTCGGACTCCCTGCTCCCACAAATAAGGCAGCAGTTAGCATCTTAATTTATGTATCCCCGGATCTGTGAGAATTTCTTTTTCTGAAATCCTCTTAATTTTTAAATTGCTGAGTCAGAGAGTATATGCATACTTAATTTTCTAAAGTAGCACCAGAGTGCTCACCTAATGGGCTGCATTGCTCTAGGCTCAACCAGCAATACATGATGAATACTATTAATGTGTATCTTATATTGTAGCCAGGGCTAGGCATCATTCAACTTCTTATTTTTTTTATCAGTCTCAAATGAAGCTGTCTTTAATTTTCATTACTCTGCTGACTGGTGACTTACCATCTCTCATAAGCTTTTGAAATGTTTGTGTATCTTCTGTAAACTCCTTGTTCATATCTTTCTCCCCTTTTTTCTACTAGAATTCTCTTTTTCTTATTCTACAGGAGTTCCTTGTATATTTTCAGTATTAGTCCTTTTGTCACTTTCAGGCATTGTAAATTATCTCCCATCCTGTTACCTTTCATGTGTCCTCTTTTATTTAAAAATCTTAATTTCGATATAATCAAAACCACTGGTTTTGCCTTATGAAGTCCTTTCTCACTTAAAAAAATTTTTTTTAATTATTTATTTATTGCTTTGTATTTGGCTAGGGTTTTTTTGGACCATGCCACACAGCTTGTTGGATTTTAGTTCCCCCGGCCAGGGACTGAACCCGGGCCCTTGGCAGTGAGCACTTTGTTCCTAACCACTAGACCACCAGGGAGTTCCCTCTATCTGGCTTCTTTTGCTCAGCATAACGTTTTGAAGATTCTTTGTTGTTGTTTATATCAGTATTTCAAAGTAGTTGTACTGTTTCCACTCTAATCAGCAGTGTATGAGGTTTTTAGTTCTATCTCCTTACTTTGATATTGTCCATTATTTTAAGTCATGCTCTCAGATGTGGTATTGGGGATCAGCAACTTAGAGCTCATGGATCAAAATCTGGTACAGCTGACCTGTTTTTGTGAATCATTTTTGTATTGTTTGTGGCTGCTTTATGCTACCATGGCAGAGCAAAGTAGTAACAGAGACCATATGGTTTGCACAGTTTTAAATGTTTCTTTTCTGGCTCTTTAAAGAAAATGTTTGCTGACCTCTGGAGTAGAGACTTTTCATTGTGGTTTTAATTTGCATTTCCTTCAGGGCTGATGATATTGAACATCTTTTAATGTGCTTATTGGCCATTGTATATCTTTTTTTTTTTTTTTGGCCATATCATGTGGCAAGTGGGAAAGAATTACAGAATCTTAGTTCTGTAACCAGAGATCAAACCCAGGCCCCTGCGGTGAAAGTGCTGAGTCCTTACCACTGGATTTCCAGGAAATTCCCGCCTCCACTTTTTTTTTTTTTTTTGAGGTGTCTCTTTAACCATTTTGCTCATTTTAAATTTAATATGTTGTATCTTTTATACCTAAAATTTCTACTTGATTTCTGTATATTGTTTCTTTGATGAAATTTTATACTTTTTAAAGAGCAGTTTTAGGTTCACAGCAAAATTGAGGGAAAAGTGCAGATATTTCAAATATACCTCCTGACCCTCACATACATAGTTTCCCCCATTATCAACATCCCCTTACCAGAGTGAAACCTTTGTTGTTGTTTTTTTTCCCACAACTGATGAACCTATTACCCAGAATCTATAATTTGCATTAAGGTTCATGTTGATGCTGAATGTTCTGTAGGTTTGGACAGATGTATAATGACATTTACCTCGTGTTTTTCCGTTCATTGTTAGAGTTTCCTTTACCTTGCTGAGTATAGTTATAATAGCTGCTTTAAAGTCCCTGTCTGATAATAACATAGGGATCATCTTGGGATTAGCATCAGTTAATTATCTTATGCTTTGAGATGGGATCGCATTTTCTTGACTTTTGTATGTTGAGTGATGTTAGATTTTATCTTGGATATAAATATTTAGATTATAGCCTTGAATATTATGTTTTGGAGACAGGATTATGTTACATTGCTCCAAAGGGTGTTGATACGTTTGTGTTAGTGGGCAATCAACCTGGTCAGACTCAACAGCAAACTCCTGCCTGCAGTGGGCGTGGTTCAAGCGTCAGCTGTAGATTCAGGCTGTTTAAACACAGAATGAGGGGGTTGTCTTCTCTCTGCAGTTCCCTGCCGCTCTCTTGGCGTCTTGTTTGCCCTGGGCTCCTTTTCCTAGTTCCTTCAGTTCCTCCACCCAGAGGGATTCAGGCAGCTGTAGCTGCCCCTGTGCCTCTGTGCTCGTGACTGTACCACCTTCAGGGCAAAGCTGAACAAAATGGGAACTCAGTATGTGTGGACTGCTTCCTCCAAGTGATGTCTCCTCCTCCAAAATGTGTATTTCAGTCTTCAGAGACCTCAGATAGTTTTTTGGGTCTGGTTCACAGAGTCTGTAGTTGTTCTTTGCAGGAAGATCATATCAATTTCACTATTCCATATTCTTTTGCCTATTTGTAAGTTGGGTTTTTGGTCTTTATTTTTGAGTTATGAATGTGCTTTATTTATCCTGTATACAAGTATTATGTCAGATAAAACATCATGAATGTTTTCTTCTAGTATATAGCTTGCCTTTTCACTTTTTTCATGGTTTTGTAGAGTAGATGATTTTGAAGTCCTTTTATCAATTTTTTTTCTTTTACACGTCATACTTTTGATGTCTTATCTAAGGAATCTTTGCCTACTTGGAAGTTACAAAGATTTTTTAATATTTTATTCGAGAAGTTTTATAGTTTAGGTCCATTTAGAGTTAATTTTTGTATAGGCATAAAGGTGAGAGTCAGATTTATTTTTGTATAGGTATCTATTTGTTGAAAGACTAGTAACTCCCTGCTTCCCCCCACCCCAGCCCTGGCTTCTTTGTCAAAATTAAATTGAACATATGTGTGGGATTTTAATTTTGGGCTCTTCTCCCATTACATCTTATGCCTATCTTTATACCAGTACCATACTCTTATTATTGTTTTATGGTAAGTCTTGAAACCCTCCAACTTTGCTCTTCTTTTTCAGAATTCTTTAGGCTATATAAGGCCCTTGGCATCCTGGAATAATATTTTATAATACGCTGCTTACTGAATGTGGTTTTTGTTACTATTGTGAATTTTTTTTTAATTCCACATTCTGTTTTGTTTCTACTGTTGTATAGGAATGCTGTGGTTTTGTTAATTTTGTATCCAGCAACTCTTGCCTTTAAATTCTTTTTTTAGATATTTTTATAGCCTATTATTTTACTATGATTATAGATAGTAACTTGGGTTGCTTTCCAGTTCTTCCCCCCGCCCCCTTTTTTCCTCTGTATTTATTGTGTTCTCAGTACTGTGTTGAATAGAAGTGGTGGTGGCATGATGCTCTTAAACTATGAATTATGCACTATTTATTTGTGTATTTACTTTTAGTTTAGAAATTGTACTTGGTTCTTTTCCAGATCTGCTGTGCTTTTTCTAAGATCCTTTTCCCCTCAAATTTCTTTAAACTTTTGTTTCTTTAAATGTAACAAAGGTTGTTGATACGAAGTTTGTAACTGACAGATAATTCTAAACTTTAAAGTCTCAGGTCTCTGTGTTATCTTTTGTTTCTGCTCATAGTGGCTTATAGTATCTTATTTTTCGTTTGGCTGTATTCAACTTTTTGCTGACTAGTATATTCGTAGGATATGAGTCCCCAAATGAAGGCTTCTGAGACTGGAGAAGATTTCTATTTGCTTGAGCCAACGAAGAAGAAAGTTGAATTCTTTGTGCCTTCACTTTTGGCTTGGTAAATCCTAATGTCTTTTCAGCCATGTGGTGTCCTTAAGGCTTTTTTTTTTAATGTTAAGATTCTTAAAAAGTTTTTTCTAACCCTTTTAGTTTTATATATGGAAGGTTAGTATAAATAACCTACCTGCCATGGCCGTAAATAAAAAAATTTTTTGTCATATCTTTACTAGACTTTAAGTCAGCTTTCCACTTTTTCTTTCAGATCCGTTCAGCCTATTTTGAGTTGGTTTCTGCTTTGTGCCAGCGTATTCCACAGTTGATGAAAGATGAAGCATCCAAAGTGAGCCCGTCCGTTCTTCTTAGCATCGATGACAGTGACCCCATTGTATGCCCAGCTCTCTGGGAAGCTGTACTTTATACACTTACAACCGTTGAGGTAAGTAAGAGAGGTACGTTTAGTATATCCGGGAATACTTGTCTTCTTAATTATATTTTTTTTTCAGATAGTTATTTGGCTGCGCTGGGTCTTGGTTGCAGCATGCAGGATCTTTGACCTTTGTTGTGCACGCAGGATCTTCAGTTGCAGCATGTGAGGTGTTTTAGTTGGGATCTTGAGTTGAGGCACATGAACTCTTAGTTGCCTCTTGTGGGATCTAGTCCCCTGACCAGGGATGGGACCCTGGGTCCTTGGCTTTGGGAGCATAGAGTCTTAACCACTGGACCGCCGGGGAAGTTCCTTTAATTGTGTTTTAGAAGCCTTACATACCATGCAAGAGAGCCTATCAGGTTATAATTTTTTAAACTTGCTAGAAAAGTGCTTTTTTGGACATCAAATACTTTAATCCAAAACTTGGTGTAAATCTTAAACTGAGTATAAAATGAAATAGAGTTTTTATTTTATTTTTAGTTTAGTCAATATCAATTCTTATACGGCTTAACGAAGTCAACATATCTGAATCTTACATTTAAGACTCTGGGAGATAGTGAAGGACGGGGCAGCCTGTTTTGCGACAGTCCATGAGGTCGCAAAAGTTGGACACAACTTAGAGGCTAAACAGCAACAATAATTGCTGTCACTTTTAGAAAGCAGCTTTTTTTTTTCTTACGTTGTTTAGAAAGCAGCTTTTTAAGGAATCTTTCAAGTTAAATAATTATTTTTGATCCATATTGTCCTGGAAGCATGTTGGATACCTGATTACCATATATAATAAATTTCTTATATAATTTCAAATTTTTAGTTTGTAGGATAGATTTTTTTACCCCCTTTAGGTAAAATACTTGAATTTTATTTTTGAGAGTCTCTGTGTCTTTTCTCTCTGTTTATGATATCTAATTACTATTATAATCTTTTTTTTTTTTTTTTTTAATTTGGTAAGGACTGTTGGCTTCATGTAAATGCAAAAAAAAGTGTGTTTCCCAAGCTGTCAGCTGTGGTTCGTGAAGGAGGTCGGGGTCTGGCTACTGTCATATATCCTTATCTTCTGCCCTTCATCAGCAAACTCCCTCAGTCCATTACAGATCCAAAGTTGGATTTCTTCAAGAATTTTCTCACCTCCCTAGTTGCAGGGTAAGGAATTTAAGTTTTGTGTGTGTGTCTGTGTTTTTTTAATAATTTTGTTTATGTAGTTCGTTTTGGCTGTGCTGGGTCTTCATTGCTGCTCAGGCTTTTCTCTAGTTGTGGGGGCCACTCTCTAGTCGTGGTGCGTGGGTTTCCTATTGCAGTGGCTTCTGTCCTTGCGGAGCGTGGGCTCTCGGGAGCACCAGCTTCAGCAGTTGTAGCACATAGGCTCAGCAGTTGTGGCATACAAGCTAATTGCTCTGCGACATGTGGGATCTTCCCGGATCAGGGATCGAACTTGTGTCTCCTACATTGACAGGTAGATACTTTACCACTGAGCCACCAGGGAAGCCCCAGGAATTTAAATTCTTGACCTTTAAAGCTGAATAGATTTTTTTTTTCTTATTTTTATAAATGGACAGAATGACGTAGTTATTGTCATACTTAAATTTTCTCAAATTGTTTTGCTGTTCATTAAACACTTCTGAAGTTTTCAGACAGTTATAATTGGAATTCTTTTTTGTGATGCTTTCAAGTCTTCAGTGATAGACTATAGCAGAAAGTGAGGTGAAGTATTGTAAGACCCTTTAGGTGGAATAGGCGCTTTGTCAATGACCCATTTTTTTGTATATTGATAAATACAAATGCCCAAATGCAGAAAATCAACTGGTGACAGGTTTTCCATTAACTTAAATATAATAGCTCTTTAAACTCACACTTAAAATGTCATTTCAGTGTGTTTATTGAAATTAGTAAAAGATACCCAGTTTTATTCATGATTAAACATTTTTTTTTCACAATACTACTATCTTTATTTGGTTAAGTCTTCTCTTTGAAATTTGCAGGTGGGTTGGTTCATGAATAGAAAATAAATGTTATCTTCTGTTGCCCTATTTTTGAAAATATGCTTTTTTTCAGTTTAAGTTTATATTCTAGTTGGGCTATATTTTGGTTGGTTGGCCTTAGTTTTTCATTTAAGAATTTTATTTTTTGGAAATTGTTTTCCATGTCTTTAGTTTGGTGTTTTTGAATTGCTTGTTTTCTTTTTCATGAAAGAATAAGCCACACATATTTATTATTTCTTAGGCTATCAACAGAAAGAACCAAAACCAGCTTTTCAGAGTGCTCAGCAGTGATATCTGCTTTTTTTGAATGCTTACGTTTTATAATGCAACAAAACTTAGGGGAGGAAGAGATAGAAGAGATGCTTGTCAATGATCAGGTATTTATATTGTAAAACTCATCAGTGCCTTTGCATACTACGTGTAAAGAATCAAGCTCATTGTGTGTGTTTCTGTCCTTTTTATTAATTAGCCTTCCTTGTAAAGATTTCATTTTTTATGATTTGCATATTTTTATACAGTAATGTGTATTACTGACCAGATAAATAAAAATTTCTGTATTATTAGTTACAAGCATAATACCATAATGTCTAAGGGCTAGTTATTCTCTGGTTGTGCAAACCCTGTTTTAGAGAGCTGAAATGCAAAACAATTTAGAAGATTTGATTTTCAGTCTTTTGTGTTTTAGTTTAAATTATATAATAATCATCTTGTTCCTTCTAAAATATGTAGTACATCTATCCTTTTGTGAATAATTGTGCTTAGCTTTTAGAGCTAGTGATAAGAGCAGGCTCTGGAATAAGGTTCTTTAAGGCAGGAAATTAATTACTGTGATTATAGAAGCCCAGTTCTAGTTGATCTCAGATATTTAATTTTCCTTACCTTTGTAATTTAATGGAAAGCATTCTGAATTCTGTAGGTCCTATATTTCTTTCATATTGGTTTAGAAAAAAGCAAAAAACTTGAGTAAAATCAGAAGATACAAAGAAAACTGTATTACTTGTTGATGACTAATAATTTTGGTCAGTTATATCATAAAAAGCAATTCACAGGAGAAACAGTGAAATCATTAGGCTCTTTGAATGATGCGAAAATTATTTTCCAGTTCAGCTTAACTCTTGTCAGAGTTTGGGGGGAAAATCATGTTTTTCAGTTATTAAATAAGAAAATTTATAATGCTTTTCAAATACGGTTCACATTTTATTTCTCCTGAAAAGTGAACTTCTATATTTCTGCCCTCTCTTTCAGTTGATTCCTTTTATTGATGCAGTTCTCAAAGACCCAAAGTTGCAAGATGTGCAGCTATTTAACCATTTGGCAGAAACTTTAAGTTCCTGGGAAGCCAGAGCCGATTTGGAAAAAGATGATAAAACAGCCTGCAACTTGGAGAAAGTGCTGCTGAATTTCTGGGAAAAACTATCCGAGATCTGTGTTGAGAAAATCAATGAGCCGGAAGCCGATGTTAAGTCAGTTTTGGGTGTTTCTAACCTATTGCAGGTCCTTCAAAAGCCGAAGAGCTCCTTGAAGTTGAATAAAAAAAAAGTTGGCAAGGTTAGATTTGCTGATGAGATGCCTGAAAATAATAAGGAGAATGAAAAATGTGTCTCCTCAGAGGGAGAGAACAGTGAAGGCTCTGAGTTAATGGCTGAACCTTCTGTCTCTCCGAGTTGCTCCGACGTTATATCCCCGCTGAGGAAAAAACCTTTGGAAGACTTAGTCTGTAAACTGGCAGAGGTGAGCATTAATTACGTCAATGAACAAAAGTCGGAGCAACATCTCAGGTTTCTTTCCACCCTGCTCAACTCGTTCTCGTCAACCCAAGTGTTTAAAGTGCTGCTAGGTGATGAAAAACAGAGCACTGTCAAAGGCAAGCGTCTTGAAATAGCCAAACTTGTACAAAAAAATCCCGCGGTACAATTTCTATACCAGAAAATAACAGGTTGGCTAAATGAAGATCAAAGGAAGGATGCCGGTTTCTTGGTGGACATTCTGTACAGTGCCCTCTGTTGCTGTGATAGTCATGTGGAAAGAAAAGCTATTCTGGATGATCTTATTGAGGTATTACTGTTCTGTACCATTTAAAAATTTTATTTATTTTTGGCTGTGCTGGGTCTTCATTGCTGCGCGGACTTCTCTCTAGTTGCGGGGAGGAGGGGCTACTCTCTGGTGGTGCGCGGGCTTCTCACTGCAGCGGCTTCTCTGGAGGAGCACAGGCTCTAGGCACTCGGGCCTCAGTAGCTGTGGCTCACGGGCCCAACAGTTGTGGCTCCCAGGCTCTAGAGCACAGGCTCAGTAGTTGTGGTGCAAGGGCTTAGTTGCTCCACGGCGTGTGGAGTCCTAGATGCGAGGGAACCCGTGTCCCCTGCATTGGCAGGTGGATTCTTTGCCGCCGAGTCACCTGGGAAGCTCCTGTTCTCTTTAAACTGTGGTGGTTTACACTGGCGCACTGATAGCGTGTGAGTAGGTGAGGCCCGGATGGGGGTATTTGGAATCGTTTCTTTGACTGTGAATGTCAGTTTGCCGACAGTGTCTTCTTGATTGGGATTAAGAAGTATGTGAGACTTCTGGGTCGCTGTCCAGTTAAGAGTAAATATGTTAGGAAGACAAAAACTTGTAAATGAAAGGGTAGGTTCTTGGAGTCTTTAAAGTTGGACTCTTAGTTTGGACTAGCTAAAAAGCATTTTAGTTTTGTAGTGATTCCACATTCACTTAACTTGTAAAAAGTTTTACCAGTTACTGTTTGTTCTAGCAGATTGTTTCTCTTTTTCTTCTTTTAGGTGGAGCTGAAATGGAACTCTATTCTTCAGATCATTGAAAAGGTACCTTAGAAATACTCTCCTTTTTCTGTATTTATAGGTGTAGGGGGAGAAAAAAAACAAACACTACAGCCATATTCATGTACTAGTATGTGATCAGGTGTCTCTGTTAAAGAACTTGCTTATTATTGTAACTTTCTTCTCATAATTTGGGAAGACTTAACGGTGTTCACCTTTCTATAGAATTATTTTTCTGGTTAGGAATATCAGGGAAGAATGATCAGATTCCTGAAAATCTAATGTTTCTTCCCTAGTGGGTAACAAAGGAAGAGTTAAATGCTTTATCTTTTATCTTAGTTTATATTTTAAGCTAAGGTTTTCTCTTGTTGCCCTAGTTATTTTTTCGTCTATAGAGATGGATTGAGTGTTTCTAGCTTTAAGTAGAACGCACCAGTAAATTAAGTTTGTTTTGCCCTAGAGTACTATACAGGCAAACTAAAGTCTTCCCACTTTTATTTAATTGCCATTTGACTAAGGAAGAAAATGAGTGATGAGAATAATAAAAAGAAGTCAAGGAACATAAACAATTTAGAAAATTTTCTAAATGACTTAAGTATTCTTTCCTAATGAAGTTGTAAATTATATGATGTAACATTTTCCAACCAAAGAAATATTATGACTAGTTACCTAAAAGTTTTCCTTTTTTAAAAGCATTTTTCCATTATTTTAAAATTTTACATACATAACTCTAGTTTATGAAAATTTTTCTTTTTTCCTGTCTTTTAAAGTTACGGTAAAAAAACACATAAACTCTATCATCTTTAACCATTTCTAAGTACAGTTTAGTAGTGTTAGAAGTGTTGTGTTAATATTAAGTGAATATTAGAAGTGTTAAGTGTTAATATTTACATTATTGTGCAACTAATCTCTAGTACCTTTTCACCTTGCAACATTGAAACTCTATACCCATTAAGCAAAAACTCCCCATTTCCCCCAACAGTTTATTTTGTACAAAATAAACACTGAGTGTTGATTTACTCTTTTTCAATGAGAAATATAATTTATTAGGCACACCATTTGAATTACTTTATCCATTACCTCTTTCCCTATAGGTAGGCGACATGAAAAGCCAAATTCTGATAAAGCTTCTGGATAAGTCTAAAATCAGAGCAAAAGTAGTTAATTTGATAAGAGAAGATTGATACATCTGTTTCCAACTTAGGGAGGTACCTGTGGCATAGTTCAGATATCTCTGTTTGGAAGGCTTGGGCAGGGTTTGGGAGTTCATAGCCAGTGTTAACCTCTGTACTTCCATGCCTGACTAGCTTCCCTATCCTCTGGTCAGATTCTTTCTGTGAAAGTGTTAAAACATTGAGAAGTTGGACTTCATGTCTTGATAACCTGAGAGACTTTTTATTCAGGATTTTACTTTCTGGATTCTATAGAATTCTATAGATTGGTTTTATTTGGTAAGCTATCTTAGGAAAGCCAATATTAATATCCATCTAAATTCTAGTTTTTCTTATGTTTTTATGCAATCTCATACTTTATGAGCAGAATCCTAAAGCCAGCTTCTTTAAAAACAAACCTGAATTTTGTAACTGGAAAGGACCTTAGAGATTTTCTAAGTTAATGTTTATTTTTTAAATTAAGAAATAGGTCCGGCTTTAAATTAAGAAATAGGTTAAGAGCTTTGTATAAGGTCATAAAGCCAGAATAGTGATAAAGCTTGGGCTAAAATAAAAGCTCTCGTTACCTACAATATTTTAAATAAGGAGATAAAATAGTTTTTCAGACACTACCCAATCTCCATTTGGATTTTTTTTTCCAGATTGCTTTGAAATGAACCAGGTTGCAAATTCCTTTCTTCTCAGCCCTTATACCAAAAGAAGCTCTGGGAACATGGATCACCATGCTTTTGGGGGTGGATTTACAGTTTTTTTTCTTGCCTTCCTCACCCCCTGAAAATAAACCAGTTGCTGTCAGATATCTGGCCTCAGTAACTATTTCATAAAATTTGGGCAAATAATAAGTCCCATTGTTCATATTGAATTAATTTGCCACTATTATATGTTAATTATTCTTTAATTTTAACAAAATTAATGAACAACAGTTTAATATTTGTAAAGCATTTTAAAATCTGTCTTTAAAGTTCATCCATTCATTATTCGTTGAACATATCTACAGTGTTGATAGCAGGTATCAAAGAAGTTTAAGACAGTCTCTGCTCTCAAGGAACTTACAGTTTCATTGGAAACAAGACATACACAGATGAAACATTATTTGCTCTAGAAATTCAGAGAAAAACAATGATGAGTGTGGGCTGTTATGGGAGACTTCACAAAGCAGGTGGGATTTATACTGAATCTAGTAACGGATGTAATTTTGATAAATAAAAGAGAGAGGGAATATTTATGGTTGGGAAGCTAGCATGAACAAAGCATGGAAGTGTACATAAGCGAGACGTAGTGGGGAGTAGGGAAAATACCAGCTTTCTTAAGCACTTGAGGAGGAGGAGTTGGGGATAAAGTTGGGGCCATGCTGATGAAGGGAGGTACTAAGTTGCAGGTAATATTTTGGGCAGGTGCACTTTGTTTTTTTAATCTTGATCCTAATCTTTGGTACAATTTTTATGGTTTTAGGCATGCTCTAGTTCAGATAATCATGCTTTAGTAACACCTTGGCTCAAAGGAGATATCCTTGGAGAGAAATTGGTAACCATGGCAGAGCATCTTTGTAACAAAGACTTGGAATCCACAGTATCTTCTGAACCTTACTTCTCAGAAAGATGGACTCTTTTAAGCATGGTGTTATCCCAACATGTTAAAAACGGTAGGTAAAAGTATGGCTTGTTTTTTCAGTAGGAAGGGAGTCATTCTTTTTCACCTTTTTTGGGGGATTCCATGTTTTTAGTTAGCATAGTTTTAGTTGAGAATAGCAGGATTTAGTTCATTCAGATATCTTAATCTTGTAAACACCCTGTTGTTGTTCAGTCGCTCAGTTGTGCCCGGCTCTTTGCAACCCTGTGGACTGCAGCACGCCAGGCTTCCCTGTCCTTCACCATCTCCAGGAGTTTGCTCAAACTCATGTCTGTTGAATCAGGGATGCCATCCAACCATCTGTCCTCTGTCGTCCCTTTCTCCTTTATAACATGATTTGAGGTGTTTAATGCTTTTACTTTTATATTTTAAAGGGATTTGAATTTAACTGTTCACTCTAATTTTGTATTTTTTCCTTAATTTAAAACTTTTATGTGAAGGCTTTTATGTGTGATGGAACAGATTGATTTATTGATGTAATTTTATTCTATCTAATACATAAATACCTTGTTTTTTAAAACAACGATGTGTTTTTTAAAAAACACATGGAAAGACAAGGTGGAATGTTAACCCAAAGTAAAGTACTAAAATACACCGATTGGAAAATTAAAAATGAAAATTGAAAAAAAGAAAATTCACTGTTCATATTATTTATTTTGTCTGTCTGAATTTTTTTCCCTAGATTACTTGATTGGAGAAGTTTATGTTGAAAGAATTATTGTTAAACTTCATGAAACTTTATCCAAAGCAAAGAAATTGTCAGAAGCTGAAAATAATGACTCATCAGTGTCTTTTATCTGTGATGTGGCCTATAACTATTTCAGCTCAGCGAAAGGATGCTTGCTAATGCCATCATCTGAAGATTTATTATTAACTCTCTTTCAGTTATGTGCTGAGAGCAAAGAAAAAACACATTTGCCAGGTAATAGCCTACTGCTCAAATGTTTTGTTGGGATTCTCCGGCTCTGACCTTCATAGTGTAAGTGCCCAGGCTTTATTAATTGAATAATAATGTGTTTGCGAGTTGAAAGCATTTCGAGTAAAGGGCTACAAATCTTAAAACATTTTGAGCTTTAGAAACCCAGGTTTCTAAACCAAGATGAATGTAGACCTTTTGTCTCAAGTTCTGACTTGATGTTGAGGGAACCGTTTAGAAGCAGCTGTGATAGATGAATTAGTCCTTACCCCTTCACTCAGTATCTCTGGCAAGTTGCTAATTTCTTGATGCCTCAGTTTCCATATTCATAAAGGGATGTATTAATATCTCATTCTCTTAATATTTAGAAACATTGAATCTTGGTATATATTAAAATGAAATTGAGGTTCTTACCATTTTTACATTTGTATGGCATGAACTAGCTTGTATCATCACATATTTATGACATAGTTATTTTGTTTTGGCAAGCAAATAATAGTTTTATGTTTTCTTAATGGTACCTTAAAAATCTCAGATCTGCAGTGAGTGCTTTAAAGCATTTTGTATTGCTTATAGTTAGTTTAGAGGGACTACAAATTACTGTTGACATCTTGATTTTAGACTTTATCATCAGTAAACTGAAAAATACTTGGCTCTCTGGTGTGAATTTATTGGTTCATCGAACTGGTGACACATTTAAACAGAGCACCTTCCTACATTTATCTGCTCTGTGGCTGAAGAACCAAGTTCAGTCTTCGACTTTGGATGTCATAAGGTAACCTTTTTTTGATGCTCATTTGCAGAATATCTCTTTAATAACTGATCATTGTCCTTAAATAAGTTTTCATGATTAGTGTGAGTACCTGTGAAAAATGACTTGTTACGTAAGAAACCTACAGGATTCTAAGAGAAGATCCAAATAGGTTTTTCCAAAAGGATTTTGTTTTAATGAACATCCGTTTGAACTCAAGTAATTGAAGAATGATTTGTTTTCACTTACCTGCCGAACTCCTGACTTACGGTCACTGATGTGATAGGTTTCTGTCCTGGTCTTGCACTGGTGTGGACTGTAACTCTGTAACTTCTCATGGCCACCACGGACACTGATTGTCCTTCATTGTTGGTTTCTTGGGGGGGTCTGATAGACACTGTTGTAAGTAATTGAAATTGCAGGTGTTTTTCACATCTCGTACTTAAATCCACAAATATATAAAAAAATGAAAATTAAGAGAACACGTCCAGAGCTGCCATGGTTGGGTTAAATCTTTCTCTGAGTATCATGCTCTTTTCATGAAATGAAGTATCTGTATTTCAGAAATACCTGATCTGAAATAGGTCTCCTTCATTCTGAAATAGAAACAGCACTTAATTTCAAATTATGAATGTTGGATGAAATCCCCTGTTCAATTGTGTGTCATTCACGACAGGAGGGTGGAGGTGTCACTTACCTTTATTTTTATTTGTCTTTTTGCTAAGGTAAACTGTTATCTGATAGGGTATTTAATGTTTACCTGGGTGTTCCGATTGGTTGTAGCATAACCACAGCAGTTAAGTTCCTTGCTTTATTTTCAGTCTTCAGGTGCTTTTGTCTGCTGTTGATGATTTGCTAAATGCTCTTCTAGAGAGTAAAGATGCTAATCTCCTGGGAGCTTATATTGGAAGTGTAATGCCAGACAACAGTGAATGGGAAAAAATGAGACAGTCTCTTCCCGTACAGGTGTGTTTGATATTGGAGAGTGCTCATATCATTCTGAAGTTTGTATTTCATGCAGGCTTAAATATTTTATTTTTATTCTGGGAAAGAAAAAATGTAAATGAAATGCGTATCTTACTTTCCCTTTCTGCCTTTGAATGCTCGTATATTGGACATTTGATCTTTACAAGACAGCAGTTGACACGACAGTTGACAGTTGACAGTGAATAGGACATAGTTCTGTCCTGAAGGTACCCTAAAATATACACGTTGATAATTTCTGCTAGTAGAAACCGAATTTCTAGGCTTCTGTGCTTTTACTAGTAAACTAACAATAGCTTCCTTTTTGAAATTATTCTAAGAACATTTTGAAGATAGTCTACTAACTTCATTGTTGTTCCCTGCCTTAATTGTGTAGGTAGTAAATAATTTAGATTGTTGAATGATTTTGTATATAATTTAATGTTTGTTGTTTTTTTTTTTACAGTGGTTGCATAGGCCTCTTTTAGAAGGAAGATTGAGTTTGAATTATGAGGGTTTCAAAACAGATTTTAAAGAGCAAGATACAAAGAAACTTCCCAGCCATTTGTGTACTTCAGCATTATTGAGCAAAATGATATTAGTTGCACTGAAAAAGGAAACAGTCCTAGAAAATAATGAACTTGAGAAAATAAGTAAGTATATATGAGCATTCAGATAAATACATATAAGTCGAATTAGTTAAAATTAAATTAATTAAAATCTTGAATTTAATTAAAATTAATTAAAATTTTGAAATAATTTTGATTATACTTTAAGTTTTTAAAGAACGAAAAATCTTCAGCTCCTTTTAATTATTTCAGTGATGAGAAATTGAGGCCTCTCAAGAGATGAATGTTAAATTGCAAATCAGATGAAATCATACCAAAAAATCTTGCTACAGTCTTGTTATCAGTAGAGCAGAATTTGGTGGCTCAGTCGGTACAGAATCCGCCTGCAATACGGGAGACCCAGGTTCGATCTGTGGGTGGGGAAGATCCCCTAGAGAAAGAAACGGCAACCCACTCCAGTATTCTTTCCTGGAAAATCCCATGGACAGAGGAGCTGGCAGGCTGCAGCCCATGGGGTCGCAAAGAGGCGGACACGACTGAGCGAGTACACCACCACCACAGTTCCTTTAGCTGGCATGAGGTGAATAAAAGCAAACCCTGTAGCACATAACCCTGAGGAAAATGGTTAAACAAGTCTGGTGTTTCATCAGGGATTCTGAATTTTCAGTTAATTTTTTTTCAGTTAATTTTTGGATCAGTCCTTTTGTATAGGGCTAAAATTTTTTCCCTGGCAAGTGGTCATTCAGATGTTGAATTTCAAAAGAATTTGGAAAATCCCCCCCATTCTAGGAAATGGTATAGCATTGTAGGTAGCCATGTGACCTGTACAAAATAATTTGAAAGGTGGAGGACTTGAATAATTCCTGTGTCAAGCTTGGTTGTAAGCCCTCAATGGAGTACGGTTGCTAGCAGAGGAGAATATATGCCTATGAAAGAGAGCTGGAAACACCTTTTATGGTGAGCCAGCTCCACGTGCAGTTAAGATCAAGGAGCTTAGCCTGCTGTTTACTCAGTGAATTTGTCCAAAAACAACACTGGGAATTAGGGTAATAATTTTTGTTGTTTTTCTTAGTCTGGAGCTTTCAAGGGACAGGGTTAGATTTTGAACCAGGTTTCAAGTCTCTCGACTCCAAAATCCATACCTGGAGAGTTGTGACTGATTATGTATTAAGAACCTGTGGTATGGCCAGATTTCGTGAGACTCAGTCATTCTCGCAGCAGTCCCCTGAGGTAGATTTATCTTATCCTGGTTGATAACAGTGTATGCAGCTCTTTTGAATCCAGACTGGTCTGTCACCGAGGCCCTTCCCTGTGTACTGGGTCATGCTCTCTTCCTTAACACATTGACTTGAACTTCTCAGGTCTTGGGTCCTGTAGTTGTTTATCCTGGATGCAGCTTCTTACCATTTGTGGCAAAAACAGTAGGAAGATTCTTGTAGCATCTCTGATAACTTCGGTTCCTGTCACTTTCTTAACTCGCCAGAAAAGGGACCAAGTAAGGTTTGGGAGAGGAGTGGTATTTTGTATCCGATATGCTCAGTTTTCATTATAATTGTATATCAAGGAGCTGGAAATCAGTTCATAGATATTTTAGAATTGGTGGGCACAGCGGTGTTAGAGAACAGTAGACAAGTGAGGGCAACTGGAAGTGCTGTTCACAAAGTGCACCCGATAATGTGCTCTCCATTCTGTTAGTTGCAGAACTGCTCTATTCATTGCAGTGGTATGAAGAATTAGACAATCCACCTATTTTCCTAACTGGATTTTGTGAAATGCTTCAGAAAATGAATATCACGTATGATAACTTACGTGGACTTGGTAATACTTCTGGCCTTCTGCAGCTGTTATTTGACAGGTGGGAACCTCTTTTCAATTTCTATTTCATGAGTATTTTGCTAGTTTATGGTTTTGTGTCTGTAAAATGTAAGCCCACTTCATGCTAATCTTTGAATCAGAGGGTTGTTGTAAATTAATCCCAGTTGTTGATGATAAATACTTTATGGGTACTAAGTACTTGATTTCTGCCTCTGGGAGATATTTGTACTTTGCCTGTGTTATTAAATCCATGAATATGATGCAAGGGGCAGATGACAGTGAAAGAGAGAGAGTCCTGTAGAAGTTGTTTTAATTTGTCATATGTGACCCATCCTTCCACTTAAAATTTCCAAGGTAAAATTTAGCCTTTTACCTTGTATGTTATTTCCTGCAGGTTTGGCTTAATATCATAACCACAAAACCCTTGCCCCTTGATGAGGAAATAGGTATGAAAACAGAGTCGCCATAGAGGTTATAGTGGTCTGATGTTTAGTTGGTTGAAATTATCCTGTTGAACTGCTTTCTCCTGAAGAGTTTTACATTTGCCTGTAGTATTTTTCATATGCTTTGCAGTATCAGAAGCCTCAGACTGAACAGGTCTTCTTCTCCAGTCCCCCTCCACTTACTTGACTCGCAGAACTTTCCTCAGTGGATGTTAATACCCTCCTCGGTTCCTCAGCTTCAGCAATCCTTGGTCTCCTCTGGGTCTTCTCTGTCCTCTTTCCGGCTGCAGCTTCTGATGCTCCAGCTTAATCCTTAAGGTCCTTTCCCCTTTTGGGACGAAGGGGCTTTGGGATTGCCTTGATGAGAGCTCAGTAAAGGAGTTTCAGAAGCCTAAGTTGCCAGTCCTTTTGGTAACGGCAGTTATTTACGTGCAAAAGTACTGTGTGGATTGATACCCTGACAAGGTGTTTTATTTAGTTCTGTAAAAGGACTCCAGGTAAGCAACTGTGTCAAAACATTAAGTATACTTTCAAAACAGAATTTTTTTTTCTTTTTTAGATCCAGGAAAAACGGCACCCTTTGGTCTCTTATTATTGCTAAGTTGATCCTTTCCCGAAGTGTTTCATCTGATGAAGTAAAACAGCATTATAGGAGAAAAGACGGGTATTTTTATTTTAAATGCTTTTACTTTGAAATTTATTATGATTGGTCACTCTGCCAACCCTTGACTAACAAACAGTGTGTAATGAATCAGGAAAACAGGTTTTAGGACATGAGGAAATTAAATGAAAAAATATGAGACTTAAAGAGTATAAAACAGTTCCAATCATTTTAGGTTTAGGACCCATACTTTTTTAATAGGTGTTTTTAACCTTAAAACATTTTGTTGAAGAATTTAATATGTGCTTTAAATAATTAGCGTTTGATAGCTTATTCTCTTTTACTCGGAAATCTATCGGGTAGAATCTTTTTCCCTCTCTCTAACATCCTTCTATCCCTTTATTTAGCTAAAGGGAAGTGATAAGGAAAGTTACTTACTCTTCAAAAGAACGATCATCCCACTGAAGTGAATTCTAAAAAGACAATAAATATATTCCTAAGGCAAAGAAATAGTGAGGTTGGACATACTAGAGATTTACTAGAGTTGATTATATTAGAGAAGCTGAGCATTCAGATTAAACACTTACCTGAAATTTACCAAGAGGCATTTTGAATTTACAGATTTATCAAAAAGAATTTGGAAACTATATATATGTTTATACGTGTGTGTGTGTGTGTGTGTGTGTGTGTGTGTATACATATATGTATATGTGTGTGTGTGTGTATATATATATATATATATATATATATGTTCTGGCACAGTAAAATTGTAAGCTAAATTTTGATTTTTAAGTCTTTTTGAAATTTACTGTTTTGAGTTCAGTTAATGTGGATTATAGGTTTACATGCAATTATAAGAAACACAAAGAAATTCTGTGTACCTTTCACTTAGTTTCTTCCAAACGGTGCCATTTTGAATAACTTTCGTGCAATTTCACAACCAAGAAATGACATTGATATAGTTCATTGACTGGGTCAACTTGCACCCACGTGTGTGCTCTGTAGATCAGAGCACACACGTGTTACCACCACATTCCAAGACACAGAATAGTTGTATCGTAAGGATCCCTTGTGGTACCCTTTCTTGCCACAGCCACCTGCCCTCCTGCCATTCTCTTCCTCTCTGGCAACCAGTAATCTATTCTTTCTATAATTTTTACCATTTTAGGAATGTTATATAAATGGAGTCATACAGCATATGATCTTTTGATATTTAGCTTTTTTTATTCAGCATAATTAAAAATTTTTTTCTGTTTACATGAGTCATAGGGAATTAACTAAAGAACTGCTGGAACTAATTACAAGTGAGATGGATATATACTTGACATACAAAAGTCAGTATCTTTCTTATTCACCAGTTATAATCAATTTAAAAATGCCATAGGGAAAAAGAGATTCTTTTCACATTGACGACAAAACTGTAAATATTTAGAAATAAATTTAACGAAAAATTACAACTGTAAAACTTAAATAAAGATCACAAAACAAAGTGGGAAGATAAATTGTAAAAATTGTTGTATCTAATTTCAGTGTAATGTTAGTCAAAATTTCAGCAGCAATTTTTGAAAAACTTCACAAACTCTTCTAAACATGGTATGCATTTAAAGGAAAAAATGCTCAAGAATAGCTAGGAAATTTATGAAAGAGAAAAGTGAAAAGGACTTGCCCTACCAACACAGTGATTAAGCAGTATGAAATTGGTGGATAGATATATCCTTGGATCAAAGTATGGAGTCCAAAAACCAATGCACACGTAAATGAAAATTTAGTTTTTGATACAGGTGGTCTTTCAGATGAATGAGATAGGAAAATTGGGCCTATGTTTGAAAAAAAAAGTGAGACCCAGTCCCTTACATTATACATTAAAGTAAGGTCCAGATGAAAATTAAATCTTATAAAAGTTTTTGGGAAAATAAGAAACTATAGCCTTGGCACAGGGAAGATCTTAAGCATAGCACAAACCCAGAATCCATAGAAGAAATAGTAGGTACCTGACTTTGTAAAACAAAAACCTTTGTGTCCATCAACAGATGAATGGATAAACAAAAATGTATGCATTATAATGAAGTATTATTCTGCCTTAAAAAGGAAGGAAATTTTGACATACTGAAATGTAGGTGAACCTTGAGGACATTATGTAAGTGAAATAAAGCAGTCACGAAAAGACAAATACTGTGTGATTCCACTTATATGAGGTACTTAGGCATATTCATAGAGACGGAAAGTCAAATGGTGGTTGTCAGGGGCTGAATGGAAGGAAGATGGGGAGTTCTTATTTAATGGACAGAGTTTCAGTTTTGTAAAATGAAAAAGTTCTGGAGGTTGGTTGCACAACAGTGTGAATGAACTTAACATCACTGAACTGTAGACTTAAAAATAGTTAATCTGGGGGACTTCCCTGATGGTCCAGTGGTTAAGACTCCATGCTTCCAATGCAGGAGGCATGTGTTCTACCCCTGGTCGGGGAACTGATCCCTCATGCTGCACAGCATGACCAAAAAGAATTTTTTTTTAAATTAAAATAGTATGGTAAATTTTACATAATTTTACATATTTTACCACAGTTAAAAAAGAAAACTTCTGTATGATAAAAATACAGTATAAAGGATAGGTGGAAAAATAGAGGAAAATACTTGTTAATTAATAAAGAATTAATGTTCATAATATAAATAGCTTCTAGTAATTAAACTAGTCAAACTGAAGAATGTGTCAAGGACTTGAACAAGTAATTCATAGATGAAATAGTCAAAGGTAATTCATTTATGAAATGTGGAATAGGAAAGGATTTGCTTTGTTGATAATGACAAATACAAAGGAGTATATAGTTTATCTACCTTACTGCCAGGAATTAAAAAGGATTATTAGGTGTGCAGCAGAAAAGTCAAACTTGTACATTTTTGGTGAAAATGTGAATTGATTATTCTTCTTTGAAGAAAAACTTGAGATTATCAAAATATAATACATGCAGATCCTTTGATTTTGAAGTTCTACTTCCAGGAATCTAGCCTAAAGAGGTGTTTGCACATATACAGAATAGTACTTGTTCAAGGACAGTTATTATAGTGTTATTTGTAAGAGCAAAAATTTGATGGAAAAAACCTAAATGTTCACTAATAGAAAAATAGTTAAATTATGATTGTATGAAATATTTTGGTTTTGTTTTTTATTTAGATATGTAGTTTTAAAATAGAATACTTTGTACCTATATGTTCTGCTGTAAAGTGGTCTAGAAAGTATATAAGTATCAGGTAATATAAAATTTAGATACATAAAACCCAAGTATATATATGCATATATATGAGTATCATTTCATATGAGCAGTATGTAACTGGTCCTCTTTGAATCAGTTGGCTCTTAATGACAGCTTAATCATGTACTGTTTGTATAATTTTAAAAAATCATCTTTGGGGAAAGTTATATATGCTTATTTTTTGAAAATCAGAAACGTGAAAAAGAGAAGCAGAAAAAAATAATTGTCCACAGTTTCATCAAACAGAATCAGCAAGTGTCAACCTCTTTCATAGTTTCTTTTATTCTTTTTCTATTCAGTTATTTTATATAGTGGAAATTTTAGTCTTTTTAAATTGTATGAATAAGGAATTTTCTGAAATAACTAAATATTTAAGATAAATATAATTCACACCTTTTTTTCCCCTCTTTAAACAGTTTTTTTCCACTAACAGAAGGTAATATGCATACTATTCAAAGTCTCTGTCCATTTTTGTCAAAAGAAGACAAGAAAGAATTCATTGCTCAGTGTATACCTGCCCTTTTGGCCTGGACCAAGGAAGATGTTTGCCATATTAATGGTTAGTTACTTGGTAATAAACATTTCATTAATTTAATTATTGCTTGAGATGAAAGAAGTGTTTCTTAACATCCAAATCCAAATCTGACAGAGATAAATTATAGCTTATTTTTTTCCTAGTTAATATTCTTGCTACAGAACAAGTTGACTCAATAGGGTAAGTGTCGTTCATTGGAGAGTGACTGTTACTTTGCAGTATGGAAATGCTGCAGCCTAAGGGAAGGTGTATAACCACAGGTACCGTCTCATGATTTCTGTGTTGTGTGTAGCTCTTCTTAGCTATACGTCATTTCCCCCTAGTCAATCGATGAGTGAACTTACAAAAGCAAAAGAGGAAACAGCTTTTGTTGTGTTTTAAACTTTTCGGACGTTCTGTACTCTTCTTAGTTCCTTTACTTGCTAATTTAACAAGCACTTATTGAGCCCTGACCATGTGGCAGTCTCTTTTGTAGAGAACAAGATAGATGTAAACTTATATGATAACTGATATAGCAAAAATACATCTTATGTGCAGAAGTGCAGAAAAGGATTTTCCACTTTGCTTTGAGATAGCAGTGGCTATTTCACAAAAAGAAATATTTTAGTAGTGGTAAAAGGTACTTTTCCTTAAAGTTAGAGAAAGGCATTCCAGGTTCACAGAAACTAGAAGAGTGCGGGTAGCTTCATTTTGGTTGGATTTAAGGTAGAAAGTTGGGACAAAGAGTATTAGGGTGCACAAGAATATGGATCTTGAGAATGGTAGGGCACAGATCATAAAGGCCTCATTTTGTCAGTTAAGGAGTTTGGACTTTAAGCGGTAGGAGGTAAGGAACTATTGGCCCAAATTAGGTAGGAAAGTAGTCAGACTATCATATTCACATTAGAAAGATTATCTTGACAGCTGTGTGAAGGGTGGATATGGGAGAAGAGAGAAATTAGGGTTAGAAGACTATATAGATAGAGAGCCATTCGAATAATCAAAATGAGAGATAAGAACTCTTGAGTCAAGGCACAGATGGAAGAGTGGAGATGGAATTGAGAGAGGTAGGAAGTAGAATTGCTGGGGTTCTGTAGTTATATTTCTCGATTGGGCAGATGGAAGTACCATGAGGCCTTATAGGAAACCCTGCCAGGAGACTTCAGGGCTGGACGCAGGGTGGCGAAGGAGTGTGAAGGGAGCTGATGTTAAGGTTTGGACGCATGAGATTACGATTAAGATCGCTATGGAATAAGGACTCAAATGGGGATTGTCAGTAAGCAGTAGGCTGTTGGCTAGATGGAAATACTGCTTTCAGAGTCCATGCCAGGTAGGGGGTAGTATAATCTGTAAATGAAGAGCTTGTTGGGGAGAGTGAAGCGTGAAAAGAATATCAAGGGAACACCAGTATGTAGATTTAAGAGGTATGTAGGTAAAGGGACACTTGAGAATAAGGACTGAAGGTTAAAAAAATGGAAGCAAGAGTTTAGGTAACATTCATCACCTGTTAAATGCCACAGCTCAGATGAAATTAGAGACTGAAATGTGGAATGAACAGTGGTGAAAAAGTAGGGCCACATGTCTGTTCTTAAGGGTTTGGTAGAAAGGGACATAGGGGGCTTCCCTGATGGCTCAGTGGTAAAGGATCCGCCTGCCAATGCAGGAGACACGGGTTCAATCCCTGATCCCGGAAGATCCCACATGCTGCGGAGCAACTAAGCCCATGTGCCACAGCTGTTGAGCCTGTGCTCTTGAGCCGGGAGCTGCAACTGCTGAAGCTTGCGTGCCCTAGAGCCCCTGCTCCACAACAAGAGAAGCCAACCCACTGAGAAGCCCACACACAGCAATTAGAAGCCTTCAGTCACTGCAACTAGAGAAAAGCCTGTGCCCCAATGAAGACCCAGCACAGCAACAAATAAAATTTGAAGAAAAAAAAAGGAGGGGAAGTGGAAAGAAGTGAAAGCTGGACATGAATACAGTCAAAGAGGGAGAGGGAGGAATAGAAGACAGAATAATGTATGGTAGTTCCCACTGAGAAGAAGAGAGGAGGGCGTGTAGGATTGGATCGAGAGCAGTTAGAAAAAAATCACCATGACGAAGACAGATTTAGAGAGCAAACTTATGGCTACCAGGGGGAAAGGTGGGGAGGGAGAGAGTTTAGGGCTGACATAAACACACCACTGTATGTAAAATGGATAACCATCAAGGACCTACTGTAAAGCACAGGGAACTCTGCTCAGTATTACGTAGCAACCTAGAAGGGAAAAGGATGTGAAAAAGAATAGACGTATGTAACATGTACAACTAAAGCACTTTGCTGTACACCCGAAACTCACACAACATTGTTAATCAACTGTAGTCCAATGTGACATACAATGTTAAATAAATAAAGGGAAAAAAGAAGATATCAACCATGTATAAGTGGAGCTTAGGTAAGGAGAGCTGTTGGGCAGATGCAGATGTAGATACAGAGAGTATAGAAGGGGTTGGGAACTTCATGGAATCATGTCTCTTTAGGTTGTCTGATGAGTGGCAATGGGATTGTGTTTTTTAAGAAAGGTAGTGAAAGTTTGAGATAGTGGAAGAAGAATATGCCATTAGCAAACGCAGTGAAACAATTGCCTTGATAGCATGATATCAAAATAAATTTTTGTGGCATTAAGCTTTACTGTTGAGTTCACTTGCATAGTTAAACTGTGGGCTTGGGATGGGATTTGCAGGAAAGGGATGCAGTTGAATGAATTGTTCATGGAAGAGAGGATTACCTAATGGGAGAGCAGGTGGTATCTCCAGCACAGGTTACAACTGAAAGGTGGCTGAAGACAGGACTGTGTTCACACAGCTGTGTGCTGTTCACACAGGTCACAAGGTACCCAGCTGTGCAGAGGCCCAGGAAGAGGAGTGTTTTTTTTAAGGTTTGACAATCGGTTTTTCTCTTCTAGCCCAAGTGATGAAGCAGAATTAGCTAACGAATACTTTTCAGTTATTAGAACATGAGTTGTTTCTGATTAAACTTGAAGCCTCTTCTATTGATATTTTGTCAGGAAGATTTAAAAAAAATTCTTCCTCTGCCTTTAAAGGAAGACTACATTGTTATTAGTTAATTAATTTTTGCTTTCTTTGTTGGTTCTCTTTTGCCTACAGGATAAAAACCTAAGTCCTTAGTTTGGCCTGTAAGATGTTTTAAAATTTTATTGCAACCAATTTCTCCAGTTTCACCTCTTTTGCTTCCACTCTGGACCCTGACCATGCTAAATTGTCATGAATTTTGATCAGTCCATACTTTCTTACCGCTTTGTGCCTTAGCACTCCTTGGAGCATCCCTTTTCTAGTCTTGCAGACTTTCATCTTTTGATAAATCCCCGTTCACACACCAACTTTGGGAAGCCTTTTCTAACTCAGTATAGTTTCCTGCTCTGGGTTCTCAGTTTTTGTCCATATTATTCTAATTTGTTTTTAAGTCTACCAGTACTGCTGAATAAGACCCTTCAGGGACTGGATTTTGTCCAGCTTTCTCCCTGGTATCTGTCTAGCAGTGTACCTTGTATGCATTCATTTATTCGTTCTTTATTTAGTCAGTCAAAATAAATGTATCTCGGGCACTGTGTTAGGGGGCCATATACAGTGATGGGTAGAACTGACAAGGTTCCTGCTTTCATGGAGCTTACTTCCTGATGAGATAATAACAAACATTAGTGCTGTAAAGGCAACAAACAAGTGATACTAGAGGAATGAGGAGGGGCGTACTTGATGTACTTGGGAATTTCAGAGTGGAGGCAGTATTTAAGCTGAGAATTGAAGAATAAGGAGGAATCAGGGAGTCTAAAGAGTAGGGAACCCACAGGAGCTTTCCCAACATAGATGCTTACTGAGTGAACGTATGAATTATAAAACAGTATGCTCTATTTTCCAACTTTATTTAACTTTGTACTCTAGCTAGAGATTTGTCTGTTTTTTGAGAGGTGGGTATGCTGAATATGTCCTATACGTAAGGAAACAAAGAAAATAACGGCATAGGCTAGTTTAATGCAGTGTCATTCACTTGCTTCCCTCTGCCTGCCCTGCCACACTTTCTTCTCTGTGTTGGGTGCTGAGTATATTGGCAGGTCCCTGCCTATGGAGTTTATAAGCTCATTTGTTGACTCTTTCTTACAAGCCCTAATTTTAGAATTATCATCCTGGACACTTTTGAAGAAAGTTTTTAACCTATCTCAGCATAGGCTTTCTTTTCTTATAGTAGCAATACAATTTAAAAATGTTTTAATTTTGCTATAGGAGGTTTTGGACATCTTGCCATTTTCAATTCTTGTCTGCAGACCAAAAGCATAGATGATGGAGAGCTATTACATGGTCTATTAAAAATTCTGATAACGTGGAAAAAAGATCACGAAGATATTTTTCTTTTCAGTTGGTAGGTAATACTTTATATTTTTCCCTCTGTGTATGATGTGGACTCAGATTATGTATCTTATAGTCACTATTTCTTAGAGTAATAGGATGGTAGGCATTTAAGTCAGTCTGTTATAAGTATATAAGATTTAAATTTTTCTCATTGAATGTCTGTATAATTCGTCAATGTTTTGTTTTTGTCTTTATCACAGTAATCTGTCAGAAGTAAGTCCAGAGATACTGGCTGTAAATATAGAAATAATCCGTTTCCTTTCCCTGTTTCTGAAATACTGCTCATCTCCTTTGGCAGAGAGCGAATGGGACTTCATCATGTGTTCCATGTTGGCTTGGTTGGAGGTAAATTAACCTTCTGCATCATCACTGCTGTTGGGTTTTTGTGCATATCTGTGTGCCAGAAGTATTTTCTCATCCTCTTTAAGTAATGATTGTAGTTAGCTCCTTTGCAAACATTTGAACACTTTATAGATATAGTCCTTGCCGACTGCTGCTTGACAGATCAGTAAAATGACTGAGGTTTAATGTTTGCCAATATCATTCAGCAGCCATTCTGCTAACTGCTTTTAAAATGGTCTCTCCGTTAGCTCATTTTAATGTAATATTTGTAGCATAGTCCTTTAAGGTTTTATCTTTTCATGACAAGGTTTTTGGTCTTTTGCTTCTATTCTTACAGTGTGCTGTTTCATTATTGCCAGACCAGTGCAGTAAAGGTTAAACAAATTCAGAGGGAATTAGGGTTCTTTTTATGACCCCAAGCAACCAGCTGTGTAATACCTATGGGTATTAGGTAGCAAGTCATGCAGCAAGTCAGTCAGTGTTGAATTGGTCTGAAGCTCTACTCTGCCTGCTGTTTACTGTGTGGCTTAGGGTATTAAAGTTTATCTAATTGAGCCTCAGTTCCCTCATTTTAAAATAACTTAATAATGCCCAATTAGTAGGGCTCCTGAGAAGATTATAAATGTGCTTTTAATATATTTAACTTGGTATATGGTAATTGATATTATTTTCCTTCATGGTTGCAGAAATAAAAAAGAACAGTTCACAATAAGTGGGTTAATTCTGATTCCTAACATTTAATTCTGAAAATAAGTTATTTTGATATAAATGTCTCCTGAGACTATACATTCAAACTGTTTTTTATTTTCACATTTAGAGAAATGAAAGGGACTTCTCTTTATTGCCTTGACTTGTAATATTCTACAGGAGGTCTGCTTACCTATTTAATTTTTGTTTTCTCAGACAACAAATGAGAATCAGGCACTGTATTCTGTTCCACTTGTACAACTGTTTGCCTATGTCAGCTGTGATTTGGCCTGTGAACTCAGCGCGTTTTTTGATTCCACAACTCTGGTCACCACTGGCAGCCTTCCTGTAAATCTAATCAGCGAATGGAAAGAATTTTTTTCTCCTGGCATCCACAGTTTGCTTTTACCTCTTTTGGTGACTACTACAGGCAAGTGAAAAAGGGAGTAATAGTGAGAGTCATTGAAAGGAACTTGTTTTGAAAAATTAAAAAACAAAACAAAACACAAAACACCCCAAAATCAACTTTGGATGTTTAGGTCACACAACACAAAATAGTAAAAGAGCCAGAGAGAAAGTTTAGCATCTCAGAATCATCGTATATTCTTCTGCTTTACAGACAAGAATTGAAACATCACAAGATACCTAAAGACCACTGAAAATTAGAATCATACTAATTCAGAGAATATGAATAAATTATTTTAACTCAAACTTCTTTTTTTTAAAAGGATGAGATAATAGAAGTCATCAAATAGTTGAGATTATCTGAAATATATATTCAGTTCATGCTTCTAGTTTGGACTGCTTTAATGTTTGTCAAGTTTTTATTTCATTTTCTTAAATAACATTTGGTTGTCTGTGAATCGGTCAAGTTGTATTACTCACTTTGTTTGGGGTATGACTCTTTTTTTCCTTTTTGTCATCAGGAGAAAACAGAGATACATCTGAAACATCATTTCAGAATGCAATGCTGAAGCCCATGTGTGAAACATTAACTTATATCCCAAAGGATCAGCTATTGAGTCAGAAACTCCCTGCAAGATTGATTGCTGGTCAGAAAACAAACTTGCCAGAATACCTCCAGACTTTGTTAAATACATTAGCCCCATTACTCCTTTATAGAGCTCGGCCTGTGCAAATTGCTATCTATCATATGCTATACAAGTAAGAATTCTTTCACTTGAATCAGTATTGTGGTGGTTTTTTAAAAAATGAAATATAGTTTTGGCCTTCCCTGATAGCTAAGTTGGTAAAGAATCTGCCTGCAGTGCTGGAGACTTGGGTTCAATCCCTGGGTTGGGAAGATCTCCTGGAGAAGGGAAAGACTGCACTCCAGTATTCTAGCCTGGGGAATTCCATGGACTGTATAGTCCATGTGGTCGCAAAGAATTGGACAAGACTGAGTGACTTTCACTTTCACATATGTAGTTTTAATTTTGGGTCATTAAAAAAAAGTCAAAAAGAAAGAAGTTACCAAAAATTAAAAAAAAAAAAAAAAGTCAAAGCAACAGAGTAAGCTTGACTAAGCGTTTCAGTAACAGGAATGGTCACGGTTCTCCATGCACAGTTTACATTTATATAGTCCTGGCCATAGTGGATTATTTCAGAATAAGCTCAGTAAAAGGATATACTCATTACAAAATCAGTATTGGACTTTCTATTGCTAAGCATGACTTAACAGTGAACCATTTCATGTAACTTAATATTCTGACTTTCAGATTGATGCCTGAATTCCCACAATATGATCAAGATAATCTAAAGTCATATGGAGATGAAGAAGAAGAACCAGCCTTGTAAGTTATTTTTAATACAAGTCTTCCTCAATTTACAGGGTTACATCCTCATTGTAAGTTGAACACATGTTGAGTCAAAGATACATTTGATACATGTAACCTGCTGAACATCAGTTTATACTAGCCTACTGAAGCGTGTTCAGAACATTTCCATCAGCCTACAGTTGGGCAAAGTCATCCAACACAAAGTCTGTTTTATGATAAAGTGTTCAGTTCAGTTCAGTTCAGTTGCTCAGTCGTGTCCGACTCTTTGCGACCCCATGAATCGCAGCACGCCAGGCCTCCCTGTCCATCACCAACTCCCGGAGTTCACTCAGACTCACGTCCATCGAGTCAGTGATGCCATCCAGCCATCTCATCCTCTGTCGTCCCCTTCTCCTCCTGCCCCCAATCCCTCCCAGCATCACAGTCTTTTCCAATGAATCAACTCTTCGCATGAGGTGGCCAAAGTACTGGAATTTCAGCTTTAGCATCATTCCTTCCAAAGAAATCCCAGGGCTGATCTCCTTCAGAATGGACTGGTTGGATCTCCTTGCAGTCCAAGGGACTCTCAAGAGTCCTCTCCAACACCACAGTTCAAAAGCATCAATTCTTCAGTGCTCAGCTTTCCTCACAGTCCAACTCTCACATCCATACATGACCACAGGAAAAACCATAGCCTGACTAGACGGACCTTTGTTGCAAATTAATGTCTCTGCTTTTGAATATGCTATCTAGTTGGTCATAACTTTCCTTCCAAGGAGTAAGCATCTTTTAATTTCATGGCTGCAGTCACCATCTGCAGTGATTTTGGAGCCCAGAAAAATAAAGTCTGACACTGTTTCCACATCTATTTCCCATGAAGTGATGGGACCAGATGCCATGATCTTCTTTTTCTGAATGTTGAGCTTTAAGCCAACTTTTTCACTCCCTTCTTTCACTTTCATCAAGAGGCTTTTGAGTTCCTCTTCACTTTCTGCCATAAGTGTGGTGTCATCTGCATATCTGAGGTTATTGATATTTCTCCCAGCAATCTTGATTCCAGCTTGTGCTTCTTCCAGCCTAGCGTTTCTCACGATGTACTCTGCATATAAGTTAAATAAGCAGGGTGACAATATACAGCCTTGATGTACTGCCTTTCCTATTTGGAACCAGTCTGTTGTTCCATGTCCAGTTCTAACTGGTGCTTCCTGACCTGCATATAGGTTTCTCAAGGGGCAGGGTCAGGTGGTCTGGTATTCTCATTTCTGTCAGAATTTTCCGCAGTTTATTATGATCCACACAGTCAAAGGGTTTGGCATAGTCAATAAAGCAGAAATAGATGTTTTTCTGGAACTCTCTTGCTTTTTTGATGATCCAGCGGATGTTGGCAATTTGATCTCTGGTTCCTCTGCCTTTTCTAAAATCAGCTTGAACATCTGGAAGTTCACTGTTCACGTATTGCTGAAGCCTGGCTTGGAGAACTTTGAGCATTACTTTACTAGCATATGAGATGAGTGCAATTGTGCGGTAGTTTGAGCATTCTTTGGCATTGCCTTTCTTTGGGATTGGAATGAAAACTGACCTTTTCCAGTCCTGTGGCCACTGCTGAGTTTTCCAAATTTGCTGGCATATTGAGTGCAGCACTTTCACAGCATCATCTTTTAGCTCAACTGGAATCCCATCACCTCCACTAGCTTTGTTTGTAGTAATGCTTTCTAAGGCCCACTTGACTTCACATTCCAGGATGTCTGGCTCTAGGTGAGTCAGTGATCACACCATCATGATTATCTGGATCGTGAAGATCTTTTTTGTACAGTTCTTCTGTGTATTCTTGCCATCTCTTCTTGATATCTTCTGCTTCTGTTAGGTCCATACCATTTCTGTCCTTTATCAAGCCCATCTTTGCATGAAATGTTCCCTTGGTATCTCTAATTTTCTTGAAGAGATCTCTAGTCTTTCCCATTCTGTTGTTTTCCACTATTTCTTTGCATTGATCGCTGAGGAAGGCTTTCTTATCTCTTCTTGCTATTCTTTGGAACTCTGCATTCAGATGCTTATATCTTTCCTTTTCTCCTTTGCTTTTCGCTTCTCTTCTTTTTACAGCTATTTGTATTGATAAAGTGTTAGCTGTCTCCTGTAATTTATTGAGTACTGTACCAAATGTGAAAAGCAGAATGGTTGTCTGGGTAAGAATGGTTGTGAGTGGTTTGGTTGTTAAACCTTTGAGATTGCGTGGCTGACTGGGAGCTGCATTTCACCACCACTGCCCAGCATTGTGAGAGAGTATCATTCTGCATATAGCCAGTCTGGGAAAAGGTCACAATTTGTAGTATAGTTTCTACTGAACACTCATTGCTTTGACACTATTGTAATGTTGAAAAATTAAAAGTCAAACCATCATAAGTTGGGATTGCTTCATTAAATTCTCATAATCCATCATGATGACTTTAGAAGACTGAGGCAATGCAAAAGCTCTAAATTTAGTGAATACATTCATTCCACAAATCTTGTACGTTTATCTGTAAGATATAAATGAATTTTAGAGCTCACTTGAAGAGATAGTTACTCTCTCTTCTAGTTGTTTCTAAGTCATTTTCAGTTTGCTACTGTTTAGTAAAACTTTCTTTGGCCACATAGTAACTGGGGAAAGAGTATACCTGTTCAAAAATGTATTGAGCACCCCTTTGTGCAAGTGTTAATTAAATGGTGAGGGGAGAATATAGTGTTAAGTAAGCTGTTTTCTTAAGGAGCTTATAAACTAATTTAGATGTATTGCCCTAAAACTGAGTGGGCTTCTCTGGTGGCTCAGCAGTAGAGAATCCACCTGCCAATGTAGGAGATGTAGGTTTGATCTCCACGTTGGGAATATCCCTTGGAGAAGGAAATGGCAGCTTGCTCTGGTATTCTTGTCTGGGAAATTTCATGGACAGAGGCGCCTGGTGGGCTATGATCCATAGGGTCACAAAAGAGTGGGACACGATTAAGTGACTAAACAACCACCCTATAATAGAAGACAGTGTGTGACAAGTGCTAAGAAAAAGGATGATGTTAGTGAGACACAACTGCTGTGCCAAGAAGGGAAGACATTGATGAAAGGGAAGACTTTTCAGATTAGGGAGCATTTCAGCAGGCAGGGGAAAGTTACAGGAACACCATGTGCAAAGGCATTGAGGCATGACTGCTCATGATATGCTTGGGGAATATCGAGTTGTTGCCATGTGACATATTTTTTAATTTTCTAGATCTTCTTCCACTGGAATATAAGCTCTGTGAGGCTTTCAGTCTTTTATTTCTGACTTTTTTTTCCCCAGCACCCAGTTGTTGGCCTTAAATAGTTATAAATAATCCTCATTTGTTGAGTAAAAGAATGAATGAGGGACTCCCCTGGTGATCCAGTGGTTAAGAATTTGCCTTGCAATGCAGGAGATGTGAGTTTGATCCCTGGTTTGGGAACTAAGATCCCACATTCTGGGGAGCAGCTAAACCTACGTGCTGAAACAGCTGAGCCCACGTGCCACAACTAGAGAGTCCCTGTGCCACAATGAGCGATCCACCAGATGCAGTGACGTTTCCACGTGCCGCAACTGTGACCCAATGCAGCCAAATAAATGAGTATGTGCAGAGTAGGCAGGGAGGGTAGAGTGAAAGATAAAGCTGGAGGGTAATGAAGGGCCTTCAAAATGACATTTTCTAGAGATCGGGGCATTGTTTGGTAGAAGGTGGGATACCATCAGCTGATTCTGGCAGAAGTCTGAAGCATAAACTGTACAGGTAGCAAGCAGAGCTGGAGGCCATTCTAGAAGTTCCAAAGTGAATGGAGGTTAGTGTGTAAAGTGGAGAGTTGTTCTTTGTAAAATCTGCTGATGGTTGGTATGGAATGGAGAAGGGTTGGTACATGAGATGGTGATGCTGAAGGTAAAAACTTAAGGACAGAAGTTGGAGAGAACTTTTACTTATGGGCTGGTAGTAGGAAACCACAAGGAAAGAAAGATCACAGAGGTAAAAGAAGAGACTGAAGTCAGAATGTCAGAGAGAATTTGACTGGAGATACACACAAGTCTTTGGAAAAGACCCTGATGCTGGGTGAGATTGAAGGCAAGAGAAGAGGGTGACAGGATGAGATGGTTGGACAGCATCACTGATTCAGTGGACATGAACTTGGGCAAACTCCAGGAGATGATGAGGGACAGGGAAGCCTGGTATGCTGCAGTTCATGGGGTCCAGGAGTCAGACATGACTTGGCAACTGAACAGCAACAACACACACAAGTATTTCACTTCTTGAGACTCTTACAAGCTTGTCTAAAAGTGTTAATAAGTACACTGCTTCCATAAAGAAGAAAATTACCTTACATTGCCATGAGTTAATATGAATGTTAAATTTCCTTTAACATTCCTTTAACTGTATTGAAAGACAATATAGTCTTATGATCTTCTAACCCTTTGTTGGTTGATAAAGGACCTGATAGGATTTGTTAGCCCTAATTGTTCCCCTGGCTAGGCAGGGACTTCAGACTAATCAGTTAGCCTCTCTGGGTGTATGATTTTTTTTCATCTATAAAATGAAAGGTAGAAATATACGTTTTCTGCTGGATCATTGAAAAGGCAAGAGAGTTCCAGAAAAACATCTATTTCTGCTTTATTGACTATGCCAAAGCCTTTGACTGTGTGGATCACAAGAAACTGTGGAAAATTCTGAAAGAGATGGGAATACCAGACCACCTGACCTGCCTCTTGAAAAATCTGTATGCAGGTCAGGAAGCAACGGTTAGAACTGTACATGGAACAACAGACTGGTTCCAAATAGGAAAAGGAGTACATCAAAGCTGTATATTGTCATCCTGCTTATTTAACTTATATGCACAGTACATCATGAGAAATGCTGGGCTGGATGAAGCACAAGCTGGAATCAAGATTGCCGGAAGAAATATCAATAACCTCAGATAATGCAGATGACACCACCCTTATGGCAGAAAGCGAAGAACTGAAGAGCCTCTTGATGAAGGAGGAGAGTGAAAAAGTTGGCTTAAAGCTCAACATTCAGAAAACGAAGATCATGGCATCTGGTCCCATCACTTCATGGGAAATAGATGGGGAAACAGTGGAAACAGTGGCTGACTTTATTTTTGGGGGCTCTAAAATCACTGCAGATGGTGATTGCAGCCATGAAATTAAAAGACGCTTACTCCTTGGAAGGAAAGTTATGACCAACCTAGACAGCATATTAAAAAACAGGTCTGTCTAGTCAAGGCTATGATTTTTCCAGTTGTCATGTGTGGATGTGAGAGTTGGACTGTAAAGAAAGTTGAGCACAGAAGAATTGATGCCTTTGAATTGTGGTATTGGAGAAGACTCTTCAGATTCCCTTGAACTGCAAGGAGATCCAACCAGTCCATCCTAAAGGAGATCAGTCCTGAATATTCATTGGAAGGACTGATGTTGAAGCTGAAACTCCAACACTTTGGCCACCTGATGTGAAGAGCTGACTCATTTGAAAAGACCATGATTCTTGGCAAGACTGAAGGCGTGAGGAGAAGGGGATGACAGAGGATGAGATGGTTGCCTGGCACTGACTTAATGGACATGAGTTTGGGTAAACTCCAGGAGTTGGTGATGGACAGGGAGGCCTGGTATGCCATGGTCCATGGGGTTGCAAAGAGTTGAACATGACTGAGCGACCACACTGAACTGAAAAGTTTTTCCTTTAAGTACTAATTTCTAGAGTAAATTTTATAGCATATCTTACATATTTATAAATATGAAAACATGTATATGTATTTCTATATCATTTTATGCCTTTCAGATTCTATAATTGCCTTTATATAAAATTAAGGGTCAAAATTGAACCTATAAAGGGGAACTTTTAAAATGGTTTTTGGAAAATAGAGGAAGAGAAAGATTTTTCTAAAATGCTTCAAATTTATACATGCTGTCAGTTTGTTAAGGGACAAATTATGAAGAAAACTGTGGTGTTTAATCATTGATTCTTAGGTCGCCACCGGCTGCACTGATGTCTCTTCTTGGCACTCAAGAGGACTTACTAGAAAATGTTTTGGGATGTATTCCTGTTGGACAGATAGTTACTATCAAGCCACTGAGTGAAGACTTCTGTTATGTTCTGGGGTACCTCCTCACTTGGAAATTAATACTTACTTTCTTCAAAGCTGCTTCATCTCAGGTAAATAAAATGAGACCAAAAAAAGTTCTGTCAAAAGTATGTTTCTCTTACTATCTTAAACCCTTTCCTTCCCCTCGTTTTGGAGTAAAATGAGGACATGCCTCACATTTTAATCTGATCTTATCTGGCTCATTGCAGACATTCTGCTAAATTTATTTCTGTCTTTACTTTGTCACCCTCCCACAGTTCTATGCTTGGATCAGTTTTTTTCTAACTGAATGTATCCACCAAGTCTGTTTATTGCAGGAAACCAGGTTTCTATAATTTACTTTTGTGCTATCATAACAACAGTTTCTAAAGAACCGGATCTTGCTATTTTCTTTTTCCCTTTGGTCAACTTCTGACTTGTGGGAATATCAATGGAAATTCACCTTATTTGAAAATCAGTGTTTAAAGAAAGATCTATGAAATATTACCATATGTAATTCAAGCTGTTATCACTAAATAATGAAAATATCCTATAGTAATTATTTTGCCCAAATTATTTTAGCAGCCACTAGATGTCTCTGTTGTCTCACGTTTAACAAGGAAGCTGGAAAGCTCTGCTCCAGTTTAAAAAATTCTTTTAGACAGATGCCTGCTTTTAAAAAAGTTTCAAACATTGAATCAGTTTAATAAAGTAGGTCACTTCTTTGTCAGGTTAATACAACAAGACTTAAATCGCTACATATTTAAAGTGTGACTAAATATCATGGCATTCATTTTCAATGTGATTTTTCAGAATCCTTAAGTTATAACTTACGTTGTTACTAATAACCCATGTAGTTGTTTAGTCACTTAGTCCTGACTCTTTGCGACCCCATGGACTGTAGCCCATGGGATTCTCTAGGCAAGAGTACTGGAGTGGGTTTTGCTTTCCTTCTCCAGGAGATCTTCCCGGACTGGGGATCAAACCCATGTATCCTGCGATGGCAGGTGGGTTCTTTGCCCCGGAGCCACCAGGAAAGCTCAATAATCTAGTTTCTTGGTACAAATATATCAACATATACATTTTTGCATTTGTTTATCTAAGGAGAAAATGAAATCACAGAGGCAACACTGATCTAGATGTTCAGATTGTTGTATTTATTTTCAGTCTTACCACTTAGGTTTGTGATTTGAGGTTGTCTTAATTCACTGATTATGTATTTCAAGAACTACTTGTTAGGCTTCTGCATTTGTTTCTTAGAATATTGTTGATCTCTAAAAAATTGCAGCATATTGAGGCCTTATATCTAAGAATTTTGGTCTTGTTATGCTCAGATATTAGGAATAATTATGTAATTCTTATATGCAGAAATTATGAATACATCATCTTTTTCATTAAGCCAGAGTGGGGGAGGGGCACAATTAGATCAGCATTTATTGAGCCTAGAAGTTGAACTGAACTGTCAACAAGTAAACCATCATAACTCAGTAAATAACAGTAATTAGAAGAATCCTAAAGCAGACCATTTTTTAAATAAATTTTTGGCCCTTAATCTGGGTTGTTTTTAACATTCGTCTCAAAAGAATTAGTGAATTAAATTGAATTGAAAACAAGTGTGTGTGTGTGTGTGTGTGTGTGTGTGTGTGTGTGTGTCTGTGTCTGTGTCTTATAGTTTGGCTGAGATGTATTTCACATATCATCAAATTTGCTTAATTAAAGGATGCAGTTTTGGGGACTCCTCTGGTGGTCCAGTGGTTAAGGCTCTGTGCCTCTACTGCAGGAGGTGCAGGTTTGATCCCTGGTCGGGGAACTTCAGATCCCAGTGTGGCCAAAAAAAAAGATAAAGAGTACAGTTTGGTGTTTCTAGTGTATTTACAGAATTGTACACCATCACTGCCATCTAATTTTAGAACATTTTCAGTATCTACACACATCAACACCCAGCTCCCCTCCCAACCACCCCCCCCCCCCCCAAAAAAAAACACCCTTACCCACCTGCTGTTCCTTTTCCTTTCAAACCCCCTGGCCACTGGCAACCACTAGTCTATTTTCTGTCTCTATGATTTGCCCACTGTGGACTTTTCACATACATGGCCTTTTGTGTCTGGCTTATTTCTTATAGCACAATGGTTTCCAGGTTTGTTCATAATGCAGCATGTGTTAGTATGCATTGTTTTTTATGTCCGAAAAATAGTTCATTGTGTGACTATAACACATTTTGCTTATCAAGTCATCCAATGGGCGTTTAGGTTGCTTCTACTTTTTGCCTATTGTGAATAAAGCTGCTATGAAGGCTTATGCCTTAGTTTTTGTGTGTACGTTTATTTTCATTTCTCTTGTGTTGTATACCTATGAGTGGGACTGCTGGCTAGTAGACATGTGTTTTTTAAAAGCCCATTGATATATGCAATACATTTTTTAAAAAAAATTCTACTTTCCTTCCAACTTTTTATTTTGAAAAATATTCAGATTTACAGAGATGGTAGACAGCAGACATCATGATGCTTTGCCAAAAGTATTTAAACATGAATATGCTAGAAATGGCTTTCCCAGATGGTGCAGTGGTAAAGAATCTGCCTGCCAACACAGGAGGCACAAGAGACTCGGGTTTGATCCCTGGGTCAGGAAGATCTACTGGAGTAGGAAATGGCAGCCCATTCCAGTATTCTTACCTGGGAAATCTCATGAACAGAGGAGCCTGGCCAGCTACAGTCCATGGGGTCACAAAGAGTCAGACATAACCAAGCACACATTTACATACACATAAACTCCTAAGATAAGAACATGTTTATCATAAATGTAATACAGATATTACACTTTAATTTTGATGCAATAATATTATCTAATTTGTATTTAAAATTTGCCCCCTAAAAAAATAAAAATTTCCCATTTTTCCCAGTAATGTCCTTTATAGTTTTATTTCCTTTTCTGTTGAGGATTCAGTCAAGGATTATGTTTGTATTTGTCTATCATATTTCCTTAGCTTATAATTCCTCTACTTTTCTTGCTTGTCATTCACCAAGTCAGTTATTTTGTAAACTGTCTTCCAGTTGGGATTTGTCTGATAGTTTTCTCGTAGTTATATTCTAGTTATTTTTCAGCAAGGGGATTTATTGCACAGTGGTGCTGTGTTTTTACGGTCACCTTAGGAGCACAAAATATCATGTGTCCTCTTATTTGGCGATGTTAAGTTTGGTTACTTGGTAAAGGTAGTGTCCTCCCGATTTCTTCGTGGTCAATTTTTTAAGAATCCCAAATGCCAAATCCTATAGCTTGATCTTTGTATTTGAGCATTCATTGTGTCCAGAAAATGGTGTCTGTGTACTCTGAGGAGACAATATGGCATAGTGGAAAAAGTAATTTTCAAACAGGTACAAATACCAAAGAACTGCAAGGTAAATATGAACAAATGAAAACTACATTATTGAGGAACGAGTTTCTAAAGCACATGTCTCATGTAGATACCTGTAGTATACCCAGTGGTGCCAGATTTTTCCTATTTTTAAGAAAGAAAGCAGAAAAAAAAGCCATATTATTATGTGAAATTTCTTGATTTATAAAACAACTCCAGGACGTTTTGAGCCAGCGGATTGTGCTGTCATAAAGGGATGCTGGAATGTTTGGTATAGGGTGAGGGCAGCCATAGCAATGGGATTAGTTTTGAGCAGAATTTGAAAGATTAGAGATTGTGGTGTGGAAGATTTGGGAGGAGAATGAGTGAAGCATCTGTGGGCAGTGGCAAATAGATTTTTCTCAGCTCAGACTCCCAAGTGGCAGTGAACTTATCAACAGGAGACAGTTTGGGAAAGATGTTAGAGGCATATGTCTAGTAACGAAGGGGTGGTGAGAACTTCTGCTAGTGTATGAGAGGGGGAGCAGTGTCATCAGACGGCCCGCCTGGAGAGTGACACTGTGCCATGTATTTTGTAAGACTCTTCCATGTCATTCTCAGTGTTCAGATAAATGCATTTTTTCATTGTGTTGCTGCTGCTAAGTCACTTCAGTCATGTCCGACTCTGTGCGACCCCATAGACGGCAGCCCACCAGGCTCCCCTGTCCCTGGGATTTTCCAGGCAAGAACACTGGAGTGCGTTGCCATTTCCTTCTCCATTCATTGTGTTCTTGTACTATATATGTATATATACACACACACATATACATTGTACTATATATATAGGTAATATATATATATTTTTTAAAATATTTATTTATTTATTTGGCTGTGCTGGATCTTAGTTGCAGCATGTGGGATCTAGTTTCCCCGACCAGGGATCACACCTGGGCCCCCTGCATAGGGAGGACGGAGTCTCAGCCGCTGGACTACTCCCAGGGAAGTCCCAATCTGTTTATACTTTAATTCGTTCCAAGTCTGCTGAATGTCCTATTTAATTGGGTTTACTAACAAAAATTCTCTCATTTCCACCAGCTTCGAGCTCTGTATTCAATGTACCTTCGAAAAACAAAAAGTTTGAATAAATTGCTTTATCACCTGTTCAGGCTTATGCCAGAAAATCCAGCCTTTGCAGAGACAGCCGTTGAGCTCTCCAATAAGGACCCTCGAACTTTCTTTACAGAAGAGCTCCAGTTGGGTATTAGAGGTCAGTATGATGTGTGTGTGTATTTCTTCCCGGGGACGAGGCTCAACTCAGGTTGTATGACTCTTTACCATGAGGACATGGAGAGTAACCCCAAATGTGGGTCCCCTCTATGACATTGTTGAAGTGCCAGATTTTCCCTATTTCTCTACATAGAATAAGTAATTAGATCTTATGGGTAAAGTTCTTAGGAATTTAATTCATGTTTGAAGCTTAGTTTCTAGATTACTGTTATCTTTTACTCTGTAGACAATAATGTTTTGTAGGCCCGTGGATGGTCTTCTGTTGGGGAAACGAAGATGAGTAAAATGTATTATTTTTTCACTCCGGGAGCTCACATTTTAGTTGAAGGGGTAGACGTGCATGCATCTAGCTACGCCTCAGTGTTAAAAAGGATTTCCTGAGAATAGGAATTGTTTTAAATGCCTTGGAGATCTGAGGTTGGAGCTTTGTCTTGTGGGTAGTACAGTAGGACTCTAGAACTTCTGCATAACACATCAGTGAGCTCTGGGGAAAGTAAAGGCCGCCAGTTTTTTTTTCATAATTTGGGGCTTCCCTGGCAGTCCAGATGGTAAAGCCTCTGCCTGCAATGCAGGAGACCCAGGTTTGATCCCTGGGTTGGGAAGATCCCCTGGAGAAGGGAATGGCAACCCACTCCAGTACTCTTGCCTGGAAAATCCCATGGATGGAAGAGCCTGGTAGGCTGCAGTGCATGTGGTCTCAAAGAGTCGGACACAACTGAGCGACTTCACTTCCACTTTCATAAGAAAAAAAATCTTTAATTTTTCCTCCTCTTTGAAGTGTGTGTGCTTCATTTTATTTATGATCTTCCCTGCAAAATAGTGCTATTTGGGGGCAGATTTTTCCATATCCTTCAAGATCTTCTTTCTACCATTCTAATTGTTCATTTTGAATGTGGGAGAAAAAGCTAATATTCTACAGAGTTCTGGTTTCCTTGGCATGTCTGTTCTATGAGCTCTAGCGCTAGTGTTAAGGAACTGAAAATGATTTTCCAAGGAAAGTACTCATATTAGTGTGTTCTGTGTAAGAGATACATGTTACTAACGAAGAATTTGTTTTTTCCTCAGATACCTCAGCTCTTCCCTACCATATTCCACACTTGGCTTGTTCAGTCTATCACATGACACTAAAAGACTTGCCAGCCATGGTTAGGCTGTGGTGGAACAGTAGTGAGAAGCGTGTGTTCAATATCGTAGATAGATTTACCAGCAAGTATGTTAGCAGTGTTCTTTCTTTTCAAGAAATATCTTCTGTGCAAACAAGTACACAGCTGTTTAATGGCATGACGGTTAGTATTATCTTGAATTTTTTTCTAGAAAAGTTGTCTCAGTATTGGTTATGCCTATCCGTTGTAGTCAGTATGATCACAATTGTAGCTCTTGGTTCAGAAATTAAAGAAATTGTCTATTTTCTGATTCTTGGACATCAGATCTCAAATTAATGCATTGATTGAAGTGATGTTATAATTTCATTTACCTATGCTAAATAGTTTTTGAACATTCATTAGTTAATTCAAAATATACATTGGAATACCTATAGATGCCAGGCGCTTTGTGCCAGTCACCTGCAAAATAGACAGCTTAGAAGGGTCTCATTCCTGTCGTGTAATAACATACAGTCCGATAAAGGAAAGAGGGTGATATTGGTAATGTATTTTGCATTGGAGACTGGAAAGTGGCACATTAAGAGGAAGAGTGTTCTGCAGTCAGGGTGGGAAAAGGTCATCCGGCTTGGGGGCCTAGGTAAGACTTGATGGAGGGGGGGTTATTTTGAGGTTGGCAGGATGCTGCTGTGGGTTACAGCATTTAATATAGAGAAAACAGCACAGCAAAAGCAAAAAGTTTGAAGATGAGAATGTATTAATAATTTCTGTGATTGCTTAAGAAATAATGAGTAGCCCAGTATTCATATAGAGTAGTTTTCATGAAGGTAAATAGAGAACAGATGGCTTCTGTGATGAATTGAGTCCATACTGGAAAAGGCATCAACTAACATTCTAAAATATTTAGTGCTGTGTAGCCACTGTATTTTTTCTTCTGAGGCAGTGACGGTGTCAGAGTTAAACAGTGAAATTGTTCTGACTGAAGTCCTACAGCATGGGCTGCTGGTGCGGGGCGTGGGTTCACGTGAGTAGTTAGAGAGGCTCATAAGGTGTAGACATTATGAGGAGGGCCTGCGGGAAACAGTGAGACTAGTCCTTAAAAGGGGAGGGATGTGAGAAATTCTGTGGTGATTTAACCAAACTTACAGCTAATTAATATCTGAAAGAGAAATTTAAGATGATGCTACACTTTATAGCATAGAATACTAAAGTCAGAAGAATTAATTTTTAAAGGATGGTGATTTGTATTCTCTGTTGAGTTTGCAGTGCTAGGAAGAAAATCAAGATCAGGTATAAATATTCTGGCAGTTGATGGTTGGTTCTAAAGCTCAGGGGAATTCTGTGGTAGGGAAAGACTTGGAAGACATCTAAATAGAAGTGATATTTGATACACTGACTTTGGAAGAGAAGGGATAATTAATAATAACCCATTCTATACACTTCTATTCAAAAACTACAATATGATAAACCTAGTATAATAAAAACATACTTTTTCAGTGCATTTCTTTTTAAAACATCTTTGTCATAACATCACTATGAAACATGTCAGCTATTTGAATCTATTTCTTAAATATCTCACATTAGATAAGTGAATATGTTTAACCCGTGTTTTGTTTGAATGAGGACTGGCTGCTATCTGTCAACCTGTCAAGATGGTTTTTGAATAAAAGGGAAGAAAAGAAAATTGGCAAAAAAAAAAATTACTTTTCATGTGTTGCAGGTTAAAGCTCGAGCTACTACTCGAGAAGTCATGGCCACTTACAGTATTGAGGATATAGTGATTGAACTTATAATACAGCTGCCTTCAAATTATCCATTGGGCTCAATAACAGTGGAAAGTGGGAAAAGAGTTGGAGTGGCCGTGCAGCAGTGGCGAAACTGGATGCTTCAGCTGAGCACTTACCTTACCCATCAAGTAAGTGTCCACATACATGCTTGTTAGGCTTTATGAACTAGAGAGAAGTCGCTGCTATACTGTGTGAAAGGGCAGTAAAACTTTCTCTCTTCTGCTTAAGTAGAAATGGATACTATATTTTGTTAAATCTGACAAAGGTCCATATAGTCAAGGCTATGGTTTTTCCAGTAGTCATTATGGATGTGAGAGTTGGACCAAAAAGAAAGGTTGAGAACTGAAGAATTGATGCTTTTGAACTGTGGTCCTGGCGAAGACTATTGAGACTCCCTTGGACTGCAAGGAGATCAAACTAATCAATCCTAAAGGAAATCAGTCCTGAATATTCATTGGAAGGACTGATGCTGAAGCTGACGCTCCCATACTTTGGCCACCTGATGCGAAGAACCAACTCATTTGAATAGACCCTGATGCTGGGAAAGATTGAGGGCAGGAGGAGAAGGGGACGACAGAGGATGAGATGGTTGGATGGCATCACCGACTCGATGGACATGAGTTTGAGCAAGCTCCAGGAGTTGGTGATGGACAAGGAAGCCTGGCATGCTCCAGTCCATGGTTTAACAGAGTCAGATACGACTGAGTGACTGAACAGAAACTGAAACAGATATATGTCTAAATTATTTGACCCTGCCAAGCTTATTTTAATTTTTAAGGCTCTGTAGCGTTTTTCCTTGGTGTTTGAAAAGAATCGACTCTTCTTCATTGACCTTGTAGGTGTTATAGAACAATACCTGGTATTAAAGTTGAGAGGGAATCTTTTTGTAAGTCTCGGACAGCTGAATGTCTTCTGAGCTACTTTTACTTTTAACATTTCACCTCTCCTCCTGTGGTTAGAGAAATCCCAGTACTTTCAAAGACCTTTTTGCATTTTAAACAAATTGTTAAGTCTTCTCTAGTTTTGTTTGCACCTTCTCTAGTTTTTGTTTGTCAGGCATTCTATAGTACAGGAAAAGTATGTTAAAACAGGTCTATTCACTAGTATTGTAGAGCTGGAACAAATCAGCATTTGAGTAGGTGAGATAGTTAATCTCATCATTTTTAGTTAAAAGTTAGGAGAACTGATCCAAACAACTTAATTATTTAAAAAGTTTCATCAAATAACAAGCTAAGACTATAAAAATTGAAAATTGGGTCAGAAGCCTTTCATTCAAGTCGACATTTAAGGAAGAAACATACCTGGTTCCTAAAACGTGGGAGGTCATTTTGAAAACCAGTATTCATAAAATTTAGAATTGTGATATAGCCAAGCAGATTGATTCTCTTCTTTCCAGATTATAATACAATTTTAAAATTTGTGAAATTGAATAAAGATAATATTGGTGATTTAAAGTGTGTATTTATTTATTTATTTATTTTTTCCTTGTTAACAGAATGGAAGTATTATGGAAGGCTTAGCATTATGGAAAAATAATGTAGACAAACGTTTTGAGGGTGTTGAAGATTGCATGATTTGTTTCTCAGTCATTCACGGTTTCAACTATTCTCTTCCCAAAAAAGCCTGTAGAACATGCAAAAAAAAGTTCCATTCAGCTTGTTTGGTAAGTCTAAAGAGAAACTAGCTTATTTATATCTTACATATATTAATATTATATATGGATGATATCTAACCTTAGAAAACTGTGGATGTTAAACTCTTAATTGTGGTTAATGGGAGACATATTAAAAATGATTTTTCAAAATCTGTAAAATAAAATTAGTAATTTACTGAGACTGGTGGCATCAAAGCACTTTAATAAATGGAAGTTTCTAAAATAGCTCTTGGCACTTAAAAAATGGATGGCTTTGTAAGAGGTATACAGTAAAGGAGACTGAACAAATTGGAACTGAGAGCTGTCTGGCATCAGAGCTTTTTGCTCTGTTCAGACATCATAAAGGAAATCTCACTGTGCTCAGTCCATCCCAGCAGCTTTCTTTACACTCCTCCGTTTTTGTGAGCGTGAGCCTGAGTGCAGAGAACCACTGGCCTTTGGAAGGAGCACTGAACCGTGTTGATTTGGAGATGAATGTAAAGAACAGACATTTCAGTAGTCTCCCTTTTCTTACTTTAATCATTTTAAAGTTACTTTAGTCTGCAAAGCACCAGCTTGCTGGCCTGAGTTCCAGTTTTCTCATCTGTAAAATGGAGATAATAATACTTTTCTGAAGGCTGTTGAAAGGATTAAAAGAAGAAGATTTATGTAAAACCTACCACTATTTAAATGGAATATGCAAAGCTGAGCATCATTGTTCAATAAAGGATTGCTGTATTCATCTTGTTTTATTTTTTAAAAAAGATAATATTGTCTTTTCAACTTGGCCAGTTTGATAAGAAACATTTGCTTTAACTTCCATTTTGTGTAATTACTAAAGTAAATTTTTATATTAAAAAATTGTTACTTTAGACGTATATGTAAAATGGCAGTGTAAAACGTTTTTAACACTTAGATTTTTCTTTTTCAGTACAAATGGTTTACATCCAGCAACAAATCCACTTGTCCACTCTGTCGCGAGACCTTTTTCTGAGATTTTTTTTTTCCCCCTCAATGGAATTGATCCCTGAAGAAATTCAAGCAAAGGCGGTGGATTTGGATTCATCTTGAAGTGCTGATGTGAGGAGGCAGCTGAGCATTACTTTCAAATAGGGCCTTCTCTGGAAAATTATTTTTGTTCATGTAATGATCCTAAAATCAGGTTTACTTATCTTTAGATTGCTTTGTAAATGTTTGGAAACCTTTTCTTTTACATAAAAATATTACATATTGGAGAGAAAAATATTTATATTAATAGTTTAATCGCTTTGTACATTTAAAAATAAATGTGGAAAAACCCTAAAGTACAGAGTGGGAATTGGTGAAAGCATTGCACAAGTGTATTATACTGATAAACTCATTCAGTTAGTTTATCTATGTTTAGAACAGTCCGAGTGAGGTAATGAATTGAGAGGGTTGATTTACATCCACAGATATTTTGAGACTTATTTATTAGTTACAACAACAAAAGTAATTAGTATTCTGATATTTGTAGATTATTTTAATGATAAAATGACATTAAGCTATTAATATAGCTTATCTTAAGCTATTTAAAGCATGCTCTGAAAGCCTGTGTAAAAGAGTATAAACTGAACTTTAAGGTGCCTCCATTTACTAAGGGTTTTGAAATTCAGAAAATTAAATTCAGAACACTGACCTTTTTACTGTAAAAGAATTTCCTTGTGCTAGTGAAATTTGGATTGCAGACGTGTCAGTGAATTTATTACTCAGTTGCAGTGAGTCTCCAGAGGGTGAGAATTTGAGAGAAACAGAAGTCACCTTATTTTATTCATGAAGCAGAGTGGTTTCTATTCTTCTGTCAAGAGCAAAGAAATAGTTATTTCTGAAACTTAAGAGTGGTGGAAGAAGCAAAAAATATAAAAACATTGTAGGAGGCTTTAAATTTTGTAAGCAAATTTTGCTATTCTTACTGGTCAGAATTACACTAAATTAGAGAGAGTTGAGGGGAGCTAATTTTTTCTAGCCTTCATAAGTGCGAGTTAGACATTTTAATACTAAGTATAATTCAGTATAACAGGCTGAAATGAGGTAGGTGAAGACCTGAGTTTTGCTACAGCATTACTGCCCTTAAAAACTGTGCCCAAAATATAAAAGTGTGAAAGTTTGGAACTTGGAATAATTTTATTGCAGTCTTCCATCACATGGGAAATAATTAACCTATCTCATTGCAAGGTTACGTGAAGACTCAGCTAATCATCTCTATTGCAAATGTTTAATTGGCAAAAAGCAACTCGTGTTAAATAAAATTACTGTATACTATCAGCTGGGTAAAACGGTTATTATTGAAATAATATGAATGTGGTCAGAGCATTGTAGTGGAGACTGAAGTATTCTGTGTGAGTTAAAGATCTTGAGTTGTATTGTAGATGCAGTGTCCTGCCCAGTTTTATCTGTCTCCTAAAATTTTCTCTGTAGTATTTATTACCTTATAGCCTTAGGCTCAAGGAATACAGATAGCAAAATTCTACTACCTCTTCTTAACCCCTTTCTTAAAATATTCTCTCTTTTTCCTATGTCTCTCTCTGACATAGTAAACCCAAAAGATTGTGTTACTCCTCTGTGAAAATTACACACTTTTCCTTTAAAATTGTTTTATAGTAAGGCTTTGTTTATAACTTTTCCAGTATTGGTACATCTTGCTTCTGACCCATACCCCAAGTAGAAAAGAAAAGGGAATAATGGAGCATTGTTTTTCCACATTATTCTTCAGGGCATCAGGTTCTCCGGTGAAAGAGTATAATTAAGTGAGATGCCTACTCGTCATACTTAGGACACTTGGCACATTTCTTTTAGACTTGTAAATACAAATGTAAAGCTTGTTATTGTTTATACATTAAAGAAGAAGCTTTCCAAAATAAAACTGAAATTCAGAATATCACATTATAATTAAAGTTTGTTTATATAGCTTTGACAACTCGAGAGCATCCCTTAAAATTCTAGCATTAAGGACATTTTAAAATTGCATGAAATTCAGAGCCCATTAGTAAAATTGTTAATTTAAAGCCCTGATGTAAATTGCAAATTTTAGAATTTATTTTTAACTCTTATTTATCACATGCTGTAATGTATGTATATAAGTTTCTGTGGCTTAAAGCAATGTCATTACTTGAGTTTGTGTGGTGTGAATAATTATTTGATTGTCAATACCATATGTGCCCATTAAAATTCTTTTTAATTGCAAAATATTTCAAATATACATAACTAATAATAATATAAATGCCCTTGTACTCTTCATAAACTATTTTGCCATATTTGCTTCTGATTTTTAAAGAAATAAAATGTTACTCTTTTGTACTCTTCCCTGAGACCATCTCCTCCTTCCCTCATTGGTGCTCACCCACCCTCCTGAAGTTGGTATGACTCCTTCCTGCTTAAGATTTTATATTTTTACCACGTTTCTGTCCATAAATAATACAGCAGTTTTTCAAAATTTTGTGATGTGTTCTTTTGTAGTTTCCCTTTTCGTTCAACATTACTGCTGTTTTGTATCACTATGGCAGTTTGCTTATCATTTCGCTCACTGATGGTCATTTCAGTTGTTACTCTTTGCCCTTTTGAACAGCGCTGCCAGTGGACACTCTTGATAATATTTTCTTATGCAGATGAAACGTGCTAGGTATTCTGAACACATGCCCCCAAATGGAATTTCAGGTAATAGATATTCTGATTTTAGATGTGTGCTCTGTGACTTTGTTGTTGTTCAGTCGCTAAGTTGTGTCTGACTCGTACATGTTGACAGATTGCTCTCCAAAGTGGCGTGTAACTTTGTGCTCTCAAAGGCAGTACAAGAGGATTCTGGTTTTCCCAGGTCATCACCAAAACACTTAGTCTTATCACTTTTAAAGTTTTCCAGTCAGAGCTGTGAGATAGTAGCTCTTTGTTTTCATTTGTATTTCCCTGGCTACCATGAATCTTAGCTTTATTCCATATGTTTATTGGTCCTTATTTTGTGAATATATCATCTGTATGCCTGTTTTCCTTGCAGATTGCACGTTATGGATCCTAATGTTTTATCTCTTACAGGGATTCTGGCAGGTGGCTTGACATTAACATGGTCTTTGGCTGTCTGTAATTATACAGAATTTTTCAGTTAAATTTAGTCAGATTGATCATTCTTTTTCTTTATGACTGAGGCTTTTCTGTGTTCGTTTTTAAAAACTGGTTCCTTCCCTGAGGTTTAAAAATATATATGTGTATATTACATATTTTGTTCTAAAAGTTACGAATTTCAACATATACCTAATTTACCTGAAACGCAATTTTGTGACTGTTAGCTAGAAATCCTATCCCATATTGGTAGCCAGTTTTCATAATATTATTTATTAAATAGTCTATCCATTACCCTTTGACTTCACAGTGCCTCCTCATTTACAGTACCAAATCTTGTATGTGTATTAGTTTCCAGTCTCTATTCTATTCCATTGGTCTGTTTATCTGTATTAATTCTATGAATATATATTTTTTCTTTAAAAAATAGCTTTACAGTTAATCTTGCAGAGTAGGCGAGTAGTCTAGTCTTATTCTTCTTTAAGACTTTTCTTAGATAGACATGTCCTCTACTGTCCAAGAACTCTCTTAACTCCCTTTTCCCCTGCTGTGTTCTCTCATGGCCAATTTGCCCTTACTATAATGAGTCATCTTATGGAAGAATCTGGTAGGTGTCCACCCTAGGCTTTAACTGGTGGGACCAGGAGGCTCTTTTGGCTTTGCCAAATTTTATATTTAAGGTTTTACAGTCCAGTTATTCTCTGTATGGTTTTTAAAATTAGGCAAAAATTTTGTATGTTTATGAATGAAATCCTTGAACCTCACCATGAATTTTTCTTTCTGTTTTATAAGAAGAAAGTTTTAGTCGTGTAGTTGTGTCTGACTCTTTGCAATGCCATGGACTGTAGCCTGCCAGGCTCTTCTGTCCATGGGATTTCCCAGACAAGAATACTGGAGTGGGTTGATACCTGTTTTACACAAATTTCTGCAAAAGGACTTTTGGGCCAAGGAGAGTGTTTAGCATGAGGGTCAGCTAGTTCCAGTAGCTTTGACAGTGTTTTTTTTTTTTTTTAAACTGATTTTCTTTTTAAAGAGAGCAACTTCTTTGGGTAGCACAAAAGCATGAATAATTTGTATATTTGTTGTCCAGATTTTATGGAGGTACCTGAGGAGGTTAAGAAACCTCAGTTTCCATGGCATTCCAAATTGACGTGTTATCTCAAAAATACTGGCTGCAGTATACAATTTACTCTTTTGTATTTAGGAATATTATGTACCCTATAGAAGACCATAAGTTTGACCACTGGAGTCTACCTAGTTAAGTATTGGATACTAAAACACTCTAGTGTAGTTATTGTATAGCCAGAGGGTATTGCTCCTTTTCATTCTTTAAGACCCATTAACAATCGGTTATCTATAAGAACTTAGGAGTGGAGCGTTCAACACGTCTATTCTGAGCGTGGGTTTCTTTAACTGTGTATGTATAACCATGGGAATTTATTTCATCAGCTAAAGTTAAGAGAATTTCTCAATATGAGAAGGCATACATTTCTAGTGTATAGTTGATAGTAAAATGAGAAGGAGAAAGTGAAGATATACATTATATAGTATCATCAGATTTACTTTTGCACATTGATCTTGTACCCTGCGACCTTGCTGAACTTGTTTACTAGTTCTAATAGTGTGTGTGTGTGTGTGTGTGTGTGTGTGTGTGTGTTTATAACTTAGAATTTTCTATATATAAGGTCTTAGCATTGGCAATAGTGATGGTTTATTTCTTCTCCAGTCTGGATGCCTTTTATTAGACATCTGACTAGAAACTCCAGTATTGAATAGCAGTGGGGAGAACAGATAATATTTGTTTCATTCCTGATCTTAGAGGGTAAGCTTTCAGTCTTTCAGCATTATGATGCTAAGCTGTGGTTGATACAGTCAAACTTAAAGGTGACCTGAGTACAAGTTCTGAAGATACTTCAACTAATTAATCTAGGCTGCAGTTTTTTGGTGCAAGAGAAAATAAGCTGGTGGCTCAAAGGATGGGCTGTAGGAGGCAACAGATTTTTTATTTTTGTCATGCTCTTGAAAAACCATTAGAGCAGAAATTCTCAGCCTCACTACTGTTAGCATTTTGGGCTGCAAAATTCTTTGTTTTGGGGACTGTCCTGGGCATTGTAGGATGTTTATCTGCATCCCTGGCCTCTATATTTGTTCAATGCCAGTGCACCATCCTTTTGAGAACCAGAAATGTCCAGGCATTGCTAAACGTTCTCCAGGTGGTAAAATTGTCCCTCGGTGACAGTCATTGCCTTATAACATGGACTAAGTAGGCACCATTCAATAGAAATACAGTGTGAGCCACATATGCTATTTTCAGTTCTCTTGTAGCCTAAAATTTAAGAATAGGTGAAATTTTAAAAACACATTTTGTTTAACTTGCTATCCATAGTACTATTTCAATATTTAATCAATAAGAATTAGGTACTTTATGTTCTTTTCTCACATTGTCTTTGAAATTCAATGTATTTTAAATTTATAGCACATTCCAATTTAGATAGGAAATTTTCATCAGAAATCCTTTATTTGATTTCAGAAAATTTACTGTTAAAAAATAAATTCATGTGCCCAGGTTTTTCCCAAATGCACTTGAAGGTCTTCCAATAACTGGATCTGGTGTCCCTTTTGATATTTTCATTAATTAAATAAAAATTTGAAATTTTGTTTTTCAATCACATTTGCCACATTTCAAGAGATCACTAACTACATGTTGCTAGTGGCTATTGCATTGGACAGTACAGGCTTAAGCTTACATGTCTGCACAAAAAGAACAGCTTATGATACTCGAGAAAGAATCAGCCTAGACCCTTAAATTCACCTCCAAATACTTTACCTGTGTCTTGAGAGCCTTTTGCCCATAAAATTCTGGGATTGTAGCTTATCCTTGGTTAATTTTTGAATCATGCATAGTGTAGTTGTATGTCAAAACCAGCTATACTTTGGTCATACGTAGCATTTTCCAGAATTTTGAAAAATAATTCTGTGGTAAATTTTACGTGGCAGTTTCATTTATGAAACAAAACCTTACCTATTAAATTGTTGTATCGTGAGGAAAGTACTAAATTCTGATAACGGTCCCAAAATAATCATTAAAGATTGTTGGGCATTTCCACTATTGAGTGGTTTTAGTACTCCGAGGAATCTGATGTTCTGTGGTTCTAGAATTATTAGTATGTAAAGTTACCCATATCTGTATATTGTTGTTCATCTATATTTAAAAGGCCAGGGCCCTGGAGAAGGGAATGGCAACCCACTCCAGTATTCTTGCCTGGAGAATTCCATGGACAGAGGAGCCTGGTGGGCCACAGTCCATGGGGTCGCAAAGAATTGGACACGACTGAGGGATTAACACTAACTAATGTTTCCTGGAGTAAGTTACTGGGGAGATTTTGGCTAGTTGTCCTGTTTTTTAGTCATTACAGAACGTGAATTCTTCCCCTGGCCTTCCTGCTTATGGTATTATTAACACAGCTGCCCATTTCTCATAGAACAGAGAACCTTTTGGTCTTATTTTTGTTTTGTATATCATCTGCTTTATCTTGAAGGTCAGAAGTTTGTTTTGATTTCTAGATTTTTGACGTGTTAGTGACATGTTGAAGATCATCGCAGTTGGTACTTCTGGAGTCGATTTTCAAAAAATAGGCAAGCCTGTCTTCACGTTTGCTTTTGAGGATACTCTAGAATGTTGTTTGAAATTTTTTCTGGATTTGTTTTGGAATCTACTGCTTACTCACCTCATCGTTTTATGTTTGTTTGTTTATAGTTTTGCTTTTCATTAAGACTTTTCCTAAAGCAAAGGCACCTGAAATGCCTTAATCATACATTTCCTGTTTGCTTTCTCCTTCCAGGTCATTCCTTGAATTATGAAGAGCTGAATATTTAAGCCATCTCCTAGCTTTTTGTGTTGTTTTTGTTGTCATTGTTTTTGCTGGTTTTGACTCTTTTGCCCTCATCTTAGGGGCTGGCTGATAATTAAGTGAACTGTTTGGTACAAACTTAGTAGTCCAGGACAATAAAAAGCTTACAAAATCTGAACTTTGTATAAACCTCTCTTTCTAAGGTTAAGAAAAATCCTTGATGAAAGCTCTCAACTTGATTCTAGATCAAGGTTCAAAGATCAGTTTCTTTAGATCTGTATTCTGGTGTATTAGTTTTGAAGGGATATGTATAATGTAAATGATCTGTGTTAAGAAAAACTTGCAGGAAATGATTACTTGTTTGGGAGGTAAAAGAAGGTGCAGAAGGATAGAACGGATTTTAGTGGTAGAGATACAGCTGGGTAGAGAGAAAGGTGCAAGCAGGGTGGGTTTCAGAAGGTTAAAAGAGGAATTAACTGGTATTTCTTTCAGAGAGGCTTTCTAAGAGTCTTTGTTTCATTTGAGGCCTCAGCAGTTGACTGTTGAATGCTTTAGCCTTTTCCCCCCTGATTTTTCTAGAGCTCCTTTGAAATATATAAACTTTGACCTATCAGAAGTTCCCTATAATGGTTATTGTAATTCTAAAACAGTTTTAGCAAAAATCTCCCTTTATCAAGGTAAGCACAGGGGCTTGGATTATTGTGAGAATGCCGCCAGGAGAACGCCATGCCTCTGACGTAGACTACTCAACGACAGCAAGGAAGAGGCGCTATGTCAGTCAAGCGCGTTTGTTAATGACAGCGAGGTGTGTTTGCCAGTTAACAGCGCTGCTTGTTAATTCAGTGAAGCAGAGGATAGGAAGGAGCCACGTGATCAGGGATCCCAGCAATTGGTCCTGAAATACGGACTAAACAAAATGAACTTCTTTCACAAATTGCCAGGCCTTGCAGAGTACTCTTAAGGGGATCTCATCAGGGACTCAAAGCAAAGTTTGACCCAGTCATTTTAGCAGCCTGTTTTCATCCAACTAATGAACCATTAGTCTTTAGGGCCAACTTGTGTTGACTTGGAGACCTAGCTTACGCCTCCATCTGTTCCCTCTGAAGCACTTCCTTGTATGTTCGATGGACACAAGACAGTAAGGGACAAAATAAGAATATACAAGATAAGAATGTATATAAATAGATCAACAAGAAAGTGAAACCAAACCAAGCAGTGGGTCTGATCATCATAAATTCATATCTAAATGTACTCAGTAACTTTATACGAAGATCTGTTATTTGTTTAAAACTCTTAGATAAATGCAGCAGTTGGATCTCGAAGAACCTAGTCAAAGTTCAGATTGTTTTTGAGGGACTCACCTGGCAACAGATGTGAGAACTATTGGAGTTTGGGATTCCAGAGGCCACTGGTCTTCCTTGTTGGTCCAACGGTCCCCTGGGATACTGTCAGTGAGGTCTTATAAAAAAATCTTGATTTGAGGGTTGTCCAAGGGAGAGGTCAAGATTACCACTTGATATCTGAAACAAAATCTGTATTATTTAAGGGAAAGTTATGCTGGTTAGGCCTGTCATTTTGAGTAAATCCAACTGCTAATTTTACGTAAGGTTTTTGATTTGGGTATTGTTTTCGTGTTATGTTGGTTATAGAGGTGGAGTGGGTTGACGTCACCCTTACAAACATGGTTATTCTGGTAAGACACATTGGCCAGCTGGCTGTCAGAAGATTTACTGAAAAGCTTGTTGACTGGTTGACTTTCAAAAGTGTGAGACTCACTGAATGATTGGCTTCCAGAGGCAAGGTTACTTGATCAAGTTATTGTTGATTAAATAGATTCTGAGTTGGTTCTAATTCACTTTTTACTGGCTGTAGAACAGTCTTTTATCAGGACTGTGGAGAGAGAGGCTTTTTTATTCTTACTGGATTTGTTAGTTAAATAGCTTTTGCTGAATTTACTTCTTTTTCTAATAAAGCAAAATGCATGTAACATAAAATTAACTATTTTAAATGAACAGTTTAGTAGCATTTGGTACATTAAACAATTACTCCCCAACCTCCCACGCTGCCCCTGGTGACTACCAACCTGCTTTCTGTCTCTATGGATTTACCTATTCTGGGCATTTCATATAAATTGCATTGTACAACACGTGACCTTTTATGCCTGTCTTCTTGGACTTAGCATGCTTTTGAGGTTGTACCATGTATCAGTACTTCATTTTTTTTTTATGGCTGAATAACATTCCATGGCATGTATATACCACAACTTGATTATCAATCTTCTTTGATGGACACTTGGGTTGTTTCTATTTTTTCACTGTTGTGAATAGTGCTTCATCTATGGACACTTGTGTTCAATTATTCTTATGATTATCTGTTTTCAGTTCTTTGGGGTATGTACATAGGAGTAGGAAAGTGAAGTAAAGTGTTCGTTGCTCAGTCGTGTCTGACTCTTGGTGACCCCATGAACTATAGCCCGCCAGGCTCCTCTGTCCATCGGATTTTCCAGGCAAGAATACTGGAGTGGGTTGCCATTTCCTTCTCTAGGGGATCTTCCTGACCCAGGGATCGAACCCAGGTCTCCTGCATTGTGAGCAGATTCTTTACCTCTGAGCCACCAGGGAAGTCCATACATCGAAGTAGAATTGCTGGTAATTCTGTATTTAACTTTTTAAGGAAATACCAAACGGTTTTCCACAGCAGCTGCCAAATTTTACATTCTGCTTGAACAAGGTCATTGAGGGATCCACTCTCTTCACAGTCTCTCCAATACTTGTTATTTTGCATTTTTAAACATTATAGCCGTCCTAGTGGGTAGATAGTATTATCTCGTGGTTTTGAATAGAATTTCTCACGTGACTAATGATGTTGAGCATCTTTTCATATACTTGTTGATTGTGTATCTTCTTTGGAGAAATATCTTATTCATTTTTATTTCATTTAAACCCTTGTCTAGCCTTTTTTCAAATTTATTCATTTTTGCCTGTGCTCGGTTGGGTCTTCATTGCTGCACGTGGGCTTTCTGTAGTTGTGCACAGGGACTACTCTAGTTGCAGTGTGAGGGCTTCATTTTGCGGTGGCTTCTCGTTGCAGAGCATGGGCTCCAGGGCGCAGGCTCAGCAGTCGTGGCATATGCGCTCAGTGGTTGCAGCTTGTGGACTCTCCAGAGTGCAGGCTCAGCAGTCGTGGCACACAGGCTTAGTTGCCCTGTGGCATGTGGGATCTTCCTGGACCAGGGATTGAACCAGTATCCCCTGCATTTCAAGGCGGATTCTTTAATCACTGGACCACCTGGGAAGCCCTGCTCATTTTTAAATTGGGATAAAATTTTGTTGTTGCTGTTAACATTTTTTTTTAAATTATTCTCTGGATACTAGACAAGATCTAGTTTAGTATTAGAAGGATATTAATATTCCTCAGTTTTAGGAGAAGTTCTTGTGAATTCAGTATTGATTAGGTTTGGTTCTGCATGACAAAAAATCCAAAATAAATGTGGTTTACACAAGAAAGAAATTTCTCTCTTTTGTAAATGAAGTCTAAATATAAGCAGTTTGGGGCCCTAGCTTTCTTGTGTATGAAGATGGACCTAGGTTTCCTATGTATGTGTATAGACCTAGGTTTCTTGTGTATGAAGATGGACCTAGGTTTCCTATGTATGTGTATAGACCTAGGTTTCTTATGTCATTGCTCCACTATCCTCAACATGTGACTCCACTCCATTGTCCAAGGTGCCTGCTCAGGCTCCAGCCATTTTGGGTACTTTACACTCAGCACCAAGTCTCCTTGCTTTGTGAGGGCTTTCTCTAGTTGTGGTGAGCCAGGGCCAGCTCTTTGTTGCAGTGCACAGGCTTCTCACTGTGGCGGCTTCTCTTGCTGCAGACCATGGGCTCTAGCACGTGGGCTCATTAGTTGTGGCACACAGGCTTTGTTGCTCTGTGGCATGTGGAATGTTCCTGGACCAGGGATTGAACCCATGTCCCCTGCTTTGGCACAAGGATTCTTATCCTCTGTGCCACCAGGGAAGTCCAGAAAGGATTTACTTTTTGACTCCAGCAGCAGGTAGTTTGCATAAAAACAGATCACTGGGAGAATTAACTGGTTCATGACTGATTTTCAGTCCTTTTGAGGGTTGGTATAGTTACATTTCATCCAGCATTCTTTCACCTCAGCTGATCTTGAACTTCAGTTTTGGTTTATCCCCATACCTATAAGACTGTGTTCAACTCTATTTACCTTATCAACCTCTGGACTACCATTTTCTGCTCAGCTTTTCCCACCTTTAGCTTTTCAGTCTTCAGTTCCATTCAGTTCAGTTGCTCAGTCATATCAGACTGTTTGAGACCTCATGGACTGCAGCATGCCAGGCTTCCCTGTCCATCACCAACTCCTGGAGCTTGCTCAAACTCATGTCCATCGAGTCAGTGATACCATCCAACTGTCTCATCCTCTGTCGTCCCCTTCTCCTCCTGCCTTCAATCTTTCCCAGCATCAGGGTCTTTTCCAATGAGTCAGTTCTTCGCATCTGGTGGCCAAAGTATTGGAGCTTCAGCTTCAACATCAGTTCTTCCAATGAACACTCAGGACTGATCTCCTTTAGGATGGATTGGTTGGGTCGTCTTGCAGTCCAAGGGACTCTCAAGAGTCTTCTCCAACACCACAATTCAAAAGCATCAACTCTTTGGTGCTCAACTTTCTTTATGGTTCAACTCTCACATCCATACATGACTACTGGAAAAACGATAGTTTTGACTAGACGGACCTTTGTTGGCAAAGTAATGTCTCCGTTTTTCAATATGCTCTCTGGGTTGGTCATAGCTTTTCTTCCAAGGAGCAAGCATCTTTTAATTTCATGGCTCTAGTCACCATCTTCAGTGATTTTGGAGCCCAAGAAAATAAAGTCTGTCACTATTTCCATCATTTCCCCATCTCTTTGCCATGAAGTGATGGGACCCAATACCAATGATCTTAGTTTTCTGAATGTTGAGTTTTAAGCTAACTTTTTCACTCTCCTCTTTCACTTTCATCAAGAGGCTCTTTAGTCTTCACTTTCTGCCATAAGGGTGGTGTCATCTGCATATCTGAGGTTACTGATATGTCTCCCGGCAATCTTGATTCCAGCTTGTGCTTCATCCAGCCCAGCGTTTCTCATGATGTACTCTGCATATAAGTTAAATAAGCAGAGTGGCAATATGCTGCATTGATATACTCTTTCCCCAATTTGAAACCAGTACGTTGTTCCATGTCCAGTTCTAACTGTTGCTTCTTGACCTGCATACAGATATCTCAGGAGGCAGGCAAGATAGTCTGGTATTCTCATCTCTTTCAGAATTTTCCACAGTTTATTGTGATCCACCGAGTCAAAGGCTTTGGCATAGTCAATAAAGCAGAAATAGATGTTTTTCTGGAACTCTCTGTTTTTGTGATCCAATGGATGTTGGCAATTGGAACTCTGGTTCCTCTGCCTTTTCTTAATCCAGCCTGAACATCTGGAAGTTCACAGTTCCCATACTGTTGAAGCCTGGCTTAGAGAATTTTGACCATTACTTTGCTAGCGTGTGAGATGAGTGCAATCATGTGGTAGTTGGAACATTCTTTGGCATTGCCTTTCTTTGGAATTGGAATGAAAACTGACCTTTTCCAGTCCCGTGGCCACTGCTGAGTTTTCCAAGTTTATGGGCATATTGAGTACAGCATTTTCACAGCATCATCTTTTAGGATTTGAAATACCTCAGCTGGAATTCTGTCATCTCCACTAGCTTTGTTTGTAGTGATGCTTCCTAAGGCTCACTTAACTTCGCACTTCAGGATGTCTGACTCTAGGTGAGTGATCACACTGTCGTGGTTATTTGGGTCATTAAGATCTTTTTTGTATAGTTCTGTGTATTCTTGCCACCTCTTCCTAATATCTTCTGCTTCTGTTAGGTCCATACCATTTCTGCCCTTTATTGTGCCCATCTTTGTATGAAATGTTCCCTGGGTACCTCTTATTTTCTTGAAGAGATCTCTAGTCTTTCCCATTCTATTGTTTTTCCTCTGTTTCTTTGCATTGATCACTTAGGAAGGCTTTCTTATTTCTCCTTGCTATTCTTTGGAACTCTGTATTCAAATGGGTATATCTTTCCTTTTCTCCTTTGTGTGTTGCTTCTCTTTTCTGAGCTATTTGTGAGGCCTCCTTAGACAACCATTTTGCCATTTTGCATTTCTTTTTCTTGGGAATGGTTTTGATCACCGCCTCTTGTACAGTGTTATGAACCTCTGTCCATAGTTCATCAGGCACTCTGCCGATCAGATCTAATCCCTTGAGTCTATTTCTCACTGCCACTGTATAATCGTAAGGGATTGGATTTAGGTCATACCTGAATGATCTAGTGGTTTTCCTTTCTTCAATTTAAGTCTGACTTTTGCAATAAGGAGTTCATGGTCTGAGCCACAGTCAGCTCACAGTCTTGTTTTTGCTCACTGTATAGAGCTTCTCCATCTTTGGCTGCAAAGAATATAATCAGTCTGATTTTGGTGTTGACCATCTGGTGATGTCCACGTGTAGAGTCGTTCTTTATGCTGTTAGAAAAGAGTGTTTGGTATGACCAGTGTGTTCCTTGGCAAAACTGTTAGCCTTTGCCCTGCTTCATTTTGTACTCCAAGGCCAAATTTTCCTGTTACACGAGGTTTCTCTTGACTTCCTACTTTTGCATTCCAGTCCCCTATGATGAAAAATACATCTTTTTCTAGAAGGTCCTGTAGGTCTTCATAGAACCGTTCAACTTCAGCTTTGTGGTTGGGGCATAGTATGATATTGAATGGTTTGCCTTGGAAATGAACAGAGATCATTCTGTCGTTTTTGAGATTGCATCCAAGTACCACATTTTGAACTCTTTTGTTGACTATGAGGGCTGCTCCATTTCCTCTAAGGGATTCTTGCCCACAGTAGTAGAAGTAATGGTCATCTGAATTAAATTCACCCATTCTAGTCCATTTTAATTCACTGATTCCTAAAATGTCAATATTCCCTCTTGCCATTTCCTGTTTGACCACTTCCAATTTACCTTGGTTTATGGGCCTAACATTCCAGGTTCCTATGCAGTATTGTTCTTTACAGCATCAGACTTTACTTCCATCACCTGTCACATCCACAACTGGGCGTTGTTTTCACTTTGGCTCAGAGCCCCTTCATTCTTTCTGGAGCTATTTCTCCACTCTTCTCCAGTAGCATATTGGGACCTACTGACCTGGGGAGTTCATCTTTCAGTGTCCTATCTTTTTGCCTTTTCATACTTTTCAGTCTTGGGCCACTGCTTATGAATTGGCAGTTACCATAAGGGGAAAACAAATGCTAAATAGCCTCATTTCTGTACTTCCCTTCTGGGCATGGTCTTGAGCCTTCAGTCCTTACTGCTTCGGTAGCCCTGGTCTTTTCAAGTAGACCATAAAGATTTCTCCATCTTTATATTGGTATGTATGGTGCTGGTTTAGTTGCTAAGTCATGTCCGACTCTTGCGACTGCATGGATTGTAGCTCGCCAGCCTCCTTCGTCCTTGGGATTTCCCCAGCAAGAATTCTGGAGTGAGTTGCCATTTCCTTCTCCAGGGGATCTTGCCAACCCAAGGACTGAAGCTGGGTCTCCTGCATTGCAGGTGGATTTTGTATCTATAACTACATCTAATATTTGGCCAGGACAGTTGGCCTGATAAAATGTTAGTCTACAATAGCCAAAATCAGATGTCCCCACAATCTGTTGCGTGACCAAAGCTCCCACTAGGGGAAAGCAGTTACCTAGATTATTCCTAGAATATCAGTTCTGTTCATTTTCTCCTCTCCTTTTAGAAACTTTATAACCTTCAAAGCAATACTATATACACACATAGCATTTTGGTATCTCTGCTTGAGCACTTTTCAGGACCCCTTATCGCTCTGTCATGTCTCGGTCTATGTAGAGCTTTCACACGCCTTCACCATCTCACGCTTGGATGGAGAGAGGCTGTGTGGTAGAAACACTGGTGAAGCGAGCTATAGATCATACTTTCCCTTTTTATTTGATCTCAAACTAGAATCTGATCTGTCTTGGTTCAGGAACTTTCACTGTGTTTTAGTTTGAATTTAGGTTAGTCTTTTCATCTGGATACTTTGTAGATTCTGTGTCTACAAAGTGACTCACATTAAGAGACTATATAATATTCAGACTTTTGCAGAGTAAGAACATACACAGATATACCAAGTCAATCCTTGAGTTAAACTTTGTTTCTTTTCTTCTCCCAAATGCTCACCAGTGTGAAGGCTTTCTGAATGATAGGTGACTCACTGTCCACACCCTCCAACTCTCTTTCAGATAAATTCATCAGTATAACTTTGGACAATATGCAGAAGTGACTGCATTTTAATTCATAAGCAGAGACCCTCATTGATACTATATTTACTCCTAAATGTGAGACAGTAAATACCCTTCAGATCAGATCAGATCAGTCGCTCGGTCGTGTCCAACTCTTTGCGACCCCATGAATCGCAGCACACCAGGCCTCCCTGTCCATCACCAACTCCCGGAGTTCACTCAGACTCACGTCCATCAAGTCAGTGATGCCATCCAGCCACCTCATCCTCTGTCGTCCCCTTCTCTTCTTGCCCCCAATCCCTCCTAGCATCAGAGTCTTTTCCAATGAGTCAACTCGTCGCATGAGGTGGCCAAAGTACTGGAGTTTCAGCTTTAGCATCATTCCTTCCAAAGAAATCCCAGGGCTGATCTCCTTCAGAATGGACTGGTTGGATCTCCTTGCAGTCCAAGGGACTCTCAAGAGTCTTCTCCAACACCACAGTTCAAAAGTATCAATTCTTTGGCGCTCAGCCTTCTTCACAGTCCAACTCTCACATCCATACATGACCACAGGAAAAACCATAGCCTTGACTAGATGAACCTTTCTTGGCAAAGTAATGTCTCTGCTTTTGAATATACTATCTAGGTTGGTCATAACTTTCCTTCCAAGGAGTAAGCGTCTTTTAATTGCATGGCTGCAGTCACCATCTGTAGTGATTTTGGAGCCCAGAAAAATAAAGTCTGACACTGTTTCCGCTGTTTCCCCATCTATTTCCCATGAAGTGATGGGACCGGATGCCATGATCTTCATTTTCTGAATGTTGAGCTTTAAGCTAACTTTTTCACTCTCCACTTTCACTTTCATCAAGAGGCTTTTGAGTTCCTTTTCACTTTCTGCCATAAGGGTGGTGTCATCTGCATATCTGAGGTGATTGATATTTCTCCCAGCAATCTTGATTCCAGCTTGTGTTTCTTCCAGTCCAGCATTTCTCATGATGTACTCTGCATATAAGTTTAAACAGGGTGACAATACACAGCCTTGACAAACTCCTTTTCCTATTTGGAACCAGTCTGTTGTTCCATGTCCAGTTCTAACTGGTGCTTCCTGACCTGCATACAGATTTCTCAAGAGGCAGATCAGGTGGTCTGGTATTCCCATCTCTTTCAGAATTTTCCACAGTTTATTGTGATCCACACAGTCAAATGCTTTGGCATAGTCAATAAAGCAGAAATAGATGTTTTTCTGGAACTCTCTTGCTTTTTCAATGATCCAGTGGATGTTGGCAATTTGATCTCTGGTTCCTCTGCCTTTTCTAAAACCAGATTGAACATCAGGAAGTTCATGGTTCACGTATTGCTGAAACCTGGCTTGGAGAATTTTGAGCATTACTTTATTAGCGTGTGAGATGAGTGCAATTGTGCGGTAGTTTGAGCATTCTTTGGCATTGCCTTTCTTTGGGATTGGAATGAAAACTGACTATTAACAGGAAGATTGATTTTTGGAGAGCACATGGGAGTTGAGAGAGTAAAGTTTAGGTAAAACAGAGTTTAGCAAATAGAACACAAGACTTTTTCAAGAGATGCTTGTTGTGCATGGAGAATTTTAAGTGAATCTGTTATGTGGGACATGGGTTTGGGTAAACTCCGAGTTGGTGATGGACAGGGAAGCCTGGTGTGCTGCGGTTCATGGGGTTGCAAAGAGTCGGACACAACTGAGCGACTGAACTGAACTGAAACTTCCTCGGGTGATTCTGAATGTAACCAAACTAAAAATAAATTCTAGATTCTTCTCACTCTGGTCCTACAGTCCTGCTAATTGACTTTCATAAATACGGTTGACCCTTGAACAACACGGGGGTTAGGGCACTGGTCCCTTCTGCACATCAATAATCCACATGTAACTTTACAGCCAGACCCTCCATGGCCTCCACGGATTCAACCAACCACAGATTGTGAAGTACTGCAGTGTCTTTATTGAAACAAATCTGTGCACAAGTAAGTGGACCTGTACAGTTCAAACCCATGTTGTTCAAGGGTCAACTGCATATTTTAAATGGGGGTTTGGGGGGGAACTACAGAAGAGGTTCCCAAACTTAGTTAAGGTAATTTGACATTTCTTGAAAGATACATGAGGACTCTTTAAAAAGAAAAAAACAAAAAACCTTTTTATCTATTAATTATTTACATGTTGGCTGCACTGGGTCTGTGGCGCAGTTCGTGGGCTTCTCCTGCTGTGGCAAGCACACTGGCAGCTTCTTGCGGCGCACGGGCTTCTAGAGTTGCAGCATGCGGGCTTCTTTTGCTGCAGGGTGCAGGCTTAGTTGCCCCCTCAACAGAGATGGAACCTGTGTCCCCTGCGCTGGAAGGCAGATTCTGAACCACTGGTCCACTAAGGAAGTCCCTAAGCTCTTAAATATATGATTAATCTGAGTGTTGAGTTTATTTACATACAACTCTCCCTGATCTAAGAAAAAAATTAGATCAGTTTGCAATGTATAAGAAGAAAATAGAAATATATGATAGAGGATAAAAAGTGGGAGAAATGTGACTAGAGAGAAGAATGGAAGCAGAAGCCACTCTAAATAATAGAAGAGAATGGAGACAATAAGCATGTAAACTTAAAAATTTTTTATATAAAAAACTGCTTCATTATAGAATAGATTATCACTGTACAAATGCCAACACAAAAGAATGAAGGTTCCTCTATTCCCACCTGTTATGCATTGGAGGAGGAAATGGCAACCCACTCCAGTGTTCTTGCCTGGAGAATCCCAGGGATGGGGGAGCCTGGTGGGCTGCCGTCTATGGGGTTGCACAGAGTCGGACACTATTGAAGCAACTTAGCAGCAGCAGCAGCATGTACCTTTTGAGAATTTCTTATATACACATACACACAAACATTCTTGGTTAGTTTTTAAAAAATATACATATAGGCTAACATTATTTTACAACTTGCTTTTTTTCACTGATCAGTTTTACATAACGAACCCCTTCTGGTTCAGTATATACAGACGTGACTCATGTTTAATGGCTGGAGATGTTTAGTAACATGAATATATTGTGCTTTATTTTACCAATCCCTTTGCTGATGGACAGTTAACTTCATTGTTCTGCCATTACAAGTAATGCTGAAATGAACATCCTCTTCATGTATAATTAAGTGTAACTTTTTCATTATATATTCTCCACATATAATACATATACATATGTGAAATTCAATATATATATATTTACTTGCATTTGTGCAAATATTCCTGTAGGTGACTGCTGGGTAAAAGGAAATGCCCTACCTGCCTGCCTTTTTCTAGATAACAAATTTCTGACAATTTTACTTGTTAACTAAGAAAAAACTTTCAGTTTCAAAATATGCCAAAAGCATTCAGCTTTAAGTAGCACACACTGTAGATCAGGACTTGGTGAACTTGAGGACTGAAAGCATTTCTTGGCCTGCTTGCCTGGAAAGGGCAGTTGTCCCTTGTAGACCTTTTGTCTTCATTATTTTCAAAATTTCTTCTAAAATGAAAATTAAAAGATAAAATCCAATTAAATCATTTGGTGAAGTGTGCACGATCACTACACAGTTTATTTAGTAACAGACTATTTACAAGTTCCACTCATCTGAGGAAACAGTGAACACCATGCAATTTCTATTAAAGTGAACTTGGACTTCAGATAGATGAGCGCACTCTGTATTTTCAGGGTGTTGCTGAGAACTTCTAGTCAAGAGTGAATGACTACGGTGCGGTGGTAGCCCGCTCTGGACTCAATAGAAACAGGAGTTATACTTGCTATTACAATAAATGATTCATTTTTGAGTTGCCTGGCTCTAATCTCTGCCCTATGTTCCTCCTTCTGGATGAAAAAAGCCAACAAGGGTATGGGCAAATCATACGGTGATGTCAAAAAGTGGCAGTAAACGAAGTAGCTTATTATTTTCAGGAGTATTGAAAAAAGTACAACCTTCCCTTTGTTAATATTTTACACTACAAAGACAAAACCAGGAAACTGGAGTTACCAAAAAAAAAACACACACACACACACACACAACCCACCTCCCCCTCAAACCACCAACACTAGTAATTATGATGTGATCTGAGGGACTGAGAATATATATATATTCTCATAAATATATATATATATTCACATAAAAATCAAACCTGAGATGTACAGAAAAGAGAAGAAAGATTACAGTCAATTTAGTTACCAACTAATCTGAAAGCCAGGATATAAAAATCACTATCAGGAGATAGCTTTCATGATAAAACTTCAGATTAACTAAAGAATATACAGCAGAACTGCCAATGACATAAAGACTAGAAAATAGAAAATTCACAGTATTGAAGGTCAGGTGTTAGAAGAAGAAATTACAGACTCTATATTTGAGTACTGGTTTATAAATTAGGGGAAAACCCCTCAAAAACACAATACTCTTTAAAATCAGAAAAATCTCCCTCTTAAAATCTCTCTCCTCTTCAACATGAACGCTATGTCTGTATGAGTAGCTGTCAGCAACTACATTCATTACCATTCTGGGTTACTTAATTATAGTCTTTGACACAATTAACCTTGATTTCAGCTAAGGAAATGGTTAAAAGATGAAATGATCTGTATTACCTGGATTGTTTTCTTTAATGGTGACTAAATAGAACAATCCTCTTGGTGAAAGGAGATCTGGAGCCAGTGGTAAGAATCTGTCTATGACTTCACGACCATTTCTGCCACCAGCCCAAGCCGCCTGTATCCCGCGACTCCCAACCTGTTAGAAAGACTGTTCTAAGTTACACACACACAAAAACGCAATCTTTTTGACAAGCTACGATGACCAAACAGGTATGTATTTTGTATTTTACGGCTGATGAGGAGGTGGCGGTAAAGTTGAATCTGTGACCCACTGTTTCCTAGCATGTGTAACCTTGTATGTAAGTCTCTAATCTTGATGAACTACTTTCCTTTCTCATCTGTAACATTAGGAAAGTAACACTTTTATTTCTACAGTTAGGAAAATGATCAAAAAACAATCTTTTTATCTATTAGGAACAAATGAGGAAGTATATTTAAAGTTTGAGAACAATGCCCTGCACTTAATAATGTGACTTAGTAATAGCTGTTACCATCAACATGTTTAAATTCCTCTATTTAAAACAGAACAATCAGAAAGAAACTAGATGGGAGAACTTGTATTATGAGAGATCTACTTCACAGCAACAAAGCTTGACAACATCCCACAGCAGCCGGCTCTCTTAGATACTCCGAGTATCACAGCCCTTTCTTAGGAACCCATTTATTATATAAAGGTACAAGGAAGCACTTTCTCCTATAACAATCTTATTATAGAAACAAAACCTTGAGAGTTTATATAGCATTAAAAATCTTTAGAGCCTTACCACTGTATATTGTTTCTAAAACTAAGGAATATATTGAAGAAATCACTCAAAAAACTATTTAAACTCTAATATAATAATTTTCTTCCTAATCCCTTTAATGGTTTTTGTTCATATTTCAGTTTAAATTATCTATGTACAGCTGTACACTCTACTTTCATTTGTCAAGGCATAAAAGCAGTTTCTTTCTACCTATAACCATGTTCATGTATAACTAAAAGAAGTATGTTCATACATCTTGAAAAAAAAACCTGTACTTTCCCCCTTTTACTGTTTTGTTCATCTGCTCCCCTCCCATCTTCTATACACACACACACACGTTTTTCTTTTTTGTCCATGTTCTACAAAGATAAGATTGTATCTACATTCTTACTTGTATCTTACTTTTCTCACTCAACAATACCTTATAGAAATCTCTTCGTGTGATCAGGTATAGTTCAATTTCCTTTTTAATAGCTACATAATATTTTATGGTATAAAAGTATCATCTCTTATTTAGCTGTTGCTGGGCATTCAGCATGTCCATTTGCTTAACTTTTTGTATTTAAATTATTCTCATACGTGTCATAAGCTTCTCCATATACTTTCCCACAAAGTTAATCATAGAAGGGCCTTTATCAGTTCCTCTGTTTTAATCAAGACTTCCCTGCTGGAGACTTCCTTTCCTAGCATTCCCAGAACTCCCTTTTTCTGGGGCTCATGTCTTCCTCCTCCTTGGCTTCCTCCCTTGTTTCGGAGGAGCCCACTCTCTGAATGTTTCACAGGGCACAGTGCTCTGTGGAAAGCGTGCATGGTGATGGCCCTGTTTAGCATGGACTAGGAGCCCTCGGTGCTGGACCCTTTCTACCTGCCTTCTGGGGATGCTCGGCCAGCTCTGTCTGCTTGCACTGGAGACGGCCCTTCACCAACCACAGTCTCACAGGCCACAGAGGGGAGTTCTCATCTTCGGAAGGAGGGTCACCTTTGGTGGCCTGCTGACTAACCTGCTCCTAATCCTTGACAGGTCACAGGTTCAAACCACAATATCTAACCTCACGTTTAGAGATGAACAGTAATTATAGACACAACTTTTTATATGCGCAAACTCCTGGTATTTGTATGTTACATCTCCTGGATCTAGCCTCTAAATTTCCTAACTTTTACCTTCATGATTTCATTCTTTTTATCTTCATAAACCAAAATATTTTATTTGGTTTCCAGACCACTGACTCAGGTCATGACAGAGACTACAGTCTCTCAATTTGTTTCCTAATGTTTTACATTGTAAAACGTGTTCTTAAGCTCCAAGAAATCTTTGTTATGCTGCCTTTTAACCCTGCTAACTGCTCTGCTAACAGAAGACACTAGCTTTCTCTGTTGGAACAGTGACAAAGCCCAAGACATTGCCCACACTCAATTATCTGCATAATTACATGCATAGCTTAGTAGTAGGAATGTGGCAGAAAGGAAGCCCAATCGTATTAGCATGTTCCCAGAATCTCCTCTTCATTCACTAGGCTTCCCAGTAGTTTGTGGGCCTGATAAACCAAGATTTACTTGTTTCTTTTCTGTTACATCTTAGGTTCATATTATTTGCCATCATACATAAAGGTGCAATAAACATATTTTTGTAAATTACAACTTTTATTCTGTTGTTAATGATTTTCCTAAATTACATCCAAAAGACTAGATTACTGGACTAAACCATTTTTGTTACTCATGATATTTATTTCCATAGTGCTTTCCTGAGCTGCATGTATTTTATTTAGCTGCATTTCCCTCAACTGCTGCTCACCTTATGACAATGACTTTCCTTCTCAAATGATTTCATATGTCAGGGGAGCAACAGCTTCTCAGTAGGAGCGGCAGCAGCAATGCAGACCTCTCCCTTCTTGGTGGAGATGAATGCAATATTTATCAGCCTTGCTGATAATCAAAGAATAAAATAGGTATAATAATTCAAAGGAAAGCAAGCTTTAGTCCATTACTGCACTTCTGTCTGCTTTGTCCATTCTTTCTTTAAATTGGGAAGTGGTTAATATGGTTGGCTTCCTTGGTGGCACAGAGAGTAAAGAATCTACTTGCAATGCAAGAAGCACAGGAGACGGGGGTCTGATCCCTGGATCAGGAAGATCCCCTGGAGAAGAAAATGGCAACCCACTCCAGTATTCTTGCCTGGGAAATTCCATGGACAGAGGAGCCTGACAGGTTACAGTCCGTGGGGTCACAAAGAGTTAGACATGACTGAATGCCTAACACTTCTTTTATTTTCTAACACTTCTAATATGGTTTACCTCTTCATGACTGAAAACTTTATAATTACGTATTTCAAGGTTATACCTTTTCCTACCTGAAGTGAGAATTGGTTCTCCTCCTCCCCCACTTCCAAATACTTGTGAAAGGAGGAAACCTGACCCTTTCAGAGATAATTCCTATGTGAATTTAAGGCTGATTAAAATATTTTGTTTTGCAGATTTGTTATTCATGACAAAGGTACACACACACTTACGATTTAAATACCATGGCCTGATATGGATGGGATTTTAAAGACTAGATATGGATCACAGTTTGAATTTTCATTAATTTCAGGCTCCTTTCCTATGTCTACCAATAGTATTCAATAATTGACAATTATGAGTAAAACCAGGCTTCCTTGATAGCTCAGTTGGTAAAGAATCTGCGTGCAATGCAGGAGATCTTGGTTCGATTCCTGGGTTGGGAAGATCTGATGAAGAACGGATAGGCTACCCACTCCAGTATTCTTAGGCTTCCCTTGTAGCTAGCTGGTAAAGAATCCATCTGCAGTACGGGAGACTTGGGTTCGATCTCTGGGTTGGGAAGATCCCCTGGCGAAGGGAATGGCTACCCACTCCAGTATTCTGGCCTGGATAATTCCATGGACTATACAGTCCATGTAGTCACAAAGAGTCAGACACAACTGAGTGACTTTCACTTTCACATGAGTAAACTCAGAGCAGTCTGTTATTAGCAGCTGACTGATGTCATATGATGAAGTACATTTGATCTGAGACAGAAAACAGCTGAAAATATTAGTAATTAAATTTTGCTGTACGTCTTACCTCTTCAGGTGGAGTCACAACATAAGGAGGATTAAACACAAGAAGATCAACACTTTGCTTCAATCTTGGTAGCAAGCCTTTGACCTAAAAAATGTTCAAGAGAGTCAGAATTTTAAGCTGGACCCAGAAATAAATAAATAAGTAGATGGTTGAATAGATGGATCAATCAATCAATCTTTAAATATATTCTCCCACGTTTTTAGACAAAATGTGTTAGAGGCCATATTTAAGACAGAAATGGAGATAAATATTTTTGTATTTTGATTCAGATAAAAAAAAAACATGTTTCCACCTATAAACAAGGAAAATAAGCTATTTATCAGAATGAACACTCCGCTCTTCAATAGCTTCAATAGCTACACTCTGGGCTCACTTTTAGAAGATAAAATAAGAAGAAGGCAAGCTCTCATATATGCTACATAGATTTGTACACAACTTTAAATTTATAGCTAACTTAAATACTTATTTTCTACAACTAAGGGAAATGTTTTATAAGATGACAGAAAACATATATTAATGACAAAAATACCAGATGATGGGGCTGTACTTTTCTTTGTACTTCTTTAGTAACTTGTAAATGGACTGGCTGAAACAATTATATATCAAAGAAAAAAAGAACTAAGAATAGTGGGAAGAGACACTAAAAACATAAGTTGTTCAGCATCTTATAAATCTTTGAACTGATATATCTTTCTATAGAATTATTCAGAACTGTTAAACTCTTAGTTTAAATACAATTCTAACTAAATTAATTGCTTGATATTCTAGCACAAGGGCTTCCCTGGTGGCTCAGCAGTAAAAGAATCTGCCTTCAACATAGGAGACATGGGTTCAATCCTTGGGTCAGGAAGATCCCCTGGAGAAGGGCATGGCAACCCAATCCAGGATTCTTGTCTGGAGAATCCCATGGAGAGAGGAGCCTGGCAGGCTACAGTCCACAGGGTTGCAGGGTTGGACACGACTGAATTGACTTAGCACACATCTATGCATTTCTAGCACAAAGCATATGAAAAGAGAGAGGAAGTGCTATCTATGGGGAGCAGTAAAATATGACAACATAAAGCAAGTGAAAAGACAAAGAGGAGAGAAAATAAAACGTCAGAATCACTGCAGAAAATAAAAACTTAGACTCTAATAAGCCTTGTCATCATCACATGCAGTACAGAATGATGACTGATATTCATATTAATGACCTTGAATCACTAAAAGGTAAAATTATGTTCAGTTTAAGAATGTAAGGAAGTGCATAAGACACATTTGAAGAAGACTTCCTTCTAAAACTAAAACGAAATACAAACTTTGTAAACAAACTCAATTATCCAAAACAATAGTTTTTGATAGTTGTGATAATATATGTCTAGTGTTCTGAATACAAGCAAATGTAAAGTTTTGCAAAGTGGGCTTCCCTTGTGACTCAGCTGGTAAAGAATCCGTCTACAAAGCGGGAGGCCTGGGTTCGATCCCTGGGTTGGGAAGATCCCCTGGAGAAGAGAATGGCTACCCACTCCTGTATTCTGGCCTAGAGAATTCCATGGACTGAATAGTCCATGGGGTCACAAAGAGTTGGACATGACTGAGCAACTTTCACTTCACTTCATACCTACGTCTTTTATTTTCTTTGCCACAAGTCAGCACTGAGTATTATGGTCAACTTTCACTATTGACAAAATGGATTCTGACAGCTTTAGAACTGACTTCCACCTTTAAAAGGCTGTGAGACCTCTAGATTCTGATTCAGAAAATCTGGGCATAAACTCTGGATTTATCACTGTATTAATTTAATGACTTTCAAAAATGTCCCTTACCTGTTAACAAATATAGATATTCCAAATTTCTTCTATCTCTAAAGTTTTATTATTATACCAGGAAAACATATATTTAATACTAGTTATGGACATATTAAAAAATTTCAAGAGCAAAATCACCATACTGATTTCATGTAAATCAACTGAGTACCTTTCTTGATAGTCTAATTTTTAATAATAGCACTAACAACTTCTAGTGATACAAAATTTCTTAGATCTTTGGCTTGATTCCTTAAATCATTTGTGAGTTTAAAAAAGAAACACCTCAAAACCTTATCAGTATAAGAGTAATATAGCTCTTTTTGCCGCATCTACTTCGAGAATGAAGACCATTCTCAGCAACCAGACTGTCGACATCCCAGAAAATGTCGACATTAACTTGAAGGGACCGACAGTTATTGTGAAGGGCCCCAGAGGCACCCTGCAGAGGGACTTCAATCACATCAATGTAGAACTCAGTCTCCTTGGAAAGAAAAAGAGGCTCCATGTTGACAAATGGTGGGGAAACAGAAAGGAACTGGCCACTGTTCGCACAATCTGTAGTCACGTACAGAACACGATCAAGGGTGTTACACTGGGTTTCCGTTACAAGATGAGGTCGGTGTATGCCCACTTCCCCATCAACGTTGTTATTCAGGAGAATGGTTCTCTTGTGGAAATCCGAAATTTTTTGGGTGAAAAATATATACGCAGGGTTCGAATGAGGCCAGGGGTTGCCTGTTCAGTATCTCAAGCCCAGAAAGATGAGTTGATTCTTGAAGGAAATGACATTGAACTTGTGTCAAATTCAGCTGCTTTGATTCAGCAAGCCACCACAGTTAAAAACAAGGATATCAGAAAATTTTTGGATGGTATCTATGTTTCTGAAAAAGGAACAGTTCAGCAGGCTGATCAATAAGATCTCAGTGATCCTGCTGCAGAAACAACAAGATAGCAGATGGTTTTATGGACTCAGGTGTGATGTTTTAAAGAGACAATAAAAACTCTTGATTTGAAAAAAAAAAAAGAAAAAAAAAAAAGAGTAATATAGGCCAAACAGCATGAAAGCATATTATATGTCTTAGGCCCACCTTGTACATACTATCATGATTTTTGCTTATAAAAAGTCATTAACATTTATAAGTAAAAAAAGGCTCAAAATTATCCAAATCTTACTCGTATAATCAAAAATATTCTGAAAAATGGAATTGAGAAATGTATGATGTGTAACTTAAAATAATGGTTCTGGAGTTGTCATCTGTTCTTTTCTACCTGCCCTGGACCCGTTCTGCCTTTCTTCTGATGACGTCTCCTTGACTTTCATTGAGGAAACTCTACCTCCGCTCCTTCTCGATAGGAGTGGTATGGGTAGGGTTTATTTCAACCCAGCTGTGGGAGTGGGACTACCACTCAGGCTCAAGTCAATCTCGTGCATATCCAATCCCCCTGGATCACAGTAACAGACTGAGAGATGGGCATATGACCAAAGTTGATACAAATGGTACTCAGTCTGGGGTTTCTGCTAGATTAACTGAAAATAGAAAGAAAAACTGTTTCTTTCCCTGTGGGGTTGCTGAGAAATAAGATATGGACATGCAAGCATCTTGCTACCACACAGCCAAAGACTGCAGAGGAACAGAGCTACTAGAAAGAAGTTTAGAGCAAAGAAAAAGATGACTGCAACATCATTTGAGTTCCTGAAGCCAGCCATGCCTGAAGCCATCCATTCTTTTTATTAAAGCCGGTTTGATGGATTTTCTTCACTTCTGACTGAAAGATACCTGATCTGTACAAGCCAACAGAAGTTTCCTTTGGATTGTGGGAAAGGTGGATTGTATTAGCTTAAGAGCCCAGAATCACTTTTGGGCTCCAAAATCACTGCAGATGGTGACTGCAGCCATAAAATAAAAAGACGCTTACTCCTTGGAAGAAAAGTTATGACCAGTCCGTCTAGTTAAGGCTATGGTTTTTCCAGTAGTCAGGTATGGATGTGAGAGTTGGACTATAAAGAAAGCTGAGTGCTGAAGAATTGATGTTTTTGAACTGTGTTGTTGGAGAAGATGCTTGAGAGTTCCTTGGACTGCAAGGAGATCCAACCAGTCCATCCTAAGGGAAATCAGTCCTGAATATTCATTGGAAGGACTGATGTTGAAGCTGAAACTCCAATACTTTGGCCACCTGATGCGAAGAGCTGACTCACTGGAAAAGACCCTGATGCTGGGAAAGACTGAAGGCAGGAGGAGAAGGGGACAACAGAGAATGAGATGGTTGGATGGCATCACCGACTCAATGGACATGAATTTGAGTAAACTCTGGGAGTTGATGTTGGACAGGGAAGCCTGGCGTGCTGCAGTTCATGATCGCAAAGAGTCAAACATGACTGAGCAACAGAACTGAACTGAACTGATCAGTTAAGAAGAATGGCAAAACCAATACAATATTGTAAAGTAATTAGACTCTAATTAAAATAAATAAATTTAAAAAAAAAGAATTTACTTTGTCTAGTGGGTTAAAAGAGTCAGACACGACTGAATGAACTGCACTGTACTGTGCTGGGTTAAAAGTTACTTAATTAATCACTCAAGTTTCTTTGATGTAAATCATCTTGACCTTAACTTAATTGAAAAGAAAATTAATTATTACACTACTGAGCAAAGAGTATCAGCTTACCAAATCTGTAATTATTGGTTGAATGTGGACTCTGTTACAGCGTGCAGTCTCCAGGGTACACGCTGCTGCGTCAGGGTTGACATCGGTGCACCTATAAACAGAAAAGAAAAAACTATACCCTATGTCCATGGATAAAAATTCAAAGAATGTTCCACTCCTTTTATATAAAGTAGATTTAGAAAAAAATTGAAATACTTTAATAATGGTGAATAAAAAAAAATTCAGATTTGTCATACTGATGAAAAAATTTGTTATATTGACGCAAAGTACAAGAGTAGAATATAGCTACATGCAAACATATCTGAAGGCATTTATTAAATTATGAATCCAATGGAGAAATACTATGCAGCTACCAAAAATGAAATTTAAAAGGAAAATGCTCATCATACAGTATTAAATGAAAAACACAGGAAATGAAGAAAGAAATAGAGGAAAACAATTGGGCCAAGTGTGGTAAAATTTATGGGTGATATTATTTTCTTGTTTATATTTTCTATATTCTCAAATCTTCTATAAAGAAATTTTATTATGTTCCAATTTTTTCCTGATAAATTATCTAAAAATGATTCAAATTTATAGATGACTTAAAATTATTATGTGGCTTCTATAATTACGCAGTATAATGGGACAATTTTGAACAAGCATTTGTCACTTTTAAGGAGGCATAATTTGTAATCAGAGTCCTAAGTACACTTAAAATAGACACTATCAGATACATATTATCCACTTACAAAAATGTTTCATTCAAGCAGTCATAGTCACTGTGAATCTCTTAGACCAAGGTGTGGATGAATGTGTATACTTATACTTACATATACAAAGCTTGAGGACCAATCACAGAGGCTAGGAATGCAGATACCACTCCAGACCCTGAGCCAACCTCGAGGCATATTTCCACTCTAAAAAAATAAAACAAAATAAATATTAGCACAGTGGTATTAAAATACACAATCATCGAAATTAACTCATGCTACTCTTAATGTCTATTTCCCAGAATCATCCCTCACCTGAAAATACATGGAAATATAAAAGAAATTTATAAATAAGCTGCTGCTGCTGCTGCGAAGTCGCTTCAGTCGTGTCCTACTCTGTGTGACCCCATAGATGGCAGCCCACCAGGCTCCGCCGTCCCAGGGATTCTCCAGGCAAGAACACTGGAGTGGGTTGCCATTTTCTTCTCCAATGCATGAAAGTGAAAAGTGAAAGTGAACTCGCTCAGTCCTGTCGGACTCTTCGATACCCCATGGAGTGCAGCCTACCAGGCTCCTCCATCCATGGGATTTTCCAGGCAAGAGTACTGGAGTGGGGTGCCATTGCCTTTTCCGATAAATAAGCTAATTCCCAACAATCACTTAGTGCTCCTTTACTGTTCAAAACTGTTGAAATTTTGGGTGTGTGATTGAAGTCTGCAAAATAATAGTTTTTGATTTTCACAGAACATTACATAAACAATGGAATGTTAATTTAGGGTTAGCCAGAAGGAGCTCCTAGTTTGATGTTTCCTAAAAATGAAAAGGTATTATTACAACATTTATTTATACAAGATGTTTTTTGTATAACATCATATATGAAACAAATCGCCAGCCCAGGTTTGAGGCATGATACAGGATGCTTGGGGCTGGTGCACTGGGATGACGTAGAGGGGTGGTATGGGGAGGGAGGTAGGAGGGGGGTTCAGGATGAGGAACACGTGTACAACCGTGGCAGATTCATGTTGATGTATGGCAAAACCAATACAATATTGTAAAGTAATTAGCCTCCAATTAAAATAGATAAATTTATATTAAAAAAATAAAAAATAAAAGATGTTTTCTCTCATTTTGAAGTAACTCATGAATCCATCAGCATATCCCAGGGGAAGACAAGAACCACCCCCCCCTTCCTTCTACTAATAATAGATTTAGAGCAGCAGAGAAATCCTGTATTTATACATCTCTACACTGAATTGGGAAAACAGCCAAGTAATCTGACCTTAGAATATTAATAATACTCTTAAGAATGCAATTAAATACACTAATTCTTAATTCTACCATACTTATCCTTCCCTATAATCTGGTATATGGGCATCCCTGGTGACCCAGTGGTAAAGAATCCACCTGCCAATGCAGGAGATAAGGGTTTGATACCTGGGTTGGGAAGATCCCCTAGAGACGAAAATGGCAATCCACGCCAGTATTCTTGCCTGGGAAATCCCATGGACAGAGGAGTCTGGCGGGCTACAGTCCAGGGGGGTTGCAAAGAGTTGGACATGACTTGACGACTAAACAACAACAACATAATCTTGTATATACAGTAAAAGTGCAAATCATCCCCATTCCAGAAACAGGTTTGATGGTATTTAAGGGGCACTCTAGCACCTAAGGAGATGAGGGTTTGATCCCTGGGTTGGGAAGATCCCCTAGAGAAGAAAATGGCAATCCACTCCAGTATTCTTGCCTGGAAAATCCCATGGACAGAGGAGCCTGGTGGGCTATACTCGACAGGGTAGCAAAAAGTTGGACACAACTGAGCAACTTCACTAGCACCTAACTTCCCAAATGAACTATTCAAAAACAACAGACTCTAGGGGTTTCTAACTTCTGGAACCACTCTGTACATCTGACAAGCTTTTACTGTGATGTAGGAAGGTCTGGTCAATCTTACCAGGAGGCTTCTATTTGAAAATAACTATTGTGGCCTCATAAATAATTAGAATTCCATGACCAGAAATACCCAAGACTTTAAAATAAAAACAGTTCCTTTTACAGCAAGGCAATTTGTGCTTTAAAATCTTTCTGGGATATCTTGATAATAAAAGATATGTTATAAAACAGTACTGTTTCATTCTGTATTTCAGTAGATCCAAAAGTTTCAATGCTTACAATGAAAAACTGGTTTAATAAGAGTTGGAGCAATTTATACACGGAAAAATCTGACCAAGGGAGAGAAACAAATACAATTTGGACCTTCTAAGCCTGACAGCTGTTTGTTTCACCCTGAAAAACCCCATTTCAACTTTTGATCTTTAACTAAATCGGTGCGTGCTGTGTGCTTAGTCGCGTGGACTTTTTGGGACCCCATGGACTGTAGCCCCATGGCAATCTTCCAGGCAAGAATACTGAAGTGGGAATTCTCCTCTAGGGAATCTTCCCAACCTAGGGATGGAGTACAGGTCTCCCACTTTGCAGGGGGATTCTTTACCATCTGAACCACCAGGGAAGCCCAAGAATACTGCAGCAGGTAACCAATCCCTTCTCCAGGGGAACTTCCCAACCCAGGAATTGAGGCAGGGGGTATCTTGCACTGCAGGCGGATTCTTTACCAGCTGGGCTACCCGGGAAGCCCAAATTAATTAAATCTAACTACCTAAATTGCTTTCATCTAAAAAATGACACTGTAAGTATTCGCTTTTTATAATACTGAATTAAAATCTATACGAGCACTTCAACAAATCAGTTTTAAAACTTATTATAAGCTAGGATATATTCTGTAGGCAGCTAGCTGCATGTAACTTTAAATTTTTTACAACAAATTAAAAATTCAGTGGTAGTCACATTTCAAGCGCTCAGTAACCACACGTGGTCAGGTTTTTGCTGGGTAGCTGAGTATGCTATCCAGTGGGTTTAAACACACTCCTCTACTCCAGTATTTTACAACCTCATTTCTTTTTGGTGCCCTTCCATTGCTGGAGGATGCTTTTATGTACTGCGTAGATTCAACAATGCCATGGGGCACTGATATTTATTAAAAACGGTAATATTGAGAGGCAGCGTTCTCAGGACGTTTTGTTTTTGAGCGTGTTATAATATCGCTACTTTTTAGGCTCTTCAGATTAACAGCTGATAGGAAACGATACATCCTGAAGTGGTGAGGAAGCACGGAGCCCCTGAAACCAAAACACCACCCTGGGAAGAAAGCGGACAGCTCCCTGCCGCACTGATAGTGTGCATCCACGGGAAAACCTTCAGTTACAGTATTCTGGTGTCAGCTGTCCCCAGGCGGGCCGACACTGCCTCCTCGCGGGGAGGGCGGCGACAGTCCTTGCCTTGGTCCTGCGCCGCCGCCTCTCCAGGACTCCCGAACCCTCTCCCGCGGGGACCCTCGCCCTCCTCGCACCCCGTGAGTTCGGCCGCCGCCGCTTCGAGTGCGTCCAGCAGCAGAAAAGTGTCCTCTGCGGGCTCGTACACATCGCTGAAGGCGCCGCGGCCCACATGCCCGTGCAGCGGCGTTGGGAAGCTGGGCGCCGCCATCTTTTCCCCCCTCCGGGCGGCGCGCGTGCGCCAAAGTTGCGCATGCGTACGTGCAAGGCATGGCCGTGGGGGCGGGGCACCAGGGGCGGCGAGGAGCCGCCCATAGGGCTGGTCCGCGGGTGTCTTACCATTGTTCATTAGACAGTTGTATAATCTGCAACTACTCACGTTTGTTTCCTTCTTTCGAATATTAAATTTTATTTTAGTTTATGGACTAGCGCTGGGTAGAGGCAGCTTTTGTTGTTTTTGACTAAGGAGAATGTTTTCTCTCTTTATATTTAGAAGTTTTCTTCTATTCCTAGTTTGCAAGGATTCGAAAAAATCCATAATAGAATGGTTACCAAATTTAACGATTTTTTTTATTTCCACCAGTTGAACGTTCAGCCTTGAGGCTTTAGATTAAGATTTTTTCCCTTATTTCATTTTTTAGTAATATTACAAAAATTGCCTTCTTGATGCTATATCATGAATGCTCTCTTTTTATAAACCTCATGCAAGAGAATGCATTTTTTTTTGCTATTATTTATTTTTTTAATTTAAATTTATTTATTGTAATTGGAGGCTAATTACTTTACAATACTGTATTGGTTTCGGAGAAGGCAATGGCAACCCACTCCAGTACTCTTACCTGGAAAATCCCATGGACAGAGGAGCCTGGTGGGCTGCAGTCCATGGGGGTCGCTAAAAGTTGGACGTGACTCAGCGACTTCACTTTCACTTTTCACTTTTCACTTTCATGCATTGGAGGAGGAAATGGCAACCCACTCCAGTGTTCTTGCCTGGAGAATCCCAGGGCTGGGATGGGGGGGGGGGGCCTGGTGGGCTGCCGTCTATGGGGTCGCAGACGACTGAAGCTACTTAGCAGCAGCAGCAGCAGCATTGTATTGGTTTTGCCATACATCAACATGAATCCGCCACCGGTGTACACGTGTTCCCCATCCTGAACCCCCCTCCCACCTCCCTCCCCATACCATCCCTCTGGGTCATCCCAGTGCACCAGCCCCAAGCATCCTGTATCATGCATTGAACCTGGACTGGCGATTTGTTTCTTACATGATATTATACATGTTTCAACGCCATTCTCCCAAATCATCCCACCCTTGCCCTCTCCCACAGAGTCCAAAAGACTGTTCTATACATCTGTGTCTCTTTTGCTCTCTCGCATGCAGGGTTATTGTTACCGTCTTTCTAAATTCCATATATATGCGTTAGTATACTGTATTGGTGTTTTTCTTTCTGGCTTACTTCACTCTGTATAATAGGCTCCAGTTTCATCCACCTCATTAGAACTGATTCAAATGTATTCTTTTTAATGGCTGAGTAATACTCAATTGTGTATATGTACCACTGCTTTCTTATCCATTCATCTGCTGATGGACATCTAGGTTGCTTCCATGTCCTGGCTATAATAATTAACAGTGCTGTGATGAACATTGGGGTACACGTGTCTCTCTCCCTTCTGGTTTCCTCAGTGTGTATGCCCAGCAGTGGGATTGCTGGGTCATAAGGCAGTTCTATTTCCAGTTTTTTAAGGAATCTCCACACTGTTCTCCATAGTCGCTGTACTCGATTGCATTCCCACCAACAGTGTAAGAGGGTTCCCTTTTCTCCACACCCTCTCCAGCATTTATTACTTGTAGACTTTTGGATCGCAGCCATTCTGACTGGCGTGAAATGGTACCTTGTTTTGATTTGCATTTCTCTGATAATGAGTGATGTTGAACATCTTTTCATGTGTTTGTTAGCCATCTGTATGTCTTCTTTGGAGAAATATCTATTTAGTTCTTTGGCCCATTTTTTGATTGGGTCGTTTATTTTTCTGGAATTGAACTGCAGGATTTGCTTGTATATTTTTGAGATTAGTTGTTTGCCAGTTGCTTCATTTGCTATTATTTTCTCCCATTCTGAAGGCTGTCTTTTCACCTTGCTTATAGTTTCCTTTGTTGTGCAGAAGCTTCTAATTTTAATTAGGTCCCATTTGTTTATTTTTGCTTTTATTTCCAGTATTCTGGGAGGTGGGTCATAGAGGATCCTGCTGTGATGTATGTCGGAGAGTGTTTTGCCTATGTTCTCCTCTAGGAGTTTTATAGTTTCCGGTCTTATGTTTAGATCTTTAATCCATTTTGAGTTTATTTTTGTGTATGGTGTTAGAAAGTGTTCTAGTTTCATTCTTTTACAAGTGGTTGACCAGTTTTCCCAGCACCACTTGTTAAAGAGATTGTCTTTAATCCATTGTATATTCTTGCCTCCTTTGTCAAAGATAAGGTGTCCATATGTGCGTGGATTTATCTCTGGGCTTTCTATTTTGTTCCATTGATCTATATTTCTGTCTTTGTGCAGGTACCATACTGTCTTGATGACTGTGGCGTTGTAGTAGAGCCTGGAGTCAGGCAGGTTGATTCCTCCAGTTCCATTCTTCTTTCTCAAGATTGCTTTGGCTATTGGAGGTTTTTTGTATTTCCATACAAATTGTGAAATTTGTGAAAAATACCGTTGGTAGCTTGATAGGGATTGCATTGAATCTATAGATTGCTTTGGGTAGTATACTCATTTTCACTATATTGATTCTTCCAATCCATGAACATGGTATATTTCTCCATCTATTAGTGTCCTCTTTGATTTCTTTCACCAGTGTTTTATAGTTTTCTAAATATAGGTATTTAGTTTCTTTAGGTAGGTATATTCCTAAGTATTTTATTCTTTTCGTTGCAATGGTGAATGGAATTGTTTCCTTAATTTCTCTATTTTCTCATTATTAGTGTATAGGAATGCAAGGGATTTCTGTGTGTTGAGTTTATATCCTGCAACTTTACTATATTCATTGATTAGCTCTAGCAATTTTCTGGTGGAGTCTTTAGGGTTTTCAATGTAGAGGATCATGTCATCTGCAAACAGTGAGAGTTTTGCTTCTTCTTTTCCAGTTTGGATTCCTTTTATTTCTTTTTCTGCTCTGATTGCTGTGGCCAAAACTTCCAAAACTATGTTGAATAGTAGTGGTGAAAGTGAGCACCCTTGTCTTGTTCCTGGCTTTAGGGGAAATGCTTTCAATTTTTCACCATTGAGGATAATGTTTGCTGTGGGTTTGTCATATATAGCCTTTATTATGTTGAGGTATGTTCCTTCTAGTCCTGCTTTCTGGAGAGTTTTTATCACAAATGGATGTTGAATTTTGTCAAAGGCTTTCTCTGCATCTATTGAGATAATCATATGGCTTTTATTTTTCAATTTGTTAATGTGGTGTATCACATTGATTGATTTGCAGATATTGAAGAATCCTTGCATCCCTGGGATAAAGCCCACTTGGTCATAGTGTATGATCTTTTTAATGTGTTGTTGGATTCTGACTGCTAGAATTTTGTTAGGGATTTTTGCATCTATGTTCATCAGTAATATTGGCCTGTAGTTTTCTTTTTTGTGTGTGGCATCTTTGTCAGGTTTTGGTATTAGGGTGATGGTGGCCTCATAGAATGAGTTTGGAAGTTTACCCTCCTCTGCAATTTTCTGGAAGAGTTTGAGTAGGATAGGTGTTAGCTTTTCTCTGAATTTTTGGTAGAATTCAGCTGTGAAGTCGTCTGGACCTGGGCTTTTGTTTGCTGGAAGATTTCTGATTACAGTTTCAATTTCCGTGCTTGTGATGGGTCTGTTAAGATTTTCTATTTCTTCCTGGTCCAGTTTTAGAAAGTTGTACTTTTCTAAGAATTTGTCCATTTCTTCCACGTTGTCCATTTTATTGGCATATAATTGCTGATAGTAGTCTCTTATGTTCCTTTGTATTTCTGTGTTGTCTGTGTGATCTCTCCTTTTTCATTTCTAATTTTATTGATTTGATTTTTCTCTCTGTTTCTTGATGAGTCTGGCTAATGGTTTGTCAATTTTATTTATCCTTTCAAAGAACCAGCTTTTGGCTTTGTTGATTTTTGCTATGGTCTCTTTTGTTTCTTTTGCATTTATTTCTGCCCTAATTTTTAAGATTTCTTTCCTTCTACTAACCCTGGGGTTCTTCATTTCTTCCTTTTCTAGTTGCTTTAGGTGTAGAGTTACGTTATTTATTTGACTTTTTTCTTGTTTCTTGAGGTATGCCTGTATTGCTATGAACTTTCCCCTTAGCACTGCTTTTACAGTGTCCCACAGGTTTTGGGTTGTTGTGTTTTCATTTTCATTCATTTCTATGTATATTTTGATTTCTTTTTTTTATTTCTTCTGTGATTTGTTGGTTATTCAGCAGCGTGTTGTTCAGCCTCCATATGTTGGAATTTTTAATAGTTTTTCTCCTGTAATTGAGATCTAATCTTACTGCATTGTGGTCAGAAAAGATGCTTGGAATGATTTCAATTTTTTTGCATTTACCAAGGCTAGATTTATGGCTCAGGATGTGATCTATCCTGGAGAAGGTTCTATGGGAATCCCCTTGTGTGTTATTTGTTGTTTTTCCCTTGCTGCTTTTAATATTTGTTCTTTGTGTTTGATCTTTGTTCATTTGATTAATATGTGTCTTGGAGTGTTTCACCTTGGGTTTATCCTGTTTGGGACTCTCTGGGTTTCTTGGACTTGGGTGATTATTTCCTTCCCCATTTTAGGGAAGTTTTCAACTATTATCTCCTCAAGTATTTTCTCATGGTCTTTCTTTTTGTCTTTTTCTGGGACTCCTATGATTTGAATGTTGGAGCATTTAATATTGTCCTGGAGGTCTCTGAGATTGTTCTCATTTATTTTAATTTGTTTTTCTTTTTTCCTCTCTGATTCATTTATTTCTACCATTCTATCCTCTACTTCACTAATCCTATCTTCTGCCTCTGTTAGTCTACTCTTTGTTGCCTCCAGAGTGTTTTTTATCTCATTTATTACATTATTCATTATATACTGACTCTTTTTTATTTCTCCTAGGTCCTTGTTAAACCTTTCTTGCATCTTCTCAATCCTTGTCTCCAGGTTATTTATCTGTGATTCCATTTTGATTTCAAGATTTTGGATAATTTTCATTATCATTATTTGGAATTCTTTATCAGGTAGATTCCCTATCTCTTCCTCTTTTGTTTGGTTTGGTGGGCATTTATCCTGTTCCTTTATCTGCTGGGTATTCCTCTGTCTGTTCATCTTGTTTATATTGCTGAGTTTGGGGTGGCCTTTCTGTATTCTGGCAGTTTGTGGAGTTCTCTTTATTGTGGAGTTTCTTCACTGTGGGTGGGGTTGTACGGGTGGCTTGTCAAGGTTTCTTGGTTAGGGAAGCTTGTGTCGGTGTTCTGGTGGGTGGAGCTGGATTTCTTCTCTCTGGAGTGCAATAAAATGCCCTCCTTTTGAAGACAATGGGCTGCTTTTCTGGGTGCCTGGTGTCCTCTGCCAGCACTCAGAAGTTGTTTTGTGGAATTTACTCAGCGTTTAAATGTTCTTTTGATGAATTTGTGCTGGAGAAAGTGGTCTCCCCGTCCTATTCCTCCGCCATCTTAGGACCGCCCCTCGCATTTTTCTTTCATTTAATACACTGCTGAGACTTCCTTGTATTGAATCCCTGCTCTGGGACAATCCCACGTGTGTGACGACTACAACCCACCCTCCCCAGCAAGCACCACAGTTGCTGAGCCTGAGCTCTAGAGTGCTTGATCTGCAACAAGAGAAGCCAGGGAAGTGAGAAGCCCCTTGCACCAAGGGAAGTGAGAAGCCCCTTGCACCACAGCCAGAAAGCAGCCACTGCAACTACACAGGAAGCCAAGACACTGCAATGAAGACCTAGTGCAGTCAGAAGTAAATAAATAAAGTATTTTTTAAATGCACTGCTGAATTTGGAGCGCTAATGAACCAGTTCTGTTTTGTATCAGGGTTAGATTTCCATAGGACATTATTTCTGAAGTATATAAAACTTACCTATAGGACCAGTAGGGCTTGGTGCCTTTTTCAGTGGGTATTCTCTGGTGTTTTGGGGGAATCTTCTATAGATTTTAAACTATTCAGGTATTTGCAGTCTTTTTGAGTCAACTTTTGGAAATTTCTTTCTCAATAAAACATTGACATCTAATGTTTTAAATTTGAGAAATAAAAATACGAAGTACCTGGATAATGTTTTAAAAAACCTTGAATATCCACCACCCAGAATTGACAAATAATAGTATTTGCACATGTTTCCTTAAAATAGTTTTGAAATATGACAATTAAAATATTACAAGTGAATTGGGTGTTCTTTCTGTACCTTCAGTTCCATTTTGTAATCCTCAACCCAAAGTAACTTCTTTTCGTGGATTCAGTATTCATCTAATCCGTTTTTTAAGCTTTTATGCATGCATTCATAGACAACATCTAGTTTATGTTTTTTCATATTTGTATAACTGATAACAGGCTGAACATATTTTTCTTCAAATTTCTTTCTCACTCAACATTAACTAAGATTTTAATTTAGATATATAAATTTAGTTTATTCCTATTAATTGCCATATAGTTTTTTTATTCTTTGAAAATATAAAACAGTTTCTATCTGGAATGGATAAATATCAATTGGTAAACATTTAGTTTTCTCCAGGTTTTCACTATGGTGAACATCACTGTAATTAATTTTCTTACACATAGCTTTTTCTGATCTTTTACAGAAATTTCCTGGGATTCAACCCAGACTGGATCAGCAGGGTTGTAATGTATACACATACATTTGGTTTTTGTTCAGTAGCTCAGTCGTGTCCAACTCTTTGGGACCCCACTGACAGCAGGATGCCAGGCTCCCCTGTCCTTCACCATCTCCCAGAGCTTGCTCAAACTCATGTCCGTTGAGTTGGTGATGCCATCCAATTATCTCATCCTCTGTCATCCCCTTCTCCTCCTGCCTTCAGTCTTTCCCAGCATCAGGGTCTTTTCCAACAAGTCAGTTCTTGGCATCAGGTGGCCAAAGTATTGGAGCTTCAGCTTCAGTTTCATACATTACATATATTTAAACTGTGTACTTTCTACTCAATTTTCTCTGAATCTAAAACTGCTTTAAAAAAAAATCAAAATGTGAAACTATATATATATATATGTGTGTGTGTGTGTGTGTGTGTGTGTGTGTGTATGTATGTATTTGGTTAGATTTAAAAGTGTAATTTTAAATATTTTTATGAAAATGACAGCTAAATGTAGAATCAGAAGATAAGCATGTTAATGAAATGCCTTCTGTTATATTACTATTATCATAATTATTATTGATTTAATAATCCTCAGTATACCTTGTAAGTTTCGGAATTGGCAACCCACTCCAGTATTCTTGCCTGGAAAATCCCATGGACAAAGGAGCCTGGTGGGCTACAGTCCATGGGGTCACAAAGACTCAGACATGACTGAGCACGTGTATGCTTGACAAAACTGGTTTTTGTCCTTCTGACATTGCTGTTGTTAATATTCTCATGCTATAATAATCTTGGTTAAAAATGTTTTTAAAAAAATTCAATACCGCACAGCCAGCGCAGTAAGCAGTGGGTTACCTGCCAATACAGTTCTGTTTGCGTTAGCCAGTTGAATTGTCAAGATGGTTACTCATCTACTGGATGATTTCACAACTCTCTTCTTAAATTTGGTTGCTTTGGACACATTCTATCCTGGAAACAAAATCTAGGCTCCATAATAAATTCAGAAATAGTAGATTCATGTCTTTTTTTCCAGCTGCTTCGGGTAGGGTTTACACGTTTACTTCTGTACCATAGGAACGGCTGCTAGCAAAGTTGAAGCATGCATTCAATTCCATTACTTTGGCACAATACAGAGTCACATAAAAGAGGGAAACCATCAGCCTGTCCATGGTTGGAAAATTAATTCTTTTAAGTGCTTTTAAAAGGAATCGCTACAGGTGCTCAGATCTTATGAACTTAGGACAAGCAATGACCTCATCACCTTCAGCTGGTCTAAAAGTTATCTTTGGCTGCTGCGTACTTTATGAAATCTTGTTAATTATGATTGTTTTTCCTAGTTGTAAGTCCTTCTGGATAAGTTTTTATAAAACATTTATTTTTATCGCTTACATAACTACATAAAATATTTTCATTGGTGTCAAAATGTCATGTTAGTGCCAAACAGATTCCATTTCAATTTCTAGAAATTATTGGAAAGTTAATATTCACATTTTAATGGCACCCTTGCTGTAGTCTTAAATAATGTTTTACTGAAATTCACAACAGAAAGCATAATCACATTGTGTTTATACAGAATAAAGCACAGAAATAAACCTTTCCAGTTAATCCCTGTGGTTAATAACTACCTTTTTTTTTTTTTTTAAAGACTAATCCTGAGTAAAATTCAGTATCTTCTTGAAACTAAGTTTTCATAAAAATGATCATCGTGGATATTCATCATTGACTTTTTCTTTTCTGTACAGTGATATTTTAGTTCAGGTATCATAAACTGCATCCTTTCCCTGGCTTATGAAACTTTATCTTATCCTTTTCCATTTCAAGAAAAATAAGAATATTTTAAAAAGTGAGGTTTGGTAAGAAAGTCATATTCCTACCTAGCTTTTGGCTTCTCTGTAGAGATACCAATTCAAGAAAGCTCAATCTCTACAGACATTTTCAACCAAGTCCCAAGCTCACACAGGGCTTCCCAGGTGGCTCTAGTGGTAAAGAACCCACCTGCCAGTGCAGGAGACCTAATAGACAAGGGTTCTATCCCTGGATCGGGAAGATCCCCTGGAAGCGGGTACGGCAACCCACTCCAGTATTCTTGCCTGGAGAATCCCATGAACAGTTTAGCACACAGCAAGCTTATATCAGTTCAATTCAGTCTCTCAGTCGTGTCCGACTCTTTGTGACCCCATGAACCGCAGCACACCAAGCCTCCCTGTCCATCACCAACTCCCGGAGTTTACCCAAATCCATGTCTATTGAGTCGGTGATGCCATCCAACCATCTCATCCTCTCTCATCCCCTTCTCCTCCTGCCCTCAATCTTTCCCAGCATCAGGGTCTTTTCAAATGAGTCAGCTCTTCGCATCAGGTGGCCAAAGGATTGGAGTTTCAGCTTCAGCATCAGTCCTTCCAATAAACACCCAGGACTGATTTCCTTTAGAATGGACTGGTTGGATCTCCTTGCAGTCCAAGGGACTCTCAAGAGTCTTCTTCAACACCACAGTTCAAAAGCATCAATTCTTTGGCGCTCAGCTTTCTTCACAGTCCAACTCTCACATTCATATATGACTACTGGAAAAACCATAGCCTTGACTAGACGGACCTTTGTTGGCAAAGTAATGTCTCTGCTTTTTAATATGCTGTCTAGGTTGGTCATAACTTTCCTTCCAAGGAGTAAGCGTCTTTTAATTTCATGGCTGCAATCACCATCTGCAGTGATTTTAGAGCCCCCCAAAATAAAGTCAGCCACTATTTCCACTGTTTCCCCCTCTATTTGCCATGAAGTGATGGGACCGGATGCCATGATCTTAGTTTTCTGAATGTTGAGCTTTAAGCCAACTCTTTCACCCTCCTCTTTCTCTTTCATCAAGAGGCTCTTTAGTTCTTCTTCACTTTCTGCCACTTCTTCACTTTCTTCTGGTGTCATCTGAGGTTACTGATATTTCTCCTGGCAATCTTGATTCCAGCTTGTGCTTCCTCCAGCCCAGTGTTTCTCATGATGTACTCTGCATATAAGTTAAATAAGCAGGGTGACAATATACAGTCTTGACGTACTTCTTTTCCTATTTGGAACTAGTCTGTTGTTCCATGTCTAGTTCTAACTGTTGCTTCCTGACCTGCATTCAGCTTTCTCAAGAAGCATGTCAGGTGGTATGGTATTCCCATCTCCTTCGCTTCCGGCAAAACAAGCCAAAAAAATCTAGAGACAAGTTCAAGGAATAGCAACTTTCCTCAGAAAGCCATCCATCTGAGAAGGTGGTGGACTAGAACCCAAGAACCATCTTATCTGAGTTAGAATTCAGGCCTCTTTTATAAAGTTGCAAACTCTTAGGTGCTAGAATTCTTTGCTTTTGCAGCTGTCCATAGGAAGGTCTGGTCACAATGTTCCTATAAACAAGACAAATGTTATTTTCTGTTCTGCAGCATTTTATCTCTATATGAATGGGAAAGTGTTACACCTTTAAAGGTCAGAGCCTTGAGAATGGACTGTTCTGTATAATTCAGGATATGGGAGCCTGTATGCTAAGTTGCTTTATTTGTGACTGACTTTTTGCAACTCTATGGACTGTACCCCACCAGGCTCCTCTGTCCATGGACTTCTCCAGGCAAGAATACTGGAGTGGGTTGTCTTTTCCTCCTGCAGGGGATTTTCCTGACCCAGGGATCAAACCTGCATCTCTTAAGTCTCCTGCATTGGCTGGCAGGTTCTTGACCACTAGCACCAGCTGGGCAGCACATTTCAGGCTATAGGCAACCTTTTTTTTTTTCTTTCTTTCTTTTTGCTAAAGGTGCAGAACCAGCAGGACTAAGCACGGGCAACAGAGCACAAAGATTGGAGCTAAAGAAATAGATGTAATATGGAGTCAGGTTTGTTCTTCTCTGTTACATCATTTCAAGATGTAATTGTTTAACTACAAAGCTGCACCTTTGGGTAGAAAACACCCTTTGGAGGTAGCACATTGAAACAATGTTTAGAGATCTAGACATACGAGCTTTCAGCAGTAATCACATTTACTTCATCCCGGTCTGGAAGACATCGAGGTCGACTAAAGGGCTGACTTTGGTGTTGCCGAAACATACACTGCCACTCCAAGACTCTTCTTTGCCTGCATCTTGTGTATGCCCGCCTGTGGACCAAAGTGTGGCATCCTCACCTCCCCACAGTTCTCACGAAGAAACCATAACCCTCGATGTGATGGTATTTGGAGGTAATTAGGTTCAGAGGAGGTCTTGAGAGAGCAGGCCTTCATGATGGGATTAACGTCCTTATAAGAAGAGACATCAGCTTCCCAGGTGGTTCAGTGGTAAAGAACCCGCCTGCCAATGCAGGTGACATAAGAGACGTGGGTTCAATCCCTGGGTCAGGAAGATTCCCTGGAAAAGGAAATGGCAACCCACTCCACTATTCTTGCCTGGAAAATCCCATGGACAGAGAAGCCTGGTGGGCTAAAGTCCATAGGGTCATAAAAGAGTCAGACACAACTTAGCAACTAAACACAACAAGAAGAGACATCAGAGAGTTTGCTGTCTTCCACTCTCCCCCTGTCATGTAAGTATATCCTGAGAAGATGTGTGTGCATGCCAAGTCACTTCTGTCATGTCCAACTCTTTGCGACCCTATGGACCATAGCCCACCAAGCTCCTATGTCCACGGGATTCTCCAGGCAAGAACACTGGAGTGGGTTGCCATGCCCTCCTCCAGAAAGGGGAGCGTAAGCAAGCTGTAAAGTCATAGTTTCGAAATAGCCCTATTTTGATTTGTTTTTAGTTATGCGTGCTAAGTCACTTCAGTCGTGTCCGACTCTGTGCAACCCTATGGACTGTAGCCCCGCCAGGCTCCTCTGTCCATGGGATTCTCCAGGCAAGAATACTGGAGTGGGTTGCCATGCCCTCCTCCAGGGGATCTTCCCAATCCAGGGACTGAACCACATCTCTTGCCATCTCCTGCATTGGCAGGCAGGTTATTTATCACTAGTGCCACCTGGAAGCCTCCTGAGAAGCCAGCCAGCCATAAGTCAGGAAGAAAGCTCTCACCGGAACTTAACCAGGCTGGCACTCTGATCTCCGGCTTTCATTCTCTGGAACTATGAGAAATAAATGTTTAAGCCATTCAGTCACTGGTATTTTGTTATGGTAGCCTTAGCTTACCAATATACCCCCCAAGGACTAGATTGTTCAGATGGTGTTCCAGGCTGCTCAGGAGCACGTGTTTTACAATTTCAATTACTGCCTCTTTTAGTGTATTAATAGAATCTCAGAAGATGGTTAAGCTGAAAAGACAGCCTTCAAAGAACTGCATTCCAGCAGGATCAATTAACAGTTTGTAAGTAAAATCATTTGCCTGTATAATTGCTAATGAAATTCTTCAAGTAGCTGTTATTCTTAAGAAAGTTGAAATTATAGTTTAAGTTATGAAGTATTCTCAGCTGGACTCTATGCCTTCCTCATATTATTCTCAACTATTTGTTGATTTGATTTTAAATGTTTTCTCCTTTGTGGCATAAATTTATCAAAGAACAGGATGCCAATCAGAAACTTTATTACATTCTTGTGGGAAAATATACTTTTATGGCTCACTTATGCTAGAAGTGGCACTAATTAATTGAGAGTGTGAGTGAAGATATGCCCTGGCAAATTTGGAAAAGCAGCTTAAAAATAGGTAATACAGATGTGCAGGATTTTTCTCTCTAGCCTTGATTCAGATACCTATTATCTTGACTTTCCTTGTGTTGCTGCTGCTGCTGCTGCTGCTGCTGCTGCTGCGTCGCTTCAGTCATGTCCGACTCTGTGCAACCCCATAGACGGCAGCCCACCAGGCTCCCCCATCCCTGGGATTCTCCAGGCAAGAACACTGGAGTGAGTTGCCATTTTCTTCAATGCATGAAAGTGAAAAGTGAAAGTGAAGCCACTCAGTCATGTCCGACTTTTAGCGACCCCATGGACTGCAGCCCACCAGGCCCCTCCGTCCATGGGATTTTCCAGGCAAGAGTACTGGAGTGGGGTGCCATCGCCTTCTCCTTGTGTTGCCAGAGCATAAATATAAGTTATTTCTTTTTTCCCAGTTTTGTTGAGACATAATTGCCATATAACATTGTATAAGTTTAAGATGAATGACTTAATGATTTGAGATATGTGTGTATTGGGAAATGATCACCACCATCAGTCTAGTTAACGTTGATCACTTCACAGTCACACACTTTTTTTCTTGTATTGAGAACTTTTAAGATCTACTCTCTTAGTGACTTTCAAATATTCACTATGGTGTGATTGTCTATAGTCATCGTGTTGTACATTACATCCAGAACTTAAATGCCTGGCATTTATTTTTATCTCTTTATTTTTAATTATTTTATTTTTTCACATTTTTTGGCATATTTTGCCAGGCACTGTTCTAAGCACTTTACCTGTGTGAACTTGTTTAATTGAACAGTCTTCTAAGGCGTGTACCACTCTCCCCAGTTTACACAGAAGGAAACTGAGGCACCAAGAGGTTATGTGTCTTGTCCACAGTCACGCACTTAGTAAAGGGAAAATTCAGGATTTGGATTCAGGCCCTTCAGACTTCAAAGCACAAGTGCTCTTTTCCACACGCAGCAGCTGGCAGACCTGTTCCCTGCTGGGGCCCGGGGTAGAACTCTGAACTCCCCATAGGCTGACTGGAACCTCTTCCCGATTACCCACAGAGGGGCAGGGTCAGCACAGGGAGCACTGGTGGTCTTGAAGCCTGGCATGGAGAGCCTGTGCCTCTGAGTCCGCTGGGGTTTCCGGGACAGGGGAGAGAGCTGGCAGGGCAGGAGTTTCCTGTTGATGCCATCACAGATTGCTGTGAGCATAGTGGCTTTAAAAGGCACAAATTATTATGCTACAGTTCTGCAGGTCGGCAGTCTGACATGGGTCTCTAAAATCAAGGTGTCATCAAGGCTGTGTTCCTCCTTGGCATTCTGGGGAAGAATTCACTTCCTCACCTTTCCTGGTTCCTAGAGGCCTCCTGTATTTCTTGGCTGGTGGCCTCTTCATCTTCAAAGACAACCGCAGCCCCTGACCTTCTGGTGTTGCTCCACTCTGACTCTGCTTCCTTCATCCTTTCTCTTCCTCTGAGCCTCCATGACTTCCTGGGTCGCTTCAGACGCCCGCACCAGGGAGGAGTCAGAGAGGTGCCTCCTTGTCCCTCTTTGGTCTATAAGGTTCCAGCCCCACCACGACCTGGGGGGCAAACATGGTCTTGGGTGGCACTGCCTGGTGTTGCAGTTTCTGGAGGACACAGCAGAACTGGCCTTGGCCCTCCAATTAGTTCACATTCTTTGTCTGCTGCACAGTGGACATCCCACCTGGCTTTTCTTGGTCTCCTTGAAGGCATCCTGCCCCCAGAGGACCTATTTAGACACTCAGAATATATACATTCTGAAGGCTCTGATGTATTCTATCAGGTTGTCCTCCAGAAGTGAAAGTCGCTCAGTGTGTCCGACTCTTTGCAACCCTATGCACCATACAGTCCACGGAATTCTCTAGCCCAGAATACTGGAGTGGGTAGCCTTTCCCTTCTCCAGGGGATCTTCCCAACCCAGGGATTGAACCCAGGTTTCCCACATGGCAGGTGGATTCTTTACCAGATGAGCCACAAGAGAAGCCCTTGTCTCCCAGAAGGAACATGTAATTCATATTCCCATCAGTATGAAGATTGGTATGTCTGATAGACAGAAGGAGGTGACTAGGGCAAAACACTTGTTGAAAAGAAAATACTCATTTGTCTCCTGAATATTTATTGAGTGTCTATTATGTGCACAACACCGTGATAGGTCTGGGGATATACTTGGTCCAGGTGACCAAGGACTCCTAAAACTCGTTCTCTGTATTCTTCCTTCTCCCATGATGGCAAGTTTGGGAGAATGTCTAGCTTTGTGGATGAATTAACCAACATCGCACATCATGGTGGTACATGAACAACATCAGAGAATACTCAGGAGAGGGGGTGTTGTATCTTGGCCCAGAGGGGGACATCATGGCATGGGATGTTGTTCACCCACACCTCCTTTTCTATGCTCCCCCCTGTACAGAAGAGGCTAGAAGCCTGGGGACTTGATTTCCCTTGCCAGCAGGGTTCTGCTAAGGGGCCGTCCATGGGAGGCACTTGTGGGAGGCAAGGCAGTAGGAGCGAGGTGGAAGCCGTTGTGTTCTAAGCAGACACACGTGCACAGGCTCCTGCAGGAGCAGACAGCCCAGAGTCTGCCAAGTCAGCATCAGGGCGTGTGCATCTGAGCTGCTCCGGGCGGCTGTAACTGCTTCCCCTCAGTTCCCCATCACTGGGCAGTTCAGCCTCTCCCATTTGCCCCTTCATCCTATGAACAATTTCATAACCTAAATCCCCATTTTAAATCCTCTGAAATATCTAGAGTGGTTTGCTTTCCCAATTGATGGACTAGCCCAATGTTAAAATTACCTTCAGATTCCATCAGCCATGGGTTGTGACCGAGACCCAGACATCATCTGTCAGTAAGTCTAACAGAGGCAGTTTTTCCAGAAGCAGTAGAAGAGACTGAGGGTTGGTTTGTTTTTTTTCCAGTTAAACACCAGATGAATTCTGTGACTGGCTTTGAAAGGGCCACTTGTATGAATAACACTTATCTTCAGACACTAGAATCACACGCAAGAAGATGAGATGCGCACACCATGATGGGCACACGGGAACTGAAACGAGGATGCAGAAACACAAACTTTCCTGTACCACTTACCTAATACACACAGAACGTACGTCTAAACAACTGAAAAACAGAAAGCAAAATGGTATGCACTATTAAAATTGTTAACGTTCTTTTTTTTGCTGAGTGTGCATATAGTTGAATCTGCACCATGAAAATGTTCACTGGAGGAATTCTGTGGCGGTCCAGTGGTTGGGATTCTGTGCTTTCATTGCCTAGGGTCTGGTTTCAGTACCTGGTCAGGAAACTAAGACTCCAAAAGCTGCATGGTGCAGCAAAAAAAAAAAAAAAAAAAAGAAAAAAGAAAGAGAGAAAATGTTTTCTGGACGTGACTACCTTGTTGCCACTAGAAGGATCTGGGACCCCACTGTTTTGTGAAAATCATTCAAAAGTCAAAGTGTTAGTTGCTTAGTCGTGTCAGACTCTTTGCAATCCCATAGACTGTAGCCCAGCAGGCTCCTCTGTCCATGGGATTGCTTAGACAAGAATACTGGAGTGGGTTGCTATTAATTTATTTTTTAATTGAAGGATAATTGCTTTACAGAATTTTGTTGTTTTCTGTCAAACCTCAACATGAGTCAGCCATAAGTATACAGATATCCCCTCCCTTTTGAACCTCCCTCCCATCTCCCTCCCCACCCAATTCCTCTAGGTTGTAACAGAGCCCCTATTCCTTGAATCACACAGCAAATTACCCTGGCTATCTATTTTACATATGGTAATGTAAGTTTCCATTTACTCTCTGCATATATCTCACCCTCTCCTTCCCTCTCCCCCATGTCCATGTCTGTTCTCTATGTCTGTTTCTCCACTGCTGCCCTGCAAATAAACGCATTGGTACCATCTTTCTAGATTCTATGTATATGTGTTCATATACGATATGTATCTTTCTCTTTCTAACTTACCTCACTCTGTGTAATGTTTTTAATAAGTAGGATTTGGCAGGTTTTAGAGGTAATTTAAAGTGGAAGTTTGCACCTTTTGACCTTTTGTACCCTTTAAATTGGGTGAAGGTGATCAAAAAGTACAAGCTTCCAGCTTAAATTACTTCTAGACTGCCAAATCCTTATTAAAAACAAATGCTGAGCACATGTTTAACATTTATTGTACTATGTATTTATGCTTTTGAAATATTGCTTGAAACAGTAAGGATTCATCTAGGACCTAGCTAGTTCTTGTCACATATAGATCTATGAGTCGCTTCTGTCATGCCCAACTCTTTGAGACTCTGCGGACTATAGCCCACTGCAAGGCTCCTTAGTCCATGGGATTCTCCAGGCAAGAATACTGGAGTGGGTTGCTATTTCCTCCTCCAGGGGATCTTCCTGACCCAGGGACTGAACCCTTGTCTCCTGTATCTCTTGCATTCCATGAAGATTCTTTGCTGCTGAGCCACCCGGGAAGCCCGTGTAGATGGATGTCATAACTAAATGTGTTGTGACAGAATTTTACCTGTAGACCTAAGTTGCACATATTTAATCATGGTGGACAGGATACTGCTACTGCTAAGTCACTTCAGTCGTGTCTGACTGCGCGACCCCATAGACGGCAGCCCACCAGGCTCCCCCATCCCTGGGATTCTCTAGGCAAGAACACTGGAGTGGGTTGCCATTTCCTTCTCCAATGCATGAAAGTGAAAAGTGAAAGGGATGCTCAGTTGTGTCCGACTCTTAGCAACCCCATGGACAGGATAACGGTTCCCCAAAGATGTCCACATTCTATGGTTGGTGATTTAGTCTCTAAGTCGTGTCTGACTCTTACAACCTCTTGGACTGTAGCCCACCAGGCTCCTCTGTCCATGGATTTTCCAGGCAAGAATACTGGAGTGGGTTGCCATTTCCTGCTCCAGGGGATCCTCCCAACCCACAAATCAAACCCGGGTCTCGTGCACTGAAGGCAGATTCCTGCATTGCAGGCAGATTCTTTACCAACTGAGCTACAAGGGAAGCCCGTTCACATTATACTTCCCAGAATCTGTGAAAAAGGGGACTTACCTGGCAAAAGGGGACTTTCAGTTCAGTTCAGTCATGTCTGACTCTTTGCGACCCCATGGACTGCAAAATGCCAGGCTTCCCGGTCCCTCACCAACTTCCGGAGCCTACTCAAACTCATGTCCATTGTGTCTGTGATGCCATCCAACCATCTCATCCTCTGTTGTCCCCTTCTCTTCCTGCCTTCAATCTTTCCCAGCATCAGGGTCTTTTCCAATGAGTCAGTTCTTTGCATCAGGTGGCCAAAGTATTGGAGATTCAGCTTCAGCATCAGTCCTTCCAATGAATATTTAGGACTGATTTCCTTTAGGATGGACTGGTTGGATCTCCTTGCATTCCAAGGGACTCTCAGGAATCTTCTTCGACACAACAGTTCAAAAATATCAATTCTTTACATAGGTGATTAAATTAGTGTTCTTCCTACTAGGAGATTATCTTACATTATCCAAGTGCATTCAAAATAGTCAAAAAGTTCTTTATAAGAGGGAGGGGTCAGAGTCAGAGTAGGCAAAGGAAATGTCGTGATGGATGCAGCAGATTGAGAGAAAGATTTGAAGATGCTGGTTTTGAAAATGGAGGACAGGGACTTCCCTGGTAGCCCAGTAGTTAAGACTCCATGCTTCCAGTGCAGGAGGGGCAGGTTCAATCCTTGGTTGGGGAACTAAGATTCTACATGCCCAGCAGTGGGGCAAAAAAAAAAAAAAAAATTTAAATGGAGGATGTCAACAAGTCAAGGAACACAGGTGAGCCCTAGAAGCTGGAAATGGAAATGGATTCTCCCCTGGAGACTCCAGAAGAAATGCAGCCCTGCCAACCCATTTTAGGTTTCTGATCTCCTGAATTGTAAAAGAGTAGATTTATGTTGTTTTAAGCCACTAAATTTGTGGTAATTTGTTAAAGTAGCAATAGGGGAATAATACATTAATCATCACTGAGTTTATTTTCTTAATATGGTACAACTAATACCAATGAAAAGCGATTTAAACTTTGGGTGCTAGTTTCAAATCTCTAAAGGCACAGCATGGCGGATGTAAAAGGTGGGCTAATTTGAAGTGCTAACTTGTACTGGCCCCCAGTGGAAAGCTGAGGGAGCTGGTAGTGGGCATACAGGGCTTGTGCAGCTCTTTTAAAATCCAGCATCCTTTAGACCTGCACCATCCACCCACCTGGGGCTCCTGAGGCCTGAAAATTCAGTGCCTATGAAATGAGATATGCTGCAAGTGTAAAATATACTGTGAATTGTAAAGAAGACCATAAAATATCTCATTAATAATTTTAAAATATTGATCACATGTTGAAGTGTTACTGTTTTGGACATCCTGGGTAAAACAAAATAGTATTAAATTTCTATTTATTTTCACTTTTTGAATGTGAAATGAAAACATTTAACTTACAGATATCAGTGGGTCACATTATGTTTGTATTGGATAGCGCTGCTCTAAATAGATAATGCTATTAATGATGCAGTTAACGAAATATAGATTATTTACATGCCAGTTAATATACTAGTGAATAATGAATATGCAAATGCAGTCAAGAAAAGTTAACAGTTTTATCTATATACATTTAATGCTTTTTAAAATTAATATCTCCATTTTTTTATAGTTACATCCTCCTAGAGCCTGATCTCCATAATGTCAAGTTCAACTGTGGTAAGAGTTTGAAAGAAGATCTGGAGGAAAAGCCAAAGGGATTGTGGGGAATACTGTTGGCAGCTTAACGGTGGCATTTTTGCAGGGAGAAAGGTGGTGCTTTCTGCAGTGGGTGAACATGCTCTTTACATGTGTTTTGTTGCTTTATTTCCAAGAAAGGAAAGGTGGTCTATAACTACTAAGACACTGTTACTATGAAAATCTTAACTTTAAGTAATTTTTAGGGTAAGATTAAAAAAACATGTTTTTTACCCTGCTATCAGAATACTCACAGTAAAGCCTTAGAATTAAAAAGAAGAGGCAGCATGCCTGGATGAAATCATTCAATCGAAGCCATTAGAAAAAATCTAAAACTTATGGATTCACTAACACAAATGTATCTGGATGACAACAGAACATGTAATCAGATGAATGACTGAGCTCCCTAGACCTCGGTGAATTTCTATGTGGTTTAGGAACATGGAAATGACAGCTTCAATATTTTGGAGAGATATGCCATTTTACCTGCAGGCAGTTAAGGATAGTTGTGAATCACTTGGATCTTTTTACCTTCTCACAAAGACCTCATGGACATCACATCCTTCTTTTTCTGAAGAAACAGAATTTCTTTTGAAATTCCGTCAATGTTTCATGAAGGCATCTAAGCAGTACAATTTCCTGGATCAGATTCATGTTTGTAGGATCAAGAAATCTTAGGAAACTAAACAGAATCTGTGAGCAATTATATTTTGGATGGTGATTACCTTAGAGTTCAGTGAAGAAAAAACTGTATTAGGAAAAAATACATACGTATATATAGTATATCAGTAATAAATATTACGTGTATGTGTACATAATTATGCATATATAACAAATGTCATATATTCATATATTATGTATATATCATACGTATAAAACATAAAAAATATATTTGTAATATACACATATACTATGTGTATATATATACATTATATATACACACACAAATATATTCCTTTTACATGCATATAGAGTTATACAAATGCAAAAGCAAAATGATGAATGTTTGATAAAAGACAAAGACTTTCCCTTCTGGACATTTCATGACATTTCAGGGATGAACGTCTAGGACAGGATGTTCATGGTTTGACCCTCAACCTGAGCAAATCTGCCTATTAAGGAAATTTATACAAGCATTAAAATTTCAGTAAAAGTGAGTGACTGTTATAAATTATCCTTAGTGGGTGAATTTCTCCTTCTATTATTTGGATCATGTTTCCCCACCTCCAGTTCTCCACTTTATTTTGGAGGAGTTACCACAGCCAGCATCTCCTGCTGGGTGTAAGTATTGACCATCTAAAGGGGTATATAATGAAATGGTAACCTTTGAAAAGATTTCCCCACTTTCTGATAATAGTCCTGTGTATACTGATCACATGTTCAGGGAGTAGGGAAAGTTTTTAAATTAATTTTTATATCTGGCTGTTCTGGGTCTTTGTTGCTGTGCGGCTTTTCTCTAGTTGTGAGTGGGGGCTGCTCTTTGGGTGTGAGGGCTTCTCATTGCAGTGGCTTCTCTTCTTGCAGAGCATGCTCTCTAGGGTGCAAGGGCTTTAGTAATCGCGGCACATGGGCTCTGTACTTGCAGCTGTAGAGCACAGGCTCAGTAGTTGTGGCCATGGGCTTACTTGCTCTGTGACATGTGGGATCTTCCTGGCCCAGGGACCAAACCCATGTCTTCTGCATTGGCAGGCAGATTCTTTACCACTCTGAGCCACCGGAGAAGCCCGTAGGGAAAGTTTCTTAAGGAACACTTAGATTGGATGGAAGACAGCTACCAGAAGCTAATATCCAGTTGAACATCTATAAGCAAAAAGTCCTGTTTCTTTCCCAGTGAGAGGTGGCATGTATATTTCTGGGTTTGCCAAGGGTATTAAAAACATCCCATTCATTAAAATAGCTTAGCTTTCATGTTTCAAATACAGAATTCTCCTGCTTTCTTAGATAAGATAACAATTAGATATAAATGCACTCATGTAGGGCCTGGCGCAAGCGGTTATCTGAAATAGCGCTTGAGTCTAAGTGCCATCGGTTAACATTGGCAAGCCATGAGGCTGAGTGAGGACACACCAGGTTTACCTGCCTGGGGGCGTTACTGAGATCGGCTGGCTTACGCAGAGTCGTAAAACTTTTTATTACCTTTCTGCATATATTATGCCATGGAACCGTGGGGCGTTCTGGGACTTCTGCTGCTTGTAAAAAGGCCCAACATTTTTGTTGGCTGTAGTGCAGGGTGAGAATTGCTCATCATCCTTGTAAAGCAACTGGAGACCTCTTACGGGGTTTAACCTGCACTGGGGGTTGGCAGTTAAGGAGCCAATGAGCGACATGGTAACATTAAATTAAAACGTGTGAGGAAGGTTCCGATGAGCGTCAGAAAAGCTAGATGCAGTAGGGGCATGCAGAGTCAGAATACAAGGAAGGAACCAAGTGTTTTGTTCTTTCCTAAGGTATGCAGAACTCATTGTTGTTGATGGAAATGAAATTTACAGGGCTGAATGCCTTGCAGAGGTTGGAAACCCTTAGACTCAACTTTATTGGCCAAAAAATTTCTCTAAAGAGAAGATTGCTTGACCTACTGTGAGAATATTTGTTACTTTCATAAATAGTCAGTAGACATATTTTTATATATAGTTTCACTGCAATTGAAAAAAATCCAGGTTCTTATTAGTATAGAAGGTATAGACAGATTGAAACCAAATGCCCAAAATTTGCTCCCAGAGAATATGGAATTGGCTTTAGAAAAAAGTGATCTTTAGGCTGATAGATAAAACATGGTACTAGATGTTTCTTCCTGGTATGTCCTACTGAATTTTTAAGATTCTCAATGATTATCATTGAGCCAGTCTGACTAGCCAAAAGAATGACAGGCAGTATAATACAGCAATTATAAATTAGGCCTTGAGAGCAGCAGGCCAGGTGCCAAATTCGTATTAATTTCAGTCTTATTTGACATAACAGAATTTAGTAGCATATAGTATAACGAAATAGCTTGATCATCTACCCAATAGACTTTATTTATTGTACTAAATAGAATTTAGTAGTATGCTTTCGAACTGTGGTGTTAGAGAAGACTCTTGCGAGTCCCTTGGACTGCAAGGAGATCCAACCAGTCCTTTCTGAAGGAGATCAGCCCTGGGATTTCTTTGGAAGGAATGATGCTAAAGCTGAAACTCCAGTACTTTGGCCACCTCATGCGAAGAGTTAACTCATTGGAAAAGACTCTGATGCTGGGAGGGATTGGGGGCAGGAGGAAAAGGGGACGACAGAGGATGAGATGGCTGGATGGCATCACCGACTCGATGGACGTGAGTTTGAGTGAACTCCTGGAGATGGTGATGGACAGGGAGGCCTGGCGTGCTGTGATTCATGGGGTCGCAAAGAGTTGGACACGACTGAGAGACTGAACTGAACTGAATATAATAAAATAATTGTGTAGTTTTATTCAGCTCTTTTGGTTGTAAAGACTAGAGCATCATTTCTTCCAATAATTTTAAAAGTTTTAATGTAAAGTTTCAAACAATACGTATATTGTTTGGAAAAACAGTGTCTCAGAAACTCAAGTACCGGGGTCATAGTAGAAGTGCTTTAGGAAATGGAACAGGAACTGGGAAATGACTTGGAGTCTAGCACAAGTCTGGGATCCTCAAAACAGGGATCTGTTAATTTTGCTTTGGGTGCCCAACTTTAATATGAAGTGTGTGTATGTGTGTGTGTGTGTGTGTGCACGTGCGTGCACACATGCTCAGTTGCTCAGTCACTCAGTCGGGTCCGACTCTTTGCAACCCATGGACTGTAGCCGGCCAGTCTCCTCTGTCTATGGGATTCTCCAAGCAAGAAGACTGGAGTAGGTTGCCATTTTCACCTCCAGGGGACCTTCCCATCCCAGGGATCCAACTGGTGCCTCCTGCATGTCTCCTGCATTGAAAGGTGAATTCTTTACCACTGAGTCACCTGGGAAGCTTCTTTTATATGAAGACACCATATGAAGTCCATATGAAGATATTGTATACATCCAGTATCTTCTCTGGCTACCAAATGACCTGATTTTTCTGTATTTCATTATTCAGATTCCTAGAACTGTCATTCTGGTCTGTTTGGGTAAACATTTATTATGGCCATGCCATATGGTAGTCCAATGACAAGGACGGGCCATAAGACAGATCTTCGCCCTTAAAACCAAACTTTAGTGGTAATTAAGGGACTCTTCCTTTCACAGGTCAAATGGATGGATATCTTGCTTTTGCTGGGGCTGTAGGTATAACTGGCAATGACTGATATGTCTAATGGTTCCCGGGAGATTGTTGTGGTTGGATTTGATCTGCATGTTCTCTTGTTTCCTGATTACATGTCTCTACCATCACTTGGGCACAAGAAGAAAGAAGGGAAAGACTATTTCAGAGCACACCTTCTGAATGTCCAGTTAATGAAACTCAGAGATTGTTTCTAGGTCAGACTCAACTTTTTAACCTATTCACTTCACAAATGTAAAACCTAGAGTATTTCCTACCGGGAAGTGACAGAGCAGAACTAATATTGGGCAAAAGGGTCAAGTAGGCAAGAGGTTTTGTTATCAGGGCCTTTCTTCCTCCCTCCCCTCCCTTTCTCCCTCTGTCCATCTCTCTCTCTCTGTCTCTCTCTCTTTTGGCAGGGAAAGTGCAGAGTCCTAACCACTGGACTGCCAGGGAATTTCCAGGCCCATTTTTTCTTCTCTAACCCAGAGCCATTTTACACGCTAGTAAATTAAAGGCAGCCGTAGTTTGGTAAGAAAACGGTGTGACTTAGAAGATACCCGTAAATCACATCTTTGACCTGAATCCTTTGCCTTGGGTAAATAAACAAGCTTCTCTAAGCCTTCTCATCATAAAGTGCAACTATCATACAAGGTTGTTTTTACTACTGTGTGAAAGAATAGGTACATGGTAGATGATTATTTAATAAGTAATTAAAAAATCAGAGGTAGAAGGGGCACCTAAGAGCTCTTATTTTATAGATGTAGGAACTGTGGCCCAGTTTTCCATGCTTAAGTTTAACCAGATACTTAATGTGCAATCAAAATTAGAACCCAGGGCACTCGATTTCCCAGGCCATCTAAGTTTCTCCAAAATTCTCAAAACTTGCTCTTTACCATTGGGTTTCTTTCTTTTTTTTTTCCTGCTGTGCCATCTGGCATGTGGGATCTTAGTTCCCCAACCAGGGATTGAACCCACACCCCTGCATTGGAAGTGTGGATCCTTAACCATTGACCCACCAGGGAGAAGGAAATGGCAACCCACTCCAGTATTCTTGCCTAGAGAATCCTGTGGATAGAGGAGCCTGGTGGGCTGCTGTCCATGGGGTCGCACAGAGTCTGACACTACTGAAGTGGCTTAGCATGCATGCATGCATTGGAGAAGGCAATGGCACCCCGCTCCAGTACTCTCGCCTGGAAAATCCCATGGATGGAGGAGCCTGGTGGGCTGCAGTCCATGGGGTCGCTAAGAGTTGGACACGACTGAGCGACTTCACTTTCACCTTTCACTTTCATGCATTGGAGAAGGAAATGGCAACCCACTCCAGTGTTCTTGCCTGGAGAATCCCAGGGACGGCGGAGCCTGTTGGGCTGCCGTCTATGGGGTCGCACAGAGTCGGACACGACTGAAGCGACTTAGCAGCAGCAGCAGCAGCAGCAGGGAAGTCCCCAAACTTGCTCTTTAGAAACTCTGTGTAGGTGTGCAACATTGTAGTTTTCAATTTCTTTCATTGAACAAAGCATATTTTTATAATTAGAGTAAAAACCCCTAAAGTTCTTTTTTTTAAAGAAAAGAAAATATCTGATTCTTATTTAGTATGTAGAGTGATGGAATCATGATTGCCAGGAGAAATATTAATAACCTCAGATATGCAGATGACACCACCCTTTTGGCAGAAAGGGAGGAGGAGCTCAAGAGCCTCTTGAAAGTGAAAGAGGAGAGTGAAAAAGCTGGCTTAAAACTCAACATTCAAAAAACTAAGATCATGGCATCCAATCCCATCACTTCATAGCTAATAGATGGGGAAACGATGGAAACAGTGACACACTTTATTTTCTTGGGCTCCAAAATCACTGCAGATGGTGACTGCAGCCATGAAATTAAAAGATGCTTGCCCTTGGAAGAAAAACTATGACAAACCTAGACAGCATATTAAAAAATAGAGACATTACTTTGCCGACAAAGGTCCGTCTAGTCAAAGATATGATTTTTCCAGTAGTCATGTATGGATGTGAGAGTTGGACCATAAAGAGAGTTGAGCTCAGGAGAATTGATGCTTTTGAACTGTGGTGTTGGAGAAGACTCTTGAGAGTCCCTTAGACTGCAAGGAGATCCAACCAGTCCATCTTAAAGGAAATCAGTCCTGAATATTCACTGGAAGGACTGATGCTGAAGCTGAAGCTCCAATAGTTTGGTCACCTGATATGAATACTCATTAGAAAAGACCCTGATGCTGGGAAAGATTGAAGGTGGGAGGAGAAGGGGATGACAGAGGATGAGATGATTGGATGGCATCACCAACTCAATGGACATGAGTTTGAGTAAACTCCAGGAGTTGGTGATGGACAGGGAGGCCTGGTGTCCTGCAGTCCATGGGGGCACTGCCGTCCATGGGGTTGCAAAGAGTTGGACACAACTGAGCGACTCAACTGAGCTGAACTTACGTTGAGTGAATCAAAATTAAATAAATTACTGTCTTGGATGGGCATGTGTTCTATTAGTAACTCCAGCCTTAGAGAAGCAAAACTCCTTGGCTAAGCATTCCTGGGGCTCACTGGCCTCTGCAGTCACTTTGGCCATGTGATTTTCTCCTGTGGCTCTAAGGCTGAGAGCTGAGCCAAGCCTGCTAATTGAAGGTGCTCCAGAGTGAACAACCACAAAACCCAAGGTGATCTGGGCTCACCTGGCTGAAGTGTGCTCCATGCCATGCTTCCCTCTGTATCATGAGCAAAACATGGCATGCTGCAGTGGAAACTTCATATAATCCTTTACATTTTCAATTACCAAGAAGTCCTTTTAAGAAATGTAAAGTGACTAGATTCCAGATTTTCTTAGAAGAATAGAATTGATGTGTCTACATAATTGGTATTTTCTTTGCCAAAGAGTGCAAGATTTTTGAATTATGTCTGTTTTTCTTCCACTTATAATTTCCTTCCAAACACCTATCGTCTGTCTTGTGCAAAGCACCATGGGAGATACAAAATTGTGTTAGATACTCTCTTTCCTAAAGGAGCCCATTACTCTGTTGAGGTGAGAGTAGAAACCCTATGGGACCTTGTCTGTCTTATTTGCTGTCGAGGTTCAGTGCCTAGATCAGCATCTGGTGCAGAATAGACAATTCAGAAATGTTTGTGGAATGCATGAATGAATATACCTATATCAAAAGTTAATCAGAGCAAACACTTACGTAGCTAACATTTACTTCCACTAGCTTTCTAAGTATTTCTTACAATTGCTGCATCATATGATTTTCACAACTCTTTGAGATAGGAACTATTAATATACTCATTTTGTTTTATCATTTTTTTTGGCTGCGCTGTGTGTTTGTTGCTACACGAAGGCTTTCTCTAGTTGCGGCGAGTGGGGGCTACTCTCTGGAGCCGATGCGAGGGCTTCCCCTCCTGGTGACTTCTCTTGTTGTGGAGCATGGGCTCTAGGCAGCGCGGGCGCAGTATTCGTGATGCATGGGTTTAGTTGTCTCTCGGCATGTGGAATCTTCCTGGACCAAGGATCAAACCCATGAACCCTCCATTGGCAGGTGGATTCTCAACCACTAAGCCACGAAGGAAGTCCAATATACCCATTTTTAAGATGGGGAAACTGAGTCTTGGAGAGATTAACTAACTGTACCAAAGTTGCCCACTAGTGACCCTGAGATTTATACCAAAATCATCCACCTCCAAAGTCTGTGTTCTTAGCCACCATGCTCTGTTGCCCCTGCATGTTATGCTTCCTTGGGGCTAAAGACTCTCCTTCTGTGATTTTTTAGAACCAAAATCAAGGAGTGTTGATTTTGAGGAGGGGAGAGGGATAAATCAGGACTAGGGATTAGCATACACACACTGCAATATATAAGATAGATAACCAACAAGGATCTACTGTATGGCACAGGGAACTCTACTCAGTATTCTGTGATAACCTATATGAGAAAAGAATCTGAAAAAGAATGAATATATATGTATAACTGAATCACTTTGCTGTACATCAGAAATTAACACAACATTGCAAATCAACTATACTCCAATAAAATTAGAAAAAACAAAGTGTATTTATGATGGAATCCTGTATGCGGTATTAGCAACAAGCAAGTTGAAAAGTTTTGTAGAATATGAAACAGATGTGGGACCAAAGCTTAAGGGTTAAGAAGGATTAAACAGACCAGAAGTAGAGTTCATCTCTTTTGATTTGTGGGAGATGACCTTGAAAATTCTCATTGTAATATGATTATGTCATAGTCTTATAAAATATTATAATATTATTTAAAAATTTTAACCAATTTCATCATCTTAACTACTTTGCATGGGTGAGAATCCAGTCTTGTCCATCTTCCTATACATCCTTAGTGCTCGGATGGGTCCCTTTCCACTGATTTGAAGGGAACTGAATTATCACTAGATGGTAAGTTTGGTGGACTGGGAAAGTCTGACCACACTAAAATAGCCTTGCCAAATCTGATTTCTGATAAACTTACCTCCTTCGTGCTTTTATCCAACTCTTCTTTTTTTTTTTTAAAGAATCTTCAGGAAAAAAAAGACCAAACACCATATTCATATGAAATCATTTTTGACGTCTTCAGAGATTTCTCTAGGTTCTGGACCAAGCCTGACTGTTGTTCTCTTCTACCTACATTCTTCCTACACTTGAGGGATTTCGAAAAATGTGCTTAATAATCGGAACTTGTTTTAATTTTCTCTAACTTATTTATTTTCTCTTGAGGTTAAGAACATTTTATAAATTTGCAAATACCAAAAGTATTTTGCACACACGAAATAGGTTTAAGAAAATAATCAGATCAGATTCAGAATATCTCCCCAAGGAAATGCTTTGGGAAGTGCACAAAATAGTCAAATGATTAACTGGAAAACAAAGCAAGGCGACTAAAATATCTCCCTGAACTAGTTCCTAAGGTATGCTTTTTTTTTTTTTTCCATTATGAAACACAGCCTACTCTGCACTGCCTGTTTTTTGAAGTGAAATTTTGATGGGAAAAATAATTACTGAATCCACTGTGTATTTCACACTGACATTGGCATTCTTTTTCTTGCCAAACATTGTGCTATGAGCTTAGGCATTTATCCTCAATATATTTTCCAGCCTCTTCAGGTGTTCATTTTTCTTGTCCCCAATAAGTATTCTACTAAAATTTCAAGTCATATTTCCTGAGAGGTAGAACAGGTTACCATAGCTATGTAGAGGTTGATAATAAAAGCAAATTTTCTTTTGTTCATTCTTAATGAGTAAAATAAACTCTTGGTTTGAATTTTACTCCAGTAAACAGGGTCTCCTTAGTCTGAAGATCTGATGTTGATAAGCAAGTCAGCTTGGAATCTAAAGAGTGGCAAACTGTGTATGATCTAGTTGACGGGCTGATAAAATGATTGAAATTGCTAACCTGACAAAATGACCAAAGTTGATAAATTGATAAACATTTCTTAAGCACTGACTATCTGCAAATCCAACTTCAAATTGAGATTTGCTATTCATTAAACAGGGCTTCCCTGGTGGCTCGGTGGTAAAGAATCTGCCTGTCAATGCAGGAGACTCGGGTTCGATCCCTGGTTGGGGAAGATCCCCTGAAGGAGGAAATGGCAACCCAATCCAGTATTATTGCCTGGGAAAGCCCATGGACAAGGAGCTTGGAAGGGCGACAGTCCATGGAGTCAAAAGAGTCAGACGTGACCTAGCAACTAAAACAGCAACAACAACACATTGATTAAACAGAGGTGAGGATGCAGGGGTTTGATGTACAGACCTACGTAATGCTGTGCTTCCTGACTCCCTGCCAGCAAGTCTCAAGCAAGGATGAGCTCTTCTCAGCTTATTTTTCTAACTTACTCCAACTGGGCAAGAATTTGACTTCCACACCCAAATCAGTCAGTCTTTCTAACTCACACTTCCTGGTGCACCCTACTTCATAGTGGTGCCACCCTATAATATTACTTCTGGCTTACTTCAGAGTTCACACAAACTTTTCTTTGTCTGGATCTCATCTTACAAAGAAATACTCCTCATGTCTGCAAGAGCTAATTGTATGAAGAAGGCTGGGCACCGAAGAATTGATGCTTTTGAACTGTGGTGTTGGAGAAGACGCTTGAGAGCCCCTTGGACTGCAACGAGATCCAGCCAGTCCATTCTGAAGGAGATCAGCCCTGGGATTTCTTTGGAAGGAATGATGCTGAAGCTGAAACTCCAGTACTTTGGCCACCTCATGCGAAGAGTTGACTCATTGGAAAAGACTCTGATGCTGGGAGGGATTGGGGGCAAGAGGAGAAGGGGACGACAGAGGATGAGATGGTTGGATGGCATCACTGACTCGATGGATGTGAGTCTGAGTGAACTCCGGGAGTTGGTGATGGACAGGGAGGTCTGGCGTGCCGCGATTCATGGGGTAGCAAAGAGTCGGACACGACTGAGCGACTGAACTGAACTGAAGTCAAACAAAAAAATTATTGATAGGTTTATCATGAGTTTGTTCGTTCTGTCAGGGGTTCAGGAAACTATGGCTTTCCTGGTGGCTCAGCTGGTTAAAGGATCTGTCTGAAAGGCAGGAGACCCAGGTTCAATCCCTGGATCAGGAAGATCCCCTGGAGAAGGAAATTGCTACCCACTCCAGTATCCTTGCCTGGAGAATTCCACAGAGGAGCCTGGTGGGCTACAGTCCATGGGGTCACAAAGAGTCAGACAAAACTGAAAGACTAACACTTTCAGGAGACTATAAAGAGACGTGAGCAATGGGAGCAGAAACAGGAGTAAAAATAGCAATAAACATTAGTAAGAATGGTAACAGCCTTGGTTAGTGTTTACTGAGTGCCTTTTACTTTGACATTGTGCTAAGTTCTTTATGTACAATAATAAATAACCTCCTTTTACAGAAGAAGAAATTAAAACTTGGAGAGACAATATAACCTCCCCCAAAGCTCACAGAGTCCCAGTGGAGATGGAAAATATGGTGTTTGTTTTTTTTTTTAACTGTATGATATCACTTACACGTGGAATCTAAAAATACAGCAAACTAGTGACTATGATGCAAAAGAAGCTAACGCAAAGATACCAAGAACATACTAGTGTTAACCCATGGGAAGAGGCTGGGGAGAGGCAGTGTAGGGGGTTAAGAAGTACAAAATATTTGGTATAACATAAACTACAAGGATATATTGTACAACACAGTGAATATAGCCAGTATTTTAAGACTATAAATGTATTATAACCTTTAAAACTATGAATCACTATATTGGGCATGAGTGCTTAGTCACTTCAGTTGTGCCCGACTCTCTGCAACCCCATGGACCGTGGCCCGCCAGGCTCCTCTGTCCATGGGATTCTCCAGGCAAGAATACTGGAGTGGCTTGCCATTTCCTTCTACTACACCTGTAACATATAACATTGTGCATCAACTATATGTGAATAAAATAAAAAATAAAATTAAAAAAATCAAATTGCCACAAATATCACAAAATCCAGACTATCTATATCTTTATACTGGGAAATGCATTTTTATTTAAATTGTATTAGAACTCACCATCTGGGTGTGTTTATAAGAGGGGAAATTTGTGACTATAATTTCAATTTCCCACTTTCCATTGAATAGATTGAGTTTTCTTCTCTGTGCTTAAAACTATACATTCTCTTTTCATTCTTACAGTGGTTGGTCCTTGCTTAATCTTATTGTTATATCTATTTATTTTTACTTTTATGAACACACCACGTGACTCGCAGGATATTCCTCACCAGGGGTTGAACCCAGGCCATGGCAGTTAAAGTCTGGAATCCTAACTACTGGGCCACCAGGGAACTCCCTGTCATATTTATTTATTTTTCTATTGACTCCTAAAACTTTTCAATGTCCATATTTCCCCTGAATCAGACATGTAATGCCCTCAGGTCAATTTGCTCTCTTTCCCCCATCACTACCCAAATCTTATGCTGGTATTTTCTAGAATAACTCTGGGTTACTAAGGGCATATATTATCTTCTTCTTTGCTTTAATCCTAGCCTTTTTTTTTTTTTTTTGACTATGCTGCACCACTCGTGTGATGTAGTTCACTGCATGCATGCACAGTCTGTCACTTAAGTCATGTCTGACTCTTTGTGACCCCATGGACCATAGCGTGCCAGGCTCCTCTGTCCATGAGATTTTCCTAACAAGAAATAAAGAGTGGGTCGTCATATGCTCTCCTCCAGGGGATCTTCCTGACACATAGATTGAACCCGCGTCTCCTATGTCTCCTGCATTGCAGGCAGATTCTTTATTGCTGATCCATCAGTGAAGCCCCATTTAGTTCCTTGAGCAGGGATCAAACCTGGGCCCTGGAAGTGAAGAGTCCTAACCACTGGACCACCAGGGAATTTCTGGTCCTAGACTTTTTTTTCTTTTTTTAAATTTTATTTTATTTTTTAACTTTACAATATTGTATTGGTTTTGCCATATATCAACATGAATCCTCCACAGGTCCTAGACTTTTTGATGTGAAGTCAAGTGGGCCTTAGGAAGCATCACTGCGAACAAAGCTAGTGGAGGTGATGGAATTCCAGTTGAGCTATTTCAAATCCTGAAAGATGATGCTGTGAAAGTGCTGCACTCAATATGCCAGCAAACTTGGAAAACACAGCAGTGGCCACAGGACTGGAAAAGGTCAGTTTTCATTCCAATCCCAAAGAAAGGCAATGCCAAAGAGTGTTCAAACAATTGCACAACTGTACTCATCTCATGCACTATCAAAGTAATGCTCAAAATTCTCCAAGCCAAGCTTCAACAGTATGTGAACTGCGAACTTCCAGATGTTCAAGGTGGATTTAGAAAAGGCAGAGAACCAGAGATCAAATTGCCACTTTCCACTGGATCACTGAAAAAGTGAAAGAGTTCCAGAAAAACGTCTACTTCTGCTTTATTGACTATGCCAAAGCCTTTGACTGTGTGGATCACAACAAACTGTGGAAAATTCTGAAAGAGATGGGAATACCAGACCACCTGACCTGCCTCCTGAGAAATCTGTAGGCAGGTCAAGAAGCAACAGTTAGAACTGGACATGGAACAACATACTGGTTCCAAATAGGGAAAGGAGTATGTCAAGGCTGTATATTGTCACCCTGCTTACTTAACTTACATGCAGAGTACATCATGAGAAATTCTTGACTGGATGAAGCACAAGCTGGAATCAAGATTGCCGGGAGAAATATCAGTAACCTCAGATATGCAGATGACACCACCCTTATGGCAGAAAGTGAAGAAGAGCTAAAGAGCCTCTTGATGAAAGTGAAAGAGGAGAGTGAAAAAGTTGGCTTAAAACTCAACATTCAGAAAACAAAAATCATAACATCTGGTCCCATAGCTTCATGGCAAATAGATGGGGAAACAATGGAAACAGTGACACATTTTATTTTCTTGGGCTCCAAAATCACTGCAGATGGTGACTACAGCCATGAAATTAAAAGACTCTTGCTCCTTGGAAGAAAAGCTATAACCAACCAAGACAGCATATTAAAAAGCAGAGACATTACTTTTCCAACAAAGGTCCATCTAGTCAAAGCTATGTTTTTTCCAGTAGTCATGTATGGGTGTGAGAATTGGACTATAAAGAAAGCTGAGTGCCGAAGAATTGATGCTTTGAACTGTGGTGTTGGAGAAGACTCTTTAGAGTCCCTTGGACTGCAAGGAGATCCAACCAGTCAATCCTGAAGGAAATCAGTCCTGAATATTTATTGGAAGGACCGATGCTGAAGCTGAAACTCCAATACTTTGGCTGCCTGATGTGAAGAACTGACTCACTTGAAAAGACCCTAATGCTGGGGAAGATTGAAGGCAGAAGGAGAAGGGGACGACAGAGAATGAGATGGTTGGATGGCATCATCGACTCAATGGACATGGGTTTGAGCAAGCTCTGGGAGATGGTGATGGACAGGGAAGCCTGGTGTGCTGCAGTCCATGGGGTCGCAAAGAGTCGGACACGACTGAGCAACTGAACTGAACCGAAAAGGAAGGAATAATCAATAAAAGAGATAAAAGAAAGAGAAATAAAGGAAGGCAGTATGGTGAGGTGAAAGAGATTGAAAAGTATTTTGTGGAAAGTAGCATCTGCAAGCTGCTGCTTAGTCATATCCGTGTGACCCTATGGACTGCAGCCTGCCAGGCTCCTCTCTCCATGGGATTCTCTACACAAGAGTACTAGAGTGGGTTGCCTTGCTCTCCTCCAGGGGATCTTCCTGACCCAGGGATCAAACCCAGGTCACCTGCCTTGCAGGCAATTTCCTTCCTCTGGGCCACCAGGGAAGTCCAGAAAGTAGCATGTGAAGACCTATATCAAGGATGCAGAGTACTTCATTAAAAATAGCGTTGTCATATTAAGGTCTTTTATGGAAAAAAAAAAAAAGGGCATTCCAGGCTGTTGAATTATGAGAGGCACAAATGGTTTTAATTCTTAAGGGCGTAGGTTGGATGAGAATTCATCTGTTCCTAGTTCTGTGACCTTAACTTCTGTCAATGAAAAATTAGTCAATCTAAAAAGAATATTTTATTTGAACTAAGTTTGAAGATTATAACATGGAAGATCATCTCAGAATGCTCTGAGAACTCTTCTACCTGTTAGAAGTCAAGACACAGTTTAATAGGTTGTTTTTTTTTAAATTTTATTTTATTTTTAAACTTTACAATATTGTATTAGTTTTGCCAAATAATATAGAGATCTGTACATTAAGTGACCTATTATTCACAGTTTACATAATCCAGATTTAAGTGCCATTGTGGTGGGTCTTCTGACCCTTTACAAGATCAAGAGAAATGTTAGCATTTAAGAAATTGTCTTGTTGGTGCTTGGCTTCCTAGTTGGTGCTACTGGTAAAGAACCTGCCTGCCAATGTGGGAGATGTAAGAGACACAGGTTCATTCCCTGGTTCAGGAAGATGCCCCAGAGGAGGGCATCTGGAACCCACTGGAACCCACTCCAGTATTCTTGCCTTGAGAATTCCATGGACAGAGGAGCCTAGTGGGCTATGGTCTATAGAGTTGCAAAGAGTTGGACAAGACTGAAGTGACTTAGCATGCGTGCATGCATTTGTTGATGCTAGGAGAATGTTGCTATTTATGGTTGAGCAGCCATTCCTGCTGATGAGGAAGGTTTGATCCATGGATAATGCAAACACACAAGGCACAGTGGAGGGGCAGAGGGGAGGCCAAGGGGCAGAGGAGAATTTTTATATTTAAATTTTTCTTGTCTTGCCATAGATAGGAATTTTATTTCATACTTCTTTGTCATTTCCTCATCTGTGAAATGAGTGTCATAATAGTGCATGTATGAAGTCACTTCAGTCGTGTCCAACTCTTTGTGACCCTGTGGACTGTAGCCCAGTGGGCTCCTCTGTTCATGGGATTCTCCAGACAGAACACTGTAGTGGATTGCCATGCCCTCCTCCAGGGGATCTTCCCAACCCAGGGATAGAACCCACATCTCCTGCATTGGCAGGTGGATTCTTTACCTCTAGCGCCACCTGGGAAGCCCAAATAGTAGCCACCTAATACGGTGGTTCTGGGGATTAATAAAACATTCATACTAAAATTCTGGAAAGTCTTAAGTACCCAGTAAGTGTTACCTACTTTCAGTATTATTATTATCATTATAAAGATTACTATTGGCATCTTTTAGGTTGGTAATAGAAAATTCTAAGCCTCATACTTTTTATTTAGTCCTAAATAGAAATTATAACTCAAACTAGCAGCTTTGTGTCAATTAGTTTAATGAGGAACTAGTTGTGTAAAATTTAAGTTATATCTATCTGTATCTAGTTCTTTTTATAATAAAATTGAATTTTCTTTTTCAAGTCTGTTTGCTAAGTTTAGGGAAAATGTAATAGAAAGACGTTTCCTTTAACTGAGTTAAGGACCAATGATTTCTAACTTTGAGAACTTCTGACTTTAAATATGGCTGTAAAATGTAACTTATCATCATAGTTTTTTATGTGAAATTGTATTGGTTTATTATATGTTTTGTTAAAGTAAATCTTATTCATTAGAATATGTTTGTTATAGGGATTACATTAACACCAAAGCTTGTAATGTACATGCCAGCATGATAACCTTTAGCATGGGTGGTGGTGGTGGTTTAGTTGCTAAGTTGTGTTCAACTCTTGCAACCCTATGGACTGTAGCCTGCCAGGCTCCTCTGTCCATGGGATTCTCCAGGCAAGAATACTGGACTGGGTTGCTGTTTCCTTCTCCAATCCTAAGCTTACTATCCATTTTTCACTTGAATCTGTGACTTCACTAGGATATCAGTGACCTTTGTCTCTACAGGCATATTTGTGATAAACTTAATTATTCTAACAGACTTAATTGACAAAGTACATGCAAGATGTTGTCTGTCACTAGAAACACAGCTTTCTAGAAATAACATTATGTCTTTAGGAGATGTTTTCTAAGGAAGGAAAATCTGTAAAAATTCTTCATGTCATCAGAGTTTATACTATTATTCTGGAATGGGAAGTTGTTATTCCTATTTTGCCAAAGAGGACAAGGGGTTACCAGAGTACAAGTAGCTTCCTGAAGGTCAATAGCTACTCTCTAGTTTGACCAAGAGCACGGTCTGAATCATCTATTACAAACTCTCTTTCCATTCTATACCATTACTATACCAATTGAAATACATGACATGAAAAAGACTAGTAAGTCCTAAGTTAAATATAAACTTTTTAAATGGTCTGTGGATATGAGAGCTGCTTAGAAACTATGAAAAATTATTTTGCCCTATTGGATGGAATGCTAATAAGCTATTTTGGCTGGATCGTGAAAGTTTGTTAAAGTCTCTACGTGAACGGCCATAAAAGTGTACTACCTGTTAAAAGTTGCCTATTTGCTTATGCTGCCCACTATTTTCAGGTACAGGCTTTGACATTCCAACAGAGTGAAAGACCAACTCATTTTAAGTCACCAGTTCCTTGAAGTTGAACTATTCTTCCCCAAGGATTTCCCTAGGCCAATTCTTAGCCAAAATAATTCTTTAATAAAAAGTAATAGTTGTGAATAGGTATGTGTGTGTGCAGTGCTAAGTCACTTCAGTTGTGTCCAACTCTGTGCAACCCTACGGACTGTAGCCCTCCAGGCTCCTCTGTCCATGGGATCCTCAAGGCAAGAACACTGGAGTGGTTGCCACACCCTTCTTCAGGGGATCCTGTGTCTCTTATGACTCCTGCATTAGCAGGCAGCTTCTTTACCACTGTCTCTACCTGGGAAGCCCATGAATAGCTATAACCCCAATAAGTCATATGAAATAGATGGAGCTGCCAGTGTTCAACAGATAAACTGGATAAATGAACGGTTTATACATAAAAGAATAAATGAATAACAAATAGTATACTCACACTTTCATCTGCTGGAAACAATCACTTTGGTGTTTTAGGATAATGCCAATTATTAAAATAATTAAGGGAATATGGAAAAATCTAGAGATTAAAATATTGAATCACCAATAAGTGTCTTAATGTCTATTCTTTATAGGACATTTTCATAGATTCTGTGGCAGATAAAAACAAGTGTAAGACAAAGCTACTATTTCCAAATTGGAAAGGAGTACGTCAAGGCTGTGTATTGTCACCTTGCTTATTTAACTTATATGAAGAGTATATCATGCGAAGTGCCAGACTAGATGAAGCACGAGCTGGAATCAAGATTACCAGGAGAAATATCAATAACCTCAGATATGCAGATGACACCACCCTTATGGAAGAAAGTGAAGAGGAACTAAAGAGCCTCTTGATGAAAGTAAAAGAGGAGAGTGAAAAAGCTGGCTTAAAACTCAACTTTCAAAAAACTAAAATCAAAACATCCAGTCCCATCACTTCTTGGCAAATAGTTGGGGAAACAATGGAAACAGTAGGAGACTTTATTTTTTTGGGCTCCAAAATCACTGCAGATGGTGATTGCAGCCATGAAATTAAAAGACTCTTGCTCCTTGGAAGAAAAGCTGTGACCAACGTAGACAGCATATTAAAAAGCAAAGACATTACTTTGCCAACAAGGGTACATCTGGCCAAAGCTATGGTTTTTCCAGTAGTTATGTCTGGATGTGAGAGTTGGACTATAAAGAAAGCTGAGCACTGAAGAATTGATGCTTTTGAACTGTGGTGTTGGAGAAGATTCTTGAGAGTCCCTTGGACTGCAAAGAGATCCAACTGGTCCATCCTAAAGGAAATTAGTCTTGAATATTCACTGGAAGGACTGATGCTGAAGCTGAAGTTCCAATAGTTTGGCCACCTGTTGTGAAGAGCTGATTTATTGGAAAAGACCCTGATGCTGGGAAAGATTGAAGGCAGGAAGAGAAGGGGAGGACAGAGGATGAGATGGTTGGATGGCAGCACCAACTTGATGGACATGAGTTTGAGCAAGCTCCAGCAGTTGGTGATGGACAGGGAAGCCTGGTAGGCTGCATTCCATGGGGTGACAAAGAGTCAGACACGACTGAGCAACTGAACTGAACTGAACTGTTTCCAAAGATGTCACAATTTGATTTGAAAGCAATATTTGATACAGAAATAACAGAACTTTAGAGCTCGAATCAAATACAGCAAGTTCTATAACTGAAAGACATCTTAGAGATCACCTACCTAGTCTTCATGTTTAAAAGAGTAATGTAGTGAGACCTTAAAATGATTTGGCTCCTTGTAATTGTAAGCGACATGACGGGTTCACCCATTTTGCATTTTTTATTTTCTCCCTTCGTACTGAATGCTGTGGTGTCAGTTGACCACACGAACTGCATTACAAGTTCAATTAATAACTGATTGACTTATGAATAAGAACTGAAGTTTTGATTCATATATTGAAATTCAGACTCACAAGGTGAAAGTATCAGGAGGTGGGGCCTTTGGAAGGTAATTAACTCATGAAGGTGGAGTCCTCACGAGGAGATGAGGTCCCTTATGAAAGATCATTTAACCTGAAGTTCATGGATTTCTTGAGATACAGTAGCCATCTGAATGTGCCAGAGGCATTTTCTTCTATAGAAAGAGTGTCTAGCTTTGTTCAGTTTCTCACCAGTATCTGTTATTCTCCAGAAGTTAAGAACCAATTATTTCCCTAGAACCTGGTAACACAACAGAATAAAGTGGAATGTCAGTAAGCCTTGTTTCAAAAGATAAAGCTCAAACAGTTCATTTATTAATACATTAAAAACAAACATTGAACAAAAGGATAGATAGCAATAGGGCTTTGGGGGACATGGTGATATGAATCTAGTTCCTTTTCTTTCTACAGGAAGACCCTATGGAGGATGAGAGCCTAGGTTTCTACACTCAGGTCTAGGGGACCTGAGGATGCTTCCTATTCCAATACTAATGAGAGTCCAACCGTTCAGAATTCTCCACATGCTGACTGGAGTTCCAGTGAGCTGCTAAAGATAAAGAACAACAAATATAAGGGCCTCAAGAGTGAGAGGGGAAAAAAAAACATCAGGCAGAAAACCTACAGTACTAATTCAGTGGTAAAGAATTGTTAGAAGAGCAGAAGAATGACTGAGCTAAAAAGAAAAGAAAAGAAAAGAACTGTGCTTAAGAGCAGCAGATAAAACGCTTCTTTGACAATATGATTTCTGAAATAAACAGCTCAGTAGATGAATTGAAGGTAAGGATGGTTGTTGTGGATGTTTGAATTGGTCAGCTGATGATCAGCTGAAAGGACTATTTCAAAACACAAATGGAAACCCTAATTGAAAATGTAGGCAGTTTGAATATATAATTTGAAGACCACTATCGTGGAAACTCCTTGGAAGGAAAGTTATGACCAACCTAGATAGCATATTCAAAAGCAGAGACATTACTTTGCCAACAAAGGTCCGTCTAGTCAAGGCTACGGTTTTTCCAGCGGTCATGTAGGATCTGAGAGTTGGACTGTGAAGAAAGCTGAGCGTAGAAGAATTGATGCTTTTGAACTGTGGTGTTGGTGAAGACTCTTGAGAGTCCCTTGGACTGCGAGGAGATCCAACCAGTCCATCCTAAAGGAGATTGATCCTGGGTGTTCATTGGAAGGACTGATGCTGAAGCTGAAACTCCAATACTTTGACCACCTCATGAGAAGAGCTGACTCATTGGAAAAGACCCTGATGCTGGGAGGGATTGGGGGCAGGAGGAGAAGGGGACAACAGAGGATGAGATGGCTGGATGGCATCACCGACTCGATGGATATGAGTTTGGGTAGACCCCGGGAGTTGGTGATGGACAGGGAGGCCTGGCGTGCTGTGATTCATGGGGTCGCAAAGAGTCAGACACGACTGAATGAGTGAACTGAACTGAACTGAACTGATTGTGAAAACAATCAGCATTTCTAAAGGAGAGAAAAAACCAGAAGGGAAGCATAATTTAACAAATACTAGTAAAACATTTATCTGAAGTAAATAAAGTCCTAAGACTGTAGGTTTTAAGGGCTGCCCAAATTATAGGCTTTACTGATAAGAAAAGGCCCAAATACAGATAGAGAGACACATCAAGTCCTCAAACTTTAATAACGAAGAGAATGTTATAAAGCTCTAGGCAGGAGGCAGACAACCAAAGCAAATATCCAGGAAACTTTGGACAATGACATGTATTTATTCTTCAAAGTAATTCACTGAAAACTGATAGTGGAGTAGCAACGATCAAAGAGCTGCAACCCAAAGTATTCTCGATCAAGGGCCTGTCAGCGTGAAAGACGTGTGAGCATGAGCTTATCAACCATGTACCTCTTTATCAAAAGTTGCTGTTGTTCAGTTGCTCAGTCGTGGACTGCAGCACGCCAGGCTTCCCTGTCCTTCACCATCAGTACTTGTGAAAATACTCTAACTGAACAACAAATGAACCACAACAGAAATCTTAAGATGGAGAAAATAAGGTAGTAGTGGTGAGCAGAAATAAATGTCTTTCTCTCTCCTTCCCTCCCTTTCTTCCTTCTTGTTTCCCCTAAAGTTCAGTTCAGTGGCTCTGAACTGAAGTTATATATAAAGTTCAGTCCTTTTTGTGAAAAGGACAGTTAGTGTCTGAGTAAAGTTTCAAGTAGAGAATTTAGTATTGTTAACTATGGACGCAATGGTGTACAAATTTTTAGGATTTATTCATCTTGCATAACTTTGTATTCTTTAACCAATACCTTTTGTTCCCCTGCCCTCTCACTGAGCACCCAGTAACTACCCTCTGCACTGAGCTCCTGTGAGTTAGACTGTTTGAAATTCCGCATATTAGTGGGATCATGTGGTATTTGTTCTTCCCTGTCTGGCTTATTTCACCTCGCATAACATCCTCCAGGTTCATCACAGTGTTGCATATAATAGGATTTCCTTCCTTTTCTAGGTGAAAAAACATTCCAGTGGATGTATATGCATTTCTTTATCTATTCCTCCGTTGATGGACATGCAAGTTGTTTCCATGTCTTGGCATTTGTGCATAATGCTGCAGCGAACATGGAACTACAGATATACCTGCTTTCAGTTCCTTTGGATATACGCCCAGACATGCAATGGCTGGAGTAAATCTGTGCTATTTTTAACTTTTCAAGGAACTGCCATAATATTTTCCCACAGTGGCTACATTGATTTAAATTTCCACCAACAGCATAATAAAATTTTCCCTTTCTCCATATCTTCACCAATAATTGTTATCATTTGCTTTATTTATAATAGCCATTCTAATGGGTGTGACAGAGAAGGCGATGGCACCCCACTCCAGTACTCTTGCCTGGAAAGTCCCATGGACGGAGAAGCCTGGTAGGCTGCAGTCCATGGGGTCGCTAAGAGTTGGAGACGACTGAGTGACTTCACTTTCACTTTTCATTTTCATGCATTGGAGAAGGAAATGGCAACCCACTCCAGTGTTCTTGCCTGAAGAATCCCAGGGATGGGGGAGCCTGATGGCCTGCCGTCTATGGGGTCGCACAGAGTCGGACACGACTGAAGCGACTTAGCAGCAGCAGCAGCAATGGGTATGAGGTGGTATCTCATAGTGGCTTGATTTTTATTTTTTTGATGATCAGTGATGTTGAGAACATTTTCATGTACCCAGTGATCATTAGTATATCTTCTTTGGGGACATGTCTATTCAGGTCCTTAGCTTATATTTAAATTGGATGTTTTGAAGGTTTTGTTTTTTGCTATTTTGTGCTTTGAGGTCTTTATGTTATACATTTTGGATATTAACCTTTATCTATATGGTTTACAAATATTTCCTTCTATTTATAGATTGCCTTTTCACTTTGTGGATTATTTCCTAAGGGTTTCCCAGGTGGCGCTAGTGGTGAAGAAATTGTCTGCCAGTGCAGAAGATGGAAGAGAGGTGAGTTCAGTCCATGGTTTGGGAAGATTCCCTGGAGGAGGGCATGGCAACCCACTCCAGTATTCTTGCCTGGAGAAGCCCATGGACAGAGGAGCCTGACAGGCTACAGTCCATGGGGTGGCAAAGAGTCGGACATGACTGAAGCAACTTAGCATAGACTGTTTTTTCACTTTGCGGATTATTTCCTTTACTGTGTAGAAGGTTTTTCATTTGACATTTCTACCATGTACTACACTAACTCAGAAAGACCTAAGAATTGGTGATTGCGGAGAGTAGTGGGAAGTAGAAGCACTCAAGGTTCTCATTGGAGGCAGAGGGTGAGAAGGCGAGGAGTGACGGTGATGAAGATATTCTAGGGGCCTCATCTTTCATCTTATCCACGTTGAGAAAGAAGTAGAGACAAGATAGAATATCTTGGTGGAAGAAAAGAATAGTAAGGAACATAGTTGACAGGGAGTGTAGACTTAGATCAAAGCAACACGTAGCTACAAGCTATTTACAAGAAAATAGGCAGTGTTAATGGCTGAAATTAAAGACTGAACAGAGAGATACGAGACAAATTCAAATAAAAAGGAGTGTCTGGTGGAACTTTGCAGCTGTTTTGTGGTCTAGTCACAGAAAGATAAGAGCAAGGATAGAAGGTCTTCTTAATAGTGTGATTACAGGCTGAGTTGGGTAGGGTGACCCATAAAACAAGAATCTATTACCATCTAAAAGTGAAAACAAACTATAATACCTGACGCAATCTGGACACTTTTTAATGAGCATCTGACCACTCAAGACCACTATTCTAGAAATTTTATAGCTTTGTTACATGAATGAAAGTGAAAAATCACTCAGGTGTGTCTGACTCTGTGTGACCCCATGGACTATACAGTCCATGGAATTTTCCAGGCCAGAATACTGGAGTGGGTAGCCTTTCTCTTCTCCAGGGGATCTTCCCAAACCAGGGATTGAACCAAGATCTCCTACATTGCAGGCGGATTCTTTACCAACTGAACTATCAGGGAAGCCCTTTTTGATATGAATGCTGGCTAGTTAAAGAGTACAAAGACTTACATGGTTGGTGGCTCATAGAATCCTTTTGACAAAAGGAGTACATTCTTTGGTGATTCTTTACAAGACCCAGAACATCTATTTTTCTGACACAAGTGCAATTTATTTTATGCAACAAATGGCGATATTAATGACAGATAAGGTCAAGTTTAAAGTTAAATGCACTGAAGAAGTACATTATGTAATAATAAAAGGACAGTCTATGAAGAGTATATTACATTTATAAATCTGTTTGCACCAAATAAACAGCTAACTATACAAAACAAAATATTTTACGAATAAAGGAAAAATTTGTAAAAATAGCGTTTTTGTGGGAGACAAAATATTTCCCATCCACGATTGGACAATTCTAGCTAAAAACAAAAGAAGGACATACAAAAAAGAATGGTGCAATCAGTAAACTTTATTTAATAGATGTGTATTAAACCATACATCCTTCTAAGGGAGAATAAATATTTTTCACATGTTTATAGAACATTTACAAAATAGATCTTATTCCTATACTGGACTTGGTTTCAGAAAACTTCAATCATTTTATTACTATTATTATTTTTTAACTCAAAGTCTTTTAATTAAAAAATATTTTTTTTTTGGTTGTGAAGCAAGTGTTTATTAGGAGAAAAAAGAGTACATGTGAATAAGCACATGCTGGTGAACTCGGAGTCACACACCCAGAGAGAGTCGAGCACTCGTGGGGCATTTCTTCCAGGTTTCCTCTGACCAATCACCTTGCTTTACCTGGTTCTGAGTCTATCTTTGGTTTATCTCAGGGTTGCCTAGAGTTGGACACGACTGAGCAGCTGGCACACAAGGGTCTCTCACACGTGTGCATCTCCTAGTCGAGACGGATTCCAGCGAAGAGGATTATGGGTAGGTTGACGTCACTTACTGTGGGGTGGTGCTCCCTCCCTTCTGACCTCCGAGGAGCCTTTCTGTGCATGTGCAGTCTGGATGGTCTCTTTGACCTCAAGAAAGAGGACTATGGGGTCTTTTTATCTCTAATCTGGGCAGGGCTCAGTGTCTTCTCCCTCCTGCTATTGTCTTTGTCTCAGAGTATCTGTCCACAGGGGACAGGCTCCAGCTGCTCAGCCTGGGGTCCATCCATCTCCTGCCTCAAATCCCCCTTGAGAGATGGAGACCCCAAGAAATCTTCATTGGGAAGATGAAGGGTGAAGGTCTGTTTTTTGTAGCTGTTTCAGGCTGTCATAGAGCTTATAGACCCTACCTAGTTGGGGTCATGGAGATGTTGCTGTGTCCCATTAAGTGGTCTCAGGGTGACTTCTTTTGTTATTTCAGTAGGATCTGCTGTGGGGAGTGGTCAGAATTTTTAAACTTCAACAGTTTTATTTATTTATTTTTTGGCTAAACCTCGAAACTTTTGGGATCTTAGTTCCCCGAACAGGGATTGAACCAGCACCCCCTGCAGTGGCAGCACAGAGTCTTAGCCACTGGACCACCAGGAAAGTCCTTAAACTTCAATAATTTTAAAGTAGACATTTGGTAGTTCAAAATTCCTGATCAAATTCAACAAAATTGAGAAACAAGAAAAAATTGGCCTAAAATGTCTTCTTTGGAAATTGAAACTCATACTAGATAATCTTTGGCTCAAGTAAAATATTAAAAATGAAATTACAAACTATGTTGAAAAAGTGTTAAGGAGACCATTTCATATCTAAACCTTTGGAAGCTATCAGAATCTGTACTCGGGAAGATTTTTAGCTTTTAATGCCATCGTTATTAAAGGAGAAACCCAAATAGATGAAATAATAAACCATTTAAGTAATTAGAAAGAGAAAACCAAAATAAAGCAAGAGATGTGTTATAAGAAATGAAATCTGAAATTAATGAACAACAAATAAAAATTAGAAAAAAGAATAAACAAATCCAAAAGAAAAAAACTTTAAAATACCCATAAAATAGATGAGCCCCTTGTAACCCTGCTCTAAGGGTTAGAAAAGGAGTAAATATTAAGGACAAAAAAAAATAATAATAAATACAGATAGAAAGTAAAATACAATAACTATGATATAAAAATGTAAGTAACACTAGTAGAATAATAAATTGGAAATACCTGGAAAAAAATAGAGGATTTCCTAACAAAATAAAAGTGAACAAAGCTGACTTAAGATTAGATTAAATTTTAGAGATAAGAAGAAAGACACCATGATCGGATGGTTTCAGATTCATCATGCTCACGCTTGTGTGCCCTGTAGTGTCTCACTCTGCGACCCCTTGGACCGCAGCCCCCCAGGTTCCTCTGTCTATTGCATTTTCCATGCTAGCATACTAGAGTGGGTTGCTATTTCTTCCTCCAGGGGATTTTCCTGACCCAGGGACAGAACCTGCAACTCTAACGTCTCCTGCATTGAAGGTGGATTTTTTTTACTACTTGAGCCATCAAGGTTCTTTACATCTTGAGCCCGAGAGTTATTAAATCTTTAAAAAGTAGATTGCTGCTGCTAAGTCACTTCAGTTGTGTCCGACTCTGTGCGACCCCATGGACGGCAGCCCACCAGGCTCCCCCGTCCCTGGGATTCTCCAGGCAAGAACACTGGAGTGGGTTGCCATTTCCTTCTCCAATGCATGAAAGTGAAAAGTGAAAGGGAAATTGCTCAGTCCTGTCCGACTCTTCGCGACCCACGGACTGTAGCCTTCCAGGCTCCTCCATCCATGGGATTTTCCAGGCAAGAGTACTGGAGTAGGGTGCCATTGCCTTCTCCAAAAAAGTAGATTACTGCAGTATTATTTGAACTGTTGAAGGAAAGCTTTCAAATCCATTCCATCAAGCCGAAATAACTTTCAAAAGAACCTGCTAAAGATGGCCAATAAATAAAACCATAGATTGCTAAGGAATGTAGAAGGTAATTTTTTTTTTAAAGTATTTATTTATTTGGCCTCACGAAGTCTTAGCTGTGGCATGTGAACTCTTATTTGCAGCATGTGGGATCTAATTTCCTGACTAGGGATGGAACCTGGCCCCCTGTACTGGAAGCAAGGAGCCTTAGCCACTGGACCACCAGGGAAGTCTCAGTAGAGGGTAATTCTTAATAAATTTTACAAAACTGTATCTGCAATGCATTTTACAGAGCAGTTTCCCCATTCAAGATTTTATGAGTTTTTGAGTATCAGGAAATCTATCATCATAATCTATTCTATGAAAACATCGAAGAAAAAAAGTAATTTTACCACTAAATGCTTAAAAGGCATTTGATAGAAATCATTAGCTATTTCTCGTAAAATTATCAAGAAAGATATACTATGAAATAAGAAAATATAAAGCCACTCAGCAAATGTTTTAAATTTTAAAACACAAAAACTGTTTTAATTAAATTAGCTAGATAGGGACAGCACTGCCCCCATTATGCTTAACATTATCTTGGAGGTGCTGGTGGATACAGAAGGTAAGAAAATAAAACAAATGATACATTGTGAGTTCCCTGGTGCGTCAGAGGTGAGGACCTGGTGCTTTCACTGCAGGAGCCCAGGAACTGAGATCCTCCAAGTTGCCCAGTGCAGCCAACTGGGGGAAAAAAAAGGATATAAACTTATTTTATATTTGAAAAATATGTTTATATTTGAAAAAATTTGATAAAATTATCTCTTTTTGATGATGATTTTGTATAACTAGGAAATTTAAGATGCTGTACTAAATATCACTAGATTTGAAAAGGACAGCTTGGTGAGGGCATGGATACAAGATAAATTTTTTTTTTTTCAAGATAAATTTTTTAAAAGGCAATAGTTTTTATATATTTTAACAAAATACTTAGAGAAATGGGAAAATTTTCCTATTTACAATCATTGAAAAATATAAAATGCTTAAGAATTAATTGGGTAAGATAGACACATTTTCTCTATAAGGGAAATGATAAAATCTTGCTGAAAGAAATTAAGGAAGACTTGAACAAATGGAAAGCACACTTGTTGGACAAGAGTAGTTTATTACACAAACCTTAAGTACATACACCCAATAAATGTGTAAGCATTATGTGGGACACTACTGAGTAACTTCACTTTCACTTTTCACTTTCATGCACTGGAGAAGGAAATGGCAACCCACTCCAGTGTTCTTGCCTGGAGAATCCCAGGGACGGGGGAGCCTGGTGGACTGCCGTCTATGGGGTCGCACAGAGTTGACCACGACTGAAGCGACTTAGCAGCAGCAGTAGCAGCAGCAGCAATGCACTAAAATTAGAATTGGTACTTTCTGGGAAGATGATTGGTCAGAGAAGGTTAAAGTCCATGTTGAAGAACAGATGCCCCAGAATAGCTAAGAAAATATGCAAAGGGAGAATAGTGAGAGATCCTGAACGTTTAATTAAGCTACCGCGTCTTAGTCATATTGTATTGGTAAAGGAATAGAATCAACTGTGAAGAAACAGAGTCCAATGTGGATGATAGTTATGTATATTTCTAAAGTGGTAGATCATTTTAGGGAGAAATCAAATCAATCATTTAATAAATGGTTTTTGGAAAATAGTCTACCTATTTGGAAGAAAAGTGGGTCGCTATCTTATTCTACATTTAAATATAAATTCCAGATGGCTAAAAAGCTTGGTGGTCATTTAGTCGCTAAGTCATGTCTGACTCTTCGCGGCACCAGGGACGATAGCCCGCCAGGCTCCTCTATCCATGGGATTTCCCAGGCAAGAATACTGGAGTGGGTTGCCATTCCCTTCTCCAGCGGATCTTCCTGACCCCGGGATCGAACCTGTGTCCCTGCATTGCAGGCAGATTCTTTACCAACTGAGCCACCAGGGAAACCCCTAAAGATCACACAAAGTCCTTCCAGTGGGAATTGAACCAGCAACTTAACGATTGCCAGAGCTCACTCACTGTAGTCCTGAGCTGTCTTCTAGAATAAGAGGCCCTACTTCTTATTCTACATTGAAATATAAATTCCAGATGGCTAAAAAGCTTACATGGTCAAAATATTAATAAAATCACTGAAGTCATATAATATGATCTAAAAACTAAGTATATAAAATCTATGCACTGAGGACCACTTTTTTTTGCAGAAGCTATAGAAATCCAGAGGCTATAAAAGATAGCATGTTTAAATTTAT